>NC_079515.1:22769002-24065549 GCF_000801105.2 Raphanus sativus | reverse complement strand
TTCCCAAGAAGGTTCATCTTCAGCTTCCACCCGATCTCCACAAAGCCAATGGGAATATCTGAAAATTGCCATCTTTGCTGCGGCTGCAACTAATCATAAACACCTCCATACTTTCCACTTAGGTGAGTTCCATTCCACCACAATGACCCTTCTCTGATACTTAAACCTTTGATAGAAGCTCCAAAGAGAGAATAGATACTTAAATCTTTTCTCATAATCAGTTCTATAGCCGTGATAGAATCAGGATTTGCAATGGAGATTTGCTCGAGATATTGAAGGCAGACGCGAATTACCCTTTCTTCTGCTGTATCCTCTCACCAATTTCTGTGCATATACAGTGCTCTGTATGAAGTGGTGTAATCAAGCGTCATGCCAAACATGTTCTTCATTGCCATCAGTTGATATGCTGTGGAGTTATCCCATCAATGATCCCAACACGATCAATGAAAAGACTACCAACATACTTGGAGTACAGTGTCTCCGCTGAGCGATTCGGTCTCCAATTGAGCATAAATGTTTTTTCCACATACTTTGTTACCCAAAACGTGTTTGACCCATGTTTCACACTCGCTCTGATCTTCCATCCAACAACCGCTAACCCGACATATTGCCACAAGGAGAGGTTTTTGTTGATTTGTATATTCTGAAAGAAAAACTACCCTACCACCCCTCACTGCTGTCAACCGCAGCTCTGAAAGCATGCATCCTTGCTAACAAAACTCTGGTTGACATAGATGCTGGTACAATCCGATTTTCCTCCTTCAATAGCATTTGTCTTAGCATACTGTCTTTTCAATTTCTTCAAAACAAATATTATCATCATCTTCCTCGTCCTCATCTAGAACCTTTCCATAAAGACTGTAATCCCCACCATTCTGATCCGTTTCACCAACAATAGTGTTATCAGCATCCTCCTCCCCATTTTCCTCCTCCCCATTTTCCTCCTCCCCATCTTGATTTTCATCTTCAACAGACTCATTATCACCAACATCTTTCAAAACATTCATCAGCCTCATCATTATCACCAACATCTTCTTCCCATTCACCAGCTTCATCATTATCACCAACATCTTCTTCCCATTCACCAGCTTCATCATTATCACCAGCTTCTTCTCTTTTCTCTGAAACCGTTTCCACCTTGCTGCGGCTTGATACACAAAGACATACTCTATGCGTTTTGAGTATCTCGAGCAAGTTTCGAACTTGTCTATCACTTGTAACATGAATGGGAGGACTGCTTGTGGATCATCATCATTTCTGCTGGTAAATGAGTAGCTAATCTCCACAGTCACTGATCTCGTCCAGGGTTATAATCTTCTTGAGCCATTGCAAAAAGTTCAGCATGTGTTGAATCTTCATTCAATAAAACAATCTGCTCCTTTGAGATCATCAACCACAAAATTCCCAACGGAAATTCTCTCAACAACCATTCTCCATACACTGCATGTAACTTAAAAATCATCTGCAAATATTCAAAATAAAAACACATTAGTAAAACATAGAGAAAATGGAAGAAGTTCAACAAACATTATCGCAGACGACTTAGATTTAAGTCGTCCAGAAGACTTAAAGGTAAGTCGTCTAAAGAGGTCACTTTTGCAATTGAAAATTAAAAGGACGACTTAATTCTAAGTCGTCCGGATTTGTTTGTTAAAAAAAAAATTCAGACGACTTATATATAAGTCGTCTCGAAAAACGGGCTAGTTTGCATTTGACCGAATCGTGTCAGATCTTTGACTATTTCTGGGACGACTTAATAATCAGTCGTCTCTGGAAAGTAAAATTTCAATATTTTAATTCAAAACTAGACGACTTACACGTAAGTCGTCCCAGGTTAGTTTTGTAATTGAAAAATAAAAACTTGAAAATTTAACTTTCTCCAGACGACTTAACTAAAAGTCGTCCAGCTAGACGACTTAATTTAAGGTCGTCCGGGATAAGCAAGGTTTGGACGACTTAATTGGGAAAAATTCTGGACGACTTTGCTTTCCCCGGACGACTTTAAATTAAGTCTTCTGACGGGACGACTTTTATATTATGTCGTCTGGTAAAAATTAAATTATGAAGTTTTTTATTTTTCAACTACAAAACTAACTAAGACGACTTACACGTAAGTCGTCTAGTTTAATAAAATATTGAAATTTTAACTTTCCGAGAGACGACTGAATTATAAGTCGTTCCAGAAATAGTCAAAGATCTGACACGATTCGGTCAAATGCAAAACTAGCCTGTTTCTCGTAGACGACTTATATATAAGTCGTCTGGACTGTTTTTTTTCACCAAACAAAGCTGGACGACTTAGTTTAAGTCGTCCGTTTGACCAGAAGACTCATCAGTAAGTCTTCTACATACAGATGACTTACTTGTAAGTCTTCTACGCGAACAGATTTTGAAAAAATTCAAATTCGTACCTTCAACTAGGTGAGATGACTTTGTTTGCACACAGGGTCTTCTCCAACCACCCAGAACCTCAAACGAAAGCAACCGTAAGTCAAAACGAAGAGAAATATGGCTCCAAACAATTTTGAATCAAAAGCTTCAGTTTTTTGGATGAATATGGAGAGAAAGTGAAAGAAAATGTTGTTTTTAGTTCATAACAATTGAAACAGAGAGAGTGTAAAAGAGATTTACGTGCATTAAAGGGCATTAAAAGCTCCAAACAGTTCGTACAAGGTTGTTCCCACTATTCATGGCAGTGGCAATATTGTAAATACTTGAAGAAAATGAGGTTGAGACAGTAAAGAAGCCATTTTCGAAAAAAAAAAAAAAGGGTTAATGGCATTTTCGTAGATAAAATGCAGATGTGGGGTTAAAACTCAAAAAAAAAATGAGTCAAAAGAAAAGGTTAGTTTTCTGTTTGAATTCAAGTTTTGAGTCACTTTTGCAATAAGCCCTTCTATCATCGCTAATTCGACTTCAGATTATAAACTAACAACAACAAAATAGAACAAAACTTAGCTTCACCCCCTAAGGTGAATCTCTACATTCACCCACCAATAAGAATTAGTTAATTAAGATTTGATATCTCTTAAAAAAGGAAACCAAGTAATAAGAATTTAATGAAATAAAATTATGTTTTTAGATAAATAAAAAAATAGTAGCAATTATAAAAAAAAATATTTTTAATATTGATAAATCCGTCAGAAAATACTAAACCATAAACCCTAAACCCTAAATTCTAAATACTAAACTCTAAACCTTTGGGGAAAGCCTGAACCCTTGGGCAAATCCTATATCCTAAATCGTTAATCTTAAACCCTAAACCTTTAATCATAAACAATAATATTAAACCCTAAATTCTAAACACGAAACCCTAAACCCTAAACTCTTTGACAAATATTAAATCATAAACCCTTAATCCTAAACCATAAACCATTTTGGAATTTAGGATTTAGGGTTTAGTATTAGGGGTTATAATTTAGGGTTTAGGGATTAGGATTTAGTTTATGATTTAAGGTTTGGTTTAAATTTAAAGGTTTAGGGTATAGGATTTGCCCAAGGGTTCAGGCTTTTCCCTAAGGTTTAGGGTTTAGTATTTAGAATTTAAGGTTTAGGGTTTAGAATTTAGGGTTTAGGGTTTAGGGTTTAGTATTTTCTGACGGATTTATCAATATTAAAAAAAAAAAATTTTTGATAATTGCTACTATTTTTTGTTTATCTAAAAACATAATTTTATTTCATTAAATTCTTATTAATTGGTTTCCTTTTTTAAGAGATATCAAATCTCAATTAACTAATTTCTATTGGTGGGTGAATGTAGAGGTTCACCGGGGTGAAGCTAAGTTTTATTCAACAAAATATGGTGGAGCTAGAATTCTCTTCAACCCTACCCGTGGATCTCGTCGTGTCAAATTGATGCATGGAATCGAATAAGAAATACTAATTGATAAGGTCTCATTGGTAAGTGCTACAAGATCTCGTGCACTGGAACCCATGGTTATGGAACATTTTCTTTTCTAAGTGAAACAATAATTGATAAATTGAAACAGAAACGTAAAATAACAATTAGAAGAAGACAAATTAAGATATCGGTGAAATTGTCAACTTGACTTTAGGTATGCAGAAATAAGCGAGAGGATTAATTATGCATTGGAATAATTAATCAGCATTAGATTGTGCAACACACTTGATTAAGCTATAAACCAAGGTTGGGTACAATCGAATTTTAAAAATCCAGTGGAAGTGTTGTGAGAAACATAAGTCAGAATACAACGATGGTGTTAACCATATAGGAGGATATATACATTTGTTACGAAACAATCCATTAGAAGGACCCTTTTGGCTAATACAAGGATCTCTGGACCTTGCTCTGTTTGAATGATTCATCAGCAAAATGGTTACGCCAGATTATCACATATCTTTGAACCTCGTTCTTCACTCATTACACACTCTCGCATCTTCATTGTTTGAGACGGTGAGTTGGGTTCGTTGTGCTTCTCTTAACGCTGAACTTAACTCGATTTGTAAACTCTTACTTGCTTAATTTGTTAGCTAAAACGATAGGATTTATGGGAAGATCAAGATGAATTAAGAAGGTTCAGTAAAAAGTAGTAAAATACAATAGACAATTTCTTACTATATCAAATCTACAAATCATCAGCAACAAATCGATTAAGTTGGTTTGGGTTAGAGTAGCTTATTAGAGGATGTTGAGGTAAACTTATCATTTTTTGCCATCCAGGTAAACTTATCCATATCTACATATTATATGGATTATTAATTTTAATATAGAAAAATAACCAAAATTCAGTCTTCATCATGCATACATGTGTTCGTGTATGTCAAGTCACGTGCGAAAAACTATGTACATAACTACTTTTTTTTTTGTTTGACTCCGGAATTAACGTGGATATACCGTAACCTAATGGTTTTTATATCTAGGTCTGGAGTTTGAATTTTAGACTATAATCTTTTTTACAGATCATAGAAAATTCAGATTTTAAATTCTGAAGATAGCAATTTATAAATGCAGAAATAAAAATTTACAAGGAATCTTTAATATGGTACAAGTAAATCTGGTTAGAGTGGATCTCCATAGGACATTACAAAATGATTTATTTAAGTATAGATCTAATAAAATATGTAATATTTTCGGTTGTCGAATCTTCTATATATATTTTCTCATAATTGTAATATCATAATAAATTATCATTAAAAAATTATCTATTCAATAATTCCAAACTTGTGGAAAGTTACAGTATTAACAACTATCTAATATGTTAAAAAGATAAATACAACAATAAAATCTAGAATAGAAAATAAAAATTACCATTTAAATTAGATTTGTATTTTTATATTCCACAAGTGAATATTTTTTTTACTATAAATATAGATCTAATCAATATTTGTTCGGTAAAATCTAAAACAAATATTAAAAGTTTTAGTTTTATAAAGTTTCTAGACAAATAAAAATTTGTTTTTATAATTCTTTGTGTTTCTAGAGATTTGACTAGAAATTTGACAATCTGACCAAAAATTTAAAATCTGAGCCCAAAAATTACAATTGACATCCAATATAAACTACTTTTTAAAACTAAAACTAGATCTTGATCTGTGCGACCGCACGGGTATTAATTTTCTATTTTAGTTTTTATTTATTTATATTAAATGATGCATTTGTAATATTTGATCGTTTTACATTGACTACGTTAGGGATGTATATTTGGATACCCACTGATTCGGTTAAAATCTATTTGAGTTTGAGATTTCCGAGTTTAAAGATTTCAGCAACATTCAAATATTTATAAATTTTTGTTTCGGTTTGATTCGGTATTTGCGGGTTCGGTTCGGATACGGATAACCCATTTGAATTATTTTAAAATTTTCAAAATTTATATATACTTTAAATTTTTTAAAACATATAAATTTGAGTAATGTAAGCCAAAATACCTAAATTAAAAATTTAAAAACAGGTTGAACTTCAATATTTGGATGGAGAATAAATATATATTTTAAATATTTTTGGTGTTTGATTATTATTTATCTATTTTATATGTTTACTTTTGACTATTTTTTATATTTTCAAATAGTTTAAACAACTTTAGGTTGACAAAAAAAACTTTAAAATATCATTAATTGTTGAAGAATAAAAAACAAAATACATTAATCTAACTAAAAAGACAAACATTAAAATAGAAAAAAACACATTAATCTAACTGAAAAAGACAAACATTAAAATAGAAAAAAAAAACACATTAATATAACTGAAAAGACGAGTATTAAAATAGGAAATTCAATTTAATTATCAGTGACATGCAATTATAAATAATACTGAAAACTAAAAGATATTTTATATGTGTACTTCTGTTTTAATAAGATAGACTAGGCCTAAGCGCAAGCTGGGTATTTGTCTTTTTGTCCTACCTGCTACTTAACTTACCTTATGCGAGTATTAGAATTTTTGACTTGTACCGATCAAATACTTAGTAATCAAGTACTTACCTACATTTTAAATACTTGCAAATTACTTGGTAATATTTGATACTTGTTTATTTAGGTTTAAAACTTTAAAACTAAATGTACCAAAACTGATAAGTATAATTGATCATGGAATAAGTATTTTTATTTTTCATATACTTGTTACTTTATTCAATTCATTCAAGTAATTTGATTTAGTGTGTGTGTATAACTCATTTAAAATAAGTACTTATAATATAAAATACCTAAAAGATATTTTTTAAAAATTTTATTACAATATCAGTAGTAAAACAAGTATTTAGTTAGACCATATATATTTTTGTAATTAATATCAAGTAATAAACAAGTAACGGGTTGAGTATTAGAAAAAAATCATAATACTTGATACTTGACTTATACTTGTAAGTAGTAAGATTTGAGGACTTGCTATTTGACAACGTCAAATACCTGCTTTTTCAAGCCGAATACGAATCAAGTAGCAAATATCGACCGAGTAACAAGTATCAATGCTCAACCCTAACTAAAACATGCAGCACGTTGGCATAACGAACATGCGACAGCAAGAATCTTTTTTAAAAACCCTCTATTGACTCTTTTGTCTTTGTTTTGTGATGAGTTAGATTTCCCACTGACTTATTTTCGTTATGGTATTTGATGGTCTCCTAAATAATTTAGTTATTTTGTATTTCTTGATCAGTTTGCATGGAAAGCAACCAAAAATTAATTTGTCTAGTGTGAATATATCATGAAGTTTGGAAGAAAAACACTTGGACTTATACTAAGTTCTCGTCCAGTCAGATGCAACTCACACGAAGATATATTTGCTTCGTCCACTTGTTTGAGCACAATAAGCAAAACATACGAATCTTATTTTTTTTATTTATATAAATTTCACAATCCCAACAATTATTGAACACTACAAATTAAAATACTTTTATATATTAGTTTCGTAAGTTAGTATAATTAATTGTTAGTAAGCAACTCAACAGATACGGTTCTAAAATAAAATACAAAAGACTGGAATAAATAAACTTATACGGAACAATGTTAAGTTATTAACTGTAAGAGTATCATTATTGATGTTACTTATATTTGAGCCCTTAGCATATTTTATTAATACTTGTGTGTTTAGGGACTTTCCTAAGGACATTTATTCTAGATTATTGGTGGGACTTTGTTTTGTCTCTTAGTTTTCTTTTTTTTATAAATGATTACAAATAAAGAGAAAAGTTAAAAGTAAAACATATAAAAGATAAATTTAACATTGAAATTAAAAACTTACAGAAAAGGAAACAAACATTTTATTATAAAGTTTAAAAATAAAATTCGAAACATCATAATAATACATAAAAGGATTCATACAATTTTATTAATTATATGTTATTTGGAAGATGTCCAAATTTATCCGGAACCAAACAATATCAAATTTTCTTACGCATTATACAGTCACTAGTTTTACTATCTAAACCGATCCAAACTTGATGCATTATAATCAATGGCAAAATTAAACCGTATAATCAATGGCAAAATTAAACCGTATATAATCAATGATCATGTAACCTATACTAAACAACCTATACTTGACAACCGTATAATCAATGACAAAATTAAACGGAAACGAAGGCAGAACCGTCAAGTAACAACCATAGAATTATTTCAAACAACCAAGGAATCATTTTAATCTTAGGAAGGAGGTTAAAAGACATACTTTTCTGAGACGACGGAGCAGAGATGAAACAACTAAACTTTGGCTTCCGATTTAAAGAGATAAATGTCGAGAAAAAATGCATGAGGAGTTAGCGGATTGAAACGACTGAAGTTTACCTCCTAACTAAAATCAGGTCTTCGCCATCTTCGATTTTGTTTTCGATTTCGTTTTCGATCTTGTTTTTGATTTCTTTTTCGGTTGCGGAGAAAACGAGAAGAAAGAGACGAGAAGAAAGAGACAAAACACACCGAACAAACCAAACCTCTTCGATTGTATCTCCCAATATTAAGACCAGACTTTATTTAAGGCTTTTTTACTCCGTTCTTTAGCATTTTTTATTTATTTTTCGACCCAAACACACTAAGAATCTGGGCTTAATCAGGCCGAAAAGAATGGTCTAAATAACCAAAACGTGAGACCTTGAAAGCATGGGACGAAAAAGTAAAAAAGAGTCCTGCAGCATGCGCCTCTCGAAGCATGAAAAACAATTTTAACCTACATCTTTATGTCACGTTTGCATCTGCTGCTCCATTCGAGAAAGAAATATTCAATATTGTAACCTAAGTTCATCAATTGCTGTAAAATTTAAAACACTTCGTCACATTTTAAAACCGGGGAAAAGGTGGTACCAACGATATAAGTTCTGGTCCATTATTGTACAATTTATGGTGATTGATCTAAAAATATACTCGACGAGGAATAAAAGCCATATGATCAAATAATCACCATCCCAAGGCTCAAGAGAGTCACGGATTAGTAACGGTGAATAAGATGCTTGCATGCATTCGAGTTCTTCGAATAATACTCAACCTCGGACTGTGAAAATAGGAGAAAAACATAGATCAGTGCTTATCTACTACGTTACCATTGCGAATCTATAGGAAGGTTTTGGAAGTAGAACAACACTGGTGTACCTTACGGACTGCTGTTATGGCAACTAAAAGCTTTTGTCCGAGAAATTCGTGGAAGACTTGGTCTTTCTCCAGAGCTTCAACAGCTTCTGAGAGCGATTCAGGAAGTCTCTTCAGTGTCGCAGCCACATCAGCCGGATTTGTATCTGATGTTTCATCAAACGAAATGATGAAAAGGTATTCCACAACACATATATGTAAGAAAATACTATCAGAAACTATATATATCTTAAGACTATATGAGAATGAATGATAAAGGTTTTACCTATTGGCTCAGGGAGTTGAAGGTGACGCCGGAGACCATCAATTCCAGCAGCCATTATAATGGCCAAACCGAGGTGAGGATTTGCAGCGCCATCAGAAGATTTGATCTCAAAGTTAGTAACTAAACCATCAGGAGCTCCTGGTGGAGAGGCTGTTCTTATAGCCGCCTCTCGGTTCTCCTTGCCCCAACATTGGAATGCTCCACTCCATGTGTTTGGTTGGATTCGGTCATAGCTGAAAATTTATTACAAAAGGGAAACTTAATTCGTAACAACTCTACGAGGATACTATTCAAGAAGATGCGTTTTTAGTTACCTGTTTGGAAGTGGAGCTATAACTGCTAAGATTGAAGGAAGGTGAAACAAAACTCCAGCCATGAACTCTTCTCCAATGGAAGACATTCCATGAGCAGATGTATTATCAGATGCTGGGAAGACATTTTCACCGTCTTTCCAAAGACTTAGATGCACATGTGATCCAGAACCAATGTCACATAAATCATACCTGAAGAAAGTACACACGTACAAATGCATTATATTCTTTTAAAACCTTTGGTTAAAGCTTATAGTACAGTGGGGGAAGAGACTAACATACTTTGGAACAAAGGTGGCAAGCAACCCTTGTTTCCTTGCGACCGATCTTATAACTTCACGTGTGTAAACCAAGTTGTCGGCTGCATGGGATGCAACGGTATGACCAAGAGATACTTCAAACTGACCTTTCCCGGATTCCGCATGAAACTATGAAGAAAAATATACATGTCAAGAAACATGATTTATAGATTGATATTATATATAGTTGCAATATATGGCTTGTCATCATCCAGAATTATATTTATGTTGTTTTAACCTGTTCCACTGTGATATTCAAGGACTCGAGCGCTGGTACAATTTCATGGAAAAGCGGAGACGCAGCATCGTATGAGGATATTGAACAGTAAGGACCAAAGTCAAAAGGAACATACTCTTCTTTCCCTTCCCTTTTAAAAAAGTGTTATGAAAATGATCAGATCAAACAAAGAAACTAAGATTCAAGAGACTTACAGTGACATACCTCACAACATTCTTGAGGAGATAAAACTCATTCTCAAAACCAGCGTTCATTACCTAAAAGGCCACGGAAACTTGGTGTTCAAGCTACAAATAAAATATCAACAGAGAGACAGAGTAGAATGGGGTATAAGGAGATCTTTTTACCAAGTCAAATTCATCTTTAAGAACTTTTGCGACTCTTCTCAAGGTCTCTCTTGGACAATACTCCCATGCTTCACCAGGCTTCAGGAGCATGTCAGCTAAAACCATGCTCTCTTGCTTTGTCCTAATTAACGGTTATAATAATATGATATGATCAAATGTAATAAAGAAGAAAGAAAAAAACATGTTAACTTCAACGAGAAGGAACACGAGCAAGGTACCATGGTATTGTCCGCTTGGTTGATAGATCTGGAACCAATCTAATCTCACCCACACCGGTCAATTTAGACTCTTCCGCGGGTCCATCAGTAAATGAAGGCATTCCCATGCATGCATGAGTCAGACCAACGCCATTCTTCTTCACACTTCTGTTAAAACGATTCGCTTGAACAACCTGTACAACAACAAACCGAACTCTAGTCAAGGTTCTGTAGTTATAAAGGAAAAAAAGAAGTTTTCAGAGGAATTAAGAAACACTCACACGGCATCTTTGTTGTCCAGATGCATCGACCCAAATAATGCGCACAAAGGAACTACTATCTTCTTGAACATCAGGCTCCTTCATCTGTGATTTAAGAGAGATTCTGTTTTGTGGACCAGAGGAGTTTACGTCTACTACGTCAAGCTTATAAAATGCAATGGCATTCCGTGAGAAAATGTCTTTGGCTGCATCAATAGCCTCCATGAGCGAGAGATCACCACTGGCACATGCATCGCGCAGAACTAAGTAGATGACCTCTCGTGCCTTCTTTGCACCTGCGAAAAGCAGAGAACTTAGTTCAAGAATGAGCTGAGGAGGTTTAATTTACAAAAAAAAAGAGAGGTAGCAACTTGAACTTCACCTAAATAGTAAGTCTCAGGAGATGCATATCCATCAGTACTGAACATCACCTGCAAACTCTCCTACAGTTAGCTTTTTATGTATTCATGAACAACAACAAAGACAAAACATTTTTGTGGAGGTATAATGAGATTATGTTAAACATGGTGCATTTAACCTTCTTTGTTGGGGCCAAGTCAAGAAGCTCCTTAACTGAAGACACCATACCGTGGACACTAAGCTTTGGAATCGCTAACCCGAAATCAAGGTAAACCTTAAGAGGAACAATCAAGAGTAAGCAAAGCGATATTGCATAGTTTTTACAGATATAAAGTGAAGCTGTGTTCATGAAGCAAAACCTGAGGATAAACTGAAGACAAATATGATGCTTCCTTTGAGAATGGATAAGACGCATGAAGAAGAACTATACGTGACTTTGCAAACCGTTTGTCCTCGAGAAGATTTCTAAGGTGAAGAGGATTTGCCAACCGCAAATCCAAATCCCTGTCACCAAAACTGGTTCAAGCAACAAAAAATAAAAAGATTCAGTTTTGTAAAAATGCAAAGTCAATCTTTAATAACATTAAAGTATATACATACCCTGTGTGAATCTGTAAAGGCAAGTCGTGACGTTCAGTGACTTCCAAAGTAAGAGTAAGAATGTAATCAATCAAGCCTTTGTTTCCAATACGGACAGGCTTTCCAGCTGCAGAAAGAAGAGAGTAAGTATGATGATGATGTTTAATGACCAAAACTGTATGTTACTTAGACCATCCGCAACGCGGGATGTAGACAAATCCTTAGCCCAAATCCTTAGTGTCATTTGATTATTTTAACAATATAATAGACGAAACAGCTAAGGATGAATCCTTGCTCAAGGGTTTTAAGAGCAACATTATCGCGTCGTCCTTGCTGCGTCCTTAAGGGGGGGAGGGACCACTGATCATCAAAACCGAGGGGGACCAAGGAAAAAAGTCCTTATATAAGGAACGTCCTTGATAGTCCATGTTGTGTCGTCCTTACTGTGTGTCATGCTTCCTCTACTTTTTTAGTTGTAAGGACTCAAAATGGTCCCGCCCGATAACGTTGCTCTAAGGATTCAGTCCTTGAGGACGTGGCATCATTCTTCATTTTTTTCAATAGATTCTCCTCCCCTTTTTTGTCACTGACGGTAATCACTCCAGCTACACGTATCGCGCCGCAGCTTCACTGATCCTTTAACCACCGATTGACACTCCCCTCCGCCTCTAAGAAACTCCTCTTCCTCAGAAACCCCACTCTCAGCCCCACGTTCGTCGTCGTCCGGTGCCAGAAACCTTACTCCGATCGGCTCAACGGAATCCACGAACCATGCCTTTTCTGCTTCGTTCAAGCGGCCTCACCTTCAAGCTCCACCCTCTCGTGATGCTCAACATCTCCGATCACTTCACCAGGGTCAAAACTCAGCTCAACCCTCCATCCGATCAGCTCAACCAGGGTCATCGCTTTCTTCCTCTTTAAGGTTCGTTTTGATCTCTCCTCTGTTCGATTCTGTTTGAGGGTTCTGGGTTTTATCCCGATTTGGTTAAAAAAGCTAAAGACTTGTTCTTTTTTTTAATGATCGCAGGTACTGATCGAATCATCACCATGGCTAAGAACTCATTCAAGCTCTCTAATCCTCTTGGTTAGTCTCGTTCCCTTGCCTGCTTCTTTAGTTTGTGTTATGATTCTGATCGTTGCAGAATAGTAGTTTGATCTTTATGATCTGGTTTTGTATTTTATGTATATGTATAAATAATCTTGATATTTGCTATGAAAGTCACTCAAAGGCTTGGTTGTTTTGGGTAATCTAGTGAGTATGTTAGTTTGGAGGATCTTTAGCAGAGTGATTGTACTTTAGTATAAGATTTGCTATGACAGTTACTCAAAGGCTTGTACTTTTTTGAGTAAGCTGGTGAGAGTGTTAGTTCTCACTTCTGAGGACCTTTAACTCAGTCTCAGGTATTCATTGACCATATTCATGTTTCTCTGCGATCTGTTAATCTGTATTATGATTATATAAAGTGTGTTAAATAACTCTATGATAGGCTAGTGTGAGTGGAATCTCAATGTTACTGTAGTGATCTTAGATTCATATACGAGTCATGTTTTTCTGAGATGAGTTATTCTGTTTGTTGATCTTATAAAGAATGTGTTATTTATTATTCTGGAAGGACACTTTATAGCTAATGTTAGTTGATTTTGGGGTGTGACAGGACTATGTGCCTACTGTGTTTGATAATTTTCAGCGCCAATGTGATTGTGGATGGAAACACTATCAACTTGGGATTGTGGGATACTGCAGGCAAGCTACCTTTTCATTTCATCATCTCTTTCTGAATATTTTGCTCTGCAGAGAGAGAGTGAGTCGTTTGTTTATTTGTTTTGGACTCTGGATGAAACATGACAAGAAGACTACAATAAACTAAGGCCTTTGAGCTATCGAGGTTCAGATGTCTTCTTACTTGCCTTCTCACATTCAGTTTCGGTTAAGTTGATGGTGTTTATGTGAATAAATGGTTTAAATTTGCAGCAAGCTTACTTCAATTTTGTAATACTTCAAATACAAGTGCTTTGACAGAAGCAATTTTGTATATATTAAGGACTTCAAATTGAAATACACCATTGGAGATATATTTTGATTCTGAGTCCTTCACTATTCAAACAAAACAAAATTAACTTAAAAAAATAGTTTAAAATTCCTAAGGACTCCCATGGTGAATCCACCATTGTGGATGCTCTTACATTGCACGACTTCAACAAGGCCATTCTCAGCAACTTCTTTGGTCACATGAGTATCAATATCCAAACCGCTACGGTAAGCCGCAACAGTTTTCAAAGCAACAATCTCTGGAACAAGCGTGAGAGACCCATCCAAACCAAAACACGTCAAGGTAAAAACCATTATAAAACCACATATAGACACCACAGATAAAATAAAGGATATGAATTTAGTCTTGCAACAAAGGCTTTAGTGAAAGAATCAAGAGTCCAAGAAGAACTCTCCTCATCGTCGAGGATTTGCTCTGCAACGGTTTCGATTCGCAACACACGACCAACAAATGGAACAAAGTCTCTGTGCCATTCGATGTCATGCTTCTTGTCAAGCTTCAAGCCATCATCAATGAGAAGAGCAGAGATTCCAGTTTCTTTGAAACACTTGGAAGTGAGAGAACGCAAACCAGTGGCTTGGCGATGTTTCTCAATCGCTTCCAGAGATATTTCAGTGCCATAGAGTTGGGCTATCTCCCTCAGATTCCTCTGTAACCATAGACCAAAAACACTTATACAACATGAAAAATTCAGAGTAATTTTTGATTATTTCGTTGTAACGTAGTAAGCAAGTTTAGACTCGCAAGAAACCTGTTAATTAATTAACTGATTAATTTGAGAGTATTTAAGGATCTAATTACAACAACAAGACATGATGAGACACCGGTATTAATTAATTATCGTTGTTACCTTGAAGGAGAGGGAGTGTGGAGCGAAGGATAACGCGTCACCGGTGGCTTCCGAGAAAGTTCCGATGAAGGGAAAAGAAGAGTCGAGAGAGACGATGTTGTGAGCGTGAGCATCAACGAGCTCTGCTTGATCTATTGCTTCCTTTAACTCCTTAAACTCCATCTCCATCTCTCTCTAATAGTAAACTCAAGAAGCAGAGATGATGAAGAATACTGTTTGTTTGGTTTTATAGTTATACATAAGAACGTTACAGAAGTAAGAAGTGATTTTATCCTCTTTAAAGTCTTCGTTCTGTGAACCTAACTTTTGGCCAGTGGACAGTGATATGCCTCTCTGACATTTTATTCACGACCGACTTTGGTGGAGAAGAGCTATTCAGACTTGTCCACGCAACCTCCTCCGTCCACGTGTCATTCGTAGGTGAGGCAGATAACTTTTCTTTTTCTTGTTCTTGCATGTAACTGTCCCCAATGCTCTTGTTGTCCTCGTTCACCTTGTGATTTGTGTCATTGTCAAAGCACTTCCCACTCGTGTCTAGCCACAGTGTTGGTGATTCGGATAAACTTTCTAAATGTCTAATACCGGTTCAGTCACATTTTCTGAATTCCGGTTCGCATCACAGTGTCATTTATTAGCCAAAGCGTGTCTAATCTTTTGTTGACAAATAGAACCGAAAATCCATTTGGTTAATCTGTCTTTTCCCAAACCGTTGATAGTAAACCGGAATTCCAAGTAAGACAAAACCACATCAAAACGATTAGTTTCCGGTCAAATTACAAAACCAAGATTTTAAACCAAACCGAAGAAACAAAAAAAAAGATGGAACAGAGCAACTGCGTCTTCTAGTTACGAAGGTTTTCGTCTAAGCAGGAACTTTGGAGTCTTCTAGTCTCCCATTTTTTTTTAATTTTTGGATGGCATTGATACAACAACCACCTGTTCAAGGGACTTCTTCTCTTTGTCCCAATGAACTCATACAAACGATTCACTGCTTTTCTCGGTAACATTCTCATCTCTCTTCTTTCTCTTTATGATTATACGTTTCTTTGAGTCTTTCACACTTTACCTAGCTTATATCATCATCATCCTCTGTTCGTTTTAGGCGCGTAACCTCTGTTCCAGCGATGCCCACAACGTGTTCGACGAAACGCCCCAAAGAACGCACAGAGAAAAAGAGCTCCGGTTTAATATCAACAAAACACCAAGTAGATCCCAAGAGAGAACTCTCTCGTATTCTGAGAACAGACGCTGCTGTTAAGAGCGTCGAGAGGAAAGCCAACTCGGAAAAGTACAACACTTTATGGCCAAAAGCTGTTCTCGAAGCACTGGACGAAGCCATCAAAGAGAATCGATGGCAGTCTGCTCTCAAGGTACAACATCTCTGTTGATACAATTTGCCTGTTGAGTTTCCATAAGATTGATTTTTGCGTTTTCTCTGTTTTATAGATATTCAATCTTCTTAGGAAGCAGCATTGGTACGAACCAAGATGCAAAACCTACACAAAGCTATTCAAAGTCCTCGGCAACTGCAAACAGCCTGAGCAAGCCAGCTTGCTCTTCGAACTAATGCTATCCGAAGGACTAAACCCCACCATCGACGTCTACACGTCTCTCATCTCCGTCTACGGCAAATGCGAGCTTCTTGAAAAGGCCTTTGCAACCCTCGAGTACATGAAATCGGTTGGCGACTGCACGCCGGAGGTCTTCACGTTCACCGTCCTCATCAGCTGCTGCTGCAAACTCGCCCGGTTCGATCTCGTCCAACGCCTCCTTCTCGAGATGTCGTGCCTTGGAGTCAGGTGCAGCACGGTGACTTACAACGCTATCCTCGACGGGTATGGTAAAGCAGGGATGTTCGAGGAGATGGAGAACGTTCTGGCTGATATGATCGAGGATGGAGATTCTCTTCCGGACGTGTTCACGTTGAACTCGATCATTGGCTCTTACGGAAACGGCGGGAACACGAGGAAGATGGAGAGCTGGTATAACCGTTTCCAGCTTATGGGAGTGGAGCCGGACATCACCACGTTCAACGTGCTGATCCTGTCGTTTGGTAAAGCTGGGATGTATAAGAAGATGAGCTCTGTGATGGACTACATGGAGAAAAGATTCTTCTCACCGACGGTTGTCACTTACAATATAGTGATCGAGACGTTTGGGAAAGCGGGGAGGATCGAGAGGATGGAGGATGTGTTCAGGGAGATGAAGTATCGAGGAGTGAAACCTAACTCTATCACTTACTGTTCGGTTGTTAGCGCGTACAGCAAAGCTGGTCTTGTGGGTAAGATAGATTCGGTTTTGAGGCAAGTTGTGAATTCGGATGTGGTGCTTGATACGGTCTTCTTCAACTGCATGATCAATGCGTATGGTGAGGCTGGTGATCTGGCCACGATGAAGGAGTTGTACATGCAGATGGAGGAGAGGAAATGTAAGCCTGATAAAATCACTTATGCGACTATGGTCAAGACTTATGCTGCTCATGGGATATTTGATGCGGTTCGTGAACTCGAGAAACAGATGATCACCACTTGTGAGAGTTCAGGTATCCCTTTAAAAACATGAAAACAGCTCTGTGTAGTTACTGTAGCCGTGGTTGTTTTCTTAGCTCTGTTTCTTCTACTTGATGCAGGCAAGAAGAGGCTTATGGGATGATGTGGTGATTTGGTTTGTGAATTGAGAGGATCACTCACAAGCCTGTAATTTATGAACGTGACAATCGGCTTGGTTACTGGTTTTCTACAAGACCAGTACCAAATCATTGATAGAAATAGAAAAAAAGAAAATAGATGTTTATTTTCTTTTTTATGAGCATTTGTAAATGCAACCAAATACGGTTTTCTTGTAAATAAATTTAGCATTCAGTTAAGAAAATGATAACTATGTTCCATTAAACTAAGCTCGTATATTTTATGTCATAATATGCTAATTATTTTCAAAATAGCAATAATGTCCTTAATTTTAATTGATATTATTTATAAATTTGAAATTATAATTAACAAAAAAATTAATATAATAAATAATTAAAGTAATTAAAATAAAAGAAAACATTAAAAATTGCCATATTTTCAGAACTGAATATTTCCAATTGTGAAATTTGATTTTCTAGAAATTGAATACTTCCAAATATGTTCTTATCATATTTTCAAAACTGATTATCTTTATCCGTAAAATATGTATTATATTTATGCAGAATACAATAAACATGTTTGAAATCGATTTCAAAAAGTTTTAAATTTATAGTAATGTATAGATCTTTCCAACAGATTTTAGAGCGACAATTTAAGATCGGAATGTGTATTCCGAATATTTTTAGATTACTATTATGTGTAGAATACATAATCTACGTAAATAATAGTAATCTAAAAATATTCGGAATACACATTCCGATCTTAAATTGTCGCTCTAAAATCTGTTGGAAAGATCTATACATTACTATAAATTTAAAACTTTTTGTTTGTTCACAAGGAGATAGTTGTAATTTCAATAGCCTTTTAGGTTACTTTTGCCTTTGACCCAAGTTGGGGTACTCTTTTGGGTTTGACTCCAAGTTTTGAGTCACAATTGGTAATTCTCCCTAATAGATTCAATGAAAAATATATTTCATTTCATACTTCGTAGAATGCTAATTTTTCGAAAAATGAAATTATGATTTAAACATTTGTAGAACTGAAAGAATATCACTAAGTTGGTATATGTATTTCATTAGTATTACTATTTTTGTATTTTTTTGTAAAACTATTTATTTAATTTATTTTCAAAAATAATAAAAGACATTAGAGTCAAAAAATAGTACAAGATACAAATTAGTCTAATGAGATATATTTATCATTTTTGGCCTAAAAACAGTTTCCCAATCAAATATCAGCATTGTGGATAATTCTTGGTCTTTGTTAGCAAATTTGGCATAACCTTTGTAGCTCTGTTGTGTAAAGGGACTGATTGAGGCACTGGTAATAGTTTCCCAATAAAATATCAGTATTGTGGATAATTCTTGGTCTTTGTTAGCAAATTTTGGATAACATCTGTTGTATAAGGGGTCTGATTGAGTCACTAGTTAGCTTGTTTGTTACGTCTTATTATTTTTAAATTGTGATTGGTCACTAGTTAGCTTGTGTGTTACATTTTATTATTTTTAAATTGTGTATTTGAATGTATTATCTGCCTAACCTCAAAGTTGGTAAGGCGTGTATGCATATCCATAGGCCCATGAATAGACAGTTAATAATACCATCACATTGTAAATCATCCTCATTATGATACCGTACATCAGGTTTATATTGGATCTGTTTTCTTGTGTAAATTCCTATCAATCATACATTTTGGAAAAGGTTTACGCTTCTGCTGGAATTTATGTATATAATGAAACATGAACTGCATATTGAGACGATTTAAATTTTTATTCACATCTTTAAATTAACAAAAAAGATACATTTGGTTATCAAAACATTATTAATATCTTCATTGCTGAGAGGAACCTATAAGATAGAGCAGCATTGTCGGTGAGTTTGTAAAACAGAAGTCCTTAAAAACAAAATAATAGTATTAAATTAAATAATTAAATTTTGATTTAAATAAACCACTAGATTATTTAAGTAAGAATATGTGGAAAAATACTCGAGCAAAGATTCTTAAATGTTGAAAGACTAGAATTTTTTTTTTCTTTCTTTAATTTTTTCTTCTCTTTTTATTGTTAGATCTTTTCTATAACTCCCCATTGGAACTGTTCTAAGAACCGGTGCAAGAGAACCTCTAGGCATCTCTTCAAAGTGCAAACCCAAAAGCATTATCTATGTGATTTTTAATGATTTTTTCTTGGTTATATGTATCAGATGCATTCAGACGATGCATTCAATAAATTGTTTTTTTTTTGGTTATATCATCTATGTATCAGATGAACTTATATGTACGTAGCTTTTACACTTCTAAGACCTTTATTATGACTTGAATTTACTAAAAAGTAAGAGATGATTAAACTAATGCATTTATAAGACTAAACTAGTCAGATGCTTCGAGATATCCTAATTATGCATACGTCGGCTCTTTAGACTTGTCAACACAATTTTGTGATCTAAACGCTTACGTAGTTATTAGCTAAATTATTTCTAAAGTCTTAACTATCATTGGTTTTGTTTTTCTGATATTGTAAAAAGTAACTGCGGCTTCAATCCTGTCATAGCTGAGGAAAAGAAGAGCAAAGCTAGTTTGTTAACATCAACTATAAAATTAGTTTTTGCCAAATAATTTGAACACAACCAAAGAAATCTAGTCTCATGTTGAATAAAGTTAACCATGGTTGATTGTGATAATACTAATTAATTTTCTCCAATGATATACTTTAGCAGACTTTATTTGACCTGAGAGTCTTGTAATTATTGTTTTTCTTTTGGATTAGTCTGAGGTATCTGAACTTTATTATAGAAGAGTCATAGAAGAGTCAGGATAATTTATAAAAGGAAGTGAAATCTACGGATATACCTTCTCTTTGAACAATACTGCCACATAAGATTAGTCAAAAAAAAAGGTAAAACTTAAAGAAAAAAAAAAGGAAAATCGCTTAAAAAAAGACGTCAATTAACTTAAACGCTGTAGTCCATCGACTCTTCTCATGGCCATCTACACATTTTCTAAAGTCTGTGGCAAATTGGTTCGGTCCATGAAATACACGGCTCAACCTCTTGGCAGCGTTCTGGTAAATATGCCAAACACATAATCTATATTTTGTTTCAGGGAACACTTTTCCTATTGCATTTGCTATTGCTGCACATTGGTCTGTAAGAATTGTTTGCGGTTGTTTTCCAGACATTACTCCAAGAAAAGTCTGAAAAAGCCACTCAAAAGACTCTATGGTTTCATCATATAAGAGAGCAGCACCAAACACAATAGTTTGCTTATGATGATTGACCCCGACAAATGGAGCAAACGGTCTATCATATTCATTGGTCTTGTAAGTCGTATCAAAGCAAACGACATCTCCAAAAAGATTGTAATCACCAATTGACCGATCATCTGCCCAGAAGATATTGGTGATCATATCGTCCTCATCAAGTTGAATTGAGTAAAAAAAAGATGCAGTATCCTCTTTCTTTTTTTGAAAGTACTCCAAAACCGCTCCAGCATCTCCCTTTTTCATTTCTGCCATTCGCTTACGGTATATGTAATTGCGCAGGTCTTTATCCATAAAACCCAGATTCGCTTGTCCCCCAACTTCTCTGCTCATCATTTCAACGGTCGCCTTTGCTGAAATTCCTGACATATCAGCATCATTAGCATGTTGTTTTTGAGAGATAGACATTGCTCGGTTACTCTTCAACAAATGCTTCATTGGTGTCCTCACTAAATCATGGTTATGATTCGGCTCAAAAGTGACAATCTTATATCTTCCGTTAATCTGAAGGTAGCAAGACATGCGAGCTTTACAACCACACCTTATGGTTCGTAGTGAATGAGGTTTATTGACCTTAGGTTCCTGCCTAAACCCCTCTTTTGAGCATACATAAACCATCCTTACTAGCTTGTTGTTTCTTTTCACAGTCCTTTGTCTCCTTATGTTGAAACCATGATCGCCTCCATACTTTCTATAAGCTTTATATGCAGACTCATCAGAACTGAAATCCATTCCAACAAAAAGTTCAGATTTTTTCTGATTTTCATTGTTTGCCTCTAAAACATCAACCTCTTCAGTCTGAAAATAATCCTCATTGTTGTTTATGTCCTCTTCTTCATCAAAATCACTGACTGAAGCATCGTCATCGTGAGGGAAACATCTTTTATTTCAGCCAAAAGCTCATCTGAATTCTGTCTTAACAAACTGGTTTCACCTGAAGCTTGCAAATTAGATTCATCTTGACTAGCGAAAGCAATTTTTTGACCACTTAAATGACTATTCTCCATTGCAACTAGGGGTGGGCAGTCGGGGGTCCAAGCGGGTGTCGGTTCGGGTGTGATCGGGTGTCGGATTTTCGGTTATAAGAAAAATAGCTCCATTCGGATATTGTAAAAATTCGGTTCGGCCTCGGTTCGGGTTATAGTCGGGTTCGGTTCGGTTTTGGTAACACCACAAAGTTAGGAATAAAACCATAATGTAATCGGATATCGGTTTTTGATCGGGTTTTAGAGTTGATACTAACAGAAATATTTCATTGTTCTGTAAATTATAAACCGTTTGCAATGTCGTCATTCTATATTAACTTTGAAAAGCATCAAGCATTGTTCAAAAACAGAATATCCGATTGTAAAGCATCAAGCATTGTTTGAAAAGAAATACAAGTTTAAAGTATAAAAAGATAAAAAGAAACAAACGAAGAGAAAGAAAAGAACACACTTAAAAACATTCAACTACGTTTCAACTTTCAATATCCAAGAGACAAAAAGGATCAAAGAGACAAAGATGAAAGCAACTTTAAAACTTTATTAAGATGGAAGTGATACAAAGATCACCACCATTACTGAAATGAAAAAAACAAAACAAAGATCACCATTATCCAAAACTCCAATTGAAAACCAAACAAAAACAACATAATTCAATGAAAAAAAAATACTCTTCGAACTTCAGTCTCCAGCCTTCAACCTTGTAGCCTCCTCAGTTCAATCACCAAGATTGTGAGCTTCAAACTCTGATAAAAAGCAAACAAAAAGTTCTGTTAAAGTTCAGTAGAAAGGAAAACATATACATAAGAAGACCAAATGAATTCATACCTTTCTCAAGCTTATCAAGCTCTTCAACGTCTTCTAGGATTTGCTCATTTGTGATGATGGTTTCCTTAAGCTTGATGTCAGCATGAAGCCATTGCTCAGTACACATAATAACCTCTATCATGTAGTGAGTTAAGCAGCTTCTGTGGGGTTCCAATATCCTGCCACTTGTGCTGAAAGCACTTTCTGATGCTACTGATGAAACCTGCATAGCCAGGAGATCTCTCGCCATTTCTGCAAGGACCGGGTACTTCACTCTGTGCATCTTCCACCAAGACAGAACATCAAACTCCATTCCCGGTAAGAGCTTTTGAGTCACCACCGCTTCCTTCAAGTACACTTCAAGCTCATCTCGTGTATCTTCACCTATTTCAGCAACAAGTTCCTTGTAAACAGCATCCATCCTTTCATAACCGAAATCCTCAACCACCAGTTCCATTCTTTCCACTCCTTGTTCCTGAGAGTCTGGACCAGGGACGGCAGAGGCTTCAGCTTCTTGCGATGCTTGTCCAGAAGCTCTTTTGAACCGCATGCTGTACTCCTTAAACATGGATGTGAGAAGATCAGTCACGGTTTTTGTCATCTCCTTAGCCTCGAAGCTATCTTTCCCGTACAGCTTCTCAAAACAGAGCTTTGCGAAATGCATCTTCTGTGTAGGGTCGAAGATGGTTGCTAAGATCAACATCTTGTTGACGCCTTTCATTCCTCCCCAATACTTTGAAAACTTCTTCAACATTTCAGATGCCCTCAACTTCAACTCAGAGTCTAAACTGCTAACTAAACCAGTGAGATTTCTCTCAATTGTCACTATCTCACCATAGCATTTGAATGCATTGACCTTAGATGAGGCAGAGACAATCAATGTGCTGTTGTAAAATATCACCAAAAACCTAATAAGCTTTTCAACAGCTTTCCAGTCCCTAGAAGTAGGTGGTCCACACCGCTTAACCCCATTATCTACTTCGAGAAAGTAGTCATTGTACAGCCTATCTTCTGCTTCCATTCTATCAAATGCTATCTTAAACTGTAATGCTCTAGATAACATAAGAAAAGTCGAATTCCACCTAGTCTTTACATCAAGAGGCAAGCTTCCACGAGTCATCTTACCAGTTGTGACTCTCTGATCAAAGGCGTGTAACCTAGGGGTTGAGGACCTAACATACTGAACAGCATTCCTGATAGCTAACACATTTTCACTCAAATCACTCAAACCCTCCTTAGCAATCAAGTTAATAATATGAGCCGCACACCTCATGTGGAAAAAATTCCCATCTAAGACAAATGCATCAGGGGATTTGGAGCTAAAGACCTCATGGAACCGCTTAAGGGCAGAAGTATTAGCGCTTGCATTATCTACTGTGATGCAAAATAGCCTCTCTAGTCCCCAATCAGCTAAACACTGTAACAGAACAGTAGAGATTGTCTGACCTTTGTGATCCATGACATACTTGAAGCCAATGATTAGCTTCTTCAGCTGCCACTCATCGTCAATGAAGTGTGCAGTGATAACCATATAGCTTGCACCTGCGAGACATACAAACCATGAAAAGTTTATATCAGCGTGTGCCATTAGTTGAATACAAGATTGTATTGACAAGTTTGTAACAAAATAAAACAATGTACCTGTCACTTGAGATACCCAAATATCTGTGGTTAGCGAAACTCTTTGTTTGCTCGTGATGAGCAAGTTCTTGAGTGCTGCTTTCCTTTTCACAAACATCTCCACAATGTTCCTTGTCAAACTCCTTCTTGAGTGGGTCTTTGGAAGGTTAACCTTGCAAAATAAAATATTAAAAGAGTAAGTAAGTTTGATGATTTAAAAAAAAAAATTAAAAGGCAAAGTTATTCAAGTTTGTACCTTGTCGCAGAAGTATTTGAAAGCAGTACTTTCAATGAATGAAAGTGGCAGTTCTGCTAACACCACAAGCTCGTTACAAGCTTCTTTCCAAAGCGCTTCACTCACTTTGGATGCCTTCAGGTTTCCTCCATTGCCAATCTTCTGTTGGTTCTTTTGCTGACTTGTTAACCACACTTTGTGTTCTTTGCATATTTGCAGATGCTGCTTCAGATTAGAAGTTCCGGACTTGGATGCGCATGAGAAGGTCTTTTGGCAATGGTGACAAATACACTTGTTTCGATTCTCTTTGGTCCTGGTGAAATGCTCCCACACAGTAGACCTTGGCACAACCATCTTCTTCACCTTGTCCGCCTGAGTCTGAGATGTTGCATTTGTCTCTTGGTACTCTTGGTCTTGAAATTGCATCTCAACATCAGTTTGGTCGTTAGTGAAAGATGATGATGCCATCTGCAAAAAAAAAAAGAATTAAAATCAGCTTAGAACTAAAATAGCAACGCAATATATGAAAACAATACATGAACTAACATCACTTTGTTTTCAAATTCTAAAGACTCATTAAGACTTATTACACTAAGTGAGAATAAGAACCAGACAAAAACCGAAGAGCTGAAGAAATAACATCACACGCATTAAGACTCATTACACATACAAGATTAAGAACAAAACAACAGTTCAAGTTTGAGGTCAAATTCTTTTCAGATTAAGAATAAAAAGCACAAGACTTAAACCCGAATCACCAATAATATTGTCTACTCTACCCAATATCTAAAATTGAAAAACAAAGATAAATGAATGATGCTTCGAGAATTTAGAAGAAAAATAAGAACCTCCGATCGATTACTTTCTGGCTAAAGAGGTGGATTGGCTTGTCAAGTCTAAGGGTTCGCAGAGACATATATAGGAGCTGTGATAAGGGTTTCAATTTCGAATCGACCATAGAATCACGGAGGATATTTGATTTTCGGTGAATGGAAAGGATTTTGGATTGCATATACGCAAGTTGAGATTATGGAAATGAAATGGGGATGAGATTTTTCGGCGAGATTCTTGGTGATTCTAACTTTCTATCACCGATGCGATTTAGAAAAGGAAGAAAGAGGGGTTAGGGTTATGTTTCAATCGGGGTTCGGTTGTAATCGTTCGGTTGTCGGGTTTTTATCCGAACCGACCCGAGGTCCATTATAACTACAAAAGCCCAACCGCATGATTTATTTATGAAACCCGAAACCGAATCGAACCGCCTTAATCGGATCGGTATCCGATCGGTTGTTCGGTTTACGGATATATTGCCCAGGCCTAATTGCAACTATATAACAAAATAGAAACACAAGTTAGAAATTATCTTAGATAACATATAACAATTGGACTTTATTTTAATAGATATTCTAAATAATAAAACACATCAAATTAATGACAATCATCAACTTTTATCATATATCACGATCTGACCTTATTCAGTCATAAACGACATCAATTTAATGCCTTCTCACGGCCAGACTGTGTCCAAGAACAATGTATTCCTAAGACGTAAAAGTATCAGTAACTACAATTTAGTATATTAGTTCCAATTTGTCAACCTACTATAGTTTTTTTTTTCCTTTCAAAACTGAATAGTTAAATAAGTTTGAATAATATAACAAGCTTAAGAATCTTAGATTTCAGACATTAAACACAACAAACACAGTTTTGTAGTCTACATATAATCATTTATTAAAAGTATAAAAGTTGAAAAACACAGAAGCGTTCACTGATCTCTCATCGAACAGAAAATATTCTTCCCTTTTAGAAAGTCAAATACAAACACAGGCAAAGTAAGCAACAAAGCATCCGTAACCTCCTCTATTCCTTTTATTGTTTTTCTCCTATTACTATGATCATACATATGTGTGATTAAAGAAAATTTAACAACTCTAAAAAACTATATGATCCTGAGATATGTAACAAACAATAATTAAAGTTGAGAATAATTATATTGCTCTAACGAATTGACCTGATCAAAAAATATCAATTCTAGAATTTGAAAGAGGATAAAAGAGAGTAGCAAAGTACCGATGCAAAACCTATCTTGAACCTCTGTTAAATCCACAATCTCTGTTTTTTTAGGGATCGAAAAGAAACCTCTGCGTTAGAAGTTGAAACAGCCACACTACGGCGTTAAGTTAATTGACGTCTTTTTTTTAAGCGATTTTCCTTTTTTTTTTCTTTAAGTTTTACTTTTTTTTTGACTAATCTTATGTGACAATTTAATTAGTGTATAGAGGTGAGGTGAATTAGAGGAGTTCACCTCGGGGGTGAATACAAGTATTGTTCCTTCTCTTTGAATATATAAATGAATTTGAAAATATAAGTCTATTTTTGTGTAGATATTTTTGCGTAGGTGTTCAATAACAATGCGATTAATTTTCTTGCAACTAGTGAATCAAACCTTTAGAAATGTTTTAGCGTTTTCTTGAGCCATTTCATGATGCTTATTCAAATGAAGGACGAGCCTGTTATGATTCGATTTAAATAACGACTCGACACGTATATATACTTTCCAAATGCATATTTTATATAAAAAACTGTCACATACTATTATTTTGTTGATTTTTTTTTCTTACAGCAGGAAGCAAAACTCAATTCAAAGTTTTATTGGAAAAGTAAAATCAAATATTTTAACGTCGGCTCTCAAGACGGGTCACAACAAATGGTGAATATATAAACTCTGTTTGTAGCTATATATTTACATACATCATTTGTAAAAAATCACCTTAAATATTCAATACCAAAACATTTAGTTTTCTTCTCTTTCGAATATTGTAAGATCTACCACAATGTCTTCTCATGATCTTGTTCACTTCGTCGTAATACCCTTTATGGCTCAAGGCCATATGATCCCACTGGTCGACATCTCTAAGCTCTTGTCCCAGCGTCAAGGCGTGACTGTCACCATCATCGCAACTACTCAAAACGTAGCCAGGATCAAGTCCTCACTCTCTTCTTCGTCCACCTCTTCGAACATCAACATCGTTGAAGTTAAGTTTCCCTTTCAACAAGCCGGCTTACCTGAAGGGTGCGAGAGTGTAGACATGCTAGACTCAACAGCCGATTTGGTTAAGTTCTTTAGCGCGGCAAACACGCTTGAGGAACAAGTCGAAAAGGCTATGGAGAAGATGGTTCAGCCACGACCGAGCTGCATCATTGGAGACATGAGCCTTCCTTTCACGTCAAGCCTAGCCAGAAAACTCAAGATTCCCAAACTTCTCTTCCATGGGTTTTCTTGTTTCAGCCTTGCATGCATACAAGTGGTTCGAGAGAGTGGGATCTTGAAAGCTGTAGAATCTAACGACGAGTATTTTGACTTGCCTGGTTTGCCTGATAGACTTGAGTTCACTAAACCTCAGATCTCAGTGTTGCAGCCTATTGAAGGAGTTCTGAAAGAGGGTACGGACAAGATTATTGAAAGTGATATTGACTCTTATGGTGTTATTGTGAACAGCTTCGAAGAGTTAGAAGTTGATTATGTAAGAGAATATAAGAAAGCAAGAGGAGGAAAAGTCTGGTGTGTAGGACCTGTTGCCTTGTGCAATAACTTAGAGTTTGAAAAAGTTAAGAGAGGAGACAAGGCTTCCATTGGTCAAGACCAGTGCCTTCAATGGCTTGACTCGCAAGAAAAGGGTTCAGTGCTCTACGTTTGCCTTGGTAGCCTTTGCAATCTCACCTTGGCTCAGCTCAAGGAGCTAGGTCTAGGCCTTGAGGAATCTAATAAGCCTTTCATTTGGGTTATTAGAGAATGGGGAAAATATGGAGAGCTAGCAAAATGGATTCAAGAAAGTGGATTTGAAGAGAGGATCAAAGATAGAGGACTTGTGATCAATGGTTGGGCACCACAAGTGTTCATCCTCTCACATGCATCAATAGGAGGATTCTTAACTCATTGTGGATGGAACTCGACCCTAGAAGGACTTACTGCAGGGGTTACACTACTGACATGGCCTTTGTCTGCTGAGCAATTCTACAATGAGAAGTTAGTTGTGAAGATATTAAAAGCAGGATTAAAGATAGGAGTAGAGAAACTCATGCAATATGGGAAAGAAGAAGAGATAGGTGTGGTGGTGAGTAGAGAAAGTGTGAGAAAGGCTGTCGATGAGCTGATGGGTGATAGTGAAGAAACACAAGAAAGAAGAAGAAGAGTCAAGGAACTTAGTGGCTTGGCAAATAAGGCTTTGGAAGAAGGAGGATCTTCACATTCTAATATCACAATGCTGATTCAAGACATCAAGGAGAAATCACAATCTCAAATATAATTAATGGGGAGTTCGGTTATTGTTTCTAAATATATTTTAAATCTTCACGTTAAAGAAAAAAAATAAGTTTTTGTCAAAAACAAAGTTGATTAGGCTTAGCCTTTTGTAAGAATTATTTCAGAAAATCCGAAAATAATCAAATATTCTTACTATAATATCATTAAGGCCTAATATTGTTGAAGAAGTCCAATTTTCTTGTTCTTTCTAACCCAAAATCAGTTGGAACAGATATAGCTGCAGGTACGAATGGGCACCAATTTTACATCTATCTGATTTGATCCATGACCATCTAACTATTTAGTGTCTAATATATTTAGAAAATTTTAGATTTTTGATCGGATATCTAATTCAATCCGTAAAAATAAATAAAAAATTAGAAATAAATAAAAATCTAAAATAATAATATTTTATTACAACAATAAAAATTTATTTGGTTTTTAAAAATTTAATAACTAATTTAATAAATTTAGTAAATAAAAATACTAAATTTTGTTTGTCTTTTTTATTTTTTATTTTTTTCCAAGTTTGTGGAATATTTGGGTCGATGCCCAATTAATATTGATGACTAATTTGCTTCTGAGTTTCTTAGGGAGTTTAAAACATTGTCCATAGTCGTCTCACCAAATGATATCAATTTTTCCATATCAGGAATCGAACCTAGCACCAACGGTTTTATTTTTATTGCTTCTAATTAATTCTTACCTATAACTTTGAAACGATTTTCTTTAAAAGCGTGATAGCTGTTGTTTTCGGAAATATTGCATACAAGTTTCTTAAAACATCCGAAACTTCGTATGCATGTCTTTGATTTAATTTTTTTTTAATTAAAACTATTTATTAAAACTACCCGGGAATTCAAGTCTCGAATACAAGTTTTGAATCGAACAAAATTTTCCAAATCAATCATAACGATACTAGTTTCGTGCGCCCACCATACCGACACGTTCACTAGAACGCTTTGAAATCCGTAGAATACCATTGACCGTTCTCTGCCGACGATGATGACCACTTGAAGGTGAGGTTTACCTCGTTGCCTCGGATACCGGTTCTTCTCGTGTCATCGCCGAAGTAGCTAGTCTCTGATGATCTCCTCTAACTTGCATTCTTGACTGACATTAAACTCTAAAGTCGAATAGGAGAGGTACAACAGACTTACAAAGAATTCGGAGCCTCGAGAACCACCAGACCAAGGATGCAACGATGAGACGACTAGAAGCCAGCAAGCAAAGTGCATCCAAGAAACCACAGGCTGTAATGTCGACTTAACCAAAAACAAAAGCTTCAGTTCCTGCATAAGAAATAAAGATTAGCATGCCTAGAAAGCCAAAGAGCCTCCAAAGCATCGGGAAGCACTTCCTTCTACAGGCCCTAACGGGGCGGAGAGCTCTTCCACGTGGGAGGAGGATCCGTTTGAACTGGACGTTCTCGAGGAATCATTCTCAGACTCTCCCCCCGGCAGGGGAGTCCCAGACGGAAGAGAGTGAACCCTCGGTCAATCGACGTAGTCTCGAGGCACCCCAAACGGAAGAGGGTGAACCCTCTGTAAATCGGCGGGGTCCCCAGGAAGCTGGGCCTGCGCTTCCAGCTAATCCAGTCCCTTCCGGAGGGGGGACGAAGCTGGGCCATCTGTCTCCTATCCCGACAGAAGGGATGAAATGATTGGGGGGGATAGCGTGGAGGCGATAGAACGCCGCCTTCTGGCTCGATTTGCTTATCCCTTATACTCGGACATCCAATTAGCCCACATTCAAGCCGAAGACCTCTTCGAGGTCAAGGTAGGGATTGTGAAGGTAATGGCTGGCCTTGTCTCCGAACGCCGGAGCGAAGAACTTTTTTTTTCTTTTGTTTTTTATTTAGAGAGAAAGGATAGAGAAAGGAGAGAGAATTCAAATATGTATTGAATATTTCTTTGATTTAATCTCAGTTTAGCATGTATCATATTGTTTTACCAGTTTATTACTATTTTACTGATCTCGTCTTAATTAAATATGAAAAGGTACATATACATGAGTATTTCAATATTTCTTATGCAAGAAAAATCAAAGTTACATGTAAACATAATAGCAATATAGTTTCAAAGAAAAAACATAGTAGCAATACGCTAAAACATTTTTTTACCAGAAAAACTAATTTACTTGCCACGTGAAAGCATTAACTATTGGCCCTGAGATTAACCACCGACGCACAATTATTCTAGAGAAGGTTAACCTTTTTTTTTTGAACAACTGAGAGAAGGTTAACCAAAAAGGCAAAATGTACGTCAACATTCCATAAGATTGAACCAGTCTACCGTGGTTTGTTCACAACCGACGCACAATTGAACGTTTCAAAGTGTACTTTTTTCCTTTAAACCAAAAGCAAAATGTCCTTTTCAAACGAAACTCACTAGAAAAAACCTAAAAATAACCGGAAACTAACTTTTGCCGTGATGTTCTGGAGTTTAGTTCTTAACAGAGATTAAATTACGAGTTGGTGAACGGGCCTTATGGTCAAGTGGCAGTGGACGGGCCTGGGAAGCTAACACGTTTCAGGTTCGATCCTCCTGCTATGCGAAACTAAGTCACATTGTTCTGTTCACCTAACGCGGATATGAGTCCATGCTTTAAGACCCATTTGAATGCCCAGGAGAAGGAGTCCATCCGCGGGTTGCGACTCTCCCGAAGATTAGGTCTGGTTTCAATAGTGACCCGGATTTAACCCTTTTTTAGTCAAAAAAAAAATTATGAGTTGGTTATCAGTAACTATATAAATTTCTTGGTATAGGCGCTGGCAAAACAAGGGTAGTGGACGAGTATGAGATGCTAACGTGTTTTATGTTCAATCTTTCTGTTGTACAAATTAAGTCTTATTGTTCTGTTCATTTAACGTAGATATTAATTGAATTCATGTTTTAAAACTCATTTAAATACTCTGGAAGATGAATACATCCGCATACTTACGACTTTCTAAATTCAACTAGGTTAAAAAGTTAATTTACAAAAAGAATTGACGGAATACATAATAAAATAGCATTTGGTTTAGTTAAAAATGAATAAGAAAATGTATAGAATATTATGTAGCAATCCTCTCTATGTTGACTGAGCAGTTATCAACCTTTAGGCAGGGTTTTAGCAAAAAAAAATACCTTTAGGCAGGGACAAAACCATAAAAGGTTAACTGACCCCAACGGTCCTCACAGTGACCTTTTACGTTTATGTACAGCCTTCTCAGATACGCTCATTGACTTCATATTTTGGCCAGATGCTTGACCTTGTCGTATTTTTTACACTAATATCATAATCAAAAATTATTAAAAAAATGTTTCTACGAAGTTACCTTTTCGTAAATGTTTTGAAATTTTCATTTCTTTTATATAAATGAGATTTCGGTTTCCTCATACATTTCTTGATAAAAATGAGGTAGCTCACCATTGTCATGGTACAGTGACTAGCTCACTTTCGTCATATAATTTTAAACAACGATGATGCGTGGTTGGTTCTCTAAACAATAGTTTTTTATAATGACTTATTCAAAGTCAATATGTACAGCTTTTGAAGACTTACCCAATACTAAATAAACTCCATTATGAAGATTCATTCACATGTATATATACATATCAGCAGATTGTGTGTGTATCCTCTATATGTTATGCATCCTTTATCTTCAAACATCTGATAAACCCAAGAATGGAAACTAACATGGTTTCAAAAGCCAAAAGACTTCACTTTATCTTGATCCCTCTCATGGCTCAAGGGCATCTAATCCCCATGGTTGATATCTCCAAGATTCTTGCGAAACAAGGCAACATCGTCACCATAGTTTCAACTCCTCAAAATGCTTCAAGATTTGCGAAGACAGTTCAACGCGCAAATTCAGAGTCAGGTCTCCAAATCAACGTGGTGACATTCCCAATTGCCTACAAAGAATTTGGTCTTCCCGAAAATTGTGAGACTCTCGACACTTTGCCCTCCAAAGCCCTCTTAAGGAAGTTCTACGACGCTGTGGACAAGATCCAGGAGCCCCTGGAGAGGTTCCTTGAGCGACAAGAAACCCCTCCGAGTTGCATAATCTCTGACAAATGCCTTTTCTGGACGTCCAAAACCGCTAAAAGGTTCAAGATCCCAAGGATTGTGTTCCACGGAATGTGTTGTTTCTCTCTTTTAAGCTCACACAACGTACATCTTCATAGCCCGCACCTCTCGGTTTCTTCAGACTCAGAGCCTTTCTCTATACCAGAAATGCCACATAAGGTCGAGATAGCAGGATCTCAGTTACCAGGTGCGTTCAGGAAATTAGAAAATATGGATGACGTTCGCGAGAAGATGCGCGAATCTGAATCTGAAGCCTTTGGGGTTATTGTTAATAGCTTCCAGGAATTGGAACCTGGCTATGCAGAGGCTTATGCTAAGGCCATCAAGAAAAAGGTATGGTTCGTTGGACCCGTTTCTTTATGCAATGATCGTATGGACTTATTCGATAGAGGAAACAATTGTAACATTGCTATTAGTGAGACTCAATGCTTGAAGTTTTTAGATTCGATGAGACCAAGGTCTGTCTTATATGTTTGTCTAGGTAGCCTCTGTCGACTAATACCTAATCAACTGATAGAACTGGGGTTAGGTTTAGAAGAATCAGGAAAGCCCTTTATTTGGGTGATCAAGACCGAGGAAAAACACATGAATGTGCTAAATGAATGGCTAAAACGTGAAATGTTCGAAGAGAGGATTAGAGGTAGAGGGATAGTGATAAAGAGTTGGAGTCCTCAGGCTATGATACTATCACATGGCTCGACCGGAGGATTCTTGACTCATTGCGGTTGGAACTCAGTGATCGAAGGGGTATCTTTTGGTGTACCAATGATCACATGGCCGATGTTCGCTGAACAGTTTCTCAATGAGAAACTGGTAGTGGAGGTGTTGAAGGTTGGGGTTAGGGTTGGGGTGGAGATTCCGGTGAGATGGGGAGACGAGGAAAGAGTTGGAGTGTTGGTCAAGAAACATAGTGTTGTGAAAGCTACAAAGCTTTTGATGGAGGAAGATGGAAATGAAAGTGGTGAGTTCTTGAGAAGAAGGACACGCGTTCAAGAACTTGCAGTAAATGCGAGAGGTGCTGTGGAAATGAAAGGATCTTCGAGTACTAACGTTATATTATTTATCCAAGATATCTTAGAGAAATTGAGTGTCGAATAGACAAGTCAGGTAGTGTATGCTAATGTAAAAGACAATGTTAAAAACTCGTTTTTAAACAATGAAAAAAATGCAATTTTAGTATCACGAAAATGTTACGTTAGTAGAGATCATCAGAGAGGTCTATGATAAATTTGAAGCTCTAAAAATTATTAGTTGCCATACATATTGTTGAACATATATTCGTTAGAGATAAGAGGTCAATGATAATTTCAAAGCTTCTAGAAATATAAGAAGCATACATAGTGATTAAATTTTATTCATAGATATTCATAAAAAAAATTCATAAGATATTTAACAATATGATAATTTCGAAGCTTATAAAACATGTAAGAGGATAGATGGTTAACACTACTTCTGAAACTCTAATACGGTGTAGAAGTAATCAATATAGAAAGGTCTAAAAGAAGGGTCAAGTAGAGAGACCAGGAGGCGCTTTAAACTCTTCTTCGGTTCTATGATTACCTTTGGTCCTATAAATTGTCATGACAAAGATGTCGCCTTCTAGCAAGGCACGAGTTCGGTGGCCATGCTCGCATCAACGTTTCCTGATGGTGTTGGAGGGCGTAGGAGGGACCACTGAGTGTCGTTTGACGAGCGTTCTTCAGACGTCAGTGAGAGAGTATTTCCTCTCTAATTAATGGAATAAATGGTATAGTATTTCAAAAATGTATCTAAAAATGTTAAATATTTTGACATGTAGATAGATTTTGTAGAAAAATAAAACAAAATTTTGATATAGAGCATAGAGGTTTACTCACTTCTCAAACACGCCTAGGTTTTTTTTTTTTTTTTGAGAAAAGGGTACGTATTAAGTGCATGCAAATTGTGAGATAACATCCACGGATCCACCATGAGTCCATGACCATGTTATGGGTTCATTACCTTCGACTTCGAGACAGAAACTCTCAGAGTACAACATAAGTATGAAATAATTGAGTTGTCTTTGTTTACGTAACACTAATTTCCTATGTATCTTGTCTTCATTTGTGGGGGATAAGATACATGTTCTTTTGTACGTTATGCTGGTAGCAATAAAATGAATGCAGTTGTTACATTTCATAATCCAAAAATAAAGTGATTCATAGATTTTTTAAAAGTATTTAGATAACTTGACAAATTTTTATTATTTTTTTCTTTTTTTCAAAAATAATGAATATGAAACAATTAAATACTATTTGGTTTTAGTTTAGGGGGTGAACCCAAAACTCATAAATTAATTATTCTTACAATAAATTATTATGGCCCAGTATTGTTGAAAAGTCCAATTTTCTTGTTCTTTCTAACCCAAAATTGGCGGGAACAGATATAGCCATGCATAGTATTACATAAATCACGACTCACAGTCACATTTGGATCACTTTCCTTGTATAGACTCGTATACGATCTTGCCCGACCTCTACGGCAGAGCAGGCATAACACATGCTTCCTATTTAAAGTTTTCAGTAATTCCTTTTCCTTTGTTTATTATGTGAAATTGACTTGACGAAGGTGGAAGTCTGGGAATTTTGAGCCTCTTAATCAGTTAATTGTTTTTTGTTACTGTTGAAACTTGAAACTATTAACTTCTAAGCCCGTAAAATTATTTTTGTACCTACTAGGCAAAAGAACTTCTTAGACATATAGGTAAACTCAGCATTTTCCATGCAGTTTCTGAGACATATAGTCTTATTGCCTTAGTTTTGAATCAATGTTTTGAAATCCATGAGCATCAACTACGCCAAAATAACAATCACATAACCTAAGGGCCAAGGGATTAATTGCTAAAGTAAATTAGTTTCATCTTCGTTAGCAAATCTCTCTCATCTTGAACTACAGCACAAAGAAAATCAAATTAAATATGTGACGAACAAAGCAGTTATCTACCTTTAGGCAGGGAAAACTGTAATACCAGATTATTTACGGTTAATCGGTCTTCCACGTCCGTTTACTCGATTCATGGGTTTTGTTCCATACAATAGGCACCGCACTAATTTTTATGAAATTCAAAATTTTTTCTTTAATGACCTTCTAATCACTACATAATTTTCCTTCGTATTTTGGTCTTATTCGTATACTCGTGAATCAGTTCTCAATATATTAACCAATCCTTCTATTAATTTAGCTCAAACATACTTAAATTTAGAATTCGTTATAGATGTATAACCGAAAAGGTAAATATACTTTAATAACATAGATAATCAAATCAATTCTATTAAATTTTCATTATATACCAACAAACCAAGATGTTACAACTCACTCTTTCTCAACAAATACAACATTTTCTTTGACCACCAAGATCGTTACACATTTTAGTGTGAGCATGTAAGATTCCACATTGTCAGAATTTGGTTTTAATATCACATGTAACGTTCTGACCGTCAGTATCTAATAGGTCTTCTACATCCATTCACTCGGCCCATGAACTTCGTTTTGTACAACAAGCAGTACATTAACTCTTTTAAGCTCGAAAATCTTGTTTACTAATTATGTAATTACCACATGCATGATTTTTTCCGGTGTTGTTTTAACTTTACTTGTACGATATCACGAATTGTCTGATAGATCCTCAATTATTCTACTACTTTAGTTCAAACACGTTTAGAAATTCTCTATGAATGATCATGTTAAAGATATAGATAATAAAATCAATTTTGTTAAGCTTTTATCATATACCACAAACCAAAAGTTTACAAAAACCATAACAGACCCCAACTGTCCTCCCAGTGAGTGACCTTAACGTTTACGCACAACCTTCTTAGATACGCTCATTGACTTCATACTTTGGCCAGGAGCTTGACCTTGTCGTATTTTTTACACTGATATCATAATCAATAATTATAAAATTGTTTTTGTTCTTACGAAGTTACCTTTTCGTAAATGTTAGTGAAATTTTAATTTTTTTGTATTGTTGATAAAATAGCTCACATTTATAATTGTAATGTGTATGTGTATGTGTACGTTTGTTCATACGTCGCTGAGTTAAGGATTTCAGCTTCCTCATACATTTCTTGATAAAAATAAGGTAGCTCAGTAGCTCACCATTGTCACGGTATAGTGACTAGTCACTTTTGTCGTCGATCAAAATTTTAAACAGTGATGATGCGCGATTGGTACTCTAAGAGCAACCGCATCAATGAACCCCGGTTGGAGTTCATAATTTGAATTTTTTATTATTTTTTTCGTTAAAAAAAATAAACTGATCAGGCCGCCATGTGATGTGGGGTCCGCTAAACAGTAACGAACTCGGGTCATGCGGAAGGAGCATTCGGAGATGAAGTCGTCGCTTTTGTTTATTATAATCATTTTTTCCGATTTCCGTGTAAACCTCATTCATGACTCTCCAATGGAGATGCTCTAAACAATAGTTTTTAATGACTTATTCAAAGTCAATATATTCAGCTTTTGGAGACTTACCCAAAATCCTAAATAAACTCCATTATAGATTCATTCACACGTATATATATACACATATTAGCAGATTGTATGTGTATCCTCTATATGCTATCTCTCCTTTATCTTTAAACATTTGATAAGCCCAAAAAAATGGAAACTAAAATGGTTTCAAACCCTAAAAGACTTCACTTTATCTTGATCCCTCTCATGGCTCAGGGGCATCTAATCCCGATGGTTGATATCTCCAAGATTCTTGCGCGACAAGGCAACATCGTTACCATAGTTTCAACCGCTCAAAATGCTTCAAGAGTTGCGAAGACAGTCGAACGTGCGAGATCAGAGTCAGGTCTCCAAATCAACGTGGTGACATTCCCAATTGCCCACAAAAAGTTTGGTCTTCCTGAAAATTGTGAGACTCTCGACACTTTGCCCTCCAAAGACCTCTTACGCAAATTCTATGACGCTGTGGAAGAGTTCCAGGAGCCCTTAGAAAGTTTTCTTGAGGAACAAGAAACCCCTCCAAGCTGCATAATCTCCGACAAATGCCTTTTCTGGACGTCGGAAACCGCAAAAAAGTTCAATATCCCGTGGATTCTGTTCCACGGAATGTGTTGTTTCAATCTTTTAAGCTCCCACAACCTCCACCTTCATAGCCCGCACCTATCCGTTTCTTCAGACACGGAGCCTTTTACAATACCAGCGATGCCACATAAGGTCGAGATAGCAAGATCTCAGTTATCTGGTGCGTTCAGGAAAAAAGCAAATACGGATGACGTTCGCCGCGAGAAGATGCGTGAAGCTGAAGCAGGAGCCTTTGGAGTTATTGTTAATAGCTTCCAAGAATTGGAACCTGGCTACGCAGAGGCCTACGCTGAGGCCATAAAGAAGAAGGTATGGTTCGTTGGTCCCGTTTCTTTATGCAATGATCGTATGGACTTAATCGATAGAGGAAACAACTATAACATGGCGATTAGTGAGACCGCATGCTTGAAGTTTCTGGATTCCATGAGACCGAAGTCTGTCTTATATGTTTGTCTAGGAAGCCTCTGTAGACTAATACCTAGTCAATTGATAGAACTAGGGTTAGGCTTAGAAGAATCTGGAAAACCCTTTATTTGGGTGGTCAAGACAGAGGAAAAACACATGAATGTGCTAAAAGAATGGCTACAACTTGAAATGTTCGAAGAGAGAGTTAAAGGTAGAGGGATAGTGATAACGGGTTGGAGTCCTCAGGCTATGATACTCTCTCATGGTTCGACCGGAGGGTTCTTGACTCATTGCGGTTGGAACTCGGCGAGCGAAGGGGTATCTTTTGGTGTACCAATGATCACATGGCCGATGTTCGCTGAACAGTTTCTCAATGAGAAACTCGTAGTGGAGGTGTTGAAGGTTGGGGTTAGGGTTGGTGTGGAGATTCCTGTTAGATGGGGAGAGGAGGAAAGAGTTGGAGTGTCGGTCAAGAAACATAGTGTTGTGAAAGCTATAAAGCTTTTGATGGATGATGATTGCCAAAGTGGAAATGAGGATGGTGAGTTCTTGGGACGAAGGAAACGCATTCAAGAACTTTCAGTAATGGCGAGAGAGGCTGTGGGATTGAAAGGATCCTCGAGTACTAACGTTTCATTGTTTATCCAAGATGTCTTGGAGAAATTGAGTATCGAATAGAAAATCCTAAGGTACTATATGGTAATGTAAACGAATATGTTAAACTTGTTTAAAACAAGTTAGTTTTATGAAACTACTACTTTAATAGTGATATAAAGCTTTTGGCATACATAATGAATAATGATGAAAATGTATTCATGAGACAAGAGGTCAATGATAATTTCAAAGCTTCTAGAAATGTAAGAAGCATACATATTGATGAAAATTTATTCATTAGATTATCAAAGAGGTGAAGTGACAAAAAAAAAAGATTATCAAAGAGGTGTATGATAATTTTGAAGTTTTTTTTTGAAATTTAAAATGATAAATGCTTAACATTACTTCTGAAACTCTAGGATGGTGTAGAAGTAATCAATGTAGAAAGGTTGAAAAGAAGAGAATCCAGCAGAGAGACCAAGTTCTTTAAACTCTTCTTCAGTTCTATGCTTACCTTTGGTCCTATAGATTGTCATAACGAAGATGTCGCCTTCTAGCAAGGCTCGGGTTCTGTGGCTATCATCGGTTTCCTTAGGCAAGACTGGCTCGCAAGCGATTAGCTTTCCTCCAACCGGTAAAGCATTGTAGCAATTTTTCATTATCTGCTTGCATTCTTGATCCGTCCATGTCGTTAATACCCACTGTGCATTCAGATAACACAACATTACAAGATTTCAATTGGGACCGATATGAAATAATATGTTTGTATTCTTCAATCTATACATCATATTTTTTATCACATTGTTCTAGAAATTAAGGTATACCAATATTAGACATGTATATCTATACTATTAAAGTACAAGCACATTTGGATTTTTACTCTGTTTACCCCTATTAAAGAGACTTTCTTTTGTATTCATTAATGACATTTTGGACATTTTGCATTGGTTTCTTTTTAATTGTTTTTGGTTTGTCATTAACCATCGGTTTCCTAATTCAATTTTGGTATGTGATTATTCCGTGTTTGATACTGCATCATTTTAATATTTTTCCAATCGGACATGTTTGAAACTGCATCGTTTTTTCTCAAACTATTTAATGGTTTGGTTTTAAACCGCTTTTTCCTAAATATAATCCCAACTATCTAACAAAAATTATTTATAAAAAATAAAAATTGTTTATTGGTTCAACCAGTGGTTCAACCGGTAACTGGATTTCGATTTTAGTAGTTTTTATTAGATTTTTAATTTTTTTTTTTTTCAAACCCGAACTGAATTTATCTTTGATCAACCGGTAATCCGTTCAACCGCAGGTCTCAATCGAATTTCAAAACACCGATCAAAACTATAAAACTGTTATATTGATTTATATTTAAAATATCTAATTCAAAATTATAAACCTAAAAATACATGTATAATATAGTTTTACCGAACATAAATCTGGATATAAAATACATATATGAGACGGATTATATAAATACATATACAAGACGGATTATATAAATGTGATTATATAAAATTTTCACCAAACATAAACCCGCGCTTTGAAAGCGCGGGTCAAAATCTAGTACGACAATTAAATAGAATAACACAAATAAACCTTCGAATAAAGGGTACATAAAAACAAAATTTGATACATATTTTTGCAAAAAAAATGATAGATATATTATAGTTTAAATTATTTTACAACATGATCACATTACAGCCTAGATTGGCAGGTTCACACATGGCACAAATTTGTTCGTAGTGACTTATATCTACCTACAAAGTAAGTATTCACGTGACAAAAATGGTACCACAAACCTTCATGAAGATGGCGTCACCACTAGGAACTGACTGGAACATATCCCCACCCACGTGAGTCACTCCTAACACAAACAATATCAACAAAATATAATACATTAAAGAACTGAAAATAGCATAACAATTTCCAAAAATAACGTAAACCTTATTCTTTTTGATAAAATGATGAAAATAAAAGCAAATAATAAATATATTCACCAGGAATCTTGGGGGCTCTGGCAACAACTTCAGGCAAATCAAAGTTAATCCCTTCACGGACATTAGCAAACTGCTCAAGGATCATACGTAGACAATCTCCTGCGCTCCCTCCCACGTCAACTAAACGCTCCACGGATTTAAAACCATCGTAGCCGTCCAATATAGCTTTCATGAACGGCACCGATACGCCGGACATCGCCTTCTGCATGAGACCGTTCATCTCCTCGCATTTCCCATACTGCACGTACGCCGCCTCTCCGTTTGCTTTGACGTACGGCTCCGTCTCCGGCTCCACCACCGCCGTGTGAACCAGTGGCCATGCTCGCATCATCGCCTCCTGATGGTGCTGGAGGACGTACGCGCCGTAGGAGAGACCATCGGAGTCGGTGACGAGCGTTTTTCCGACGTCGGTGAGAGAGTACTTCCTCACTACGACGACGGATCCATCGGCGTCGTTGAGGTGCTCGGAGAAGACGCCGTAGCTTGTGAGCATACGAAGTATACGCTGGAGATTCTCGGGGTCGCCGCCTCCTGATGGGAGGAGGAGGCGAGGGAGGATCTCGGAGGCGGAGAGAGGAGTGTTGGATCCGGAGTTCCAGATAGCGTCGGCGATGCCTAGTCTGACGGCGGCGTTAAGTGACATTGGAACGCTTATCATGTTAGCGAGCTCCATAATAGCGAGACGAGCTTTGTTTCTACTCTCGGAGCTTTCCCCTTCCATTTTGTTTTCTTAACTCTCTGGTAGGTGAATGAGAGAGACTCCACTTTCTCAAACAGGACTAGTTTTTTTATAGAAAAGGGGTTTATTTTGAGTTCATGCAAAGTGTGAGATAAGATAGCTAGGAAGCAGTTCAAAGCCGCCCCACTTAACATGTCCCACACGGGTTAAGTGATTTTTTTAATTCAAAAATTCAATCTGCATTATCAGTAAAAGAAATAATATTAAATATTTGTATTTTATATTTTTTTAAAGAAAATATCTCTTGTTAAAAAAATTCTTTTGAAAATCTACTCGACATGCACCGCCCAATTCAGATTTTTTAAATGAGTCGATTCACACCCACCTCTGAACAAGTTAAACGGGATGAGTTCTCCGGATTATGACTCACATCACTGTTCATTATCTTGACTTCCATATCGAATATCTCGAAGACGTACAAAATAAAGAAATGAAATAATGGAGTTGTTTGATTTTCGAGACAGAGCATCTTTTAGACAACAACATAAAATATGAAATAGTTGAGCTGTTTTTGTTTTAATCTGTATTTTGTCACTATTTGTGGGGATGTGTCATACATTGTACGAGGCCACACTATTAGGATGAATTCATTTCTTGGTGAATTAGGTTAATTAGAAACGTTATAAGAACATGATCTTTAGGATTCAGTACTATAATGCAGAAAGATTGTAGCAATGAATCACGATGGTAACGACAAAACCAATAGTCATAAAGAACATAGAGATGAAAACAGATTCGAACTTCATCTGCGTCTTAGCTTACCTTGGGCTCACTTTCATATACAATCCGTTCAATAAATAAATGAAAACAAGCATCAGAGAAGTTCAAATCATTCTTAGAAAAGAACAAACACTGAAATAATCCACAGTTTCCTTCATACATTGGTGGTGTGTATGGTTGCTCCAGTGGTCATGCTAACGGTCTGATCAGGAGGAACTAGCTCAACGTTTAGGCGCTGGAGAAAGACCGCTAGTGCCACGAAGCTCAGCTTCTTTGAGAGCAGTGTAAACAGCCTCAATTGTAGAGGTGAAGAAGGGAAGGGAAGGGGACGATAATGGGTGCTTTAGGGAATATGCGGGAGCGATAAAAAGCAAGCTGACAGGAGCGACCCCCTCCAAAGGTGATGAGATACGCGAGGCGGGGAAGAGGACTGTGACGGTTGACGTGAAAGGATACGAGGCCTGGACAAGTTGCTGAAAACGTCTGATCAGATAACTGGTCAATCTTTTAACGACGGTTGGACGGGGATGAATGACGATGCAGGGACGGGGAAAAGCCACCGTTGGAAGAAAAAGGCAAGCTATGAAAAAACATAACAAACTAAATCTGCGTTTAATGGCTTCTGCTCGACTTTCTGTCTGTTTGTCTTTTTTCTACCTTGATATGTAATAAACAACTTCTGTTTTTACACTTTGAAGGTCTATAGGTGATCTTTCTTTAACCTAATGCTATTATCCAACCCTAATCGATATTATGAACCAAGAAGTTACTAATTTCATTGGCATCCGAGTCATTGTGATTTCATAAAAGATGATATATTCAATAAAAATACATGTTGAATGTCAAATATATATGGATTCGTAAAAGTACACAAACAAGACATCACTCTGCACATATGAAACTTGAGATGGTTCTGGCTCGAACTCTCTCACTATCACAGTGGCGAGGTTTAAATATCGCATTTCCCCCTTTCGCTCAATATCAAATTGCTTGTTTAAGAGAGGAGCTCTTGCTCATACCTGGTTTGGATTTTGGGGATGATATTGCAACGTTTCCCATTTTAACTACCACACCTTCTTGCTCCTCGTTCTCTCTCTTCTTTCTCTCTGTATCCACCAGCTTGCCTTCCGGTGAGAGAGGCGGTTCTAGAGAGCGAGGGACAGAGTTGATCCAAGGATGCAAAAGACACTGAGCCGCAGTTGGTCGTTTCTCCGGTACGAAATCAAGAATCGAAACAAGAAAATCACTCAGCTCATTTGCATCTTGCTCACTGAACTCGTACTTCTCGGTAAGGACTTTGTTCATTGGCCAGAAACGCAGTCTTCTGATGTGACGAAGATCACCATGCCTGTTGAACAAATCTCTGGAATAGCGGCCTCCTAAAGCTATCTGCAAACACACACACACAACAGAGAAAGAAGTTGGAGTTCAAACACGGCCTTGAAGGGTTAAGCCTGGCAATGATTCTATTTTACCTTGCGTGGCATCATTCCAAGAAGCTCCATCATCAAAGCCAAGTGGTCCTGATAGTCACACAAACCCAATTAGCTTTGAATACATAAATGTTAAAAGTAACATACGCACGCATACCTCGTCTCTATCATAATTGTCTCCACTATGGGGATCGAAAAGTACATCACCAGTGGCAAGTTCAAAACATATGCACGCGAATGACCAGAGATCTGCGGATGTAGAATACTTAGATCCAAGGATCACTTCCGGACACCTATACTGTCTCGTCTGAATGTCGCTCGTGAACTGTTTATAAGTCCAACACGCGTTACCAAAGTCAACAAGCTTACACTTGAGATCAGCAGATTCCACAAGGTGCCTTCTACTCGATCGACTCCCTTTCTTACCTCCTTGCTTCACTTCCTCCCCGCCATTAGCAGTAGAAGTAGAAGGACAGTCTTCTTCAGCAGCACCACTAGGCTTTCTTCTACGAACATCTTTTTTTTTATTCTTGACAAAGTCTCCATTGGAGTCAACAGTCTTCTCCTTACCACTAGCGATAACAAGCGGAGCTCCGGACTTCCTAGGATCCTTAGACGGATCGATCCTCGATACCAACAGTACATTCTCAGGCTTGAGATCGGTATGTATAATAGAGAGCTCTTTATGCAAGTAGTCCAAACCAACCAACATGTGGTAACAAATCTCCTTAACCATGGGAATAGGCAAGCCACGGTAGTCAGAATACTTTATAAGCGTTAGCAAGTTATCTCCCAAGTACTCGAAAACCATACACACATGCTGACCGTTAGGACCAGAGTGCTTGAAATGATCCAAAAGCTTCACAACGCATTTGGTATCATCAGCGTCTCCCTCAGCGATCTGTTGCAATATTGTTATCTCGTCCATGGCAGCTTCGGTATAGTGCTGTGCACTCTTTTGTACTTTCAACGCCACATATCTCTGTTTGCATTCCCATCAAAATTCAATACTGAGTTAAATAATCACACTAAAGATAACAAACCCTAACTGACAACGGCCTATATAACAATAATATTGACATTAGATTAAAGTGAAGATTGGCGAGTGCGTTACAGAGGATAGAGTGTCCCAGGAGAGCCAGACGGTGGAGAAATGGCCCCAGCCGAGTTTGCTCTGGACAACGTACCGGCCGCTCTTGAAGGAGTCGCCGATCCGAACGGCGTGGTAACCGCCGCGGCGGTAATCCTCAGTCCCTTCGTCCTCCGAAGTGTATTCGCCGCCACCGTCGCTGCTCCACTTCTCCGCCTCCATAATTCGAACCGATCTAGCCGCAGAAAACTATCTTTCTTAGTCTGAGCTACTCTCTCCGGCGCGATGACCGAATCCAAATTTGTGGATCTCTCTTTCTCTCTCTCTCTCGCTTTGATTTTATTTTCTTCTGGAAGCTTGTGCAGGACGAGGAGGAGGAGTTTAGCTACTTCTTCAAACTTTCCATCTACCTTTACGACACGTCACCGTTTTGACGCTCCCGCTACCGGTTCCTTCTACCGGCGGTTAAAGGGAAAGAAATGATTGAGGAGATGCCGACGTCATCGTTATAATGCGTTAAAACGTAATGGGCTGAAATTGCTATGGGCTATATTTGTGTGAGCTACCAAAATTAAGAAACGAAATGATTGACGAGATGATGACGTTATCATTATACCGTGTTATAAAACATAATGGGCTGAGGATCTAATGGGCTATATAGTATGTGGGCTACCGAAATGAAGATACGATGCTTATATATACGAAAATGGCTTTTTGCAGTACACTCTCGTTGTAGCCTCCTATAAAAGGATATCGATTGGATTAGGGTTTTCGAGTAGTAGTAACAGGAGGAAGCAGAGGAGCATCTCCAGCAGCCAGCAGCAACCATGGTTCTCAAGTAATTAAATCTCCCAAATCTCTCCCTCCATTATTGACTACTGTTTATCTAATCGAATTAGCTTAGTGTAATGATGATTCATGTTTTCACTATCGGTATGGATCGATTTAGTGTTGTTTCTTGTACGAGGATGAGTGTACGTTCTGTTGTAACTGGATCTTGTTCTGCTCTTTGGTGTGTAATGTCATTATGTTATAATCCATCTGCCTATATGTTTGTTCGATAACTTACAGATCTCTGTTTGGCATTTTAAGAATCATTTCAATCGTGCTTGTCTGAGAACCGATGCTATGTCTCATTATGTTGATTGTCTTTGGTTGTCTGCAGGACGGAGCTTTGTCGTTTCAGTGGCCACAAGATTTACCCAGGAAGGGGAATCAGATTCATCCGATCTGACTCTCAGGTATTTTTTTTTATTAATCTTTCTCGCTTACTACTGATCATCTTAATGTTATAGTCTCTAATCTCCTTTTTATCGTTTCCATGGTTCTATAAGGTGTTCTTGTTCATCAACTCAAAGTGTAAGCATTACTTTCATAACAAACTGAAGCCTTCCAAGCTTTGTTGGACTACCATGTACAGAAAGCAGCACAAGAAGGTAAAAAAAAAAACTCTATTTGTTTGGTTTTGTTTTGTTTTTGTAAGAGCCTGCGTTGGATTATTAAAGTTTTGCCCTGTTTGAAAATTATGAATCGTTTGTAGGATGCAGCTCAAGAAGCTGTGAAGAAGAGGAGACGTGCTACCAAGAAGCCCTACTCAAGGTCTATTGTTGGTGCTACCTTGGAAGTGATTCAGAAGAAGAGAGCTGAGAAGCCTGAAGTCCGTGATGCTGCAAGAGAAGCTGCTCTTCGGTTAGTTTTTTTTTACTGATTTTTCGATTTATTCAGTTATAGCCAACTATTTAGATTTCAGAAAAAGTTGTGATTTTGACTGAAGTGAATTGTGATGATCCTAACAGTGATATCAAGGAGAGAATCAAGAAGACAAAGGATGAGAAGAAGGCAAAGAAGGCTGAGTTTGCTTCAAAGCAACAGAAGATTCAGGCTAAGATCCCCAAGGCTGCTGCCAAGGGAGGTCCTAAGTTGGGAGGTGGTGGTGGCAAACGCTGAAGAACCCTTGCTTTTCACTCTTGTGTTTCTCTGCTAGTGTGCTACTATTTTTAGTTTATGTTGATTTCAGAATATCCCGCAGAACGTAAACCTTTTGTTATTTGCGTTTGTCTCTTACTTTTAAGCAACTCTTATAATCTCAAGACTTGAGAATTTTGTTTTCCTATGAACTTCTTCATTTCACTACACTCTTGGCTCAATGACCTTATCACTATAGTCGTTTGTTTACTTGATTTCTAAGAAAATTTTAGAAACCGCGACTCCTGGGGACAACATAGACGGATAATCTATCTGAAGTCTTTCCAAGATGTTAGTAGGATTCTGTTAAGATCCTTATTTAGAAATTAAATCTTGAGGGCTGTCGAAGATTCATCACTCTGTGCTTCTTTCTCCTGTACCTTAGTTATGTAACTGGAAATGGATCAGCATTCCACTTATTCAAAGAATCTTTTTGATGTTGAATAATTTTCAAATGAATACTTTTTCTAGAATGATATGGAATAGGCCTGGGCGTTCGGGTACCCGTTGGCGTTCGGGTCGGGTTTTTCGGATTTCGGTTCTAAAAAATAATACCCTATAGGTCCCATTCTAGATATTTTCTTACTACGGTCCGGGATCGGATATAACTTCTCGGGTTCGGATCGGTTTTGTAATACAATCTAAAACCCATAAAATAACCATATATCATTTTGGTTCGGGTTTTTTTGGATCGGTTCGGGTTTAACTGAAGTAAAATTCAAAAAACAAAAAAAAAATTATAAGAAACAAGAATGCATAATTGAAAATTACTCTTGAAAGTGAAACAGAGTTGAGTACAAAGTTTTTAAGACTGAAAATAACAACATCCGACATAATGAAACAACAACACATCTGAAACTGAAAATAGCATCATCCGAGAATGTTTTGAAACTGAAAATAGCATCACCCGACAAGGTTTTGAAACTGAAATAACAAAAAGAAAGCAACAAATAGAACTGACAAACAACAAAGTGAGGGACATTGGAAGTTTGGAACAATCTTGAGCTTAGGAGTACTTGACAATCATGATGACTCCTGCCAAAGAAAATTGTGAAAATTAAGCCAAATGAAACTAAAACAGAAGCAAATCATTGTAAACTAAAGGTTTTTTTTTGTGCGATACCTTAGAAGTGATGAGGCTCTTGATGTCATATAGCATATTCTGATGCAAAGACAGAACAAAACAAATCAATACAAAAAAAATAAAAAGCTAAAATGTTAGAACTTGTAAGATATAAGATGACATACCTCTCTCAATCTTTTCCTGTTCTTCAATGTCTTCAAGGATCTGTGCATTAGTAAGCACTCTTGACTCGCAGTGAATATCTTGCTTAAGCCATTGTTCAGTACACATCAATACCTCAACCATGAAGTGAGTAAGACAGCTTCGAGATGGGCTTATGATCCTTCCACCAGTACTGAAAGCACTCTCAGATGCAACAGAAGAAACCTGCAGTGCAAGAACATCCTTTGCAATCTGTGAGAGAATCGGGAACTTGGTACAGTTTCGCTTCCAAAACGAGAGGACATCATACTCGACACCAGGCAGCAAATCTGGATTCTCAACTCCTTCTTTCAAGTATATATCTAGCTCGTCCCTATTGTCTTTGACTCCAATCTCATTAAGCATCTCCTTGTACCTTCGGTCGATTCTCCTGTAACCTAAACCATCATCATCCACATCCATACTAACCATGCTCAGCTCTCGACTACAAGAATTGGATCGACTGTTGCTATTTTTTGCTTCATCAGGCTTCCCACCAGCTGTCTTCGCATATCTTTTACCATACTCATTAAATAAACTGCGCACAATACTCATCACCGAATCATACATTGCTTTCCCTTCCAAACTGTCCTTCCCATAGAGCTCATCAAAACACAAGCTCGCAAGCACCATCTTCTTTGTTGGATCAAAAACGGTAGCCACAATTAACATCTTGTTGATGTTCTTCATTCCATCCCAGTACTTGTCAAACTTTTGGAACATCTCTGCAGCCTTACTCTTCAGCTGGTGATCTCTGCTCTGACTTAACGCCATTAGGTTGGTGGCTATGTTGACAATCTCCTCATAACACTTGTAAGCATTGACTGTTGTTGATGCAGACACGACCAGTGTGGAGTTGTAGAAGATCACCAAGAACCGACCTAGCCTCTCTATTGCTTTCCAGTCAGTGTATTGAGGAGGTCCAGCTCTCTTAATTCCGTTATCCATCTCCAGAAAATAATCATTGTAGAGTTTATCCTCTTCCTCCATCTTATCAAACGCTACTCTAAACTTCAGGGCTGTACTCAACATCAAGTAAGTGGAGTTCCACCTAGTAGTAACATCTAAAGGCAAGCTTCCCCTAGTTATTCTACCAGATTCTACTTTCTGCTCAAAGGATATCAACCTATTTCCTGAACCTCTAACATACACTACAGCATTACGAACTGCATCCACACTCTCAATCGCATCAGACAATCCGTCCTTCACAATCAGGTTAATGATGTGTGCACAACATCTCATATGCAAGAATTCCCCATCTAAAACTAATGCATCATCAGAAACTGAAGAGAACTGAGTGTGAAATCTCCTCAATGCGGATGAATTAGCAGTTGCATTGTCAACAGTTATGCAGAATATTTTCTCAATTCCCCAATCAGCCAAGACATCTAAAAGGACCTTAGAAATTGTCTGACCTTTGTGATCACTGACATGTTTGAATCCTATGATAAGCTTCCTCAGTCGCCAAAAATCATCAACGTAATGCGCAGTAACCACCATGTAACTTACCTCTGTATAGAATAAAAAAAATAGTATCAGTACTGATACTAATTTAACTTAATAATTTACGATTTAAGAAACTACTTACTAGTTATTTTTGCCTCCCAAATATCAGTGGTCAGAGATACTCTTTGCTTGTTTGCTACAAACCACTTCTTCATAGCAAGCTTCCTCTGGAAGTACATCTTAACAATTTCCCTTGTTGATGTCCTCCTTGACACAGGTTTGTCTAATTGCATCTGCAGAGATAAGAAAATATTATATAAGCAAAGTGAGGACTATTCCAAAATTGAAATTACTAAATTGTTACATACCTTGTTGCAAAAGTGTTTCCAAGCCACACCTTCTACCCAGCACAATGGTAACTCTCCTATCACCATCATCTCCCTGGTTGCTTCTCTGTAAGTTTCTTCACTGACCTTTGCAGTCATCACCTCTCCTTCTTCAGTTATGATTTGCTGACTTGAGCTCTGGCCGTCTGAAAACGCAAAGTACTGTTTGCATATGCTGATATGCTTCAGCAAGTTTGATGTTCCCGATTTTGATTTGCAACAGAACCTCTTCTTGCAGTAATGACAAATGCATTTGTCACGGTTGTTCTTTGTCCTTGTGAAATGGTTCCAGATTTTGGACCTTGGCGGAAGAATCCTAGGAGCTTTCGTAGCATTGAACATTTCTCCACTGCCACCAGAAGAATCTTTACGTTTGTCTCTACTATCCGGAGTAGGCAATTCTTGGTCTTCTTCGTCTTCAACATCTTTGCTGTTCTCAAATGAAACACGGTTTGGAGTTGATGAAGAATCCATCTGAAACAAGTTAAATGGAACTATTATCAGACAAGTAAAATGAAACAATACTCTGTCAACTAGACAAACGAGAGGTCTACAACTACACAAACTACACAACGGTCTATAATCAAATACACAAACGAGAAGTATACAACTACACAAGCTACACAATGGTCTATAATCAATTATCAACATCACGAAACATTGAAACCTTTCAATCACAAGACAAAATAAGATGAAGAATTAAACAAACCTCAGATTTATTTTGAGAAATGGCAGATGGTGGAGATGGAGAGAATTCCCAATTTCGGGTTGCAAACATAACTCTCTTCGATCTTAGATTTATACTCGATTAGGTTTTTTCTAGATTAAGAAGACGAGGAATCGCCTCGCGTGAATCGCCTCGCGTGAACAGAGATGAACTGGGAAACCTAAATTATTTATGATACGCCGTACGCGTGTTCGACCTTTTGATATTATCGAATATATATTTATATTATTTATTATACAAGTATATTTATACCAGCATATGTATATATATTTCGGTTATTTCGGGTTACATTTCGGATATTGGATTAAACCGAACCGACCCCGATAACCGATATATCGACAAATCAAAACCGATCGGGTATTTCAAAAAATATTTAACCGAACCGATCTCATTTTTTCGGGTCGGGTTCGGGTTCGGGTTTTGGATAATATGCCCAGGCCTAATATGGAATAAAATGTAATAATTTTTTTTATTATTTTGACTGGTGAACATTTTACGGAATGTACATATTGCACCCTAAAATGCCAACCCAAACTCGGAGGATCTTCCTATATAGATCAGACTAGGACAGACGGAGATGTTCCTCGGAGGATCAGTTCGTCTGCCACCACTTGATCTTACCTAGATGGGCTGTCGACAAAAAAAAAAAAAAAATGCCAACCCAAACTAATGCTTTCTCCACTGTTCATGTGAACCCTTTATTCACCGAAGAAAAGCTCATTAGATTTCTTTTTATTCATTGAAGTAATATCTCTAGTCTAATTATAAAAGTGAAGAACACATCATTACTTTCCCCATGCCGTCTTGCATATCCACTCATCACCATCGTTTCCTTGTTTTTTTGTTTATTGTTTTTTTCTTCATAAAGACACGTACAATGTCTTGGAAATACCACAGATCTGACAGAAACCAAAACAAGTGAATCATCGATCATTCGTACATGTTCCCATTAAGACTGAGTTAAGTCGATGAAGTTAAAGACATAAAGCATAAGTTTCTCTCTGTTATAATCATAACTTCCACTTAGATGATTAGAAGGTTTCAGTACGGATCAACTTTTTCAACGAATGAACTTATTTCTTAGTTTTTATTGGTTACTTTTCGGTTTAGTTTTGGTTAAGATAGTTGGTTATGTGATATTTTTCCATGAACATGCTAACAAATATTTTAAAAAACATGCTAAAAAAATAGTTAGCTTCTAAAAGATTATTTTTCATTTTTTTTTATAACGGAAATCTCGGTTTAAGGTTTCACATTGGAATGATTCTTCTTGGTTATAGCGGAGATTACATGATTTTCTTATGAATATATATATTAATATATTATGTCACATTTTACCGTTATGCTACGCTATTAAATAATCAAAGTTCTAAGTCATCTTTATAGGTGTAGGTATCGAGTACAAAATCAGTTTCATTATAAAAATTCAAGTTGTGCATGAAAAAGTATCGAACAAATGATTCTTCTTTGTGTGTAAAGGGAAAAAGAGTGTATAAGAAGAGTTCTGATTTAACAAGAAGAAAGAGACAAAACAATAAGAAGAATACAACATTATTATTCTCTCTTGCACTTACTTCGACTCTTATTTGGATCTCGATCCAGACCTCCTCCAACTACCAAAAACACAATGAACAATATGATATTCTTCCTCTTCATCATCTTGCTTAGTCTATCTTCTCTACAAATCCAATCACAAACCATCCCAAGAAACATCAGCATTTTCATATTAGCCGGTCAAAGCAACATGGCGGGTCGAGGCGGCGTTTATAACGACACCGCCAAGAACATCACCGTGTGGGACGGCGTTATCCCACGGGAATGTAGATCAAACCCTTCGATCCTCCGTCTCACAGCCAAGCTCGAGTGGGAAGAAGCCGACGAGCCACTCCATGCTGATATAGACGTTAACAAGACTAATGGTGTTGGACCGGGGATGCCATTTGCTAACCGGGTGGTTAACCGTTTTGGTTATGTGGGTTTGGTTCCGTGCTCTATCGGTGGGACTAAACTAAGCCAATGGCAAAAGGGTCAGTTTTTGTACGAGGAGACGGTGAGGAGGGCTAAAGCTGCAATGGTGGCTAGTGGAGGTGGGTCGTACCAGGCGGTTTTGTGGTATCAGGGTGAGTCGGATACGGTGGATATGGTCGATGCTTCGGTTTATAAGAAGAGACTAGTCCAGTTTTTTAGTGATCTACGAAATGATCTACAACATCCAAATCTTCCTATTATTCAGGTACGTTGCACCAAAGTGTTCTTTTTTTAAATAGAGGTAACCTATTTGAATGTAAGATAGCAAGTACATGGCCATGACTTTGAGTCATACATGTTAAGAAAGTAGTGTAAAGAGAAAAGAGAAAGCTTACACTGAGTCTAGTTGTGACTTGTGAGAAAGAAGATAGAAACTCCATGAGCAAGTAAAGAAGCAACCTTATTAGAAAGGATATCAAGTTTGTGATCCTAAACATTTATATTTTTTGCACTTTTATACAATTTAATTATATTTAAATACCAAAGGAGAATTTGCCCCACTTAGACAAGAACATTTGTTTTCATGGTATCTAATGAAATTATCATAAATCTTCATTTGAGAATTCTTTGTCTCAGAGTGACTTAGTTGTTATGATGCTTGATGCATCTTTAAAACTAATACATATATATCAGATGTTAAAAAGTATTATTCAATAATTTTCATTGGAAATGCTCTTATTGCAACATTGCATCGAAGTTATGATTACTAATACAGCAGACTTGTGACTGGTAACACGTACTAAAAGCAGAATAGTTACAAGACTTCACAAAACTTTACAATGTTGTGGAAAGTTGAACTTAATCATTTTTGTCATAACACTTTTTGTATTGGAGAATAATATTGAGAAATCATTGTGATAAAAAAACTTTGGGGGGGGGGGGGTTATTGGTACAAGAATTTCTATAGAATTTGATGATTCTAAAAGTTTAGCAAATTTTAAAAGTTAAGAAGACTGAACAAATAGTTGTGTTTAGTTTGAACCAAGCCGAGCAGATTCTAAAAGAATTTCATTGATTGTCTTTAGTTTTTATAAAGTAAGAAATTAATGGTGGTAAAACAAATGGAAAGAGAATAACAATAATATATGCTATACTAGTGTTGGATTAAAACTTCTTCAACTATTTTGCTTATGAAAATTTGAAGTATTTTGTTCTCGGGAATTTTATAAGAAATCCAAGATTTATGAGTTTTCAAAATTTTCACATACTTTTTTAATTTACAATAGAACACATGTTAATGATATGTACTTTTTTCAATACTTCTTAGTTTCGTAACTTTGGTTAATTACTAAAAAAAATATATGCTCTTTGTGTTGGATTATTTTATGTTCCATCAGCTTTCATATAGTTTTGTAGTTATTTTGTTATGTGTTTGTATATGACTGTTTTTATTTCATAGATTTTGAAAATCTTATTGATATACATGGTATTTCTAAAGTTGAGTCTCATGAATAAAAAAAAGAAAATTTACATCCCTATAACAATAGATTTTAATGGAGTTGCTAAATCAATGATATGTAAACTTTTCCAATAATGAAGGATTTTGAATTGAATTTACAAATCCTTACCCCAATAACAATAGATTTTACTAAGATTTCAGAAATTCTTTTGCCAATAATAATAGAATCTATAAATTTTACAACTCCTCAAGAATTCTTCTACCAATAACCCCTCTTAATTAGTTAGAAAAACAAATGGTGGCTTCGATGTTATTTTTTTTTCACAAATTTGAAATAGGGATTTGATTTATTAAATGCATGCCACTATTCTATTCAGGATTTATTTTTAGTTATCTTCTGGTATTGTTTAGTGAATTTTCATTGTACTAATCCAGGCTGTAGCAATTGTATTGTACCTGTCCAGCTGCAATGTTTTTCAATTTGACTTTTTGCTATTTTCCAAATAATACTGTACATGATTGATACTTTTTTTTTGTCAACACACATGATTGATGCTACTATACATTCTTCTAATATCTTTTTATGTCTCTTTGCTGGTTTGGACAATAAACAACAAAAGGTGGCTCTTGCTACAGGCGCAGGACCATACCTTGACGCTGTAAGAAAAGCACAACTGGAGACAGGTCTTGACAACGTGCATTGTGTTGACGCAAAGGGCCTACCTCTTGAACCGGACGGCTTGCATCTGACTACGTCTTCTCAGGTCCGGCTTGGTCAGATGATGGTTGAGGCTTTCTTGGCCATTCCCAATTCAGCCGAATTACACTCTGGCTTCTCTGTCCTTGTTCTGTTTTGTCTATTCTTTTTATAGTAGTTTTTGGACCTGCATTAACATTTTTTGGATACTTTGTGATATTTAGAGAATACAGATTGAAATTATTCGATCATATCTTTTGCATACCATCTATCACTGGATATTATTAAAAAAGAAAAGCACAAAGACAAAATATGAATAGAATTGGTCATACACAGAATCTTATCATATAACTTTGGTTGGTTAGTCATAGTGATCCAACCTTATAAACATGGGAATGCACAAAGAGAGTTCTCTCGCCTAAACTATGTAACAAAATGAATCTGAAGTAAAAAACAAAACTCGATACAACGCACAACCAGAAAAATGAAATTACCTTCAAAGAATCTTCTTTCTTCAATCTATTTCACAAAAAGATTTCGTTCTGCAATCTTTCAAATCACCAATGGGGCTAATGAAAACTGAATCAACGCAAAGCCCACCTTTCGAGTGGGTGCAGTCAATCTGTTTCATGGACCACTTGATCTCAGTAGATGGTTCTGATCCAGTCACTAGGAACTCCCCAACCTTGTAATCGATCCAGAAACCGCGCTTGTGGTGCCCGTGTGCCTCTTCTCTCTTCACGTCATCCAAGTAATATTCACACGACGCCTCTTGACCATCAGAAGTCGAAAGGGAAAACCTTACCGGCTTCAAATCCCAGCCGTGCGTGTGTTCGTAGTTGCAGACACGTCTCCCAGACCTTTTCGCGAATCCCCCTAGATGGATCCTGAATGATAGAGAGTAGATACCAGGTGGGAGATGGAATGTCACTGTCCCATCAACTTCAAACCACCAAATCTGCTGTAAGTAGGCTACAACATGGAACCTGTTCAATGAAAAAAAAATCTTTTTAAAAAGGATTTTTACATTCTTCTGCCTCACAACCACAAACATAAAAGAAGAAAAAAAACAAACTGATACATTGTTTGTATCGAGCAAAAGTGGAAAACTTTATCATGAGCTAAGGCTAAGCTTAATACGATCTCAATGTCAATTCACATGCTTTCCCACAGAAAATTCAAAACATTTGCTTTGGTGTATCATGAAGATCATGCAAGAACAGTAAATTGTCTTATAATAACTATTCATAAAACCACAAAAGCAGAGTCACAATCAGAAACAGAGCCAAATAATCAAACATCAATCCTCACGCAAAAACTTTTCAAGTTGTATTAGTTGAACAGCTCATGAAACTTCAGGTCCAGTGACAATGTAAAAAGCAATGATCTTTGACATCAAAATCTTCTTAAAGAAGTGAATTAAGATGATACCTAGATTCATCAGTAGGAACCCAATTCCAATATCTCCGGTCTTCAATCCCAGTTATAGCCATCCCTCTCGCCGAAACCGCCATACAAACCCGTCCCGTTACTCTATCAATCCACAGCTCCTAAAAAAAACAATACTTAAATCATATCTTCCAATCAAAACCCTAATCCCCAATTCAAATTTTCAAAAACTCGGAAAGACCTTGTGATCATCGTCAAAGGGGATAGGACGAGAGAGCACGGCGAAGACATCCTTCTTCGAGAGACCGAGATACCTCTCCGGCGGCAGCAAATCGAGGAGAGCCTGGTAATTCGGAGGGAGCTTCTTCTCCCACACGGAATCCGACGACGCCGCGCCGCGAAACGAGCGGCTGAGACCGGCGAGGTTGCAAATCTCCGGCGGAGTCAGGTGCATGAACACGGCGGCGATGCAGCTTTCTGGAATATCGCCGAGGTTAGGTCCCGTGGATGATGATGAATAATCATCATTCGTCGTCGTACCGTCGTCGTTGAGATTCGACAAGGAGGAGCCCATAACCTCTCCTAATAGTTGACCTAACTAACAAACACAATCGCAATAACAAACAAACACAGCTTCGTAATATATATATATATCAAATGTAAACGCAATCTCTCATATACGCGTTTTTATTCGATGACGATTATATATTTTGATGTTTTCTCTCTCACTGTGGTGAATTTTCTCTCGGGGAAAAATCTTTGGAACAGAGGCGAGGACCGAGGAAAGTGAGGGAAAGATGTTTAAGACTAGTTGAATCAAAAGGACTGATTAAATAAATAAATAAAGAGCGGAGAAGGGAAAGCTAAAAGATCGACGAAAATGTATTGTCGCCACGTGGCGGCGCCGAACAAATTTGTGGAAAGTCCGTTTGATTTGGTGTAAAGCAAAGCTAGACTGTTAAATTATTGTTAGACATTGTCAGTCTTTTCTTTTCTTCTTTTTGTTTGAACAACATTATTATGTCAGTCCAACATAAATATTCTTCCAAAGCCATCTAATATATGTTTGATTTTTGAAAATATAAAAATCCGTTTTTGAAAGTTCCCTCCGTAAGTAGTTTTAGGATTTTTTTTTAATTTTATAATGTAGATAATTTTCGTAATTTTTACATATATAAGATATAATGTGGCCAAGCAATGTGAACGAGTTTACAATGGAGAATTCTAAATACAAGATTTACCAGATTTAACCTCACATCTTTTACGCCTTCTTATAAAGCTTTGGTTATGCCATTAGTGACCAGTATAGATTGTTTTGTTCTAATATACTCAATAATTATTATATTTGAACACAACTTTCTTTTTAAGTTCACAAAATTATAAATGATTAATATATAATTTTCAATAGTTAAATAATATTTGTATAATGACTTAGCATTAGAAGTTAGAACCATTTTAAGTCCCATAAATTTTAGATCCAATTTTGCACTTGCCAGCTTCTTTAATTTGATCAGCTATTAGTCAATTAGTTGACTTTGAATTTATAGGCAAGAACATCACTACCAACTTGTACATTTCAAAGCCCTTTGAGCAATCTTTTGCGACAGAATTTACTCGCATGTAATATAGTGGTTAGCAAATTTGTACTAATAGGCTCGGCGCCAGTTAACCTAAGCATAATTTCTTAAGACTTTCAAACTTTTGATAATAATCTATTCTATTAATTCTGCATTTTGTCCTATTAATAAAAATTGTATCTACTTTTTAAATTTTATAACTACATCTAAAATATAAAGTAAATATAACCGCACTAGAATATTATTTAACCGTACGTAACTTACTAACTTCCTTATTTTCATCAAGAGCATACAATATATGTGGGATCCATGTTCTATCACTTACTTTCTTTTACAGTTTTTTATTTTTTTAACAGTTTTTTTATAATTAGAAAACACAATCGTGATAAGTGATTACTAGATTTTGACCCGCGCTTTCAAAGCGCGGATTTATGTTTGGTGAAAATTTTATATAATCACATTTATATAATCCGTGTTGTATATGTATTTATATAATCCGTCTCATATATGTATTTTATATCCAGATTTATGTTCGGTAAAACTATATTATACATGTATTCCTAGGTTTTTAATTTTGAATTAGATATTTTAAATATAAATCAATATAACAGTTTTATAGTTTTGATCGGTGTTTTGAAATTCGATTGAGACCTGTGGTTGAACGGATTACCGGGGTATCAAAGATAAATTCAGTTCGGGTTTGAAAAAAAAAACAAAATTTAAAAATCCAATAAAACTACTAAAATCGAAATCCAGTTACTTGTTGAACCACTGGTTGAACCAATAAACAATTTTTATTTTTTATAAATAATTTTTGTTAGATAGTTGGGATTATATTTAGGAAAAAGCGGTTTAAAACCAAACCATTAAATAGTTTGAGAAAAAACGATGCAGTTTCAAACATGTCCGGTTGGAAAATATTAAAATGATGCAGTATCAAACACGGAATAATCACATACCAAAATTGAATTAGGAAACCGGTGGTTATGACAAACCAAAAACAATTAAAAAGAAATCAATGTAAAATGTCCAAAATATCATTAATGAATACAAAAGAAAGCCTCTTTAATAGGGGTAAACATAGTAAAAATCCAAATGTGCTTGTACTTTAATAGTAAACATTTTTTATTTTTTATAAATAATTTTTGTTAGATAGTTGGGATTATATTTAGGAAAAAGCGGTTTAAAACCAAACCATTAAATAGTTTGAGAAAAAACGATGTAGTTTCAAACATGTCCGGTTGGAAAAATATTAAAATGATGCAGTATCAAACACGGAATAATCACATACCAAAATTGAATTAGGAAACCGGTGGTTAATGACAAACCAAAAACAATTAAAAAAAAACCAATGTAAAATGTCCAAAATGTCATTAATGAATACAAAAGAAAGTCTCTTTAATAGGGATAAACAGAGTAAAAATCCAAATGTGCTTGTACTTTAATAGTATAGATTTCTCATACAAAGCTAACAAATCTTTCATCTTTTTTTTTTATCAACAAACGTTTCATCTAAATTTTTCAGGAAACTTGGGTCAAAGCTAACAAGTAGATTATAACAAATCGTCATAAGTTATAGTTGTTGTTGAAGACACTTGGATGATAATCTTAGAGAAAATTGCAGGAAACTTAAAAAGATGTCTTTAGGAAGAAGAAGATTTAATAACGATTATGCCATTAATGAAAAAAACAAAAATAAAAACTAAAAGATCTTTTCCGGATCACGAGACCAATTAGTTTAATAGGTTAACAGGTCTAAATAGATTTATATTATTATCATAGGTCAAAATTTTTAAATTTATATTTATGCTATTAAAATTCATAGATTTATGTTCACGTAACTAACTAAACGAATATACATAACAAATAGTTGTACAAGATCTATAAGTTATATGCAATTTGTACAAATCCAAACTTTTTTCTTTTTACAAACTCAAATTTAATAAATGGATATACGTATAAAGCTTATATATTATATGTAGTTTCTTCGAACCCAAACTAAATATACATATTTTCAAACAGAACGTTCAACCACATTCTTATTTAGGAATGAGAATACATGTGATGTTTCAAAATATAAATACTGATGTTACATTTTCATAAATAATATTCCATCATGAGAAAATAACGGGAACGTGGACAATGATAAATCCTTTTGATTGGCATTGAAATTACATATTTAAATTATTGTATTGTTTTGACCAAAACGAAAAAAAGAAACTAAAATTATGATCCGACCTCAACTTTCAAACCATATATCTTATTTAAGTTTCAAATATTATTTTATTCAAATCAAAATATATAACTGTATATGAATTTTGATAATAGATAAAAGGTTTATTATAAATATATTTTGATATATCTTTACAATTATTATATTAAAGAGTTATTGTTTAAAAAAATACAACTCGCAGATAACCGCAAAATTAAGCGGAGCGGGTACAAAATTATTTGTTTGCGGTTTATACGGGTCAGATTTTTTGATCAGAACAAAACTGAAACCTGCGGATTAGCGGGTCAGCGGGCCGGGTTCGATCCGCAACCCATCCTTAACCGAACGTATACCGGATCAATTTTTAAATTTCCGTTATTTAATAATATATATTTTGATTTATACACAAATATGATTACAAAGAAACATACGAATATAATCACAAAAAGACACATATATAAAAACTAAATTTAAAACAAAAAATATACCCGCCCTTTTTAAGAGCGGATCAGAATCTAGTCTACTAGTAAATGTACAGTAAAGATTACTGGATCACCTCTGTTTATCAAAGCAGATGAAGTTTCGTAAGCGGTTTCTTGAGAACTATTCTCTTTAGTAGTTTAGACATAAGGATTAAGGGTAGTTTCAATTAATTAATGTCTTGAGGTAGGGTCCTTTTTTAGTTTTGTGATATCTATTTACTCCACGTGGTTAATATTGGGATGTAGAGTTGGAGACTGAGACCGTTTGATTTGATAAGAATTTACAACGAGTTGTTGTAAAGTTTGGAAGCATCGTTATCATTCCGACACGATCATCTGATAGGAGAGTTCGAGAATAAAAAGAATCAAAGAAAATTCAATGAAAAAGTGTGAATCGTAACTCATGATGGAGCGTGAATGACTATGTTTTTCTAGACAAGGAAGAAAAAATCCCGACTAAATGTCCAGGCTACCACAAAATGGTGGTCCCCCGGTGTTTAGCATGCAAAGCCAACTATTAGTTGAAAGTGACTATACACATTAATTAAGAAGAACTAAAAAATAATCGATGCAAAACAATTGGACTGTTTGGGTGATGTAAGACGATTAATATATAGTACTTGTTTGGAAGTTTATATGTATGGCAAATGGCAATGCCGCAATGGCATGGTACCATACGGGGTACCATACGTGTTGTTTGATCTTGTTTCCCGTTTAAATAAGAAGGGTTTTGAAACACAAAGTACTTTTTTTTCTTATTCTGAATAAATTTTTACATTCTATTCAAAAAAGAAGGGTTTTGAAACACAAAATACTTCTTTTTCGTTCTGAATATTTTTTTACATTTCTATTCAAAAAAAGAAGGGTTTGAAAACCGTAATATTTAAATGATCAAGAATAAATTACAACTTAAACCGTAATATTTGGTTGTGTAAGCTTATGAATCGAAGATCTTGATTACCATGGTAAATAAAATAAAAAACCTTGGTATTATTATTAGTTTTTGCTTAATCGGAAAATCGTAGACCGAAAGTTTGTTTATAAAATCTGTGAAAAGATTTAAGTATTCCTGCATCTAAAAACATTATTTTTTGTCACGAAACATTTTATTATAATCAAAAACCAATAATTCAATCTTTTGGACTCAGACGAGACTCTAGGTCTTCGATTCTTTAACGTGAATATTTTAGTAACATACAAAAACATAGGGATGTTACAAGCTTATTGAATAGATTGCTAGACATTGTGTACTTTTTTTGACCGTTGCTTAAATCTGAAGGCAACTAAATGTATAGCCAAGAAAAATCGGGAATCATCAGAGACATCAAATCTCCTGAATACTCACAGCAGAGAACTGGATCGAAGCAAAAACAGATTAATAGCAAACTGTTTTCCTCCCTTTTTTTTTATCAATCTTCTAGCTCGATGATCTTCACCACAGATGCATCACCAACTTTCTGACACACCACTACTCTGTCATGCGATTTGATCACTCCTGCTTGCTTCCCGTGGTCCAACGCAACTTTCAGGACCGACTCGTTCGTCGCACTTGTTGATTCCGCCTGCAACAATAAACATCACAATTTTTTTACATATGTTGGACTCTGAACACAAAAAAAAGTTCCAACTAAAACTCTTAAAAGACTTGTTTGAGTGAAACCGCCATTTTGGTTCAATTAGAACATCAAACTCTCAAGATTTACATAAGCCCTGTTCTTAAAGAGTGTACCACATTTGAGACTTGTTTGTTTATCCAGTAGAAGAAGATAATATGAAAAAGAGAACAAGACTTACAGGGTGACGAGGGTCAGCGAGCATGGGGAAGAGGCCTCTGACAATAAGTGACTGCCTAGCCTGACAAAGAGAGGGAGACAGAGAGAGAGAGTCCCACAGGGTTAATAACCTTAAAACCATCACATGCATTTACATATATGTGACTATAGTATAAAAAGAAAAACTTCCTAGAAGTCTGATATTACACATTAGGTGAGTCTCTTTTCTGATACATATATGTGACATGGATGTGGTTTCCAGAGTTTAGAGAGATGAGGAGGGACACATACCTCAAAGGCTCCACTAAAGCTCCATTTCAGCTGATTTGTCTTAACTCGGGGAATGACTACAGAAATAACCGGCATTGTTGGCCTGTATTTGGCAATCAACCTGCCCGGAAAATCAAACGAAATAACGATTCATTAGACAACTATAAATAAGAACAAACAGAAACAAAAAAAAAAGTTTTTAAGTAAAAGAATGCTATGAACCTGGCTGCTCTTCCAGAAGAGGTAAAGCATATAATGACTGATGCCTTAACCTTGATTGCTGCCCTTACCTGATCAAATGTAAAATTAAGCTAAAGATTATAAACTGTGATGAGGTCTTAAAACCAAAACTTTCTTATGTTTCTGCAACACATCCCCAACATAGAAGACAAGAAACTTACAGCTGAAGAAGCAATAGATTCAAGGTGACTCATCGGCTCTCCAACATACTTGACAGTCTTCTTGAAGTACAAATCTTGATTGAAAACCTTCTCTGCCTAAGAGAAGTTTTAAAAAAAAAAAGATGTGTAAAAGCAAAACCGATGAAGACACAGCAGGCAACGAAATGACACTAAAGAAACATGTCATAAAGCTTACCTCAGCACAGATCCTTCCGACAGTTGATATGGTCTCGACAGGGTACAGACCGCGAAGGGTCTCAGCACCGAGAAGAATTGCATCACTTCCTGCAGGAAGAGTAAATAGAAATTAAAAAAAAAAAAACTATTACCTTCTGCTAAAACGTTAGAAGCATATTGAAAGATAAAACATACCATCTAAAACAGCATTAGCAACATCCGTTGCCTCAGCACGAGTTGGTCGTAAGTTATCAGTCATACTATCAACAACACGGGTAAGAACGGCTGGCTTTCCAGCCATGTTGCACTTGTAAAGAGCCGCCTTTTGAAACAAAAACACCTGCACAAGCAAGACGAACCCACCAATGTAAATTACAAAAAAAAGAGTTTCGGGAAAAGAAAGAAAAAACAATTTGAATGAACAAACCAACAACATACCTTCTCCGGGGGTAGATCAATACCTAAGTTCCCACGAGAAAGAATAATTCCATCAGCTTCTTGTAGAATCTCATCAAAGTGGGTTAGTCCCTAAAATTAAATAAATCATCATTAGCCTTCTCTTTAGGAAAAGTTACAGAGACATATATGATAAAGGAAAAAAAAAGTCAATAGTTACCTCTACATTCTCAATCTTGGCAAATATTTGTGTCTGAGAGAGGTCACCCAACTTTTTAAGCATTTCTCGGGTCTGTGTTTATGAAACAATAAGTGGTTATTGTTCAAAGAAGTACATAAGAGAAGCTCATACTTTAATAGTGCATACACAAAGAAGTAATACACAGCCAGTGACGATCGAGTAGAGTAAAAAGAACACAGACCTGGCGAACATCCTCTGCATGTCGACAATAGGACAATGAGAGAAAATCGATTTTGTTTTGAACTCCCCATGTGCTTATAACCTTAAGATGACAACCAAATAAAAAAAAAATATTTAACTAAAAGCCAACAATCTGTAGGGGAAAAAAGGAACAAAAGCAATCACAGTAACAATGACCTCTTTATCTTTCTCCGAAAGAGTAGGCATATCGATGTGAACTTGAGAGGCGTGCAACGTGAACATAGAACCAGCGAGGGTAGCAGCATTCCTCGAAAGGCAGATGACGTCATCTCCTTTAACTTCATCAACCTGAAGGTTCCGTTTGGTAGGTTAGTCTCTCTCACAACACATAATAATTTTTTTGAAATATCTAAACTTCACAGAGAAGCCACTAAAGATCCCATTTGTAAGCTTTGTTATTATTATTACCTCGAGCCAAACTGAAGTTGTTTCACTACCAGTGAACAGGTACTGCCCGACAAAGATAGTGTCTCCTTTCTTCACCGCCTGAAAACCAACAAAAACCCAACTCTAATCACAACACAGCCACACAAGTGAAAAACACTAACACCAATGATAACATCATCTCGTTTCATAGAGAAGGAACCTTGGCAAGGCCAGTGAAGTTAATGGGAAGGACTTCAGAAGAGGCTTCTTGGTCTTGATTGGGAGTCAAAGTAACAAGACCATCAGCTTTAAGAGTAATAGCTTTCTCAGACTTGTTGATAACTTGAAGCTCAGGTCCCACCGTATCAAGCATAACCTAAGTAACCCAAAAAAAAAAAGAAAAAGAAAACACACCTCTCAACTAAAGCATATTGCAAAGATCAAAATCAAATGATTCACTTCACCAAAAGATAGAGAACATACAGCACAAAGCTTCTTAGTGCTCTTAACAGCGATTTTGAGATTATCAAGCGTCTCTTGATGATACTCAGCGTCTCCCGAAGAGAAATCAAATCGAGCCACTGCAGATTGCAAAAGTGTTATTGAGAAATATCAAGAACACGAATCGTGTTGGTCAAAAACTGTGTCGGTTGTATGATTACCAGACATGCCAGATTTGAGACAGCCGGAGAGTGTCTCAACGGATCTGGATTTAGGACCGAGAGTTCCGACGATCTTAGTTAATGCCGGAAAGAAACTCTGCGTAAGAAAAAAATACATCAAAAGAGAGATCAGAGATACTCTTTACAAATGAAATAAAAATAAGAACAAATATGAGTGAATGGTTGTTTACAGATTTGGATGGCTCGAGGATAGAAGCCATCCTGATCGGCTCCTCGAGAAGGAGATGGCTCGAATGCATCTTTGGTATTGGGTAGTGAAGAGATCTCAGATGATCGACGACGGCGAGCGGGGAGAGAAGAGAAGAAAGGTGTGTGAGGTTTGGTTTGGTTTGATTTACTTTATGTGATATGTGATTGAGATCGACTGTCGAATCTTCCGTTATTAAAAGAAAAGAAAAAGAAACAAAGTCGTAGTTCGCTCCTTTTTTTTCTTTTCTTTTAAATCCAAATGTTTTCAATTTAATGTAGATTTTACCCGCACATTTTATTTAACGACTGTTAACCCCTACCATGTGATCGTTTCGTCTTTTGTACTGAAACTTTGGTTGCAAAGAAACACAAACTCTTTCTCTCTCACTCTCAAATATCCGAGAATGTTGCTATGCTCTCCCATAATGATAACTGAGAATTTCGATACAGAACGTGATGGATCTGATTAAAAGAAAGGGAAATTAATATGGGATATGCATAGCTGATTTCTACGGGAAGCAACTAGACCAAGTATGTATCAACCTAACGTCATTGCCCAAAGTCAAAAGACTTTTGGGTATCTCCAGTGTCCACAGACCAAAATATTGAAAGAGTTGAAATCAGGTCTATTTTCTCTGTGGGTGTACCGTGTATTACATTAAACAAAGCTAAACTGTTCATGTTCAGAGAACGTCAGCACAACGTTTTGGTGCATACAGAGACATAGTGGGACTCTTGGTATCTGACTAAAATGGCACTTATCAATCAAATTAAAAAAAATGCCAAAAAGAGTAACCCAAAGTAGTCAACAATTCGAAACAAACAACAAGGCAAAAAAAAACACTTCCGACCGTGTTGACAAACAAAAACGATTCCCTATGTTTTATTCCGTTACAGATCCGATGATGGATGGATACATAGAATCTGAAAAGCTTCAGGAAAATTCAAAAAAAAAACACACAAAGAGAAAACAGGATCGGGAATCAAAGAGCTTTAAGCATATCCTCAGCACTAGAGTTGGTGAAAGCGCCTCCTTCCTCGAGATTCAGCACCTTCACAACCCCATCCTCCGCCAGAATCGCGTACCTCCTCGACCTAACCCCGAGCCCCACAGGCTTATCCCTCAAATCCAGCTCCACGCCGAGCTTCCCCGTGAACTCTCCGTTCCCGTCCGACAACAGCATCACCTCATCATTAATCCCGAGATCCTTCCTCCACGCCTCCATCACGAACGCGTCGTTCACCGAGACGCACGCGATGACGTCGACGCCTTTGGATCTGAGCTCTCCGGCCTTGGAGACGAATCCGGGGACGTGTTTCTGCGAGCAGGTCGGGGTGAAGGCGCCCGGGACGGCGAAGAGGATGGTCTTTTTGCCGGCGGTTAGGGAGGAGACGGTGACCGTTTTGACGTCGCCGGTGGCGGGGTCGAGGTAGGAGAGGGTGGAGTCTGGGAGTTTGTCTCCGACGGATATGGAGGCGGAGATGGTTGTTGTTGAGGAGGAGGATCTGGCGGCGGCGATGGAGGTGCGGCGGGTGTGGAGTTTGAGGGAGAGGTTTGGAGCGAGAGAGCGGGTGAAGGAGATTGGCGCGGCGAAGGATGGGGTTGGGGAGAGTAACGGTTTGGCGACGGAGATGGCGGAGGAAGAGAGGAGTCTGGAGACGGAAAAGGAAGTCGCCATGTGTTTGTGTGTGTGATAGATAAGTGTGTTTAGTGGTTCAAATGTAATGTTGTGTGTGTGTGTTTGGTCTGTGGGTGTCGTCTCAGGATTGTGACTTTTCGGGATGAGGAGTAGACAAGGATTGAACCTAGAAGGCTCCGTCGTTATTGGGCCTACTGTACTTAAATGGGCTTAGTGTTAACAGAGAATATGTGCTTATTAGGATGTTTTTGCTTTAAAATTAAGATCGCTGATTTTTTATTTTTCTTTTGGTCAAAGATCGCTGGTTTTTTGGTTTATGATTATAGATGTTGTTGCAGTAGAATTTAAGTTATAAGTTAAAAGAAAATAATTTATTCATAATTTCTTTAAACCAATATAAGTGTTGTAGTTGTTTTTAATTCTACGATCAAAATGAAAAAAAAGTCTATAGATTTTGTGGGCAATTAAATAGTTCTTTTTAATTTTTGTCATCAAAAGAACCTATAAAAAAATTTATATGATCAAAATAAATTTTATTAAAGATACAAATATATTTTACCTCTTGCTTTATAGATATATAAATTACACAAATAATCGAAATAAAAATAAAATAGTATTTTTTATAGTTTCAAATTATATGTTTTCAAATTTATTTATTTTTCTTATTTTTTTACTTTTTCAAATCTGTTTTTCATATTTTTATTAAACTCGAAAATGCATTTTTTGAAACTATTTTTTCAAATTAGTATTTATATATGTTGTAAAATTATAGTCCTATCCCCAAAACCAACTTCACCTTTTACTATAAATCCTAAATCTAAAATTAATAATTCTAAGAATATAAATGTGTATTTGTTTTTTAATGAAATATTTTCGATCATTTTTGTAGTTTTTAGTTAAAAAAACTTTTAAAAAATTATCTTTGAGAATTTCTCTTTTTTCTTTTCAATATCATATATGGTATTTAATTATTTAGATCGGATCAGATTCATTTTTAATTCTGTTAATTTTCCCATCCCTAAATTCGCTTTTATAATTAGAGAACAATTGCAATTCAGTCCTTCTACTCTGAATTTCACAAAAAAAATCCCTAAACTAATTATTGTGTTGATCATGAATTAGGTTATGATATATAATTTTTAACTAATATTTGATAAATTAATAAACACAAAATTTAATACTAAAATAATTTTTATATATAAAATATTCTATCATTTGTTTTTCTTAGTACCTATATTTATTTTTATCATTGCAATATGCTTTATTATTATTCTATTAAAACATTTATATTTAATGATACATATATTTGATATGTAAAATAATATTTTTCAATATATAAATTGAACCGTATATTATAAAACTGATTTTCTGTCAACATAAAACTGATTATTTTATTTATAATATATAATTTTAAAATATTTAAATTAATTGATAGAGTTTTTACGGTAATTATATCAAGTGACATGGGGTCAAATGGCTAGAAGCAACCTATAACATGCTTGCACAAGCCACACGTAGAATAATTTTTGTCAATTAATGTTTTTGTATTATTATTTGACCATTTTCCGGCTAATCCATGCCACATGCAAAACTTAATTTCACTGAATTTTTTCTCTTCTTTTTACGGAAATACATCCTTAGAGTTGATCTTGATTTCTTAATTATCTGATTTAATATAGTTTGACTAAATTAAATAAGAAGGAGAAGAAGACCACCTCCTCACATACGCCGGGGAACATGATAAAAATGGCTTAAGACCATTGCTGAAAGCCGTGGAACAACAAACCATAGAGACGACGACAAGTTCTCCAGCAAAGGTAAACCCTAACCTTAATCGATTTCTTGTATCTCAAGTTTTCATTCTTTTTTCATCATCATTTCAACATAAATCCCAGATTCTTCTCTTTCGACCCTAACCCTAATCGAATTCTTGGGTGTCAAGTTTTATCATTTTTTCATCATCATCATCATCATCATCATCATTTTACATAAATCCTCTTTGGACCTGATTCCATTGCTTATATATGCATGTTCATCGGATTGATCATATTCATTGTATCGGATTGTTTATTCAGATTTCTGCATTTGATTTGATATTTTCAGATTCTTCTTGCAAGCCTTAGATCGATCGGTATGAGCACTCAAGCGACGGCGACTTCTTCAACATCAGGGAGGATGAGGAGAGGACACCCACCACCACCACCACCTTCCAAGAAACCAGACCAATCAGAGCACGGAAGCTTCGTCAACAACGTACCAAACTCACCTCCTCAACCTCCCTCCAACCTCGAGAGAACAGTCAAGAACCTTCGCTTATCAAAAGCCATCACCGTCCCCGAAGGAACCACCGTCTACGACGCGTGCCGGAGAATGGCATCTCGTCGCGTCGGCGCCATTCTCCTGACCAACTCAAACTCCCTCCTCTGCGGTATCTGCACCGACAAAGACATCGCTACGAGAGTCATCGCCCAAGGGTTGAAACCAGACCAGACTCCCGTCTCTAGAGTCATGTCAAAGAACCCTGACTTCGTCACCTCTGACTGCTTAGCCTTGGAAGCTCTTCAGAAGATGGTTCAAGGCGGGTTCAGACACTTGCCCGTCGTGGAGAACTGCGAACTCATCGGTCTGCTAGACATCACGAAGTGTCTCTACGATGCTATCTCGAGGATGGAGAAAGCCGCGGAGCAAGGCAGCGCTTTAGCCGCTGCTACGGCTGGTGCTGGTGCTGGTGGGTACGGTTTCATCGAGACGGTTAGGGAAGGGATGTTTAAGCCTTCCTTGTCGACTATCATCACCGATAGCTCCAAAGTCGTGCTCGTCTTACCGTCTGACTCTGTCTACGTGGCCGCGAAGAGGATGCGTGATCTGCGCGTTAACTCTGTGATCATCTCCACGGGGAGCAAGATCCAGGGGATACTGACTTCGAAGGATATTCTAATGAGAGTCGTAGCGCAGAACTTGTCTCCTGAAGCGATTCTTGTGGAGAAAGTTATGACGCCGAGTCCTGAATGCGTGTCGTTGGAGACGACGATTCTCGACGCGCTGCACACGATGCACGACGGGAAGTTCTTGCATCTTCCCGTGTTGGACAGAGACGGTTCGGTTTCGGCTTGCGTCGACGTGTTGCAGATCACTCACGCGGCTATCTCGATGGTCGAGAACAGCTCCGGAGCTGTGAACGTGATGCAGAAGTTTTGGGACTCGGCTCTTGCGTTAGACCCGGTTGTTGATCATGATGATTCGGACGCTCGTAGCGAAACGTCGGGGATGATTGGGTCGTCGACGAAGCTCGCTTCTTACCATTCTCTGGAGCTAGGAGGGAACTCGTTTTGTTTCAAAGTCGGAGATCTCAAGGGACGTGTGCATCGGTTTAGTTGCGGTGGTGAAAGCCTTGAGGAGCTGATGGGTGTTGTGATGCAAAGAATAGGTGTTGATGATGTGGCGGAGCAGCGGCCTCAGATTGTGTACGAGGATGATGAAGGCGATAAGGTGTTGATTACGTCGGATAGTGATTTGGTTGGTGCGGTTGCTCTTGCTAGGTCTACAGGACTGAAGGTGTTGAGGCTGCATCTGGACTTCACCGAGACAACAACAACAACGAGGTGCTTGAGGTCGGAAACGGGTCAACTCAGTTCTCTGGATGGAAAGGGAGGCGGGTGGGTTACGTGGCGTGGTGGTGTGGTGGTTACAGGAGCTGTTGTGATAACGAGCGTAGCTGTAGTTGTTTACTTGAAACGCTCGAAGACATGATTCTATGATGAAGCAATAACTCTTTTTCTTTATTGTGCAAGTTTTTATACATACAAAACTGTCTTTGATGTCAGTTTGGGTTTACATGTTTTGCTGATGCAAAATAAAAACCTATATATTCATGTAAAACATCTTAAACCGAGAAATAAAACCAGAGAATGTTGTTGTACTGCAATTGCTGTGTTATAGTGTTGTTACTTACACAGGAACTGTTGTGAACCAACAAAGAAACCACAATGCAGAGAAGGTTGTTACTGTTGTTATGATTTTGAATCAAGACAAATAGATGAGGTTTTATATGAGAACTTTAGATTAAATTACAGAAGTGCAGGTTTGCCCGAGAGGTTAAGGTGGAAGACTTAAGTTCTTCTGCACATAAGTGCGCGTGGGTTCTCGAACCCCACAGCCTGCATTTTTATTTTGTATTTTAGACTCTGTCATGTAAGAAAGAGTGAGAGACACGGACTTGACATGGGATTCAGTTTTGTTGTGTCTGTTGACACAGTCTCCACAAATATGTTATTGAATAAGATAACAAAATGCCAAAATACCATTGATATACTTTTTGATTCAATGCTAAGTAACTCAGGCCTTGATTGTTTATACAGTTTTTGGTTTTTAGTTCTTGTTGTGTAAGTTGATTTCATATTCAAGTTTCAACAAAACCAAGAAAGAAAGAACAATCTCCACAAAGATTTTTACTATAAATAAGAGAACAAACACATAATGCCAAAGTATACTAATGATATACTTTTTAAGGCTGATTGCAAATAAAAAGTGCAGGTTTGCCGAGTGGTTTAAGTGGGTGTAGCCGCTGGTACATCACATGAAAACAACTCTCTTTATTTCAAAAACAAAAACTCAAATCTTCACATCATCAAACTCTCAGCTCCATTTGATTCTCTCATTAGTATGGCTTCACAGGCTTGCGGAAGTTGACTCCTGCATACACTGCCTCTGCTCCAAGCTCCTCCTCAATTCTCAATAGCTTTAACAAACATTAAACATGGATCAGTCTGATGAATAATACTTTGTGATCATATATAAATCAGACAGAAAAATCATCATTTGTACACTAAACCTGATTGTATTTGGCAAGACGCTCTGATCTGCATGGAGCCCCGGTCTTGATCTGACCCTGTTGTGATATAACAACAATACACACTAGACTTCAATATATTTATTTAAGAACAGATTCCAACATGTTATTGTAATGGGGAGGGTGACTTACGGTAGACAAACCAACAGATAAGTCAGCAAGGAAGGTGTCCTCGGTCTCTCCACTACGGTGGCTAGCCATCACTCCCCAACCAGCTCTCTTTGCCATCTTAACCGCCTCAATACTCTCGGTTACAGATCCTATTTGGTTAACCTGTTTGTTCATTCATTCAACACATGATTTTACTAAACACAGTTTTCAAAGGTTTCAAAATAAGGTGAGCTGAGGATGTTACCTTCAAAAGAAGAGCATTGCAGGACTTTTCTTTGATTGCCTTCTCAACTCTCTGCTCAAGAAAGAGTGTTAGATGTATATACTATAAGCACTTTCTAAGGTGCAAAGTAAAAAACAATTCGATTAGTTGTGGTAGCAGACCTTGGGGTTGGTGACCAACAGATCATCACCTACAATCTGATACTTCTCGCCCACCTCGCGGGTTATCTTAGCATAGTGCTCCCAGTCGTCTTCGTCAAATGGGTCTTCAATGGATAAAATTGGGTACTCTGCAAGGAATGACTTGTACAAGTCCTTGAGAGCATCTCCAGAAATCTTTTGCGAGCCATCGTTGTTCTGAAAATACACAAATAAGTCAGGAGATAGACAATTAGTGCATTGTTCTTTGATTTTTTTTTTTCAAGAAAGTTTAGGAGTACTCCTAAGGAAAACAAGACTACTTTACCTCTTCTTTAAAGTTCAAGTCGTAGGTCTTGTCTGATGTGTAGAACTCGGATGCAGCCACATCCATTCCAATGACAACCTATGAAAGTTATGACCAAAACCTTTTAGTTTTACTTCTTAAGCTTTGGTTACAAGGGGACAGTTGTAAAGTATAATGGGTACAATACAGACCTTGCCAGTGTATCCGGCCTTATCGATGGCAGTCTTGAGAAGTTCGAGACCTTCCTTGTTCTCCTGAATGTTTGGTGCAAAGCCACCTTCATCACCAACGTTTGTTGCATCCTGTCCGTACTTCTTCTTAATCACAGACTGAAATATCACACGTGAATAAGTCACATAAAATGTGTTAATGAAAAGTGTTAAAAAAGAATGACACATAAAAGGAATTGTGTGAGGTTACATGTTAATTCAAAATGAATCAAGATTTACCTTCAAGGTGTGGTAGACTTCCACACCCATTTGCATGGCTTCCTTGAAAGATGATGCTCCAATAGGGAGAATCATGAACTCCTATGCAAACACAGGTTGCATATTATATAACTAGAGTATTGGTTTATGTAAATGAAATAAAATCGAACTTGTTCATACCTGCATTGCAAGCTTGTTTCCAGCATGGGATCCACCGTTGATGACATTGAAAGCAGGAACTGGTAGCACTACCTTGGGGTTACCAGCAAGATTAGCAATGTGCTGCAACAAGATGATAAGAGAGTAAATCGTTAGAGAAGCTACAAGAGACAGAGTTATAACTTAATACAATTGCAAGATCATTAAACCTTGTAGAGAGGAATTTTACTGACAACAGCACCAGCTTTGCAAACAGCAAGAGACACAGAACCAATAGCATTGGCTCCAAGCTATGAACAAAAAATAAAAAGCAAGCTAGTTAAAAATCATCTCACATGCTCAAATATATACACAAAGAAGAAGTATAATTAATAAACACCTTTTGTTTGCACCAGCCCCATTCATTTTGAGTGCCATCAAGTTGATGAACCATGAAGTTGTCAATAGCAGTCTGCTGAGTTGGGTCCTGCAGACAAGAACAAATACACAAACCTTTTAAACTAAGTCATCCATATAACGTCTAGAAAGAGTTGATGGAGAGAGGGTTTAACAAGTTTGTCACCTTGCCAATTAAGGCTGGGCCAATGATTGAGTTAACATTTCTAACAGCCTATAGACATCAATAAGAAAACATGTCACGATCAGACACTTTTGGTCTGTTGGAAAAACTAGTTCATAATCACGACTCTAAGAGACATACTCACCTTTGAGACACCTTTTCCAAGGTAGTCAGATCCTCCATCCCTTAGCTCAACTGCCTCATAAATTCCTATAGCATATTTACAATAATAATAAGTTAAACAGACCAAAAAAATTAATCCACTAAGCCTGATTAATCTAACCAAACATTGATGTCTGAATAACATAGGCTAATGGTTGTAGACAGACATATAGACTTATCTACAAAGAAACAAAATAAAGCAACATACCAGTGGAAGCTCCACTAGGAATGGAAGCTGTGACCTTAACACCGGTGGATGTGTGGACATCGACCTATACACATTATCAAGACATTAACTAGTCCTCTTTCTGTTTTCAAATCACCACCCAAAGAGATCAATCATGAATTAACAATGTAAACTACACTAGGCCTGAGATTTAGGGGAACACAAACATTTTTACATTAATTTTAGTTAAAAATCGACAATTTGAAAACCTTGTGAAGTAATAGTTGTAAAAATTTGGGAATCAAGAGAAATGTTTAATACAGTTGTGCATAAAATCGGTCATGTAAACATATATAAGAAAATAAACCTCGACTGTGGGGTTTCCACGGCTGTCGAAGATCTGTCTAGCTTTAACAGAAGTGATAGTAGCCATATATAGTCTCAGATTAGAAGAGAGTGTTTTGCAGCAGAAAGCACTTTACACAAAAATGTGATGAGTCTAGCTTAGGCTCTAGCTGATATATATATATATATTATATATATATATATATAGTGTTCAGTTTAAATTGCAGACGTCGGATTATAAATACTGTGATCTAATGATAGCCGTCCGATTATAAAAATATGTTGTGTTGCACGACTTTTGCAGATGGACAAGAGGTTTCCTCCTGTTTCGCGCTGCTCCTTGCCCGGTAGCAAATTCGACCTACCTTGGAGAGTCACGTAGACTCTGGAACAAGTAATATACTAATAACTAAGGAAATATATACATTAGTTCGATCTGTGTGTGCTATTAGATTCACATAGATTTTTAGCAATTAAGATGAACAAAAAATAACCCAATGATGTAATAATGGGATATTTATTTCGGTACCACACAATCAAGCTTAAAGTTTCTAATAGCAATTCTACGTTAGCCAATTATCACGTCATTCCACGAACAGAGAGGTTGATTTGTTGTATAGAATAAATTTGAATAAATGTTTATGACAAGGTAACGGTCGAATGTATACAACTGGGACCGCAAGAGGTGTGTGTTAAGAGCCGGTTTCAACCACATTTGAGTGAAACTTTTGAATGGGATGGTGGGGGCTCCTTTTAGAATGTTTTGTTGTTGTAAATATCAGCATACTAAATGTAATCATTTAAAGTATATAATAAAAGGATTATTAAAATAGTGTATAAAAGATGATAACAAAATATGAAATGGGTTTAGTGTTATTGTGATTTATATATATGCATAAATTTAATAATAAGTAAAATAACAAAATATTGTTATTAATTTTAGAATGTTTTACATTTACATTTAAATTATTTCATTTTATAATACCACTAAAATGTTTATCCCCTTAAACTATCATTTTAACATAACAAACTATAACTAGTATAAAATGTTTCATTTTAACATAACAAACTAATCATTTTTTATCCCCATAACAAACTATCACTAGAATGTTTTACATTTACATTTACATTTAGATTATTTCATTTATAACTAATCATTTTATAACTATCACTATAATATAACAAAATATTGTTATTAATCATTTTTATCCTCTTAAAGATTTTGCTGCAGGGTATGCAGAATTTGAAAGTATTAAAGGAGGTGTGTTTAATGAGTTCATATGAACTTTTTTGTCAAAAACAAAGTAAAAAATATATATATATATATTTGTATCGTTCAGTTTTCAAATTATTTCAGTTTTCTGTAGACATATATGAGAAAGAAGTACTTTAGGTTTATAGACCTCTGCAACAAATACTGGATCTGTGAAGAGTCAAGTCAAATATTAACAGAATAAACTATTTAACTATGTAGGGTTAATAGCATGCCTCTTCTGGAATATAGTGGCAGTAAAGGTAGCTTGGATCAAAGAAGAAGGTTATAGTTTCTATCAGAATGATCAGATTCAATTTTATTATTTCCACTGATCATGTTCATTCATCTGATTCTGGTGCAATCAGGTCATACTCTATGGTATGTCAATCATCTACTTAATTCATGGAGTCCATGGGGCTTAAGCCTTATGGTATATCATCCTCTTTACCGAGCTACCAGGTAATTACAACTCTGTATAAAAAAGGTATATGGTGTAACTTGCTAAGGAGATACATGGGTCAATAATATAATGTGTACACGTAAGAACTAATAGTGCGCAACTTTGGAGGAGTTTTATGTTTGTTTGAATTAATTTGTAAGTCTAATCAACTACATGAAGACCTCAAGCCAAAATTTTGTGGTTCAAACTAAACTAAATTTGTAATTTTAATCTTAAATTTTAACAAACTATCAAAAGAAGTAACTTAGGTTTATTTTATTTAATTGTGTGTGTTTTCAAAAAAGGTAATTAACCATGAAATATTAATAAAATTGTTATTTTAAGCTATAAATAAAATAAAAATAGTAAATTTATAGATTCAATACATCCAACTTTATATTTAGTTAAATCAAGTATTTATAGTTATGCAATCAAATCATTGACTAAAGTTAGTGGATCAAATAAATTATTTTAAAATATATTTAGGTGTATAATTTCTTATGTACTTTTTGAAAATACTACAAATATATATATATATATATATATATCATTATTGCTTTATATTTTTAACGGCTTTCTTTTAATGTAAACAGTCTAATATTATGTGACAATGTTCATATAATATTTTAAAATGATAATTATTTTCATTTAAACTTATGGCAAAATAGTGTTCAAAAAAAAAAACTTATGGCAAAAATCATTTTTGAAACAGTAAATTGATCCGTGCTTTAGCACGGGAGATATACTAGTCTTTAATATTATGGATGTATTTTTTTTAAAGATAGTTAATCATGTATTTGTAGTTTGAATAGGAATTTCAGGACTGGCTATGGTTTGTGCATGTAATATGTAAAAAACATAACCTTAAGGACAGGTTAGCCCAAGAAAAAAAGGACAGGTGAAGATCGCAACTGCCAACCAATTCAACGGTTAATGCATATTCCATTGGCATATTTCCTTTTCAAATATCTTTGTTGTTCTATGTGGACATCTCTGTTTATGAAGCCTCTTTTTATTATTTTTTCTTTTGAATCCTTCTCTATTCCAAACCACGCCCACCATAACCTTCAAAACATTCTACACAACTAGTCTGAGTTTTGGATGCTTTGAATATATATATATATACGTATAGAAGATTGATTTTTTTTCCATCACATGGAATGTGTGATACTAAGGTCTAAATCCTTATCATCACCTCCCTCGTAAAACTGGTCACGCGGCTTAAGGTGGCTTTGCATTTTAAGGGTCTTTACGTTGGGCCTTATCCCATATCAGTAGTGAGTCTGAACATTTTGGCTGGGTAGGCCAATCTATAGGTTTGGTTGAGATGCATGGAATAAATCTCGTGTGTGTCATGCGAGGAGCCAATGACATATTGATGCTGAATAAGTGAATTTTTCTTTTTGATCAAGCTGAATAAGTGAATATTGATGCATACCAAAAGGCAAACGTATTTGTTTTTCTCTCTCCTATTTTTTCTTTTGCCATCAAAAGTTTTTTGTCAGACTAGAACGGAATTTATTAAGAAATGGAAAAAGGTTTATAAAACTAAATCATTAATTCATTGGTAGATTTTGTTTCCTTTAATTTTATACTAGAGATTAACCCGGGCTACGCCCGAGACATATTGATTTTTCAAATATTTTGTATACAATTATTTCGTTGGAAGTTGTATTATGAACTATATATTTTTGTGAATTTATGAATATTTTATATTTATAGTATGCATAATAAAGAATTTGAATATTATTTGAGTTTGAAATTAATTTATTTTACATTGATGTAAACATTTTAGTGATAGTTGAATTTTTTGTTTGTATTTTTTTGTGATAGTTTAACCTTTGAAAAGTTTTGTATATATTTGAACTTTTATTTCTAATTTTTTATGGGATCTAATAAATATTTTCCAACGGAACTTTATATTATATAATCAGAACATTTGATATTATATATGTTTTTTTCTTTTGACTAAAAATATTTTTTTCCTATCATTTTGTTTTTGTTTTTAAAAATTGGTTCTCAAATTAACCAAATCAAATGTCAATTAAAAACCACTCAATCTCTTATCCACATTAACCTAAACAAATCAAGTGTCAATAACCAAAAACATAAACCAGATCATAATCTCATCTCCACGTCGACGGAAACGAATCGTGTCCGTAAATTAATTTTATATTTTTATCACGTAAAAATTATCTATTATTTTACAAATCAAATTACAAATCAAAAATAGAATTATGTTTTTAAAGTTTGTTCTAATTTAGTTTTTAACATTATGTCACTTCGATTATTTTTAACAAAGAACATATGACTAATAGTTGTATCCTTAATATAAATCTAATTTAGTTTTTCGAATTTGTTTTTCACTTTTATACACAATCACATGCAAAAAGTAAAATGATATTATCATAAACTAAGTTTGCCATCATTTTCATTTTTCATGGAAAGTCACTCTCTGTCGATGACTTGAAAAACTTTTTTTATAACAGATAATTTCTCTCCTCTTATGTTATGTGTTTGCTTCTTGAAATTTTCCGCGAAAAAATCGCCAATTTCATACAGTCAAATTTTGAATTGTGAGATGTGTCAAAAAGAGTCTCTCTGATTGAATTAGAGACTTAAGGGTAAGGAAATATTGGTGTAGAGAATCGGTTTCAGCGCATAATTTGCTCTTCTCCTTCACCCTTCTTCTCACTCTCTAGTTTGTTCATGTTCTTTTTCAATCATGGTGATCAGTTTCTTTCTTTTCTTTTCGTAATTGTTGCCTTGACTTCTCTTTTGTATAGCTAAAAATAGGATAATTATATGAATCAGTTGATGTACAACTATAAAAATTGGATCCTTGTGTGTTTAGCGATGTCTAAAGTAGAAGTTTTTATCATCATTTGGCTTTGTTTTTTCATTTTTATATTTATTCTCTTGTAACAGTTTTGTGCCGTGATTTTTCGTGGTAGATTTCGCTGTGTGTTCCACCTATGAATCTTTTGTGATTATCACATTTGCTCTTTGTTAGCATCATGTTATTTTGTAACTTTTAAAGTTCCAGTTTTTGGCAATGGGGTCCTTTTCATTATGTCTTGGCAACACCACTATTTGTTACTTTCAAGATCTTGCTCAGTGTACATCTTAAAGATCAATATAGTATACTCTTTAACTTATAATATTAATCGCGGCTGTGTTTATGGATGATGTGTTTATTTATGATAGATGGTTGTGTCTCTCACTCCTTGTGTTGCAATTTTTTATGATGAAAGATTTGGTTGTGTCTTACCATTGCTTGTATGTTTTTATGGCTGATGTGTTTATTTATGATATATCTGGATTTGGTTTCTTAGTTATTATTCAATAATATTTATTATCATTCCAGAAAGTTGTAACTCGTTATGTTTTCTTTTCTTTTTGTTTTTAGGAAAGAATGATTCTTGCTCATTTGTGTGTTGAGCTGAAAGGAGAAGACTGAAACAGTCATGTGCATGGTAAAAAATCCATATTTTTCACTAGCTATTCTCTCCATTTTACTAGTTTGGAAACAATATTTTTTTTTTATTTTTTTTTTCAAAATGCAGTCTCTACTCTATATTTCCTTTGTAAATGTTATAACTACAAAATTGAATGATGAGTATATTTTTTTTGTATATTTACATTTTTCTAGAGAATGTGCAAGACACTTATACCTAGAGATGAATAAACTATGAGTGATGACACCATATGTGAAATATTTCATGTAAGTTGATTCTTTACTATTTGCATGTGAACTTATCATTTTTTTTGTAACACAAATGTGAACTTATCCAAACATATTTTTTTTGTATAGAAGAAGCTTTTACTATATTTTATGTAATATTTCTATTTCTCTTTACGATAGAAGTTTAATGTAAACTAGATTTTGATCCGCGCTTTGAAAGCGCGGGATCTAATTTTTCGAAATATAATTCTAATTTTTATTTAATGAAAACTATAGTGACATTTGAAAAAAAATCTTTATCATTAAACTAAAAGATATCTGAGATGAATATGTAAATGATGTTTGTAAAAGATGTATATACATGAATGAATGATATGGAGAGTGGCTATTTGATTACTCGAGTTCGGTTTGGTTTTCGAGATTTAAAATTTTAGCCCTATTCAGTATTTATAATTTCGGTTAGGGTTCGGTTCAAATTTTTGCGGGATTAGTTCGGTTTCGGATAACCCGTTTAAACTATTTTATAATTTTGAAATTCATATAGATTGTAAATTTTTTTAATTCTAAAAGTAAAAATATTAAATACATAAACTTAATATAAAATTGGTATGGCTTCAATTTGTATAGAGAATCATTAGATATTGTATAACAATTTTAGATATTTACTTTTAACTATTATTATATATTTTCAAATATTTTGGACAATTTCAAAATATCTTCTATTTTGAATTTTTTTTGGATACTAATTCTTAAAGTAACTAATATATTTAAGAATAAAATAGAATTCTTATATATATATATTATATATATATATATATATAATATATATATATTCGGATACTATAAATATTTCAGTATGGTCGGCTTTAGTTCTAGTTGCCTAAATATAACCTTTTGAACTCATTCAGATATTTAACCAGTTCTGGTTCGGATTCTATACTACTTTTTTCAGATTGGATTTTTTTTTTTTTGTTTTTTTGCCAAGCCCTAAAGACTTAATAGAAACTAGATTTTGACCCGCCCTGGAGGGCGGAAATTGATTTTTCAAATTTTAATTTTAATATATGTGTATATAATATTATTTATATTTTTGTGTAATATTTATATATATATATATATATATCTGACATATATATAATATTTTATTAAATGTATATATAATTGAATGGTGTTATAATTTGTGAGTCAGACATTTTTTCTCTTATGTGTGGAATGACTTGGAACTTGTTGATTTAAGAGTGGTTCAGTTTTGTATGATCTAATAATATTAAGAGATAACCAAAAATATTTTAAAGATGTTATTGGTTAAGTCTAATTTATCTATGTCGGTTAAGATTTGGTTTAATTTAAGTTGGTAGGTTGCATTTTAAAGGAGGCTTGATATATTCTAGTAACAACTATGAAAGAGCCCAAATCTAAATGACAACTATAAGTAGTAGATAAAAACCAATCCCTAAATTAATAGATTAGATGATGCGTAAAATAATATATGTATATATATTGTGAAATTTTAAAATAAAATGATTGCTTTAAATCATAAATATATAACTATTTTATCTATAACATTCAAGTATTTTTGGAAAGATATATTGCACAAGATTTTTTAAAAAATATCTTAGTATAAGTTATGGATTTACTTTTAAAAACAATACTTATATTATATATTTAATACAATACACTTTAGACATGAGTTCTATAATTTAAGAATATATCAAACAAAAAACTTGTTATACTATAGTTTGTTTTATTTCATATTTTATAATCGTATTTGATTAATATTTATTCATTCAAATATTTTTATCTTATAGCAAAGATTATAATATAAAGTGAAAATACTATTAGATACTTTATTTTTTATTGTACTACTCGATTATTGTATTCCTTTTCCTAACTTAACTATTTTGTTTGATGTATAAATTAATCATAGGCAATACGTTTGTCCTTATTTAAGAAACAAAGAGTAACTAAAAATAATATAAGTAAATTGAAAAATTTACGTCCAAATAAAAAAAATTGTTACTTCTTTTCAAAAAGAAAATTTTTGTTACTCGTACATACAATAGATATGAATAAAGTCATATACACATGACATCTAGTTAGTTAGGGAATTAAAATTTATGATATATTGATATTTAGTTATTTAAAGAAAACAAATCAAGGATATTTTTTTTTCAAAAAAAAGATCTTCTCTTTTAATTATATTGTTTTCATGTGGAGTAGTTTTAGGAATTTTTTTTGTTTTGTTTAAATAAATATAATTTTAAATTAATAAGTATTGGCAGTCCTGTAAATACTTTGAAGATCATGGATATCTCAAAAAAAGAGCTGTTGTTTTAATTGTATTGATTTTTAATTTTGTATATTTACTTATTGTTTATTTTTTTCTTATATTGTGTATTTACTTATTCTAATTTTCTTCCTTTTATATCAAATGATAATATTATGATATATGTTTGATGTAGTATTTATATTTCTTATATTATATGCTTGTTTTTCTTATAATATTTATTTACTTATAAAATATTTAGAAATAATAAAAGTGTAACAACTATACATGTTCAGATAGATGTTAATGTAGTATTTCATTTCTTATATTGTTTATTTAATTATTATTTATTTTTCTTATATTGGGTATTTACTTATTCTAATTGTTTGGCATTTTATATCAAATCGTAATATTCTATTTACGATAGATGTTTAATGTAATATTTTTATTTCTTAATTTTATATTAATTACTTATTTTTTATTTTTCTTATATTGTATATTTACTTATTCTAATTTTTTTGCTTTATATGTATGCTTATTTTATTATATTGTATATTTACTTATAAAAATATTTGGAAATAATAAAAATGTAAAATCGTTAATTTTTTAAGATAGGTGTGTAATGTAGTTTTTACATTTTTTATATTGTATATTTACTTGTTTTTACTTTTTCTTATATTGTATATTTACTTATTCTAGTTGTTTTGCTTTTATATCAAATTTTAATATTATGATAGATGGTAATGTAATATGTCTATTTCTTATATTCATATTTAACTGTTATTTATTTTACTACATATTTTCAGATATATGTTTGATGTAGTTTTTCTATTTCTTATATTGAAAATTTACTTATTTTTTATTTTATCTTGTGTATGTACTTATTCTAATTTTATTTCTTTTATATCAAATTTTAATATTACGATAGATGTTTATGTAATATTTATATTTCTTATATTTTATATTTAATTATTATTCATTTTCTCTATATTTTATATTTACTTATTATTATTTTTAATAATGTCAGGTGGTATCTTTTGGAAATATTACGTTTAGTTTTTTTGGAAATAATAAAAATGTAAACTAAATGTAAAAAATGTAATGCTACCATATCTTATATTGTATTTATTTATATTCTAATTTTCGAATTTATTTATTCAACTTTTAAATATAAAATAGTAATAATATATTATAGACATTTTAATATAATATTTCTTATATTATATTCTTTAAAAAAAATAATAGTAGTGAGACATCTTTTGGAGAATTTTTAACGTTGATGTAGACGTTTCCTAAAGTTTCAAAATGATACTTTTATATAGTATAGATAATAAATTTTCTGTCTTACAAACTACATTTCACATCTTATTATTTTACATCCGTTTCTCAAACACTCTTATCATTTAGTAGCTTAAGATTTCTTTGAATTTATCAGCATACTGTATTTCAATTTTATTAAATCGTAGAAATTTTATTACTCTTACGTCTTGTCGTTCGGAAGCAAAAGACAGATGGATTAGTGAATCGTGGGTCTGAAGAGTCGCAGTACACACCAGATCATAATTTTCTATGTTGGGAGATATCAAAGTCGCATTTTTCAATAAACAAAATAGTTTTAATAAGAATATTCTATGGAATTTCGTAGTCAAAACTTTCTAAATGCAAAAGATTTATGTGTTTAAACAAAAGTTATACTTCTATAATTAATTGAAGAAACAAAATCTCATATACATATATGAAACAGACCGGCTCATTAAGTTTTTTGCTTGAGTCGTGGGGTCTGAAGAGTCGCAGTACACACCAGATCATAATTTTCTATGTTGGGAGATATCAAAGTCGCATTTTTCAATAAACAAAATAGTTTTAATAAGAATATTCTATGGAATTTCGTAGTCAAAACTTTCTAAATGCAAAAGATTTATGTGTTTAAACAAAAGTTATACTTCTATAATTAATTGAAGAAACAAAATCTCATATACATATATGAAACAGACCGGCTCATTAAGTTTTTTTGCTTGAGTCGTGGGTCTGAAGAGTCGCAGTACACACCAGATCATAATTTTCTATGTTGGGAGATATCAAAGTCGCATTTTTCAGTAAACAAAATAGTTCTAGTAAGAATATTCTATGGAATTTCATAGTCAAAACTGTCTAAATGCAAAAGATTTGTGTCTAAACTAAAATTAAACTACTATAATTCGATTGAAGGTTGAGCCTGAGGACGTTTGAACCGCTGGTGCGGCCGAAGTCGTGCTTTTCCGTAATCAACACGACAAGATACCAAAACTACCCTCCTCTATATTTCACATTACTAAGGGGTAAAACCGAGATTAGAGAGAAACTGCCATAATAAAACCACGTGAGATCCAACGGCTGAAAAATATTGCTTGGAGAACATGTCACAGATCTAACCCTTAAATTTTACTTTTTCACCAACCAATACACTCTCCCCCGCATCTATAAATAACAGACCCTCTGGTCCACTTTGCTTCCATCCCATCTCTCTCGTCTGCCTTCTTTCTCAAAAACTTTCTCGATCTTTCCGTCAAAAAACCATGTCTGCCTTCACCAGCAAATTCGCCGGTAAAGATCTCTCTCTCTCTTTCTCTATATATCCTCATTCGAATCTGCTTATACCCACACCTATTCGATTCGTTAGCGTAGTTTTCGTATAGGCGGCCTTAGATCTGTTGTTTGGATAGTGTTAGCGTTAGGTTAACCGTCTAGATCTGGATTACATGCTTAGCCTTGGTTTGTTTTTATGAGTTGAATTAAACCAAAACTAGTTTAGATCCGAATCACTGTTCATAAGGTGTACACTGACCGATCTGTTATCTTCACTCTTAAATCATCGGATCTAATCAGCTGTATTCGCGATCTGATAGTTTTTATATCGTTCGTTATTTGTTTATGCGTTGTTTCTGTTTTTGAATCTTTTCGCAGATGAGCTGATCGCCAACGCTGCCTACATCGGCACACCTGGAAAAGGTATTCTCGCCGCCGACGAATCCACCGGTACCATCGGAAAGCGTCTCGCTAGCATCAACGTCGAGAACGTTGAGACCAACAGACGTGCTCTCCGTGAGCTTCTCTTCACCGCCCTGGTGCTCTCCCTTGCCTCAGCGGTGTCATCCTCTTCGAGGAGACTCTTTACCAAAAGAGCTCCGATGGTATGTCAAATCAAATCTCTCTCTGTTTATGTGTATGTGTTCGTATAGAGATATAGTCAGAGGACTTAATTGTAATTAATTAGTAAACTCTGTGATCTTGACATTTACAGAATATATAGAGTAATAGAGATGACAGAGTTTACTAATTACAATTAAGTCCTCTAACTATATCTCTTTTACAGTTTGTCTCTGTTTGTGTGTGTATGCGTTTGTAGAGGTTTCTGATTGTTTTTGTTTCAACACAGGCAAGCTTTTCGTTGATATCTTGAAGGAAGGAGGAGTCCTCCCAGGTATCAAAGTCGACAAGGGTACCGTCGAGCTAGCTGGAACCAACGGTGAGACCACCACTCAGGGTCTCGACGGTCTCGGTGAGCGTTGCAAGAAGTACTACGAAGCCGGTGCCCGTTTCGCCAAGTGGCGTGCGGTTCTCAAGATCGGGGAGAACGAGCCATCAGAGCTTTCCATCCACGAGAACGCTTACGGATTGGCTAGATACGCTGTTATCTGCCAGGAGAACGGTCTTGTACCAATCGTTGAGCCTGAGATCCTTGTCGACGGATCCCATGACATCCACAAGTGTGCTGCCGTCACCGAGCGTGTCCTCGCAGCTTGCTACAAGGCTCTTAGCGACCACCACGTTTTGCTCGAGGGAACTCTCTTGAAGCCTAACATGGTCACTCCTGGATCCGACAGTGCCAAGGTTGCGCCAGAGGTTATCGCTGAGCACACCGTCCGTGCTCTTCAGAGAACGGTACCAGCAGCTGTTCCAGCCATCGTGTTCTTGTCTGGTGGACAGAGCGAGGAGGAGGCGACCAAGAACTTGAACGCGATGAACCAGTTGAAGACCAAGAAGCCATGGTCGTTGTCTTTCTCGTTCGGACGTGCGTTGCAACAGAGCACTTTGAAGACATGGGCAGGTAAAGAGGAGAATGTTAAGGCTGCTCAGGAGGCGTTGTATGTGAGGTGCAAGGCTAACTCTGAAGCCACACTCGGAACGTACAAAGGTGATGCTAAGCTTGGTGATGGTGCCGCGGAGAGCCTTCACGTGAAGGACTACAAGTACTGAGAGAATCGTCTGTGACGTCCTCATTAAACACCCTCGATATATTTCTATGGGCTTCTTCTACATTTTGCTTTGACATTATCGGCTTTTCGATTTGTGTTTTGATTTCTGTTGCGTGTTCAATTTTAGAATGATGAGTGGTTTAAAAACGCCCAAATAAAAAGACCATTTGAGGTTATTTCTGTTGAACTTTTGTGCTCTTCCTTTCATCTGCGAATACATTCTTTAATCGGTGGTCAAGAATATATGAACATTATTACTCCGAAGGTGTTACCAAGAGACATTTAGTGATTTCTCTATTCGAAGGCAAACATATATACATAGCAATACCTGTAATCAGAACAACATCTAATGGTGTTCTCCACCAGATCACATAAAAGCATTTGCTTTCCAGATCATATTCGACCAAATAGTTTGTTAGTCTACATATATTAGCACATTGCTTTGTTTGTGGGAACGAATATTTCTATCGTTCCACTTCGATTAAATGATTCTATCTACTATTTAATTCAAAGTAAAAGGGATGTTGTTGATTAGCTGTGTGGGTTGGGTTCCTACTAAAGATCATGTATGTAGTGATGTTATTTTAATATGTTGAACATTTGAGTTGGTGGGAAATGTTCAAACCCCACTTTGTTATTATTATTGCGTCTATTGTGAGTCAAGCAAGACCACCACGACTTTGACAGGAAGTCAGTTTGTTTCAGTTTCAGTTTCAGTTTCAAAAGCATAGGCTCGTTGGCGAGGGGCTACTTTTCCAAAAAAAGTGAAAAAGCTAAGAAATTAGTTGGGGGAAACGAAATTAAAATAAAGCTAAAAACTGAAATAAATAAAATAATATTTGAAAATGAACAAGAAAAAAAAAGTAATTCAAACTTACAAACCATTTAGCATTCAGCATTATCTCCCATTTGCCGTCCCTAATATGGTTAATCAAAAAACATAAACACCCATCATAGTTCTACAAATCAACCCACAAACCATTTTGGAAAACTAAAAACACTTAAAAACAAAAGACAAATAAAAAAACACATCAAATAGAGCCATAACATAAGTACATAACCCTAATAAGCCATAAGATTAGTTCTTCGCTGGTTGGTCTTATGTCTGTGAGATAGAGAATCACTCGGTTTCTATGTTCATGCTAAGCTCCTCAAGCTTCTTCATCCTCAGCTTCTCGCTTTCTCCAACCAACTGTCCCACCTCCCCAGGGAGAAATTTAGAATAAACAAACAAACCAACACCGGTTAGTGTATGTGTTCAACTCCTTTTGCTTCAGTGAAATTAAAACCGAGAATTCAAAACTAACCTCCATTAGCTTGGTGAGCAACTGAACTTTCTCACGATTCTTCTCATTGAATGTATCCAATGCTTCTTTGTACTCCCTTTCCTGTTTCATGTCATCCACAAACATCATAACAACCCACATTAAAAATATATATATATCATACCCAAACCTATTGAGCTGACATTTTATAGTCCCATTTTTGAGTTTGAGTTTGGTAAAGACCAAAACTTTTTTTTACTCGTGAAAGATATGTTTTACCTTCTTTTGAACTGTTGCGCCTAATGGTTTGAGTTCTTTGTTGACGCTATCGATCTTCTTACGCACCCAAGAAACTTCCTTCCTCATTGGATCTGCCATAGACTCAAGCTCCTGAAACAATCATCATTTCAACAAAAGTCAAAATCCTTGACTTGTAACCCAACAAGAAGAAGAAGCTAATAATGTTCATGTTCAGATCATAGAGCTGCTTTGCAAGTTTAATCTTAGCTTTTAACTTACAAAAACTTGGTTATTTGTTCAACAAATAGAGTACATGCAAACCCATTAGCTTACAAATATAAGATCTTGATTTTAATTAGCCAATAAATAAGTCATTTACGAGTTAGTTAACTAAATAAAACAGAGTATCTACCAGAGACAGAGTTGGAAACAGAGGATCGTTGCTCTGTTTTTGAAAAGAAAAAAAAATGACAAGAATCAAACAAACCTCGCGGATGTTGGCGAGACGTCTGGTTTCTTCCTCGACACGACCAAGCTGAGTCTTGACCCGTTCACGAACCTCCATTTTCCTCTTCTCGATCTCATCCTCTTTAGCCCTAAACGCAGAGAGAGCAGAACGAGCCATCTCCTCCTCTTCTCTAGACATCTGACTGCTGAAGCTGAAGCTCACCATGTGCTGGTTCTGAGGCTGAGCAGGATCTCTACTCTGCATCTTCGGTTTCTCTTCTTCTTCTTCCTTGTGGTTGTTAGTGTTATTGCTACTCTTCTTCTTCTTCTTCCTCAAGCCGCAGCAAGAACGGGACTGATGCAGTTCCTCTGTGGAACTCCGGTGGGGTTCTTCGATTGAACCTATTTTTACTTGTTGGGGGTTGAATCGAAGCAACAGCCTTTTGTAATTGAGTTTTTGAAGGTCTCTTCTCTCTGTCCTCTTCTTCTCACTCTTTTATATTTTGTTTGCTTTCTCTTTTGTTTTACGTATCCGTTAAGTTCCAAAAAAAAAGTTTTTCTAACTAAACGTTTTTAATATCAAAGTGGTGGGATCTTAGCCGTAATATTAGATGATAAATAGCCTTGATCAGTTGATCTAATCCTTAAATATCTGGTCGTTTAGATAAGCTAGATATTTGCGATTATATACATAGATACTAATACGGATTTTTCTAAATTTGAAATATTAATACGAAATACTGTATACATTAGAAAAACAGTTTTAGAAAAAAGGTACTGTATACATTACTTTTTCATTTATAATAGCTTAAGGAGAACACTTTTCATGCTATCAAATAGAAAAGCAAAATATAATTCTTCACTTTTTTCTTAAGGAAAACATTATATTTCCATATTATGCTTAGAAAATAATGGGGTGATTGGTTGAGCTATAAATGTAAAAAATTTACTTTAGATTTTAGTCAGTAGAATATTTTGATTTAGATTTAAGAGATGTAGCTTTAAAATTTGTAAAATATTTTGATTTAACTTTAAGAGATGTAGCTTTAAAATTTGCTACAGCTAAAAAAAAAATGGAGCATTAGAAAACAAGATTTTTAAAGCCATTTTTTTATTCTTTTTTGCTGTAACTTTACTTTTTTGGTTGTACCTATAAAAATTAATATAAAGAATGATTGATGATATTTAGGGTTGTATACAAAAATTAAAGCTAAAGCCACTTCTTACAACCCAACCAATCACCCACAAAGTGAACTAGATTTTGACCCGCGCTTTAAAAAGCGCGGGATTGTTTTTGTTTTATAAAATTATTAACTCTTTGTTAGTCCATATATGTATGTTTATTTAATCCGTTTTGTAGTTGATAAATATTTTGATGAAATAACTTGAAATTTTTTTTTTATTTAATTCTATTTTGATGATGAGAAATTCGGTGAGATTTGTTTGGAAATATATAGTAGATATTTTATACTTTTCAATGTAAAAGTTTCATCAGTCGATTGTCAAAAATAGAAACAAAGAATTATAATTTAAGAACTGAAAAAATTGGAAATGAAAAAGGAGAGACGATAAAAATGATGACAGAATAACACAAGTATATAAATAAGAATGAAGAACACAACTATACAAAAAAAATAAAGAGACAAAAGTATATGAAAAATTCGGGATATGTGCTTTAATTGAAATCAAATGCATAAAAGAACAGATGATTCGGTGAAAACAAATAAAGTGATTTTATTTATAATTTCAGATTTAACATTGTACTAGGTGACCGGCCCGCACCCTGTGCGGGCATTGTACATTTTCAAATTACGGATAAAATAGTGCTCCGGTTTGGAAGTAACAGATTTTATATCATAAGACCACTGTCGTTGGGATAAAGCATCAGACACAGTAAAAATGATGGTAGTCAATATTTTAAAAGAACGAGATGGAATAAAGTAACTTCGGTATCAAGAGGTAGTTATTGTGTGTATATATAATTGCAATGTCCCAACATAATTTATGTGTTTAAGAAGATAACTTTTTTTCTAAATCTGGAATTAATAGTGTATAGTTAGAGAAGTAGTATATTTTACATTATCACTAATTAGAATTGGATGGTATATATGTTGTAAATTATTTATTTTAGGTGAAAATTATTTTATGCATAAATTTGACTCGTAAAATTTATGTAGACATATTAAAAGAAAAGATAATAAAATTGAAAATATTATCCATAAATTCTATAAAGTATGAAGTACAATTCTCGATAAAGAATTACCAACTAATCATAGTTTGCCAATTAATGTACAACTTTTTTAAAGATAATAAATAAAATAATAATAATTTATGTTAAGTTTTAAAGATAAATGAAAAATATTAGTAACTGCCAAAAGATGAATTTTTTAAAAAAAAATTAAAACCGTCATAAAAGAGTAAATCATAAACATTAAACACTATACCCTAAACCCTTGGACAAAGCTTAAACCCCTGGGTAAAAATCCAAACACTAAACTCTAAATTCTTGGATATACCCTAAACTCTTGGATAAATCTTAAACACTAAACTGTAAACCATTGGGTATACCCAAAACACTAAATCTCTCTCTCTTTCTCTCTCTCTCTCTCTCTCTCTCTCTCTCTCTCTCTCTCTCTCTCTCTCTCTCTCTCTCTCTCTCTCTCTCTCTCCTCATCGTAAATTTTTTTTTTGAAAAATATAAAAATGTAATTCTTTTAATTCACTGATTATCTTTTAACTACCACAATTTTGATTTATATGAGAATGTTTCCTAGTTTAATATTTTATCATGAATTTTTCTTGGGTGAATTACCAACTAATCATAGTTTGTCAATTTAATGTAACAGCTTTTTTAAAGATAATAAATAAAATAATAATAATTTGTGTTAAGTTTTTAAAATAAATGAAAAATATTAGTATCTGCCAAAAGATGAATTTTTTTTAAAAAAATTAAAACCCTCATAAAAGAGTAAATCATAAACATTAAGCACTATACCCTAAACCCTTGGACAAAGCTTAAACCCTTGGGTAAAAATCCAAACACTAAACTCTAAATTCTTGGATATACCCTAAACCCTTGGATAAATCCTAAACACTAAACTGTAAACTCTTGGGTATACCCAAAACACTAAATCTCTCTCTCTCTCTCTCTCTCTCTCTCTCTCTCTCTCTCTCTCTCTCTCTCTCTCTCCCTCATCATAAACTTTTTTTTTTGAAAATTATAAAAATGTAATTCTTTTAATTCACTGATTATCTTTTAACTACCACAATTTTGATTTATATGAGAATGTTTCCTAGTTTAATATTTTATCATGAATTTTTCTTGGGTGAATTACCAACTAATCATAGTTTGCCAATTTAATGTACAACTTTTTTAAAGATAATAAATAAAATAATAATAATTTGTATTAAGTTTTTAAAATAAATGAAAAATATTAGTAGCTACCAAAAGATGATTTTTTTTAACAATTTTAAAACCGTCACAAAAGAGTAAATGTATAAACACTATACCCTAAACCCTTGGATAAAGCTTAAACCCTTGTGTAAAAATCCAAACACTAAATCCAAAATTCTTGTATATATCCCTAAACCCTTGGATAAATCATAAACACTAAACTGTAAATCCTTAGGTATACCCGAAACACTAAATCTCTCTCTCTCTCTCTCTCTCTCTCTCTCTCTCTCTCTCCTCCCTCCCTCATCGTAAATCTTTTTTTTTTTGAAAATATAAAATGTTAACGTTTTTTTAATTCATCGATTATCTTTTCACTACCACAATTTTGATTTATATGGGAATGTGTTTTCTAGTTTAACATTTTACCATGAATTTTTGTTGGGTGAATTACCAACTAATCATAGTTTGCCAACTAATGTACAGTTTTTTAAAATTACTTTGGTATATATAATGATAGTTACCACATCATTGTGCAATGCATGCATTTTATCATCCTTAAGAAATATAAAGCTTTTTTGTAATGTTGATTATAGCTTAAAAATCATAAATAAAGAAAGTTATTTTACCACCACGTTAAAACATATGTTTATTAAGTAAATTTCTTGTTTTTTATGTCATTTATTAGGAACTATATACATGTGATATTGCATTAAATGTGTTTGCTGATTTGAGATTTAGAAAATCCCAAAACTATTATCTTCATTATATATATATATATATATATGGATATTAAAAAAGGAATTTACCTTGATGTTTCTAATTAGTTAGTTTGCGTAAAATAACTTTATTTATTTATGATTACTTGCGCAAGTTTATTGATGAATTAATGATAGTTTAAATGTAATTTACTTTAATGTTTTTAGTTTATTAATAACCTAATTTATTTTAAACACAGATTACTTGTGCAAGTAATCATAGTTATCACATCGTTTTAATGCAATTTACCTTAATGTTTCTAATTTGTTAATTCGTTTTTAAAAACTTACCTTATTTTGAATATGATTTAATTGCACAAGTTTATATCATATTTATTGTAAATCATTTAATTACAATATGACTTTAATATTTTTCTTTGAACTGTTTTGTTATTTATTATGAAAATATCCTCCTAATAGTATTTTCATGTAGTTTTCTTCATGCAGTTTGTTGTGTGTTATGCACTTTTAACTTGTCTTGTCGGTAAATTATTTCAATTGTTTAATTGTAGATGTCCGGTGACTTTTTTTACATGAAATCTTCTCTTATTGGTAACCATTGTTCAAGCAAGTGTGAAACACCTAATATCAAGGTACACATTAACACATTCCATTTTCAGCTGTTTGGCATAACTATAGTGAGTTTTAAATTCGTAAGGTCACTACACAATCTAGAAGAAAACAATGCAGCCATCATGTGGTCAAGTAAGGGCATTTTTCCCGCGACCATGGTGACAGTTTACTCTCGTCCATTAGTACTATTTGAATAGTCTAGGTTACTAATCTGAAGAGAATCACTATTATTTTACCACAAAGTTGTATCTTACTTAGTGCTGATACTTATTGGTAGTTCGAAAACCTGCAAAAAATCACAAACATAAATATTTTAATTAGAAAACAAACAATCAAAATGTGAATATAAGATGGGAAAGAAGCTCATTTTAAGCTGATTCTTGTCTTGATACGTTTAAGCTGATCTGATTCTCTCTCCCATTCATGTGTTAAACATGTTCCTCTCTTGGAGGAATACAATCCTTGACAAACTCAATCTTCTCAAGATTCTTCACCCATCTCTTGTACTCTGGGAAACTTCTCCTCTGAGATCACTTCCAGTCCAATTCCTTCCCAACCTCTCTCCAAACAAAACAGGATCACACTTCCGGCGACTAAGTCCAAGAATCCGACAGTCTTACCACTGAAGAAATCTTTTCCCACAAGTTCATTCTCAAGATTCATAATCAGTTCTCTTGTCTGCTCGGCAAGAACTTCTCTTCCTTTCTCATCAGCTCTTGCCATTGATACAAACCCTGCGGTTAAAATCTACAGTGTCCAAGAAAAATAAACAATAGTTTAGTAACAGATTAATTCTATGACCCTATTAAAAATATCATTAGCTTATTAAAATATTGAGATTTTTGTAAGTTTGGATAGTTTAAAAACCAAGAGCGTATACCTGCTCATCGACGAGTTTAGCCAAGAACCGAGCCTTAGATCTCTCGTAAGGATCCTGAGGGAGAAGTGGATTATGTTTCCAAGTCTCATATATGTATTCAAGAATCACTTGAGACTCAATAATGATTTTACCATTGTGGACAAGAACAGGGATCTTCTTGTGAATAGGGTTTAGAGCAAGGATCTCTCAAGAAGATCTCTCAAGAGCAGGATCTGCATCAACTGCTCCGCTAGTTTCTGTCCTTGCCAATCCATTTCTGTAGAAACGATCTGAATCTTCTCGACGGAAAGTGAATCTGGGGAGAAACATAAGAGATCAAGAAAGGTTAAAGTTAAAGAGGATGAGACAGTTCTTGTTGGCTGGCAAACAATATACCTTGGAGTCCATGAGCCAAATCTTCTTGCTGGTCTCCTCGATGGGAGCTCCCGTCTACAAAACAAAAGAGAGATGATTAATCACTTATTCTAAGCCAGAGAACAGAGCAACTTTTAAAGAGCTACTAACCTCTTTCGAAATTTTAATAGCTCATTAACTCAGCAATACCAGTTCCAGCCTACACAGAACCAACGTTATCAATCAGCAAAACATATATGCAAGATATATAGATGATAAGCTTATAGAGAGTATAATGCTTCCTGGTCTCACCTCTCCGGCACCCAAGAACAAGAAGGTATGGTCAGCAAGGCTTTTACCAAGCACCTTCTGAGCGGCAATAAGCCCAGCAAGCACCACGGATGCAGTACCCTGCAACACAAGACACAAGTTCTTGATAGCTGACACCTCAAAACCAAAAAGTAACAAACAGAACAAGATGAGTATCCATGTACTTAGACAGAAGGTCAAACGCATTGTGGTTTGCAAAATCTTCAAACTGAAAAATAAAAAGAGTATATATCAGGACATCTTTAAGAAAATAATATCTCTGAGCAGAATCCATCATATATATGGCTCTCTCACCTGTACCAACACTTTCTCTCCATAGTTCTGCTTCACATCGCACATGAACTCGTGCAGAAAGTCTGAATACTCCTGAATCACAAACGCCAAAAACAAACTTTTCAGTTTCTGTTAAGAAACCATTGTAGGAAAGCAAAATAAAAAAAAACAATAGGGAAGAGAGAATGGTAAAGAACCTGTCCAGTTGCCCTTTTCTGTTTAAGGCCAATCTAGAATTCATCATCCAGCAACTTCTGGTTGTTTGTACCCACATCTATAGTGATTGGAAGGCACTGCGATAAAAATGATAATTAGTAACCAGTTTCTAGGGCACAATATATTATACATTGGAAGCAACTCCTCCACGTTGTCAATCAAAAGCTTATAGAACAACCTCTTGTTCTTTTCCTGCAAAACATTTCAGTTACATGAGCTACAAATCCATATTCTCTACTAATAGTAAACATGAGGGAACAATGAATCACCTTAAGATCCATGAGGGCCATGTAACGCTGTAGAGGAACAGTGTACTGGCGGAGATTGTGTATCAGCTTCCTCTCCTAATCAAAACAACAAGTTAACACAAAAAAAAAGTGAGTTATTTTTGTATATTAAATCTCACCTGAACTTCCTGGCTAATGACAACAGGGGGAAGAAGACCAGTTAAGTAATGAGCATCTCTCTCTTTATCAGTGAACGCAAGTCCCTTGTTGTATCTTGGGTCACGTATCAACGAGTAGCCACTGAAACAGAGTTTCATTTCCCACAATAAGTTACTTGATCAAAAAGAAACATCAGCTTTAATAATTCACATAGTTTTCTTGGTTCCCAAGTTTAGTAAACTAACTTAACTGAGGTTCGTTAGAAACAGAGGAAAACCTAAAAGCAAGCGATCCTCATAGACCACAAAGTTCAAATAAACAGAGTGATGACTGACCTAGCGACTGAGGTAACCGAAGGAGTGACGAGCTGATCCAAGGTAGCTAAATCCTGAGTTACCCTGCGAGGATGTCGCCGATAACAGATCCGGCGTTGGAGGTGGTATCTTTCATACAGTGACTTTGAAAGATTTCATTGTTAAACATACAAACAGTACGTATTAATATTATAGTGTATTAGCCTTATTTGAGTGGTGCCTTCAAGTTTTATTGATTCGTTTGAAACTTGTTTCCAAAACTCTAATATGATTTCCAAATTTCTAATATGATTTCCAAATTTCTAATATGAATGTCTTGCTCATAAAGTATGTAATTATTAAGACCGTATTAATTATAACCGATAAAAAATGGTAATGTTTGATTCGATCAACTATACTATATTAATGCAATAATTTATTATATGGATTCAAATTTGGCAATGTTTCTGCGATGAAAAAAAATAAATGAAAAAGAAATTATCAAAAATTCAACCAATAAGATTAAGAGAATTAATCCTAGAAGCTCTCTATGAATGACACCTAAGCAAAAATCACTAAAGTGACTTCTCTTTTAATGTATAGGGGGATGATGTCGAGAAAAAAAAAACTAACATTGTGTTAAACAATATGAACTTTTGATAGATCCAACAGAAATACAAAAATTTGAGCTTAAGGGAAAATAGTTAAAATTATCTATTTGCATTGTATTACTGGACCCAGAAAGATAAAATTAAGTCAACTAAATTCAGTTACCATATATCAGAGGATCGTACAATATCAGTTCTTATAAGCCAATATATTAGCATTGAAATTGCTTGGGGAATAAGTTTTTAAATTGCGGAATCTATACTATTAGTGATGATTTCTATTTTAAAATTTCAAATTAAATAATATAGGCAATTTTTTCTCCATTATTTTATAAATTGAAATCAACGTAATATAATTTATAAAATTAATCATATTGTTCATATTCATATAAAACTAAATTTAAATAAAATTAGAGTAGAAATATATTCTTTTGATTATTTGTATTATTTATGGTTGTGTTATTTGTATAAGCCTTCATTTAAATCTTTAGGCATTGCAATATATATTTTACCATGCGTGGATTTTTAAATAATTAATATTTGAAATATTTATAAAAAATGATGGGATCTAATATTCACATTTTAATCATTTTAAATAATTAGGATTTGAAATATTTTACTATGCTTATAAAAAATTGATGGGATCTAATATTCGCATTTTAATCATTTTTAATAATTAGGATTTTCAATATATGTTTTACTACGCGTGGATTTTTAAACAATTAGGATTTGAAATATTTATTTTTAATCTAATCAAGATATTCGTATCCCATAAAATAGTAAAAGTTATTAAAGTTCCTATATTTGGTGGATAGCAATATTTTGAAAGTTAAAGACAAATATCAAGTAATTAATGATTAATTTAGTGTTACACAAGTTATTTCTAGGAATAATAGGTTACTATAAATTAAGGAATGTACTATATCTTCGGAATGCAAATTTAATATATTCATATTCAAGATCGTGAATGTTAACCAAACCTTCCTATTTCCTAATATTAAGTTTTTTAGAAAGATAATACAGTTACCATGAAAGTATATCTCGTATAATTTGGAAAAAAAAATTCTAACGTTTTGTTACCATCTTTAAAATAGGATAAAATTTAACACTAAATGGAAAATATTAATTAATAGAAATTATATCATCTCTTCCCAATTGAAATATGTTCCATCGAAATACTGTTACAAAATACCTAAAATTCAAAATCAATCATAAAATCGTATCTTTAAAAAAAATTAATGTTTTCCAAGAACTATTTTATATTTATAGAATTTAAACAGATGTGATGATTTTTGACTAAATACATGGTATATGGTTTATGTTTTAGGGCTTGGAGTTTGATGTTACGGTTAAACTTCTTTGTTGTGAGTAATATCAATTCACTAAAAATATATAACATAAAATAAACTTTGTCGGGGTGAATGTTAATATGTTATTATATGTTCAGAACTTTGTATTTGTAAATATATGAAGAGAAATTTGGATGTGTACCAAAGGAATCTTCGTTATTTAGCTGAAGACCAAAACACACATTTAAGGATACTGTTCACTAATAACGAAAGACTCTGCTGCCCCTACGGTTTTTATTATGTTTGAGTATACAAAATCGAAAAAAAAGATATGAAGTACAGAATTTAAGATTTTGTCAGAAAGAAAATCTAAATATATGAAAAAGGATTTACAAAATCCTCTTCGCTAAAGCATAGTGTCTATCGGGTTCCGACATAATCCTCATTTCCTTCTCTCCATAGACTCGCTCTCTGTTCTCATTATCCCCTAATTGATTTCAGAAAACCCTTTTCCACAGAAACCTCACTAAAAAATGGAGTCTGACGATCAATCAGCCCCCCCTCTCTGTATCCTAGATTGGATTTTCGTTTTAGGGAATGAACCTATCGGAGTTAGGGTCACGCCGTACCACAAATCTGCTATGGTTCCTTCTCAGGAAACGATATTTCTGGTATGGTTCCTTCTCAAATCTGCTTTTAAGTTCTTTACTTCGTCACTTTAAATATGTCTGGTAATGAAATCTCTAGTTCGATCCCAACACAGATCGGTCGAGCTTTCTTGTTTTGGAGTACATGGTTTTGTCAGAAAGAACAATATTGCGATGCAGTGCGAGGATGTTGTGTTTTGATGGTGGTTATGAGTAAAGTGCTCATGGTGGAAGAAACTGTTAGATGTTATTTTTGTTGGATAGACATTTACATATATTTTCGAGACAATATAAATTTTAACCAGCTATTATCTTACGTAGATGTCAAAGCCAGTTAAAAGAACCAGTAAATAGACGAAAATCATTTCATTTACATGTGTTATAACTGTAAGTTGTGTTAGACGGCTACAATAATTTTTGATGCACTGTCACTAACCAAAAAATAATAGACGGTTAAATAATTTATTAGTCAGGATACTTAATGTGTTATCTCAAGTAATCCATTTTCTAAAGGTGTATGTATTATATTAGATGTCCAACAATTTGATATGTACCAACGAATATATGTACATATACATTATTTGTATGTTCATTTCATATATCATAATTATGATTTCGATTCTTATGGTACCAAAGAATGTGATATACCATAATTCAAACTTGTTTATCTAAAATAACTTATTTGTTGACCATATAAATATTATATTAACTGTCTAATAACCTGACACTACCAGCAAATCAATTTTTATTCCAAGTAAACTCATTTTTTAACCGTGTATATATGATATTAACTGTCCAACCATTTGACATTTACAACAAATATATGTGTTATAAATAAAGAAACTGTATTGTAAGTTTTGTTAGACGGCTACAATAACTTTTTGATGCACTGTCACAAACGAAAAAATAATAGACAGTTACATAATTTACTAGTTAGGAAATTTAGAGTGTTATCTCGAGTAATCCATTTTCTAAATGGTGTAAGTATTATATTAGCTGTCCAACAATTTCATATGTACCAACAAACATATGTACCTATAGTAGGTTTAGAGGTAGGATTGAGCATAAGTATGTTAATATAAGGGTTCAAATAAGGGTCCCTTTAAATAACCACACCAAAAAGGAAAAGAAATTGCAAGATAAAGTAATGAAGTCACTAGAAAGGAGAAAAATGCTATGACAAGTAGCATACTAAATGTTTTTATTCAAAAGTTTGGTTTCTCATTACCGTTAACAAGCTATCAAACAAGTTACACATTTAACAACAAAATTGACAACCTATCGTACATAATAACTTTACCGCTAAGTGAAAAATGCAAGGTTAGCCGGTGATGAAAATACCTGACTGTTTTATAAATAATTTTTCTGTATAACTTGTTTATACTGACGTTCAGCAATTGGGGGACGGTTGTGAATAAGAGTACATGATTTAGAGTATAATAATTTATATTTTCATTCAATTAATATGTTTATGGGGGTAAGTGCTAAGATTTTAGTGTTTACTCTTGACCCTTTGGGTTCCGGGGTGCATATTAGGTTTAGGGTTTAGCATTTTGTGTTTAGGGTTTACGGTTTAGGGTTTAGGATTTATGTTTTAGATGTTGTCCACTCTCTCTGCTTGACATTGTTGAAACATTAGACGTACCCGTAATTTAAGGTCAAACCAATTTCCTAATATTTACAGGTGACAACAATTACAAAATTATCCAGCTAAAGCATACGTAATAACTTTACCGCTAAGTGAAAAATGCGAGGTTAGCCGGTTATGAAAATATAGCTTAACAATCCAATACAATATGTGTCATTCCCCTTCGCAGCTGCTTTCTTTTTCCATGTTCCCCATATCTCTACATCCTAATGTCAGCTTTGTCATAGTTAGCTCTCCACATCCACATTCCCCATTTCTACTGAGATGCATTCTTAAACGGCTAAGTCGGATATCATGTCTCATATAAAATGTTGATAACTATACATGGTTTATTCAGTTAATATATATTGTAGCTGGAGCAACCAAAATATTGGCCGGCTAATACGTCTGCACTACCTCCCATGACGTAACCATCGCTCTTCTTTTTGTAGCTGGAGCAACCAAAATATTAGCCGGCTAATACGTCTGGAAACCATCGCTCTTCTTTTTGTAGCTGGAACAACCAAAATATTGGCCAGCTAACAAGTCTGCACTATCGCCCATGACGCAACCTCTTCTTCTTCTTCTTCACATTTCGACACCAGAGTACGTACAGAGGCTTTGTTACCAGTTTTTTGCCTCTTTATTCATTCAAATCTCATCACTTTAAGATCTTTGTGTTAATATTGCAGAAAATTGAACAGGAAAAACAAATCTATTTAAATATTAGACAAAGTCAGAGACATTCTAAATGACAAAACAAACTATTAATCTAATGCTTCAAACTGAAGCAAAAAACAAGCATACTCAAACTTAAGTGTAAACTTTAGCAAAACAGTTTAAAAAGCACCTCCTCCATGACTAGTAAATCCAATTTACTTTTTGGACATGGCTAGGATGGCGGCGTCGGTTGTAATAACCCCCTCCCCCTTCAGAGATTAGAAGAAATTGTCTTAGTATTTTCTCTCTATTAAACTTCACAAGGCACTGTACAACTTTAATTTATCTAGAAAATAGCTAAATCTAAACTAAATCTTTACAAGATACGGCAAATCTAATAAAATCCTTCTCCCCCAGCTATTAGATGTACTTCCCTATAGGCTACAAGTTTTATCAACAACTTCTAAGGTTACTTTCGTCATTATATATCACCCCTAATGCCAATAAAACCATATGTTTTACTGTACTTGGTACTGAGCTAATTTCATAACTGTTCTTTGGTTTTGAGCAAATTAACCCAATTCAAAAATCTCATTAATGTGAGTAAATCAAAATTAACGTATATAGGGGTTAGATTTATAATTTTATGGAGCTTGAGTTTTGTTGTCATAATTTAATTCGATGGGCCTTCCGTAAATGGTTGAACTGGATATCATAATTGGTTGATTAATAGTTGGCAAAAATAATTGAAAAAATCTAAATAAAGGAATGGCATTCACTTGTAAATAACTTTTAAATCAGTGGCATAATCCTATTAGGGATTCTGCTTTAATAGTATATACTAGATTTTGATCCGCACGCCCGTGCGGGTGTATCTTTTTATAAAATGTATTGCTATTTGTTTTTAATGTTAATATTAGAATTGGACAAAAATCCAAAAAATCGAACCGATCTAAAAAGAAGTACCAACCCGAACTGAAATTGATAAATATTCAAATTATTCAAAATTTTGGTATTTAGATAACTTAAACTAAATCTGATCCGAACCGAAGTATTTCGGATACCCAAATGTATTTGAAAAAAAATTATATACTTATATATATATATATATATATTATTTTTTAAGATTTAAAGAATATAAAAAATCCAGAATACATATGGTACTTTTAAGTTGGTTTAGATAATTGAAAATATATATAAATAGTCAAATATAAATATCTAAAATAGTTATAATATACTAAAAACACCAAAAATACTTAGATAATTATTGATTCTCTACCCAAATATTCTATTTAAGAGAAATTAGGTGTCATATACACCAAAAGAAACAAAATTAGCTATCTACCCGATCCACTATTCGATTTTCAAAATCCCAATTCTAACCCTACTGATATATTATTAGCATAGACTCCACATTATATATTTTATATTATCATCTTTCTTTTTCTCCGTATTCATCGTCTCTTTCCTTTCCATCTTTGTTTCCTTCTTCTCTACTACACTCCTCTGCAAATTTGTCATTCATTGAGAACCTTTTTCTTCAGTTCAGTCATTGTAGAGAGATCCATAATAATTTCAGTTTTAGGATGGAAGAGCTTGCGATCACCAAGACGTTGCTAGAATCCTCCGAGATTGATCCCGATCATAAACGGAAGTTTAATAAGGAAAGTGATCCAATTTTCTTTTACAAAAACACATAGAAAAAGCCACTGCAGCTATTTCAGATTAACGTCGAGGCCGATTGACATTATATAAGTTTAGTTGATCTTATTTTTATATCACCATCTAGGATAATTGTTTTGTTAGATATCACTATCAGAATTTTGCTAATTGATAAAATTAGTTAAGTTGTTACAAAATAGTCATTGTTAGTCAATACATGATATATTAGCCCTTGTTCTAAAACGCGGGCGAGTTGACGATTATACGGCCGCATTTGCGCTCAACGGATGGTGAACGTGGCGATTATCACTGATTCGGTTGTTTCAAACAGTAACACGCCTAATTTCCGCTGTGAGCGTTGAATAAGGAAACTCGGGCGTTTAATTGCTTTAACCCGCGTAGTCCGTCGCCATCTCCGTTTCCAAGCGGTGGTCCCATCCAGTTTAATTTCTCCTCAACGGCCGGTCCCTCCGTATCTCTGTCATTGTTTGTCTCAATAGGATCCATTGAAACAATCTGAGATTGGAAAAAATAAAAAACATTGAACAAGTTTTCTTATATCACATCGCTGTGTCTCATGTGTCTGGGTAGAAAAAGCACTAATTGATTGTAAGAATTGTCAAAAGAAATTGATGCAGATGCTTCATCTAAAAACAATGGCTGACGGCAAACATAAAAATTTACAGAACTATGGCTTAGGAAGATGATGAATCAAAATACTATATTGCCCTCTATTTTGGCTTAAATAAAAAATCATAAAAAAATACATCGCTATAATTTTGAGGAACCCATTATCTCTACAATGTAAAAGCAATCTTAAATCGCTACACCACATAATATTTTTAAAAGAGATGTTAGTTGTGAAAATTGATTTTATACATAAGAAAATGTTAATTTATATTTATAGAATATGAAACTATAGATATATAGCTACTACAACTTAAAATATTAATTCATATGTATAAAATATGGTATTTATACGTATAAAAATACAAAAATTCCTCCCCGCGTACTCTCCGATTTTTTCCCGCTTTTACAATAAATCGCTAGGCCCGTGTGTGCCGCACGCGTAGTGCCTAGCGAATTTCAGAACAAAGATATTAGCTGATACATGATTTTGTTACATGATATATTGATTGATATATGGTCTTCTTTAGCTGCTACATAGTTTGTTACATGATATATTATTTGATACAATGTTTGTTAGATGATACATGGATTGTTACGTGATACATGTTTTCGTTAGTTGATACATTGTTTTGATAACAAAATAATGAATATTCACTATCATGTATGTTATTAATTTCTTTAACACCTACACATAAATATAACCTGTTAACAAAATAATTATCAGCTAATATACAATGTATCAAACTATATATCAAATAATGTATCAGTTGATACACAATGCATCAAACCATATATCTCTAAAATATGGACTCTAACAAAATGTTTTACAATCAAACAATAACATTAACCAATAATGTATATGTTACCTACTATGAATACACTCTAAAGTATTACTTACTCCCTCTGTTTCATTATAAGTGTCGTTTTAGACTTGTGCACACGGATTAAGAAAGCATTTAATTTTGCATATTTTCAATATAAAAACATCATTACCGATACAATTCAACCAATAGAAAAATAGAATGGAGAATAAAATTAATAAATTTTGCATTGAAACTCTAAAACGACACTTATTTTGCAACGAAAAAAATTCTCTAAAACGACACTTAATATGAAACGGAGGGAGTACAATTTAACATTAGAAGATAACTATTTTTTTTACTCGAACCTTAGAATCTAGCTTGTACATTGTTCTATTTTCAAACACAGCTTTGTTCCAATTTTTTTGCGTCTTTCGAAGTCTTTCATCGGTATATGTGAATCTTTTGCTGAAATTGTAAAACTTTTCTTCCAATTCGATAAATTATTGTTGAGTTTTGATGCCCAATACAATCGTACTCGTTTTGCCGCTGTTGAAGCTCAAAATTGTTAGGAGACTGTGAAGACAAAACAAGAGATTTTGTTTCTTTTTTATTTTGAGTTTTTTCTGGAAACATAGATGTGAAAAAGAAAAAGAGACATTATGGAGAAGAAAATACGAAGAGAGATAAAGAGAGATGACAAAAGTGTTCAGTTGTGACCATGTGTTTATGAATTTTCATATGAAGTGTCTTCATGTAGGGGTATTTCTGGAAGAATATAGCAAAAAAACTACAGAAAACAAGGGTTTTTGATACAAATGGGTATTTATTTAATTTTGGTGTGTAAATGGTATATTCACCCAATTGTCTCAATATTTAAATTAAACCATTTATACATTAAGTTTATGTATTCTGATATATGTTATTCAAATTTATATGTAACATATTATTTTGTTTATATATTTTGAGTAATTTAAAGTATATAATGAATTTGTAAAATAATTTAAATGGGTTATTTAAACCCGAAAAAATCTGAATCGAATCCGAACTAAAATTTAGAAATATCCGAATGAGACTAAAATCTTTGACTCAGAAAATCCGAAACCCAAATAGACTTGAACCAAATACGAATAGGTACCCGAAAGCTCACCTCTAATTCACAATCTATTTTTTCCTTTAAAAACAGAATAAACATATAATTAATAGTGTTTTATACGTACTATCATATAAATAATCACATATATTATATTTTAAACATTTAATGTGAAATATAAAAAATCATAGTTTAAGTTGGTATATGAAATTTGGCTTTGTATTATATTGTTATTATATATATATTGAAAAAAAATTTAATAATGGTTATTGAAAAATATTTTAGTAAAAATAAATTTTTGAAAATATGTATATTTTGAATTAGTTTTTGATATAAATCAACTTTAAATTATTATTTTTATTTAAAATATATATATAAAGTTTAAATTTTGTTTATGATTATTATAGACACATAATATTTTTAAATTATAGATATTAAGTAAATATTTTGTTAGTTGTGATCAGAAGAATCAATGGATATAGGCATAAACAGTTTTGAATTATTAACTACACATTCCTTGTTTGGTTTAATCATCATAAAAATCGGGATATTTTACAACAAATTTTAGGTAAACGTGATTTCCAAGTATTGATTTGAAGACTATTCCAATTTTTTTAGTTAATGGATATATTTTTGGTGACGCTTGGTTCCTTGTAATTGGGAAAGAATTGAATGCGAGTGAGTTTAGGAATTATTGGATTTATTAGTACGACTTGATGAATTGTATTGCTTGATACTTTTTTTTTTAGTCTTGCGTGGATGTAGCCTGTAGGTAACATTTTTGAATATTTTATTTTGGAAACTAATAAATCATATATGTAGATTTTAGTAATTGTAATTTGAATTAATTATTTATTTTAAATCTAATGGCACAAACTATAATTATTTAGGAAAAATTAAGGTTAATTACTAAATGTACTTCAGTTTTAATAGATTAAATAGATACTAAAATAAAAGTACAGTATAACATCTTTAAATTAATAATCGATAGATTAATATCTCTATAAATTAATATAATTTCATAGTCCCAAATTGGATTTTTGGTTCAATTAGTATCTCGATAAATTAATAATCTCTATAAATTAATACAAAATATAGTTTTGGTGTAGTCCTAACATTATTAATTTATAGAGGTTTCACTGTACAGTACCAATCATACAATTAAACATCCGATGTTTACAAATTTTATTAAATCTATCGTTTTAACTTTTTACACTATTTACAACTCCTTTAGGTTAGTCTAATTTGATGATTAAATTGTCTTTGTTAATTAGTAGAGAGAACATTTGGCTATTAGTTCTAGTTCTGTTTGGGTCTGCATAGTTTTTGGGTTTTTAAAATTAAAGATTTAAATCTCATTGAATATTTATAAATTTTGTTTTGTATTCGGTTCAAATTTTGCATACTAGATTTGTGTTTAGATATTCATTTAAATTATGTAAACATTTTTTCAATATACCTTAAAAAATTTAAAATTGAAAATAAAGATAACATACATTATAAAAATAGTGTATGTTAAATTTTGAACATTAAGACAGAGAATTAGTTTGTTTTATATAAATCAAAAGATATTTAATATCTTTTGATGTTTTGGTGTTTTGAGTAATTTTGAATATTTTTAAATATTTACTTTTAGTTATCTAATATTTGGATAATTGTGAACATTTTGGATTTTAAATATTAAATCTAAAAATAATTTATAAATTTAAGTATATAAATGTGTAAATGTATTTTTCCAGTTTGGAATGGATTTGAGTTTGGTCTTTCATATACTAAAATTTATATCTGTCTGGATATTTTATTAATTTTAATTTGAGTTTGATATAACTTTTTTGATTTGAATTCGGTTTTTCAGGTTTGAATATTTCGACAGCCTCCTTAATCAGTGTATCCAGCTTATGAGCTTAACAACTCCAAACAAGATAAGAATCGCTGAGAATGAGAAATTCTTTTTCTAAATCATAAAATATTTTAGATCTTTTTTCTTGCTAAATGATTGGAAAATAAAATTGTATTCTTAACATCTTTCTCGTCGATTTCTCTTTATCATACAAAGATTCTATCTATTAATTTTGTCTTCTGGTTGTTGACATTAATATGTTACCGGTCAATTTCAGGAATCATTTATTGTGTTTATCTTCGACTGTGTATCATTGAATGTTAGTAAATGCAAAAATTGTTTTTATCTATTTAATATGGGAATATGTTGTCACTTGCCACTTGGCGATATCGAATTTTAAATGAAAACTCTCTTTGAAACTATGACCGCTGTAAAGCAAAAGCCGGAGTGGAGAATAACCTAAAGGAGTTGTAAATAGTGATTATGTTGTTGACATAAAGACAGGAAGCGGAGGCCGCTCACCAAATCATTCGGCCAGTAGTATCAACTTCTTTCCAGCTCTTAATTACCACCTTCCCTTACATTTAATTGTCTCTTGTTCTATGTTGCACCGTCTAAGAGTATCTTCACTAGTATAAAACTTCATTTTTCTCTAAAATAAAATAAAATTGATTATGAAGTAAAAATGTTTCAACTCTACTTAGTGGTGGATCCACATACAGAATTGTGGAATCAGTTGACATCACAGAAATATTAAAATGTAGATTTGCAAGCTAAAATCGTTAAATAACTTTGGTGTATTTAGTTAAAGGACTTGCCAATGAACCCACAAATCCGGGGTTGGAAATGTCCTAATATGTAGCTTATCACCGCCAAATATTTTTGATGAGATCGTGAGTTGTAAGTTCCTTTATGTGGTAATTGGTACACTGGTATGTTCCAAGTTTGGCTGGAGAAGTGATGGCCTTCCAACCAAACAATAGAAGACAATAATGAATAAACCGATTCTACTTTCAAGACTGGTGTATTATCCGGGGAACAATATATGAGGTATTTTTCTTCTTTTTTATCAACAATACAAAGAATCTAAAACGACTCAAACAATTAAAACGGTTTTTGAGAATCTATGTGAACAAATATATCACAGTTGTATACGAGTATTCTATGTTGGCTTATACATAACTGTATTGTTTGGGGATGGAATAAATGAGATAATATGTACATATATTAAACTTCTTACATTTCTAAAATGACTACAAACATATTGTTTTAATGATCCATGTACCATCTTCAGCAGTTTTGAATCGTCTATTGCAAAAACTACTTGTATAAAGGTTACACATATAAATTATTTGCAAAAGCTACATTCATAGAGTTTTATTGAAAAAGACTTTCATAGAGTTCACGAGTATGATGCATACATTTTAGGTTGGCTTTTGGAATCTGTGAAGATGGCAAATGCATATGATTTTCACCACATTTTTGCAAACAAAAAAGTTATCAAAATTTTGAAACTTTTTAGAAGAAAAAAAGAATTGAGTAGGTTAGAAAATCTATTTCTATGCCTACAAAACTGACTTGTTTTATAATATTGCAGAATGAACCATCTCATATTAACGAGTGGGGCTGATAACATAGTGGGGGGGGGGGGGGGGGGGAGGAACACAAACAGAACATGGACCTAATAAGTTTGGTCGTTTGAAATTCGTATGTGGTTGGTTAGTAAACTAATGGTAATTGATCCTCAAACATATGATATTGTTATGTATGAAGCTAGGTTATGTGTTATTTTGCCTTTGGAAACAATAGTCTTTCGAACTTGAAAGGAAATCACGGAAGACATGCATGCATATCTCATACTAAAGCGATATCGAGCTCTCTCAAAAGAAATAGTTATAAGAGAAAACATTTATGGTTGTTACTGATACAAAGTCAAGTATACTGAAGCTAATCAGCAAGTATGTGGAGGTTGAAAGGCATACCATATTCTTCTATTTAGATTAGGATTATGTCTTTTTGTCAACTGTTATTTTGCAATGTTAGGTAGTTAAGGAGTTGCAAAGAAAACTCATATGCAGTGTTTGTTTTTTAAAGTTTTGGAACATTGATATAAGATAGGTTTTTTTTGCTTAATAACCAAAAAAAAATTTTAATTAGATTTTGGGAGAGAGAATAGAGAGAGAGATAAGAAGAGAAAGCAGGAGAGAAAGGGTGTTTTTAGTTAGTTAATAAATTTTGTTTTTTTGTGTATACTATATGCAATTTCCTTAAGATAGAGTTTTTTTGCTTAATAACGAGAGGAACTAACCGTAAAATCCGTGCTAGTATTAGACGTGGTAGCTTCCCTCGTCGTTGAGCTTATGTGAAGTTAAGGTCAGTGGTGTGGTAGTCAGTTAGTGAGGGAAAAGACATATTTGTATTAGGAGAGTGTTCTGGCCTTGAGCGTGGCTTGTCTCCTCTGTATGAAGATTTAGGATGGTTTGAGGGTGTTGTGGCATATAAGATATCAGTTTTTTTTAGCAACAGATATCAGTTTTATACTCAGGATAAATTGCTTGCAATTAAAAATGAGTGTGTTTCACTTCGTAACATACAATATGTATTTTCATGGATTTAGTGTGAGTGGTCTATAAAATTACTTTATTGGAATTTGGAATGTTTCATACATTGTAGTAAAATAAAACTAGTCCCAATATCCATCATAAAAGTTGTCACAAAAATGATTTCCTAAAACAAAGGCACGATGATTGATAAGTGCTACAACGAAGAAACCGGTGGCGGTAGGGGACCAAACGTGAACTGTATTTGTAACATTCAAAGAAATAGACGGCCCCGATTAAGAGATTACATGGTAGGGTCCATCAAACAGTGGGCCTAAAGGCAGATCCACGAGGAATAGCCTTGCCGCGAGGGATAGAGCATGTTAACTGTATATATGTTTTACTTTGTCATTCGATTAACTATAAAACATGACTAATTTATTTGGTAATTCGATATATGACCGTCTTTCGACAAAAATCTAATCAACCATGTTGACAATTTTTTTTTACAACAAAGAAATAATACTGATAGAACAACGGATAACCTGCAAACTGAAAACAGTGTTTAATTTTATATCAAATCATACAAAAATGAAAAATCTAGATTTCTTTTTGGGAAACTAGAAAAGATTGAAAGGCCACAAGAATAACTTTAACCGATTGTTGATAGAACAACGGATGACCTGCAAACTGAAAACAGTGTTTAATTTTATATTAAATCATACAAAAAATCTAGATTTCTTTTTGGGAAACTAGAAAAGATTGAAAGGCCACAAGAATAACTCTAACCGATTGTTGATATATTGAGAGATAAGTCCACTAAACAGTAGAATGTTTCCTCTTGAGTGGCTCGTAAGTTTATGATGGGCTTTATAATTCTTTTTGAGAAACTAGAAAGGAGTGAAAAGCCTACAAAATATAATCATTTGATATTATCGGATCCACTAAACAATTAAAGGTTGAAACAATTACTTCTCAGGTCACTTTTTATTTTTCAAATATTACAATGGATCATTTACTACTACTGGAACACTTTATCTAAACTTCCCCTTGTTACCAAAAAAAACAATTCTAACCAGAGCTGGGTCATGCTCGATAGCAAGAGCAACAATGGCTAATTTTCAGTTTTTTGCAATTGTGGTCCCTCACGTTTTGGTTATTCTCTCTTTCATCCAAGATTCTTAAAATGTGCAAAATGTTTTTTTTTATTTAGATGATAACCACATCCACACCTCACATTTTTGCTGATTACTCAGCAATCCTTTTCCCCCTATCCACAAGATGTGTCGACAATTTTTTTCTGCTCATAACATTTTCATCTACAAATGTGGTCACAAATATGTAATGCACTCAAGTTTTGTTTGTGGATGTTATTTGATACACACCATCTATAACTCAATTTTTTAACAACGACGTCCACAACTGATTTTTTAAAAAGTTATACCATCCACATCCACAACTCGTTCTTTAAAATTAGACTGTCCACAATATATGTCCACGAAAGTTTGTTCATTTAATTCAATTTTAAAATGTTAAAATAAATATATCTTTATATGGATCTCAAAATATAGAACTTTTTCTAATATATATATATATATATATATATATATTTTATTGATTTTATATATTATAATATGAGATAATGACAAAATAAATATGTTGAAAAAAGTCTTAACCTTTGATCTTGTTTTGCTTTTCAATCAAACGGCCATAAACAAAAGCCCATAAATTCATAGGTTTTCATTTTAAATTTCAATTGTGTGGCCACAATTATTCCCACTTTTCCATAAACCAACTTTCAATTGTGGTTAGTTGTCTAAGAAGTCGAACACGTGAACCGATTTTTTAAGGGCAAAAGTATCCACAAAAACTTTCTCTTTCATAGGAAAGTGTCTTCCCCAACGAAATGTGTCCTATCATGTAAAAAAAAGAAAAATGTGTCTTAAAAGGAGATTTTAAAGGTTTCCTATTTCATATGATAGTCAATCTTTACATTCCTCCGAAGTCCAAAGTAGCAAAATGAATGGGATCAGCACAAAGAGAAGCACGACTAATGGAACATTAATGCTAGATGCAGAATATGTAGAAGAATTTATTTAGTCAATTACACAAAACTTATTATTTATTATAAATATAAAAGAATGATCATTTCTAAGTTACAAAAAAGAATGATCATTTCACATATTCAACAAAATTAAAGTTTCAAATTTTATCCTTATTTTTTATTTTTCACTAATTAATAAAATTAAACAAAAATTATATTAAATAAAGATAAAATATAAAATTTAACAGTTTTTTAATATATGTAAAAAATGTTAAACGATACTTATTATAAAACAGAGGGAATATTAACAACCAAAATATATTCATTCACTTCTCAGTGAATCAACCTCATTTCTTTCACATACAAATTAATGCCATCATCTGTTATGCTAAACTGCTAATTAACGATGCCAGAACCAAACAAAAGGTTTATAGCTTATGGACGCTTACAAAATAATTAAGGTTAGACTGTATTTATAACAATGATCTTGAAACATATTATCTGAGTTTTTTTTCTCTAAATTGTAATTATCATCAGCTGAAATGATCTTTTTGGGTTACAACGAAGGTAGACCCTTCATTGGCAAAAGGTATCATAGTAATCATTTTCACCAAAACAAAAATAAAAAAATTAGTAACGTATTTAACTCTCTTTTTTTTCTTTTGGAATGAGAGTCGGTAATCATATAATACATGCTTAAAACTGCGTAATGACCGCATCCCTGGTCGTCCCAGATGAAGAGATTGAACCCTCAAAGAGAACATATAGATATATAATTAGGCATGCATGTGGTATCACGTGAGGCCTCGCGTGCTGGCGTTGATTGTCTTTTAGGCCCACGTTGACTTAGCTTGGCTCTTGAGCTGTAATATATACGTTTTATTCCTGATAGAAATAGTACTAAATTAAAGTTTTTGACAGAGTGTCCCAAGAAACGTATTTGTCTTCTCATGGACATGTGACCTCAGAACTTCTTTGTCAATGGATAACTAAATAGACCCTATAGTTAAAATCTTTGTGTTGATTCAAACAGGGACAATCAATGAACATAATCAATATAATTCATAATTGGGTTTTCTGAATTTTTGGTTAGTAATTGTCTTTTAGTACAACCAAAATGACCAATTCTGATAGACAATGGTGACAATCTGATTGGAAACAACAGCCGATTCTCTTGTGGATTCTTTCGTCTTTACTCGTAAAGACGTTGATTATAGATTATATTTAGTTTTTTATGAAATTTCGAATAACTTGCGTTACAAAAAAAATAAAAAATTTCGAATAACATTATCGAAAAGAATCTACCAGTAGAAACAACACATGGCCCGGCCCATAATAAACGAACGTAAATAGCAGGCAAAGTGCGTAAATAGAGGGTAGCTTTCGTGGGTAGAAAAGTAAATTACAAAAAGCCACACTCCCCATAATTGATGATTTGGTCTCACATTATACAATGGGACCCAATGTCTGCGCCCTCGTCGGAAACTAGGGCTCCTCGTTAAAGCTGATTTCGTTTTCAAGCTCCGCTTTGATTTTCAAATCAAGTAGGTGGAGTAGTTTTGGGCCGGGCCCTCTTTTCATCTCACTGGTCTTGATTTTAGCACGTGACCCAACCTTCGTCCACTCAAATTTTCTCGATGATTCTCAGACAATATCATAGAACATTTAACTACAAATAAGAATGTAGTCTAGTAGTTTGATAATACAAAATTATTCTATGATTTGTTCGTTTTCATCAAGCTCTTTTGTTTCAAATTTCATATCCACTGTGGTTTTTGTTTTGTTGTTCCTTGTAGTGAAGACATAACAAGTGCCAAGAAGTGGTGTAATAATGCACGTGACTCTATAGTCCATATTTTATCAAAGATATGTATGATGAGTCCACATACACACACAAAGAAAGTATACAAAATGTAATATCAAACGTAAAACATGGACCATGATAATGATATAATTGACTATATTTTATAGCCGGTCCCGTCTAGAAACGCAACTAGTTTAGGTTATTTCGGAATAGTGCATATAAATGCCGCCGAAGCTGGTGGGAATGAATGTTAGGAAGCTTTCTCTTCAGCTTGGGCTCACTAGTCACTCCTTTATGAAATATCGTTATCGTCCTTTGCTCATATTTAATTCTTTTTTTCCTTACCTCAAAAATACATAATAATACTATTGTGGCACCACCAAATAAAGATACTTTGAAATTAATGAATGTTTTTTTTTTGTATTTATTCAGCCAACTGAAGATATAAATGAATGTTTCTTACTTCGTTTTAATAAATTTGGTCTCAGTTTACTTGGCCTATTCTGGTAATATATAGTATCCCCTGTTATCGATATTTAGATATACTAGCGAACCGTATTTTTTCCTTTTATAATTTCAGAAAAAATGGATCTAGAGTTATAATCGTTGCAAATCCATAAACAAGTACTGGTAATGTGTTTCTAACACGTTAAGTGTCTTCCTAGACGAAAATTGTAACCTGTAAAACCAAACCAGTCGCCATCATTCCACCACACACTTAGTGCTGACCAGTGACCAAGTTCTACAAAAAAAAGAAGAAAATACACAATAATAATATTCAGTTTCACCGTATAAAACAAACTTAATGACAAAGCATCCAAATGCATAGACGTTACATACAGTATTATTTTATAAATAACAGTAATGCAATATATGGTAAAGTAATGACGGTTACAAATTAGAGCTAATTAATTAAATAGTTTATTAGCCAAATATTATACAAAGTTATGACTGGTATTGTGTATGTATTTAGCGTTTATGTCACTACTCAAATTCAAATCTACATATTGCATGAAAGAAACAAAATAAGACAAACATACTTAATTAGACCACAAAAAATGCTAGATAGTGATATGGTAGGTAAACACAATAGACCAGTATAAATTCTAAAATAGTGACATACTTATAACCTTATAATAAATTTAGTTTATTGTAAATAGAAAATCGTAGTTAGTCAGCTTACATCTAATAATATTATAAATCCAGAGATCAGAATATCTCATATATATATTGCAGCTCTCTCCAAATGCAGTCTACAGAGTCAAATACTGCACATCAGCTGACCGTGGAGTTAGTCAAATCCAAAGTGATTATGTTCAGAATCTAATACATTTGTAACACAATCTCTGAAACAAATGACATCTGCATAAATTGGAGGTTACGTTACATCACATTGAATGGATCTTTAATTACAGTATCTTAAATAAACAATAGGCTTCTCTTTTCTCTTTAAGCTACTACTTAATATGGAATATTAAAATGAGATATAAAAGGAAGTGATATTTCCAAGGCAGTGAAACATAAACACTGCAGGCAATACTATATCTCCATCTGCAAGCATCTTGCAGTGCTTTCTTTTTGTGTTTTCTGATTTACTAAATTTTATAGTAAATAAAGAAACCGTTTTTAATTCAAAAACACATTCAGATATTATATAAAATTACACTCTTTACTCTAAATTTTGTTTTTCCGCTCAACTGTCTTGTCTCGTAGTCTTTTTCTCTCTATCAAGTTCCTTAATAAAAACTCTTTTCATCTTTCACTAGCTTGCTCTAGCAAAACTACCTGCAAAGAACAAAGAGAAGAAGCTCTTTTCTTTTTGATAGGGTCACAAGCCAAAGCCTTTTGTTGTGGTTGTCTTTGCTTATTAAGCCACACTCTCTAAGACACAAAAAAGTGGGGAAAAAATTATCCCAAAAGCAACCAACACATTTGTCTCTCTCTTTCTCTGTCTCTCTCTCTCTCTCTTCCTATGGACTTACAACTGAAGCAATGGAGAAGTCAGCAGCAGAATGAGTCAGAAGAACAAGGTTCTGCAACTAAGATGTCTAACTTTTTCTTTGATCAGATTCAGTCTCAAACTGCAACTTCTGATGCTGCTCTACCTCTCTTTGTCCCTGAACCCACCTCTTCTTCCTCATTCTCATGTTTCACTCCTGATTCTTCCTCTTCCTCTACGAGGCATCTCAGTAAGTGTTTCCTGTTTTTTTTTTTTGTAAAGGGCTTGAAGCTGTGACTGATTTCTTGTATGTTAAATTTGAAGAGATGGGAAACTTCTTTAGCTGGGCACAGTGGCAAGAACTTGAGTTACAAGCACTGATCTACAGATACATGTTGGCTGGTGCTTCTGTTCCTCAAGAGCTCCTCTTACCCATCAAGAAAAGTCTCTTCCATCAATCTCCTTTGAACTTCCTTCAGCATCCTCTGCCACATAACTTCCCTCATCACCAAGCTTCTTGTGAGACTCTCTCTTTCTTGTGTTTTTTTGTCAACTCTCTCTTTCTTGTTTATCCTTCTAATTCCATTAAAAAAATCTTTCAAGATCTATATAAAACTTCCAATACATAGACTCATTTAAACAATAAAAGTATATACATTTTCTAAGGCTACTTTTCAATCCTGCAAGGACTTTAAACCTTTCTATAATATCTATGAGCAACATAAAAGAACATAACAAGTTGGGTTTATGAAACATTCTTAATCACTGCCTTGAGTGAGATTTTTTGTTGGTCGTTAGTAACAACATATTTTACTAATGAACACACAGGGTACTGGGGGAGAGGAGCAATGGATCCTGAGCCAGGGAGGTGCAAGAGAACGGATGGGAAGAAATGGAGATGTTCGAGGGATGTTGTAGGCGGTCACAAGTATTGCGACCGCCACATCCACCGTGGTAGAAACCGTTCAAGAAAGCCTGTGGAAACCACCGCCAAAACAGCCACCACAAACGCTGCAGCCACAAACGCACCATCTTCCTTTGTCTTAGGCGAGGAACTTGGTCATGGACCAAACAAACTCTTCTTCTCATCTGGCTCATCACATCATTCATCTCAACATCTCCACCTTAACAATCACCAAAGGTACACAAGAATGACACTCTGTTTAATATTATTAGCTTTGGTCTAGAGTTTTTGAGACCTGAGACAAGTGTTTTGCATAATAACAGAATACTAATGACTATGCTTTTAATACATAGCTTTTGTTTGAATGTGTTGAGACTAGTAAGAACATTGTTGTTTGGGATATGGGAATAGTTATTCCACTGTGAAGTGATGCTGTGAGGAAAGGGGTAATGTTGGCAATTGGGTGACAGAGAGCCTTATCATCATTTTTGTGAAAATAAAAATAAACATATTCTTCTTTTGTTGAGAGATAATGATAAGAGTTGGATGTGTGATAGATGGAATCTAACTTTTCAATCAGAAATAGAAAGAGAGAGTATACTTATATGTATTTGAAAATAATGAGATGGTAGGGTCTCAGTGAAAGCTGACCAAACCTGCATAGAAGAACAACAAAAGCTCTTAGATTCTGCAACCACTTCCCCTAAAAACATATTTCAGGAAAAAAACAACTTAAATTATTGTTTTATTTATTTCTCTAACCAGTCTTTACTCCTTGATAGAGGAAACCTGTGTGCAATTAGTAGGACTAGCTTATTGAATTAAATCAGTCTTTAATCTCTACTTAGATAGAGAAAAAGTTAAAAACCTTTTTTTAGATCTCATTTTGACAATGGTAATGTCTTGTTCTAATTATTAAAGATCATGAGTTTTTTTTTTCTCTCACAGTTGTTCTTCAGACATTAAACAAGAAAGCAACAACAACAACAAGAGGCCATATGGAGTTCACAGTGGCTTCAGCAATGGAAGATCAGATGATGGTCACATCCTGAGACCTTTCTTTGATGATTGGCCACGATCAACTGACTATACCTCAAGTCCAATGAGCTCATCGACTTGTCATCTTTCCATCTCCATGCCCGGTAACCCTTCCTCAGACGTTTCCTTAAAGCTTTCCACAGGAAATGAAGAAGAAGAAGAAGCAAACATGAGAAACAAAAATGAGAGGGAGCAACAGCAAAGCATGAATTGGTGGAGCAGTGGAGGGAACCACAACAATATGGGTGGGCCATTGGCTGAAGCCTTGAGGTCAGCCTCTTCAACGTCAAGTGTTCTTCAACAAATGGGAATCTCAACTCAAGTCTTTCACTGAAGAAAGTGTTGAAAAAACAAAAAAAAACAAATCAAGTCCTCTTTTAGCTGCCTCTGCATCTGCACTTTCTTCATTATGGTTCTTCTCTGAATTGTTTTTGTACCGGTGATGTTGTTAGGCCTAATTTGCCTGCTTTGGAACTGTTTTCTTTCTTTCTTTCCTATGCAGAAATTTATGTCTGAAGTTTAAGTATGTTGGTGATAAGTATGTCATAAGTCAGTACCTGAGAAGTTTCTTGGTTTAGATGTTGGTAATATGTAAGTTGGATTAGCTATTTCAGATCCTTTTAATATGGTTGCATTTTCATTGAGGTACATAATATGTTACATGGTAGTTCACTTTTAATAGAGATGACTTGAAAAGAATCTAATACAACAAAAAAACCTCAAAACAAATTTAAAACTCTTTTAAAATGCAACATCCAATTCTTTTTCTTTCTTTCTCATTGCAAGGCTCCAACAGTCTTGTTGATCTCCTCCAGTTTCTTCATCCTTACTCTTTCGCTTTCAGCCAGTAGCTGCCAAAAGAAAAGAAGTCATCAACATACATTAGATCTGCTATGAATAGGGTTTAAGACTATATACCTCCATTAACATGGAAACAAGGTGAGTTTTCTCTTTGTTCTTTTCGTTGAAAGCTTCTAATGTCTCTTTGTATTCCTTCTCCTGTATAGATCATTCTCTTCTGTTAAAACATAAAGTTTTAGAACATAACTGTTTATTGTAAAGAATGAAAATGTGTGAAGAAACCTTCTTCTGACAGCTTTGAGCTAAAGATTTGATATCTCGGTTCGCCATGTCGATTTTCTTCCTCACCATTCCAACTTCTTTTCTCATAGGATCTCCCATAATCTCCAGCTCCTGTTTTAATTTTTTAGTTAACAACATTATCAACTTCTTCTTGTCTGAACAGGAAAAAGGCTTTTTTTTTAATGTACACTTACTTCCAATGTTTGAGTCAAGCATCTTGTAGCTTCCTCAGCAAAACCAAGCCTCTGTTGGACTTTCTCCTTAACAGTCATCTTCTTCCTCTCGATCTCTTCTTCTCGCGCTTGAAACCTCGACACCGCCACTTTCCATATCTCTTCTTCTTCGTCCTTCTCCTCCATTGGAAGCTTACCGTTGGTGTTGTTGACTGCAGCAGCAGCTCCTGAGTTCTTGATACTCATAATTCTTTCTTGTTATTATTAGTTACTACTACAACATATCTCTCCCAACATCTATATATGTACTTTTTAAAGTGGTCTTTTGCTTTTGCTTCAATTTAAACTTGTGAAACCAAGTTTTCTTTGCTTTTGCTTCACACCATTCCAAAAATCAAAACAAGCAATCCCGCCAAAAAGTAAAAGTTAAGACGTGGAGCCCAAGCTGAATGATGATAAAAACATGTCCTTTTTAGCTTTTCTTCTTTTACCCTTTAGTGATTGCAAGTTAAAGAAGGGAACATAATGAGATTATATATCTCAGAAGAGGCTACACTTTACATAATACAAGATATATATAGATTACAACAACGTTTTACTATGAATACATTTCTCTTGTCTTAAGCTTAAAGAAAACTTTTTAACTTCAAAACAACTCGAACTCAAGATGATCACCTATGGCTTTACACTCAAGATACCTATCATCATTGCCTCCAGGTGAACCCTGTCCGAAGTAGTCGTTGTAGCAATCCGGAAGCTCAGGCGGTGTTGCGCAACGGATAAGAGCCCAGTTCAGCCCTTCAAAGAAAGGATGTCTTTTGATCTCCGCAGAGCCTTTCTCCGACCCGAACCGGTTCTCCGGCTCTTTAACCAGAAGCCCTCTGATCAAATCCTTCGCCTGGAAGCTCACCAGCGGGGTGTCAGGAAACTTGAGGCTCTCCAAGACAACGTTGGCTAACGTCTGGTCGTTGTTGTAGCCTTTGAAAGGCGTTTTCCCGTATAGAAGCTCGTAGAGGAGAACACCGAACGTCCACCAGTCGACCGCGGCGCCGTGTCCTTCTCCTCTGATGATCTCGGGAGCCAAGTACTCGTGTGTTCCCACGAAGGAGTTGGATCTTGCCTCCGTTGGCTCGGCCACGAGCTGAGGTAGCAAATGCAATGATGATGATGATGATCTCTTCAAGTGTTGTTGTTGTTGTTGTTGGTTTGAGGAGAGTCTTGGACTGAAACAAGAAACCTGGTGGCAAGATCGTTCGTTGACGCAGAAGGGTTGTATGCAGTTGGATGTGTTGTATGGACCTGACATTCTAGCGGGATCAGGAGGAGAGGAAGATGAGGTGAGAAGAGTTGGGTTCACTGCGCATCGGAGCGAGAGGTCGAAGTCTGTGAGCATGATGTGTCCGTCTTCACGGACTAGAATGTTCTCCGGCTTCAGGTCTCGGTATATGATACCGAGCATGTGTAAGTACTCCAGTGCAAGAAGGATCTCCGCAACATAGAACCTGTTATACAAATTTATATATCATCATCAATTTAACCATAAACTAGGCCTGAGATTTTGAACCTGAAGTTCGGTTCGGTAGATTTTAAAAAAAAAATCGGTTTTCGGTTCGGCAATAGGTTTTCTTCTTTAAAAAAATAACCAAACCGAACTAACCGAATTTAACTGAAATTAAACGAACTTATCCTAAATTTTAACAAAATTAAACCAAAATGGCAAAATCTAACCGAAATCAAAAACTTCAGTAGGGTTTTCAAAAACCGAACTAATCGAATACCGAACCGAACTAACCGGATTTAACCGAAATTTAGCGATTTTATCCTAAATTTTAACAAAATTAAACCAAAATCTAACCGAAATCAAAAAGTTCGATAGAATTTTCAAAACCAAAATTTATTTCGGGTTAATTCAGTAAAATTTATGTTGAACCGAACTAACCTTAAACCGAACAGAATAAGTATCTGAACCAGCATGCCTAAACAAAACCAATGATGTTGATAGCGCAATTTTAACAAACGTAATAATCTTTACCTCGCTGCTGGTTCAGGGAAACATCGACCAAGCTGCTTCTGCCTAAGAACATGAAGATCTCCTCCAGGACAATACTCCATGACAAGACAAGACAAGTTATCCGAAGTAAACTGAGCGTACAGCGTAGGCAGAAAAGGATGGTCCAACATTTTAAGTATCTCACGTTCCGCCTGCGCCCTCGGACTCTTCTTCCTCCTCGCCAAGAACTCGTTGTCCATCACCTTTATGGCGAACAAACAGTTCGTACCGATCAGCTCAGCGAGATAGACCGTTCCTATATCTCCGCAGCCGAGTTTCTTCAAAAGGTTGAAGTGTCTTAACCCCAAAGAGCCGCCGCTAGATTGTACCTTGACGTGCTTGATCGCTTCCCATCTCACATCCATCGACATGTGAGGCTTGTTCCCGCAGCTAAACCTGCTGCTGCTGCTGAGATTGCTCTCCTCGCTCATGCTCGTGCTCCTGCTGTAGTCGTCGCCGAGACTGTCTTTTGAGCTTAAGGAGAATTCGAATTTGTTGCCGCTGTCGTTGCTAGAGGAAACGTTCTGTTTCGTGATGACGATCTCGGCTTCGGAGGTTTGGCTAACATTGTTTGAAACAGAGCTCAAACTGTCTGAACAAACCTCAGGAGTATAGGAGGGAGGTTGGTTGTTGTTGATGCTGGTGCTTTTCAACGAACAGTGGCATCTTTGGCAGAGGAGTTTACCGGTTTCTTCTTCTTCTTCCTTTTTGGTTGAAACTATTCCGATTTTTAACTTCTTCTTAACCAGAATCTTCTTCTTGGGATGGTTCTTGGGACGTGGAATCATTCTTGTCACCCTTTTGCTTTTCTCCGGTGCATCATTTACCTTCACTGTCTGTTCTAACTCCAGAGTGGTTGAGAGAGTTTTCTTTTCAAGCTCTGCTGCGTTGTCTTTCTTGCTTGAATCAGAAGGCAGCGAGGTGGTAACATGTTTGTCTACTTCTTCTTGCACATCATCTTCCGCAGAAGTAGAGACAACCTTTTCATCTAACTCCGTCTCATAGTCTCCACCTTGAGTTGAAGGCTCTTCAGACCGTTGAGACACGCTCCTCGAAGTGCTCGGTATATCTTTGTTCACCGGCGTCAAAGACGTCTCGTCAACCAAGGTTCCTTTACCCTTGTCCGCAGGACCGAGTCTGGTAGACTGATGATTATACAGACTCTTGATCCTGTCAGCTTCGGAGACCCTGGGAGAAGCGGCTGCGGATTTCGACAAGCGTTTCTGAGCAGCCATCTCCGAGGCCTTGGAAATGCAACGGTCCCTGAGAGCCTGCTTCAAAGAAAGCGAGTCTGAGAGACCCCCAAGGACTCTAGGCGACCCCAACAACGGTTTCTTCATAGCAGCGCTTCTCTTTGAAGGGCTTGTGGTCCTGCTAGGACCAGCACTCGCGCTCGTCTCGAGGAAAGAAGAAGTCAGTTGTAGCCTCCTCGTCGGTGGTTTCACGGGTATAGACTGAAAAAGCTTGTCGATGTCATACTCGAGAGAACCGTGATACTCTCGCTGCTGCTGCTTCCGCTCTGAATCTTTGCTTGATGAACGTCCCAGAGAAGATCTCCCTGAATGTACTTTTGCTAATCTAACTTCTTCGTCTTTCTCTTCCACAATTTCACACGAACCCATTGCAACTTTTTTTTTCCACAGTATACTCAAACCGGTGCAGAGTTATTCATCTTCTATTTGATCTGTTCCATAGTTACCTGAAACAGAACAATAAGCAAAAAGAAAACTAGTAGGTCAGGTCATTATGAAAAGAACAAAAGAAAAACAGATCTAAAGTAGGTTTAGGTCATTATAGTTCATGAACCCTACACAAGTACAGACCAGACCAGAGAGAGATTAACGATTAACTTAAAAACAGAGAAAAAGAAGACATTTTTTTTAAAGGCAAAACTCTAATAGAAAAATTATGAGTTTATGGAAAGTAAATGTGAAGAGAAACCGAACAAATAATTTACAGCAAAATCAAACCGTGTTCCAAAAGTGAAAGCTTTGAGCCATGTAAGATAAAATAACTCTCAGATCTCATGAAACTTGAATACATATTAGGAAACAACGAACATGTAAGAAACAAAAAAAAAACATGTAGCTGAAGCAAGGAGTGAGGATTCGATTTAATCCAATTAAATTTTATTACTTCTTTTAAATAAAAAAAATTTCAAATGCACAAAGGCCAGTGAGAACACAGAGAAAACGAAAGCTCAGAAAAAAAAAAAGAAAATCAGAGAAACCAACCCACACCCTCTAGAATACGGTGCACAAATCTCATGTAAAACATAAAGCAATGAAAGAGATTTGGAGAAGAAGAAAAGGTGCAAATGAAGGCGTACGGGCAAAGATATCAAAAAAAAGAAAAAAAATAAGGAAGGAGATTTTTTACCCAGATGGAAAGAGCTAAGCTTTTTGCTGATAAACTCTAGAAGTGGAGTGGATTTGGAGCTCGGATAAAACCCTAAATGGACTTGGCTTGTGAAGAGAATCCAGAGAGAAGTAGAGGAGGAGAAGAAGGAGGAGAAAGTAAAAGTGCCTTTTTTTTCTTCTTCTTAATTTCTGGGGAGGGTTTTGGCGTAATTTTTTGCTTTCTTTGTTGGGTGAATAGCGTTAAGAGATGTGATCAAGTTGTAAAAAACACACTAGATTTTGATCCGCGCTTTGGAAGCGCGGAGTATTTTACGATAAAAAATTTCACTAATAACTTAACAAATATTTTGGTAATTTTTAAAGAGTGTGTATTTAAAATATTTTTACATTTAAATCAGTATTTTTAAATTCAACCCGATTGTGATTATACCCGTTAATCCGGAGATCTGACAATTCAATTTTGATTTTTAAAATATTCATATTAAAAAAAATCACTAAACCTCGAGACTAACCGATTGAACTGATGGATGACCGATATGTAATCTAATTGGATTTAAATTGTAATAGTTTCATAATTTGTAATCTTATAATCTAAATTTTAAAGTTCATTATTTTGTAATTTATGAAATTATGATGTTTCTACAAAATTCTAAAGAGAAAATGATAGATATAAAATAACTAAGATTAATTATTGTATTGTCTGGAAACATTGATAGTAGTATAAAAATATATTGTTTGGAAACATTGATAGTAGTACAAAGAAATAAGTATATTGTTTGGAAACATGGATAATAGTATAAAGAAAGTAACATTAGTGATTTAATGTAGGTTTAACTATAAAGTATAAAGATGTATTTAATTTAAAAACTTACAAAATAAATGTTAGGTCCACCAGAATGTTTCTGTTTTAATAAGATAGATGGTGGGGTCCATAGCATATGTTTGCGAGTCTTTCATATTATATGCGTCACAATAATATTCCATTTTATTTACCTTCCATTTCATTATTTCAAGAGAGATATTTATCATTATTCCAATATTAAAAATCTACATTCGAAAATATTTTACCCGAACTTCAAAACTTACATCATATTACATATACGTTGTTTCTCTTATAGAAGAATTGTGTTATACACCCAAATAAAACGTGAATTGTAGCATTTACTACTTGTCTTATTAGCCCCATTTATATTGGAGTATATATCAATGTCATCTAGGCTCCAAATAGTGACCAAGGAAATATATGAGAATAGCTAATTCCTAAACATTCCTTACAATTTACACCATTTACAAAGAATATTTGTTACATATAATTCTTTAACATTCCTTAAGATTTAAGGAATAAAAGACTACAATTATTCTTTATCAAATTAGGAGAGGAATGACTTTTCTTTTTATTTTATTCATTTTTATTCTTTTTTTCCTATTCATTTTATTCCTATTGTGGTTACCAGTGAGAGCCCTAGTCATATCAAATAATTCACCTCGGGAAATTTTTGGATGGTACAATAAATTTACTTCCACTATCATCACACATTTTTTTTGGTAGGACTATCATCACACATTTGACCACAGTAAAAATTTGCAAACGATTTTTGCACATTATTTCTTGAATCAGTGGCTAGCTGAATCTGCCCAGTCTAGACTACACTCATTTCTAAAACTTGTGTATAATGCTGATTTTCATTTTTATTTTTTTTCCTCAAAACTGATCTCCAGTTGAATTTTATTTAGATCATTAGAGTTCTTTGTCAACCACCCCGCTACATTTTCAGAGTCTGTTTACATCCACAATCCTACAAATATTTTTCCAAATTAGTAATAAGATAGTAATAACACGCAAAATTATCCAATACTTAGCACCCATCTTGGAATTTTAATTTAATTTGTAGAATACGCTACGTTTTATACTATTATGTAGACGTGATATATAAATATTATTGAATTTTCATATAAATAACTAAAAACATTCTTTTCATAAAAATAATTAAGAAAAACATTGTACAGATTAAATTGTAAAACACTCCAAAGAAAATAATTGCAGATGAAATAACTACTTTCTTCCCTCGTATGTCTCAATCTACTGCGAACAACTGGTTGGTAAGAAATTAAGAATGGTCAGAATTTTTTTTTAAATTAGCAAAAAAATAAATAAATCAGTAGTGAATATATAAAATGATATTGGAACGATATTGTCAGAACAAGAGAGGTACACCAGTGCGCAGTTTATTTTGAAAATCCTTTACAACATCTTAGTTTAAAGAAAGAAAAAAAACGTTATCTCTATTTTCTATTTCGAATATATAATATTTCTAGAAAACCCCTGTTTTATTTGTCTTTCGAATTCACAATACGACTTCAAAGTTCAAACAGTAGATAAAAGTACCGAACATACAATTAAGAACTACGCCTGTTACTAACAAGGGAAACATTAATGATTAGCGAAAGATATGCTAAGCAGACAAAAATATGTAAAGAAACAACGTAGAACGACTCGCATATAAATAGAAGAATAATATGACTGCATGCTCAATCAGGTTTTCTATAATAATGGTAAATAAAATTAAGTGGCAAGTAAAAATATATATATTAGCATATTGGAGTGTTAGAAAAAAAAACATTTGCATATTGGACGATTTGAGGGCTAACTAATTTTTGTTCTTCTTTGTAGAATGTTTTTCCAGTTTATGATTTGACCATTTATTCCCAAACCTTTTATTTATATATGTTTAATTCGGATTTCAAGTGAAGTACTTATTTCTTATACAATGCACATACTTATATATAATCTATATAGTTATATATTTATGAAATACAAAAGGTAAAATATTTAGAAGTGTTATGAATATACATACTATGTAAATTATAATGTAAAGGGTTAGAAGTTATAACATTGCATTATACGTATATTTGTATATAGACAAAGATGTATTAAGAAAGCAACGTACGTGGTAATAATTTGGCTCATTATATTTTAGATGGGGGGGGGGGGGGGATTGACTGCCTCTGTACAATGGCGGTCAACGGGTCATAGTATTTCTTCGGATCTCGTTAAGTGGAGATGAAAAAGATATTAAGAAGAATCAAATAAACTACTAACTGTAAGATTAAATATTTTGAAAATCTATTCTATTAATTCTTCAACATGACCAGTTAATATGGGTTAGATCCAATTTAAAATTTTAATGATACATACTTTTTAGTATAACTGCATCTAAACTGAAATATAGATTGTGGATGTAACCACCACTCATATTGCCTAATTATCGGTGGCTACTTTTTGTAACTGATATATATCTTATTTAATAAAATATAAACAAAAATTAAATAAAGATGCAAATAGTGGGAGATAATAACTTAATAATCATCTTGCTCAAAAAAAATAATGTAATCATCTTAAATACCGTTACCTACCCAATTCACCAAACATAATCATCTTCATTTTTTATTTTTTGAGTATTTATTTAATAAACAAAAACATTCAGGGAGCATTGTTGTATTAAATGAATTTGCCACAAATGTATATTTATGCAATATGATAAATCCAATATAATTATCAAAACTTCTTACTAATCATTTTAAAATATGAATACAAATAAAAACAAAATATGATTATCAAAAAGTTATATATGATTACAAAGAAAGATACAAATATAAAAATAAATTTCTGAAAACATATGTAAAAAAAATATAACGGGTTTATAAAATTAGGAAAATGATCAGCTGATATTATTATAGAAGTGTTATTCATAAAATTTTCATAAAAATTATATTTTATGAATTTTAAATAGGGTATTCGATTAAAAATAATTATTAAATGTAATTTTACTTAAAGTTAGTAAAGATCATATTAACTCATTTACACACACACACACATATATATAACAAAATATATTTTAAAAAATCAAACATTTTTCAAAAAAAGTTGTCAGGTTTTCGATTCAGGTTAGATTTGATATTGGTTTTCGGATATAACACTTTAAAAACCATCTGAATGTATATACCAGATATAATAGATAATGAAACTTTGATTTTCGGGTCGACTACGATTCATTTTTGTGGGTACGAATATTCTTAATAATTATGTTAGGTAACTATTAAGTAAATAAAATATGTTACAAACTTTAGAAATAAATTTAAAAAAATAATTTCTAAATATAGATGGCATAAGTGTATAGTTATGCAACCTAACATACTTAATATCGTTACAAAAAGTTATATTAAAATATTAAACACAGATATAATTATTAAAAAATAACAAAACTATAAAGGTTAATTTTTTTACAAAAAATAAAATAAAAATGTACCCGCCCTTTCAAAGAGCGGGTAAGAATCTAGTTATACTACTAAAACTTTAACACCAACTTCTGCCAGCAAATAAGTTAATTTATTAACTCGTTTCAGTCTATAAGTTGGTTATACTACGATCGAGATGAGTATAACACTGTATTTTTGAATATAGCAAAAAGCCTAAATCATAGTTGGAACATGGAGTAATCATATACTCTTTTTTTTTTGAGTAATCATGTACTAATAGACTTCATAGGCCCTTGACAACCCTTAAACCTAGGATTCCTCTTTCTGCGCCTTTAATCTCTTCCCTCTTTTTTTTTTGTAAACTGATCTCTTCCCTCTTGCTTTTTTATTCCCAAAATTACATTTTTATACATTAACTAACACAAATTAGAGCATCACATGCACTACGCCCGCTTCTAATTTCTTACTCAACAAATTAATCTAACCATTTCATCAAAACATTATATTATTTAAGCAAAACACATGTACGCGCCTATAGAAATAATTTATCAACCCGCTTCTTTGAAATGGATGGTTTAATGTTTGCATCTTTTAAAAAAAAACGATTGATGGAACGGAACTAATTGTGTACTAGATTTTGACCTGTCCTAAGAGGGCGGGTATATGTTTTGTTTTGTATATTTTTTTGAAATTGCATTTCTAAACGTATGCTTTTTTGTTATTATATATATATTTTGTATCAGATATGTGTGTTTTGGGCAAATATAATTTTTGTATATAAAAAATATAATCATAAAATTATTTTGTGGGTCTGTTAACTTAGGTATGTGATATATATTTGGTATATAAAATTATATATAATCATAAAACTCTTCTGTGGATCTAATAATTTAGGTATATCCACGTCCGATAATTCAGGTACAGTGGCATATCGTTGAATCAAACATGATTTATATGTCTAGTGACTTTTTAAAAAAGCATAACTGCCGCTATATCTAACTATTTTTTATAGAAGTGGGTCTCGATAATTGAGGAAATAAAGTAGTGTGTATTATTAAAAAAGAAATGGACTATACATATATCAATTGGTCATACAGGAGAATTAATAGAATAGATTATTGAAATCAACATAAACTACCTAATTGATATTTGTTTATGCAATTATATATTAATACATTTTATTTTACATTTTATTTGTTTAGTAATCAAATAGTAATTAAATAGAAAAAAATATATGTTTTTCATTAAAATATAATTATATACCTTACAGATGATTTGGTGTGGTACATGTATATAAATATTTTTTGTTCATCTTGGTTCTATAGCTTCCGGTATACATATATTTATTAAATACGTTAAGTAACTCTTTATCAAATATATATTATATAAACACTTTGTTGTTACATGAAGACGTAATAGGTTAATAGCTAATAAATTATATATAAACAATATTGACTCGACGATCTTAAGTAGTAAATGTAATCCCACCCGCTTTAATAACGAACGGTTATAACTATATTAGGGTTACATGAATATGCGGTTATATTGGAAATTATCAAAAAAAATATAGCGGCCACTAAGCACATTATATATATCCACGATCAAAAGAAAACGTATCATATTAATTGTAATAGGAGGATCAAACGGTTACGTAAGAGAAACCGTAATGAATGATATATACATTTTGATTTATCTTTAAACTAAAACTAATAATAGTTGGACACAACTCATATCAATTGGACATGTTGAAGAATTAATAGAATAGACTAGATTTTGACCCGCCCTTCAAAGGGCGGGTATATTTTTTGTTTTAATCTTTTTTTGAAAAATTATTTGTTTGTATTTGATTTATTTTATAATCATATTTGTGTTTGTTACTAATTTAATTTGATATAATAGTCTTTTAAATAAATGAAATATATAGATGGATCCAATATGTCACATTTATTGGGTTGTTAACCAAAGATTTAAACATAAGTAATTTTATGTTAAATTTAGATACTTGTTCATGTATTACAAAATTTATATGTGATTTGTTCTTTTTTTATTTTTAATTTGAAATTTATATATTTTAGTTTATAAAATTTTATATGATTTAAACGGATAGTCAAACCCAAACTAAAACCCATAAAATATGAATTGAAACAAAAATTTGAATTCTGAATAGACTTAAATCAAAATCTCATCATATAATTAAACTTCTTAATTTATTAATAATAAATATTACAATATCAACAACTTAAAATATTTGTGTTCAAATATTAATAACATAAACAATTTTTCGACCCACACTTGAAAGCACCATATATTTTATGATGTAAAATTTCATTAATAATTTTACAAAAATTATGTAAATTCGTAAAGATTTTGTCTATTTTGAAACAGAAAAATTCGGATATGTTTTCAAATCTATAGATCTAGTGATTCAATATGTAATCCGGTTTGGATTTCAAGAGATATTCATCAACTAAAATTTTGATAAAACCCACAAAAACCGTTAAAACCAGAGGGTGCATGTTGAACCTATAGGTGATTGATATAATTCAATTTTATTTAAATTGTTATTTTTTTATAAATTTAAAATTTAATTTCAATGTTTTAATTAGATATTTAGATAATTATTAATTGATAAAAGTCATGTCCAACATAAGTATTTTTATCTCCTATTGGTATAGGTGAACATATGAACATGACCTATTGACCTATACCAAACATAACAAAACTTATACCCGCGGATCTTAAAACATGAACATGACCTATTGATATAGGTGTGGTCCAACTATTTAATAAAATAGATTAAAAACTATTAACTATTTAGAAGAAATATTATACAAAAAACACAGATACGATTAAAACACACCAATATAAAAAAAAATTTTTAAATATAAAACAAAAATATACCCGCCCTTTTAAGAGCGGATCAGAATCTAGTTGTATTTGAATTATATAGCGTAACTCTAATTTGTTGTAGAAAATGTTTAAATTATATTTTATGTGAAATGAAATATAAATAATTTAAATTTTAAAAAATTTCTAAATTTTAAAAAATTACTTTTTAATACTGATATATTTATAAACTATATTATTAAATTAGATAAATGACCTATTAATAGTCCAACTATTTTATAAAATTATTAAAACTTTTTACTAATCAGTTAAGAAAAATATTCTACACAAATATGATTACAAAGAAAAACACAAATATGATTAAAAAGATACAAATATAAAAATTGAATTTCTAGAAAATGTAAAACAAAAAATATACTCACTCTTTGAAATGTTGATCAGAATCTAAATTGTATTATATTATCTTAATTAAACCACAGTTCATTTCCATTAATTTTTATAGTGGACATAATATTTATTAATGTAAAGTATCAATATTATTGTTTCCAAATGATATAATTTTTATTTATTGAACTACGTAAGGTTGTCCACAGTTTGTAATAAGTAGTGAACCACTAATATTTTGGAATTAAATGGTGACTTTACAAAATATGCATACATCTTAGAAGCATTACAAAATTATTTTATGAATAATAATAATTACTGGAACTGAATTTATTCTGATGGATCCCAAAAGAAAAAAATAACCGCATATTACGTAACATATAGGTAGAAGTTACAGCTTTAGGAAACCAACGTAGAAGTTAGAATTTTTTTAATAAAGGTAATTACATAATATATCTAGATAATTATTTAGATGCATTATATTTTATGTTGGACACAACCTTTAATCAATTGGACATGTTGAAGAATTAATAGAATACATCTTAGAAGCATTACAAAATTATTTTATGAATAATATTAATTACTGGAACTGAATTTATTCTGATGGATCCCAAAAGAAAAAAATAACCGCATATTACGTAACATATAGGTAGAAGTTACAGCTTTAGGAAACCAACGTAGAAGTTAGAATTTTTTTAATAAAGGTAATTACATAATATATCTAGATAATTATTTAGATGCATTATATTTTATGTTGGACACAACCTTTAATCAATTGGACATGTTGAAGAATTAATAGAATACATCTTAGAAGCATTACAAAATTATTTTATGAATAATATTAATTACTGGAACTGAATTTATTCTGATGGATCCCAAAAGAAAAAAATAACCGCATATTACGTAACATATAGGTAGAAGTTACAGCTTTAGGAAACCAACGTAGAAGTTAGAATTTTTTTAATAAAGGTAATTACATAATATATCTAGATAATTATTTAGATGCATTATATTTTATGTTGGACACAACCTTTAATCAATTGGACATGTTGAAGAATTAATAGAATAGATACATCTTAGAAGCATTACAAAATTATTTTATGAATAATAATAATTACTGGAACTGAATTTATTCTGATGGATCCCAAAAGAAAAAAATAACCGCATATTACGTAACATATAGGTAGAAGTTACAGCTTTAGGAAACCAACGTAGAAGTTAGAATTTTTTAATAAAGGTAATTACATAATATATCTAGATAATTATTTAGATGCATTATATTTTATGTTGGACACAACCTTTAATCAATTGGACATGTTGAAGAATTAATAGAATAGATACATCTTAGAAGCATTACAAAATTATTTTATGAATAATAATAATTACTGGAACTGAATTTATTCTGATGGATCCCAAAAGAAAAAAATAACCGCATATTACGTAACATATAGGTAGAAGTTACAGCTTTAGGAAACCAACGTAGAAGTTAGAATTTTTTTAATAAAGGTAATTACATAATATATCTAGATAATTATTTAGATGCATTATATTTTATGTTGGACACAACCTTTAATCAATTGGACATGTTGAAGAATTAATAGAATAGATATGGAAAGAAACAAATTTCAAATCTACCATCCCTAAACTTGCATAGCTATATCACCCCAATGTTTTGGTATCAATCAAATATGAAAGATATATATAATAGACTAGTACTATAAATTATATAATTATCTATATGATAAACTAATTAACTTATAAATAGAAGCGTGGTAAAGAGTTAGTAAAAGCTAAACAAAATCATGTTAACTCGCAGGGAAAGAGGAGATAACAATATAGACAAATGTTATGTGAGGTTTTACAAAGAAGGGTGACCGCATTGAGAAAAAAATAAGTGTGATGTGAAATAACTTGGAACTATATCTACTGATAAGATATATAGTATAGATGATCAAGTATATAAAGTCATAAGGATGTATGCATCTAAGATTTTAAGTAACCACACTTTATATGGTCTAACTAGGTAAAAGTCATAATCTATTAATCTCCTAACTCTAGCTATGACTTGAAATTTTCAAAGAACAATAAGTACGAGATTTAAATATTTCCTCCGTTTCATAATATTTGATATTTTTGTCTTAGTGCATATAAATTAAAACAATTATATAGTTTTTAAAAAGTATTTGAAAGATATAATTTAAAATCATTGAACCAATTATAAAACATACTGTAAAATCTAATTGGTTAAACAGTTTTAAGTAAGTTAAAGTTAAATTTTAAATTTTAAATTTTAAATTTTCATATAAATTAAAACAAAATAATATTTTAAAATATTATCTATTTTAAAACAGAAAGGATAATGATTTAGATTGATTCATCCTGTTTACACAATTGGCTTCTCTCACTAGTAAATAATTCAAGATGTATAAGCTCACATATGTATCCTATCTTATGCAAAACTCACATAAACATGCCTAATGAAGTTAATGGAAAACAAGCATCTAGAACAAATCAACCATGAGAAACCCCACATATTCTTAATAATTCTTGAAGGTTTACCTTCTATGATCGTTACATTTTCCCTTATTTCAATGCAAATTAAATTTTTCAGTTTATAGTTTTCTTCCGTTTTACTTTATTTGTCGTTTTAGGTTTATACACATATATTAAAAAATATTTATTTTTGTACATTTGCGAAATAAAAATATTATTATCCATTCAATTAACCATATTTTAACCAATAAAAAAAATTATTAATAAATTTTGCACTAAAATCATAAAACTATAATTATTTTGAAACGAAAATTTTCCTTTACAATAACGTGTCATCTGAAACGGAGGAAGTCTATAACTTATGGTAGTTAAATGGTTAAAATGATTTTATTATGTGAGCAGGAGACGACTATGATTAAAATCCTCTTCCTGTTATTGAAGACGTTTAAATGGATTCATTTACATGTTACTAAGATTAGCATGGACTTTAGCTTAGAATCACGACTACTAAAATAAAAAAATAGTGTAATTTACGTATGGATGTTGATAATTATTGCGTGGACGGCGAACCAGAACAACAAATGATTCGAGTTTTATTTGTATTGATGAATATTAAACAAAACAATATCGATGGGAGCTATTAGATCTCAGAGATGAGAATCCTAGGAAGATGATATGTATAAAAATAATAGAGGAAAAATCAAATTAGTTTTGGTAAAATAAAAATATTTTTTCTAAAGGGAACAAGCTAGAGAATAAGGCAGCCAGTATTGGTTTCACGTGTCTGTGTCGACAAGCCACACCCCCCATGAAAGGCTTGCTTGACGTTTTTGTCTCCGTATGCATCTAATCAACTCCACCAAATTTTCTGCTTCCATTTATTTATCAGACTTCTCAATTATATGTATTTTGAATTCAAAAGAGAAAACAGTAAAACTATAAAGAAAAACAATTCGAACATATGGGTTATTGTACCTACTGTTTTGGGATGAGAATGTGAAAGATATATAATTAGTTCCTTAAACAAGTGCATTATTTATGAACGGTATGATAAAAAAACCTATATATATAAAATAATTGGTTACAATTTATTTATATATAATTAGATAATCCTCTTCTAGTTCCAATCATTTATATTCTTCACAAGTAGTATTATTGTTTATTCCATCCATATAGTATTAGGGGCCAATTTTAATCCATCAGAAAGCAAGAACTTGAATGTGATTAATCGCAATACTAATAGACATTCTAACCCATTACTGTTTACATGTTATATATAAACTGCTCACTCTTTGTAAACTTTATATAGGAAATTAGAACCCTGGTCTAAATCACGCTATTTCAGGCATGTATTTGTGTGTAAATGTGAGGTTTGTAAAAATAATTATCACGAGTCATCACAATTGCACTACTTTCTTGAATTTGTTCTTATGGGCCTTATGTCCAAAAATATCAACCCAATAAGCTTCAAACCCATCATACTTACCTCATGACTTATCCAGTAACGTGGCACATTTGTGACTTTTCCAATCCCACCAACTATTTTTGACTTAAATAAATAAAAAGAAACAAATCCATAATCCCCTAAATTATTTTATTTCCTTTCCAGTTATACGATGGATCACGACGTTTGAAAAATCCAACGGCGATTATCTCGCCACGTGTATGAAACAATCTTCATCCTCCAATCAACGGCCGAGTTTTAGTTAAGTTATAAGCCAATGACACTCGCCTCAAATATTAGCCTTACGCTATTTTCCTCACCAGCATTTTCACACAAACCAACTTCAGCGACAAGATAACAAACTTGTGAAGATCGATCGGATAAAAAATGGCGGAGAAGAGCTTCAAGTACATCATCCTCGGCGGCGGCGTTTCAGCCGTGAGTTTCTCTCCCCTCTCTTAATATCACAAAGAGATTGTTTCGATTTGTTTTCGCAAAACACCACAATTCTCGTAGCTCGTTATACTCGGTTAGGTTATTAAATCGTAATTTTGAACGTCCGATCGGTGACTGATTCGATTCGATCCGATCGTTGAGACATAATATTGAAATCGAGCAATCGCATGTTGATCGATCTATTATTCTAGCTTTCGGCTCTTTCGTAACGGAAGAATGGTGTTATTATGAATATACGTATACCTCGTGATTCTCTTTAGATTGTTACACTTGGTTTGAGATCAGATCAATCGTATGTTAGTACATGATCATCGTCTACTGTAAAATTAAGATAGTTCCAATTGCACATACACATACAGGAAGCAATTTCATCTCTGATCTTGAGTTTTTTTTTTTGTTGTTGTTGTAGGGATACGCAGCTAAGGAGTTTGCTAGTCAAGGGGTTAAACCAGGAGAATTGGCGGTTATCTCCAAAGAGGCGGTAAGCTTTGGAAACTTTTATTAATGATGCCAGTGTGTTGTCTTGTAAACTATGATCCCTATGTACTTTGGTGTTAGGTGGCTCCTTATGAACGTCCTGCTCTTAGCAAGGGATATTTGTTTCCTGAAGGTAAGACGATTGTTCTGGTGTTTTACTTGCTACAATGATTAGTTTTGGAATTTGTGTTTCCGGAGCGACTTTTAATCTTGTTTCTGTTGCAGGGGCGGCTAGACTTCCAGGTTTCCATTGCTGTGTTGGTAGTGGTGGAGAAAAACTGCTTCCTGAATCATACAAACAGAAAGGTAATGAACTCTCTCTCTGCACTTCCACACTATCAATGCCCTCTGCTCATCTACCTAGTCCCACTCGTTATGATCCCAATGAATTTATCGACGTTACACTTCTCTGCCAGCTAAGCTTAAGTGATTGTGGTAATAGAACTAAATTAATCTATCATTTTGGTTGTTCTTTGTGTCTGCAGGGATTGAGTTGATACTAAGCACAGAAATAGTGAAAGCAGATCTTGCTGCCAAGAGTCTTGTCAGCGCAGCTGGAGATGTTTTCAAATATGAAACTCTCATCATTGCAACTGGTTCTACTGTAAAGACCCATATCCTTGCATTTCCCGCATCATCAACCTTCTTAAAGATTATCTGATAAAAAAATATCTCTTTTTATTTCCTTGCAGGTTCTCAGATTGACTGACTTTGGTGTGAAAGGTGCTGACTCAAAGAACATCCTCTATCTGAGGGAGATTGATGATGCTGACAAAGTGGTTGAAGCAATCAAAGCAAAGAAAGGTGGAAAGGCTGTAGTTGTTGGCGGAGGCTACATTGGTCTTGAGCTTAGTGCAGCTTTGAGGATCAACAATTTTGATGTCACTATGGTTTTCCCTGAACCTTGGTGCAGTAAGTCGATCCCTTATCTTTTTGCAAATCAGTTATTTATATCATATGCATTGCTTAGTTTCTCATGACATAAAAATGTTCACGCAGTGCCTAGGCTTTTCACCGCAGACATTGCTGCTTTCTATGAGACTTACTATACAAACAAGGGAGTGAAGATCATTAAAGGAACAGTGGCATCTGGGTTCACTGCACATCCAAATGGAGAGGTAAACCAAATAATCATTAGCTATAAGAGCTGACAATTGAGTTTAACACTTCAGTTTCAGTTCTCTTGGTTTTGTACTAATTGAAATCGACTATGGTTCCAGATATTGTGGGGGTTAAGATAGTAAAACCAGTCAGTTGATAAGCACATTTTGGTTCATTTAATTAATTAGCTTTTCCAAACTGTCTCGGTACAAATGTCTCTCACTTGTTCTTCTCCTCTCCAGGTGAATGAAGTTCAACTCAAGGATGGAAGGTCACTAGAAGCCGACATTGTGATAGTTGGAGTTGGTGCGAAACCATTGACAGCCTTATTCAAGGGACAGGTCGAAGAAGACAAAGGTGGAATTAAGGTAAACTATCTGTTTGTATGCGTCTCTTTCTTGTTCTCCCGTACCATTTCTGATTTGGATCTTTTTTCACCTCTTAACGCAGACCGATGCATTCTTCAAAACAAGTGTTCCTGATGTTTACGCTGTTGGTGACGTTGCCACTTTCCCCTTGAAAATGTATGGAGACATGAGAAGGGTCGAGCATGTTGACCATTCTCGCAAATCCGCAGAGCAAGCTGTTAAGGTAAATATACGATGAATACAACAAAGCCTGGTGTTGTTTCAAACGCTACATTTATTATCTTAAGAGCCCGTTTATAAAAAAGTCCTCATATATGTGATACATTATTACAGGCGATCAAAGCGGCTGAAGGAGGCGGTGCGGTGGAGGAATACGACTACCTTCCATACTTCTACTCGCGCTCGTTTGATCTCTCATGGCAGTTCTATGGAGACAACGTAGGAGACTCAGTCTTGTTCGGAGACAGCAATCCATCAAACCCAAAACCAAGATTTGGAGCGTATTGGGTTAAAGATGGTAAAGTGGTCGGAGCATTCATGGAAGGAGGGAGTGGTGATGAGAACAAAGCTTTGGCTAAAGTGGCTAAAGCTAGACCTGCTGCAGAGAGCCTCGACGATCTTACCAAACAAGGTATCTCCTTCGCCGCTAAGATTTGAGGAGAAAAAATGGAGAGTTTAACCATCCTTTTTTATATTCTGTTACAATAAAAGCAATGTGTTTAGCACGGACGTATGCTGAAATAAGTTGTGTTATTGAATGAGACCTGATTGGCTATTGGTAAACAGTATCATTAAATAGCTTTTTATCTTTGGACATGGTTCACTTGTGATGATTAAAACCGTTATTTATTAGACTTTATAATGAGAGATGTGAAGCATATTCATAAGCTTGTTGGTGGGACACTTACACATACTGCAATACAGATCATGTATGTACAGCTTTTGTAAAAGCTAAAAGCCATCTCTTTCACAAGAAAGAAGTCGCGAAACCAAAACTGTGTGTATTGAGGTATTTTGGGGAAAACTCAAGAGTGGCTGAACTGTTATCCAAGCAAAATTGTTTTTTTTTTGGTGAACAAACTGAACTTTTGTCCGAACAATTGAGAATACGAGAACTAGACCCAATAAAAAGCCCACTTGGTAAAACACTTGTTCCCCGGATCCACTTCACTTAAAACCAAACCAACAAAGGGCAATTAACCCCAGAGAGCGATAGAGATCGGAGCGATGGACTATCAGCCACAACCGCCGCCATCTTCTGACCCTTCTCCGTCGCCGTCTGACCGTCTTCCGGGAATCAGATCACCGGAGACGCCATCGAACAATCAGAACCACGAGATAGAGGACATAATGGGTTGCGTCACGGCTTTGGAAGCAGCACTGCTCCCATGTTTGCCAGCTAGAGAGCTTCAAGCCATCGACCGCTCTCCTCATCCTTCTCATCAAAGTCAGTCCCTTTTCTTATCTCTTGATCTTGTCTTTGAACCATCTCTTTTTCACCATTCTCAAAGTCTCAGCCTTTGAGAAGTCATTCAAGTTTTAGTATAATAGTTGACTTTCTTTATTAAAATCAATCCCAGTTCCCCCTCTAGTGTTTGGTTTAGTACTATTACCGTAAGGTCCGTAAATCGTTTTAAGTCTGGAGTTATTCTTGGCTGTAAGAAAGGCAATGGCTTCTTGTCTGGTGGTTGATAGTTTGAAAGTTGTCTGTTTCTTTCTACTAGAGAATATCATTTTTACTTCACTTGCTTAACTTATGATCTCTACTTAATTATCGATCATAACCTGAAGCATTTTTAAAAAAAATATTCTAGCTTGCCTGTTGATCAACGATGATGTGTTTTAATGTCTTTTATTTCCTTTCATTGCAGTTGATGTTGAACGTCACGCCAGAGATTTCATGGAAGCTGCTAAGAAGCTCCAGCTTTATTTCATGGGATTGAAGCGAGAAGATCACGCCCCCACAAGAGCTGAAAGTCTTAGGAAGGTTAGTTTCTAACAACTCACCAATGTGAGAGTTAACTCCAAACACATATTTGTCTCAAATCAGTTTCTGGTCTGTTGCTTAACAGGAGATTGCAGTCATGGAGGAAGAGCTCAAGACAAAAGAGGAGCTTATAAAGAAGCACTCGAGGCTTATCCAAGAATCACAGAAGCTAGTGAAAGAACAGATTGAGAAACACAGAGTGGAGCTGGAGAAAGTATAACACATCAAGCAATGTTTATTTTGTTTCAGTAGCATATATAGATGCAAACTCTCCTACTTATTTATTCATCCCATTTTATGTCTTTATTTTACATTGCAATAGTAATGCAGACAAAAGAGTGATTCCCATCTGCAAATCCACATCCCTTACAAAAAGCGCAGATACACTTAAATTATTATTGTTTTTGTGTGGCTTCTCTCAAGTCTATTAGATTCATTTACATGGAAGAAACACAGAAGAAGCTTCCCGTGGAAAGAGAGTCACTTGGTTTATGTTGACAACTTCACTCATATATCCATATGAGGACCACTAGGGGTGGGTTGGCTCTCCAATGGCATGTACTGTGCCATGATGCCTCTTATCTCCGCATCCATGTAAGTCTGCACAATTGTTTTGTTACTCAACTAATCTACCTAGATGGCTAATCTTCAATATGTATACATTATGATAACGAGGGAAACATACCCTGATCCTGTATTTGTAGACAGCATATCCGGCAAGACCTGCAACACCCACTCCGATTATAAGAAACCACAAAAAGCTCCAGCTGAGCTTTGTAGTTCCAACTTTGCTTGAACCTAACACATTCAAAAGCATCAAGCTTTGATCAATGGCTCTGCATTAAGTATGGGGCTTAAGAGGAAGGAAGATCTCTCTACCTATACAAGTGTCGTGTTCACGCATGTAGAGCAAACCATTCTTGCAGCTGCATTCATAACTTCCCCATGTGTTTTTACATTTACAGTCTGCGCACTGGCAAACCTTTTTCTCTTTGCACTCGTCCACATCTACCACACAATCAATCAAAATAATACCGTTTAGTTCTATATGCAAAGTAGACCGCATGAATATTAGTGCTACTAAAAACTTCCTCAACCAAATACCTTCACAGCTCTTTACTCCATCGCCCTTGAACCCAAGTGGGCATTTGCAACCATTTGAATGATCATCCTGAAAATTTCCATTTCAACAATGGTTAAGAAGATGATTGCTCAAGAACTAGAGATTTGATAAAGAACAACAAATACTTACTACGCAAGCAGAGTAAGTGTAGCTGCCTCGGGTTTCTCTCCAGCATCCTCCATTGTTGATACCACAATGCAAAGCTCCAGAGGCTGCCACGAAAAGAAAAGAAAAAAAAAGGAAAAAAACGTTGAGAACTGAGAGCATGCAATACATAGGAAATAGATAGAATCACCATGCCAGAGTTTGTGTTCTATTCCACACAAAAAAAAGTATTTCAAGCTACAAGGAGATAAACTAATATACCTCTGCAGTGAGTGTAACCGTCACCAGTAAATTTAACACCTTGAACAGTAGGGCACTCACACAATCTTCCCCTATATGTATCCTAAAATGCCCAATTAAGATCAAACAAAGAGTAATCAGTCTTAGTAGCAACAACAACAAAAAAAACAAAACCTGGAAAAGAAATAAAAACAGCAAAGGCCAAATGGTACCCGGCATGCAGTCAAGTTGGAAGCTCTGTCTTGCCAGCACCCACCATTGTTTTCCAAACATTCGTTAGTATTTAAATCTGCAATAGAAAAAAGAGAAAAAACAGAAACTTAACTCAAGACGATGTCCTCACTCAAATGTCACCAAAACTTTACAAGAAATGAGATATCATAAAATGAATAGTGAATGTCATGGAGATGGAACCTTCAGTTAGACATATAGCTGGTTCTGTTGACTCTTGAAAACCTGAACACATAGCTTTCAGCACTGCCCCTTTCTCCAGTTTACCTAAAAGCCCATGATAGATAGATACTTGAGTTAGCAAAAAAAAAAAATTAAACAGAGGAAGTGAGATGACAAGTTAGCTGTTCTTTCAGTACCTCTGTATTGTCTGTTGTTCACTACAAGAGTTGGGAGTATAGTCACGTCTCCACGAGAACCTTTGCCAACCTGAAACATACACATTTCAAGAATACATGGTTAATGTGAAACAAGAGATCTAGTAGAAAAGATTAGAGCCAGCTGGTAACAGAAAGACAAACCTGGGACTCCTGCTCTGCTTTAAGAATAGGGTTCTCCACATCTGCGTTAGGGTCTCCGATACACTTGTCCACCTTCTTGAGATCAATGTCTAAATGCACAGTAACAGAAAGAGAATCCAGAATTAGCCACTACAAGCTGATAGTTAACATCACAGGAGCAAAGACCATAGGGTCATGAAGCAATATACTCACCAAGGGACTTGATAATCTCGTCTGCACACTCCTTAGTGTACTTATTATCCTTCATCGGACACCTGATGGCGAAGTCAGTCACATAGTCCCACCAAACCCAAGGCTTGCCAGTCTCATTCAACACTCTATAAACACAAGCCTGGCGTAGATTCTGAACCACAACATCCTTCCCATCATACCCTTTAGTAAAATCCTGCTCAGGATCAGGCGCACAGTACCTTCCATGGTTGATACACTGAGACTTGCACTGCTTACTCAGCGTAAAAGCCTCGGGGCAGTACCAGGTGATGTAGTGCGGAGTGAACTGTGTATGCCCTCCTTTCTCGAGAATCTGAGCAGCTCCTTTGAAGTTCTTGAGAAACTCGATCTGAGTGTCACACTTCTTCCCACACTGGTCGTTGCTGTTAGTCCAGAGCTCGTATTCCACACGCTCGTCAGGGTGCGGAACAGACTCGGTCCAGTCCAGCTTCATGTTCACCATGTCGCCACCGGAGAGAGCAGACTTTAAACTGTCTCCCAAGGACTTGGTGATGAGAGCAGATGGAATGGTGATGTTTTGGAGATAATCTGCATCGGATTTGTCTTCTTCAGGTGTGTCCATTGTAATCAATGGCTCGGCTTTGTTGTCAGCTACAAGAATCGCTGCTGCTCCAGCTTGTTGAGCTATCCATGCTTTCAAAGTGAAGAAACAGTCTGTGTTCACAATAAAAACAAACATTCAGTTCCATAAAATTGAATATTTTCCCCCAAAATACTAAACAAAAAAATTGAATCTTTTTCAAATGCTATAATGAAAAATGATTTTTTTTTTTCAAATATTATAACCAAAATTGAAAATTTTCCAGATACAATAACCAAAAATAGAATCTTTTCACATTCTAAACGGAAGATTGAATATTTTTCAAATACTATAACGAAAAACTGAATCTTTTCAAATGCTATAACCCAAAAATTGAACCTTTTTCAAATACTATAACCAAAAATTGAATCTTTTTCAAATGCTATAACCAAAAAAAATTGAACCTTTTCCAAATATTATAGCCAAAATTAGATTTTTTTCCATATGTTATAACCAAAACTGAATCTTCTCCACATATTATAAACAAAACCTGAATCTTTTCCAGATAGTATAAACCAAAATTGCATATTTTCCAAACACTATAAGCAAAAAATTGAACATTTACCACATACTATAAGCAAAAATTAAAAAATTGAAGCTTTTCCTAATACTACAACCAAAAATTGAACATTTTTCACATACCATAAGCAAAAAAAAAAGAGAATCTTTTACTATCCCTAGACCCTAATACTATAACCTAAAAATTCAATCTTTTTCAGATACTACTTACTATAAACCTAATTGAGCAAATCCAATTAAGGGGAAACAAACCGAACCTCCACGATCGATGAGAACAAAAGTGGGTAAGCGACCAGCCTTCGACTTGAAGGATATATCGAAATCGCTGAAGCTTTTACAAGCCTTCTGATTCGATTTGGGATACACGACGGTTCCCACCAGTGTGCCGCCGTACTGAGGAACTCCGAAGTTCCCGATGGCACATTCGTAAATACCCTTGATCGAATCGGGCGACGTGACTTTGAGGTTGTTCTTCTCCACGACGAATCTACCGAGGGCTAGGCTCAAGATCAGAAGAAACGAGGCACTGAAAAACCCTAGCTTCTCCTGATTCATGGTTTGAAGTAAGATCTGAAACCCTAGATTACAGAGAGATCCGAGATCAGAACAGTGGTTTTTGTTTGGTCTTTAGGAGAGAGGAGAGAAGGCTTCTGAGTTAAGGAAAGAAGAGGAAGGTTTATGTAATGTAATAATAAATATATTAGGATTAGATTTACATGAAATGTTTAGAGTTAATTTAGTAATTAATTAATTAAATGATGGGAAGCATGGAGGGGTTAATGGAACGGTTCTTCTTTGTCGTTTCCGTAAATGTAGATAACAAAGATGAGTTTTAAAATTAGTTATGAATAGTAAAACGGGAAACACGTGTGTGTTGTTGTTATCTTGTAATTAAGATCTTTAGTATATCCAACCTGTACTGAAATAGAATACTCTTTAGACATTAGTACAGAGTCTACAGACTCAAGTCAGTGTATACGGAGCCCATATCTAGATTTTCTTTTAAGTACATTTCTTACCCATTACTTATAATATTGTGGTGGTTTATATTTTTGATGATCATAATCTTTCACGATCTGAGGTATTAAACAAAATTAACAAAACAGTAAAAGAAATACGTACTTGGTGAGAACAAAGACGTTTGAAATGAACCAGAAAAATGAATTAAGATAGAGGATTAATCAAGTATATTATTCGGACAGAACTTTTAAGTTTGATACACAATAAATTGAAATAGTGTTCATAAGCAGGGTAAATGCTAGTAGTAAACCATAACTTGTGGTTTAGTGGTGATTATTATGAAGGAAAAGTTTAGTACAGTGAAATCACTAGAGTTCGAGTCCCGTCCACTAGAAAATTAACGTTTTAATATCGCTAAGGATATGGGACCAATACGTGGATAACTCATGATTAGTATGGACCATTTCCGTTGGATCAGGATACTCATATATAATTCCAAAAAATGCTAGTAGTAGCCACTGAATTTGTATTATGTACATAGCTGCATATATTTGTAACCACTGCACTGCACATAACCTTAAATGTTTTCAGAGAAGAAGCACACCACTAGTAGATATATTGCCAAAAGAGCCGATTTAGGAAGAGCATAATTTGTTTGTTCTTCAAATAAGAGAGATCCCATTTGGGTCACCTCAAACACAACTAGAAGGTTCTCCCATATGGCTTTAGCCATGAACGAGGCATATGGTACCATGTAAAAAAGAAGAAGATAGAACCAGTTTATTGAACTCCAAAAAAAAGTCCAACCTTATAATTCATTAGAAGTTTTTTTATAACACATGTAACTAGGGTAATGTTCTATCAATAAAACTCATATGATTAAATTTACTCTTGTTTTGAATCTCATATCATGATATCAGAGCTAAATTATCGTAAGAACTACATTGATTATAGATAATATTCATCAAATGAGAAGGAGCTACCTTTTACGTACGGTAGCAAAGTTGTCTTCACTAGAACACATAAATAAGTATGTATACAAGTCTATAACAGTTGACAAAAAAAAACAAGTCTATAACCTTAATTACATGAATTATAATTTTTTTTTAACTATTTCTAATATATTTTGCTATTTTATCTTTAAAATAGAATAACTCTATAGGAAGAAATATATTTTATAGAGTAAAAAAATAGAGGGATAATATTTCTTTCAAAATATAGCAATATCTATTATACAAGGAATAGAGTAAGAGATGTAAAAATATAAGTGATTTGGAGATCATGTTCTAGTGGATCATAAGGTTGGATTTTTCTTCGGGATTCAATACCGTTAATATATCAATCATGTGAATAAGAGCAAAGACGAAGAACATGATAGTTTTTACTCACCAACTATGAGAAGATTGACCACATTTACTGACATTTCCTCTCGTTGTAAGTTCCAGCATAGTTGCAGCGACCGCAGTTTCCCTGAGCGGTACGTGTATATGTCCATACAAAAACTTGACCTTTCCTCATTGTGTTCATGTCCAACCAATGGTTCATTGCCTACTGTGTATCAGTAAAATCCATAGATGCATAGTCCCCCACAAAACTGGTTTACGAGTCTCTCAAAGACTTAGAAAGGTACTAGTTAGTATCATTTCTAACTGTAGTAAAAAAAATAGTCAACACCAGGGGCGGATCTAGAACTATATTTAATCGGGAGCATATAAAAATTTTCACTGCATTTTTATAACTAGATGGGGGCACTGTCATTTGATTAACCTTAATTGCTTGAAGAATGAGACGGGGTCACGTGATCCCGTACGTCCCTTACTACGTCCGCCTCTGGTCAACACAGTCCAGCTGAACCATAGTGTATTATTATTTTTTTGCTAAATTTGGTAGCATTGAGTGTATATATAGTTATATGTTTTGAAATGTTCCACAAGCATATTATTTTAAAAATCTCATATCTATACATCTTCTCACTATGTTATTTTTTTGCTAAGAATGTAAATATTATTACCAGAATAAGAATTTGGTTACTACCAGAATCTGCTGTTTAGCTATTCTGTTCTTAGAGGCCGCAAAAAAATTTAAAAGAACCTCTAAGAACTAATGATTAAATCCAATCAAACCACTAAAGATGAACACTGAAAATAATAATAGTACTAGAACAAGAGACAACCACTTCTCAATTACTAGGAGGAACCGAGAGAATAGCAAAAGAGGAAAGTTCGGATGGCACACATCCGAGGGTGGCTCAGGATGGCTTCAACGGAGGTGGCTGGCAACGACTCCGGGGCACCACAATAGGAGGACATCGAACAAACAAACCCATAGCTAACACGGTCAAGGACTAAGGTTCTAACCCGACATGACGTTGGAAGATAAAATGTTCCCCAAGCATAATGTTCAAAACATGAGATCCTTTTTAGAATTTTTTTGGGTTCAACATGCTTTTTAGAGTTAAGACTAACTAAATTGCTGCTTAGTTTACCAGTTATTGTTTTTGTTTTTTTTTTTTCAGTTTTGAATATTTTATTTTTCACTATAATGATTTTTGTTTGAAGTTATCCCCTATGCATTATTTGAGAAATGATTTGTCACATGTTATTTTTACAATCACTTTCACTAAATAATATGATATGTCATATTATAATTGATGACATGGCTAATAACAAAATATAACATGGACAATTACATTTAATGCTGATATATATTTTTGGTAAAATTTACAGAATATGGTAATAACTTATACATTACATTTAGTATCGATTTATATTTTTGATACACTTTTTAGAATATGGTAATAACTCATAAATCATCACTAAAATAAATATATTCAACTATGATATTATAAATTTTGAAATATTATTTAATTTTTTTATAACTATAAATTTTTATTATTAAAGTTTATAAAATTATAAATCTTTATAAAAATTATAAATCTTTATAAAAATTATAAATCTTTAGTCGCAATATCATTAGTTTTTTTAGATATTTACAAATTTTAAAAATACTGTTTAGTTTTAGTTTTTGATAACTATACAAAATTTATATGAATTTTTAGTAATTTTATATAATTTGATTTAATATATTTAACCAAAAGAAATATATTCTAACATTATAATTTTAAATATATATACATATATATTCTTAATTTTTTTTTAAATCTCTCTTAATTTTTTGATTAGTTAAATCAAATTTATATTAAATATTGGTCAAAATAATAAATTTATAATATTATACATTTCAATTTTAAATATAATTTTAAATTTTAAAAGTTTATCACTGCACATGTTAGACGGACCTATTTACTTTCATTGACTTGATCGTTTGATTAGTTTCTTTTAAAGCTTGACTAGGTGTTTTCCTGCACCATGTGCAGTAAAAAAAAAATTAAAATATATTTTAATAGATAAATATAAATTATATTTAATTTTTTATTAATATTAAAATTTTCTTTTTTTTATCAATATTTTAATATAAATTTGATTTAACTGAACATTAAAATTAAGATAAAATCAATTTTATTTATTTGAATTATATTTAAGAATGTGCATGTATATATTTAAAATTATAATCTTAGGCAGATTTTTCTATCTATTTATTTTAATTAATATATTAAATAAATATGTAAAATTGCATAATTGTCAAAATATAAAATTAAACAATATTTATAAAATCTGTAGATATATATAAGAAACTAATGATTTTACGATTTAATTTGATTTTTTATAATTTTCTAAAAATATGTATATATTTTTGAAATATTTTAATTTAAATGATATTTCGAAATTTGAAATGCCATAATTGAATATATATATATATATTTTAATGATGATTTATGAGTTATTAACATATTTTTAAAAAGTCCAAAAATATAAATCGACAATAAATATAATATATGAGTTATTACCATATTTTAAAAGTTTACCAAAAATATAAATTAACATTATAATTGTCCATGTCATATTAATCTATAAGACATGTCATCAATTTTAGTAGTCATGTCACAATATTAATCTAGGTGTTTTCCTGCACCATGTGTAGTGATGAATTTTTTAAAAGTTAAATTTTATATTTTAAGATGTAATTTATTAATATTATATATTTTATTCTTTTGACTGATAATTAATATAAATATCATTAATTAAGCATAAAATTAAGAGAAAATATATTTTTTTTTATTTTAAATATATTTAAGAATATATATGTATATATATAAAGTCAAAATCTTAGATAAGAAAAATTATTTATTTCATCTGGTTAAATGTATTAAATCAACTTTTACAAAATTACTAAAAATCATATAAAATTGTATAGTTATCAAAATTAAAACTAAATAATATTTACATAATTTATAGTTATCAAAAATTAAAACTAAATAATATTTACATAATTTATAGATATCTAAAAGAAACTGATGATATTACGATTTTTTTTTTAAATTCAGAAAATTTTTAAAAAATTAGATAATAAAAAATTTATAATTATAAAAGTAAAATTATATATAATATTTCGATATTAAAAATATCATATTTGAATATATTTATTATAATGATGATTTATGAGTTATTACCATATTTTACAAAATTTACCAAAAATATAAATCAATATTAAATGTAATATATGAGTTATTGTCATATTCTAAAAAGATTTCCAAAATATATATCAGCATTAAATGTAAGTGTCCATGTCATATTTAACCATATGACATGTCATCAATCTTAATAGCCACGTCACATTTTTTTTGTGAAAATGATTGTAGAGAAGACATGTGGCAAATCACTTCGCAAATAATGTCTAGGAGATAACACACATCTATCTTATTAAGTAGAAGTACTTTAAGTTTTTGTTTGGTAATAAGGATATGAGTCTTTAAAAAAATTAAATTTTGTTTGGTAACAAAATAGTAGAGAATTTTGTCTTTTCTTTATTTAAATGATAGATTTAAGTATTTAATGTCATTTCCTAATTTAAATAATAGGTTTCTTTAATAGAATGAATCTTAACCAAAATAAATTTCCTTATAGATTTTTTGTTAACATTTAATATTTTTCAATATTTATTAATAAAAATAATAAAATAAAATCACACATCAAAATCAATTTATATATCATATAAATAAAATATAAATATTTTATTTATAAATTGTTAGTATAACACTTTTATAATATAGGTCCAATTAGTTATAAATATTAGATTTTATATGATACACTGTGATATAATAGACAATTAAAATCACATAATATAATTATTTAAATAATAAATAAAAAAATTGTTTTAAAACTAACAATTATGTAATACATATTAATTTACACACACACACACATATATATATTATCATTAGAACAAAGAAAAAAATTGAAGTGAAAGCAAATATTTATACGGCCGCGGGTCAAACTATAGAAATAAACAACAATGGCGTAAGATTTTTTTTTTAACAAATTTATTTTAATTTCAAATATGTTTATATAATTTATGTATTTATAAATTATTTTATTTGTTATTAAGAATGCTAAGATTTTGGAATTGGAAAAAATTATGATCCATCTCTATATTTTTAATTAGGAATTTAAAATTTATATCAAAATATTTTTTTAAACGTTTAATTTTTATTATAACTATCAATGTTAATTTTCAATCTAAATTTATGTTTAAATATTACAAATATATCATTTATAAATAAAAAACTAAAACATAAAATAAATACCCGTCCGGTTGGGCGGGTCAAGATCTGATTTAATTCCACAACTAAATTGGTATACGCATCGGTTGTCCAAAAAAAATTGGTATATACGCATCGAATTTCACATAGACAGTATTGGGCTTGTAACATCTCTTTTATATTATTCGCTTGGGTCATAGAGAGTTCAATGGGCCTATAAACTTTCAGATTGCCCAACCCAGATGAACCATTGCATCACAGAAAATATGAAAATAGTGTAATTGAATAGTATAAGTCAAAGACTTATAGAAATGGATTGAGGTGTGAGACAATGGAATATGCTATTTTTGATTCCAGCGTCCGTACACGGCTTATCTATAATACGTAACACACGGATCAGTTTATTCATATTTTTGATTTGGACTTGGGAAAGATCCTTAAAGCATATCCTTTTGTACCATATAACTAAGCAACGTGGCCACATGACATAATTCACGTTCTACATCTTCTCACGGTCCATCAGATCAGATTACTTGTTTTACTCTTTCTCCTCTTGTTCATTGTTTGACACGTGCTCGTATCACTTCGTGTAAATATTCTCGCCGTTAGTTACGAAACATATTTGTGTGCCGTGTTCAGACACGGATATCCAGCAAATTAAGGTTTGATGTCGGCAAGATACAAATGAAAATAAAAAGAACATTATAGTGAAGTCTACTAGTACAACCATTTATGCTTAATGGAACCAAATCGCTCGTATATGTGTGCGGTCTTGAGGCTTCTTACTCTATCACTCACCAGTCGACGTTAGGAACTTGAACATGGTCCCCTTTCTTCATTTTTCTCTCTCTTGTATTATTATATCAATATATAACTAGATAGTATTGTTTTCATCTTATATTTTGTTGTTAAAGGTAATCATCACTTTAAACTCGATCGTACATCCTAATTGATACATTTTTCTCTTCAATGTTATATAATTAAGCACAAAACATATGTTAATTGTTCACAGTAAAGATTTTGGTTAATTAATTACGGTCTTAGCGATATGTTACAGAATAATTTGCTACTGTCGATACGTTTTTCATACGTACGAATATATGGAGTTCTGGACGATACTGTATTTAAAGGGAATATTTAAATTGTTATCTTAATTTTCTCATTCTTTATTACTTCTTTAGAGCATATTTATTGGGGTATGTTGGAGGGGGATCTTGGTGGGGGGGGGGGGGGGGGGGAGGGACCACAAAGGGTGGGAACCAAGAAGAAGAAAGGAGAAGAAGTGGTCTCGCGAGGAAACATTTTCTGGGCAGTTTCGCGGATCCCACGACACGTGGCGGCCCGCGATTGGTTTGTTTTAATTTTTTTTTTTAAACAAAAGGAAAATTAAAAAAAAAAAAAAACCCAAATGGGTATGAGTAGGGATGTTATATAGGGTTATGAGATTTAGGGCTGACCCAGCCCATTCAATAATTTAAGAACCCTAACCCAAATGTATTATTCATAAAATGTTTAGGGACACTTTAGGGCTGGGCTAAGGAAATAAAGAGTTTTAACAGGGTTAACCCTATTAGGTATTTTTTGTTATAGAACAATGTTTTGTTGTAGGGTCAAACCCTCAATTTTTTTTTTTTGATTTTCGTTAAAATTGCTAAAAAAGTTTCTATAAAATTTCAGAAATGATTTTTTTCCGTCAAAATCACAAAAAAAAAAGGGGGGGGGGGGAGAGAGACCACAAAGGGTGGGAACCAAGAAGAAGAAAGGAGAAGAAGTGGTCTCGCGAGGAAACATTTTCTGGGCAGTTTCGCGGATTCCACGACACGTGGCGGCCCGCGATTGGTTTGTTTTAATTTTTTTTTTTAAACAAAAGGAAAATTTAAAAAAAAAAAAACCCAAATGGGTATGAGTAGGGATGTTATATAGGGTTATGAGATTTAGGGTTGACCCAGCCCATTCAATAATTTAAGAACCCTAACCCAAATGTATTATTCATAAAATGTTTAGGGACACTTTAGGGCTGGGCTAAGGAAATAAAGAGTTTTAACAGGGTTAACCCTATTAGGTATTTTTTGTTATAGAACAATGTTTTGTTGTAGGGTCAAACCCTCAATTTTTTTTTTTTGATTTTTCGTTAAAATTGCTAAAAAAGTTTCTATAAAAATTTCAGAAATGATTTTTTCCGTCAAAATCACAAAAAAAAAATTATTTTGCCAAATCGGTTTTTTCGCCAAAATCGGAAAAATCAAGTTTTTCCGAAAAAACCACAAAATCGAGTTTTCCCACCAAAAACCACAAAATAGAGTTTTTCCGCATAAACCGTAAAACTGGTTTTTCCCGCCAAAATTGATAAATTAAGTTTTCTCACCAAAACCGAGAAACCCGAAAAATCGTGTTTTCAAGCCAAAATTGGGAAATCGAATTTTTCTGTCAAAATCGAGAAATCAAGAAATTGAATTTTCCCGCCAGAAACAAGAAACCAGGGTTTCTGCCAAACCGAGAAATTAGGGTTTCCCGCCAAAATCAAGAAAACGAGTTATCCCGCCGAAACCGAGAAATCGAGTTTTCCCGAGAAATCATGGTTTTTCAAGAAAACCGAGAAATCTTGTTTTTAGAGAAAACCGAAAAATCGGTTTTCCCGAGAAAAATGAGAAATCGGGGTTTCCCGCCAAAACCGAGAAATCGGGTTTTCTCGAGAAAACCGAGAAATAGGGTTTTTCCCAAGAATACCGAAAAATCTAGTTTTCCCGAGAAAACCAAGAAATTGGGGTTTCCCGCAAAAACCGAGAAGTCGGGGTTTTCTGCCAAAACCGAGAAATCAAGTTTTCCCGAGTTTTCCCGAGAAAACCGAGAAATCGATTTCCCGAGAAAACCAAGAAATCGATTTTCCGAGAAAAACGAGAAATCGGTTTTTTTTTCCTAAAAACCGAGAAATCGAGTTTTCCCGAGAAAACCGAGAAATCGAGGTTTCCCGCTAAAACCGAGAAATCGAAGTTTCCCGCCAAAACCGGAAAATCGAGTTTTCCAACCAAAACCGGGAAATCGAGTTTTCCGCTAAAACTGGGGAATCGAATTTTTCCGTCAAAATTTAGAAATTTTTGTTTTCTGCCAAAACCGAGAAATTGAGTTTTCTCGTCAATACCACAATAATGAATTTTCCCGCCAAAACCAGAAAATAAGTTTTTTCACCAAAACCTGGAAATTGAATTTTTCTGTCCAAATCAAAAAATTAAGGTTTTCTGCCAAAAACACAAAATTTTGTCTTTTTTGTTGAATTTGCAAAATCTCATTTTCCGTCAAAATTCTCAAAATAGCTAAACAGTGTTAATCATGTTAATATTATTTGCTTTTGTTTTACAAGATTTTATACAATGGGTAACCCTAACCCAACCCCTTCATGCATAGACTATTAGGGTTAATGTTGGGTTGGGTTAGAATAGGGTTGGGTTTATATTTTATAGGGTTGGGTTGGGCTGGGTAACCCAATACACCATCCCTAGGTATGAGGGATAATTATGCTCTTAGGTGTAGTTCATTAAGGTTACGGAAACCTCATAATTAAACTATTAGGCATTGACTTTCTAACTATTTTTTCGTTAACTGATGGAAAGATAAAGGAAGCTGCAAGCAAAACTAACAAAACGTATATATGATTTATAAAAAGACTTATAAAAGGAAATGAAGTAACTTGACGCGATGGCTAAAGAGATGTATAAAGTAGTAACACACCTGAATTCATTCACCTATCTCTTCAATAACAATCCATTCTTCTTCACCAAACTTTAACTCTTTAGACAATAAGATGAACGTTTTTGCTCTCTTTTTTAGTTTGAATCTTTTGTTCCTTTGTCCGTTCTTGTCTCAAGCCGATGTACCGGAACTCAGCCGCGAGCCCCCTCGTCCCATTGTCTTTGTCCCTCATGACCGCTCCAAATCTGATCCACAACAGGTTCTTTGATTAAACTCTCTTTCTCAACAGCTTTTTATAATGTTTTGTTCAAAACATTATATTTGTTAGCAATTCCTAAGATTTTTCATCCTCACCTTTGTTATGTTCTTCAAACATCACAAATATATTTTAGTAATTATCAAGGTACAAACCCCATTATGCAGTTGAATTTGTCATTGCATATTTTATTTTTACTAATCTACATTATCTATTTCCCTTTTATTGGATCTCAACTTTGTGCGAGACAAGATGTTACTTATTTTCGGTGTTATGTTTATGTTCTTGTCTTGTCTTAATTAATATATCACATATTCTTTTGCAACATTTCACATTCTCAGTATTCTACTAGATTTTATGACATAGACCCCGATTTCATTGTTGACTTTACCGTCGTCTGAATAGGTTCCACCTTTGTTTGATACAAGATCATACTTATTAGTGCATACTACTTACAGAAAATATTCAAAACGTTTTTTCTATATTTCCTGCTTTTATTGATGACATAAAATTTTCCATTTGAAATCTTGTTTCTAAAGGCTTGTGTTGGTGTTGAATATTTGAACAATTAAAGGTGCACGTATCACTGGCGGGTATGGACCACATGAGAGTAACATACATAACGGAAGACAAGAAGGTAGAATCGGTGGTGGAATACGGTACGCAACCGGGAAAGTACGATAGAAAAAACACAGGAGAATCCACTTCTTACAAATACTTCTTCTACAGTTCGGGCAAGATCCACCACGTCAAGATCGGACCTCTAGAACCCAACACCACTTACTATTACAAGTGCGGCTGCAACGGTCCTGAATTTTCTTTCAAGACTCCTCCCTCATCTTTTCCTGTCGAGTTCGCCATAGTCGGTACATTCCCTAATCTCATTTTTTATGTTTTCTATAGATTATTCTGGAAATGGAGATATTAATTGGACAAACGATAGTTAAACCGGTAGATATGAAACTCTTTTTCTTCTTCTTTTAAAAGTGTTTTGACTAAATTTTTACAAATTCAAATTTATGAGCTTCACGTAATAACACGAAACCGTGCAAGAGGGTGTATGTTAGGCACGCCCACAGCTTTTTCGGTTCGATTGCTTTTAAAAGTCGCACGTTTGTACGTCGGCTATGTATGTTTTAGGGGGTGTCAAAAGCTTTACATGTGCAAGAATTGGCTTAGTTCCAAAATATGGGTTAATGGTATATCCATCAAACCAGTTTGTTTTACGTATTAATCAATAGAAAACTTTTGTAATCTATAATTGATATTAATATACATAATTTAAAATTGAGCTATATAAACATATAACTTTTCGTAGATATTCATGTCCATGTATAAAAGACATGAAATTCATAGATTTTTCTTTTTGGATGAGTTGAATCTACAACTTAGAAAACACTACATCCATGACGATTGGGTTTGGACTGCGGTTGATCTACTTTCACCCTCTATTAGTCTTATTATATACGTTGTGTTTCTGTTCATACCGGTTAAGACCAATGTTCATGTGTTTATGAAATACTGGTTTTTATGTCAAATTGAAGGCGACCTAGGCCAAACCGAGTGGACAGCAGCAACACTAGCTCAGATAAAAAGCCAAGATTATGACGTTTTTCTACTTCCCGGCGACCTCTCCTACGCCGACACTAACCAGCCACTTTGGGACTCCTTTGGCCGCCTGGTGGAGCCACTTGCTAGTAAGCGTCCTTGGATGGTTACTCAGGGAAACCACGAGATTGAATTCTTCCCAATCATTGAACACACAACCTTCAAGTCATACAATTCCCGGTGGCTCATGCCTTACACCGAGAGCCTCTCTGAATCCAACCTTTACTACTCTTTTGATGTCGCCGGTATCCACACGATTATGCTCGGTTCTTACACCGACTTTGACAGTGAATCCGATCAGTACCAGTGGCTCCAAGCTGATTTAGCAAAGGTTAGTTGGGATATTATGCAATGTTTAGTTCATCACAATCATTTCATCTCTTTAACAAAAACATCTTTTCAAAAGTTATATTTTGATCTAAATAGTTTATCTAATTTCAGGTTAATTTATTATTTAACCAACGCTGATGAATCTTAAATTCAAATCATACTAATTTAATTAAGATTATATTCGGTAGAAATTCGCATATATATATATAATTTTATTTTATTTTTAATATGTTTGTAAAATAAAAGAATAGCATATTTTATAAACTGGCGAAAAGAAAACATTGCCTAAAGTCTCATCATTTCAAGCTTTTCTATCAATTCTTAAGAATTATATTTTTTTGTTAATTTTTATTTTAATATCATTTTAAAAGGTTGACCGGAAAATGACACCGTGGGTGATAGTGTTGCTGCACGCGCCTTGGTACAACACGAACGAAGCGCATGAAGGTGAGGGAGAGAGCATGAGGGAAGCCATGGAGTCTTTGCTCTTTAATGCTCGTGTCGATGTCGTTTTTGCCGGTCATGTTCATGCCTACGAACGTTTCGTAAGTACTCATCTTCATTTTTCAAATAAAGATAATTATATAACTTATATTAAAGGAGAATTGTGCTTGATGCAGAAGCGGGTATATAACAACAAGGTTGATCAATGTGGACCTATATACATAACCATCGGTGACGGGGGCAACCGAGAAGGCCTTGCTACATCGTACGTGACCTTCTATAATTAAATCTAAACTTAGTCTCATATTGTTTTAAATTTCTATATTTTTTTGTCACTCGAATTACAGGTTTAAGAAGCCTCCTTCGCCTTTATCGGTATTCCGCGAACCAAGTTTTGGACATGGTAGATTGAAGGTTATAGATGAAAAACGAGCACATTGGTCGTGGCATAGAAACAATGACTCCAACACAGTTCTTGCTGATGAAGTCTGGCTCGAGAGTCTTAGTGCGTTATCGTCATGTTGGCCTTCAAGTCAATCCCATGATGAACTCTAAATCATCATACAATCAGACATTTTACACACACACAAGAAATAATAACTGCAAAAAGGGCTTGGGGAATTAAGGACTTTGGCCCCAAACCTCTTAGTATTCAAAAAAAAAAGAATAACTACAAACATTCATTTTGTTATGCCCTTTCTCAAAAAAAAAAAACATTTCATTTTGTTATAAAATCACATTCTTATTAGGCATTTTATATTTTGAATTTGGGATTTTATTTGGAGATTCTGTTCATGTATTGCCTGCTTATGTTTTAGGTTTCTAACATTGTTAGTTTGTAAGATAGATGGATGTATGATGTAAACAGGACTTATCTTGCTCGCTAATTCTTTGGTTCCTTTGAATCTATACTATTAAAACATGAACATTCTGAAAAATCTACTTATTTAAGGTTATTGCACCCTTTCATTAACTAACAATAATTTGGTCTTACTTAATATTTTTCTAACTGTTTTATAGTCTAACTAATTTAAATAATCTAATTTAAATTCAATATAATTTGATACAGTCCGAATAATTCATAGTAAAATATATTAAAACACTTCTTACCGCCACGTCACTTATTAATTCCAATACGAGAATGTAAATGATAAATTCCAAAACAAAGCCATGTCTGTTGAATCCCACTAAAAAACGATGGTGGTTGCTAAATTCAAAATTTTAATGTTGATATTGCATAGGTTATAACAATCAATTTGAAACCAAAAAGAATATATTATTGATATGCTATTTATATTCATTTACTTGATTAACAATTTACTGATTAATTCAAAATCATTTTAAAGGAAGTTGATTGTTAGAATATATTTTACTTTGTTAACCAAAAAATAAATTATCTATATTAAGGCGGTAATAGTATTGATCATTACAAATCTATACTGTTAAAAGGGAAGCAGTCTTGAAAAGTCGACTTATACAAATTGTTCTGGACCCTTTCATTTTTTTAGTCCAACCTATTACATATAACAAAATCTTATAACTAACTTATTTTATAGCAACTTAATAAGATTCTCCTTCATTTAAATAAAGCTTATTACTGTTATTGACTTTAAATATTACTATAATCTAAACCGTTGACTTCTAACATTTTAAATATGTGCGTAAGAAAGATTTGCATAAACCATTGTTTCTATTACTGATGTTTATATATATTTTTTTGTATCGAATGATGGTGTGAAATTAATATAAAACAATATGGTACCTCATCTATACTATTAAAAGGGAATCACTACCAAAAAAAATTACTTAAAAAAATTATTGAATTCTTTCACTAACTAATTATTTTTCGTCCAACTATTTGAAAAATTGATTTGCGGATGCGGGTTATGAGTTTTTTTATGCGGGCTTAGTATGAGTTGGTGGATTTTGGATCGCAGCTACCCATCGACCCGCAAATTATTTAAGAAAAATAAAAATTAAAAAAGTAAATACTTTTTTAAATACACGAATTTAAAAATAATAATTTAAAATTTAAGTCATGTATAAATTTTTTATTATAAATATACTTTTATAGTAATTAAATTAAATAATGATTTTTAAAATATGTATATAATCCACGGATAACCACAAAATTAAGCGGAGCAGATGCATGTACAATACTATTTGTTTGCAGGTTGTGCGGATCATATTTTTAACCAAAACAAAGTTAAAAATCTGCGGGTTGGCGGGTCAGCGGGAGAGTTCGACCCGCAACTCAGCCTTAACCGTGTATATACCGGATCAATTTTTAAATTACAATATATTTTGATCTAAATTTATACACAAATATGATTACAAAAATACAAATATAATCAGAAAAAACAAATTTAAAAAAAATTAAATTTAAAACAAAAGAATTTACCCGCTCTTTTAAGGACGGGTCAAAATCTAGTTTATTAGTTATTAAGACCGTTCGTAAGTATTTTTGGTTTTAAACTAGTGAAGTGGTAACCAAAAATCCAAGAATGATCAAATTACACTCACCATTTCTCCTGCTTTGGTGTATTACTTTCTCACCACTTTTTTATTATTTTAATAAAAAGAGTTATCATCTAAGCAGCATGACATCTAAGCACGCATGCTGCCTTGACAATGTTACTAAATGTTCTTTCATTTAGGTATTTTAGTTGAAAGTGTGTGTCCTATTTTCATAGCCTTGACCAAATTAAACACTTCTTCGTTACTTTATTTTTGTGTGTGCCAAGCTCTTTATAAGCAGCGCCGTGCCTGATATTTGTTGGTCTATGAGAAAAAAAATTGGATCGTTAAAATAAAATTAATAAAGTAACACTTAATATTCGAATCCGTGTTGACAGAAATAAATCATACAAAAGCTTCATGAACTATCTCAAGTTACTTGATTATTTAGAAAATTTATCTTAATATAAATTTTATACTTCTTGGCTCTCAAGCATGAGCACATTCTGGCTTGATGAGTTTGTATTCGGGCACAGCCCCGTTTATAAGATTATAAAAACCTTAACAACTCAAGCATTGGCTTTGTACTGTTGTTCTTTTCGAATTTTGTTTCGTTACACGATAGGAAGATGAAGAAAGCTGCAAGCAAAACTCCAAAAAAAACGAAAAAATGACTTGTCGAGTTGTACAAACAAAACCTAAGACATATCGGTTCAATACTTAATCAATTCATCACATATTTTGTTTCCTTCATCTCCATCTTAACAAGTCCTAAAAGAAGATAAAAATATCTGGTCTCTTACTAATTAGCTAAGTTAGCTTTATTCTCTTCTTCCCCTCTCTCCGTTTGGTCCCAAGCTGATCATGATTCGGATTATAAAGCAACATTACTCAGAATATATGCTTAAATCAACCACTAAAAGCTAAACAACTGGTGGAAACACCTTAGCCTAATGGTTAAGGTCTAAAGGCTTCTACACCCAGGTTTGGGGTTCGACTCACAGACTATGCAATTTATTGTAGATTTTTTCAAATCCAGATTTCAAGTCTCGGAGAGAGCGCGATTTATTGGGCAACTATGCAAATTATGGAAGGAAGGATTACATGCAATTATGCGATTATGGAATGAAGGATTACAAGAGATCTTCAGCATGGTGCAAGTAAATCTGGTCAAGCGTGGATCTTCATAGAACGGCTCAGATGATGCAGTTAGGCGTAGATCTTCATAAGACAGATAGTATTGTCGGTTGTCGAATCGTCTATATAATGTTTCTAATAATTGTAATATCATAATAAATCAACGTTAAAAAAAAAAACTAAACAACTGAAAATCCAATTCTATAAAGAAAATAACTCCTACTTTTAAGATCAGTTCGTTATATATGAATTTTTCAGTTTTCCATATTTGATATTATTTAAACATTTTTAGTTATTTAAATTAAAATAAAAGATGATTCTCTTACTTTATGTTTATGTGCAAATGATTTGATTCTTTTACTTTATTGATTGCAAATTATTGCTGATGCAGCAGCCGATATACAACAACAAAGCCGACCCATGTGGACCAATGAAACATAACTATCCGTGACGGTGACGGTGACAGTCGAGAAGGGCTTCTCTTTATCGTATGTCGCCACCGCCCATTATTCATCTAATTTATATATTTTGCCTAGAATATGGTTTTGTGTTTTTTTTCAGAAAACTATTCAAATGAATACATTAACCGAAGTATATTATCGATCTATCTAATTTTATTGTAGTTTTTTTTGGAATAAATGATAGACCATAAAAATTAATATTTCCAACTCAAGGGGGGTGTATTTAACCGAGAATTTCAGGTGATTTGTATTAAAATAACAAATCCACTGTTATTAAAACATGAATTTTAAAAACTCATTTAAAATCCACTGTTATTGAATTTGACATTTCGTAAAGTACTCTGAAATCCACTGTTATTGAAAATATTTTAAGTTGTGGGATTTTAAAGTTTTGAGGTGATTTTAGGGTGTTTGGGTGGAGTTTTTTAGTTTAAAAAATTAAAACTCAAATTCCATTGTTTTAGGTGATATTCTAGAGTAGTTTAATAAAAGTCACCTAAATCTCTGCAACTTATTAAAATCATCTAAAATTCCATTAAAAATCAAATCACATCAAATGTTAAATTGAATACATCCCCTAAATATTAAATTAACAGGTTAAATAAGCTTTACTGACCTACTTTGTATGCATTCCCTTTCAAAGGAGCAGGTCACAAATTTTTTTTTTTTTGCAAGTACTTCCTTTATTCATCATCTTCTTTTCCTCCAAATGAGATATTGTTTTCGAATACAAGGATTTGAAAGAAATTTAAAGACAATAGAATTTGGGTTAGGCTGATAATAAAAAAAACTATTGTGAAGCAAGCAGAGACAAAGGTGTATGGCCGGCGGTGAGGAAGCAATCAGACGTCAAAGTAGCGGAACCAAAAGTATAAATAAGTCTGTGAAGTGGAGGTAGCCTGAGAAGGAGCTAGAGCAGTGTGCGTGATGGCAGCACGATCCAAACCAGTCAGCTTTGCCTTAATAATTTTTTTTACCTCTTTAACAAAAAAGTCGAAAACTTGTTTGATCAAAAAAAAAAGTCGGTCACAAACTTGTATCTAACAATATTTCCTATGTAAAATTATATATTAAAAAAAGATAATTGGTTCTTCGTCAATTTTATTTTATTTTAGAGTAAAAAATAAATAATAAACAAAAATTAAAAATATGATTCTATCATTGCAAAATGAAAATGGAGTAAAATTGGAACATTTCTTACACTAAACTCTATTTGGATGTGAAATATGAAGTGTGATTGTAGGTCCAAATTCGAAACCATAATCTTTACGTATATAAAAAGAACACAAATGACAAATATTTCAAACATTTTTTATGAAAAAACTATTAAGATACATAGTTTTTTTTTGAATGAATATTAAATTTATTCGAAACAAAAAAAACTTTTTTACAATGTGTGTCTTTTTTGCATCAATGAGATGCTATGAGTAGCAAATAAAATGATCTTATTACATCAAGAGTCGGATGCTCGCGAAGCAAACCATATCACCATGGCTCCTTCGAACTTTGTGTTCTTGTCTCTTCCAATGACGGAGAGTTTGTTTCGAATCTGTTTTTCAATGAGATTTCTCAATAGTGTCGTACTCGTGGGGGCTTCACCGTGCTTCTTACCATTGCGCTCTCTCCATACTGAATGGATAGTAATCTGAAAGGCGTATCGAATAAGAAACAAAGCAGTTTTGTCTCTTGTTGAGTTTTGCAGGATCTCCAAGATATTCTCCCACCGAGCTGTGTAATCGGAACCCAAGATCCTCGCCACTAATCCTCTCCAGATGGTCTCAGAGTAAGAACACCAGAAAAAAAAGGTGGCTTCTCGATTCGTTAGGTTCCTGACAGAGAGGGCAAGTTGCATCTGTCGCTGCATTCCATCTCTTCATCCTCTCCCCAGTTGCAAGTCTGTCATGGACAGCGAGCCAAGTCAGAAAAGAGTACTTTGGTGTTGCTTTCGCAAACCATACACTCTTGTACCAAGCAACAGTCGTGTGAACCGTGCGAGTGATCCTCCAGGTTTGAGACGTGCTGAACTTTGGCAAGTATGTGTTTTCTCTACACTTCCAGAGATTGATGTCCTCTGCACTTGTGAGACCTTTAGTGCGCAATTTGTGAATCTCCTCCTCTATCTTATTCAACACATCAGTTCTATGTCTCCTCCTTCTATGAACTTGTATTGCTCTTTCCACTGTGTCGTACTTGTGGATACCCATAGCCATACATCCTCCATTGCCCACAATATCGGTGAGCCTCCCCAAACTCGACCAATCATCATACCAAAACGATGCAGATGCGCCGCTCTGGATTTCAATTTTGTTAAGAGAAGCCGCCATTGGTCTCTGTTTGAGGAGTTTCTTCCACATCCATGAAGGCATGAACCAAGAGAACTACTTTCTTGTGTAGACCAAAAAGATCCCTTCCGCATGTATTTGTGAATCCATTGAACCCACAATGAAGCTTTTGCAGACAAGATTCTCCATATCAACTTCAAACAGCTAACATTGTTTGCTTCTTCAAGAGATTTTAAGTCCAGGCCTCTTTCCTCCTTCGGCTTACATACATCTTTCCAAGCTATCTTCGCCTTTCTCGGGTTCAATTCATAGTTTTTTAACGTTACATAATCTATTAATCAGACATTTTGTATACTATTAAAGATTGTATTGGAAATTTGATTGTTATACGTATAATTTTTTTCTTTTCACTGGTGATAACTTTCTATACTATCAAATATTCAAAGTGGAATCAAAATTCGTGTGTTTAATATATTCCACATCTATATAGGCGCATAGCACTAACATAAGAACCTATAAGCCTTTTAGGCTTCGTAAGATTATCAGCTTTTAGTTTCGAAATTAATAATTGTAAGTATGCTTGTCTGAATAGATTTTCCTTCTCTGTATAGAAGGACGGACCTGCCTTGTAACCCGAACGGCCGAACTCATTAACTTAAATACAAATTTTAGATGACCAGAAAAAAAGAATAATTCAGTACACGCAAAAGCCACATAATTTACCCGAGAAGAAAAGCTAACGCGAATAATCTTATTTCTTTATAGGGAAAAGAAAATTAATTGGGAACATGATGAAAGCGTCACGTGACACGTGTCCGTTGATAATACATATCTTTTACATAATGACCCATGATGAACGGCTGAGATACCATCATGGTTACTCTGAGACGGACGCGTTTAAATGAAGACAGAAAAGTCAATGCATCGAACGGCTCGGATCAAATCTTCTGAAGCTTCGCCGCTTTGACCAACGGGTTCGCCTTCGCGATCTCTTCACGACCGGCCGATTTGAAGTCGAAGGTGCATCCATGGACCTCGGGGTACCTGTGGACCCCGCAGTAAGTCGTCCCGCACCGGCACTTGAATCCGGTCAACCCGACCCGTTTCCTGCACGTCGTGCAACGATTCGGCCGTTTCAGCTGCTTCTCCTCCGTCGTCGTCAGCCGCGGCGGAGTCACCGTCACCGGAGCGTTCTTCGTCGTTACATCCAGTTCAGCTGATGGATTTTGAACGAGAGGTGAGATCGCCGGAGAAGAGACGGAAGCGATCTCCGCCGAAGACGGGGGAGATACGGCGGAGAGAGATGATTCGACGGTGGTTTTCATGGAGGCTTGTTGCTGCTGCTTGAGACAGAGATCGCCGTAGCAATTGGAGCAGAGATTCATGGTGGCGGAGCTTCCGAGGAAGCCGCAGTTGTTAGCGCAGAGACGGTGGCCTTCCGGCGTCTGACATCGATGCTCTTCCGCCATAGATCTTGAGAATTTTTAATCGATCAAGCTCGTCGAAAATCTGGAAAAAAAAACAAAAGTCGATTAAAAGATAATTAATTTGCAGAATTAATAAAAGGAAGAACAAAACACGGACCAGAGTCTTGTAATAAAACAGAAGATCGGTAATAAAAAGCGAAGAAAAATTCAGAAAATTTTCCTCCGCTTTCTTGGTAATAAGACGAATAGAAATGGAAAAGAAGAGAAGAGAAGGAGAGTTTATTAAAAAGGCAAAAAATACAGAGAAGAGGGGAGAAAAGGAAGGAGCGGATGAGAGAGGTTGTGTTTACCTGTTCTTGAGAGATGATGAAGAAAGATGATTCACTTATATTTTTATTTTTATTTTTTTTTTTGCTAGAAACGATTGAATCGGGAAGGGGGACAATATATGCAGAGCAAAAGGAGAGAGAAAGAGGAAAGGAAACAACGGCGAAAACAGAGACAACGCTGCTGGAAATTTAAATAGAAAGATAACGGTATTTCATTCCATTCGTATATTAATTTTATATTACCCTAACTTTTTCTTTTTTTTTTGTCAAATTACCCTAACTTTTTCTAAACAATAAAAATAATGTTTTTATATATTATTACAAGTTAATTGTATTTTATCATTATCTTTAAATAACTTTGGAATGGGGTAGTAATTAAATAACTTTGTTTTTGTAATTTAATATTATTAACTATTAGAAACACATAAATACAATTATCTTAAGAACATCTGTTTTTATAAATAGGGGAATAATTATTACTACAGTATTTTATACTAGCGATTAAATGTCGTCATGGTGGTGTCACTTATTGATTCATATAGCATTTTCATTTAATTTTATGGTTGAATGTTTTTTCCTACAAAAGTAAAGTCCTTTTCCTTACCAGAAATAAAACTCATTAGATGGGTCAAACTTTACACCGTGTGCGATATTAATAAATTGTAACGTGTTGATACCTTGGAAGAACCACTTGGGATCTTTCTTCTTTATGTCAACTTGGTATCAAATTTACCACTCGTTTCTACAACTTATCAGAGACTTTTTAGAAAACATTTGGACGGTCCAATTAAAAAAAAATACATATAAAACCTCTAATAATTGATCAATTTGATGCTTGAAGGGTAGGCGAAATGATGCACGCAATCCTTTGATTGGGTTGGTTTATAATTAAGTATCCTAAGATAGTGTTAGGAATGTTTATTAGTGGGGGTTCAATAATTTGTCGCCACGCTTTTACGTGGTGAAAGTATATGTGCATGATGCAAGCCAAGCCAGCATGGAATTCAAGAATACTGAATAAAAGAAATGTTACTAGAGGAAAATGTAAATCCTAAAAAAGTAAGATGAAAATAACGAACCTGATAACAATAAAAAAAGATGGAAACTCATAAAAATATAATAAAATAATATTTTTAGTAACAAAGAAGAAGAAGCAGTTTTCTTAAACAAAACAATAAAAATTCAAAAACATTGATTATGAAATTGCTTTAACTCATCGTATGTAGAATATTTTTTCAAAGGAAAAATCGCATTTTAAACACTGAGAGTGTCACTTTCTAACACTTTAAACACTGAAGTTTTTTTGCTAGCACTTTAAACCTTCAAAGTGACATTTTTAACATAACAAACCGTCATTGACATTTTCCTATTCATATGTGACCGGTACTGTTCATTTTACAGGTAAAAAAATAATTAAAATAATTAAAAATATTAAAATATATAAAAATTCATAAAAATTCGAACAAAACTGGAAATTGCAAAAAAATCAAAACAAAGTTCAAAAAAAAATCTAAAAGTTCAAAAATATAAAAATAAAAAATTTCAAATTTTAAAATAAAATAAAATATTAAAATTTCTAAAAATTCAAAAATAAGATCTAAATTTAAAATATCAAATTTAAAAACTAAAATAAATTTTTAAAACTTTAAAAGTTCTAAAAAATCAAAAATAAGATCTAAAATTTAAAATTCAAACTTAAAAACTAAAATTGTAAATATTTAACAGAAAAAAATAATATAAATAATAAAAAAGAATAAAAATTTGAATAAAATTGCAAAAAAAATCAAAATAAAGTTCAAAAAAAATCCAAAAGTTCAAAAATATAAAAACTAAATATAAAATTTCAAATTTGAAGCAATTGAGCATCATAGGAATAAGCTAAAAGCAAAGAACATGAAGTGTATCTTCATAAGCTATTCTCCAACACAGAAAGGATACAAGTGATATCATTCTCAAACAAAGAAAGTACTTTTCTCTAGGGATGTGAAGTTTATGTAAGAAAAATGTATCTATACTGAGAAGAATTGGGATGAGTTCAAGGATCTATCTCAGGCATCAGATAATGCCAACAAGCTGAAAATTATTTTGGAGAATCTTGGAATCAATTTATCAAATGAGAAGAAGGCAACCATAGAGCTGTACCTACTCTAGGGACTGAACAAAATCATGAAGAAATCATTCTGATCATGAAAGGGGCAATGAACAAGAATCATAACAGCAACAACAACAAGGTTCATATGCTTATGATCAGGAGAGTGCATTGCTCATTTTTGAACTTTTAGATTATTTTTTTTTACTTTGTTTTGAATTTTTTGCAATTTTTTCCAATTTTATTCAAAATTTTTATGTATTTTTATTATTTTGATTAATTTTTGGGTTAAATATTTATAGTTTTAGTTTTTTTAAGTTTGAATTTTTAATTTTAGTTCTTATTTTTGTTTTTTTTTTGAATTTTTAAAGTTTTTAAAATTTTATTTTAATTTTAAAATTTGATACTTTAGTTTTAGATCTTATTTTTAAATATTTAATTTATTTTTAAATTTTAATTTTAATTTTTGTATTTTTGAACTTTTAGATTTTTTGAAATTTGTTTCGACTTTTTCCAATTTTTTTAATTTTGTTCGAATTTTATGTATTTTTATTATTTTTTATTAATTTTATTAATTTTTTACCTGTTAAATGAACAATACCGGTCACATATGAATAGGAAAACGTCGTTGGAGGTTTGTTATGCTAAAAATATCATTTTAAAGGTTTAAAGTGCTAGCCAAAAAAGTTCAGTGTTTAAAGTGATAGAAAGTGACACTCCGAGTGTTTAAAATGCGATTTTTCCTTTTTCAAACATGGCTCGTTCTTTTTAACTGACACTGATGCTAATTATATAATCATTTTAATGTAATAGGAGAACTACAAAAAATGTGCGTAAAATGAAAAAGATTTGAGAAGTAAGACAGGGTGGAAGCGGAGCCAAAATGGAAGTCCAGCCTTTACCTTTATCCTTAAGAGTACTCTCTTCTCTCTCCCTTATCTTTATATATATTTTATTTAAATATCTTTAACCACAGATTTTAAGCAGCTGATCATAGGTGTGGTCAAAATATTGGTGAAATTGATGTGATCCTTTATTCGTTTCGTTCCATCCGAAAAATCTGAATATCTGTAATTTTATGAATTGAAATAAATACTAAAATTCAATATCTGTCAAATAAGAAACAAATCACAAATATTCATTATAATATAATCCGTAATGTATATATGTATATACATGTATATATAAAATTATATAAAATTTATATCTCTATATAGATTTTTAGTTATTTTACCCACTAAATTAATTATTTGGTCACTAGTTTTTTTAAAGTGTGGTTTTTAAATAATTTGTAATTTAATATTATTATTTTATATTAAAGAAATTCTTTATCATTTAATACTTTTTAGATTTTTTATTACTTTTACCGGATCGAGGGATCGAATCAGATATCCGGTAAAATATACTAATTTTCCAAATATCCGTAATACCGAATATCCAAAAGATTACGGATCAAAAATCGATTATTCGTATGGACGTATCGGATAACGGATATTCTTAAAATTCTAGATATTCGTTCCGTGTCGACCCAGCTGATTACTAGCAAGGAACATAACAACACGCAGTTATCGGCAACAAAGCATATCTTTTAGTTGGACAAAAAGAGTGTTTTCATACTATGAACTTTATGATATGCTTGTGATATCATTTCATTATGTGAAATCAAATAATATAAAGTTCGCACATAGATTTGAAAACATGATGTCATATATACGTTTTTTAGAAACCTTTTATCCCCTATATCCAGTGGAATAAAACATATACTTATAGTTTTCGTATTTTGTGGATTATCTTAGATAAAAGCCTATCTAAGAAAGAGGTTGAAAATCAATTATGATTAATAACGATTTCAACTTATCTAAATTTGTAGTCGAGTTTCTTATGTATTATGGGTTGAATACAGTTCGCTAATTAATTCATTGAATGGAAAACCATCAACCGTCTCATCTCCCGCTAATATTCACACCAACTCCAACACCGACACCATCATCATCGATTATCTTAATCCATACACATCTTCTTCTTTTTTATCCATACACGTCTTTAAATATATATCCACGAAACCTTTTCGTATAATCACCAAAAATACCAATTATAAACATGTTATAATCAAATTTAGTATATAACCTAAGAACTATATATTGCCATTCTGCTTCCATGGTAGTAGTAGAGAAGATCTCTTGATACTGCACAGTGATTGCAGCCATGATACTTCTGGTGAACTACCGTCACGTGGCAGAGGAAGGACACATAGATCATTGTGCAGGAGCAGCAGCCATCAATGATGATCGCTGGGTATCCTGATCGAGAGCCAGCATGCGATGAGATATATGAGGTGAAAGAACGAGAGACGTTGCTGACGACGATACGTGAGAAGTGTGGAGATCCTAACTGATAGATAATAAGGAAACTCCTTATATTAGGAATATACGGGGAGATTACAACGTTCGAGTATAAATTTGTAATATACTATATTTCTAATATAAGGAGTTTCCTTATTATCTATCACTTACATCGTTGAAGGGATTTTTTTTTTGTTGAAGGTAATTCTTATATTGACTCCTTTTTAATCTAGGTTGATTCTTTAATGTATTTTTTCATTCCTTTAGGATATGCTTGTGATTGTGAAGTGTGAATAATTAATCCCGATCGATATCTGAATATTATCTTCTTCTTTTTTTTTGCTAAGAATCTGAACGTTATCATGCTATTACAAGTTTGGCTCTTGTAAAGATTACCTAAATACAAATTCGTCATTTCGATCATTTGATGTTTTTCTTTTCTTGCAGTAGATGTAACAATTTGGAATCGAACTTGTAGCTTCCACAGACCTCATGCAATACGTAAAGTGACCACTGTATTGGGAGTCTCTTTCCAGAAAGTATGAAAAGTATTAATCTCAAGTTCTAACCGACTGGATGAGGTTCCTGATCCCTCGACTATAGTCACTATACGATTATCTCTACCTTGTTAATTTTTGGACATATATTTCTTGGACCTTGTTCAGGTATGATTCATCAATATTCCAATATATGTTGGGCTTGTATTTGAAAAAACAAGATATATGTGATTTTCTTTCTCACACATTTTAGTTATTTTTGGCACAATTAAAATTTTAATATGAACTAATAACATGTGATTAGTATTGTGAAATATAAAATTTTCGGTGGAGAGAATGTAAGAACTGGATCACACTCAACTTTACTGACAAAATCCAAAATTCCCATATTAAAAAGTGTATTTGCTTTTGAAAGAAACAACAACTAAAACTTGTAAAACTAAGTAATGAACAGTTATTTTCTTGCAATATTAACTTTATATATAATATATAAAATAAAACTAACTATAATAAGATAATTATTAAGTTTATATATAATATAAAGTAAAACTAACTATAATAGATAATTATTAGCATAAAATCTGGGGGTTTTCAAAAACTAAATGTTAATAATTTCCAAATAAGAAGTTCAATATTTTATTATTCAAACTAAAAGATTTATAAAATATTTGTGTAGCATTATTCTAAATCATAGAATAGATTAAACTGACACTTTATAAGTTTCCCTGATTTATAAGCGTGATGGATTATTATATATATACATATAAAAATTTCAGTTACACATAGTTGTGATTTATTATTTAAAGGAAACCTTGACTGTCAAGAGAATTGTTTTGATCCATATTGTATTCCTCTTATAGTAATATTCAGTAAAATTTTGATTCAGTAACAATCTTGTCTCTCCAACATGTTTTCTTTTTCCAAATAAATAATCATATATTATTTTACTTATATAACTGGTGCCAGAACTAAGATATTTAGATTTAATTTATTTTAATATAAATAATTGGTAACTGGGTTGGTGTCTGCGAATTTGCCATCCATATAAATATTGTATGAAAATATGCATACAATGCTATAAATTTTGAATAATATCTAGAAATTCAAGAATGTGATTTCAATTCAAAATAGTTTGAAAATATATTGTAAGTATTGTATTTTTATAAATATGAAATTTAACGATAATTCAATAATATTAGTTTAAATCGATAAATATTTTACATAATTATGATCAGATGATTAACAAACATACGAACAGTGAACCAACAAGTCTATTCTGAAGCATTTTATAATCATGACATTATCTTATCTATTACCTCATCAAATTATGCAAATCATTTCTCAATTACAAAGTTTTCATAAGATTGACACAAAATAACTGATAAGTATTTATTAATAACAAATGCGGTGAAATTACATATGCAATTATCATATTTTAGAGGTGTTTATCTTTTCTTCACTCAGACTTAATTTCTCCGACATCTATTATATCTTCTTCGTATTTGTTTTTTTTGTATTTGTCTTCTTTGATCTCTTTTTATTTCTCTTACAGTCATTTTTTTTTTGCCAAACAATATAATCATTCAACAAAAAAAATATTTTAGAATCCTACTATACTATTGTCTTTTTACTTAAACACAAAACACTTTATAATCGCAAAGTTTTCGCAGGTTCCGTTGAATATAATCTATCCAATCTTCAAAACTTATATACTGATCAACTAACCTATATATTACTGGGTGTGCATTGCAATAATCACACAATTATATTGATATGTAATTATATGAATAACTTTATTTTTAATTAAATACATAAAAAAATTCTATTGCATATTTCTTATTGTTATCCAAATTTTATATATTTCTCCTACAAATTTATAAGTTCTTATAAATAATTTTAAAATCTTGAAATGATTTTGTAATCCATGATATTTAATATTATAAATATTTTAATATCCTTATGAATTATGTAAAACATGTATGAACTATATAATACATTAATAGTTATCATATACTTATATATGAATAAATTTTTATGTAAAATATAGATTATTATTTTCATCTCTATATAAATAATTTCTTAATTATATTATATAATTTATAAATATAAAATAATTGATAAAACATTAATACTCTATCTGTAATTAAACAATAAATCATTATTTTAATATAAATTAGATTATTTGGAAAAAGATATTATTTTCTTCTGGATTTAATTTTTATTTAGATGCATTTAAAATAAATATTTTATCATTATATTTTATAGTTAATAAATATTTATTTAACAAGTGATGTTAATTCTAAACTTATATGTACTATTTAATCTAACTAAAATAAATAAAAAATTTAAAATTATTGACAAATTAAATTATAACAATTTCTTTCACGAGTGATTGGCACAAAATAAACATCATTTAATTGACTTTTTATTTAATATATAGAAGAATATATAGTTTATAATTATTAAACATAATAGGAAAATTCTTAAGATTTTAGTTTATAACAATTTCTTAAGATTTTATAGCTTAATAGTGATCGACAGAATAGGAAAAATTAATCTTTAGATAACTTCAAATTTAATATATAGGAAAATAGGTATATGTATATGTGGTGTATATATATAATTTGTTCCAAAAATGTATTTATTTAATCATTTGCACGTAAGTAGCAAAATTTTAAGTTAAAATTGTATGGGTTGTCTGATAAACTATACTAATACAATATAACCTCTTTAAATTAATAATCGATAAATTAATATACACTAAATATCTCTATAAATTAATATAATTTTATAGTCTCAAATTGAGTTTTTAGTTCAATTAGTATATCGATAAATTAATAATATCTATAAATTAATAAAAATTATAGTTTTGATGTAGTCCCAACTTTATTAGTTTATAGAGGTTTTACTGTATGTAACTTTATAAAACAATCGTGACATTTATTTTGTTTTGAAAAAACACACGCCCAATTTTTTTTTACCTTTTAAAGACATTTTTCAATTAGATGATTAGAATTGGGAGGGGGGCATCTAATTAATTAATGCATATACGTTTTACAAATCCATGACTAATTTTCGTTCTCTCTTTTTTTTGGTCAAATACATCTCCCCATTAAAGAAAATTCAAAACAGTAAGTAAGAGATTTCTATAAAGCCTCATGTCCCTCATATCCTTGTTCCTGTCAAACCGAAATTATCTCTCTATCGCTCTCTCTATTCCTTTCTTTCTCCGTCGCCAGAATCCAGAATGGTGAAGGTTTGGAATTTAGTGGCTATAATGCTTGTTGTTTTACTCCCAAATGTTTCGTCGTATGATCGGCCGGCCACTCGGAAAAATATAGTGATGCATCCCTCCAGCAACGATCCTCTGTCCCCGGAACAGGTAATTTATACTAAGCTCTATATTTAATTTATGTATTTTGTTTCGTTCATGTAAATCGTTACAAGTAGAAATTTTGACTAACAAATCTCGATTCTGTCTCTCACACATTAGATCCGTGTTAGTTTCAGATCCGTTTAGTTCTTACCAGTATGGAGTATGTGCAACCGATGCATTGACATAATTAGGGTCGATTATTGCGAAGATACATATACTGTTCATACATATGTTGTTGGAACCGACACTGTACTTTGTACATTTATTAATTACGAAACTATGAATTGAGACATTTGTTGATATATTCAAACTACAAACCAAATGCTTTTTCTTGATAAAATACCTTACATTAGTACCTATATCTATTAACTGTGCCAAGGAAACATACCCTCTAGTCGCTAGATTCTTGCTGGAATCCTAAAACAGAACGTATAATATGAGAATAATAAATAAGTTTCTCATAAAAAATGTATCTCCACAGTCGTCAACAAACAGCTTAAATGCAAATGGTAGTATAGTAACCAAAGGGCACGTGAGTGCCCATCACGGGCATGTGATGTATTTTCATGAAACCATGTGTCCGAGGAAGACACAGACCAAATTTGCCCACTTTATGTCTTTTGTCCGTTAGACAGTCGTCCCTCATAGGTTTTGCTTGTACGCTTTGTAGTTTGTAGTTGTACTTCTCGATTTTTGTTATTTTTAATAATTTATTTAACTTCTGCGTAATTTTCTTATTCTTCTAAGTATTGAATTTATTATGCTGATTCTTAAACGTAAAATCATAAATTGCATTCATAAATTGCAAGGTGCATATATCTCTGGTTGGGCCGGACAAAATGAGAATATCATGGATAACGAAACACTCAGCCATGCCGACTGTTGTGTACGGCACAACCTCTGGAAAATACGAAGGCTCGGCTAATGGAACATCCTCCTCGTACCAGTACCTGTTGATTTATCGATCGGGCCTAATTAACGATGTGATTGTAGGCCCATTAAAACCCAATACAGTTTATTATTACAAATGTGGAGGTCAATCTTCAACCCAAGAGTTCAACTTCAAGACCCCTCCTTCTCAATTTCCCGTCAAATTCGCTGTGGCTGGTACTACACTTTCCATTTTGTACTCGTTCACTCATATAGCTCTTTAGATTTTCATTTTATAAATTATACTTAATATACTAACATATATGGTACCAGTGTTCTAAAAATAGGTTTATGCGTCCAGCAAAGCAGTCATAACTAACAAAAGAAAAAAGAAAAAAAGCAGTCATAACTAACTTTTTTTAAAGAATAATTGGCTTAGTGCCTTATACGCTGACTAAACAATAATCTTATATAAAACACATACAGTCTAGTGATATCTTGAATATGTGACTTTAGTTTGTAGCTTGATTGTTATTTTGTTAATGATTTTGAAAACCGATGAAAAACAAAGGTGACCTTGGTACAACTGAATGGAGTAAATCAACATTGGACCATGTATCGAAATGGGAACATGATGTATTTATCTTGCCTGGAGATTTGTCGTACGCTGACCTTTTGCAACCCGTGTGGGATACTTTCGGTCGCATGGTGCAACCACTTGCGAGCAAAAGACCATGGATGGTCACTCAAGGCAACCACGAAGTCGAACTTATTCCTGTCCTCCATCGTCAAAGTTTCACTGCCTATAACAATAGGTACTTTTTTAACTCTTTCAATCCAACCATCCAATTTACTTTATAGTTTTCATGATGGACGGAAAATGAATAAAAAGTGATAAACTTTTTGCTAAATATTTTCGTAATCGTTATCTGGAAGTTTATTTGTTCATCCATATATTAAAAGATAGAATTGCATGCGGTCTTAAATTTAGTTATTTCGATATGAAGATTTGTAAAAGTAGTTTATACGGTTATAAAATTTTAAAAATTTGTTGATTATTGTAACAAAGAGGTTTGTTGATATTTGTATATACTTGTCGCAGGTGGCGGATGCCATTTGAAGAGAGTGGCTCGACCTCGAACTTGTACTATTCCTTCAACGTTGTCGGAGTCCACGTTATAATGTTGGGGTCATACACGGATTTCGAGCCTGGCTCGGATCAGTACCAATGGTTAGAAAAAGATCTCAAAAGCATCGATCGTAAGACCACACCGTGGTTGATGGCTGTGATACACGCACCGTGGTACAACACAAACGAAGCCCACCAAGGAGAGAAAGAGAGTGTGGATATGAAACAATCAATGGAAACTCTTCTTTATAATGCTCGTGTTGATTTGGTTTTCTCCGGTCACGTCCATGCATACGAGCGCTTTGTAAGTATAAAGGGTTTCTTAATTGTTTATGTGGGATTTGTATAGCTAACTCTTGTTGTTGACAGAACCGGGTGTACCAAGATAAATTCGACAAATGTGGTCCGGTTTATATTAACATTGGAGATGGAGGAAATAAAGAAGGCCTTGCTAAAAAGTAAGAACTTTCTAAAATGCTTGTGTTAAAAAAAAAAGCTGTTATGCATTAGTGACATTATATGATTTTGATGAGTTTATAACTCATATATATACAGCTACCGAGATCCAACTCCAGCAATATCATTGTTTAGAGAAGCAAGTTTCGGGCATGGTCAATTGGTGGTGGTGAATGCGACTCATGCACAATGGAAATGGCAGAGGAACGACGATGATGTGTCGGTAGAAAAGGATTCGGTTTGGCTAACCAGCCTCTCAGCCGATTTATCTTGTCAGATTTAAACCGTCTGTTGTTTTATTTTAATAACTAGATTTTAACCCGCACGAATATTTTAAAAAGATATTGCTATTTATTTTTCATGTCAATATCAAAGTTGGATAAAAATTTAAATCTGAAGAACCGAGTTGAACCGATCGCGATCCGAAAGAGTAATACCAAACCCGAACTGAAATTGATTAAATATCCAAATTATTCAAAATTTTGATATTTAGACAACCGAAACCATAACCAATTCGAACTCAAGTATTTTGGATATCAAAATGTATCCGAAAAAGATTTATATACTTATATATATTAATTATTTTTAGTTTTAATGTATATAAAAATATCCAGAATATATATGATACTTTTAGGCTGGTTTAAATAATTGAAAATATATAAAAATAATCAAATATAAATATCTAACATAGTGGAAGTACACTCAAAACACCAAAAATATTTAAAATAATTATTGAATTTTAATCCAAAATTTAAACCAAACCAATTTATATGTTATTCAGATTTATATCCAATATATTATTTTGTTTATAGATTTTAAAAAATTCAAAATATATAATGAATTTTAAAAAATAATTTAAACTAGTTATCCGAACCCGAACTGAACCCGCAAAGATCTGAATATAATTCGAACTAAAATTTAGAAATATCTGAATGGGGCTGAAATCTTTGATCCCGAAAACTCAAACCCCAAACAGATGTGAAACGAACCCGAATGGATACCTCAACGCCCAACCCTAGTCATAATTTGAACTGAAATTTTGAAATATATAAATGAGGCTGAAATCTTTTACCCCGGAAATTCGAAATCTAAACAGATCTGAAACTAACCGGAATGAATACCTGAACGCCCAGCCCTAATCACTATTTGTATCATATATATGTCATCATATAACTAATTGTATTGATCTATCATATAAATAATCATATAATTAATAGTATTTTATATGTACCATATTATAAATAATCATATATTATATTCTTAAAGTTTAATGTGAAATATAAAAATCATAATTTAAGTTGGTATATGAAATTAACTTTTTTGTTGTATTTTTCTTATATATATTGAAAATACTTTTTTAATAATGGTTATTGGAAAATATTTTAGTAAAAATAATTTTTGAATATATGCATATTTTAAATCAATTTTTGATATAATATATACATTTATATATATATATATATATATCATGTTGGGTTAGCAATGAAACATAGATATCTAAAAATAAAGGTGAATTAACTAAAACAAATCATATGTTTGTTTATATATTATTATTTTTATAATATTTCATTATTTTTCAGTAGCAACATTTTTAGTTCTTGATAAGACAGATAAATAGGGATTAGATGAAATTTTTAGTATATAGTTTTACACATTTATAACCAAAAACTTATTTAGTTAGTTCGATTAGAACTTCAGATTTGTAACATTAAAAAGATTTACGTTGGGGTTGTGGCGTAATAGAAGGAATATTCGTATAACTGATAATTCCATATACAGCTTGTTCATTATAAATGGATATGTGGAATATATTGGTTTTAAAGGATACTAGATTTTGATCCGTGCTTTGAAAGCGCAGGTTTATTTGACTATAAATAAAAATATACTTAATGTTAGTATTTGAGATTATTGTACATTATTATGTTAGAAAATCATATTATATTGAAAAAAAATTATTTAAACTTAATTAGTTTGTTTAAAGTTTTTATGTATTTTTATGTAATTTTCTATTAGTTATATGCATTTTATCCGAACCCATAAAATCGAACCTAAACCAATCCGAAACCGGAAATACATATTCAGTTTGGGTCAAAGCCCCAAGACAAAATACCTATTGAGTATATTTTTGGACCCGCAGATTTTGGTTCTGTCCAAATCCTATCTCAGACCCGATTGATTACCAAAGTATCCATTTTTGTATAATAGGTATTTTGGGTATTTAAGATATATTTTCAGTATTATGGATATTTTAAGTTAAAAATTGATGCTATCAAAATTTTACTTATATATTTCAGGTATTAGAATAAAATTTTGGATATTTTCAGTTATTTTGTCCATACTTCGCGTAAACTTTTTGAGTCATTTAGGTATTTGAATATTTTCGGATATTTAAGTTTTCAAAAAAAATATGTTTCATGTATTTTTTTTTATCGAGTAATTTAAGTTTTTGATCCTAAATATCCAAACTGACCTAGAATCGTCATGCATCCAAAAATTATAGTTATTTGAATTATATATCAGCACCGATCTGGATCCCAAAAATCAACTTAAATCCGAACTGAAATTTTCAAATACCTAGTTGGTCTAAATGGTTAGGATCTTAAAGAATCAGTCCATACATGGTCCGAATACTAAAGTTTATTCTCTTTCTCTCGTTATATTTGTGTGTATTTAATAAAAAGTTATAGTGTTAAATTGTTGACCTTTAAAATTAGTTTGACACATTTTTCTAATTTGATATTGCAACCCAACAATAATCTAAGAACATGATACAAAACCTTTTATTTTTAATAGTATTGATGTTGATATAGCATTAGTAGTATATATTGTAAGTTATAGATACTATACGTACATTTTTTCTTCAAAAAAAAATAATGATACTATACGTACGTTTATCAAACGTAATATTATATGTAATCGCATTTGGTAACAATAGAAAAAAAGAAGATGTAATATTAACATCAAACACCATCGTATATTAGTTATGAGTGGTGGGCCCTGCACATTCTATTTTATTCGGTAACATGGAATCAGTTTATTAGAATTATATGTAACACCATTGAGTAAATTACTATTATACCACTAATAAAGGTGCAATGACCTTTCATAAGTAAAATTTTTTTAGAATGATTCTCTTTTAATAGTATAGATTGGAGTTAATAAAAACTGATATCGTATTTGGAAATATAATAGCTTAGAAATAGGATGTGTTAAGTAAAGATTGATAACGTAATATTAGTTAGTGTTAATTGCTTAAATATAGGAGCTGTTATGGATTTCATTGACTTTAATAACACGTTTAAGTCTGTCAAAATCAATTTTCGCAATGTTTTTAAAAAATGGTATTTAAGACAGTGGCATAGTACTGTAAATATTATGAAAAAGTTAGGGTTAATTTCAAATTGTACTTAGTATAGATATGGGCCTTAATTATCATTCATTGATTATATGCTATTTGTCAATATGGAATCGAAGAAATCGAAATACTCATAGTTTGAGTATTGGCAACAATATAAAATATCTATTTATATAAAGTAGAGTTCCTTCTCTCCAGGACCCTCCACCTAGGATAACACGTCATTAATTCGAATCATGGCATTGTGACACGTGTCCCATCCGTCTAAACGCAGCACTTCATTAATCATGTGAGCTGTTGGGCTTTGACCAATGCGGCCCAAATAAACAGAGTTCGTCTGTAACCTAATCCTAATGACGGGAGTTCGTCTCTCCTCTTCTTCGACATGCCGACACGGCCATCTTCATCTTTTGCAGACCGAGCATGTACTTTGTTGAAAGTAATGGGAGACGAGCTTTACGGCTGATCTCCGTGGCATAATCTGTTCGTCTTCTTTAGATTGGATTACGCCTGAGAAGAGAAATTCGAAGCGTTACATGATGCAATCAATCGTCGTCATTAGTGATCATCTTAAGTGCTTAATCCCACTTTTACCACGATCCCTCATTCCATGTATCTACCCTTCCTTCCAGTCGGTGAATCTCCATGTGTAAAAAGATATGCCTTATTGCCTTAATCCAGTAAACACAATTGTTTTGATTTTTCTCACAACAGTAAAAACTTTTTTTAGTAGAGTGGCTAGCTTATCTCTCCTCCTTGATGAATTCAATGGTCGCTGTAGCACCACCGCTGTCTGCTCAGATTTTGGGATGCCAAGAATGTGAATAGAAGCGGAGAGCTTATGGAGGTCGAAATGATTCTTCTTGACGATCAGGTACCTCTTTTGATGTTGAAAAACAAACGCCTCCCTTTCCCTTCAGGATTTATCATTTATATATAACTTTAAGATTAGAGTTCATGGTGTTCTGGAGCTGTTGCCAATCCATAGATTTAACTAATATGTGTTTTGTGGTCAAGGCCCATTAACTTAGGTTTTTGTAATAATTAAAACACTGCAGATAAATAAACATAGATTCAAATATGAATATTCTTCTTATAAGGGTTTGACGGGAATCTATCATGGTATTGATCACGACATTGATGTATATGGTTTTAAACTAGAGTCGCTTCCTTTCAATTTAAATTAATCTCAGAAAAATGTTGTGTTATGAATTAAACAGTGAAGATATATAATGGGCATATGTCTATTTTTATTATGCAGCTTAAAGGAGAAGTATCGAGTATTATTATGAGAGTGGTAGTTCGTAAAGTTTTACTGTCACGAAAGATGAAGAATATAGAGCTCTCACATGTAAGATGCCAACAGAAACTATAATGTGAGTTTATTCCTATCTTTTATTGTTATTTCGACGTATATCTTAATGTTCTATGTTTTCTATGTTTCTTTCGTTTTATGTTTTCCTCTGTTCTTATCAGAAAATGTATTTTTCTTTCTATTTGGGTTAATTTAGAGAGGAAGTTTAGTTTGTTTTGATCCCTGAGGAAGCTAGACAGCTTGAAAAGCAACTCAGACATACGACTAAGGAGAAGAATGAAGCTTTGGGAGGCCAAGACTCTGGGAAGGTGTTGTCTTTGAGTTTCTCTTACTGTCTATAAACCCAAGATAAGTGTTTACTATTCCATGAGTTCTTCTCCAACAAGATGAATCTCACTATGACCAGATTAGAACTTAGGCATGGGATAGCTGCTATTTCATCCAAAGGCAAAGAAGTGAGCAAAGCTGAGACTAAATCTGGGGAAGGAGACCTGATGTCACTGAATCCAACGTCAAACGCATGATCACCACCTAGACAGTAATACTGGCAGAAAAAGTATTGTCTGATAAATTGAGCTGTCTTTCCCAATATTGAGCAGAGCCTCCTCACAAGTTATTGGCCAAGACGAAGCTGTCAAAGCCATTATCCGGGCGATCCGACGTGCATGTGACCGCACAATCACAAGTTTCATTTTCAATGTTAACGATTTTTGTTTAAAGTTTTCTATGTATATGTAATTCTTTCATGCTGCTTGATCCTATATCTAAAACATCACACTGGGTAAACATATTTGTAAACTATGATTTTGAAAATGTACTAATCATTTCTCATACTTTTTCTTTTCTTTTTGGTGACAGTTGAAAGTAGTTCGCCGTAATGGAATTACATCATTCAGATGGGGTTTTCTGAAAAAAAAGATTCGGTTGTCTGAGTAAATAACTAAATGAAAGTAATACCTTCAAAATTTAAAAGTAATACAGCACAAGACGTTGGTAAACGTTCGTTCTTATTATTTTCTGAAACTGTTTTAGTCATTTAAGAAAGAAGGTTTGACTTATAAACTATTTCCTGAAGACAGCTTATAAGCTTCTGGCAAAGATAAAGCATCTATTTTCCTTATCGAAGCCAAAGGTCCAGAATGTTCCTAAAATTCTTCATGTGGATAGTGACGAGATGATGTTGTGGATGTCTTGATCTATCTTTTTAAACAAAGCTTCATGGGTGATGTACTGCTGGTTGCGAAGTACATTATTACTCAGTTTCCAAAGATTAAAATAGGTCCTTGAGCTCTTATCTTCCTGAGAATAGGTGGTAAGTGTTCCACACTACTTAGAGCTGGACCAAGATTAAGAGCTGGTTCGTCCTTATGTGATAGCATTGTGACAATATGTTACATATTGTAAATTATCATGTGCAATACCGAGAAATTTTGTTTTTGGCCTAAATTTCAAAAACACTGAGACATCTTAAATCTATACATATGCTGATAATGAAAAACCATTTGGTCCAAGGGTGAGTAAATGATTTTATTTGACACTGAGCAAGTTCTTTTGAAACAAAACATTTTAAAACCCAGTTTTTGTTTAATCATTAAATCGGACAATACACTATACTAAATTATAATTTTTAGTCGATCTATTTCAGAATTTTCTGTCCACCGCAAATCATTTTTAGTTAAGTCCTGTAAAAGCTCCAAAAATAAATAATTTATAACTATGTAATTTTATAAATTTCTAGAATTATTTTTTTAAACAATTTATTACAATTATATATTTATGAAATTAGTTTTTGGTAAAATAAAAAAAATAATTTAATTTATTGTTCGTACAAATTGTTAATTTTTTAAAACCAAATTTTATATCTTTTTCCTTACACTTTTTTTTATTTACATACTAACAATTACCTAAATAAATGTTAACCAACCACATAAACCTCAGGTTTTGAACATGAAAACGCTAATAATGCTAATGATCGATCAAATCATTACAAATATAAGATATAAATCCACCTATAAAATAAAAAATGTCCCATAAAGCATGACTTATTCGTCTGCTGTTACAATAACATGTAAAAATCTAACTGATATATATAATTTTACATAATAAAAATATATATTATATACACTATAACCGTTTCAATTAAATTTTAATTTACATCCCGCCCACAGGGCGGGCCGACCCTAGTTAAATATAATCCTTTGTTCAAAATCGTCCCCCCCCCCCCTCAAAAAAATATTTATTAAACTATTTTGTTTTAAAGGTAAGACCAATTTTGTTAAAAAAAGTTAAAGATCATCTCCAATATATATCTCTATATTTTCCTCTAAAATAAAGATCTATATTATAAAGGTGGATTCGTTCCAACGCATGTATCTATTTTAAAAAAAAAATATAGAATTTTTTTACTTTTTATCTCTGTATATAAAAATAGAAATTCTCTATACTTTTCTATATAAATAGAAAAACTCTATTATAGAGGTATATATTAGAACAAAACTATTTTTTTGAGCAAATGAACAAAATTATCTCTATAATAGAGTTTCTCTATTTTTTAAAAAATATAAAGATGGATTAGAGATGGTCTAACACCAACTATTATATTGCTTACATGCTGTCTAATATCAACAAATTTAAACCTTAATTGAGGAGACATGCATGGATTAAAGAAGTAAAATTATAAAAAGGTTAATTGTAACAATCGGGAATGTAATAATTAAATAAAATTATACAAGATGCCAAAAAAAAAATTATACAAAAGAGATACGAATTCTTTTAACTATGTTCTAATATTATTCTCAACCAAATACATCCACATATTTTTTTTGACTAAACATCCACATATTTGGTATATTGGTGTAATTTTTTTGACAATGTATATATATATATTTTTTTTGGTAAAATGTTAAGCAACGTATATATATTGTTGGTAAACATATCGAATATTTCAAATGTTAAGATATATGAAAGTTGATTGGTGAAGAAGAACTATATGTGATAATCTAATGATTCATAGTTTTTGGAGGCACGGATCAACTATCCAACCATAAACCATTTCGGTTATTCTAGTAGTTATACAACTTGTTCTGTAAAGCTTTCCAGAACCGAAACACTCTTCTTTCTTATTCATTATTTGTTTCTCCCATCATACTAAGGAATGCTGAAACAACCAAAGAAGGTACAAACAATCAAAATAATGAGATAAGTTCATGCTAAATTTTAGATAAGTAAGAAGAAGATTTTGGAATGTAATGGAGCTGCCAATGCGCATGTTGGTAGAAGACATTAGACATTTACAAAAGTTTGTTATGTTTTGCAACGTTTTACATTACAGTTGTCTAAAAATATAACTAAAATATATGCACAGTTCTGAGAATTACTGCTATCTATGTTTTACTTTCCAAAGCTACCTTCCAGAATCTTAGAATTTTTTTTCAAACCACAAAATTATACGGTAATGAAGGTCCTAATTTTTATGTAAGTATGTACTAAATCATTTGTAATGTAATCATGGTTGAGTGTAATATTCTATAATCCAATATTGAGCAAACCGGGAAATAAGAAGAGAAAATAGAACATTTTAAAAGTTTCAAAACGGTTAAAACTGAATCATGAAGGATGATGGTCCGAACCAGTCTTTACCATCATTGCGAATCTTTTATAGATGTCGTTGATGGGTTTCTACTACATAGCTAACTCCTTCATTCTGAATGACAAAATTACCCTTCCCCACCACCTCATCCATACACCATACTACACAAACACTCTTGGGAGTTCGAACTAGTTTCCTTGTAGCGAGTCTTCTTCCGTTTAGAGGATAGTACGATGAAAAGCCTAAAATGCTTGAAGAGTGATCTTTGGAAGTTACTAAAATAGCCCTAGAGATCAATTTCGAAAAGAGAGCAAGAGAAGCAGGAAACACCTCTCCAACTTCTTGCTCTTTAATAAATCATCATCATTCACATGGCGCAATATGCACACATCTCTCTCTCTCTATCTCTTCTTGCGGCCGCCATCTATGGATAAACACAACACAGTACATTATTATTTTGTCAGGAGAGAGATATAAATAACCTTCTCTCTCTAGCTTTTGGGGATCTATATAACAGACAGTGCCTCACTTTGTTCTCTTTGTCCCTCTACCTTTCTTATTACACACAAAACACACACGTACCCATCTCTCTCTCTCTTCTGCCTCGCAACACTCCTGCCCAAAAGGTTAAACCTTTCTCCTATCTCTCTTTTAGTATCTTCTAGAAGCTTTGCCAGCAAATGGTAGTACTCTCTTTCTGTATGCTCTGTTTCCTTTTCGCTATGTGTCTACTCTCTGTTTCCTTGTTCTGTTTTTCTTTTCTTGCTCTGTTTTTATTCGTTTTGCCGGCGTATACGTTAATTAGGTCAAGAAACTATGTAGTAACGTCACACGTAGAGAGCAAGCAACATGAAAACAGATCCATTTTTTTTCTTTCTTTATTTAAACTTTGTATTATTTTTCCCTCAGTAATGGAAAATTTAATCTCTATTCTTTTAAAAATGTTAGACCCTTTCTTTCTTCTCTATTAACAAGTATGTTTTTTCTTATCTTTTTGATGATTCAAAATACGTTCCATTTCCTATAAAATTTGTATTTATACGATGACGATTTTGGTTTCGTTGCTTATTCTGTTTTTTCTCGCTTGGTTGCGTTTCAAATACAATCATTACTTTATGCCACTACAAAAAAGCATAGACGTTAAGACATTTGTAATTACTGCATATCATCATGATTACTTGTTTTTATCTCTTTTTCATTTTTCTTTTCTTGGCTTTATCTTTTTATCCTCCATACGAAATATAATCATGCTCTTCTCTCTTTGATCATTGATTTCTTAAAAGAAGAAAAACAAGTTCACATTTTATGGACGAGAACCAAATATATGCGACAAAAAAATATTCCCTAGTGTAACTCACATCCGACGTGTGAAGCTGCACAACCCATGTGTTATGTAATGATTTAATATGAGCGATAATCATAACACAAGCTAGCTTTGATGTTTGTTACTATTACTCTCTTTGTCTTTTATTCCTGACAATAGTTTTGTTTTTGTTCTTGTTCTTGAAGAAAGAAAGAAATCAAGCAATGGAGAGGCTGAACTCGAAGCTGTATGTGGAGAACTGTTACATAATGAAAGAAAACGAGAGGCTAAGGAAGGAAGCTGAGCTTTTGAATCAAGAGAATCAACAGCTTTTGTTTCAGCTCAAACAGAAACTCTCCAAACCCAAGAAGAATCCTAATGGTTCAAACAATGACAACAATTTCTGTCCATCAAGCTCTGCTTCTGGAAAATCCTGAATTAAAATCAAGAAGCAAAGATCAGGCATTGGTAGAAGAAAAGATCAACCGAAGGATCTGTTGTTGTTGTTGTTGTTTTGTTTTGTTATTTGGTGTAATGTAGGGAAGATGGTAGTAGTAGTATCCAGTAGTTTGTTATGAAAAGAAGTTTCTGTTTTACTACAAGACGACAGTGTCTCTCTGTTAGTCTTCTCACTCGTGTTTTTTGTTTCTATTTTCTATGTTAACTAATAAAGATCTTTGCTTTCTTGTGTGGGATTTGGGTTTCTAGGACATTGTTTATTCTTTGCACTAACGCGGTACCTTTGCTCTACTTATCAAATATCATGTTAAGTCTATAACTACCCATTGATTTACCTTGTTATGAATTGAACCTTGGTACCTTTGAGATGTAAAACCTTAATTGACATAAAATACGCTCAAACAAAATATTTAACCATTTTGTCAAACTCATAAAACATTTCACTAGATTTGATTACTTGATTAGACTTATCTTTATACTGATTAATGAATTCAAGTAATATTAATTCGAGTAAAATTCAAAATTAATTATCCATTAAGTTTTAACATTTCATCCGTATCTTTTGGTTTTAAATTTATAAAATACACTAATTTTTTAACAGAAATATATATATATATATATATATATATATATATATATATATATATATATATATATATATATTTGTTTTAAGTTGATGTGAAATTTGTGATATTTATAATTACGTTACTAATTTAATTTTATTAATATATATATAGTGACATGTTCAATTCATAACAAGGTAAATGAAATTATTTATGCTATTAACTTTGATATTATACCTTAACTATTTGAAAACATATTATCTTCTTATTATGAGAATATAGTAATGATGAAAATATAATGATGACATGTCAACAAGTTTTTAGTAGTTAACTTTCTAAATATTTTTTTAAGAAAATATGAAGAAGAAACAACAACTTATAATACTAGTGTAGACTACACCTCTACACTGTGTTGTAACAATTCAAGTCAAGTGACAAAAATTGCAACTCACAATATAATTTTTAATATTTGTTATGCTTCATAAATTAGAGAAGCTCCATCATACAGACAAAATTAACTTCAACACATTCCTATAAAAATAAAATTTTAAATATATAATTTAAAATTAAAAGATCAAATGTTGCTACTTCTCCTTTATAAATATAAATAACATCTTTATTAGAACAAAATAATATAATTTTAATATTTGTTATATTTCATAAATTAGAGAAACTCCATCATACAAACAAAATTTACTTCAACAATTCCTATAAAAATAAAAATTTAGATATATAACTTAAAATTAAAGATCAAAGGTTGCTACTTCTCCTTTATAAATATAAATAACATCTTTATTTTAGAACGAATTAGAATAATTTTAAATCTAAATATTATTATAGACAAATATAAAATGGTTTGAGATTTTCTAACATCCTATATTGAAAGGATTTCACAATTAAGCAATGTGCATCTAAAGATTTCAATTATTCTATGGGTTTAGATTCAAACAAGCTGTTTGTCATAATATACATCACATTTCTATACGTAAATCATTCATCTTCAGCAACAATACTAGATAATAAAAAATCAATTAGGACAATACTGATGATTTATCTTCTCAAACCAGCTGATTTAGTTACAAATTAACATTAAAGTAAACATTTTTTCCATGGTAAGAGTCTTATAACATGCCCAACAATTCACCGTAGATGTTTTACCACAAAAAGTATATAATAGTTTTTTATTTTTATATAGGTGTTCAAAAAAAAGTTTTTTATTTTATATAATATGCAAGCGGCTCTGTGCAAAAGATGTGACAAGGAGCTTTTCATTCGGATTCTGGACGTCATCAAGCGACAAATAATTAGTCAAACGACTATTCATTTTTGTTTGAAAACGTTACTCAAGTTCTGGTCTTATTGACTTTTTGTATTCCTCTACTCCTACAACAACTCATCAGATTTAACTTTCTGTTTTTTATTCTTCGCATTTTCTTTTCAATACTTCAACACTTTTTAAAACCTTTTTCATATTGATAATAAGATCTTCATAAAACTCTCCACGTTTAAAACTGATAAAAGTAAATACAATTTCGGGCACATGCACAATGTTCTTGCATATCAAAATGTCTTGGACAAAAATAACAAGAGAAATAAGGAAGATGTCACATCGAACTCAAGTGTGGGTATGAAAATTATATCAAGAACCATCATGTTATATAATTGGCCAAGATGAATCAACAGGGCAAACTCAAAGTCAACTTTGAAATCTCAATTTTAGAGATGTCCGATTTATGATTACCCAAAATCTCTTTGGAAGACCATGCAAGGCACCAGTATATGACGTCAGAATTAATTATGAACTTCCAGTTTTCAACTTCTGTAATCATTATTCTTCTCTCTTTTATCTATGAGACCTAGATTTTATATGGACAATATATGACATAGGGTTTGAGTAACGATATTTAGTATATACTGTATTATCTTTGAACCTCAACCTATGCAATTATATTTTTCATTTGTTCCTCTCTAACGTTATTCTTCCGAGGCGAATTTGCAAAACATCATTGAGAAGATTAATTAACGAGCATAAAATATAGTTAGGATTACATATCAGAAAATTAACTCGCAGATTACTCCGTGAATGTGGTAAAAAGTTAGTCTCCACGCATGGAGGTAAAGTTTACAAACCATCAAAGTAAATAAGCTAAAACAAAAGCCCTTGAAATGTTCAAACAAGGGATGAGAGATAGTCGAAAACAAAAAAAAAGCTTTAAAAGCCTTATTATACATCAGCGTCTCCGCAACATAGATGCGGCTAGATGTGGTATCTGAACTCGGAGCAGAGGTTGCATAGATGACTTGGAGTCTTCACATAAACCTGAACAACATTTACGTCGGCTTCAAAATATATTTATGTTGTTCAGGTTTCGTGGAACTACAGACGTAAATGTTAGAACTGCTTTTTTTTTGGGCAACACGTTAGAACTGCTAAGTTGCTTAAGTTGATCAGATGATACAATGATGAGTTTTGGCCTAGCATTTATGCCTTTACCTTTCCATTTATGCGTCTGTATATGAGAAGAAAAGAATCCTACAAATGTTTACAAGTTTGAAATACATGAAACAACAACACAAAATTGTGAAATGTTCTCAAAACTGACTTGCAAGTTCCACTAGAAACCTTAAATATACTCGACTTACACCAAACAGAAAGATCACATGGGCTTTAAGTATCACCACTTGTTTAGTCTAATAAGACCCAAAATATCATATGGGCTTTTAAAGCCCATATCTCTTAAACCTTCAAGTTTTTTTTTTAACTTCATCCCCCTTGCCGTCGTCGTCAACGTTTTTCTCATTAGCCAAACTTTAAGAGATGAGTTTACTGAGTGTAAGTAGAGCGAAATCAAGATCACAATCCACTTTTATCGTATGTGATTGAGAAAGAGATTCGAAGCCCAGAAAACTCCAAAACCCCTCCCTTTCTTTTTGTTTCTTCCTCCTCTCTCATATTCTCTTCCTCTGTATCTCAAAATCCTCTGTTACTGCTGCTACTGCTAACTCCCAGGTTCTCTTCCTCTTCCACCATCCAAAGGTCTTACCTTTTGTTTTCCTCGCACAGTTCTGAAGAAACCCATCTCCTCAATTTCGTTTAATTCGCGCAAAAATTCGTCAAATTGATTCTCTCCAGGACTCTAATTGAAAAGCATTGCTTACTCCTTATGCTCTTGTTTAGGTTAAAAAATGGGGTTTTTTAATTATCTTCTTAGGACTTGAAAGTTGACTTCTTTGCTGTTTCACTTGAACAGGGTTTTGTTCCGTTCCGTGGTCTCAAAATGGCGACTTGTGTTTCTCCCTGTTTCTCTCCCCCTCCCGACTCTCGAGTGCTCACTCTTCTTAGAAAGAGCGTAACGCCAGAAGTCGGCAGCAGCAGGGTGAGCTGCTTCAGAACGGCACAAGGCAAAAGAAACCGTCTCGTCTCAGCTCAGAGATCCGAGCCTTGGTCCGCTTCCAACTCCCACACTCCCAACCACATACAATCCCAACAAGACCCTTTCCTGAACCTCCACCCCGAGATATCAATGCTCAACCCGAGAAAAAACTCTTCCTCTTCCTCAGTCTCCGAGGATCTCGGCGACTCGTCTCCTCCTGGTAACTACAACGAGGCGAGGATCAAAGTCATCGGCGTCGGAGGCGGTGGCTCCAACGCTGTGAACCGGATGATACAGAGCGAGATGGTCGGCGTGGAGTTTTGGATTGTGAACACCGACATTCAAGCCATGAGGATGTCTCCTGTTTTTCCGGAGAAGAGGTTGCAGATTGGTAAGGAGCTGACTAGAGGGTTAGGTGCTGGAGGTAATCCGGAGATTGGAATGAACGCTGCTAGAGAAAGCAAAGAAGCTATCGAAGAAGCACTTTACGGTTCTGATATGGTTTTTGTCACGGTATGTTGTAACTCTTTATCACTTTCTTCTTTGTGTATTCTTTTAATTAAACTATTGTTTCTATAGGCTGGAATGGGAGGTGGGACTGGAACGGGAGGGGCGCCGATAATAGCAGGTGTGGCCAAGGCAATGGGTATATTAACGGTTGGTATCGTGACGACGCCTTTCTCATTTGAGGGAAGGAGGAGAACGGTTCAAGCTCAGGAAGGGATTGCAGCGCTCAGGGATAATGTTGATACTCTCATTGTTATACCAAACGACAAGTTGCTCACGGCGGTCTCTATGTCTACTCCGGTTACAGAAGCGTTTAATCTGGCTGATGATATACTTCGTCAAGGAGTTCGGGGAATCTCTGATATCATTACGGTATATATGGCTTTGTTTTGTCTCAGTGTTGAGTCCATTTGTCTACAGGAAAATGTTTTATAATTTTTTTTTTGGTTACTTGCGTTGCAGATTCCTGGATTGGTTAATGTGGATTTTGCGGATGTGAGGGCTATAATGGCGAATGCAGGTTCTTCATTGATGGGAATAGGAACTGCAACAGGTAAGAGTGGAGTGTTCTTTAGCTCTATCTGAGAAGTTATATGCATATGTTTGTTAACTAAACTGCTAAGGTGTTACTGAGAATTGGTATTACAGGTTGAGTTAGGTTAACCGGACTGTAGATTTGGTTTTCTGTAACGTGATGAAGGAACCAGTGTAATAATGTTTTGTTATGCTGAAACTTACCATATGACACTCCATGTACATTGTACCATATGACACTCCATGTACATTGTAATGTATTAAAGAAAAGTTTAAAAGTTAATGTTCTGGTTGCATCATTGTATACTGTTTGTTTTGAGCAGGAAAGACTCGAGCAAGAGATGCTGCATTAAATGCAATCCAGTCACCATTGTTAGATATTGGCATTGAGAGAGCCACTGGAATTGTTTGGAACATAACTGGTGGAACTGACTTAACCTTGTTCGAGGTCAATCTCTAACCTTTACAGTCTATTTTCTTCCCTAGACAACTCCTGTGTTTTGCCTGAGTTCATGAAATTTTTATAATGGTTTTTGTTGATTATGTAGGTAAATGCAGCTGCGGAAGTGATATATGACCTTGTTGATCCAACAGCAAATCTTATATTTGGCGCTGTGGTTGATCCATCCTTCAGTGGTCAAGTAAGTCTCTCACAATATGAGCTCTTAGATTTATACAAATTGCTGATTTTTTTATTCTTCTTGTTAGGTAAGCATTACCCTAATAGCAACGGGCTTCAAACGGCAAGAAGAAGGAGAAGGGAGGCCACTTCAGGTATATTCGCCCTCGTCTCTCTTTGACATACAACACAAGTTCTTACAACAAGTCTTTATATGAAAATCGCAGGCGACACAAGCAGATGCATCATCATCAATGGGAGTAACAACAAGACGTCCTTCTTCTACATCTTTCAGTGAAGGCAGTTCCATAGAGATCCCAGAGTTCTTGAAGAAGAAAGGCCGCTCTCGCTATCCTCGCCTCTAATTACCTCATCTCGTATAAGTAATTGCCTCGCTTGGTGATTATTCATCAATAGGTGTTAGAAATGGTGTTTTATTGTTGACTATATCACACAATAACAATAAAATGTTTATTGACATATGGTATTATAAACCTCAGTCTCTGTTACACTTGTTTCAAGAGGTTTCTTTGGGTGAAAATGTTTGAAAAAAACTCTAAACCTCTGCTTCGTACATATCCATAGTATTTCATGGTCCTTTAATGTATGAATGTTTGATCAAATATAAAACTACATAACTTGTAGTGTGGTTATTTGTTTATTTACTTAACATGGTAAACAAGAGAGGTTACGAGCACCTAGGAGGAGGTCTTTGAATGGTTTTACAAGGTTAATCTCTTTGTCCCGAAACTTGATCGCTTCCCTGAGAATCTCCTCCACATGATGGGGAAGGTTTTGCAGATATCCGAACACCTTTTAACACACGAGTCATAATATGTTACTTAAATTGTTTTCTGTGCGAGGGACTTACCTACACTGTGGAGTCTATTAATGATGGACTTAACTCATACCCCAAAAGATAGCTTCAATATTTCGGATATACCTCTTCAATATGGTCTATGTGTACAAGTTACAATTCAATATCTCGGATATATCACTTCAATATGGTCCACTTGTACATGTTACACATAGGTAGGAAACTGTTTATGTGGGAAGTCTGGTTTTTTACTATGAACTTTGATTCCATATTGGTGATAGACCTAATTCACATCCAAAATCTAATTCAAAAATGGAAGATTTTCCATACACATATTGTCGAAGGAACTTAATCCTAGACGATGTGGGACATATTAATAGAGTCTAGCCTCTATGACACGAACCTGAAGGTATAGACAGAAGTATGTGAAGCAAACTTAGAAGAATAAAAGATTTTATTGTTTTCTTCATAATCATATATATATATTCTTGTTTGGTTCCGAACCTGTAACATGCCACCAGTGGGATGATTATATTATATGTAACTAAAGTTAAGAAAAATCAAACATATAGTGAATAAATATATGAATTCAAACTTAAACGATTTCTTGTTTTCTACTTAACGCGCATCAGCTATGTGGAGAATATCATATTAAAAAACAAACTTAAATCAGATTTCAGATCCAATACTTTTCGACCTAGGCAAGAAGAGGTGTGCCTCCACTGATGTCACTAGGCCAGCAATTTGATTGCTGAAACATGTCAATGATCACAAAACCTGTCGCTGAACCAAAGGTTTAACAAATAAAGATATCTAATTTTGTTTATTAGAGTACTTAGATGCATAATCCATGCCTCAAGAGCTGGTGCGTTGCGTGTCTTGGTGATTCATTAAATAGGTCACAGAAATGGTTTTATTGTTGATTATATTACAAAATAGTAATAGATGTTTATTGGCATATGGTATTATAAGTCTCAGTCTCTGTCACACTTGTTTCAAGAGGTCGCCTTCTATGGGTGAAAATGTATAAATGAATGTTTTGGTCATCACACATGTTCATGAATTTAGTTTTCAATATGTATAAATGAATGTTTGATCAAATACAAAATTACACAACCTCTAGTAGTTTGGTTATTTACTTATTTATTTGTTTATATTTCAAATTTTTGTTTATATTCATTTGTTTATTTTTCACATCACGCGTACGTCTACATATTTTGTTTTGTTTTCAAACGTCTGCGTACTGTACTATAAAAATATCGAAGCGAGAGGACCATATACAATCAAACTTCAAAGTATGGTTAAATGTTAACGTCTGCACTAATTATATCCTTCCATCGATCTCCCTATCGAGTCACGACGCATAATATTCCATCCCAATAAACTATACATCTACATCAGACAGTCACATATATATGGCATATGGACACACTCACACACATGTATTATATGCGGGTACGTATTTGCTTTCTGTAGAAAGATACAACACATTTCATATGTTACTTTATAGTCCAGCTTGAGCTATAACCAAAATGTAAAGAGTATGGACAATATCAAATTAATCACTATAATGTATCCTTACTATTACTGAGCTCTCTCGGTTAGAAACATATACTTGGAGAGGGCAGTAAAGTTATCAAAGAGACAAATGAAATTCCGTATACCGACACATGAGAATGTACTTTCAAATCGTGACCTCTTTATTATGTCAATCATAATGTAAATATTGTTTTGTTTGAGTGAATATAAATACTTCATCTTTATAATTGATTAAACGTTTGGAAACTCAAAGATTTTTCTTTGTTTCATTATCAGGATCATTAAATTCCAACGTATCCCCACCTAAATATATTTCATTGGAATAAATCGTAAATCAACATAGGCCTCATGTTGCTCCCAAAAAAATCCAACCCCTTTGAATGCTTTCTTATATTCTGTCGTGACCCCAGAAATATTAACAGTTGAGAACTTGAATCTCTTTACATATATTCCATTTTGAAGGTAAATTAATATGCCTTGACCAGAAAAGGGTAAATAAATATGTTTAAAATGTAAACAGATATATGATGATATCCTATGTTCTGCTGGTGACAAAAAATACTATGTTCTTATGAGGAATATCGATAAAACATGTACACAATTTATATAAAATATATATAGTGCCTTCTCCTCTTGAATCTCTTCCGAGGGTTACTCTAACTAATCTAGAGACTCGCCTAAGAAACTACTTAACCCCCATTGTCAAAACTTGATCACATGTTAACATTTTACCAAAAAAGGACTCGATCACATGCAAAAAATCAAAATTTAAGGGAAATACATATTTAATAGAAATATCTAATCAAGAAATTTTAATAATCAGAGTGATTATTTATTTATTTATTTATTTATTTATTTATTTAAATCCCAAAAATTAAGAGCCAAAGCAATCCCATCTAAAAAGACACGTAAAGTTGTCACTTACCATACAAAATGCAAAAGCGAACAAAAGAGAAATTTCACCAAGCAATAAACTTACGTCGACGTGTAACCCATACTCCCACCCGATTGTTTCTTTGTTTACACAACCCTACATAATATACATATTATCAACTCCGAATCTCAAACACACACACATCTTTCTTCAGAAAAACCTTTTGCTTCTCCCAAGAATCTGAATCTGCTTCACTTTTGTTAGATCGTGATGAACATCATCGACGATACGACGTCTCCAATGGCCCACCCGGTCGATCCATCTCAACCCCCTTCCGACCAAACCCAACAAGATCCAAGTTCGCCCAATGAAGCTTCTTCTGTTACCGACAAGAAAGAAGATCAAGCTTTGCCCGAAGAGAAACCGAAGCAGAATCAAGAAGAAGAGAGAGTTGACGTCACTGGGAGAGAAAAGCTAAAGAAGCACCGGAGAGAGGTCGCCGGAAATGTTTGGATACCGGACATATGGGGACAAGAAGATCTTCTTAAGGATTGGATCGACTGCTCAACGTTTGACACGTGTCTAGTCCCTGCCGGAATCTCGTCGGCACGTGCAGCTCTCGTAGAGGGAGCTAGGCGAGCTGCTTCAGCTTCTCGTGGGTTACATAATCGTTGCTTGATCTCACGCTGAATTTTTATATAAATATCATATATAAATGTGGTTCTTGTTCCTCAAAAAATTATGTAAGACGCTATTGTTATATTGTTGATATATAGAGTCTTCTTTTTTTTTTTTCATTTTTACCAATAATTATATAGAACATTGCCAACATTGCTTTTGTGTTTTTATTTCTTATATTGGTAGAGCTGGCTGGGTAAAGAGCATATATTATATGATTTGTATGATAGTTGTGATACATACCGTTACGGATAGACATATCTATATAATCCATATATTCATTTCGGAAATTAGGGAAAAAAAAATCAAAATACCATCTGCAAAACGCGTGAGATATTTCGGGTTTTCTTGGTTAAAGCTCCGTTACAAAATTTAGAACCCAGTTGCTGTATTTTCTTATTCTGCTTATTTGATTGGTGATTCATTTCAAGTATGTGTTCAAACCTTGAACAAGACTTATTTTGGATCAGCAATTTTGTCAAAAGATCAAATTATGAATGTGACACTTGCCCATTTTCCCAATGTTTTTATAAGCATGTTCTGAAACATACCCAACCATGTTCCTAACTTCTTATAAGCCATTTATCTTTTTATATTATTGTCCTCTCTCTGCGTAGTGATTTAGACATGTGACAAAATGACTAAAGAGGCAAGCGTACTTAGTAAGAAGAAATCATGTTCAGTTAGTTAAAGATCAAGGAACGCCTATATATAAACGTAATGAGAGACTTTCTTATGTGAAAGTATGGGTATTGCTGAAAGATCTTTTATGATATTTCCCCCATACCAAACTATTACTTGAAACAAAGTACTCAAAAGGGCGATAGGTCGTCCAAACTATTATATTACTTGAAACAAAGATCTTTTATGATATTTCCCCCATACCAAACTATTATATTACTTGAAACAAAGTACTCAAAAGGGCGATATGTTGTCCAAGACGATTTGTGGTGGTAACTGGTTTAACAATCTCCAACTGTGGGATAATCGTCAATCTAAGATGGCGTTTCTATATGATTTGACTGGCTTTTTAACAAAATATATGATGATTCCGTTTTATACAAGTACGATTTTATCAGGTAATAGGGTCAGCTTTTTTATATGAGAAACCTGATTTTGGGTCTAGACGACTAGCATCCTAGTGGATCTTGTGCTAGACCAATCTCTTAATGAAGATGCAGATTTCTAAGATGTTCTGTATTAGTTCGTGAAGTACTACAGGAGGTACTACAGACGTGTCTCATGAAGATGAAACTGAATGGTAGATTAAGTTTTGTGATGTGCGTGAACTTGATGAGCTTGGAAAAGGAAAGAAGATATGTGCTTGAAGACATATGGACGTTTTCCATAAAGTAAAAGGGAGTTTACTTGAAGATGAAGTTTTCCATTAAGGTAAATTGAAAGTTACCTTATGTGTATTGTAAAGACTTGGGGAGCAAGTGGAAGACTTGGAGAGCAAGTTGAAGACGTAAAGAACAAGTAATGGTCTGCTATATAAGGAGGGACGTGCCTCATGAAAAAGCAAGACCTCATTGAAGAGAGAGAGGATCTCATTGTATATTGGTGTATCTGCTTGGTGTCGAAGCAGTGTCTGTAGTAGTTGTCGATGGAGTCTGATGTGGACTTAGTTTGGTGTCATTGGTGTTGACGCTTTGTGTGATGGAGTTAGCCATCGTGTATAGCTCATGGTGAACTGTGTGTGTGCTTGGAGGATCAAGAGTTTTGTGTCATTGGTGTGCGTTGGGTGCTGACGTACTTGGTGAAGTACTTCCGAGAAGTGGAACATTGAAGTCTAGACTCAGGGGGAGTTTAGCAAAGGAGGTTTCATTGAAGAGGTCTGTGAAGATTGCAGCTGTAGAAGACAGTGTGCTCTGGCGTGTCCGGATGGGATCTGTTGTATTTCTAATCTTTGTAGATTGCTCCTTAGAAAAGAGTGGTAGACACTCGTGTGTGTTGTACCATATAGCAATTGTAGGTTGCTCCTTGTTCTAAATCAATGAAATCTGGACGAGGTCCCGGGGATGTAGGAAACGAACCCGTTAACAAACTTTGTGTCTATTTTACTTTCTGCGCTAGTTTCTCTGTCCTCACTACATCAACCCTTAACAGTATATGATTTACATGATGAAGAAGTGCCTAACGATTTGACCAAAAAAAAAAAAAAAAGTGCCTAACGAACCATTCATCCCATGAATTAAGACCTGAAATACCTAAATTATCAAACAATTAAAAAAAAACCCCAAAATTTTTAAATAGGCCGTGGCAACCCTTCGGATTTTGAGTAAACAAATTAATGGGCCGAACTACTGGGCTAAGCTACGGAGGCCCACTTGGCCCTTCCAGATACGAAAGAGTCAAAGGTAGAAGATTCCTTCTCTGATTAGTCGCGAAAATCTCGTCGTCTTTCATCATTGTTTGTAGATCTGCTCGCGTTTTCAACCCTAATCGCCAGAACCGACTCATACGAGATCAGATATCTTACCTGAACTGAAACAAACAAAAAGGGTTGATTTGATTAATCATGGCACTTCTCGAGGGATTTTACAGAGTCGTCATGCGCCGTAACTCCGTCTACGTCTCCTTCATCATCGCCGGCGCTTTCTTCGGCGAACGGGTACAGAGATCCTAAACCCTTTTTTCAATATTGCCTTCTTCTTAGCTTTTGGATCTGTTTTGGGATTGGAACAAAATCTCAGATTTTCTGTAAAGTTACAATCTTTGGCATCGGATATAGAATTGAGCCGTCTACAATAGATAGATAGATAAGCTGCTAGAGATTTTTAATTTTAAGACGACACTGTTAGAAAGTTTTTTTTTTTTTGGTGTTTATATATAAAAGGGATCATTTTCTTATATGAAATGTTTATATGGTGTTACAGGCTGTGGATTACGGTGTTCATAGGCTCTGGGAAAGCAAAAATGTTGGGGTATGTTATTTTTTTTTTTTTGACTCTGTCTATCTATTGTGTTGCTGTGATTTTGTGATGCTTGTTCCTGTTTTTATGCAATCGAATGATGAGTTTTTTGATTGATCGGTTGATGAAAGAGTGAGTACTACTTGTTCCATTTTCGTGTTCTCTTGCATTTTGGGTTAATACTTTAAACTTGACAACTTTGTCTTTTGAACTAGAGTCTAGATTGTAGCTACTTCTTCATTCTTTGTATTAGCCAACTTTGTTATGTAATGATTATTACCACATCTCTGTTTATACTCTTTTATTTCATTTTCACCATCAGAATACTCTCTCCTTTTCATTAGATGTTTTAGAAGGTTTTTTGGTCTTTCAAAATGTGAAGATATTTTGAGATTTCTAGGTTTACTTTAATAAAGACTATTCAACAAACTACGTTTTATAGTCCTTTTTATGATTGGTTGAATCATTTTTAATGTAGGGGTTTTAATGATGTTTTTATTGAAAAATGAGTTTCTTAAACTTTGTGCTTTTAGGCATAACATCGTACATTATGAAACAAAGATTATGATATACCAGTAATCATCTTTTGTTACCTCTGTTTTGTTGTGCTTATTTTAGAGTTCTAAACTAGCTGATTGATCCCAGTTTAATTTAGATTTCCGATGTATATTTTCTTTTATGTCTTGCTTGGTTGTTCAATAAGTAATGGCATGAGCATCTGTCGACTAGTATGAAGACATAACATGATATTGTTGTCATGATGCAGAAACGGTATGAAGACATCTCTGTGTTGGGTCAAAGGCCTATTGAAGAATGAGAATTCTCCTTTATTGTTGTTGTTGTTTTGCACTTGCAAAGCCTCTTTCTTTCTTTGTTGAATAAGTCATTTGGATGATGATTTTCATATACTTTCACCTAAAGCTGCTATTTGATTCTGGTTAACTAAATGTTATTTTTTTTGCATTGTGCAATAATTAAACCTTTTATTTCAAAAGTGTTCTCGCTCCATTTACTTTGTTGGATCCGAGATAAGAAAAGGTTATTGGTTATAAGTCTTCTTTAAAGAATAGCCAGAGGAGTCACTGTCGTCGATAGAGCATCATCGTTCTTGCATTTTGTAGAGTAAGTGGGAACTAAACCGACAAAGCCACATTGGTTCCATTTCGTGCAGAGATCTTAAAGTTGTGGGGAAAAAGCATTCAAGATTAGATTTTGACCACCTCTTTATCATAAATCATATAATTTGCGCACTACTTTGTAAAGCCATGCGTCTACCTTCAAGATAAACACACATGCGTTATTGGTTTGTAATAATGCCACCAACATGTCATAAACCGGATTCAAATCAGAAAGTGAGCTTAACTGAGTTGTTATACAACAAAACACTCTGAACCAAGCATATTATTCCAATGTATAAGAAAAGTTTCATATGTTCGAAGTGGAATTTATCAACTTGCGGGTTCGCATAATGCGTTTTGTTTTGTTGCGACAAGAGACCAGAGATCGGAGATCGTGAAAATGTTATGTTCTCGGAGTTGGAGTATGGACAAATGAATATTCCCGAAGACGTTTTGTCTTGATTCCGTTGAGTGATGCCCCTACCTGATCATCACATCACATGTTTCACTTTTTCTTTTTAAATAATCATCCTTTGTTTTGGCTCAAATAATCATATACGTAGTGGGAATAGTATATAAATTATACTAAGGAGATGGGAATAGTGAAAAAATCTCTTGATAAGAAGTGGGGGGAAAGAAAAATGAGAGGTGGGTTTTTATGAGGCAGGCACCATCTGTGGATTTTTTTTTCCGGCTATGCACCATCTGTGGATTATACGTAAAGATATTATGCATACACCGAAAAGATAGACAATCATTTATTTTTTAAATTTAAGATTGACAATTTTGTATAATATTAAAACTGAAAGCACAATATAGTCTAAGACTCTACTCTCTAGGCCTTTGCAAAAGAAAATAAACTTTTATGAAAACTTCCCACTAAATTATCTTCGCATCCGATCCATGAAACAAAAGAGAAAAATAAGTATAAGGAATAATAACTTTGATGTGCAACTTTTAATACACACGGTAAAATTATTAATAATTGTAAAAATTTAATTGTAAAGACAACAAAAATTCCATACTTATGAAATTAAGTTCAAAAAATAAAAAATTCCATGCTCAAGTTTGCTAAAAGGTGATGAAAAACACATTTTGATATGATCCTAAAATAACACTATTTTTGTGCTACATGTTTGTTTGTTTTTCTCTAATGAAAGTAAAATTTTTGTGTGTACATAGTTGAAGAGATGAGAGATCGACCTAAGAAAAGAATGTGCTTAAATCCACTGTCGTGTTTTAACCCGTTCAATATACAATAATTTATTTATAAATTAATAATATTAGGATTATGAACATTTATCAATTTGTATAGTTATTAATTTAAAAATGCTTTCTTAAAGTTCTATTTTTCAATATTTATCATTTGAAAACAAACAAAATATTTTTTTCAAATTTTTTTATATTAGTTAAAAATTTATAAATTTAAAGTTATCTATTTTATATTATTATTTGATTTATTTAATATATATCGAATATGTTGATAGAATACAAATACATTTTGTGTACTTAAATAAAGTAACATCAAAATATTTAAATGAAAAACAGAGATGAAATTTATTTATTTTAAAATAAACAACAAATTACTTTGTTTATATATATATTAATCACTGGTTTGTGATTTTAGAAATATGTCATATTTTACATCAATTCAATTTGCGACGAATTTTTTTAAATTAATTTATCGTGTTTATTAAATTATCGAATAATTCTTAGAAATTCTACAATATATGAGACTTAATATTTATTGACTTATGTATATATGGAGACCAGAGAGTATCCATATTTTACTATTGTTTTTCTACGTCCAACTTAAATAAATTTACTCTCTGTTTATAGAAAAACAAAATAACAGATTGTCATATAAAATAAAAATAAATCATTTAGTTTCTAGTGAAATAATGGATTTTAAATATTCAAGTTGATACGTAAATATCAAAAAAAAAAAAAATTATAATGTGACATTATGGCGTTGATGGTCTCTATTTTATCATTATTTTATCATCATTAGTTTTTAACACTAAATAATCTACATCATGATTTTTAATTTTTACCATACTCACTATTACTTCAACTGTTGAATGTTTTATTCTACCTTTCTATTGTTACTAATCTTACACTGAACTCAAAAGTTGACCATATATTTCTTTTTTTTTTTGGCCAAAAAGTTGACTACATATTTTCATGTATAATAGTTTCACGACACAATTACTATTTCTACTGCTGACCAAATACAAAAGTTTCCTTATTTTTATCTACACGATGTAAAACATATTATGCTTATCATGACTCCTCAACCCGAATGCTCTCTTTAACGAATATATAACCACATAAAATCACTTGGACAACATTTGTTTTGATTTTAGGTACTTTTTATCTTTTCAATTTTATTTCTTTATTGCTTCTTTTTGAAAGGAAAAAAAAAACTAATGTTTGAAGCAGGACTGGTTTGAAGAGAGGGCTATAAATAGCAGAAGCAGTCTCGCTCGTGTCAGGCATGAAGTAAAGCTAATAAAACATTTTGCTATCTCCACAGGTTTAACTTTGAAATCTCATTAACCAGTTTCCAGATTTGGAATATTTGTCCTCTCTGAATCTTTTTTTTAACGCAAACCCTTTTCCTCCCGTTTTTTAGCAGATTCCAACAAAACAGGAATTAAACACACAAGATCAAGAAGAAGATGGTGATGCTGATTATTAAGCTCTGCATCTTCGCCATGGCCCCCCTCTGTACTGTCGCTGCGAATGCTCGTAATGCTAAACTCTTTTTTTTCTCCCTCTAACTATATACACGCATTTAATTAATAATTATTAGAATATAATGATATTTACGTTTTTATATACACATATATATGATCATGCATGCACATGTATATAAGCTTATTTACAATGGGTAAAAAAAATTAGAAACTTTAACAAAAAAAAATTAGAAATTTTAACAAAGTTATGTGGGTTTTAAGTTTTGAGTCAGGATTAGGTAGATGTGTTATGCTTAAAAATAGTAAAGACATTAATTGATCATAGAATTGTAAAAAAAATAATTCTTCGGAGGTTTCATCCTCAACTAGTTACGTGAAGTAGTGAATATAACTTCTTAACACTACAAACATTGGTGATTTATATGAGCAGAGACACAAGGAATAGGGTTTGGATATGGAGGTAGAAATGGACCAAAACAATGGGGACACTTAAACCCTCACTACACTGAATGCTCGGTCGGTAAATTGCAATCTCCAATTGATATCCAAAGGGGACAAACCTTTTACAACAGCACATTAGAACCGCTTCACCGCGATTACTACACCACAAATGCAACACTCGTGAACCACGTCTGCAATGTCGCCATGTTCTTTGCGGAAGGAGCAGGAGATGTGGTAATAAACGATAAGAACTATACCTTACTGCAAATGCATTGGCATACTCCTTCCGAACATCATCTCCATGGTGTCCAGTAAGCCTCAATTCCTTTTTGATTATTCTTTATTATATATATATATATATATATTATAATCATTATTCACTTTATCATGGTCTGTGACACATAAAACAACCCACACCTTTTTATTTGATTATTTACCGAATTAGCTAGGCTGGACTTCAGATGATCTAGTATTATATGCCACCAACTTGTCACTCAACCTTTCTGAAATGTCCGAAATTGTTTGAAGTTAAAAAATCCCAGTTTCAGTCTAGCCCATAGAGTAAATGTTTCTCGTGAATTAGTACGACCTGTGAGGCCCATGTGAACTGTGTCTTATTTTGTTAATACCGTTTTTTTTTCCTTTTTTTTTGGAGTTGGGATTGTGCTATCTTTTGGTTTGTTTATTAAGAAATGGTGTTTAAGAAAAGTAATAAATAAAAGGGAAAATAACGTAGATATGCAGCTGAACTACACATGGTACACCAAGCAAAAGATGGAAGCTTTGCTGTGGTAGCAAGCCTCTTCAAAATCGGCAGTGAAGAGCCTTTCCTCTCTCAGGTATATTTTTTGAGGTATTAGGTATATGTATATTATGTATACAACTGTTGACGTGACTGATATATTGGTTTTCTTACATGTATGATGCTAATAACAATATAAGTAAAATCATGATTAGATGAAGGATAAATTAATGAAGCTAAAGGATGAGAGGCTCAAAGGGAACCAAACAGCACAAGTGGAAGTTGGAAAAATAAACACAAGACATATCGAACGTAAGACTCGAAAGTACTTCAGATACTATGGCTCACTCACCACTCCTCCTTGTTCCGAAAACGTATCTTGGACCATTCTTGGCAAGGTAACCTTTTGGACACGTACATTTATTGTAATTAGGAGCCTTTCGGGTTAAAAAGGTTTTAAAATGATATTCGTTTGGTTGGTAATATTTTAGTGTGTGACGACCACGTAGTTACCAAGAAAACCTTGTGATTATGCATAAAAGTGGTTTATTTAAACTGATATTCTATAAAAAAAATTCTAATACTACACTCTATTTGAATGATTTTTTGGGTGAGAATATAGTAATCCATATTCTAAAGTAAATTTTCTGAACTATATCTACTTTTCAAAAGCTCCCTAAATTACCACCTTTTATGTTGTATTTGTTTTTAATATATATCAAGACTACCGACTAAATATAAATAATTTAATATACGTAGAATTTTAGAGCGTATAGTATACGTAAAATTCCAAGTTTCAATTCTCATCCAAAATCATCTATATAGTATTGACCATTTCTAACCGGCTCGAGTGTCTTGAGGGTTCCACAGTCCATGCTTTTATGTGTGACAAGTCCCTGCTTTTATGTGTTTATGTCAAACTTATTATATACGTTAGAACAAAATAGACGGCTTCAATGTATGTGATGGATAACTAGCTACTATTGTTTTTTTTTGACCTAGCTATACTACTTTCATGTTCATTTGACATTTTTTGCATGGAAACGGTCCAAATTAATGTGACATCTTGGTTCTTGATTTCTAATTTCCGTGTATGATAAATTTAATGCAGGTGAGGTCAATGTCAAAGGAACAAGTAGAACTACTACGATCTCCATTGGACATTTCTTACAAGAAAAATGCAAGACCTTGTCAACCCCTAAACGGCCGGCGAGTTGAGATGTTCCACGAGCGCGTCACCAAAAAGGAAACCGGAAACAAAAAGAAAGATCCCAATTAAACTATTTTTGCATATCGATTTGTTCAGAACCTAATTAGCCCCCCCCCCCCCAAAAAACTGGTTTTGTAAAATCGTAATGAAAAAAAATAATTGTATGTGGTACTAATCTGTTGTTTGCTGTACTTGATCTTCGATTTCCAAATTTGATAATGTGGTGTTGAGAGCTCTATGCTACGCTGAAAATTACGTGCATCAACTAAATATCTCATTTAGTAATGGGTTATACAGCGTGTTCCAAAAAAAACGTGTTAAAAAAAAGTAATGTCGCACCTAATTCATTTGGATCCACATTTTTAATATTTTTATTGATAACTACAGTTACGAACATAAGTTCCCACAAAGTGTTATAACACGTTTTGACTTGAAAACGTCAAGGCATCTATCCTCGTTATCTACTGACCAGTTTAATGATCCAAGCCAAGTTGATCTCTATTGATCGCGATGTATGCATCTGTTTAACCATTGATGGTCTAGCATACACAAGAATGTAAAGCTCTCTACCGTCTTCCCTCAAGGTCATGCCGTCCTTTCTAAAACGTTGCATTTGTAGAAAATATATTTTGTTGTCGAATTTAATTAATTTACATAAAAAATGTAGACATGTCTAGCTAGAATCATATGATGTGGCTATATATTTTCGAGCAATACTTTAAATATATATATCTTACTTTTTATAGAAAACTATGTGTAGATGTCATACATAATATGATGCAGTCGGAAATCACAAAGGTTTAGCAAACACTAATCCTTAGGTTAAAATCAAGCTCTCAAGCAAGAACTTGAATTATAAAGCTCTGGAATCCACCAGAAAAGATAAAAGTTTGAAACTTCTATTGATAAAATTAATAATAACGTCTAAAACAGATTACCTAAAACTCTCTTATATAGAGATAGTCTAAAACATAAAAAGGAAAATACCAAATAAAAGGAAAACCAAATAAAAGGAAAATTTCTAGAAAACAATAGATTATGAATACTATGATTCTCCTACGTCAGTCTCCTCCACCTCAAAAGAACTCGACCCCGAGTTCTTTTCTTGATAAAGAACACCATCAGCATGGTACTCATAGATGTCAGCCACATTGAATGTATTAAAATGTTCATATCTTCTGGAAGTGCTACCACATAAGCATTATCATTTATCTTCCGCAAAATCTTGAATGGCCCATATTTGCGAGGCTGTAGTTTGCGATATGTGCAAACCGGGAATCCTTCTTTCCGTAGAAACACCATCACTTCATCTCCTTCTTTGAAAACCTTGACTCTTCTATGCTTGTCTGCTGCTTCTTTATTCTTTTGACCAGTTGCTTCTAAATTCGCTCGAACGGCTTCTTTAGTTGCTAAAATATCTTCTGCCATAGCCTCAGCTGAGATACTAACTCCTGAAGCTTTAGGCAACTTAACCAAATCGACCACATGCTTCGGAATAGAAGTATAGACCAAAGAAAAAGGTGATTTCCCTGTAGATGAATGCACAGCACTGTTGTAAGCAAACTCCACTTGAGGTAAAGCTAGATCCCACTGTTTCAGTTTATCTCCACAAACACTTCGAATCATATTCCCCAAAGTTCCGTTTGTTACTTCGGTTTTCCCATCAGTATGTGGGCGAGCTGTAGAACTTCGTTTCAAACTGGTTCCAAACATCCTCCAAAGTGTAATTCAGAAGTGACTGAGAAACTTGGTATCTCTGTCTGAAATTATTGTCTTAGGAACCCCATGAAGACGTACTACTTCCCGAAAAAACAACTTGGCGATGTTAGAGGCATCTGCGGTCTTCTTGCAGGCGATGAAATGCGACATCTTGGAGAACCTATCAACGACCACAAACACAGAATTAACGCCTCGCTGTGTACGAGGTAAGCCTAGCACAAAATCTATGGACAAATCTTGCCAGATATCATCTGGGATCGGTAAAGGCATATAAAGACCAGTGATCTGAGATTGTCCTTTAGAAACCTGACAGACATAACACCTTTTAACTATGGCACCCGCATCTCTCCTTAAATGTGGCCAATAAAACCTTGCTTCCAAGCTAGCAATGGTCTTGTCTCTTCCCAAATGACCACTAAGGCCGCCACCATGCAAATCTCGAATCAACTTTTCTCGTAGTGACGAGCAAGGAATGCACAGCCTGTCTCCTTTAAAAAGATAGCCATCTCGTATGTGAAAATCTGATGAAGGATGCTTCCCATTACATTTACCCCACAATTCCTCGAATTCAGCATCGCGTTCATACAACTCCTTCAAAGACTCGAAACCCACAACCTCTTGTGCTAAGATAGTGAGTAAGAAAGCTCTTCTACTCAAGGCATCCGCCACCTTGTTAAGTGTTCCAGACTTATGCTGAATAATGAAAGGAAACTTTTGCAGAAAACTTACCCAACGAGCATGCATCTTATTTATCACTTTCTGGCTGTGAAGATACTTTAGAGCTTGGTGGTCCGTAAATAGAACAAACTCTCTCTCAACCAAGTAATGCTCCCATTGTCGTAGAGCTCGAAAAACCGCATAGAACTCTTGATCATACGTACTGCACTTTTGGCGAGCTTCACTTAATTTTTCACTAAAGAAAGCTATCGGGCGCTTTTCTTGCGATAAGACAGCACCTATTCCCACACCACTAGCGTCGAATTCCACTTGAAACACTTTGTCAAAATCGGGCAGGGCTAGTACTGGTGCCGTACAAAGCTTCTCTTTGATTAAAGCAAAACTTTCTTCTTGTTTGGATCCCCAGTGAAACTTCCTTTTCTTCAAACACTCAGTGAGAGGCGCCGTAATGGTACTAAAATCTCTAACAAACCTCCTGTAGAAAGTAGCTAGACCATGAAAACTGCGTACCTCAGTAACTGACTTAGGAACGGGCCAATCCCTTATGGCGCTCACTTTGTCCTCATCAACCTGAATCCCTTCTTCACCAACGATGAATCCAAGAAATAACAGCTTGTTGGTGCTGAACGTACATTTTTTAAGATTGATGTACAATTGGTTTTCTTGTAACACCTGCAAAACCTGTTTCAGATGCTCCATATGCTCGTCTTTGGTTTTGCTGTATATCAAAATATCATCAAAGTAAACCACCACAAAAGAACCAATGAAAGGGCGGAGAATCTGGTTCATTAATCTCATGAAAGTGCTAGGAGCATTTGACAACCCAAAAGGCATCACCATCCATTCATATAATCCATCTTTACTCTTAAAAGCAGTCTTCCACTCATCTCCCGGCCTGATTCGAATTTGATGATAACCACTCCGAAGATATATCTTTGAAAACACCTTAGAACCTGACAACTCATCAAGCATATCTTCCAACTGAGGTATAGGGAATCGATACTTAATGGTTATCTTGTTAATGGCTCTACTATCAACACACATCCGCCACTGGTTACCTTTCTTAGGAACTAGAAGAACCGGTACAGAACATGGACTCATGCTCTCACGAATAAATCATTTTCTCAGCAAATCTTCAATCTGTTCTCTTAAAATCTCATTCTCCTTCGGGCTCATACGGTAGTGGGGAAGATTCGGTAGACTAGATCCTGGAATCAAGTCAATATGGTGCTGAATATCTCTCATGGGAGGTAGATCATTAGGAAGTTCTTCCGCAATCAACTCTTTGAAATCGTCTAGAATTTCTAACACTTCACGTGGAGTAGACGCCTCCTCTGTTACGGCGCTCACCACCCCTTTAACCACTAAAGGATAAAAACATTATGCTTCCTGAACATCCCCATCAAGCACCTTGTCGTCATGTGTCATAACCAAGAAGCTTGACTTCTTTTCCTTTGCACTGTTACAGAAATCCTTAACAGGTGCCATGGCTATTTTATGATTGCCCCACGTAAACATTATCACATTGTCTCGACCTCGGTATGTGATATCATTATCATACTGCCAAGGTCGACCAAGAAGAATGTGACAAACATCCATGTCAAGGACGTCACAAGTGATCTCCTCCTTATAGTGTTTACCTATAGATATGAGAACTTTGCAAGTCATGCTAACTCGAACTTGTGATCCTCTCTTTACCCAACCAAGGCCGTACGGCTTCTCATGACGGGTCGTGGGTAACTTAAGATATTCCACCAGCTTCTGAGAAACTAAATTTTCTGAACTTCCATTATCCACAATCACATTACACACCTTGTTTTGAATAGAACAATGTGTTCTAAACAAATTCTTACGTTGGCCTTCTTCTTTAGATGACAACAAGACTCGTTGCAGTACAAGGTTTATCCTCTCTCCGGATTCTTCTTCAGCGAATTCAGCTCCCTCATATTCTTTATTCCCAGCGAAATCCTCTTCATCCTCTTCATCTTCCTCTTCTATTATAGCGACTGTTTTCCGACTAGGACAGACATTGGATTTATGACCATGTCCTTGGCAACGGAAACACTTGTCAAGAGAAGGCTTAGCATAAGAATTGTTATGTCTCTGAGCTGGTGTTTTGTTATGTTGTACAGCATTAGAGCTACTAGCTCATTTGTTTCCCGGGTTGGAGTCTTTATTGGCTACGCTCTTTTCTTTCTCACTCGTGGGCTCAAAACTGGTCTGAGCCGTGTTTCTTCTAAATGTTGAAAATCCTCGTGATGACTTCTCCATTAGCTCAGCTTTCATCGCTAGACTGGAAGCTTCATGCACGGTCTATACGGTTTGTAAACCCATCTTTCCTTGGAGAGAACCTTTTAAACCGCTGATGTACCTAGCCACCTTTTGATTCTCTGTTTCGCCTAACTCATTGCGTTCAGAGAAACGCAAGAATTCAGCGGTGTATTCAGTCACCGTTCTATTTCCTTGAACACAATCGAGATACATCTTGTAAAGAATTTGTTCATAATCTTCCGGTAAGAATCGCTCCAGCATTAATTGCTTCATTCGACGCCAGGTCCTTACTGGTCCTCTCCTTTGTCTCTGCCTTTGGACAACGAGTTTATCCCACCATACTGCAGCCGTCTTCTTCAATCTGACTGTTACCATCTTAACTTGTTTACTCCCAGGAACACCCATGACATCAAAGAATCGATCAACATTAATTTGCCAATCAAGGAACTCCTCCACTCCCATAGTTCCATAGAACAATGGAATATCGGCCTTCACCCGATAATCATGATTGTTTTGTTGGTATTCTTCAGCTAGTTCTTCTTATGATCCTTCATCTGAACTAGAATTATCAACAACAACATCACGATTGTTTCTACCTTGCTGACCCCGAATTCTTTCTCCACCTCTTTGACCGACGTTATTAACCTGATTGGGATAAGCCGCAACCTGATTATTTAACGATATTACCAGATTTGCCAATTGAGCAGTTACAGCAGTGAGATTTGTAGTTGCCTCCCTTAATCCTTCTGCAAAACCCTCGAAGTCGGCTCTGGTTACTGGTTGATCACCCATGGCTGATCAAGCTTCGAAAAGAGAAGGAGAAGACCTTGTTCTGATACCACTTGACACAGTCGGAAATCACAAAGGTTTAGCAAACACTAATCCTTAGGTTAAAATCAAGCTCTCAAGCAAGAACTTGAATTATAAAGCTCTGGAATCCACCAGAAAAGATAAAAGTTTGAAACTTCTATTGATAAAATTAAAAAGAATGTCTAAAACAGATTACCTAAGACTCTCTTATATAGAGATAGTCTAAAACATAAAAAGGAAAATACCAAATAAAAGGAAAACCAAATAAAAGGAAAACTTCTAGAAAACAATATATTATGAATACTATGATTATCCTACGTCATAATAAATGATGCTCTCATATTTCTAGATAAGATTTAATGTCAATTGAAATTTACAACCAATTACAAAATACTACATATTTTTTATTAGTCAAACTGATTTTATTTAATGCAATTTTGTGTAACCAAAATAAATTGAGTAGAAATTTATATTTTCTTAATCTTTCTATAAAAACCTTCAACACCACTTAAAATTGTACAAATGGAGTATATCTCTTGTAAGCTGATACATTTGGAATGTTTTTTTAGTATTATTATTGTATATTGGAAAAGAAACATGTATCTTAACTATTGCAACTGGATCAGGAATCATGATGGAGAGAACAAATGTAAAAGGGGATTGTTTCAATATTGGTTAGAAATAATTGTTTCTAGGAGTAAATTGAAAAGGAGAGATATTTATTGTCACTGTCTTTCCTGCCAACTCCAAACAAACAACAATTCTCGTAACTAGAATTAAAACTATACTATGTATTATGTGTATATTACAAAGCTTTGTTATAAGAGGAAAAATATATGTTATAAAAATCTGTGGACCTCTCTTATTTGCAGCCAAACATTTTTTCCTCCATAATCTCCTTTTATAAGTCTCACTGGACTTAATCTTCGATCGGGGTCATAGTTGTTAAAATAAACTATGTTAAAAAGTTATAGATGTCATAGTTCAATTGTTGTATTTAGTTTGTGAAATGTCGTCCGAACATATAGAAAGCATTTAATTGTGTAATTGGTTATTTAAAGCTGTCAAAACTTCTCTGTTTCAACATATTTGCCAGTCAAAGTCTTTGAGTATGGAACCATTCTCACGTCGGTCTCAAATTGGAAAGCTAATTTGTAACCGAGTATATCACATCACATTAATATAGACATTGAACCTGGAACTTCGATCCCTTAATCTCATTGGCGAATGACGAGTAAAGCAGTGGTAATTATATTTTAAATGGTAAAAGTTTAACCGTAAAACCAACACGATGACGAGAGAAGCAATGGCGACGCGTTGATAAAAACAAAAATTCCTCACCGACGAATATAACAACAAAGACGCATGAGGCCAAAAGTCAGCAACGACAAGAAATTGTGATCCCTGCTAAACTTTCTGAACACCTTTATTTAGAAGTACAGTTGGAAAACGAGTATTAAGAATACTTACTACAAGTAGTTTGCTGAATGCTAAATATGTAAAAGCTAATCTATATAGTTTCTGTGAAATTTATAAATAGAACTAGCAATACATTTGAAGAAAAACACAAAAGGCAGCTAAAATTAAACAATTACTAATCCCCCCAGGAAATGAACAAAAACTTACAACTATCAAACCTCGTATTAATTGTCCAAATACACCATTATGTAGGCAAGACCAATTTTAAAATGCCAGTTCAAAGGACTGACTTTTCCAAATTAATTGTTATTGTTTATAACTTTATATTATAGAATCAAAGATGGCTAAGATACAACTCTTTAGAGGAAAAAAAGATGGCTAAGAATGTCCTGTCTTTTCTTGAAAACGAAACAAACAATAAGATACAAATTTCTCTTTTCAGTAAGATACAAATTTAAATACATAAAAAGACACTAGCGATTAATTTTACTTAACTCGTCTCTTTGCAGGACTTGAACACGTCAATTTTTTTTGAAAATGTTTATGGCTCCCACTATTCACTTTCATTGTTTTGAATTTTTATGATGTTTATTTTTCTGGTATTATAGCACTATTTAACTGACTTCATTTGAGGACAAGCTCATTCGTAGAAAACAGAGTAGTGACCGTTTACTCATGAAGTATTTTATATATTTATTGACCAATTCTACAAGAAAACACATATACACAAATAAATGACAACACCTATATTTATTGACCAATTCTACAAAAAAACACATATACACAAACAAATGACAACACCTATGTACCACCAAAAGGCCCCCCAAAAAAAGCAAAACTAATCAAAATCAAAAGTCTTAAGAAGAAAAAAGGGGCACAATATAATATTAGTAAGATATACAAAACGGTGGAAGTTAGGTTTGAACGCAAGATATCAAATCAAAAGTGCGCCGTGTTCTCTATCTATGCCGTGTTCAGTTAAACCGGTTGCCACGTCAACGCTAACGACTTTCTGAATAACACACGCTTATGGGCCCCATAAAAGCACACGAACAGCCAACAACCCAATCACCATCCTTGTTTACTCCGTAATAAGCTTGAAACGCGGGAACGGGCCCCACCGATTCTCACCTGTCCACGCTGTAAACGCCGCAAGTCACGGCAACGTCAAACTTCTACCAACAAATCCGGTCTTCTCCCCGATTTAAACCGCGTAACTCCTCCTAAACCGGGTAATACCGGTTCCTCACGGCCGAGAGATTTCCTAGGCGGAGAAGATTTCCCGACATCTCCCGGCGGAAGCCGTTCTCTGATATCGCTGGACCTTCTCGCCGGAACAGCGACCTCCCTCTGCGGCGCGTGTGCTCCAGTCGCGGTGAGGCTTTTGCAACCACCTCCGGTTCTGAAGATGGCTCTGAAGGTCGCGAGAAACCCGGGTTTCTTGACCGGAACCGGTTTATTATCCTTAAACGAATCGGTTCGACCGGATCTCTGTCTCTGAATTCTGCGGCTCCGGTCGCGTTTTGACCTCACCCTACCAATGCAAGAGACCTTCGGGGAAGAAGGCTCCGACTTCAACCGCGACCCGATCCGCTTCGGTATCATCAGAGTCCTCGCGATTCTGCAGTTTCTCCTCTGCTTCGTCACTTCGTTGAAACACGTCTTCTGCGGTTTCGGCAGTCTGATGATCGACGACGTCTTGGATTTGAGAGAAGAAACCCTCTGAGAGTTTGAGTTGTGAACATTCTGAGCAGAAGATGAGATTCCTCTCTGTGATCCTTTCCGCTCGAAGAAGGCGTTCTCGTTGAACCACTCGAGCTCTGCTTCTTTGGATACGGAGTAAGACTCGGGTGGAAAATCGACTGGACTCGGGACGGAGATGGGAACGGGTCGGATCATCGGGTCGTGAGCTGAAGGAACCGAGGTTTCAAGATTGACTTGGGGCATTAGAGCGAAACAGAGACGGTGATGAGAGTTTCAAGGAAGAGAGGAGATAATACAAAATTGGGTTCCTTACAATTGAACCAGTAGCCTCTTTTATATTTGCCGATTTATTTGATTTCTTTTTTTAATGTTTATTATATTTTCTTTCTCTGATTACAATAGGTGGTTGACTTTCACTCACTAAAGTCCGGAGTGTTTTCTCAGCTAAAATATCACAAGTAGGATAAATGCGAAAGATATTAATCTTCGAAAATGACAAAAAGAAACATATAATGTACAATATACTAAGATGACATTTTTAGATAAAGTCGAAAACATATACCAAAAATCTCTCAAGAATATTAATCTTTCAGTAATTCATCTTAAACCCTAAATCTAACAAAGGAAACTACTCAAACATCATTAAGGAAAACATTAAAATAATTTGAATATAATACATAAATAGAATAAAGGTAAAAAAAACTGGAATTTCAATAAAAATCTCTAAAAAAATTTCGATCTTCTCTCCAAAAACTTATAAGTAAAAAAACTTTTAAAAAACTGACAATTTTTCATAGTTGCTAATTGCTAACAATAAACCATAAATCTCTTAGATAGCATTTTTTGTATCTCGCTATTTCCTTTCTAAATATTAGAAGTTTCAAATTTTATTGTTTTAAGTCTGTTAATTAACATATTTAGATAGTATAGTATCATACTGATAAATGCATATTCATTATTTTAACATATTAAAGATGTAAGTGAATTCATCATGCAATTTGTTTAAATTACTTTTTTGTAGATTACCCTCATATTATATTTGTTTTTATAACTTATTTGATTAGTTTTTATGAAAGTTGTGAATGTAACTGACTAAAAGAATTTCTGTCGAAACATAAGATAACAATGTTGATTAAAATTTTAATTTTTAATATGTAAATAAATTCGTTAAGTACTTTTAATTGATTAAAAATAATTTGAAACTCACAAATAAGCTATTTTTAATTATATGTGTTTTACACAAGTGGCTTACTATTATCAAACATTTTAAAGTATATATATATATTTTTAGAACATTTGTGGATAATCAAAGAATGAGGTTACTCAGTAAAAAAAAGCATGAGTAGGAAACAATGACTAACTTTAAACTAAACTATTAATATGAACTTGCATGTAGCCTGAATTAAAAATCTAGTATTATGTGTTTAAAAATATTATTTTCAAACAAGATGTATCTATATAATGTAAAAAAAGGAATTAAATATGTGGTGTGTAAGCTAAGATTGACAATATGGAAAATTAGTTACTTTAAAATAATAGAATATAGTTGTTGTGATGATTAAAACAAACAATACATTTAAGCTTACAGAAAATCAATTGATACATTTACTTAATTAAGAAATTAACATTGTGACTTTCTAACAGATTCCCCAAAACAGGTAAAACTGTTTCTACTATAAAAATCATCTTGATCAATCAAACATTCTCAAAGAATCTCTCGTTTCACACTACAATAAGCAGACAAAAAAGTTACACTTTAAAATTTTGCGTTGTTGTAGTACTTACAAAATGGCAATTCAAGCATCAAAGAAAATTTACAATGCTTTCATTATTGTAAATTTACTTACAATTTTGTTTTCAGCACATGTATATGATTCTATCGAGATAAAGGCATGCATAAAAAATTGTATCAGAAATAAATGCATGCAAGGATCAAAAAGAGCGACTCCAGCGAAATGTTACACACCTTGCAAGATAATGTGTGATCCAAAGAAGGATGGGCTTGCAATTGCCAATCCTAACATTTATAATACTCCTCTTGTGAGATTCTGCATAAACTTTGGCTGGATATTCAATGATACTTGCAACAAAGCTTAAAAGCATTTTTTTTTCATTTCACAAATTTTATATCTATATTTTGTATTTTTAATCAGTTAAAATTATTGTATATCTTTTTTATGTTACAAAAGTATTTAAGAATAACTCTACAAAGATATCCCAAATCCATGTGTTAAATTTATTGACATAGTTCTTACATTTTACAAAGTGTATCCTTTGTCCATGTGTGTGGGATATATATATATATATATATATTGGGTAAGTAGACAAGTATCATAAACTCTCTCAATCTGATTAATGAGCTTCAAAATTTCAAGTGTTTTAAAAGTACACAAGCTACTCGGAAATATGAAGCTCTCTTCCTCTGGTATCTTGATATCATTCAAAATTTCCCTAGAGAACTTTCTCTTTCAAATAAAATATTCAGTTGTAGTATTTAATGATTGAATTCCTTGGGAGCATGTGCACACAAAGATTAAACTAGGCAATCAATAATAAATAAGCACTAAACAGCAGAAAACAAGTAATAAGCTGGTTGTGAGAATATATGCGAAAATACCTAGACTTATGGTTTCGGACAATCATAATTATGTATATAGATGCTAAGGATGCGTGATAAACTGTTCTATAACTCGAATGCAATAGCATTCACAGAAATGTTACAATATAAAGTAGAATCAAACATTGAGGAGATGCGTTGACTGCTTGGCTTTGCTATCGTTCATGACTTGTATTGTAGTCAGCCTATGCCTTGATAGTCTTTCTAATCCTTCTTCCTTCATTTATTTATTTTCTTTTAGTTTTGGTAGCTTCAGCGCCAGCAAACTATGGACAGCAAAGCCAAAGCAATACTAAACAAGCACGGAAATCCTAGCTATAATCTAATCTGGAAAGAACTGGAGCTCTCAACCATAGCTTTGATTCACTTTTCTTATTGGCAGAAGTCAGGGCTATTTTAATCTCAGAGAGGCCGATAGGACCAGTATCGGATGTGATATTGACAAAAGGAAAACTACTCCATTATTGTCTCTTCTTGGATTTGAAAACAAAAAGTACGTTTAGGCAGAAATCTTGTATGAGATATCGAAGACTCTTTTAAAATGACTTAAATGGCTCACATTTGAGGGGAAGCCGTTCAGATCCCCGAAGTATGCTATGAATATCAGAATCTTCCTTTATCCAAAGAGAGGGCGAAATGTCAACAAACTTTAGCGAGAGTACCAAGATCGGACTATCAAGGTGTTAAAGTGAAATTGGGAGGGAGCAGAGCTCGCCAGCGTTGGAAGACCCAATCAAATACCCCCTTATAGTATATGTTTTCCCTATTTTCTCTCAATTAAATGGAACTAAATGGGCAATGCAAAAGGCGGAAAAGTCTCATCTGTTCTCTTTGATTAAGGTATCCACGATACGAATATCTCTTTCCTCTAAATCTCTATTTAACTTTTCCAGTTTTTGTGCTGTAACAAAAGTCGCTAGAAGACAAAAAAATAACTTAATTAGTTTGTTGTGTAAAGTGAAAAAATATGAAATGGCTTAAAGTAACGACTTAGTGAATATATCGTCTAATTGTTGTGTAATAAGAACATGTTTGATCACTAGAAGACCAAAACAAAACTTTCTCTTGAGCATAGTGCAAAATGAGTCTAAAGTGTTCTGTTTATTGTGAAGAACTAGATTTGCAGGTATTTCTTGGTGAATCCCAACAAACATCACGACTAAAAAGGAGATCCATGACCATTTCATGGCCATGTCAACGAGAGACATGTACTCTGCTTTGATTGATGACCATAAGAAAGTTGATTGTCTTGTCCCAGTTCTGAATGATATTTAGAGATGTCAATCATGGACCTGGACCGCGGGTTTGGCCCGTAAAAAACTGTCGCGGGACGGGATTGGGCCGAGATTTTACATACCCGCAAATTAGCGGGCTTTGCGGGACGGGTTTTTGCGGGACTGGGTCTTTTGCGGGACGGGACGATGTGGGTCTGCGGGATTACAAAGACCCGTATTTTTTTCCTCTTCAATTCTTGTTTTACTTCAAAAAAAAAAGAGTGAAAAAGGTAGTTTATATGACTTTCCTCTGAAAAAAGAAAAAAGCTTCAGCAATGATGATTCGAGCTCCGACGATGATGTTTTGAGCTCCATTAGTGTTTTAGTTTGGTGTTTTTAATTAATTTTGGGATTAGCAGCTTAGTTTTGGTGTTTGATTATATTTAGTTTTTATTCATTAAAACTAAAAAATTGGTTATGAACTTAAGAGTTATAAGCTAATGAAAAACATATTCTGAAATTATCTTTAATTGGTATGTAAATATGTTTGAGTGTGACAAAATTAACTATAACTATTTTATTTGGTTAAGATAACATGAACAAGACTAAGCTCTGATCAAAGCGGTAACGAGAATAAGCTATGGTTAGAGCCTTGATCGACTAAGCTATTTAATTCTATAACAATGATGTCGTTCAGCTGAAAGAGTTAGTCTTGTTACTGATTAGAGCCTTCTTCGATATGTATTTTATTCTTCATGTTCTCTCGTTACTTATCATTGTTATCTTGTTACATCAATAGAATAGAATATACATTAACATCTCATTTTTACATGCACTTTTTGTTTGGTTATGACTTCATATATATATATATATATATATATATATATATATATATATATAATCATCTCATGTTCTATATGCACTTTTAATAGAGAAAATATGCATAATATATTACAAATTTTGAAGAATTTTCATTGTAGACATTTCATGTATATTAATTATGTGAACTTGGTTATGTAGGGGAGCAGCCTGAGGCATCTTAGAGCAGCATGCAGCATCAGGAAGTGTTCTGGAGCGGCCTGCAGTGTCAAGCATGATCGGATATATTACATTAACGTATGTCGCACGGGACAGCCTGTAAAGGAGTGTGCAATTTGCGGTACGGGCTTGGGATGACCTTTTGGAGACCACAGCCCGCGCGGGCCTGATCCGCCGTGACCCGCAAAGAGATGAGCCCGCTGCGGTACGGGACGGGACGGGACGGATCAACCTGTTTGACATCCCTAATGATATTGTAGTCCGGATATACATAAGCTACTAGTGGATCTCATAATTCCTCAACATCTTATCTAGTTAATGTCGATCTATGCTCTAAGTGTTGAGTCTAAATCTCAAGAGACGTAGAGCCCCACGGTCAGTTTGCCTTTTTAAGTTTTAGATAGAGAAGTGCCATTTTAAGAGAGAAAGTATGATATAAGAAAACATGCATATTTAGATAAACAAAATTGATGGTAAACTATATATCAGGTCTTTTGCGCGTGAGATATTTTTGTTGAAAGTATTATAAAATAGGTAGGGTCTGAAAAGAGGTAATATGGATGAGGTACTCTGAACGAGCTGAATGGGTAATGGTGAATGCATAGGACCATTATCTAGCATCCATGCACCTTTGGGCATATCTATTTCATGTTTTTCTTGATTTAAAAATAGATAAGTGAGTGTAAAACTGAGTTTGAATGACAAAAAGTAGCTCGTATGATCCATATATTTCCTTCTGAACTTGTTACCAAGAGATGGAAGAAACTTTTAGTTAGAACTTTCATCACTGTCCATATATAAGAATCATGCCATCTACATAGAGAAACAACGACAAACACTATTCCTTGTTGATAAAAAAAAAGAGGGATCACGAGTGCTTCATATAACCAAAACTAAATAGACAAGAACTAAACATACCAACCGAACTGTGTCATGTAAAGTAAAACCATATTCATTACGTTTAATCTTCTGAAAATAATCTTGAAGACAGTGATGGCGATTTTTCATTCATACCGACTACCAAAGTAAGCTTTGGATCATACATAAACAATTGGAAAAAAAAAAGATGAAAACATAAATAAACAAATAATATTACAAAACCACATGTAACAGAAAGAAGAGGAAAAAAACATGATGCTTAAAAATTAAAACTGACTTTTGTTTTGGGGGGGGAGTTGACTGGAAATGTTTTTTTTTCCAAATAAAGAAAAGAGAACGATGAAACCAACTAATAAGGATTGTAACGGCTTCGTCCTCTACCATTGTCGCTGCTACTTCTTTTGCTGCCACTGCTGCTACTGCTCGAACCGCTTCCCCTATACGGTGGTGAATGCCTTGGTGGAGGTTGTGGCATTGCTGCTAGTCCAGGCTGTTGTCTAATCATGGTCAAACACATCATATCAGTACTCAATGCGTCTTACAGCATAACGCATGAGATCACACTACACACATGTGTATAGAAACAGAGACTTACAAGACGTAGCCGATTCTTCCATCAGGTAACATGATCGGCATCATCGCCATCCCACCAGCTGCGTGACCTCCCGCATGCATTAACGGCTGCACAATCCCCACACAGAAGTTAAGACTCAGGAAGAAAGCCTTTTAGTAAGGTAAAGAAAAAGAAATGTGAACTAATGAGAAACTCACTTGTGGGTAAGCAGGAGCGCCAAATCCACCAAGAGCACCGAAGGGACTGGGAGCCATGCCATAACCAAGAAGAGGAGGATAGTTTGGCTGCAATAGTGAGTTCTGCATGTTCTGTGATGTTGTTGTATTCGCCTTTTGATCTGCTTGAGGCTTTGCAAGAGTACAATCCAACGTGTGACCTGTAGAATTAATAACACGAGCATACACATTAACGGACGGAAGAGAGAATATACAAGAAGAGGAAGAAAGAAAAGATAGATTATGAATGTACCATCAATCTCATATCGTTCAGTGTTTTTCAAAGCTTTCATGACACTTGTCCTCTCCGCATAGTGCACAAAACCATATCTACTGTCTTCCTTCCCTGGTTTAGCTGGTGGTATGACCACTTTCAGGATCTTCCCATGATGTTCGAATAATGCCTTTAGACGCTCTTGTGTTATATCTCTAGGCAAGTTCTTGATGTACAATGCCTTGACCTGCATCATCAATTCCACACAATATAATACTAATAGTAAGAAGATCACTTAATTTGTTGTTAGATAAACTGTAGCTGCTTCTATTAATACCTGCGTAGCAGAAGAGTCTCCTCCTCCTCCATTCCTTGACTCAGCCCAGTTAACAGTTGGGGCATTATCATCAAGCTTAAAACTCGGATCTGACATCTTTTGTTTTGAGTATTCAGCACATGCATGGTTGTAATACTCTATGAAGGCATATCCACGATTCCGCCCAATATTTTGTGGATCCTGTGATGGAAAGTGATTCAGTAAATAAGTAAGGTGTGTATGTTTACGTACTAAACATTTGGGGAAGAAGGAGGCAAAACCTTAGGGAGTTCGACATTTTGAACGCCAGGACCAACTCCACTAGCTGTTTTCCTAATGTCTGACTCTGTCCAGCTTCTAGGAACGTTACCAAGAAAGAGCCGGTGCTTTGCTTGGGTCGTGGAACATTTTATCCTTTTACCCTATTTAAAATTACCAAAAAAAAGTAAACAGAAGTTACCAACAGAAGACTAACTTCAAGACACAAGCTTTATTCACTGAACTGTGAGTGGGGGAAGAGTTTTTACCTTGAACTCAGTGTTATTAAGATGATCGATTGCTTCAAAAGCTAAGTCCTTGTTTCTGAAAGTTACAAAAGCATACCCCTTTCCATCACCAGACTCCTTTTCCCTCATTATCCTAACCTGTTAACCATCAACAACCAGATAAAATTAACACACAGCCTTTTGAGTATTATGTAAAAAAAAAAAGACATTACCTCAGTAACTTCGCCAATGGACTCACAGAAACCCTTCAAGTCCCCTTCAGTAGAATCAGTAGGAATCCCACCAAGATAAACCTCAGAGCCATGAGGAGGAAGAGCTAGAAGCTCATCATGCTTTTTCTTCTCTTCTTCTTCTTCTTCTTCTTCCTCGTCATCATCCACTTCAACTTCAACTTCCACCTCTTCTTCAACCTCCTCCTCTTCTTCGACTTCTTCGTACTCATATTCCTCCTCGAGAGTCTCCTCGGGATCGAGGTCTACTCTTTCCTCAGAGTCCATCGAATCACGAGCCTCTGAAGCAGCAGTCCTAGTCCTCGACATGGTGAGAATGCAACTGTGGAAGAAGAGACACAGAAGCATGTGTAGGGGGGGAGAGAGAACAGAATAGGGGGAATAAAAGGTTTGAAAAAGAAACAATAAGAAGATGAAAGAAAAAGAGAAACAAGAGACTCTGCCATCAATAACGGCTAAAAAAAGAAGGAATATGCCAAAGAAGTTACACAAACAACAGAGTAAGAGAGAAAGAGAGACCAATACAGAAGAGGGTGATGAAATGCTTATGAGACCCCAAAAAAAAAAGGTATGAATGAAAACTGAAAGCGGAAAGAAAAGGTAATAACTTGGGCAATGGGGTCAAAAAGAGATGCTTAAAATTATATTATTAGCACTTAAGAGAAGCTCCACCAGCTCCATGTTTAGGAATCCCAACACACATTGTTCAAGTGACAGATTTTTTTTTAAATCTATAACCTGTTAAGTACAAATCTACTCAGATATTGACATGAAAGACACCACATAATATGTTTGGTTTCTCTAGGATTATCAATCAGACAAACAAACAGGAGAAAGTGAAATTAAAAAAAAAAACCAACAGTGATGCTGATTAAGCTATATAGCAATCATTGGGTAGACAATGAAAGAGAATCACTTTTTTTTTAAGTTTCAGATAAGATGAGCTCCAGATCCCATTTTTTCAATAATCGGATTCCCCCAAACCAAAAGATTCACGAAAGAATACGACTTTGAGGCGCAATGAGATGAAACAAGGCAAAAGAAGATGGAGAGAGAGAGTACCTGGAAGGCTAGAGAGGAAAAATAGAGGAGAGAGAGAGAGAAGGCTGCCGGAAAGAAAACCCTAATTTTAAAGAATTGTTAGGGAGCGGAGGGAGGAAGAGCAAGTGTTTGTTCAGCGCAGCAGCTCGGCCTGTTGCAAATAGTTAACCCTTTGTTTTTTGTCTTCTTTTTTTTTAATATAAAATACAGCTATTTTTAGTCTATAGTTTTTATTGTTGTAGGTGTATGTTATTTTGATGTAGGAAAATATTATAATTTCTAAAGCATTCTAATAACTGTTTAAATAAAAGGGTAAAACATGAACCAATAATAATAATAAAATCTTCCTATACATTAAATGAGAATAGTGACTTTTGCTTACGTGTCAATCTTTGGTGAGGTTTCAGAAAATTGTTATAATTTGATTGGTCGTTGATTTTATAATTTTTACTTATTTTAATTTGATCTAAAAATTTATTGTAAGTCTAAGATAATTTAATATCACTTGCAGAAATAATATAAAGAATATTACAAATAAAAATTTATGGTAACTAATTTTTCAAATTATGGAAAGATTAATAATGTTTGATTTCTTATTTATAATATTTATACACTATATAATATAAAAACGAAAATTTTTGAATTGTATAAAATCCTCACATGTTTTATAAATCATTAATAATTTTATTGATCGATGGTTCTCAATTTTTATTTATTTTAGATCTGAAAAGAAAAGATAAGATAAGTTTATAGCAAATTAATACAACTAATCGTTGAAATTGTCAAAAAATAATAACTAATCGTTGAAATTGTGAAATTATCAAAAAGAAAAGATATGTTAACTAATCGTTGAAATTGTCAAAAAATAATAATGTTGATCAATTTAGATATTTATAAAATATATAAAATTAAATAGTAAACTAAAAAGAGTTTATACAAATATAATGCTTTTATATTCTTATATAAAGCATTATATTTGTATATAAATTATTATTATAAATATTTACATCTAATAAAGTTCATACATGCTTTATAAATCATTTACAAAAATTATAAATACATTTATAAAATTATTTATATTGGCTTATCATATGTTTTAAATTATTATAAGAGGTTGTAAGTCACTTATGCATGCTTATAAATTAATTTATAAAACTTATTTTGGAATCTCATCCCCTTATGTAATCGAGAAGTCACTTAGTGACTTTTACTAACATGTCACTCATACAGACACTTTGAAAAAAATTCTTATAATTTCATTGGTCGGAATTCTTTTTCTCGTTTATTTTTAAATAATATCAAACATTAATAACTTATATTATTTTGAATACAGATTACCTGCAAGTTGATGTCATATTTATTACATTGCTTTTATGTAATTTACATTAATGATTCTAATTAGTTAATTGGTGATATTAATAATTTACCTTATCTCGAATATAGATTACTTGATATCATACTAATTGCATACCACTTTATGAAAAATAGTTTTAATATCTTTTAAAAAATTAATATCTTTCTTTAAATTGATAACATATTCGCTTATGTAGAAATTATATCAAAGAATCATGAAACATCATTGAAATGATTTTTGTTCATAAAGAAGTAATGATATTACTATTTTTTTGCAACTCGGAATCATCTTTTATTTTTATTGTAATCAACTAATATTTACAATTGTAATAATGCTTCATAACTATTTATTCTGTTTTGACGCTGCTCTTATCATTTATTTATTTTTAACTCATAACTTTTAAATGTTCAATCAGGAGACAAAAATTCATGTTTCAGTTGGTGAACAGTTCATCAAAAAATTTGAAACGATATAACTAAGAGTGATGCTATGGTCATAGAGTTATTCAAAGTGTACACAGCTGTTGGTGATTATTAAATAATCACACTGCACATATTGTTTCAAAAATAATTTCTATCAACAATTTTTCTTGCAAAAATTGATGATTCTCCAAGTGAAGTTCCCGAAAAATATTTTAGGATTACAATAATACTAGGTGTTTTTCTACGCCATGCACATAAATAATTTTTTTGTTAAACATCAAAATGGATTTCTGGTATCCCAAAAGGTTCTGGTCTCAAAAGGTGACTTCAAGCTTGGCTTATTTTCCTTATTAGATATCTTAACCTTGTGTTTTTATTTGTACATAATTTGCACCTTTATTAAAAACATCCGCCTCTATCTGTCCGCATCTATCCCTCCGCACAGATTGCAGACCAGTCACCTAGTTATAACTTATAAGTGATGTAGCAAGACTTTTTATACTATAAAAAGAAGAATATTATTCTCTTTTCCTCTTGCCACCTCATCAAATAGTGAAATATGAACTTGACATGTGTCCTTTTAGTCGAGACGGTGCGTTTTGTTTGCGTGAGTGTGCTTTAGAATCTGTAGGCTACTGTTTTGTGGGCTTTTTGTTTTACTCAAGCATTTGAGCCCAATATCGAAAAACGCTTATTGTCTTATCAGCTTCACATGAAATTTAGGGTGCATTCTTCTCTTCGACTCTGACAACGACGATATATACTTATATGTTATCTGACATCAACAATGGAGTTTCTAGAGATTGAATGGCTCAAATCAACATGAAGAGTATCTTGGGATTGCTAAAAAAAAGAGAGTATCTTTGTGGGTCTGTTAATAGCGTTGTTTAGTTTTTTGTTCTAATCAACTGACGAGTTACTGATTCATCTCCTTTATCGCCTTCTTAACTCCATAGACATGCACTAATCACGATCTGACATTGAATGTGAGTTACCCCTCTGCGAGGCGGTGTATCTACACCTAAACCCTAAACCCATGTAAGATTCTCTTCAAGTTTGTTTCTTTCGTTGGTTTTACATCAGAGTCTTCTTTTTGGTAGAATTTAAAACAGAGACTTATTTATTTTTCTATTTGAATGTTATTTGCTCAGCTATCTGAAGTATTACGAACCTTAGCAAGAATGTGAAACACTTGCTGTTTCGGGTTTAATTGACTACGAGAACAAGGTAAACGTCAGTGCACCATTTACATTTTAAAGAAAATCTCATACCTCTATTGCAGTGCAATGTGTTGGACATACTCTTTGCTTGAATCTCAGATGCGTCTTTCACTTATTCCATTACTTAGACCATGTAATTCCCTATGGAATGTCTTTGATTTATGCAGACCTGACCTTGAACAAGGAGAGAAACTATAGGTAGCTGCAAAATATAATGGATCTTGCTTTCGTAGCATAAACATGACTTATCCTTTCAGAATACTTGATGGTGTGTTTTCAATCTTGCTTTCCTACTTTCATGTGACCTATGTTGTTTTTCCTTGCAGGAAGAGCATGACTGCTGCCCATTCATGTGAGGATGTTTGTGACACATTTAGAAACAAAGGTTGGGGTGTTACAAATCCAGATTTGATTGACCAGGTGAAGTGTTGATAAAAAAGGTTTCTCACCTTATTGCTTTAAATTTCAAAATATATGGTTTATAATTCAGTAAACCAATCAGTTTCTAAAATTTATATTGTCTTTAACTTATATAAATCAGTGCTGCTAAGATCTTCGGTAGTTCCAATTTATTTTAGGAGTATCCCCTAGATGGTCACTGAGACAATGGTTACCATCCTCACTTGATTGCTCCTTAGCAAGGTTACTATCGTCCATTGAGTATTCTATTGTGTCCATCCAAAAACATGTGTCCTTTTTTTCCTTTGTGTGGTTAAATATTTCTACGCTCATGCGATCTTTTTGAAGGATTGGGTTCACAAGTCTGTGATTGATACGGTGGTACGCTCTCTGTCTCAGTTAGCAATATATACTATCTCCAACAATTAATTTACTTTGGTCCATTGTTATAGACAGACTGAGGTGACAAACGCGGCCATAGCGTCGTTGGAAAAAAGAATAGGAGCGAAGATAGCAACATTGCAGCTGGTGAACATGGAGAAGTACAATTACCTTACTGTTGATTTCTTCAAGAAGCTTCTCCAGTTCTGAGAATTCCCACTGTTTTTCTCGGTTTTCGTTTGTGGTTCAAACACGGAAGAGACTTCTAGATTTTTTTTTTTGGAGATGATCTGCCTGGAAGTGGGATTGCATCATGCCGTATCGTTTATTACAGCTACACAGTTTGTTCTGCTGTCTCTTTGTTTGTATTCGTTTTGACTATTACCTTATACGCATGCGCTCCAACACATCAACGATATTTTGAGTTATGTAGAGATCTGTTTTACAAAAAAAAAAGAGTAATGTAGCATCTTTACTCTTTTGGTGTTATCAGATTCTTTTGTTAGTTGCCAAACACCTCTTCTTTTTTATTTGAACTGAAACTGACTGGAAAGTTAATGGGAAATTAGGTGGTGGTATAACTAACAAAAAAGTAATAATTCATAATCTAACTAAAATTACACCATTTATCCTCTTTTCTCTTACTATCTCTCTCTAACTTCTCTCAACAAAACTAACTTTCTTTTCTTTTCTTAGTTATTTTACAAATAAACCCAAAGTTAATCTACTCAGTTCCTAATGGAAGACATTTGTAAACATCAAAACATTTAAATATACAGAGGACAGAAACAACTTGATCGGCTTTGGATAAGTGTTCGATAAACACCAATTGTTTTTAATAAAAACAACTCAAATGGCTCGGCTTTGGATAAGTGTTCGATAAACACCAATTGTTTTTAATAAAAACAGCTCAAATGGCTTTGGGTAAGTGCTCGATAAACACCAACTTCATATACTAAGAAGATTTAAGCAAGAAAAAATAATACTAAGAAGATAAAATAAAAAGAAAATTATTAAATATCAAATTGACTGAATGCTTTGGACAAATCTAATCAAAAGGAACATTTCCTTTGAACAAAAAAAGGAACATTTCCATATTTTAAATGATGAAGCTAAGAGAGCTGTTTTTCATATTTATTTGACTTTTTAATTTGACTATATATTGGAACAAACTATTAAAATAATAATAATTATATTTAATGATTTTTGTAATTAATTAAGTTTATAATTTATCAAATAAATAGACAAGTTTGTCTTGACAAAATTATGAAAATTAATTTTAGTTGATAATGAATTTAAAATTTATATTTTAATTTATTTATACATTAATTTACCCGTCTGTTGGGCAGGTTATTCTTATTATCAATAAATGATAGTCTAATAAATTAGACAAAATTATTTAATAAAAATATAATAAATTTCTCAAAACATATAATAAATTAGTTATATATAAGGAAGCCATTATTTAAAAATAGTCTAAAATTTAACGGGTGAATTTTATTTAAAACCTAATAAGTTATTGGGATAATATTTTTATTTGGTCTTAAAATATAATAACATATAAATATTCACTCATATATTCTTTAGATATTGATAATTAATATTATGTTTTGATTCTTTTTTAAACAAATAATTTCCTATCATAGTGAATTATATATTCATGTTAAATTATTTAATTATTAATTTAAAATAAAATATTTAAAAGAAATAAAACTACAAGTACTTTTAATATATACAAAATATATAATAATTAATGTTTTGAGTATTAAATCTAACCACAACAATAAAAAAAATCTACTTACTATAAATAAAAAAATTGGGCAAACATTTAAGAAAATGTATACCATTACTATCATGAAAACACAAACTTCTAATTTCTAACAAGACTTATAAAAATAAATAATAAATAATTTTAATTAGACATATACGAAGATGATATAAAAAAGTGTTCTCATTATAAAAACATAGCAAAAAGAAAGATAATAACAAAAATAGTACCACGTCATAAAATATATTTGACAACAAATAAAAAACAAGTTAGAAAAATAAACGAACATCAAACGCCAAGTAAAATGAATATAATATCTCTCATGATTTAAAAGTTTTTAAACTACAAAAATCATTATTATACATATCTTTTGCAAATGAAAACCTAAAAACAAATCATAAAATCATATAAAATATAAAAACGTAAATCACAAGTAAAGTATATCCCGTCCGTAGGACGAGCCTATCATAGTTAACTTATAAAATAAAACTACATCATAATTGGTTATGGTTAGCTTTTAAAAAATAATTAAATCTTAAATCTTAAAAAAGAGTCCAAGCAATCATCACCATTTAAACTTGGTTTACACATTTTATAATTGTTTTTTTTATCAAAAATCAGCATATATTAGGTCGAGTTTAACACATAATCTGTAATTTCACAACATCCAGAACTAAGAGCATCTTTACTCTAATTCTATCTTTTCACTATAGAGTTTAAGGTAAAAATATTTCAACACTACTATATTTTCACTTTATAATACAATAAAACAGGTATATTTACTAATAGAATAGTCCATTTAATCATTTGATCAGCATTTATTTTCCGTTATGAACTAGAGTATCGTTCGAATATAATCCAACTCTCTTATAGTATTTTTTAAAAAAAAAATCTATTGAAAATGGTATAATATAAGCTTTAAGTTCAGCTTTGTACGAAATGGTTTGTAACACAAATATATTTTCTCTTTAGGCAAGGAATGAGCCTTTGGAGTTGTAGCAAATCATCTTAACTGGTCTTGAGTTATTTTGTCTTCACACAATTTCATGATGTACTTGCTATCTTCTAAGTATCTATAAAATATCTTTAGTAAATGAATAAATTTAACATTCTTCAAAAAAAGAAATTTTTTTAGTAAAGTTGTCATAACTTTTTAATCATTTGATGATGGTTATAAAGTATTTCAACTGGCCTGAGACATTGGTTCTAAATCTGCCAATAATATATTTTTGGTTGTTCTTTGTACTTTTTGCCAACTTACCTCAAAGTACTCAAGACTCCACAAAATTCTTAAACAATTGAAATATAAGAACTATGTCAAAATTTGTAAAACACATGGATTTGAGATATCTTTATAGATTTATTCTTACATACTTTTGTAACAAAAAAAGACATACAATAATTATAATTGATTAAAAATACAAAATATAGATATAAAACTCATGCAGTGATTTTTTTATTACTTTCAAGCTTTTTGGCATGCTTTATTGAATATCCAGCCAAAGTTTAGGCAGAATCTCACTAGAGGAGTATTATAAACGTAAGGATTGGCAATGGCTTGCCCATTCTTCTTTGGATCACACATTATCTTGCAAGGTATGTAACATTTTGCTGCAGTCGCTTTTGTTGATCCTCGCATGCATTTATTTACGATACAATTTTTTATGCATGCTTTTATCTCGATAGAATCATATACATGTGCTGAAAACAAAATTGTAAGTAAATTTACAATAATGAAAGCACTGTAAATTTTCTTTGACACTTGAATTGCCATACTGTAAGTATTATAACAACGCAAATTTTTGAAGTGTAACCTTTTTATTTGTTTATTGTAGTGTGAAACACGAGTCCTGGTGATAATATTTGATTGATCAAGATGATTTTTATAGTAGAAATAGTTTTACCTGTTTTTGGGAATTTGTTAGAAAGTCACATTGGTAATTTCTTAATTAAGTATATATATCAATTGATTTTTGTAAACTTAGGTGTATTATATGTTTTAGTCATCAAAACAACTATCTTCTATTAATTAAAGTAACTAATTTTTCATATTGTCAATCTTAGCTGACACCACATATTGAATTCCCAATTCGTTTTTTTTTTTACAATTTGTAGACACATCTTGTTTTGTTAATCTATTTTTAAACACATATACTAGATTTCTAACTCATACTACGCACAAATTTATATGAATAATTTAGTTAAATGTTAGTAAGAAAATTAAAAAATTACTAAAATATAATGTAATTACATAATTTTTCTTTTTATGAAAGTATCTTTTTTTTTTTTTTTTTGCCACTTGGGAAAATCTCACACCCAGGAACCCCTGAAGGTGGAGTCGAACCCCGGTGCCTTGGATGCCACTTAGCCACTAGACTAAGGCTGACCCGGCTTTTATGAAAGTATCTAAAATATAATATTTTGTGCCATAAGGAACACACCAAATAAACCGAGAGAGAAAAAGAAAGAGAGATAAAGGGAGATAGGGGACCGACGGTTTGGCCGGCGCGTGAGCGGCCGTGTCACCGTCAGAATCCTTTCTCTTCCGTCAGATGATTCCGTCTTACCTCCTCTTTGCCGTTCTTCCATGGTTCGCCTTGTCCGAGTTCTGATTTCGTCACCATCGCTGTCGGTGGCCTCGGTATTGGAGTAACGACGCATCCGCTTGGAGGTCTCCGGTGGAGAGGGAGTGGCTTACATGTGTAGTTGGTGTGGTCCGGGAGATGGGGGCTAATCTAGTTCCATCGTCTCCAGTTTTTTGCGGGGGGTGGAGGCTCACTCAGATCCACCGACGCCGTCTCTAGTTTCCGGAAAGGGGAGTCTCTTCCGGCTTCGCCTTTGCCGGCTCTTGGTCACGGAGAATAGAAGCTCACAAAGGTCTACGCTGCCGTTTAGGAACCCGGAGTTTGATTGGGTTAAGGCTTCTTTTTAGTTTAGTTTCAAGCGCGTTTCTTTTGCCGTAAAGGTGGTAGATTGGGTCACGGCGTTTCGACTCTCCGCAGATGAGGATGAGTGCCGGTGACGGTGGTGACTTTCGAGGGAGGAAAGTGATGGTTCGTATCTCGCTTGTCTAGGTTTGACGCAGTGCAGAGCCGGTGGAAATCGCGATGGTTCGATGAAGATATCCGGCGTGAAGACAGTGAATCGAGAGAAAGAGTTGGGTTCGGTGGAGGCTCTTAGGTTTCTAAGCTCCGACGAACGTAGTGTGACGGTGTTGGTGTTCCGGCGTCGTATCAAGGCGGTGACGATCAAGTCGAGGCTAGGGCAATGCTTTGCGTTCTGACGGTGAGGATTCACCCACGTGGCAAGCTTCCTTGAGACATCGACCGATCGATGATGGCCGGTTTAGATGGTTTATTGGTTTGGGCCAGTGGGCCGATTTTATTTATTTTGGTGTAGCCCGCTGGACGTTTGTGGGCTTTTTTCTTTTTCTATATTGGGTTTAGTGTACTGGGCTTGGCCCGTTTATTAATTAAAAACAACTTGACAGAAAAAATAATAATATTTTGTGCCATAATATTTTGTGCCATTGTTTCCTACTTATAGCTTACTGTTTTCTACTGAGTCACCTTTGATTTTCCATGAATTTACAAAAAGAAAAGTGAATGGCAAGAGTAAACCATTTGTATAAAATATATATTATTAAAAACAGTTTATATGTGAGTTTCAAATTATTTCTAAACAATAAGAAAAGTTAACAAATTTATTTAGATATTAAAATTAAAAATTTAATCAACATTGTTATCTTATGTTTTGACAGAAATTCTTTTAGTCAGTTATATTTAAAACTTTCATAAAAATAATCAAATATATTATAATAAAATAAATATAAAATAATTTTAATTTACAAAAAGAAAAGTTATGGTCATTTAAGAAAACTACATGATGAATTATCTAAACAAAGAGTGTGATTTACCAAAAAAAAAATTGTGTTTCTAGCCTTTTTAACAAGAATATTTACACATGCTACCTTTGAATCTGAAAAATTTGTAACTCTAGATATTTATAAAACTCTGTTAACTTTACAATTATAGGTTTTTTCGTCTACACCTTCCAATTTTGACATATATTTTGTTTCTAGTGTTTATACCAATTTGGATCACCTTTTCTGGTATAAAAAATATTCAAAATCCAGAACAAAATATAAGTTTTATACGTGAATAGTTTGATATTTCTGTTTAGAATGACAAGTTATTCAGAGAGATTGATAGAAACTCACTAGAAGAAACTCATTAGAACTAATTAAACATGTGGAATGAGAATGCAAAGGTTGGTTCGAGGAAAATAGAGCAGCCACAACAAAGATGTAACACTAGACAAAATGGTTCCACAAGATATATGCTTACAAGACATTTTGATGTTGAATGGTTTATGGATTTTTAGATCACACTATAGTGGGTGCAGTTTGGTATGGAAAGATACATCTGAGCAAATCCAAATAATGTGCACCAAAAACCAAGAAAAAAAAGAAGAAAAGAATCTCATCCTTGCATTCAGAGCTAGAAATATTTGGTTGGGCGATAAAAAGCATGATGGATCATTCTACTTGCTAGAATTTTGGATCGAACTGTAAATACTTTATCTCTATGATTGAAGAATCACATGTGTTGTCAAACTTCTCAACAGAGCTGAATGAGATATCAGCGTTACAGAGAAGACTTCAATCTTTCAAGATTTTTTACATACCTTAGACTCAAATGCAAGTATTGATTCATTAGTTAAGACTACGCAATCTTTTTATAAAGATCTTTTTAACTTGGAACACTTTTTCGCTGTCAAAGAAAAAACAAGAAAACTAGCACAAAATGGATTTAAGAGATAAGATATAAGATGCAACTCTCATACGATTCTCCAGTAGCATAAATATATTCTATCTATGTCTTAAATACTGATCAATCCCCGGATTTGTTGATCATCTTAATAAAATTTAAGCATTCTGCTTAAATGCTGAATCCGAAGATCCTTGTCCAATCGTTGTGTAGTCCAATTTTGGTAAAAGACACAAACATATGATTCTGGCTGAAAAAACATATGTCCAAAAAAGAAACACAACTTCGGTTTTTCCTAAAGGAACCTCTAGCAAAACCGACCAAGTGTGCATCAAACCAGAGAGCAACAAGGTAATCCTATCAGATCTCTATGGCCTAACACATATGAAGTCCTAGTTGTGACGGGTACGTTTCAGCATACTCAACCCGGTTGAAGCATGACAATGGAGCTTGGAAGATTCTTCCCTAAAACAAATCGGATTCTATGGGGATGTTTGATCCGGTCTGGACTGAAAGCAACTGGGACACAATAATAGGGTGCATGTGTACACGGTTCAGCACTCAGCATACGACAATGCATTCCTTGTTGGTTGTTGCGGGTGTTACAGTCACAACACTGGCTTATGTGGAGATTTTAGCTGCCAAGTTGTTCATCACAAAAGCTTTAAAGCAAGACTCAGACTTATATATGTAGTTCCCAAAATTTAACTTGTCAGTTTTCACCAAGAGAACTACATACCTAGCTATGATGTTGGCATAGTTTATTATAAAGTCGAATTCTAAATTAGAATTTACAGAAATATTATATCAACTTTATTAACATTCACTAACGCATCAACCCAAAAAAAAAAATAGTGATCGTTTCAAAGAAACTAAATAAATATTAATTAATAGTCCATTGCATTATTATTCTTACAAAATTACATTTGACAAAAAATATAGGTATATAATAATAGACGTATTTTCTTAGTTTTCTGAAAAGGTAATAGTAGTTACATATTAAAGAGGAAAACTGAAGTTAAATTATGTAATCAAAATCATTTCTCTTTGAGTTTTTTGGTGATGGCGAAGGCGGCTCCAGCTACGGCAACGATCACGGCTGATATGATAATCGTCTTCTTCAGCGCTTGTGTTGCGTCTCTCCTGGCCTTTGCGTTTTCCTTCCTTTCCAAGTTTTGTTGTATCTTTTCCGCCATCTTTTAACACACAAAACATAAAAGGATGTTAATACAAACTCATGTGTGCATGGATTTGTGTAATGAGGTGATTAACCCATTCATTAGTATGTTGTTTTTGATTTCAATAACCTTTTCAGATTAAGATTCGTGTCAGAAACTAAAGAAATCAAACAGAAATAAGCAAATCTTATTTCATCTAATTAGCTAGCTATTCTCCCATTTCATTTGTAATAAAGTGTTTATCTCGTAGATACGGTACCATATGCATAAAACGTACAGAAGACATAATTATACCTTATCTGAAGCGATCTCTGAAGAAACAGGATCTACTTCAAAACTCTTGTTCTGTCCAGGATTGAGTTCTGCTTCTGCGTCGCCTTCTGGAAAAGTGGTCCCATCCGTTGCCATTTTCACACTTCACTTTTTTTATGTTTTGATTCTTTTTTCTTTCCGTAAGAGAATTAATGCTTCGAGCACAATGCAAAATGAAGGTTGCTAGGCAAGTAAATTAAGTTTGGATCTGCGGCAAAGTCTTGCTCTTCTAAAAATAGTTTGAGGTTTGTTGTGTTGCGCTATGGATCTCTTTCAGCCATTCCATAAGCCTTTTTTACCGCTCTTTGTAAATTATTATCCGCCAAGCTCGTTGATTCCACTAAAATAAAATAGTGCAACTATTTCTATCTTCCCATGTTTGTTTCTCAAAAGATTTATGACTTTCACCTTATTTTTCTAACCCTAAACAAAATATATTTTTAACATAATAAAGATAAGAGAGACAGATAAGTTAATCCAAGAAACCTTTTGGTTCACTTGGAAGACAGGTTAGTCTTTGACATTTCAACGGATAAAACGAATTACAACTCACGATAAGTTCTTTCAGAGAAGGAAAACTCTTTCAAGAGCTATTGAGGAAGTGAATGAATGCATCAATACAACATATGAGTAGTTTATTTCACTTAGCAACAGTCTTTACAAATTAGAAGTCATGATTTGCGGAAGCGACTACCAAGAAGATTGTAATGATATGTTTTTTCTTTTAATGTGTTACTGGTAAATTTGAGAAACGGGAACTATCAGCACGATTTTTTTATTTATTAGAGAGACCATCTCTTTCTTTGGACGTGACGTAACAGAGAGTTTTGGAACAAATCAAAAGGAAGAAACAGATCCTTCCAAAAGAATAGCTTTCATATGTTGAATCAGCTCATCCATCTGCTCTCTCGAATGCAACGGCGAAGGATACACAAACGAACAGTCTAGTTTTCCATCTCTAAGCGAGTCGAAAACCGCAACAGACGGTCCAACACCGTGGATAGACGCGCATCCTATGTAATCCTTCACTCCTGCGGAGGCCAATGCTTGTTCTGAATACTCGTCTGTCACTGGATCTTCGAATATGGAGATGAGAGCGGTTCTCAGAGAGGATGAAGGAGTGAGGTTAGGGTTCTCTATGGCCTTGCACATTAGGAAATTGAGATCTGACATGTCCGTGAAATGCTTGTTTGAGTTCTTTGCCGACGTGAACGAGTCGTAGCATCTCTTGGCCAAGTCCCAGAGCTTTTCCTCTCCTGTTATGTCGTGTGTGTGAAGGATCCCTGAGTGGTAGAAACCTTAAGAACAAGAACAAAACACGTATCATCAAGCTGGATTAAAGAAAACTATCATGCATTATAATAACTAGTAAGCCTGAAACGTTCAAGGCATTGGCTCATGGCAACACCTCATCATCCCTAATATATTATATATAAAGAAATGGGCTTTACCAAAGTCATTAGGAGTAAGAGGGGGTTCAAGAATGGGACGACAGTCTGAGAGAGTCACCACTGCGTATTTCTCTCCTTGGTATTGCGGTAAGTTCTTTGAAGAATACGCAGAGATCATCGCTGCTGCTGCTATTGCAGCCCACAGCTTGATCCCTCTTGCCTTGCATCCCTGCAAACAACGTGATTCAATGTTTCACCAACATCCTCTTACTCCTATTTTGTGTTGCAAAATCAAAGTATCCATATAGTGTGATGTCATATGAAATATTTTTCAAACATTAACAACTTCCTTGTCACTATCCCAATTTATGTTTTCTTCTTCTTCCTCTATGTAAATGAAACTGAACATAATAATAAATGTGGAAACTCATAATATTATCTAAAAAATTATACAATTTTTGAATTTTCCACTAAAAGTAAAACTTTTATCTATTTTAGATTTTGTCATCTTGAGCATCTATATAATATGAGATCAATGTTCATATATAGAGATGATTTTTATCTATAATATTAAGTTTTTTCAATTATGTTTTATATTAGTTTTAAAAGCCAAAAACTTTATTTTTATATATTAATAGTAAAGTATCTATTATACTAAATACGGAATAATAGTAAACAAATTGTGCGCACGCAATTATAGAAGTTGCTTGAAGGGAAGAGAGACTTACAGCCACAAGTTTAAGAGTCTGATCACTTTCCAGTTTCATCCTAACCACCTGGGATCTCCGGTTAGAATCCTCAGCGTCCACGAAACTCAAATTCGAAAACCGGACCGCGTTCAACGAGTAACCCAGCACGTCGATCCCACGCGCCCAAAACGGTTTATCCCCTTTCCCACTCGGAACCATCTCCTCGATCGCCTTACCTAACCCAACCTCCTCCTCCTCCTCCTCCTCCACGTGTCCCTCATCAGCCGTCGTCTCTCTCATGAACTCTCTCAGAAGCGTAACCGCCGAAGTCCGATCGCACGCCCCCGTGTGCAGCCGAAGCGTCAGCACTCTCTCCTCCCCGCCGTCGTCCAGATCGTAGAGACTAACGAAGAAGACGCCGCACTCGCCGTTAATCCAACGGTGGGGATCGATCCACGCGTTCTTGTTCAGCTCGTGCTCGAGGATGATCCTGTGCGGATCGTCGCTGTCTCGGACGATCTGAGCCGTCGAGGATGAGTCGAAGGGGTGGATTTCGACGCGGGAGCCGGGGGAGGTTGCGAGGGAGAAGGAGTTGGCGGAGGCGTCGAAGCGGAAGGTGGAGCGGAGGGTGGGATGGCGAATCTGGAGTTTGTTGAGGGTGTTTTGGAGATTTTCGAGTTTCGGGGTCCGGGAGAGTGAGAGAGCTATGACGGCGATGCCTGTGCCGCCGTCGATGGCTCTGCACCAGCTGTACTCGGTGCCTCCGACGGGTCGGGTTGTGGATTCGGGTACCCGTTTCGGATGGCTCATTGTGGAAGAGAGAGAGAGATTGTGTTTTCGCTTTTGAGGAATTCTAAAGTGATTTTGTTTTGTTTCTCGAGTGAGTCTGTTTGTTGGCTAATATGGGAAGATACTGTCACGTACCTTTTCCTTTATTCCGGTTCAGTGTTTTACCGGTTTAGCAATTACATACTGTATTGTGTTTTACCGGTTTAGCAATTACATACTGTATTTGAATGATTTTGCAATTTTTTTTAAAAATGATTTTGCATTTCCCAGTTTACACATTGCTATTTCCTTATATTACAAATATTTGATTATTGTTTTTTGAGCAAAAAGAAAAAGAAGTATTTTAGAATACATCAACCCGACTTTCAGAGCGACATTCACTAGTTCAAGGATCGCGTGAGCCTATGGTCACGGGTTCTGTCGAGCTGTTCTATGGCTCCCTTACAAGATTACAACACCTTACTTCCAGACTATTTGGAGTTTCCTAAGCTGTTCTCGGTGAGGTTGTGGTTGGTCACGCACTGAGTGAGGGATCACTTAGCAGTGTTCGAAGATGTTACTAAGTTGTATTGTTGTACGTGTGGTAAAACTGGTGTGGTCAAAAATTTTATATCAAACTATAGATTAATGAAATAGTTTGATGTTGAGCCAAAAAAAGGAAAGAAAAAAGAATACCTCAAATATGACAAGCTGTAGTCGTCGTTGTGTGTGTTTATCTCCCAACCTCTATCTCATGTGCCTTGCTCGAGCATCGAACACGTACCATGTTGCATTAGTAATACTATCACAGACCGGGCGAGCTACAAAGCAAGGCATATTACAAATATTTGTGGTTTGAGGCGGTGGCCGATGCAGAGATAAATGTTATGGGAGACATTGTCAAAATTGTTTAAAGAATTATGTATATAACTGCTAATAGTGAAGAACAATACCAAAAATTTACATGTAATTTTTAAAAACCATATGGGGCATTTATCTCATCCTTGAACTATGTGGCTCCGCCACTGAACTGGTTTGGACAAATGCAATAGTGACACTATAGAAGCACAATCACCATATATTATTAATTCGCAAGTTATATGTTTACCTAACATATGTTTTGTGGATGGTTCTCAGAGTCCCACATCGCAATTTAGTAAGTATTGACAAAATAAAATCATATATAAACTGATTGATGACGCACAAATAGACACCCGAGAATTGTGGTGGGAACGAGGTAAAACCTTTAGAACCCATGGTCGTAAGAAATTCTCCAAGAAAGTCTCTGGGATCTTAAATTCCTTTTAATTAAAAAAGAAGAACCATCTTTAATTTAGAAAGCTATTTTGGTAAGGACAAACCTAAACTTTGCCAGCTAACTCCCTAAGACAAGAGCAGACAAGAAAAAAAAACTCCCTGAGACAAGAAAAAATGTCTCTCTTTTTTCTTATGAACACTCAAAAACAATGTCTAACGTTTTGAACAATAAACACAATCCAAAGCAAAACAACATTCATAGACGAAGAAGACACAGCACCTCCATACATCATCTTTGTGATAAAACTCTTAGAAAAAGCAAAACAACAACAACAACAACAAAGAACAGCTTTAACCCATGACTGCTGTTCTATTTCTTTGCCTCCTCCTCCTCTGTTTCTCCTTCACCCCTTCTCTGCAACACGTCAGCGAGTCTGAGCCGCTAATGCGGTTCAAAACCTCGGTGAATATAACCAAAGGGGACCTGAATTCATGGAGAACTGGAACCGACCCTTGCAACGGCAAATGGTTTGGGATCTACTGCCAAAAGGGTCAAACAGTCTCCGGCATCCACGTCACCAAGCTCGGTCTCTCCGGGACCATCCACATAGACGATCTAAAGGATCTCCCAAACCTGAGGACAGTCAGGCTCGACAATAACCTTCTCTCGGGCCCACTCCCTCCTTTCTTCAAGCTCCGCGGCCTGAGATCGCTCTTGCTGTCAAACAACACCTTCTCCGGAGAGATCGCTGATGATTTCTTCAAGGATATGACACAGCTCAAGCGCGTGTTTCTAGACCACAACGAGTTCACCGGGAAAATCCCCGCGTCCGTGATGCAACTCACGGGCCTCGAGGAGCTTCACCTGCAAGGCAACCAGTTCTCAGGCGAGATACCTTTGCTTTCGGATGGTAACAAGAGTCTTAAATCCCTAGACCTCTCAAACAACAACCTGGAGGGAGAGATCCCGAAGAGCATAGCAGAAAGAAATATCGCGAAGATGAACTTCCAAGGGAACCAGAAGCTTTGCGGACAGCCGCTGGATACCAAATGCGATGGTAACCAACAAACGTTAGGAAAAGACCCTAACGACGTGGACGGGGCCGGGAAAGCCGTCTTCATGGTCATTCTTTTCCTCTTGATATTCTTGATCCTGGTGGCGATTATAACGAGATGGAATAAGAAGAGGCAGCCCGAGTTCAGGATGCTCAGCAAGGACCACCTAAGCGACAACGAGAGCGTGGAAGTGCGCATGCCGGTCTCGGTGAAGAAGCCTGCCGAGGGAAGCAGTAAGAAGCGGAGTAGTAGTAGTAACGCGGACGGATCCTCTAAAAAAGGTTCAACGAAAGGTGGTGGAGGAGGAGGAGGAGGAGGAGGCATGGGAGACATTATAATGGTGAACAGCGAGAAAGGATCCTTTGGTTTGCCCGATCTCATGAAGGCTGCGGCCGAGGTGCTAGGCAACGGTAGCCTCGGGTCGGCCTATAAGGCCGCCATGGCCAACGGATTATCCGTGGTTGTAAAGCGGATTAGGGATATGAACAAGCTGCCACGCGATGCGTTCGATGTCGAGCTACGACGTTTGGGGAAACTACGACATCCTAACGTTCTTACCCCTTTGGCTTATCATTACCGTCGCGAAGAGAAGCTTGTCGTCTCCGAATACATGCCTAAAAGCAGCCTCCTCTACGTTTTGCACGGTACTGTTTCTTTTTATTTTATTTTATTTTTCAATTGATTTTAGATGCATACTTTTTTTTTTTTTGAGAATGCTACTTTGCATTTTGTTTAGTATATAAAATGTGTATATCTATATATAAAACTAATATTTCATATGTGTATAGTAAGTTTTGCAAACTTGTGTAAATAAAGATATATAGTTAAGAAAAATGAATCATAACAATTTTATAAAGAAAAAAATAGATTAAATTATAAATAAAAATATAAAATACTTTTTAGTATATTAAATAAATTAAAAATTTAGCAAAAAACTTAATAGTCCACGCGAATGCGCATATATATAATTACTAATGAGGTTATAATAAGGTTATAATATTGATCCATTAGTTGGAATCTGTTTCTCAATTATCAGGAGATAGAGGGACTATTCATTCCGAGCTAACTTGGTCAACAAGGCTAAAGATTATACAAGGAGTTGCACTAGGGATGCAGTTCTTGCACGAAGAGTTCGCATCCTACGAACTCCCCCATGGAAACCTCAAGTCCAGTAACGTTCTACTAAGCGAAACCTACGAGCCACTGATCAGCGATTACGCGTTCCTCCCGCTTCTTCAGCCCGACAGCGCCTCGCAGGCGTTGTTCGCTTTTAAATCCCCCGAGTTCGCTCAAAGCCAGCAGGTTTCGCCGAAATCTGATGTGTACTGCCTCGGAGTCGTCCTCTTAGAGGTCATGACCGGGAAGTTCCCTTCGCAGTACCTAAGCAACGGTAAAGGCGGGACGGATATCATCGAATGGGTGCAGTCTTCGGTTGCGCAGGGTAAAGAAGAAGAGCTTATTGATCCGGAGATATCGAGTAGTGCTGATTCGTTGCAACAGATGGTGGAATTGGTGCGGATCGGCGCTGCTTGTATCGCAAGTAATCCAGATGAGAGGGAAAACTTGAAAGAAATTGTTAAGAGGATAGAACGAGTAACGATTTGACGAGACTTTTTAAAGAGAGAGAGAGTTATAAAAAGCCTTCGGAATCTTTAGATGAACAAACGTAAGAGGCAAGGTATGTTGTATAAATAGGAGTGAAGATCATTTTGTTCTTAACCACAAAAATCATATTTTGTGTGTTCATTAGGAAGAGGTCAAGAGAGAATGCCCACCTTTTTCTTCCTTTTTATTTGTTTCATAGAACTTTTTCCCCTTTTTCTTTGTTAGAGTCGTTTATTTTTCAAGGAAGTTTGTTGGTTATAAATCCCTGTTTTGTGTTCTATACAAAGAACTTTTACCAATGCCGGTTTGAATGTATACACATTTTAAAAGAAGTTTTATATATTTGATCTACTATAATAAATAATTGTAATACAAGAGAAAATCACAATTAACTTAGTGAAAATATAGAATAGTATTCTTTCATATTTCAGAATATATGTTACGAACAAATAATTCAGGAAGATATTACTTATGCTTTTGAGCGGGATACCGACCTTTATATTTTTAGCTAAAATATAAAGAAAAAATCACATTAAAATTAGAAAAATTTAGAAGACTAAGTGTAATTTAGAAAAAAAATTGTGAAATTAAACTCTTATGTTTTGTTTTATTATCAAATTTGGTGTTTTGAATTGGAGTCATTGGGAAAACAGCAATGAGAACAATAAAGGAAGGTCATGAGTTGTTGTTTTGTAAAGATCCAGAAGAGGAAGAAGACAAGGATCAAGCAGCTTTGAGGAACTTCAAGGTCTCATCAATGTGTTTCTCAGGCTGGAACTGGTTGTTGTAGATGAGCTGAACGACACCGTTTTTGTCAAGAACATAAGTCTGCCTCCCTGGCAATGCCCCAAACAGATCTCCAGGCACTCCCCAATCTTTCCTCACCTTATTCCCTTCGTCACTCAACAATGTGTATGGAAGCTTGTATTTGCTTGCAAAAGCCTGCAAATGTTTTTTTTCTTTTTTAAAAATTCCGAGAATGAAATGGCCGGTTTTAGATTCAGAAATCAAAAATGTTGTTACCTTGTGAGAAGCAGAATCATCACCACTTATGCCAATGACCTCTGCGCCGGCCTTCTTGAATTTCTCATAAGAGTCTCTGAAAGCACAAGCCTATTGTACCCAAAAAAAGTAAACCATTAATCACCAAAAAAGCCGAAGCAGAATGAAACTAAAAGCAAAAGAAAAAGACCTGCTTGGTGCAGCCAGGGGTTTCATCTGCAGGGTAAAAATATAGAACAACAGGCTTCCCTTTATACTTCTTCAGGCTCACCGGCTTTCCGTTTTGATCCTTTAGTGTGAAGTCTGGTGCAGTCTGCCCCTTGTTAACCTGCTTACGAATAATAATTGGTCATTTGATGAATATGTGCTTAAACTCAATTTTTACATTGTATGTTTCCTCAAGAATCTTACTTCCGTAACCAAAAAAAAAAGATTTCGATACATATTAGCACATAAATCTCAAAATTTTGTATACATTTGAGACCTTCATGTTTCTGACCATCGCGCGCTAATTATTTAATCATGCAACACCTAAACCGAGATGTAACATAACTCAAGAAACTTATGTATATAATTTTTCGAAAATAATAACTTAATTCACAGAACTCGTTACCTAGTTACAGCCAAACAAAACATCTATCAATAGGAAATGGGAAGATTCGTGAATGTACCTTCGCAGAGATTGAGCTTTTGAAAGAACAAGGAGAATAGAGGGGAGAGAGAGAGGTGGAGGGAGAGAGTCTGAGACCAAAGAAGTTAGATTCTGATGACTTTGTGGGAACTGGAAACTGGGTTTTGGTGAGAATGGTGTTTCTGTGATGAAGAGAGTGCAGTGTGGCCTGACTAGAGAAAGTTAAAAATGTAGAACAAGAAGAAGAAGAAGCCATGTCTGTTTTGTTCTCTCTATCAATGACGTCTGCCACTAGCTTCACGCACTTCCTTCAAGTAATTGTGAAATGGAAGAAGATGATGAAGATAGGGAAAGATTGGTGCCTGTGGTAACACGTCGTCACTGCGTTTCCAAAGTTATGTCGTTTTCTTGATGGGCTCTTATTTTTTTTGGTCAATTTGATGGGTTAAAAATTTTATGGGCTCTTATGCAAATTAAAAACCATATGCTACGGAAGCAATGCAAATTAGAGTGAATTGTCGCTTCTAGATTGACAACTGATCAGATGCAAATTAAAAACCATCTAAATATTGGAATGCATTGTCGCTTATAGAGTGAATATTGTCAAGTAGATGGAGCGAATTATCGCTTCTGGATTGATAACTGGTCGCTTTTTGGATCTCTTCAAGACTACTTTGCTGCTTCTTGAACTCCTAGACAATGAATCTCCCTCAATGATATCTTGTCTGATCTTCATGATGTTGGTAGCTGGGTCTCCCTCCCCCACATTCTGAAGCATTGCTCCAAGTACATATTCACTTAACTACTTTGTTCCTATTGGAGGAGGAAGACAGCCATGTGGACTACTGTCAGTATTCCAAAGCATAATTTTCCGGTCTAGTTGTTCGTTCTGAACAAAAGCTCTACTCATGATCACTTGTTGTAGCTTCTAAGGTTTAATGGAAAGCATTACACAAGATGTTTGGAAACTACATGTCAAAGATTCTTCAGGTACAAGAGATATGGATCATTTGGTATCAGAATTAGAAAGAGTGAGTGAGTAGAAGAGAAGGATCATTGACACAAGATTTTTGAACTCGAGCAGTCTTCTAATGTATAAAACAACCTTCTTCTACATATGTACACATTATAATCATCATATACTTTTGTGTGTGTTTTAGAGTTTTGAAATGCCCTTTTCTTGCCTTTTTACGTTCTGCAGATTAAAGAATGTTCTTATCTGAGGATTCAAACTTATCCAGCACCAGAAGAAGAGTCACACGTCATATTAGTGAGAACAAATCTAGTTCTATTTAGTTGCAGAGAGCTATACAAGTTTTGAGTTTGTGCATAGGAAAGCCAATGACAAAAGTACTTTAAATCGATAGAGAGCTGAAAGAAAGATTTCTTAAAACGCAAGGCTTCTTCACATGTACAGAACTTCTTCTAGATAGATACATGCAGTTTATCATCATCATCCTCAATCTTGCTTAAGCGTCAAGAAAGGTTCACATTCACAAAAACCAAATCAAGAAAGCAAATGTTCATCTAATATCCGATCTAAAGATTCGAAAACACACACACACGCACCAAAACAAAGAAAAACTAGTTAGGGTTCGTATTTAACCCGCTCCACTCAATCAAAAGCCCACTCGTTCTCCTTGAGAACCTCTGCTTCTTCCTCTGCTGTGTAGTCACTCACGATGCCGAGCTTTGCGCGAATCTCCTTATGGTCTTTGCATGCTGCGATCTCATCAGCGACTCTCTGGCAAGCGAGATCAATTAGACCTTTGATGTTTAGGTAGTTCGCAGCCATGAGGAGATCATAGACCGTGGACAGATCCATCTCCTTGATGAACTCAGCGTCCCACTTCTTGAGAGCATCATCACCAGAGGAGGAAGAGGAAGAATCGGCACTGTTGACGACGGCGACGTGGTTCTTGCAGTATTCGATCACCTTCGCGAGGATCTTCCCTGTGACTTCCTTAATCTTGTATACGGGATCGTCGCAATCTTCAACAACATTCGTCAAGCACGGAGACTGAAGTACGACCGCTTCATCGACTTCAAAGGATTCATCGTCGGAGCTCTTCAACGTGATCATCTTCTTCTCCTTCTCCATCGTCGTCGTGCTTTTGCTGCGTTGTGGTGATGAAAGAACTGAGAGAGAGCGAATGAATGGTAACGGTGGTGAATATAATGAACGTGACAGCCCCATGCATATCTCTTTGGTGTATTTATAGGCGTTTAGTAGAAGCGCATCAAGTTTACAAAAATATTTATCTATTAATTAATGAGGGGTCAATTATATCGTTGGATTACATAATTTCACTGAAACATTCTTCAAATAACTTTTATTAATTAAAACAAAAATAATTGACTGAGAAACCTAGCCGAGATTCTATAGAACGTACACATTTGCTCAGCACCAAATCAGTTACTATATGAACCGAATGAATTGATACCATAATCATTATCATCATCACATAGATATATCTTTACCATCATAATCATACAAAGTTCGGTTATTTTAAAGGTTAATAAAATATCTATTGTGCACAAGAAAGAAAAAAAGGGCGCTCTGTAAAATGTGAAGCCACAATCGTACACGTGGCACGCGAAGAACTCTGATAGATCTCGACCGTTCAGTTCAAAACAATTTTCAGGAGGAAAAAGACAAAAATAAAAGAAAGAAATAGTTTCCGTTACACATATCTTTCCTCTCCTCCTCCTCTGCAAATCCCTAAACTTCGTCTTCTTCTTCTTCTCCGATCGTCGATCCAGTTTCTCAGTCTCCAAAGATTCTCCTCTCTTCCGCCACCGCCGCATTTGCATTCCGTAAGTGATTGATTGTACAGATTCTTTCCTTTCAGGTGATTGATTGATTATAAGTTCATAGGGTTTCTATTTTAGGCTTTCTTGACAGTTAGTGACGAAGAACTCAAACGATTTCTAGGGAAAATATTGTATTGTAGATTCGCTACATCTAGGCCTTGCTTGTAAGTTTCCTAATTTGATCTGAGTTAATCGGTGATGACGTCATCTTACCAAACTGAAAATGTATATTAGATTGATAAGCTTCTTGATTATGTGATTGGGGATAAGGTTGGCCTAATCATTGTATAGTAACATCATCGCTTTGGTTTTAGTTAAAGTGTGTAGAAGAAAATGATGGGCCTGCCGAGGACGCCCGCAAGCAAGATAAACAGGGCCAATCCGTCTACACCTGGCGGCTCCAGAGTCACAGAGGAGAATATACTCGTCACTGTACGGATGAGACCATTGAACTCGAGGGAGCATGCCAAATATGACCTCATTGCTTGGGATTGTCCAGATGATCACACCATTGCTTTTAAAAACCCCAATCCTGAGAGAGGTTCAGCGAAATATTCATATGGTAATATTTCATAAGAATCTCTCTCGCTTCCTTTCCTTGTTTGTATATAAGTCTGTTGATCATTATCTTCTCTTCCTTGACTTTTTTTATAGACAAAGTATATGAGCCCACCTGTGCAACTCAGGAGGTTTATGAAGGTGGTTCAAGGGATGTCGCACTTTCTGCTTTAGCAGGAACCAACGGTAAATTAAGCAGATAATCGGATATCTTCCCTTTTTGATAAAAGCTTAGAGATGTGAATTGTTTTTTCTATATTTATCGCAGCAACCATTTTTGCATATGGTCAGACCAGCAGTGGAAAGACCTTTACAATGAGAGGGGTCACCGACAGTGTAGTTAAAGATATATACGAGCATATAAGTAAAGTGAGTGATCAAATTTTAAGGTCCCTATCCCTTTTGGTTTTGTTTGTTTACCAACTGATATAGATCTACTCAAATCTATGCAGACTCAAGAAAGGAGCTTTGTCTTGAAAGTATCAGCTTTGGAGATCTATAACGAGACTGTGGTTGACCTTTTGAATCGTGATACTGGGCCCCTTAGACTGTTAGATGATCCTGAGGTATGTAAAGGGTCGGAAACCACTACATTGAATGCTGAAACACGCATTCATTATCTTGGCTTGATTGAGAATGTTGTCTATCTTGCAGAAAGGAACCATTGTAGAAAATCTGGTTGAGGAAGTGGTTGAAAGCAGGCAACATTTACAGCACTTAATTGGCATTTGTGAAGGTAAATCCTTCCTATCAATAGTATCACTTTTGTTCTCAATTCTTGGTGCGTACACCTTTGGTAGAGCAACACAAATTAGTGATAGATTAACGGAGTAACTCAATGCTTCGAACTCTTTTGATAGCATGCATAATATATGACACATTTTCTCTTCAATCAGACGTGGTATCTTCATTTACTTTCTTGTTATGTGATTTAGCATTTGCTTTTTTCAGGTCAAAGGCAAGTAGGTGAAACTGCTCTGAACGACAAAAGTTCAAGATCTCATCAGATTATTCGGCTGGTATGATTTATCCTCATGCATGATAGAATTAACAATCTATTCCCTTATGTTTTAAACATGGATAAGGTAGAGGTGGATAACATTATCTCATGTTCTCTGCTTTTGATATTCAGACCATTCAGAGCAGTCTAAGGGAAATAGCAGGCCGTGTGCAGTCTTTCATGGCAACTTTGGTACGCCACTTTATTATGTTTTGGCTAAAGCTTCACTTGCCATCTAAGATACTAAGACACTCTAATTGGTGCAGAATCTTGTTGATCTTGCTGGAAGCGAACGTGCTTCTCAAACAAACGCAGATGGTCTAAGATTTAAGGAGGGGAATCATATTAACCGAAGCTTACTGACACTTACGACAGTTATTAGAAAGCTGAGGTAAGAAATTATTAACACATGATTGTCTTTGGGCACATCTAAACTATCTTTCAACTTGATGTAACACATTCATTTTTGTTATTGTTATTATTTGGATGTAGTTCTGGAAAAAAAAATGATCACATACCATATAGAAACTCGAAGCTTACAAGGATTCTGCAAAATTCACTTGGTGGGAATTCGAGAACTGCAATAATATGCACCATTAGTCCAGCCCTGAGCCACGTTGAGCAGACGAAAAAGACGCTTTCTTTTGCGTCCAGTGCAAAGGAAGTCAAAAACTGCGCTAAAGTAAACATGGTATGTCAGTTATCTTTACTCCTCTGGCTACAAACGTCTATAGTGCCTGATCATATACTTCATTAAATAAAAAATGCTTTTGCTTGTTCTTGACAGCAAACGTACCCTTCTATTGGTATTCATTTCTGAGATTTGATTCTAGCTGATTTTTCTTTTTGTTTTTGGGTTCTAGGTGGTCTCAGAAAAATTAATGTTGAAACATCTGCAGCAAAAAGTAGCAAAACTCGAATCAGAGTTAAGAATCCCAGAGTCTAGTTCATCTACCTGCTTAAAGTCTCTGTTAGTTGAGAGAGAGATAAAAATCCAACAGGTAGAGACCCAGACGTTGTTAAATGGTGCTTTAGTGTGAAAAAAAAAGGAAACTTAAAAGTGATTATTTATTCATGTTAATCTAATTGCAGATGGAAACGGAGATGAAAGAGTTAAAGCGTCAGAGAGACATTGCACAATCTCAGCTTGAACTAGAAAGAAAAGGAAAGGAGCAGAAGGTATGCGCACGGATATATATGAGATACCAAAATTTCACTGGGAGATGCCTGTATAATTGATTGCAGGGGTCAAATACCTTTTTCTCAGGTAGCAAGGTGTCTTTCCTACGATGCTCAGGAGGAGTCCACTCCAAGCAAATCTTTTCCTAAAAGCCGCAGAACAAGTCGTAGAAAAGATAATGCGAGGCAGTCTCTAACATCAGCGGATCGAACAGCGCTAGCCCAAGAGATCCGTTTGTTTGAGAAAAATCAGAAGAAGTTAGGCGAGGAAGCAAACCAAGCGCTAGATCTTATTCACAAAGAAGTGACATCTCACAAACTGGGTGATCAACAAGCTGCAGAGAAATTTGCGAAAATGCTCTCAGAGATCCGTGACATGCAGAAGAGCAACCTTATACCGGAGGAAACTGTAGTTGGTGATAAGGCCAGCTTGAAAGAAGAGATAAACCGGCTCAACTCTGAAGAAATTGCAGCTATGGAGAAGAAGATTGAGCGTGTTCAGAAATTCATTGACACGCTTGCGTCGTCTTACCAGACAGATGAAGAGACTCCGGAGTTCAGGACCCAGATGAAAAAGAAGAGAGTTCTTCCCTTTGGATTAAGTAATAGTCCAAACTTACAGCATATGATCCGGGCACCATGCTCACCTCTTTCGTCTTCGGGGACTGAAAACAAGGCTCCTGAGAGCAATGTCGTTTCCGCTAGGGATAGGGATATTCGAACCCCCTCAAAGGAAGGAGGAACCCCTGTATCATCATCATCACGACAAGCTAATTCAGTCGATGTTAAGAGAATGAAGCGTATGTTTAAGAATGCTGCGGAAGAAAATATACGTAACATCAAAGATTATGTTAATGGATTGAAAGAACGTGTGGCGAAGCTTCAATACCAGAAGCAGCTTCTTCTTTGCCAGGTCAGTTTCTATAAACTCGTGAACTGCAAATCAGTAACTCGGAGGAGGAAGCTTTTTCATATATATATTTTTATGTGTGAGTTTGTCCTTAGGTGATAGAACTGGAGGGAAACGAGACAGCTGAGTCCGATGAATCTCAAACGGAAGGGCCCTTGTGTTTTGAAGAGCAGAGAAAGCAAATCATAATGTTATGGCATCTTTGCCACATCTCAATCATTCACAGGACGCAGTTCTACATGCTGTTCAAAGGAGACCCAGCTGATCAAATCTACATGGAAGTAGAGCTCCGCAGGCTGACGTGGCTCGAGCAGCACCTGGCCGAGTTGGGAAACGCAAGTCCAGCATTGCTCGGCGATGAACCAGCAAGCTACGTAGCATCAAGGTAACGCGTAGTTCCTCTTTTTTTTTTTTGTATTTTCTGGACTGAGTTGAGAATCATACGCTGGTGGCGCAGTATAAGAGCATTGAAGCAAGAGAGAGAGTATTTGGCAAAACGGGTAAACACGAAGCTAGGAGCAGAGGAAAGAGAGATGCTGTACCTGAAGTGGGACGTAGCGCCTGTGGGTAAACAGAGGAGGCAACAGTTGATCAATAAACTGTGGACAGATCCACACAACACGGAGCACGTGAAAGAGAGCGCAGAGATAGTGGCGAAGCTTGTGGGGTTCTGTGACTCGGGGGAGAACATAAGGAAAGAAATGTTTGAGCTCAACTTTGCTTCTCCTGCGGATAAGAAGACATGGATGATGGGTTGGAACTTCATTTCAAGTTTCTTGCATCTCTAAGGCCAACTCGTAGTTCTCACTTCTCAACACGTCTTAAGATTCTTCCTTTTTTTTCCTTCTGTAGATACTTTAGATTCTCCGAGTCTTTTGAAGCTAAACGTTGAAACTTATTTCATTTTCATTCCTGATAATAGATCGTTTACCTTGAAATTATCAAGTCAATGTGAGTTTGGGAGCAAGATGTCTGTCTGATTTTTTAGTTTTCAAGTTCAGTCACGAGCATAGCAAAATCACTGCTAAACACAAATTTGTAAGCTGATATATAAAATGGCCTACTTTGGACCTGTTTAGGGCTCGAGATGAATGAGATAAGTGATGGATATACTCTCTCTGTTACAAACAGTGTTACCTTGCCACTTTTTTCTAGTTTTTTTTTTCCATCAAAATGTTTTATAGATTAAATTGGGCCAAGCCCAGATTACAAACGAGTCCTACAAACAAGAATACACCAGAATCCAAAAGCCCAAAGCCACTCCTCACACCAACTAAAAGGCCCAAAAGCCTAACACCAAACCCGGCCGACGAAAATCGAAGCTCGCGTCAAGGAGGCACGCGGATGTACACGTGGATGCATCTGCATGGTCGGCTCGAAAGTCAACACCACCGCCTCACTTGACCTACCCCATCTCTAAACGCCGCCGTAATAACCTCTTTCCGTCGGAGCTCTTCACCCGCATAAACTCCGACGATACCAACTCTGAACTTCATCCTTTGTCTTCTTGTCGGATATCATCTTCGAAAAGGAGATCTCACCCGTTTTAACAACTAATCAAATCCTAGAAGGACAAACGAGAACAACGCGATCTCTAATCGGAACCACACCCAAACACCTGAAACTAAAAAGAAAAAAACTAAAAGCTGACAATGCGAATCTGTTATAGCCTTCGGTTTACGGAGACAAGAGCCGACAATGGTGAAACTGAAAGAGCTTCCACCACCCGGAGACCAGGACCGGTGTCGACGGAGCTATAGGAGCCTCCATCTCCCGGAGATAAAATCAAGCTGACGGAACGCTTCCACCGCACCTTAACCTCTTCACGGCCGCTTCTTAACTCCAAAAACAGAGCCACAGCGAGTGGAAACTGCTCAGAACTCACACAAGGCGGACGACGGAGGAGGCGGAGAGAAAACAACGGACGGATGCTATTTTCTAACAGACGACGGGTTCCGACGACAGCACGCGCTCATGCGGCGGCCGTGCGCCGGACCCAAGATAGAGATCTACTTTCTCTTTCCTCTCTCTCCTCTAGTGTAAATAAGGAGTTTTACTTTTTTCTAGTTACACAATTTCATTATTTTAAAATTTCAATACAATACAATCTATTTATATTATTAGTTACAAATAATTTTATCTGTAAATTCGTGCATTAAAACCTAGTTGGTTAAAATCGTTATTAATTAATAGTTACATTTATTTATTAGATCATGCTATTGATTATATTAATATAATAAAAATTAGTCAAAAGATATATTATAAATTTATTTAACTAGATAAGTCAGTAAAACTGATGTAATAAAAATTAGGCAATTTTTTTAAAACTAAATAGAAAGACAAAAATAATTTCTATATATATTATTTTATTATCTAAAAAAGAATATTATTCAAAGTACTTTTAAAAATAAAAGATTTATTTTCATATATATATAATGTTGTTGTATGAAAACAATATCTTTTAGTTATAAAGAATTAAAAATGAAGAAACATAATACATATAATTAAATTTTGATTAAGTGACGAAGCTCATTTTTTCTAGGTTTTCTAGATTCATCAGAGTTCATTACATTTTAAGAAAGAGTTTATGAATGACAATAGTCGTGCAGTTATGTCAAATTACTAAAAATAAATAAAAATTTGATTTGTAGAGAGAAAATAAAGAGAATTAAGAAAAGAAAGTAGAAGAGAAATGAAGGTTTTGTTTTTTTTATACACAAGGTTAGTTAAGTTAATTTGTGTGTGTTTTTTGTTATTATACCTAATTTCTCTAGAACTTAGCTAAAGATTTTTGATAATAAAAAAATGACAACATTGAAAGTAGGTTTAGGTATTTTATTCGGATCCAAAGACACGATTCGAAACCAATCCGAAAATACAGATTCAGACCTGGGTCCGAATCCATGCTAACTACTTATTTGTTTTTTTTCCGGATCTGTGGGTTTCGGTTTGGGTCTGGTTCCTACCTGAGATCTGATCGGGTATGAAAATTATTGTATATATTAGGTATATTTGGGTAATTGTATATTTTGGTGTTTTGATATTTTTTTAAGTTTCGGATTCTGGTATTTAGGTATAATTTCAGGTTTTGGGTAAGATTTTAGATTTTCAGAAAATATAATTCGGCTATTCAGGTAAAATTTTGGATATCTTTTGGGTTTCGGACCTGATTCCTGGCTAATTTTCGGTTATACGAATATTTTTTCGGTTTTTTTTTGCAGTTCTTCGGCTATTTTTCGAATTTTCGGGTTTCTTTCGAGTTTTCGAGTCCAACTTGGATACTTGGGTCTTTTTGGAGTTTTAAATATCCGAACCTGAAATACATCTGAAAATTACGAATATTTTACGGGTATTGGAATTATAAATCTTTATCGATCCGAATCTGACTCGAAATTTTTTAAATATATATATAGGTCTAAATTTCTAGGATCCGAAAGATCCGAACCCGATCCGAGGACCCGAATATCGAGGCCTTTCAAAAGAAAAAAAAAAGAAAGAGGAACACGTAAAGCCTCCTGGGCCCACCAATATAAGAATAATACCCTAGAAGACTTGGTTATCTTGTTTAATCCGATAATTGATAGGTGGTAACGTGATTTGCTTGTATCGTGATCAAAAGCACAGGTTTCTTCCTCTTATCGATCCGTTGATTTTCCTTGTTTAATTGAAATCAAAGCTAGCTAGGGTTCTTTGAGCTAATCGAAAAAAAAACTTTTGTTTGTGTGTTTCCCATCTCTCTATATAAATCCCTTTTTGCAGATTTTCGATTTCATCATATATATGGCTACTTTTAATGGAAAAGTTAAAGACAAGATCAATTTCAAGTATGAAGATGATGATGATGATGGATATGGCTATGGCTATGAAGAAGATTCGTCCACTCTTGATTCAATCCCAACCAAAACAAAGCCTAGTTACCCCATCATCCACGACCACTCAGAAGAAGAAGAAGATTACGTCGATGACGGATTCGACTCACCTGAAACCGTTCAACAAAAAGTAGACGTCAACTTGAAAAACGTCTTAACCGGTTTGATCGCGATCGTCACCGGTAGTAACAAGCCCCTCGATGAGAAAACTCAATCCTCTTCTTCATCTTCCAACGTCTCTTTCCTCGGCTCCTCCGTCTACATACCAAGCGCCCCGCCACTCCTCGAGCCCAACTACAGCGTCTACAAGGACCTCCTCGAAGCCGAGCCTCCCCACTGGCTCCCCGACAGCTCCACCACCACCTGCATGCACTGCTCCCTCCCCTTCACCCCCCTCACCCGCGGCAGGCACCACTGCCGCTTCTGCGGTGGGATTTTCTGCAAAAACTGCTCCCGAGGGAGGTGCCTCATGCCCGCGAGGTTCCGCCAACGGAGCCCCCAGCGGGTCTGCGACTCCTGCTACGAGAGGCTCGATCCTCTCCAGGGTCTCCTCATCAACTCCATCAGCAACGCCGTGCAAGTCGCCAAGCACGACGTTGTTGATTGGACGTGTGCGAGAGGGTGGTTGAATCTGCCCGTTGGTTTATCCATGGAAGACGAGATCTACAAGGCGGCCAATACGTTGAGAGGTTACTGCCACGTGGCTAGATCGGACCCTGAGAAGTCCATACCTCATGCGCTTCTCGGTCGAGCTAAGGGTTTGGCTATCCTAACCGTCGCTAAAGCTGGGGCTTTCGTGTCGTACAGTGTCGGGACCGGTCTGGTCGTCTCGAGGAGATCAGACGGGTCCTGGTCGGCTCCGTCCGCCCTGCTTTCGGTGGGGCTTGGATGGGGCGCTCAGGTTGGAGGGGAGCTGATGGATTTTATAATAGTGCTGCATGACTTGAAAGCTGTGAAGACGTTCTGCAGCAGGATGCATTTCTCTCTAGGCGCGGGGTGCAGCGCGGCGGCTGGACCCGTAGGGAGAGTCTTGGAGGCTGACCTCCGAGCTGGCGATAGAGGCTCTGGCCTCTGCTATACTTACAGCCGTAGCAAAGGTTGTTAATTGTCCATCTCAATCTTATAAGTATTTTTTGGATTTATATATTAGAGGAGAATTTTGAATGATTTTTGTTATCAGGGGCATTTGTGGGAGTATCGCTTGAAGGGAATGTGGTGATGACGAGAAGGGACATGAATGTGAAGTTCTATGGTGATCCGTATCTAAGCACCTCAGACATTCTACTTGGGATGGTTGATCAACCCAAAGCGGCTCAACCATTGTACTCTGCTCTCAAAGACCTCTACGCAGGTTTGCGTCAGTAGTCAGTTTCAAACAACTCAGTGTGGTAAAAACTTTTTATTGTACATGTACATAGCAATTATTTCTTTCTAGAACTTATGAAATTTTAGTATTTGTTTTAATTTAAATTAAGGATTGTTTACCGTCTTTCATTCAACAAATTTATATTTATGATAACTAGAATGAAAAGAAGAAAGAAAAAACCTTGCATTGCAAAAAAAAATCTTGCAGAGGAGGAGATGTCATTTTTTTTTATAGAAAAAGAAAAGGTACAAAGAAAGAAGAAACGTGAAGCTAAGGGACAAGCGAGCCATTAGAGGTCTTCTGCCTCTAATTAGAAAGACTCTACAGTTTGGGCACACATGTTCCAACCCGTCCGCTTTCGCATAATCCTGTCACAATAATAATCATTAATCAGTACATACCACACAGGCCATTGAGTGGCTTGTTTGTTTGCTTTCCTTGAAGGCACCGAGGCCAGGCTTTCTGTCACATCCGAATTGAGCCCACTCTCCACACGATCCACAGTTCACCCAGTCACCTGTGGTGCTACTTCTTCAACCACAAGCAAGAAAGCTTATTAACTAACATCCATCCTGACGTGAAAGAATATATAGAGTTGAGTGGTTCTTAATGTAACCGGCGACATATTAAGCAACATTCTCCATCTACATCATCACGGGCATACTCAATACTCAAGTAAATATGTCTCATAGTGTCTTAGAAAAGGTCATACTTTTTTTCTTTCGCTTCTTAGACATTATTAGATTAAGAACTGGTCCTGGTCCAAGCGACAGAAAAAATTGAAATCGAGAAGGAAAGATAGCAACGGAAACACAATGTCTAAGAAGCGAAAGAAAAAAGTGTAACGGATACGTAAGCGGGCAGGTGTCTAACAGTAATAGAAAATTAAGAGTGAACCCAAAATATAATAAAAGTTCTCAAGGTTTTAAAGTTTGACGTGCATAAGAATCTCAAAAACAGCTGATAGGGTCTAAGTACAGATTAATCGATATGTCAGGAACAAGCATCATCTCTGATCAAGAGAAGAACCACTCCAATGTCGAAAAGAGAGGGAAAAAAAACAATGACCCAAACTGTGGGAAGCAAGTATGCTTTGTCACAATTCACAGGCTTCGATCATTTACTGTTGTAAAAGTGGCTTCAATTGTGCTGTGAAAAGGTTGGCTAATGCACCTCGTATGTCCATCTGCAAACAGAAAATAAAATTAAAAACTCTACCGGTTATAATAACGTTTGTCTATAGATGAAACTAGAACATGTTTAATTAAAGGTGGAACTTGCCTGTTCACAGCAGACAAGCCTCGTGAGGAGAGGGTAGAACTCTCTCATGTGTTTCCTGAATATTTTGTTGTTCATGAAGCACATTCCTTCCAGAACCTGGAACAAGATGACATCAGCAAATTATCCTTAGTTTATTTTATTTTATATATAATCTTAGCGATGTATTATTATTATTATTATATTTATTAATTTATTACCTTGACAATCACGGGAGAACGTAGCTCAAGTACCCGGTGAACATCCATGTTGGTAGACTCCCCCAAAGAGGACTGGAGATCAGATGTTTCTTTCAGCACTTGTTCACAGAAGGACACCAGCTTTTCTTCAGCTGCACCTTCGAGTTTATCTTCAGTGTCATCGGATGCAGCATCCCCAAGCCCAGTTGTTGTCTTATGTAAGACATCCATATATATGTTGGTTCCTTCTAGCTCTTGTCGGAGAAGGTTTAGAGGTGGCCTGTAGTATAAACGAATTGTTGGAAGATGAATAATGTCTTAAACTATATAACTCAGTCCAAAGGCTTTGTTTTGTTCCTCTAACCTTTCCGCGGAAATGTGATTCATTCGGGTTCTGAGGTTAGAATATGAATTGTAGGAAGCAGCAAATTCTATGAAAGAGAATAAGATGTCCATGATGGCTATCTTCTGTGCTGTTTTCAAATTACTCCAGTATTTTTTCTGCAGAATTAACATCAAACACAGAAAGATGCAATGTTAAGAGTTTGTGCCCTAAGACCATACAGTATATAGCTATAAATAGAGAAGACATCTTAATACCTGGATACTGTTGATAGCACCAAGTAGTAGTAATTGTGTGATGCATTTGCCTCTAATAGTTCCAAGAGCTGGGCTCTCTTCTTCTCTGTTGTCGGGCTCTGCAGGATCCACCTGCTGCAGGAGGAAGTAGTAATTATTGATGAGTATTCCTCTATTTATCATATTTACTCGGCGAAACGAGAGAAGTATGTATGACAAGCCAGCCAGGGTGTGTGCTCGTGCATAATTAATTACCTTATGTGGAGAAGAGGGTACAGACACCTCTGCAGCAGAGCTCTTTGGTTGAGATGTGAGATTCCTGAGAAAGAGATTGTCCATGAATCTCTGGCCAAAAGTCTGAGTCCGCTGGATACTCGGATCATCCCCTTCTTTTTGTGACCTTCCAGATGACGAAGGACGACCTTCACGAGGGAACATCAAAGTCAAAAAAACATGGCGTTACACAAAATTCAATTGTCTTTCAACTATTCTAAAATGTTTAAAGAGGAAACCTTCAGAATTATCATCCTTGAACTGTTTTACAGATTCTTGGGAAGCTCCAGGAGTACCAACCCTTGGAGATGCCTGGGGGGAGCCTTTCCCATTATTATCCGGATTATTATGATCAACTCGTGGAGAAGCAGTGGCATCAGCCTCTATATCTCCTGTCACAACCAGGTTCTTATTCGGATTGTCAAAACCCAAATCATTTAATAGCTCCAGCGGTTGAGTTGTGTATGATGCATCTCTAGAAACCGAAAGAAAAAAAAAAGTTAGATAGCAACATTTGTAGATGAACTTTTTGGTGATGAAAGATGGGTGACCTTATGCTTTTCAAGAGCATATCCCAGTCGCCCTCACTAAATTGGTGGCCTCCAACCTCTATGAGGTGAACCAGTGCTCCTAAAGAAATTGAAACAACCGTCTGATCTGATTTCTTCGCACAGTCAAGGAGCAAGCTTAAAAGTGGTGGCAGCATAAAACAAACTTCCTGCTCCAAAGGTGAAAATCCAATGGTCAAATTCGCAGCACACAATAATATGTTCTAACTTTGCATGTCAAGAAGAAACATTTTCTGTACGGTTTCGTGTGATAAACATGACATATACTGCAGCAGGTGTGAAAATTAATTGAGAAACAATGGATTGGATGCGGACAGAGAGAACAAATTAAAAATCTTCATCAGTACCTTGTAGAATGTATTAAAGAGATTGCAGAGGAGCTGAAGGGAATGAATGCTTGTTTCACGAAATTGAACATCCCCCGACGATATTAAACCTTCCTTTCCAGCATGACTCACATGATCGAAAATTGGAAACAAGATGCGATGGAAGATGCTTTCCCAGAAAGGCGTGGAGAACTTTTTGCCTCTTTCATTCAGCAAATCAAACAACACCTCCAGTGCGCAGTTTCTAACTTCAGGTCTAAAATCTGATGTGAGATCAGATAAACCAGCAAGCATCGGATACCAGTAATGCTCTGTCACATCAAAAGCTTCATCCTCATTGGTATCGACGGGCTTGAGAACACCACCCGGTATAAGTCCCTAAGAATCATCACACGCTAGCCAAATGAGTAAATGTAGTTCCAGAGGGAGAACTTACAAGAAAGTGAGGAAATCTGAAGACCGAGAAATGTGCGGGAATTTAAAGACAGAGCAAAAAGTAGATACGAACAGAAAGGAGTGTGGGATATAAGAGTAAAGTTATAACTGAAGAGTTAAATGCTGAAATGTCAAGCTACATTTAACTTGAAATCATACCTCTGCAAGCCGATCCTCGCATATTCTGAGAAGGGCAATAGCTTTCAGGCTTATCCGGTCTGAAGCTTTGTTATTGGCAAACCGGATGAGACAGTTGACGCAATCCATGAAGCAGTCACCGATCACCTGGTCAAAGTGTTCCAGAATAACTGCAAACAAACTAGTGGTTACAAAAACGTCTATCCAAACAATGGAATGAGAAAATACACTAAAACTATGATAAAATTTCAAGAGTTTGATGGACAGTTTGTTACCTTGCTCCACATTCTCAAATGATTTTTCAACTATGGATTCAACATCGTCATCTGCAGCTGCTGTAAATATCATAAAAACACTCCTCCATCCCGATTTTATACTTCCAACTTTAGATTTGATCATCTAAAAGAAAAAAAGATTGATTAGGTGATGAAAATATGGCTGCATACAACTGAGTAACAAAAACAAAGGAAACATATTAATATTCAAATTAGCAAAGACCAGCAAGCAACCTGAACGATGCAGTCAACAATTAAACTCCTTATGGTCTGACTTTGAGTATTCCGCATGATAATAACGAACGGTTTGAGAATATCATTTTGAAAGGTGAAATTGGTGAGCTCAGCACGTTCCAAATACTTCATCCCGAGCTGTCTAAGAGAATCTATGGCATACATTGCAATCTTTTCATCATGATGGCTACCAGCGGATACGAAATGATCAGCAAGGACAGACCATATTCTTGCCCAGACCTGGTATGTGAAAAGCAAACACAAATTATGTCATATAGCCTAAGATACATAATCTATCAGCACTTCAACATTACTTAAACGAGAGACACAAAATCTAACAGCACTTCAACATTACTTAGACAAGGGAGTCGGAAAACAGTTTTATAACAGACACCAAAACAGAACAGAGAGCAACATTAACATATTTCCCACTTGACTTTCTGATTATGTTATGGTTAAGGCTGCTTATTCTTAGCGTATACATTGCATGAGGTGCAAGGATTCGGTATGTGTTGTCACCTATCATATGTAACCATGCACTTAGAAGATTAGAAGACTATCAGAAGAGTACCATTCGAATACGAGCTATATTGTAATAACTGATCTCAACGAGCTTCTGCAAGCTGAAAACCCGGGCAGGAGACTGTTTCAGTTCTTCCGCTGAAACACCACATAGAGCAGTAAAGAATTCCACAACAGATTCGCTGGGCAGCTTCACACTGTTTACAAAAACTTGTTCAGCCGGTCTCCCAGCTAATTCCTTCAATGATTGAACAACCCCATCCCTGGATATCTGGTTTGATCCATGCATTACTGTTGCAGTAATCCCAGGAGTAGAAACAATGAATTCAAGCCGAGAAACACATTCTAAAACTGCATTCCAGGTATCTTGAAGGGTATCAGGTTCTGAGTCACACAGAGCCAGTAATATCCTTAATGCTTCAACATTTTTGCTCCGCATTTCTTTTGGAGCATGCAAGAACGTAAACCTATGGACAGTTTGGCGAAAAATAATCAATATGCCACAGATTTCTGTAGTTTACATAAATAGCCAATACACAACGAAACCTAAATAAATACTCCACACTAAAACATAAAAGGCAGTATGAAATAAGCGTTGCAGGTTTACCTGACAAGCGATGTTAGAAAGGCATAGCGCATTGTATCCATTCCAAGAACAAAAGCAATATGTATGCCAGCTTTAAATCCTTCCATGCAGAGAAGAATTCTTGGTTTGTTATCACCTACTTCCATTGTAACGGAGAAAGCAGCAAGCAGAGGCCACCCAACAGCTTCAACCATGGGCCTTATTATGTCCACTTGCTCTACAGTGTGGAAGACTCCTCTTTTCACTCCATCCTTTCTGAAAATTTCCTGTGTTTTCCTAACAATATCCTCAGTCTCAGACTTAGCATCGGCTGCTGATATTCGTTTTGGCAAACCCAGATTAAGAATACTGACAAGACCACCTTCTCCTCCTGGCCTTTGACTGTTGATTTTCCTTATGCTGCTGTCATCATCTTTGAGTTTTATCTCTTCTTTTACAATAGAATCATATATCTCTTCCAGAAGTTCAGTTGGAGCACAATCTTCGGGATCAGTTGTAGCATTCATACGTATAAAATCAGATTTTGACATTTTAGGCCAAACCATTGGATTATGCGCATCTGTATTTAACATGATAACTGCATAGGCTAGAACATAGGCAGTATCTGCATTCTTGAAAAGACCCGGATTGTCTGCGCAATATCTACTCAAAGAAAACAGTGGAAAGAAAATGTTAGCTACCAATGGGGAAAAAAGATAAATAGACAAATATAGATTTTCAAATCAAGTAATAAATAAAAGCTTAATATTTGTATTTAACTCAAAAGACGATCTAAGGAGAACATATCATTACCTCTCTGCAAACTTTTCCATAATGCGATCAATTTTTTGAGCTTCTCCTGGAAGTCTGAAACCTTTGAGAAATTCACGAATAGCTGTATGAAACTTCATTTCTGAAAATTTCATTGAATCAACATATGCATGCATAACAGCAAGAGGAAACTCCTCGTGTTGGCCCAGGTAATCGCCAATCATGACCTACACATAAGAATGGTTATACCCCACCTATAAATACGGAACATAAATTCTGCACAATACGACTGTCGCACCTTTTTTAAACTCGAAGTACTTCTTAGAAACTGAGCAACTGAAGCAGGATTCCTTTCGACCAACTTGTTTGCTATTAGATATTCTATACCCTTCACAGAATTCCTGTTGAACTGCAAAAATCATTACCAATGCGTTAGCAATGTCATTATTATAGTGACAACCATCAGGATGTTAAACAATAATAACCTCGGAGATAGCAGCCTCCATTGTGGATTTATGAGCTTTAGCCTTCTCAAAGTTGCTTGGCACATCTTCCCTACTTTTGGTTTCAATTGGCTCCCCAGCAGAATCAGAGTCCTCGTTTACATGTCTTGTACTATTTTCTGCCTCTCTCCTTATTCTCTCCCAATCAACAAGTGATTTAAGAACGTTCACCAGGCACTGGAAAATTTTAAGAAAAAGGTTCTCCTAATTGATTATCCAATACTTCACAAGGAACCAGATCAAATAAACAAACTAATAGCAATTTAGAAATTTATTTATGGGTGCAGGTATAGCAAACGTGACATGACGCCTACCTGAAGGGAAGAACCTTTAACTGAAGCTGTTTGCGAAGCAACGGCAGGATTGGGATCAGTACTTTGAGTCCCTTGAGCAATTTTGGAGAGCGTTGTTACCTAGAAGAAAGGAAAAAGATGCAATGTGAGCCCTAGCTATTAGTCACATTGCTGACATACAGTAGTTATATAAACAAGAAGAAAATGGAACACACCATGCGTTCAAACAAGTTCGGGGCCTCTAGATCACAATCGTAGTTTACATAAACATCAACAAGCATCTGAGGATCTTTACAGACTTTTTCAAGCATCCTGCGAAAAACAAAACACAAAAAAAATTGGTCAAATTCACAGAAAAAGTGATAGTATATTGGTTTAACAGATAATACAGAGCAGAATAACATTTTACCTAAGAACACCCATCTTTTGGTCATTGGGACACTCTGAGCTATCTAATGATCGTAAGACGATGATGGGGAAAAAGATACCAATTTCACCCTAAAAATGAGATTTAGGATCAGAAATGTGGTAAAAGGTAACAATCATCGCAAAGAAGAAATTTTAAACAGGAGACATCAGATGCTTACTTTTAAACTATCTCTGAACCGAAGCAAAAGCACGGAGAATATACCAGATGCATACTGTCAGAAGATAAATTCTAGTTAGATACAACATTCTAAAGTGAATCCTCAAAGATCTACAAGAATTGGAAAATCAAACCTGAAATATGACGGAAGACTGAGAAACTGAAGCTCGCAACAATGCATATGAGAGGTACGCTTTCACTGAATCAATAAAGTGAAAGTTCTTCGTAAACGAATGACTAACTCCTTCTAGCATACCCTGCATATTGCAAACGTATATGTTGCAGAAAAGATGGTCAAACTAACAAACAAAAAGAACCTTCAGAGAATTGCAACATTAGTAACAATGTCATCAATCCTTCTATGTTTTCTGAAGCTCAGCGTAAGCAAAGCGGTGAATATAGGCCTTGCACAACATTAAAGTTATGAAGATGGACAGTAACTGTTATGAGTGTAAATACAACCTAGAACACAAGGCATGTCTCAGATATTTAGGCAGAATGCAACAGACAGTTCATAGTAAGAAGTAAGAACAATCATGTATTACAGCTCTATTTGACTATACAATAATAAAAGTTCATATGATGTAACTAAGTTTACCTGAAGAAGTTCAAGAGACAATATACGGGTCTTGGTTGTGACTTCATCACTATCTTCTTTCATGCCCATCTGATACAAAACTTGGAAAATATGTCACAGAAGCACCACATATAGCTAGTCAAAGATAGAGAAATGGAACCCTCAAAAATCCAACCTTGCAAAGGGTGCGGAAAACTAGCAATGCATCACGCTGTCCAATACTCATGCTCTCTAGCTCGATGCCCCTACGGAATTAAAATGAATCGAATAAGAAGACATGCCTTTTACAAAGCAAACAAGCCGAACCCATTATTTCCTAATCGTAACAGGTAAGTATGGGCATAAAGTATGTTCAGTCATAAGTAAGATTATAGGTGTAAGACAGGCATGTGCGTTAACTTGTTTAGGAAAAACTTAAATTCAGATATTCTGCAGAGTGGTATGAACAGTACCGTTTTATCTTCTTGCCATCTTCAAGATGCACAGCTTTGTCAAGGGCGGCTTCTAAACCCTGATCAAAGAATTAAGAGCTTCATCTCCGCAGAAGCCAACAACAATATACAAGACTGAAGAAACAATCTTCGAGAACTTCTTCCAGACTCACAAAATTATATTTCTTACAAAATTCAGTCAGGAGATTCTATAGAGCATACGAGATGCATACGTCACAGAACTATATAATGAGCGGGGCGTGCGAAGACAAATGACTACCAAATATCTCTACTTATCCAAACGAAACAACGAGTATACGACGTCGGTCTATAAAAGAAACGCTACAAAATATATGCATTTCTCTTTTACTAGGAATTTATATTTATAACCTTTTTTAATAATCCTTTTTCTGGAAACTGTAAAGCACCACGGCAACTGAGAAAAGTTTGAGATATAAGCTCAAGACCAACCTTAATATCAGCACCGCCCACAAGGGTCTGCAACTCTTCAACAGAAGCCAGAGTTGTGTCTTTTGCTTGAGTGAGTGCATCTCCTAATGTCATTTCTTTCTCACTTTGGTCAGCTGCAATAATTTCTTCAGTTTTAAGGTTTGAACGGTCGCCTGAAGCATGTTCTTCCTGAGACGCTGAAGATGATGTGGACACCTAAAATTGTACATTCAATTATCAGCGCATCCATACAACAGCTACTTTGTTTTTACGCAATCAATAAAACAAACGCCACACTGAGAAATTCAAATTCCTTACAATGTCAGTTTCCATTCTCCGGAATACAATGCTTATCATCTGAGTCAACATTGCTTTAGACGTTGCTTGGTTTATTGGGCTCTTGCTACATGTAAAAACTGCATTTAGAGATTACAACTGGAGTGATGAAAAAAACTCTGATAAAAGGAGAGAAAGTATACCTGTTTAGAGCAATATTATAGCAAACTCGAATAACTCCCAGCAATGGTTCCCCGTGTACTGCGATCAAAACATATTATAAGAAATCTAATTTGATATTGCAAGAACAATAAATACGAAACCGGTTCAGCCATCTAAGAGTTACAAAACATAGCTTTCTACATCAGGGGCTTACCTTTGAACTTTCCTGAAGCAACAGCTGTAAGAAGAACCTTCAGCACTTGAAGTACAGTGCTGCACAAAATTTTCAGCTTTAAGAACTGGTGTGGACAATCTCAAGAAGTTTTGGAAACACAGAGGGCACATACCTATCTGGTGATGAATTATCAATACAGCCGCAAACCATGTTTAGAATGTCGGTGAAAGGTGCAGAATTCTTCCCGCCATCCAAACCCGGATCCCCCTCCAAATGATCGTAGGCAATGAGTTTCTGCTTGCAACAAACATTTACAGAACATCAATAGAAGGACTGGAGGAGATACATAACAGACTTACAGGAATCTTAGAAAAGCAAATTTTAAAGAAATAAGAAAGAAAAAAAAAGGCATACATGAAGACAGTCCAAAGCAGCATCAAAAATCTTCAAGTTCTTCGTCTCAAATGCAAGGCGTAGAGGCTTCAGAACAAGCTCCACTTCAGCTCCGCCTAATGTGTGTCCAGCATTTGCTAAGGAAATGTTGATAGTCCCGCTTTTTGACTCGGCCACTTCACCACTCGGTTGATCTGCTTCTCCTCCAGTTTTTGCACCGTCACCTTCATCTACGCTCGAGGATGCAGGAGGCTGTGTAACAACCTTGGAACCATCTGTAAAAAATCACAAAATGGGAGCTAAACTAGTTAGCAAAAAATATCGGAAGTTCAAAGGAAGTATAAAGATCAATTGACACCTAAGCAGACTTCTCCTTATCCTACCGTAGAACTAAGCAACCTAATTCGCATAGCGCGTTCACAGATACAAAGTTGATCTAAGGCCTAACAACTAGCAGATGAGAGAGGGAGATCTGAACCTTGATACGCTTGAATGGCTTTCTGGAGATCAGGAAACTTCTTGCCTCCAGATTCCTTGAGCATCGTCTCGAATGCTCGGGTCACGAATCCACCTGCCGCCATATCTTATTCGCGAAATTCCCCCTAAAAACAATCAAACACTTCGATCGATCGAACGAAATAGAAATAGAAGTAGATCGTCGAGGGAATTGAATCTCTCTCTGGAGAGAGAAAATGCCTGTGCTCTCTGGTTGTTTTGATTTATTCCATTGACCGAAGAGGAAGAGAGATCTGAAGCAGCGAAACGAGCCACTAGCTAGATCTATTTTCTCGTTTTTTTCCTTTTAAATAACAGGAAGGAAATGTCTTACTCGTCGAAACGATGTCACGCCCATTTGAACCGGAATTTTCAAGCTTTATTTATTCCGGTTTCTCTGTCAGATTTTTCTTTTGTTTTATATAACTTAGGCTATGGTTACAAAAAAAAAAAAAAACTTAGGCTTTAACTTTTTACTAGTAGTTTTTACTTTTACCTTTTTGATTTTAAAGTTTTAGATTTTGGTTTTTAATTTACAGATATTGGTTTTGACTTTTGAATATTTTATTTTTTATATTTTGGTTGTGCTATATTTTTAGTTTTCTAAAAACTACTGATTTATTTAAAGTATACAAAAACTATTAAAATATTTAGAAATCACCACTAAAATATATCAAAATATTTTGATTGTTAAAACCTGAAAATAGTTAACACATAAGTGTTTTTAGATTTTAATTTTTGTTTTTCATATTTTATTTTAAGTTTTTAATTTTTTTTTAATTTGATGTGTTTATAGTTTACATAAATATAATAAATTATTTTAAAGCAGTAACTAGTTACTAGTAAAATATGTTGATAATTTATATTTTTATCACTAGATGTATTAAAATATGATGCTTGTTATTTAAACCATTGAAAACTCTAAACTAAAAGTCCAAACTTAATAAAATGTAATGTTTAAGAAAATAACAACAACAAATGTGTTATAATCTAGGGCCTATTTGCCAAAAAAAAAACAAAAAAAAAGGAGTAATTAGATTTTTAGTGATTTTCAGTGAGAGATTAGAAAGATATAGGAAGAGAAAGAGGGGTGTTTTTGGTCAGATACTGAATTTTAGTTATTTTTATGTGCACATGGAGTAATTTTCTTATACTAAGGAACGACCATGCTGTCAAATCTATATATGGTGGGTCATACTGAATAGTGCGTAGCTTTACCTTTAAGGCCCATTATTGTTGGCCCAAATGCAAGAGCCTGAGGAAATTGTGACGAAGAGAGTGAGTAATCAGCCCAAAAAGTGTATCTGTTCTTCTTCCTTGAGTCGCACCATTTCAGAATCGATCGCCATCTCTTTTGACTTTGTTTGGCAAATTATTTAGTTGTCAAAACGAAGAAAATGGCGGAGTTGCTACTGAGTTCGCCGGCACAGTCTTCTCTCCTTAACGTGAGACCCAGGCTCCTCCTCACCCCTTCTGCTTCTTCACCGATCCAAAGTCTCGCCTTCACTAACTCCAAAGGTTTCCATCCTCTAGCGTTCAAATCCGGTCGTCACCAAAGACTCCCCTTCGGTGCCAAGACTATTACGGTTAGATGCGCAGTAGATTCGGGAGCCAAATCTGTTGAAGTTGAACCTGCGATCGGCGGAGGAGGAAGTGATGGTGGAATCGGAGGGGACAAGTTCGGCGGCGGCGGGGGAGGCGGCGATGATAATGAGGAGAAAGAGGAGAGTGGTGGGAAGACGCCTTTGTCCATGTCGCAGAAGTTGACTCTCGGTTACGCCTTCCTTGTCGGAGGTCAGATTCGCTTTTTAGGGTTTCTGTTTTTTTGAATTTGGCTTATCTAAACTATGAAGTTGACTTATTGAGAAATGTATTCAATCCGTTATGCTTTACCTCTAAAAGTGATGATTCAATATGTAACAGTTGGTGGGCTGATGGGTTATGTGAAGAGCGGAAGCCAGAAATCAGCGATTGCGGGTGGAGTTTCAGCTGCTGTTCTGCTCTTTGTCTTCCGTGAGCTCCCTACTAAACCTGTTCTTGCTTCAACCATTGGTGTAGGTAAGGAAAGAACAGAGGTTTTTTTTTTTACTTTTTTTCTCTATGAATGAAAAAAAACTATATTCTCTCATAATAACGCCTGAGAATTGTGTTTTGTTAAACAAAAAAGTGATGGCGGGTGCATTAACGTGGGTGATGGGAACTCGGTACATGGGTTCCAAGAAGATATTTCCGGCTGGAGTCGTGTCCTTCATGTCTTTCATTATGACCGGAGGATACATTCATGGCATCATGCGCAGCCTTCACTAAGCAGCAGCAGCAGCAGCAGCAGCATCACTTAGCTTTGCAGTTGTGTCTAAACGTTTTCTCGGGCTTAAATTGGAGACTGTTTTTTTTCGTTCTTATGTAAAAACAGCTTTATGCTTTGTTTTGTTTGAACCGTACCAGAAATAAGAAAAGAACCTTATAATTTGTTGGCAGTGGTGTTATATACTGTTAGGTAGTAGACGCCACTCGCTTGATCTCCCATTTTGCTAAACAATCGACAAGAACCTTATAAATTGTTATGTCTTTGTGATTTTAGTCGTTCTTTGAAAGCATAACAATCAACTGGTGTTTGAATTAGTAACGCTATGTATATTAAGTATAAGATAATTATATCGAAACACCTAGTCTTAAGCATATAAAGATTTTCTGTTAACTCATAAACTCGAGTTAACTAGGGATTTCCACTCCAAATGGCTTTCAACGACGTCTAAACCACATAGCTCCTTGACAACGGGCATTGAAGCTGGAACTGGCAACTGAAACATTAAACTCGGACCATTCTCACCCTTCCACATCCTTAGCTGTTTCCGCGCTTCTTTAATCGCCTCTCTTGTAGCGCAGTGCACCGAAGCTGCCAGTAGCAAAGGAGGCTCTCCTGAAGCTGTATTTACATACAAAAAAAAAACTATATGATTGAAAAGTTGATTCCTAAATATCTGAAAATGTTTTTTTTTTAATTTTTTGTGTGTGTAAAAACTACGGACCTTTAGAAGAGAGTACACGCTTTTCATGGCGTCCACTGTTCAGCATCTCGACGTTGAACTGTCTTGGGATGGTATCTACAGTCGGTATCTTGTATGTCCATGTGCTGTCCGTCATAAGCAGTCCTTCTGAATCGGTTAAGTACTCTTCAAGCATGAAAAAACCAAGTCCTTGCACAAAAGCTCCTTCAATCTGAAGACCGAATTAAAAAAAAATAAAAAAAACCATCACAATTGTAAGGGAAGAAGAATATCATCAGTGTGTATGTGTTTGTGTGCTCTACTATTATTATTATAATAATTCACCTGTCCTAAATCGACAGCCGGATTGAGGCTTTTTCCGGAGTCATATAAGATATCTGTCTGTAGAACCGTGGTCTGTCTGTCCGGTCACAAGGTCTACCTCAACCTATATATTTGATTGATAATTAATATTACCAAAAGTTACTCGATTTCTCTGGGAGAATACACAAAAGAGAGAAAGAAGCTTACCTCGCTAACTGCAACACCATAGTTAAGGTACTTTGTGGGAGTTTCTTCTGGAGTATACAAGTCACTAGCTGATAAGCTCACTGACTGAGCATAGGCCTGCGTTTGTACATAAAAGAATAATTAATGAAAGAAAAAAAAATCAAGAAGCAATCAGTGAGTCTCTTTAAAAAACCTGAGAAATCAATTTATTCCAGCTGATGGGACCACCCGATTTCTCCATCAGAGGTTTCAATCTCTTGACCAAGGTTTCGCAGCAGAGACGAACAGCTGCGCAGCTTCCCTCGGATGTTGTGCTACCTCCTGTATAGTTTCCTTGGACCATACTTAACGTATCTGACTGTACAACTCTTATCTTCTCCAGTATCTCTTCAGCTCCATCGCATTTGAGCGAACCGAGAGCATAGCTAGTCATCTGCTTCACCTTTGTCCATAACCCTTGTCCCAGCTCGATCCCACCGACCTCAACAACTACCGTTCCATCGCTCAAAACGCTTACTCTCCCTGGAGTTGCAAACATCGAAACCGGATAAATGATCGGTACTCGAGATATCCCTCGTTTTCTCCATATGTTAGACCCGTTGAACTCTCCCACAATCGAAACCCGCTCTTCGAACTTGGAAGACACGCCCAGCTTATCCCACATGGAAGACAGAGTATACTCGTCTGGCTCCCCAGCAGCATTCTTGTAGAAGAGAGCCAAGCTCTCGTACGTATGGAGATTAATCTTTCTTACGGTATCTGCCTCCAAGGAGAGGCTAGATGCTACGTTTTCGATCACGGCTTCGGCGATATACGTGCCCTGAACATCCCCTGGCGCTCTCATGATTGCTTTGCTCACGAGGTTCGTTTTGCAGAGTTTGATATCGAAAGATAAGGCTCCCCAGTTGTACTTCTTCAGCGCCCCTATGATATTCGACGGCATCAACATGCTTAAGCCTAGAGTGGCTCCTGCGTCAATGAGTATCTCTAGCTCCAAAGCTGTGATCTTCCCTGTGGATTTGAAACCAACGCTGTAGGTTATCTGCATTGGATGCCTCCCACCAGTCATGATCATATCCGTCTTACGGTTTACGTATGTCCGCACAGGACGCTGCAGTTTGTTAGCAGCAACAGCACATGCTGCTGCAACCTGATACAATGCAAAAAAAAAAAATTATTAAATTATTTATTGGTACTACTTTTATGAGATGACACATGAAAACTAACCGGCATTGATTTGACAGCTTTGCCTCCAAAACCTCCACCGACACGTCTTGTTATGACGCGGACCTTGTTTTCAGGGATGCCTAGGCAAGAAGCGACCGTGGAGTGTACGTACTGAGGGATCTGACATGAACTATACACTACAATGGAGTTGTCTTCATCTGGCACTGCTAGAGCTGTTTGTGTCTCCATGTAGAAGAAGTATTGCGACCCAAGTCTTATCTGTTTCATATTACAAAAAAAATGTGATGGAGAGAGAGAGAAAGAGTGAGAGCTAGACTAGAATCACAATGCATACTTGGGAGCTGAGAATTCGATGATCAGCTTCAGACATTCCTTTTGATGTGTCTCCAACTTGTTGTGGGTATAAGAAAGGATAAATCTCAAACATGCTAGATTTCTTAACAGCCTCTTCCACTGACAAGATGGGTGGTTCCAAATCCTTTGTTTCGTAATCAACTACCGCAAGACTAGCTGCAGTATCCGCATGTCTCTGCGTATCCGCAACCTTCAATTTTTTTTATGTTTTTTGATGCTAGTGATGATGGAACATAACTTAAAGCCAGGACGGCCAGTTCTGCGCAAAGCCTAATGAAATACTGGTCTTAACCAAAAACAAAAAAAAAAAAGAAAATTTAAACCTCTAAATTTGTAAAAAAAAAAAAGAAAAAATTTAGTTGGAATCTTTAATAAATTATCTATAGTGTTCATCATTGACCATTAGACTTACCACGAGTGCGATACATTGGCCAACATGAACGGTGAACTCATCCGCGAATAAGGGCTCAGTGAAAGATGCAAACTTAAAACCGACATTCTTTCCACTTTTAGGAACATCCTTGCAAGAAATGACTGCAACAACTCCATCAGGTACCGAGTTTTCCTTGAAACGAATACCTTTTATCTTTGCGGATGGCTTTGTGCTGTAGATGAAAGCTCCGTAGAGGCAGTTCGTGGGCGCTGGAATATCATCCACATAAACAGCCTCCCCAGAAGCTTGAAGTGAAGCTCCTGATTTAGTAGCAGGATCACCAACCGGATAAAATTCTTTGTCTATGGGAGGAAGACGCTGTGAAGAAGACAACATCGGCTGATCCATGTGGTGGTACACATGTTTCTCTGCTGTTATTAGTAAAGAGTGAAAGAAGTTGAAAAGAAAGCCTGGAGCTAAGCTTGATCTATAAGCAGGATTGCTTGTACCCTCTTGTGGCTTAACGATGTTGCCAAGTAAGGTAATAGCTTGATACAGAACGTTGTAAGTGATTACTTTACCGGAGAGGAAATCCTCAACTTCCTTACGCCATTAGGTGTAAGCTCGTAAGCTCCGAAAGCTCCGAAAGCCAGTCTACAGCTAATCACTTTTTTATCATCCTTCACTTCAGCTAAGAAAGCAGCGTTCAAGTAAGCCAGAGCGCTTCCCTGCGGACGAGGCGATGCTCTGTAGGTTTCAAACACCAACTCTCCAGAGTTTGCTTCACGACGACGATGCCAAAACGGTATTTCGATACTCAGAACCAGATCATAAGCATCGAGAGGAGGTCCCTGGAGAAACTGTTCAAGTGTCACCTTCTCGCATCCTCCTCCTCTCGACGAAGAGCTCATGATGTTAACCGATGCGCCAGCTGCAAGAAGTATAGTGGCCATGTCGGAAGGAAAGCCTTTCCTCTGAGCGATAACAAGATTTCCTCCAACGCTAGCAGAGTTCCTGACAAACCTGGCGGCGATCTTCTCCATATGAGAAGCGAGCTTCCCAAACATTTTGTGCTTATTATTGATCTCTTTTAGAGCAGCGATCACTTTAGATATCGTCGCCGCAGCTCCTATCTCAACCCGATCGTGACTTTCTCTTATGTTTCTCATCTCGGCTATTCGAGTAAGATCCACGTATTTATTATCGTAATCCCGCTCTTTTTCATCCTTGTAGTATCCTGTACTAGTATTACCCGCAACTAGTACTACATGATCACCATTAGCCTTACAAACTTTAAGTATAATTCGAAGCTCCTCGACACTCGCCGGGCTGCACCATCTAAGCGCCGTTCCAGAGTCAATAGACTTACTCTCATCCTCCTTGAGAAACTCTGGAAATGTACAGACACGGTCCTCGCTATCAAACCGTGGCAAACTAGTCTTCTTACAGAAAGAGTTGAAACCGAGATCCTCGATGTCTACATCAGAAGCAAAGCTCTTGCAAGCGTCGACGATCGGACGGTATCCGGTACACCGGCACAAGTTCCCGGAGACAGCTTTCTCTGCTTCGACAGCTGTGAACTCAGAGGAAGAGGAGGAGGAAGATTGAGAGTCTAAGAGAACAGAGAAGAGAGAAACAGACATTCCGGGCGTGCAGAAACCACACTGAGAGGCGTGGAAACCGGAAAAGCGATCGTGGATGGTGTGGAAACCGTCTCTGCTGTTTCCAAGTCCTTCTGATGTTGTGACGCTGCAACGGTTTATGGTGCAGAGGAGTGTGAGGCAAGAGGTGACTGTGAAATCTTCCACTTTTTTGAGGATGGGATCGTTTTGGAGAGGAGAACAACACAAGCACCACATCCTCCTTTAAAAAAAAGCAGACAAGAAGAAGAAGTGTTGTGAAAGAAGGAAGACGAAAAGGGTAATGAAGTAGTTAGTTACTGACCTTCGCCGCAGCTGAGCTTGACGCTCTTGAAAGGAGTCTGGTAGCGGAGGAACTCTAACAGAGTTGTTGAAGGGTCCACGGAGGAGAGGGCAAGCTCGAACCGTTGTCCATTAATGGCGAAAACCAAGCTCATTCTCTCTCTCTCTCTCTCACTTATGGTTCATACTTAGTCTGACTCCTGTTTTGTCCACGTCTAAAAGAGATATCTTACCGACTCTCAGATCTTTCAGGACAATCGCTTTCACCACTAAATTGAGTCTATTTTGACTTTTCCTATATTATATTTTCCTACACTTGTGTTACGTTTCCAAATGGTTTAATCCCCAACTAAAGGAAACAATATGTATATGTACAAATCTTTAACCAAAAATGTAATAGCTTATCTTATCACACGTTGCAAATAGATGCCTTCCTACCATAAAATTATGATTGATTTTTGATCTTTTAAGGTTTTTTATGGGCTACAACGCAAAGAGCAATCATATCATATATGAATACCTTTTCAAAGTAACGGGGGAAAAACAACTTTATTGATTAAACAATACAAAAAAAGAACAGCTTTAGTAATAATAGAGAAGCACAATGATTCTGTGTGTGAAAAGTGTGTGATTCTCTGTGTGAAAAGTGTGTTGAAATCAAAGCACAAAAAGATATGGAGGTGACAGTTAAGCGAACGAGAGTAGTATCAAAACGACTTTTTTAACGGCTAGGAGAAACTTAAATATTTTTTTTTAAAAGAAGACCATTAGCAAGAGAACTAATTTGATACTTAATTGTGCGAATTAAAACTCAAGAGAATTCACACAAGTTACAAGAGAAGAATATCAGATATTGGATTTCTAAGGAATAAGAGGGAAGATGTTACTAGAGTCATGAAGGATCTCTGAATAGTAAAGGTTGAAGTTGAGGCAATCCCAGAAGCGAGAGAGCCCAAACATCCCATGTTTTGGTGATCTCCGGTGACACATATACAGATCCTTCATCTCTTTCTCAAACTTCTGCTTCACCATCATCACCTGTTTCATGTTTTGAATAAAATATTTAAAATAAAAAAACACAACGCTCCTCTCGCAACAACAATAGCAACAACAACCAAAAAAAAAAGAATTTGGTAGCTTCTTCTTTTACCTGACATGTGTCTATGCCTAACGTCTTTGTCCATGAATCGTTTGGAACTCGACCTGTGCCTCGGGGAAGACAAGACCGGAAGTCCAGTGCGCACTGTAATATGTTCTCTATGACGTCTGATACGACTAGGGTTTCGTCAGATAGGAAACATCTGGCATATGTGTATGTTGTATAATCAGATCAGACGCAAATGTTTTTTTTTTTTTGCTTCTGCAAATGAATTATGGCTTCTTCTGAAAACCGATAGATTACAAGACTTACATGCGCAGAGCTTCACTTAGATAAACCATATGCACAGACTCAAGATCCATCATATCCTTCACCTGAAAAGAAAACAGAGTACGTGTCATGTTTAATTCTTATGATGCAGGATACCAGTTCAAGTGAAAAAACCCGCCACTGGATTTACAAGAAAATCATACAGAAGTTCGCTTTGATGCGCTCTAACTCAACAATCAAACAAAGAATCTTCCTTTCAGGTAACATAAGATTTCAGCAGGCCATAAGAGAAGCATATTTTATACTTTGACCAAAATAGAGTGTAGAGCCCAGACCTTATTCTTCAGGGAATGAAGGAACTTGGACCATGATACGTGAGACAATTCCGAATGCACATATTGTTGTAGTGTTGATACAAAATGGTTGACCTGATGCCTGACACAGAGAATAAAGACGTCAAAGATACCCCGGAGAACATCCATTATCTAAAAAATGCTTTGTGTTATCATACAAGCACAGAGATGAATAAACAATACAAAAACATTTATCAAACGGCATTTAGCATTTTCCACCTATATTGCATGGATTGGGATCAATGTTTTCTGTTGCTCTTATAAACGGCCATGCGCCGGACGAAATATGATTACAATACCTAAGCTCATGCAGTCGCATTGCCTCATAGATACTTCGCTCAACGAGTTCACCAATAAATTATGTTAAATATGAAGATTTTCTATTTAAATTTACCTTAGTTTCATCAATATGTTTAACCACCGGAGTTCTTGCTTCGCTATCCCCTCTTTATTCTCATGCATCGTGTGTCGTACATCCTAAAAAAGACATTACAGTCACTGCGGCATCAAATCCCAGAAGACTACAAGATATATCAGGCAGGACAATAGAAATGAAGAATTTAAAAAAACTGCAGCAAATGTTACGTAAAGAGGTGATATGTCACAAGCAGTGAATCAACAAAGCTGAACCTTTACCTTCAGTGAACACCAGACGTCAGTTAATGCATAGGCTGCTAGTTTCACTTGAACCAGAAAGCTGAATACATCAGCATATGCTTTCAGCGCATCACATGTTAAAATTATACTGATCGGCCAGTCAACTCGATACCCCAACCCTAGGAAATCAAAAGAACGAACTCCTGCAGATTGCACACATCAGAGAATCAGATCAACAATCCAACAGACATAATTAATAAGTTCGCGATGTGGAAGACCATACCAATGGTTGATGGCCGGAGATGCATTGTGTCTTGTTTTTTGTACAAAAATAACCTGTCTTTACAAGTGTCTCGTTCACATGATGATCTTTGTATTGATGATTCTAGAAACCCTTGGATTTCTGCAATTCTCTTATCTGCCTCCGTAACAAGCCATTTCTGAGGAATCCAAATGAAGGGAAATATACATAAGCATTATCTGTTGATATTGAAAAAGAATCATCACAACAAAATAGATTGACAGCATTACTTACATGATGCCAAAGGGACACTACAAACACATCTGCCCAATCTGCTAGCTCCATAAAATGATATCTACGTAGAGCTAGCAGATGTTCTTTCAAGCCAAATCCTTCTTCCAGCAACTTGATAGCTAGCTTACTGACGAAGTTATATCTGTTCTTTGTTAAGGGAAAAGTGATACGTGAATAGTCATGACATGTTTTCGTGAGAAAACACCCCTAGAAAAGGAAATTACAGCCGAATGATAAACTTAAATACGTATATCTAATAGCAAATGAAAGAATCGAGAAGGATACTGAAGAAGTATTTCCTGCAGTAAACACTTGTCTATAACAAAATCTAGTGGTAATTCAAATGTGCCAGAGGAGCTCTGTCTGCAATCACTAAGTGCACTAGTTTCAGGGTTATTTGATCTGAGAAGCATACCCTCCCATCTACTTCCCCCAGATGCATTTGACTTATTTTCTTCAGCGGGACCTTTCAAACCTGAAGATAAATGACTGCAAGAAACTTTTGGATCTTCAACATCAGGCCTATCTATGCCACATTCTTGGTTGGCATGGAAATAACTCTTTCTATCAGTCTGAGAACTGTGAGATTCCAAGGGAAAATCAACAGGGAATCCTACAGGTATCCGGGCTAGACATGTCTTGGAAGGGTTATCCACCGCAGAAAAGTCAAACCAAGGCAAAAAATTTGCCTGGTCCCTTCTGTTTATGTTTCCATTCTTGCGCAGGAAATCACATCTCAGCATAGGATTCATACTAAGCACCTCGTACGGGTAGTTTACCTTTGTTTCTTTCAACATAAATAATTTTGATGAGGAACAGTTTTCCAGCAAGTCATGCTTTATCTCCTGTTTTAGACGACTACTGCCGGTGGGAATGTTGTCTAATAAAAGCGTCCTTTCGTCAGTATTCATTGAGTCCCTCTGTTCCATCTTATCTCCAGAATCAGTTGGAGGATATTCTATGTCATCTTCCGCGTGTTTGTCAACACTAAATGGATTTCTAGGTAATCCGCCGAGGGGCCATGACTTAATAGAAAGAGGCCCTCTAAATTTATCAACCTCACATGCTTCAGTTGACTCTTCTGGCTCATTATCCATCCACTGGCGATGAGTATCTGCTTTCTCCCCTTTCGTCACAAAAGTATTGTCTATATAACCCGACTCACCATGCTGAGCCAGATTCTCATCACATTTCCCATCAGAGGCAACAGAAAAACGTAGAGCTGATAAATAATTTGGTAAAGGCCCCACTAATGTACTTTGAAAATCAAGCATTCCAACATCAGATGCTTCAGAAAAGTCCCTAGTCGATGAACATTCAGATGAGCATGACGCATCTATCTCTGAAAACCATCTGTCTTCTGTTTTCTGGTCATCAGACTCTGAACCACTCTGGTCCCTAAAATCACAAGAAAATGCCATCAATTCACGTTCAGGAGGCTGGGAGTAAATGATATGTATAATCAGGAAAATCACCTGGTCAAGTCCATTGCAACTGTTGAAGGAACTAGTAGACTCTCATCCAGTGTGAAACTAACAGAACTTTTCCCAGGTCTTTCTCCGTCTCCAAAGGAAATTGGCAAAAATGTTGCTCCAGGAACCTAAATTTCAAATGTCAATACAAGATAAAACTGAAAAAAATCTTGCAGAAATAGTTTACCGATAGCTTTGCAAACAGAACTGACGCTAGCATGAGGGTAACACTGACGTTAATGAGACGCTTCTACAATGGTGTGTTTTTTAAATCATCTGATAGATTTATAATGTAGGATAGAAAGTAAATAGTTGATCTTGTTCGGGATATACAATACTCATGATTTCCGGAATAAAGAACTACACCACATTAGAAAGAAGAAAACTGAGCTATTAGTAAGATAAAAATGATTACCAAGGGAAACTTATTTTCACTAGAGTAAAACCACGTATGGCCAACAAAACGACTAAAGTCAGAGCTAGAATAGCAATGAGAGAGTATCATAAGAAACATAAACCAAAAAGACCATATATTCGAAAATAATATCAAGTAAACAAAAATCAAAAGAAGCACGATACCTGCCCAAGGAACAGTTCAAACTTTTTTGAAAGGTCACAAAGTTTTTCTTGCATTCTTCTGTAGTAATCGTCTCTTTTCTGTATCATCACTTCTATATGCAATTTGCTGAAAATTATTGGAGATGGGTACACTAGACTAGAGGAAGAATAATGCGTCCAACAGGGAAGAAGATCTGCATAATTTCTGAGTCCAGATGCAGAAAGATTGCACAATTCAAGAAGTTTTGTAATTACTTGGAGCTGTTGACCAGCCCTTAGTATAGGTTCCAAGAAGCCATCCAAGAAACATGGAACAAGCCCTCCTTCTTGCTCCTAGCGTGCAGAAATAGAAGCAATATGCTATCAGTGGATAAATGATACTAAAATCAACGATGCAGAAAAAGAGAACAGAGTATTACCCTGGCCCTCTTCAATGGGGAGATGCCAGGCCTATTCCAAGATAAAGATGTCGATTCAATGACACATTCCACAATGAACTCTTTATGAGGATCGTTAAGTTCTGCCTTATAAATCCAAGATCTTATAAACTCGCAATATGGCTCACATGTTTTCAGGAACAAAAACTTGAGCATAGCACTATGAGCAGGATCAGCAACCTACAACACAAATTGTCGGGAAAAGTCAGTCAGAAAAAAAAGTTGGTATAAATTGTTTAGTACGAATAGTTTGTAAGCATAACTAGGACCTGTAAGCACCAAATAAATTGGTCTACATCACAAGGTGCAAATAATTATTTAAATGCCATGCATTAATATTCTTCCAAGTTTCTTTAAAACATGTAATCCAGGAGTTACTAAATGAGTAATATAACTTAGCCTAACCTTAAGCTGTGAATATAAGTAAGTAAGCAGGTGACTTCCTCTGTAGAACCCATGAAATCGTGCGGTTGCTTCAGTAATCAGGCATTCCCAAGGAGAGCCACAATAAGATAGGGATATATCATACAAGCCACATATGTTGGAAAGAGCTTCAATCTGTGTTCGTAACTCTCTAGTATGTAGAAAAACTTCCAACAATGTTACATTTGGGTGAACTACGTTGGTAAGGCAGCCAAGCGAAGAGGGACCACGGTTAGAGCCGTCCACGATGTTAGAAGAACGCCTCAGTTCTACCGATGCACATAGCGTATCCAGACCAGATATATAGCCTTCTAGGACCTTTCTCACAGCAATAGCAAAAGCCTGATTAACAAGAGTATATCTGTTCCCCTGTTTACAGCTCCCCTTTCCCTCAACTTCCAGATTCAAGCTCGTGAAATGGCTTACAAAACTATGGAGAAGAAAGACCAAAGAACCAAAGCAGCCAATGTTTCTAAGAATCTGCCCCAATGCGTCGGTGCTGGACAAGCGATGCCAAAGGCTTGGTATGTGGTGTGTGGTCCTATCAGCTGGCTCAGAGCATAATAGAGAAGAGAGCTTCTGTATGCTGATAAGAGAAGACTCAACACCTTGCAGAGCATTCAACGCCAGCCTAACCAAGCTTGATTCCTATTACAAGTGGAAAGGAGAAGCAGTCTCAATTACTAGCCGCATTATCTTACGTAAACTCAAATCAATAAGATGGATTGTTTTTTTTTCCCCAAAATCCCCTATTAGGTTTCCGATCCTAGCCACTCAAGAGCTAAAAGCGAGTTCCTGCTTCCACACATGAAAAGCGTGAATCGTAAACTTACAGAGACAGAGGAAGAAGAGGGAGGAGAGGCACGAGATGGAGGAGGAAGTCGGCGGGTCTGGGAATGTAAGGATTCCCAGTTCCTTGGTGGAAGGTACGGCTCCTCGACTTTGAGCTTCTCCAGAAGCGAAGCGAGGCTCGTGGCCACCGCCATTATTGAGAATCACGATGGAGGAGAGAAACAATCAGCAGATTTGTAAATCAATCAGTTGGTCCGGAAAGTATTCAAATTCTATAGTAGCTTTCGAGTCGATTACTCATTTGGTGGTACTGTATATCTCAAATGAAAAGCAGATTTATTTCCTTTTTTATTTTTATTTTTATTTTTATTTTTTGGTCATATATTTCTTTCTTTTTTTTTTCATTTTGCCTTTTTTGGGGCTACTATTTTGCCTTATTTTTCAAGTTTAAAAAAAAGGCAAGTTACCTCTTGAGACTTCACAAGCTGGATTTTGGAGAACCTGTCTACCTCGCCGAAAATCAGGGTTTTTTTCTATCACAAAGGAAGGAGCCACTATGTACGGTTCACGATAAGAATGTAAAACCAGCTCTAAAGAGAAGACTAGTGCAATAGAATTTTCAGTCTCCCCAACACTATTTCTTTTATGAACAACAACAGTGAATCACGTGTGGACTTGTTCGACCAGTTGAAGAGTGCTGCCAACTGCCAAGGAGTTGCCCGCTGTGACTGATCTGGAAGCTCTGAACATATATCGCAATGTAATTCGTCTTATGATCCTTTATGTAACTTTTTCTAGCATGTTTCTTTCTTGCTTAATATCCTGAAGACTTGTTTTTTTCTTTTGAGCCTTTTAGTATCTGGAGTGAGCAAAGGAGGTTGCCCGAAGGATACCAAAGGCTTACCATCAGAGCCGTGCCTCAGTGCTAGATTTTGAAACAGTGGCTTATGGCATCATTTTTTAGAAATTATTAAGGACATATTTTTCTAGTTTCATCTATTTAAGCTCAGTTAAAAATATATAAAATAAATGCCTAAAGGTTTTACAATATAGTTAAAATAAAGAAGACAATGTAAACTTATGGTTTTCATACTTAATCAACCAAAACTATATATACTCATTTTAGCTATCAAAATACAATAAAATAAATAAACATCGTTATACATAAAATTTCTATCACATAAAATATTAATACTCTGCTTGTTTTATTTATTTTAATAGAGCTGGTAAAAATTAAATTTAATAGTTTATTCGTTTTTTTTTGAAAAATAAAATCTAGTTTGCTTCGTAATTTATTTTATTTTTTTTCATTGGTTTTTTTTTTTGCTTCGTAATTTAGCTTTTAATTTTTTCTACTATATGACCATTTACGATTATATTTATAACTGAATTTAGATATTTTATTTTAATTCGCTTATGGTAGCTAAAATTGCTGGCACGACACTGCTTACCATACATGCTTTGCAAGACTCGTCAACAATCCTAGAGAAGGATCCACATAGAAGAAAGGAGTGTCAACTGCTATGAACTAATTGTTTTCCGATTTTTCGTACATGAACTTTTGAACTATGCCAAAAATTACAAAAACAAAAGGAAAATAGATTTCTGGATTTTTCGCACATGACTTTTAATCCATGTCAAAAATCATATAAAGAATTCTAATTTTTGAATTACATACAAAAACTATCAATTTTAAAGTATTTTTCTAAAATCGTAAATGGTTATTTAAACATTAGCTTGGTCTATAAAAGGTGGAGAATCAGTTTAATTTAGGTTAATAAAAAAAGACGACTTATGTCTGGGAGAAAAATTCAGCTTTTGTCGAGATATAACCAATCAATTAATTGTGAAGCATTTTGGAATTGATTATCCTAATACAATATATTACTTTATATGTTTCATAGATAGTATTATTTTGATATTTTCACATAAATTAAAAAATGATTGATATATATTTATGTTCTATTAAATTACATTTATTTGAATAATGGTATTTGAGATAAATAAATTATTTATAAAACCAGTTTAGTCATCACTATTAAGCTGAAATTAAGTATAAATTACTAAAATTTCAAAATAATATTTTTTTTACCAAAAAAAAAATATATTAAAATAATACTTTTAATAAACGGAGACTACATAAGTAATTAACTATAGGTTATTGCACCTCGTATGTCTGCCAAATTGAGTCTAATAGATTCATCGATCCATTTCGATAGAGACGAAACTCTTTGGTACAAACCACTGTACATGGTCAATTCCAAATAAAATACAAAACGAATCTTTTTATATTTTGGATATCTCTGAGCTGTACTTTTCGACACAAAACATCACACAATTAAGAAAATCATTTATATATCAATTACTCCTTCCGTCCCATTTTAAGTGATGTTTTAGGATTTTTATTTTGTCTCATTTTAAGTGATGTTCTCACTAATCTAGGTAGAAATTAATATGATTTAAATTTTATGACCAATTATAAAATACTGTACATTTTTATTATTGGTTAAAATAGTTTTATTTAACGTATTTTTATGTTACTAAGATAAACTACATAAAAATATGTGTTTTCTTAATCTATGTGAAATAATCTAAAACATCACATAAATTGAGACAGAGGGAGCAGTAAATAGTAATATCTCTTTCAAAATTGGTATTGGCCGGTGAGTCGGCTCAATTAAAATGTATAAATATGTTGTGTTTATGTATAAATAATTATTTCTTTAAAAAGAAAAAGTATATATAATTATTTTCTTCTCTCCACATATATATATTTCGATGAGAATTTGCACATGTGAGACCATGTGGAAAACCATGAGAACAGACGTCAGTAAAGACAAACTCCTGCATTCTCTATTTATTATGTAGCAGCGCCTTAAGACAACTCCTTTCAACTCTGTCCCGTGTTGTAATTTGTAAATCCATTCATAGACCAATTCTTCTTCTGCCCATTCAATCCATACCTATGTATAACTACGTTGCGTCTACCAAGAAAGGAAATATGAGACACCTAACAAAAATTGCGTTAAATAGGCTGTTTGCATTGCCAACGACATGTGGTCTTAAAATGCCCCGACCATGTTACAATAAATAGACACACTCACATTAAATGTTACCATTCACCAATATTTGAATTTTGAAATTAACCGGCATTAGAATTTTTTTTTATATTGGAACTTTGGATAAGAAAAACAAATAAGCCGAATACAAAACTATTCGATGATATAAAACTGCGCCACTCTCTCTCTTTTCCATCATTAGAGTATCGTGTATAAATAAAACCCCACATGAGCGCCAGCTGAAGAGGACGACACACATCGACAACACATCTTCATAATCAATTCTCTTTATTTAGATGAAGAAGAACTCCGGCGGCGGATTTTGTGTCCCTCGTGTAAAAACTAGGTCATCAAGAACCACGGCGGGTGACCGGAACATTAGTGTCACTCCCTTGACTCTCCTAGACCGTTTCCGCGAAGCCGTTCTCCGCATCATCATGATCTCTGCCACATCCAATCCTACTCCTCGCCGTCGTAAGCCGATTACAGTAAACTCCCAAAAGTACTATAACTCAACCGACACATATCACAATGAAGCCGTGGCCGACTGTATCGAGTTTATCAGGACCAACAAGGGCAACAATGTTGAAAACGGCCGCTAACGCCTTCACTCTTTTTTCTATTTATTGATTGTTGCCTTTTGCTTTAGTTTGGGTTCTTGGTAGATGTGTATATAAATCATTTTGTAGGTGGATGGAATAAACAAGTTACCGTGTGTCTTGCTTAGTATTTCACTTTTCTTTTTGGTAAAAGTATTCACAAATTTTAATAAGCAACACTTCATAATTTTCACATTAAAACAAATCATTATAATCAACTACGTGCTAGTATATTGTGTAAAGTAAATTATTGACTGTTATTAGTATTAATATTATGCCCCTGCTACACATGGCAAAGTGATTGTTAAATTAAATTATTCTTACCAAAAATGGTTGTCAGAAATATATCACTAATTTGATCAAAAAAAAAGAAATATATCACTAATTATGTTTTCTTTACAGATAAATAAATACATAAATTTTGATTTTCCATGGATTTTCTTAAGTTTATTGGTAATTCATGAATATGGTAATTAATTTGGACGACAAATTGGCGATCAATCTATTACAACTTTTCTAAATGTATATAGAAAAAGAAAACAATAAAATTTTGCAGATTTATAATAGATAATAAGTAAATATACCAGATGAAAGCATGTGTTTTGGTGTGACCCGAGATTCCTATGTTCGTTTCAAATTGATAGGTCTCTGGAGCGACCTTTACTAAAGTTTTTTCAAACCTGAAACGACTTATAAATATTAAAAGCATACTCAATTTTTATTTTAAAACGACAACATGAATATACGAATGTTATTTACATCAAATCACGAAAAATAATTATATGAATCATATATAATTCTCTTGCACTCACGACAATAACAATAATGCATGATTCAAAAACACTTTTTAGAAACTACATGCTTGGTGGACTAATGATTTTGAAGGAGTTTCACCCCTAATACAACCCTAATACAGATTCGGCTTTGAAATTTCGTAAAGTCATCAAAGTTAGCGTTAAATTGCAGGAATAGATGAAGTATTGTGGACTTCGTGGAACTAGTAGGTTTACCTCGATCTCTGGATCTTCACGGTTATAAAGAAAAAAAAACTTTTTAGAAAAGAAAAATCGATACAAAGTGATTACCTTTTACGATTGTATCGTATCTCCCAAACATTGACCAAATAACACACTGTGGAGATGATTTAGAACATAGCTCTAACTGGTGACCAAAGGAATGAGTGGGAATATCTAATTCCTTTTTATTTCTTAAACTTGATACTATTTATAAGGAATGAGAATAATTAATTCCTCTTCATTCTTTAAATTTGACACCATTTATAAGGAATATTTTTTTTCAATATTCTTTCTCATTCCTTTTAATTTAAGGAATCACAGAATAAATATATTCCTTATGAAATCCGGAAAGGAACAATAGAGAACAATATTCCTATTATTTTTTTCTTCTTAGTTCATTTCCTAGTTGTTCCCATTATTTTTTTATGGTCACCGGTTAGTATATAAATGAAGGAATATCACACACTATATGTAATCTAAATGGACTTAAACTAGCTAAGGTATGAGTAAACACGAAAGCCCAATAAACCCAAGTTAAATGATATTGTACTGTTCCCGACCGTATAGTAGTAACCTGCCGGGAAATTGCCCTAAACTGCTCAGGCAAGTGTTCAGCCCCCGATACCCACAAGGCGATTTGCCGAGTTAGCGATGCAACCAGTGACCGAAGCTGAATCGTCATCGATTGATCACGATCCTACAAGCTCCGGCGATAACTCTGTCTGGGCCCATGTATCGCCTCTCCTTTCCGCCGCTTGCAATGGTACTCTCTCTCTCTCTCTCTCTCTCTCTCGATTCTTTGGGTTAGACTCTGTGCACTATTTTCTTTTCTCTTCATGCCTCAGATCTCCAAGAGGGCGAGCTCATTCATGGAGATAATTTCAATCTTTTTGCTGCTATGTCTGCCTTGGAGGTTCCTCTGCTCTTCTTTTATTTCTACAACTCATTGATAGTCTTTTTTTTCTTCACTTGAGATTGAAACCTAATGCCACTAGTTTTTAAAGCATCCTAGAAAATGCATATATATATATATATACTGTTACTTAATAGCTCCATATGTGCACTGTCTAACTGATTTCATCTACTAGATAATGGACCCGAAGATGGATTCTGGTATGGTGTCTACATTTTATTCGATTGACGAAGCCATCGAAAGTGGTTTCGCGCCCGTCCCTATCAGTTCTGATCGGACCGTTGATGTGCAGTGCATCATTGACATTATGGACCATCTCTTGGCTTGCGAGGTATTTTTCTCTATTTATATTATACTGTTAGTTGTTTGATACATTTGTAATAGCTTAAACCTGTGACAAGGAGGTCGTTGTAGCTAATACCTCCGACTTGGAGTTTCTTTATTTGCATTTTAGTTTTTGGTTGATCGCTTGTCACTTCATTATGAACTTTCTACTCTTTTCGCAGGCAACGTGGCACATGGGTCATTCATTGGCACAAACTGTGTTTTCATGCATCTATGTTCTGAGACCTGAGAGGACATCTTCACATGCTCTGTTGCATTCCTTTTGTAGAGTCATCCGAGCAACTTGCAGGGCTCTTGTTTCTGTTGTTTCAGATGCACGTACTAACGAAGTAAAATGTTGCCCCTCTTTATTATTGTTTTCTTTTCGTCCGTTGCTAATGTCCCGCTTTTTCATTAGTGGTGTAGTTTGTGTTCAATTGTTTGAAGAAATAACTGTTGCATACCCTTTCTGAATTTTATTTTTCTCAATATACTTAAGCTTGCTTATCTATGTTAAAATGTTAATGCTCCTCCACTATAGTTTAGAAGCCATATTTCCCTGCTTGGAGACACGGGAGATGAACACTGGATTCACTTCACTCTCCTCTTCTAATTAAGTCGTTACATTCGTTTAGTCTAGCCTAAGATGCTACAACTTGTATAGATATAAAAAATTTCACCATTGCGTTGGTAAAGGCATATAAAAGCTAGTTAAGATTATTTTGTTATATTTTCTAAGTTTTCGCATTGAACTATCTCCTCTTGACTAAACATCTGCTCCTGCTGTCATGAATTTTTACACTGAATGATTCACCTGTTGCCTGTTTGATAACAGGAAGAGGATCTTTTTACCATGACATATGGTCTTCCTTTTAGTGGAGATGAAGATGCGAAGGGCTTGTTACTCTTAAATGCGGTCGAAGAAACAATCTGTCGTCAGCTGCGTGCTTGTAAGGCTACATCATCAAAGAGGAGAGTGTTGGACGGTACTTTCTTGCTTTCCATTACTTTCTTTTTTATTTTGCATAGAGATGTGAAGAGAGTATTCATATGATGGAATTGAAGAGTCTTTCATTTCTTCTTTTCCTTGATATGCTGTTGATAATGTATGATGGTGGATTTGGATTTGGAGAAAGTATCGTGAATTGGAACTAGATATTGTGCAACTGCTCCCTAAACATATAACAACATGTCCTCTCTGGCCTATATATGATTATTTTGAGTCTTCTACTGAGTAATGATATATGTAAAGTCTGCTGAGCGTTTCTATTGGAAAATTACCATCTCTGGAGTTATATGATCCTTTGTTTAATTAATTGTAACAACTTCATAACAGCACGAAGATAGGCCAATGATGTTCTTTTTCTTGTATGTCGAATGATACAGAACTGGAACCTCTACAAACTAATCCGCAATTGGAAGAGAGCTTTTGCAAAGCTCTGTTATGCAGGATACGTTTTCGTAAGGTCTCATGCTTTATTTAATTACTTCTTTGATAAGTTTTGTTACTTTTTATTTGTTATCTACAGATTTTCTCAATTTAACATTTGGAGGTTATATTAACTAGTGTATAGTATAGTACCGATTCTGTTCGTTTTATGATAAAGTCTGTTTCATTTATGGTTAGAAATACTTGTCAAACATGTTACGACTTTGTTATTTTGTTTCCGTAACTGTCTTTTATGTCTTATTAGAGCTGTAATGGAGTTGTTGCATTGCTAGTCCTCTTAACTTTTTCTCAATAACTTTCAGCATTTTCTACACGCTCTTAATTGCATGAGAAGACCACAAGGACGAGGCCTAGAATTGGCAAGGAAACACATAGCGTATTGCATAGCGGAGCTAGAGTCTGTTCTGAGCTCTGTGGAATTTCTAGGTTCAGAGACTGTCGAAAATGGCAAAAACGAGATGGAAGAAAGTACAACTGGATCGGGTCGTCACCCAATTGGATTTGAGCCTACTTTAAACAAACGATTATCAGCTCCAACTCCACCACGTGCCATTAAACTTCTTTCTTGGAAAAAGGTTGGGACATCCAAATTCTCTTATGCATAATATATATTGTGTGTGTAAATATATATATGTAGGAGAGAGGCTAGAATAAGTTTTGTTTGATAACATCTTTCTTACACCTTTTTTGTTCTCCAGGCTATCGACTATTATGTGAAACTTCTTCACAATCTGGATCAGATCTGTGCATTCAAATTGGAACCAGATTTAGATGCCGTCTTGCAGTTTGTGGTTCAGTTTCAAAAATCTCGTCCTGATTTGGTTGCTAGAGCTCATCTTCAGGTGCTGATATATAACTTATTACATAAATGTCTCGCAGCTCTATGCTTTCGCCTTCCTATACCAATGCATTCACATTTTAATGTTTTGCGCAAATATTGTGGCTGTGATCGCACTGAAGCTGTTCACATACATCCTTTGAGTTATGTTTGCGTATTCCTGTATTGTCTCTTTTGCCCCTTTCCTTGCCTCGCAGGTCTTTTGTTTTAAGATCTCATTTTCTGAGTAAGAGTTTAATGATTGAACCATGTAGATATGCCAGTAATCTCAGTATTTTGTAAAGTAGATTTCCAAATTCCATGAACCTAGAATCGCTTGAGAATATACAACTCTAGGGAGCCTTCTTTTCCAACTAAAGTCCCCTTCCCCAAGAGACCTGTTGAATCTTCTCCTGGCATTCCCTTCTGACTTCCCTATGGTGACCTTATAAGATTAAGATCTGATATACATAACTGTGGTTGATTCTGGACTTGTAATTTCCGCTGAGCACTGATACGGTAGTCTGTTTTTTTTTATGATGTAAGCAATACTCGTAAAATAAATTACGTGCTAAGCTAGCGTGATGCCTTTATTTTTATACTCAAATAAAAGATTTTGTTCTACAGCTTCTCCTTGTGCAAGATGGGAAACTTTATGGCCGTGATACCTTTTTGACTATTTGCGCAAGATCTCTTGCATTGGACGTCACAAAGAACCATGGACTTCATTTGAATGAGCACATTCTTCAACTTAATCAGGTAAATAGTAATTAAAAAATAATGTGGAGGCACTTACATTGTATAGAAAATGTGAAAAAGGATTCACTTGTTCACCTACAAAGTAGTATGAGGTGACTTTTTAGTTTCCTAATGAGGCACTCTGTCTAAAGTCAGCGTTGGACTCTGATTTCTTGGTAGTTATTCAGTTGTTTGAGAAAAAATGGATAGCAAATTACTTTGGAAAAGGGTTTAAAAACTTCATAAAACCCTAAAATTTTCTTATGTAAATAAATATAGACTATTGGTTTTTGTGGAAACTTTGGCCATAATGCCTGACCTTAAATTTTTTGGTAGCCTCTGGAAAGATGTAACGAATGGATGAAATAATCAACTGGTTTCTAACATAGAAAGCTCTGTTTGATCCCTGTTCTGATTTTGATGTGCAGTTGATGATTAATCTGCTTAAGATACTATGTGCTAATACCCCATGGCAGAGGCGTAAGCTTGGGAAAATCTTAAACGACTGGAGCGTATTCAACGTGCAGGTTATACCATTTACGATTAGGAAATCACAGTATAACGTTTTTGTCTCTTAGTGTTTTTGCTAAAAATTGTTTGCCTACTGATTTAGGTTTTTGTGTTAACATCTCAATTCATTTCTGGTCCTGTATTTGGCAGATGGGGATCACTGTTGGTCATATGATGCAGCAAGTTACAACACCGCGAACTCCGAAAAACGGGGTATGTTAACTACCATTACTGTGCCATCGATGACAGGTCCATTGAATCAAACACCTATTTCTAAATTTCTTGCTTTGGCAGATGAGGGTTACTATTACACTTTTGTTTTTAGCAGAAACTAACGAGTAGCCTAACCTCTAAATTTCTTGCTTTTCTCCTTTTGAGTTTTGTTTGGCTAGTGAAAAGTAGAGATGGAATATTGTGTTAACGTGCATAATTTTTTGTACCTTTCAGGATAAGTCTCTGCTCATTTTAAATCATATTTATGGTTGGTTAGAGGAGCAAATTCACTGGGTGGCACTTCGCTTTCTTGTGCTGGGGTTTGATCTAGAGCTCTACTCTCCAAGTGAATATTGTATGGTATACTGGTATATGTACATTATACTCTGGAAGCTTGCTGAAAAAGCACACTTCAGGGTCTTAATTATTGTTCACAGTGGTAAGCATTCGTACATTCTTTTTTCCCTTTTGTATCCTTGGCGTAATTGGATACTGTATTTTGTATGTCTTTGTTAACTCACGTACGCGTCTTCACTTGGATCAGAGGAACGGAAGGCAAAGAAGAAGGAGGATTATTCTAGGGATATGGCTCGGGAAGATAGGATTAGTCTATGGGTATTACTTCTCAAGTGTCAGACTAGCCTTGCACAAGGGCTCACAGTGGTACCTTTTTCTTTTCTTTTCAATCTCTTGCTTTCATGCTCGTTTGATTAAAATGTCATCAGATACATTTTTTCTTCCCAACCTGACAAAACTTCGTTCGTAAATCATAGATGATTGCTGCTTTAAGAAATGAAGGAATGGTTTTAAAGAGTCAAGGACCTTTTAATACCGAGAATGAGGTAAAGCGTAAATCTGTTTTCTGTTGCATAGGTTTAATATGCAGACTTTCAGCTTCTGTAATAGATGTGTGGTTTCTATGTCTTCCCGTGTATGACAGTCGAGTTCCTTTCCATTTGCCTTGTCTTGCAGAAATTTGTTCAGCATTTTGGACTTCTCCAGAAGGCTTCGCTTCCCAAATATGATGCATATGAATCATTCTCTGAATCCACTTGTCATGCTCGTCTCGATGTAAGTTTAATCTTTACAACCTTTCTTTTTTATAGTCAAATCTCATTGGAAGTTGAAATATGATTTTGTAAGACAATAATGAAGTCTCTTAGTAACGAACGTGTATATATGGTTGGGTAAATGAATTGAAAAGTTGTATCCATTACTTTTGTTTACTGCAGTACCTGCCTGTGTATGAGTGCTTCCGAGACGCACAAAAGATGGCTAAAGAGATAAAGGTGGGTTACGCGAACGACCCTGATAAATTGGCAGAAGTAGTTGGATTAGAACAAGTAGCGGAACACAATATTATTGCTGTAAACCTCCTCTGTCAAGACCGTTCTCTTAAGGTCTCCTTTGAGTTCATCCATCATCCTCATTTCGCCACTGCTGTTGTTCGTCGATCATGAATATCTCTATCTTACCCTATTTAGATTTCGAATCATGTGTTTTTTTTCCCTTTTCTCTAAAGGTTATATGATACCATCCCTATATTTTACTATTCTTGTAAAATTTTGTTGCTTTCTAAAATTTGGTTACAATATTATTATTTATATTATAAAAACTTTGATATAAAAATTTTCACTATAATTTTTTGTGATGTGTTTGTGACGATTTGTGAATTGGTACAACGAATGTTCTAAGCAGTGAGTTAAGAAAAGCTCGAATAAGCGTTTATGAATCGTCGTTCATCTTAGCAAAACCTAAATCCATTACTCAAACGAGAATGCATTAACCAGCTGAGCTTCGAAGCGGTAACTCACTACACCAGAAATTGTTCTCTGATGTCGGTCGGCACAAAGCCAAACAGCTTAACCACTCACTAGCCTACCATATATCTTTCGAGAGCAAGATAAATAAGACACACAACATTTTTTCCCAACTCCTCTTTGTTTCAGGTTATATCTCTTGAGCTGCTGCAGCTACGAGTACTATCGAATTGAGCTGAAAGAAGGGCGGTAGCAGAAGCGAGGCATACAGCTACGAACAGGAATGCAGTTTGACTCGGGATCCGGTCTGATCATTTCTTTCTCATTTTGTTTTGCATTCTTTGTCTTCTTCTTCTTTGGTTTCTTCTTCTTCTTCTCCCTCTTCTCCCTCTTCTCTATCTTGTTACTTGCGAATTTCCGAAGTTTGCTGAGAACAAGAAACAATGGAAAAGAGTACGTAGTTGGTCTCCTCATTGTTTTTAAGGTTTAGAAATGAAAAAAAAATAAACCAGAAAATAAATAGAGTATTTACACAAGGAAAACAAAAAAGCACTTTTCTCAAATAGCTATTTTTAAAATTTTCACAAATAGCATTAAAAAATAAAATGACCAAAATAGCTTTTTTAGTTTGAATTTTTAATATTTATTTGAAAAAAAAAATTTGAAACCATATCCCAAAATCCAACTCTTTAACTCTAAACTATAATTTTAAAAATTTTAACCCTAAAAGTATAATGGATGTTTATCATTTGATAAAATTTCTTTTGTCATTTTCCTCTTTGAAAACTATTTTATAAATATAAACTAAAAATTTATCCAAAGAAATTTCTCAAAACAAAACACAGAACAGATTTAAAATATTTTACAACGGACTTAGGATGGTATCAGTAGTAGGGAAAAGGTTGCGAGTCAATGACTAGGATAGTAGTCTTCTGTTTTTTTTTATATATTGTTTTCTTTGAGAACAAGTAGTTTTTATTTTTACAACGGATGGAGTAGTTTAGATGTGAAATTTATTAAAATATTTTACAAGTATAATTTTATTATTTCATTGAAAATTTAAACTTCTATATACCAAAACTTCATTTACCATAAAGTAATATAAAAGTTGGAAAAATACTTCAAATACGAACATAAAACCTACAAAATAATTTAATTATTTATATAATATAAACAAAATTTAAATAATTGTTAAAAAGAGTAAAAACTTACAGATAATTAACGTAGGGAAGAAAACCGAAAAGATAAGACATGATATTTAGGAACGGTCAACACTTTTATCTCATCACAAAACCAAATATCAAATCTTTGTGCAATAAAAATTTAAAACAGCTTACCTTAGTGTAAAGAAAAAATGTTAACAAACACATAAATTGTTTGGTTTTCGATGCCAAAAAAAAAAGTTTGGTTTTCGTTTAAAATATAAGAAATGCCCTCAAAATCACACAGAAGAAAACGAATTCAAAATAGCATTCTTATACCATCTCTAATAGCATTCTATTTTTCCTCTGTTATTTTCTCTAAAATAAAATAATTTTATTATAGAGTAAATTTTGTTCTATGATAAAGTTTTTTGTTTAATGAATATTATTATTTTAAAAAAGTTCTCACTTTTTGTTACAAAGTTTTTTTAGAATGTCTTTAAAAGATCTTAGGGTCAATGCTATAACATATCAATGATACCTTTTAAGTGAATTTTTGAAAATCACAAATGTTATTTAGAGGCGGTAAAGGTTTTTGGTAAAGAATGTTGTGTTAAGCGTTGAACTTGAAGTGGTTTTTGTTTGTGTATGATTTTTTTTTTTTGAACACCCGTTTGTGTATGGTAAAGATCTCAGCGAGGCACGGTAGGAAAGGTCTCAAACAAAAAAAAAACGAATCAGAGTAACCACCCAAATAAATAATAAAAAGCAAAGCAAAACGAAGGTCAGAATCAAGAAAAACAAAACACAAAGGAAGCAAAGTCTGTAAAAAAAGAAGAATCTCACTTAGCCATCATAACTTTGACGAACTCATCATAGTTGATCTGGCCATCACCATCGACGTCAGCCTCACGGACCATCTCATCGACTTCCTCGTCAGTGAGCTTCTCACCGAGGTTAGTCATGACGTGGCGGAGCTCAGCGGCGGAGATGAAACCGTTCTGGTCCTTGTCGAAGACCCTGAAGGCTTCCTTGAGCTCTTCCTCGGAGTCAGTGTCTTTCATCTTGCGGGCCATCAGGTTCAAGAACTCGGGGAAATCAATCGTTCCGTTGCCGTCCGCGTCAACCTCGTTGATCATGTCCTGGAGCTCGGCTTCTGTCGGGTTCTGACCAAGCGATCTCATGACTGTCCCCAGCTCCTTTGTCGTGATGCAGCCTGAAAGAAGAACCAAACACCCAAGATCATATGTCACGATCGCAATAATGTAAGAAAAAAAAAGATTGATTTCGGATTCATATAAAAAGTCTCTTTTTTTGGGTGAAAGCATCTAAAAAAAATCAAAATCTGAATGATACAATTCGCGAAGATCCGACAGAAAGTTAGTTGGTTCAGAATTGAAATCAGACATAAAGCAATTAAAGACAGGGCGAATCGAAAAAGTAGATCTTCATGGAATCACATGAAACAGAACACACAGACTGAATAGAAAATAAGGATGAGAGATTAGAGAGAGAGACCATCTCCGTCCTTGTCGAAAAGGCTGAAGGCTTCCTTAAACTCGGAGATCTGGTCATCGGTTAGCTGATCTGCCATTTTTTCTTCTTTTGTTTGTTTGTTTGTTTGTTTCTTCTTCGATTCCCTATTCGCGTGGTGACTGGTGAGTGAATTGTTGTTTATAAATGAGCGATCGATTCTATTTTTGAGTTGACGATCCTACCCTCCCAACTTCTTTTTTATGGTTTCTTTTCTTTATTTTCTTTGTTTCTGTTATTTTCATTCAGTTTTTTTACAGCCTCCAACTTTTTCAAAATTCTTCGTTTTTTACTGGTTTTAAGCTAAATATAAAATTAACAATCTATATTTAGCGGAGATTTGGAAAACTACTATCTTTTACCTTTTAGAAAATTCAAATTAAATTTCTAAAAAAACTCTTTGCATATGATACCATTGGACTCAATAATCGTATGATCAAATTAGAATCCGTTTTTGAGTCAAGCCAATAAAACTCATGCTTTCTGCCGATTTATTTATAAACAATTTTTTTTGCTACACTTTTCTTAAAACCTGCTTTAGTATAGTGGTATAAACTCTAGAAAGTGGTTTCATCTGAGCAATATGGGTTTGAGTTGCTTTAATACATACAAGATCTTGACCCGCGCTATTATATGGATAATCATTTTATTTTTACATATATAATTATCATTTTATATAACTAATCGTACTATTTATCATGTTAATAATTATATAGTATAACATTTTAAAACACAACAATTTTATAGTTCACATGCAATAATTTAATTTATTTGTTTTAAATTTTTAGTGATAACATATTTTAAATCATGCGATACAAAATTCTAAAATAAAAATCTTATTGGTTAAATATATTTTTATTGAAAATATTATATTAAATAATATCACAGTTTTATATAAAATTGTACATGAGTTTAGTTATAATTAAAAAATAATTAGATATTTTAAAAGTTTGTTTAGTTAAAATGAAATATAAATTTGATTTTAAAATAAAAACGCCATTAACTAAACATTAAAAACATTAAGTGAAAAATGAAATATACATTTATTTTAAATAAACACGAAATTACTTAAATATTTAAAAGGTCTATTCTAATGAAAAATAGAATATTTATTTATATTGTAAATAAAAAGATATGAAAAGATTTTATTCATATATAATTTCAGAATAAATATAGGAATGTCTATTTGATTTGTTTGTTTTAGAATAACTAATTTAATTTAAATATTTATACACAAATTAATTGAAACAACTTTTTAAGGAGTCGTCCAAATTTAAAAAATCACACATGAAATAAGTCATGGCTTATATTTTAATATATAAAACTAGATTTTGACCCATACAATCGTGCGTGTATTTGTTTTCATGTTTATATATATATTTGTTATATTTAATTAATATATATTTTTAAGATTATTCATATATTTAAATGTATAAATCACTATTTCAACTGCAATAATTTTATAGTTTTATGCTGTTAATTAACTAATTATTTCAAATGATCATATATATATATATATGTTGCTTCTTATTATGTATTTAAGTTTTCCTATTAAAATTTGATTTTGATGATTAAAAATGACATACTTGAGAATTATTTTATATTTAATTTATTATGATCCCGACACGTAATTCAAAGTGCTAGATTTTTTTGAGAAATTTGTTTTGCTTATTCAGTTTATATAAAAATTATTATATGTATATAAAAGTTTAAGAAAAGTTAATTTTTTATACATGTATTATATAGTTTATTAATGTTAAACCATTCTACCAACATATTATATGTTTAGGATAAATGTTTTATATTTATGAAAACAAAAAATACTAAATTATCAATTTAAAATAATTTTATCATATTTAGTTCAATATAATAGTTTTAATTAAAATGATAGATTCGTTAGAAATGGCGTACTTTAGAATTATTTTGTATTTAATTTATTATGATCCCGACACGTAATTCAAAGTGCTAGATTTTTTTAGTAATTTGTTTTGTTTTTTCAGTTTATATAATAGATTATTGTATATATAAAATTTTAAAATAAGTTAATTTTTTATACATGTTATATAATTAAACAGAAATGGATATTGCTTTCCAACAAAATCTTTTTAAATCAAAACTAAATTAAATTTAATTTCTGATTATATTTTATGACAACTAAAATTTAAATTAATCAATTTTTGAAAATAAATTTTGAAAATATTCTTCAAAGATTTTTCAAAGATTTTGTTAGAATTTTCTTAAATTAATATTTATTTTTATTTTAAATAGAATTGAAGATATTATAGTTAAGTTATGTGTATTTTATAAATCTTCTAAATAATAGTCAACTTAAAATATCACATATGAAATGAAATCGTGACTTCTATTTTAATATAATAGATTTTTCACTTTTTTAGAAGGTGACCATCATCTTTTTTTGCTTCGAGCCTTGTTACACTTAGGACCGGCTCTGGATCAAATAAGAAATGTATGAGCTGGAGAGATCGAGAGTGAGCCGTGAAACTGACTCAAAATTAATTATAATTATAATTATAATTATTAGTTTAAATTTGTGAATTTCCAGACAACCACCTAATATATACTATTAAAACAAAAATTACGTTATTTCATATGTGGTGTTTTTATTTGGACCATTCTTTAAAAAGTTTAACAAGTATTATATAATTTAGTTATAATATCTTTCAATATTTTATTTTTATTTGAATTATAAATGCTTATTTTAACAAAAATCTAACAATAGTTTTTGGCATCTTTTAAAAACTTTTTTCCAAATTTTAATGGATACAATGCCATAAATTTTGAATAATAATTAGAAATATAAAAGATAATCTTAACTCAAAATAGTTTTTTTTTAACTAAAAATAGTTTGAAATTTTATAATTTAAATATTCTATTTAAAATAACATGAGATCAAGTGATGATTCAATGATATTAATCTAATAGATCTCTAAAAAAAGTTTGAAACACAAATCTCTAAAATATTTATTTTATATGAATTTTGATCAAATAATTAACAAACACATGATCACTGAATCAGAAAGTTTATTTTAAATCATTTTATAATCAAAGCATTATCATACTTATCAACACATTTAACTCTGATTCAAAGTAATTCTTAGTTGCAAAGTTTTCATAAGTTTGATACAAAGTAACCAATGTGTATTTGCTGATAATAAATATTGGTGTCATTTGACAAAATAACAGTTTTACCATTTTGTAAGAATTCATACACGCACCATTCCAAACCGTTTTAATTAAGATTCATGTTTGACATTATATTTTACATCAAGCTGGAGATCTCTTATAATCTATTTTTCCATAATTTTCTTAATTTGACATTTTCTAATATTTGAATTCAAAATCTGAGTGTAAAAAGCATTAATGAATATTTAGTCAAATTAGTGGACCAATGATTTTCCAGATTACTTTTTAAAACTTGTTTACAATAACTAAAAATAAAAGTCATTGACCAATTAAACTGTAACAATTTTTTTTTATTTCAAATCAAAACTCACTTAGCCAAAATCGATATAGTAAATATTCTAACAAATAATATTATGGATGTCTCTATTCGCCACCGACTGGAAGCAACGCGGCGAAACAACAACGGGAACACAATTACCAGAACACTCTTTGCTCTGCAACGGCTGGAGATTTCTCTTCGAAAGAGGAGGGGCTTTAGGCGAATCATCGCCGGAGAAAGAGACCACCGTAAAGGCAGCAGTCTTGACGGGTTTCTTCGAGATCCCACCTCGGCTACAAAGCCGGTGACTGAGAAGGTTTCTCCGACGGCGACTGTAAAGGTTCTCTGGTGTCCCTAAATCTTTCATCGGAGAGGATTCAGTTTCCGTTAAGCTCCTGAAAGACTTTGATTTTCCCTTGTAGAACTTCGATATGCCTCTCCTGCTTTGTTTGTTTTCACAAGTCAGATATTTTTTGTTTTTAATATTCAGACATCAAAGAATCAGACAAAAACTCAAACCTCATTGGTAAAACCTCTTCGAGAGATTCCATCATATCAAGAGGACCCTTGTAAGGAGACTCAGCTTCATTGTCCCCGCTTTCATCGTCGCTGTTCACGCCGATGGAATAAGAAGAAGAAGTCGATGAGGAACCAAACTTCTCCTTGATGTTATTTTCCACGCCGCGGCCGCTATCAAGCTCCATCAGAATGAATACTTTCAGAGAAACGTTGAATGTCTTTAATATATATATATGGGTGTGCTCTGTTTTTTTTTCTGGTCAAAGACTCTGTGCTCTGTTTATTTGGTTTCCTTTGTGGGAAAATAAAGAAATAAAAATCTTATGATTATTACAAAGGAGAAGAAGATAAGAATTGAAATATATTTTGTTGCCCTTATCCTCAGCCAGCTCACTCCTTCCTTGCCTTACTATATGCATTCCCCATAAAAATTTATGCACATTTTATTTACAGGGGATCTATGTGGCCCACTAGAAAAAATGCTTGTGTATTTTATAAATATTTCCCAAAGTTTTTATATATATATACTAGTTATTTACAAATGATTACGCGACTATAAATATTTTACAAAAATGCATATATTCTAAGAAAATAGCTCTACTTGTAAGAGTTATGTATAATTGTTTTTGTTATATATTTTGAAAATTAAATTTTATATATTTAATTGTTTCATTATTTTCAAAATGAATAAGTACAGTTACTTATAAATTTAAATAACATTTTGTATTGACATTTATAGCAAAATTATCAAATATGTTTATTTTAGTTTTTAAAAATAATAAAGTATATATGTTTTATAATATAGAGGCTAATAGTATTTAAACTAACTAGGGTTAAAAGTTGTATCCTTAGTACTTTTAATTAGTGTTAAAACTTAAAATATCACAACAAGTAAATATTATTTAGTTTACACCATTATGTTGTTTCTCTGAATATTTATTTACAAAAATATATGAAAATATAAACTTTAAACCTTTTATAAAATTTAATATGTTTTAGACCTTAAGATGATATATTAGTCCTTTTACATGATATGTTATTCCTTCTAAATGAATTCTAAATCCTTATAAAATTAGTTTAAAGAGTTTTAAGTAATATTTTAAATTTTATAAATTACTTATGAGTTTTTCTAAGAACTAATATATATTAAAATGTTATAAAATAGTCATATAAAATATAAAGTCATTATGTCGGTTTCTACAATTTTGTTTACAAAAATTATAGCTTATAAATAAGTGATTGCTAAAAGGAGTTGATCAAAATTATACACTTTCCATAGTTCTTAATATAGTTAGTATAAATCATTTTGTTCTGGGTGGTGGCAAGTGATATTTTTGGGTTTTTAATTAGTTTTTTTTAAGATTAAAATAAATCATCATCCAATCAAATTAATATAAGTCTTTTTAACTTCATATATTAGTGATAAAGAGAAAAGTCACTTAAGTCACTTCTCTTTTCTATATAGAAGATATTTTTATTATATTTTGTACTGAAATATAAAAAAATAGTCATATATGTTTCATCTTATTTTTTCAATTAATTAAGTGTATATGTTATATAATAATAATATTAAGGCTTGTGATTTTAAAAATAATTGGGGTTAAATTTGATATCTTTAGTACTTCTAATTTATGTCAAAATATTACAACAAGTAAACATTATTCATAGTTTATTCAATTTGTGTCACTATGTTGTTTCTATGAATATTTATATACAAAAAGATATGAAAATATAAAGTTGGGCAAAACCGTTTACATATATAATCGTATTATTCCATTTCATATTATTGATGGTATTTGAAATAAAAATTTGGGTTATATTATAGCGTATATATTTAATATTATAAATATAGAAATTAATGATAGAAATTGAACCTTTTCATTTTATAAAAATTTTAAGCTTTGAGTAATTATTTTAACTATAGTCGGTATTCCATAAATATCAAATATATTGAATGTTATTACTACACATGAAATACTCTAAGATATGTCACTGATATTCATATTAAAATATATTACTTTTAATTGTTTTTATATATTAAAAATAACTTACTCAATGTTGTGGGTTTAATTACTGATGAATTCATAAATAATTCATACAAGAATAGGTGTGTTGTAGTCTCACCAACACCATAACTTGACCAATTAAATAAAATGATATAATTTAAATTCTTATAAGTGAATTAATATTCATATTACTTATTTAATTTTAAAAATAAAATATATACCCTTTATAAATGATATATAATTTTCATAAATTTAATGAAACTTAGACCCCTAAAATGATATATTAGTCATGTTATATGATTTTTCTCTCCTTATAAATGAATTTATAAATCCTGATAAACAAAGTAGAAAATATTTAAATTTATAAATTATTCTATAAGTTACTTATAAGTTTTTTTCTTAAAATTAATATATATTACAATGTCTTATAAACAAAATATCAATTTATTATGTCGGTTTCTATAAATTGTTTAAAAGAAATTTCTTTAGCGTATAAACAAGTAATTATCAAAAAGGAATTGATGAAGTATTATACATATTCCATAGTTTTATATTTACTATAAAACTTTTTTTTTAATGTTTGGCAAGTGATATTATTTGGTTCTTTAACTATTTTTTCATTTTGATTAATATAGATATAAGTGATTATCCAATCAATTAAGACAATTTTCTGAAATTTCACCTATAGGCAACATGTCTATAAAGTGATTTCTATTTTAATATATAGTAATATTTTTATATTTTTATTGAAAATTATAAAAATAGTCATATATGTTTCATTTTACTTTTAGAATAATTAATTTTACATTTTATCAAATATTGAGGCTTATGATTTTTAAACTAACTGGGGTAATATTGATCTCCTTAGTACTTTTAATTTATGTTAACATATCACAACAATTAAATATTATTCATAGTTTATTCAGTTTACATCATTATGTTGTTTCTATGAATATTTATATACAAAAATATGAAACATATAATTTATATGCTAGAAAGTTGAGCACATTCAATTAAATATATAATTATTCATTTCATTATCATCATCGATGTTTGAGAATAATTTTTGTTATATAAATATTTATAAGTGATATTATAAATTTTCTAAATGAATTTATAAAGTAACTATGAGTTTTTCAAAAAAAAAATAGATATGACAATGTTTTATATACAATATATAAAGTCATTATTTTGGTTTGTATAATTTAAAAAAAAATCCATAGTTATAGAAAAGTAAAGGCTAAAAATAAATTGGTGAAAGATTATACACTTCCCATAGTATATAGTTATTTACTAGAAATCATTGTTATGTGTGTTTTACAAGTGATACTAGTTGGTTCTTAAATTAGTGTTTCTTTTGATTAAAAATACTAGTTTTAATGTATGGGGTGCAATTTCTCTAAAATGAATAGGAATCACTCCTTTAACTATGTGTCAATGAAACTTTCAAATAGTTGTACCCCAGAATTTTAGTTGTTATTTTGACAGTTCAAATTTACAATTAGTTTCACTTTAATTTAACTTAAAAAATCCATGGTTGTAGGTTTGAAATTAGGAAGTTAAGCTATATTTAGTATAACTACATATAGTAATATACCATATGCTACACATGTAAAAGTATGTTATTTGTTTGTTTCACAATAATGTGGTTAAGATTTACAAACTAACTATAAAAGTATAATATAAATGATCTAAGAATAAGACTCTATGTAACCTTTATGAATTTATTTGCTAAGAAGATGTCAAATATTCATAACACATTTATGATTTATTAGTACATATTTGAAATAGAACATATGTTGTTTTTTTGTACATAGTTGAACTATATTTTGAATTATTCATATCAAGTTATACCAAAATATAAAATAATAACCAACAATCATATGATTATGATAGTTTTTTCGAAAAGAGAAACAACCTTATTTTTATCGGGTTTCACCAAATTCGAGTGATCTGCTTTTTCAAAATATAAAACAATTTATTTGAAAAATTAAAATAAACTAAAGATATAAACATCCATTCAGGTTTTTATTAAACGAAATGGCTAACTCAGATTTATAAGGGTTAGTTCATAATTTTTGTTTTTTTTTTCTTTTTTTTTTTTTGAGCAAATATAATTTTTGTTTTTACATTCTCTCAGTCATAAGATTTTGACCCCATCATTTCGTTTCGGAGATCGTACAAATTTTGAGTTTTCACTTAATTGATTTGGCGATGCTATTAAATTCCACATGCTCTCTTCTCATCAGCCCATCAATCTCTAAATCCAACTCAATCATCAAATCGAATTCCAGAAGTTTTTTTGGTCTCTTCCATCTCGAGTTAGCCAAATATAACAACTTTTAAAAATAAAGAGACCTTTATCACCAATTCTTCTGTTTGGAGAGGTCACGTTTAGTATCTTCTTTTGTGTTGGATAAATAAAACCATTCTTGATTTAAAGCGTTCAGCCTATTTTCAATGTTCTGTTTCTTTTTTTTAATTATGTAGAAACTAATTTATACTCATTGACAAATAATCTGCCTCTATTTTTATATATCCTCTAATAGAAATTTAATTTAAGATAATCATTTCACCAAGAAGGGATAATATACGGAGTGATGTAGTCTCTGTGACGAGTAATGGAGGATTAATGTATGATTATAAATTAATTGAGGCAAAAGAACAATCCGAAAACTTTTTTTAGGATTATAAAAATTAGAAAAGAAAACAAAGCAAAAAACACAAAATAGTGACCAATGGATTTGAATACCTAAGTAAAGATTGGTAAATCTATACTTAACTTTCAAAGAGATTCTATTTTGAGTCCCTAATCATTGCGCAATCTGAAATCTAATATAAAACCTGAGGTAGAAGAAGCATACGAAAAATAAATAAATAAAGAAATACAAGAAAAGCGAAAAGACTGCAATTTCTTTTCGTTTTTTTGTTGCTGTTAAAAATAAATTTACAAAAAGAGAAAAAGATTCTGTGTTTTTTTTCTGTGATCACTTCTTATATATGAGAAACAGTTTCCATTTTTATTACAAAAAGTAACTTTTGAAAATATGGGTAGTCATGGGGATAATGGAAGAGGAAATGTTGTGATTATGGCCATATTGTTGGGTCTCATAAGCATTGTGTGTGTGAATGGTACAATTATTAATTACAAAGAAGCTCTAACCAAATCCCTAATCTTCTTGGAGGCTCAAAGATCAGGCAAACTTCCTCCTAACAATAGGGTTCCGTGGAGAGGTGATTCTGCTCTTGATGATGGCAAACTCGCAAATGTAAGTTTTTGTGCTATATTTATTAGATTCATACCCAACATAAACTAATAATATGAGTGTATCCTTATAGGTGGATTTGACGGGAGGGTACTATGACGCAGGAGACAATGTGAAATATGGTCTTCCAATGGCGTTCACGATCACAACGCTGGCTTGGTCCGTCATTAAGTATGAAAAAGAACTCCAAGCCGCTGGAGAGCTCGAAAACGCTCGTGCCGCAATCCGTTGGGGAACGGATTATCTCCTCAAATGTGCTTCTCGCGAGAACCACCTCTATGTTCAGGTCCGAACCAATTATGTATTTAAGAAACTCGTAAACATTTTAAACCTAATTTTTTAAATATGATTCTAAGAGATATCAAACATTGTTTTACGTTTTCATCAATTTGCATCATGCAAGAAAGATGAAAGTGAAAGTTTTTTTCGGAAAAAGAAAAAAAGAAAGATGAAAGTGCTCATTTCCTAGGTATAATTGTGCCCTATGAATATATGATCATATAGGTTGGTGATCCAAACGCGGATCACAAGTGTTGGGCTAGGCCTGAGAACATGCAAACGCCAAGGACGGTGTTGGAGATAAGTGATAAAGATCCTGGCACAGAAATCGCGGCCGAAACTGCCGCTGCAATGGCTGCTTCCTCCATCGTTTTCCGCCAAATCGACCACGCCTACTCCCGCCAGCTCCTCAACAGAGCCAAATTGGTATAGCTTATCAATATATACATATTTTCACACATATATATATTAATAAATCAATTAAAGATTGATAAATATTTCAATATGTAGCTCTTCAAGCTAGCCAAGAGCCACAAGGGTACATACGATGGAGCATGCCCTTTCTACTGTTCTAACTCCGGTTACAATGTAAATCTCAAAACTCTAACTTCCAAATATCAACTCTCTCTCTCTTTTTAATATGTTTTTGTTCACACTGTAATTTATCAATTTTGGCACAAATCTGAAGGACGAGTTACTATGGGCGGCAACATGGCTATACAAAGCAACAAGGGTTGAGGTATACCTTAGCTATCTCAAATTTGAAGCCATAAGTGCTTATGTCGCTGAGTTTAGCTGGGATCTCAAATACGCCGGTGCGCAGATGATCATTCTCGAGGTAACACATGGCCACAGTTAAAGTTTTATTTTTTTGGTGAAACATGTTCATGCATAAATATGGGTATTTATGTATATACATGCAGCTGATATTCGAAGGCGCAAAAGGACTTGACATATACAAACAACAAGCTGATAGTTTCATCTGCTCAAATCTCCCGGAGAGTCAGTACCACCAAGTCTTCACTACCCCAGGTCCTGCCTACATATATTAACATACATTAGAAACATATTTATATTTTGATTCACAACGTGATCTTCTTGATTAATAATAGGTGGTATGATTCACTTGAGGGATGGAGCGAACACTCAATATGTCACGGGCACAGCCTTCTTGTTCTCGGCCTACGCCGATATTCTCCAGAAACACAACCAAAAGATCACTTGCGGAAGCAAACAATTTGATTCTACAAATCTCATGGCTTTCGCGAAAAAACAAGTAACGTTTTTTTTCTTTCTTTTAGATATTCTTTACCCTCTCCTTCGTTTTTCTTTTCTTTCCTAACAAGTAACAATCATAGTTTGTATGAAGAGTTATACGAAAGAGCACTATACGAGGCACTACCTCACGATTTGGGAACTGGAAATTTCAAATGTTTTTTTTTCACTTACGAAGTGATAATATATATATACGTAGATGCAAGGAAATGCTTGTAGTTCGCACGAAACAATAGAAATGGCCTGAATCTCTTTATGCCTTTTGCACGTTTCAGATTGACTACATATTAGGGCATAACCCAAGAGGACGATCGTACATGGTTGGGTTCGGACCAAACCCGCCAATGCAAGCCCACCACAGAGGAGCGTCGGTGCCAGTGGCTGAAGGCAACGAGCCATTAAGCTGCCCAGTGAGCTTTGTGAAATGGTTCAACAAGAACGTGCCTAACGCTAACGAGCTGACAGGAGCCATCGTGGGAGGACCCGACCGTCAAGACAATTTCCAAGATTTCAGGTGGACCTCCGCTTACACGGAGCCTTGCACTTACATCAACTCTATCGCCGTGGGTGTTCTCGCTAAGCTCGCCGCCACGGCTTAAAGTCATATATACCACATTTGATACAAAAGTATTATTATTCTAGGTTTCCTCTGCCTAATATATTTGCATACGCCTGTGGCTATTTATTGTGAATCTATTTTCATTCTTTTTACCTTTGTAGGTAGATTTCTGGAAATATGGTTTCCCGAAAATATAAAATTGTCATGGGTATAATAATATGCCCTGATGATAAAACAATAATTAAGTGAAATTAATGAATAGCTGGAATGGTAAATTCATACCATTTCACGAATATTTTTTGGACTTTCTTTTGTTTTGTAACAAGATTACAAGAACAACGTTCTGATATTAATTTCAATGCAGTCTCTATGGAATTTTCAAATATGTGGTCAAATAATTATCTAACATATATGCTTAGTAAGAAAAATGTTAATTAATAGTTATATCTAAGTAAACAGATGATCGTTGCCAGATGTGTGGTGGAGGTGAATCTGCCAACCAAGTCTTATTTGTTGGTTATATAAATTATTAATTTGAAAGTAATTAGAACTACAAATTCCATCATCGTCGTCGTGCTCTTGATCGACAAATTACGTCATAGGTATTGAACTTGTTCCTCCGTGTCTCGTGCTTTTAATCTGTCACAGGCCACCACGCAACAACCAAGTCAAGTCACGGTTCACAATTCACAAGGGAATCATGAGAAGCGAGTATAGAAAAATACTTCACATGATCATTAATTTATCTTTTAACCTTATAAATATTATATCACTCAGTGGTTGGTAACGAAGATCACCAAATTCGGTACAAACCTCAGCGAATATATGTTTCATAATATTCAACTAGATCGTGACCCGCTCGACCGAGCGGGAATCAATTTTTTTTAATTTTTGTTTGTACTAAATGTTATACCATGAATCATTGTAATGTGTATTAATATAAAATTTTGATAAATAACAGTGTGTACTAATGTATTTAAATAAGTAACGTGTTTAATTATTAAATTTGATTTTTAAACTTTATGATAACGTAAAGTAGATTTTTAATATATTATTTAAAATATATAGTGCTATATATTTTGTATTTTCAACATTTATCATATAAAACTTACATTGGGGTATTATTTATATGAAAATATTTGTAACATAATATATTTATATATTATATAAACATATCTACGATTTTCGCAAAGGCCATGCGCACCCGCACGGGGTTTTATTTTTAAAATGTATTCTATATTGTTTAGTTTATGTAGTATCGAGTTTGTATAATTCAATTTTGTGTTTAAAAAACAATATCAAAACTGTCTTTCGTATGTAAAAATAACACTTTCCAAGCGCGAATTGTGTTTTTTATTGTAATACAAAATTTGATATAAAACTTATGTTTTTTTACATTACGAAGTTTAGTTTTTAAAAAATAATTATTACATAATTTCAAAGTGAATTTTATCTCTGAGGTCTAATATATTTTGTGTAATGGTTCAAAGCATTTTCGATATATATTATATTTCGGTTTGGTTTGTTTTTAGTATTATTGTATAAGTATAATACTATACAATATTACTATATTCTATACAATATATAAAGCTATGTGTTATTTTTTTTAAAAAGTAGATTAGACCCAACATAGTTAAAGAATAGTCATATCTTTATGTATGTGTCTATGACTTATCTACCTAATGTTATCCGTGCAAATAAAATCAATATGGCCAATGAAAGTATACTGATCAATTTAAAATGAATTGTATAGAGTAACTCTAGTACGATTAATTTTTTAGTATTCTTAGTATTTATCTTATTTAAATCGACATGTAATAAAAGTGAAAGCCATATATGGAATATGGACAAATACAATATATAAAGCTATGTGTTATTTGTTTTAAAAGTAGACTAGATTTTGACCCGCGCTTTTGAAGCGCGGATATTTTACGATGAAAAATTTCACTAATAATTTAACAAATATTTTGGTTATTTTTAAAGAGTGTGTATTTGAAATATTTTTGCATCTAATTCAGTATTTTTAAATTCAACCCGATTGTGATTATACCGGTTAATCCGGAGATCTGACAATTCAATTTATGTTTTTAAAATCAATACAATTAAAACAGCAGACATTTTTCAGACATTCCCTTAGTTTTTCAAATTATTTACAGGAATACCACTGAAATGTATTAAATATTTAATATTTAAATTACCTAAAATATTTTGAAGAATCTTAGAAAATCTAAACAAACAATATTCCGCCTGATTTAGTTTCATATAGAATTTGAATTAAATAGTCACATTTTTATTTGTATATGTGATAATACATAAACGTTTTTTTCCTACGTAAACTTACTTTTTTTATTTTCTTTGTTTTAATATATATTATCATCATAACTAACTTAGATAGGTGGGGTTTAATATGATTATAATATAACTTAGTGATGATAGTTTACTGCACAACCCAATTAGTTAAATTCAAACAAAAAGAACGATACATATATATTTTATTATATGAAAATAACTTTGAAATCATATTCGATACTATATATATTATACAATTATATTTATTTTTACAAATTCCAAAATAAGTGTTCCATTTCTATTTTTAAATCAAAATTGAAAACAATATTTTATAATTATAATAAGACAGAAAATAACATTTCTAATAAATGATTACTCATCCAACTTTAAGCTGGAAAAAATGAATATACCGCATATTCAAAATTTTTTAAAGATACAAAGTTTGAACTCACTGAAAAATAATTAAAAAAAATATCTATGTGAATCTTAACATAAATTATATATGATGAAATAGAAAAATGTAAATTTACTATAATTTCAAACCATAAATTACTTCAGCTTCAGAAACACGGATCAAAATATTTATATTTTCAAAATAAAATGTACAAACAAAATAACCTTGCTGTTAAAGTACGGATCATAGGTTACCACGATAAGATATTTCAAAAAATACTCGGTTTAGATATATTAGGGGTGGATAAAAAGTCAAATCGAACCGAGACAAACCGAACTAACTGAACCGATACCGATTCAAACCGAACCGAAATTTTTTTCAAATAATTTGATTGAAGATTTATCCAAACCGAATGGTTCGGTTTGAACCGAACGAGAACCGAACCAAACTAAATATGATTTACTTCAGTTGGAAACTACTAGAACTGAACTAAACAAACCAACCCGAACCCGAACACAACCGAGAAGATAACCGAAGTACCCACCCCTAAAATATCTGGTACGAAAAACTCATTTGATTTTGAAATCAACAAACCATATCAGAGTTCAATATAGTAATAAAAATGTTTTTATAAAAATCATCTTTAAATTTTTTGTACTAAATTATAAAAAAGGTTCCGCACTTTTAAAGTGCGGGTTAAAACCTAGTATTCATATTAAAAAATCACTAAAACCCGAAACTAACCGATTGAACTGATGGATGACCGATATGTAATCTAATTGGATTTAAATTGTAATAGTTTCATAATTTGTAATCTTATAATCGAAATTTTAAAGTTCACTATTTTGTAATTTATGAAATTATGACGTTTCTACAAAATTTTAAAGAGAAAATGATAGATATAAAATAACTAAGATTAATTATTGTATTATTTGGAAACATTGATAGTAGTATAAAATATATTGTTTGGAAACATTGATAGTAGTATAAAGAAATAAGTATATTGTTTGAAAACATGGATAGTAGTATAAATAAAGGAACATTAGTGACTTAATATATGTTTAACTATAAGATATAAAGGTGTATTTAATTTAAAAACTTACAAAATAAATGTTAGGTCCAACAAAATGTTTCTGTTTTAATAAGATAGATTAGACCCAACATAGTTAAAGAATAGTCATATCTTTATGTATGTGTCTATGACTTATCTACCTAATGTTATCCGTGCAAATAAAATCAATATGTCCAATGAAAGTATACTGATCAATTTAAAATGAATTGTATAGAGTAACTCTAGTACGATTAATTTTTTAGTATTCTTAGTATTTATCTTATTTAAATCGACATGTAATAAAAGTAAAAGCCATATATGGAATATGGACAAAAAGAGGAATTGTATTTAATGAAATAAATCAATGTAAAGTTAGACTATGACATGAGGTCCACCTTTTAAAATCCACATAGAAGAAGTTGTAATATTTCTGATTTAATAAGATAGATAAGTGTTTAAGCAAGTTAAGCACATCATAATTCATTGGATAAGCGTGGGTCTTTTACATAAACGCTCAAATGAATTTTTTTGTTCCCGGGTAAAAAAACTGAAATGAATATTCACAACAATTTAATGATGCAAGCGTAAACAACCATAAATCATCAATTTGAACACCAGAGTCACTTTAGACTCTCACGAGATTAGCTAGGAAGACTAGACGGAGTTAAAGCTAAGCTTACAGAACCAGAAGCTCACCAAAGAGTCTCTGAATGTTGTCATATTATATATATATATATTTTTTTTTTGTTCACGAACATACTTGCTTCAATTAAACTTGGGCTTGGGTTCTTACAAAGCCTCTTAGGGTCTGTTTTGCCAGATTATCCTCAAAACAGAGAGAGGAGCGCTTAACAAATCTGAACGCGATCGAAACAAAGTGCGAAAATAAAAGAGAGATATCAGCTAGTACTCCATATATCTCTGAGATATCGGTTTGCTCAACGATTGCTGATATCAATTGCGGCGAATCCGATTCAAAGATCACCTGTCCAAGCTGTAGTGCGAATGTTGTCATATTATATTAATTCATGAATGTTGTCATTTGATTCATATAATTCATGTAGTTTTTTTTGTATAGGTGTAGTCAATAGTCATGCATAGTGTATTTATTCATATGAATGACAGTTATTTTTCCTTGAAATGATGTATAAAACTAGATCCCGTTTTTTCAGTCAAAGATTATGCCAAAAGTGCAGAACATCACGGTGGGCAAGTTTGCAAATATTTAATTAGAGTCTACTTCTACTAAGCTTCCCGATTCGGCTAACCGAATCAGTTTTCTTTTCTTTTTAGTTAGTATCCTATTGACCAAAAAAAAAAAAAACAGAGTCCAATTTGACCAAGACAGAGCTAACCCAGTCAGAATTCAGTCTTTAACTCTTTGCGTTGACTAATATTTATTATTCCTTAATTTATTAGTTTGCTGACTAATTAATTAATTTAATTAATTAATTATAAAAACTATTGATAGTTGAGAGAAATAAAAACCCTCATTCACAATGAGTTTTGTCTCTCTCTCACTCGCATAGTTGATAGTACACAGAAAGAAAGAGAATCGCCTTTTTCGAAAAGTTCTCTCCGAAGAAGAATCTCTCTGCCCTCCCGTTTCCCATGGAAGGAGACGAAACTCGTGGAGGAGGAGGAAGCAATTCTGTTTCCGCGAAGAGGAAATTCTCTGAAATCGATGAAGATTCTTCTTCTTCTTCGATGATAAACATGTATCTTCTCTCTTCCTACATGCTTTGCTTTTGCTTTTGGGTCTTTCTAGTTCACTAAAAGTTACTTCCTTTCCTTTCAGTTCCGAGTTGAAGACGTACGAGGTAGTTGCACAGACCAGGAACACTATTGTTCTTCTGGAGGAGACAGGAACTGATAAGTTTGGGGTTATCAACTTTCTCATAAAATCAGCCATGCCTCCTTCTTCCTCTGATTCCGACAAAAGATTCATCATTTGCTTGGCCCCTACTGTCAATCTTGTCAAACAGGCAACCTCCCATATTATTTACTCACTCCTCCTCCTTGTCTCTACTCTTTATTTGATTATTGTCTTTTGTAACAATATTGTTTTCTTTTTTACTATGGAATTAGCATTGCTGTGAGATCAGAGCTCATTTAAATCTGAAGGTTGAAGACTACTTTGGAGCTAAAGGAGTTGATAAGTGGACCTCACACCGCTGGGAACAGGAACTTTCCAACAATCAGGCATGTTTTTGCTTTCCTCTTATATATATATATATATATATATATGTATTTTTGACTACATTGATCACATACACTATTACCTTTTTGGTGTGGTTCAGGTTCTAGTTATGACTCCTCAAATATTGCTAGACGCCCTTAGAGGTGGATTCCTGAAACTAGAGATGGTACGCCTTCTTGTAATAGATGAATGCCACCGCACCACTGGCAATCATCCTTATGCTATGATTATGAAGGAGTTCTATCACAAATCTACTGACAAACCGAGGATGTTTGGATTGACTACTACAGACGCCATTAGAAAAGGCAATGATGCTATTTAAAAGTTTTTCTCTTTGCATAACTGTTTTGTTAATGCTCCTCCTCATTGAACTGTGCAGATCAAGTATCAGAACTGGAGAACCTCATGGACTCGCAGGTACTTTGTTTTATTTGTGTTAAATGAACATTTACTATCCTTCACGAATTGAAGTTAATGCAAAGATTTTACTTTCAGATTTTTAATCCTCAAAGGCAGAAAGGGGTGGTGGACAAGTCTGCCGCAAAAGTAAAAGAAGGTCCAGTGTTTTATGACCCACCACCTTTCTGCTATTTAGAACTGAAAGATAAGTTGCGAACTTCACACCTCAAGGTAATAATATATGCTCCAGAGCATTTGCTCTTTTCCTATTATCATCTTTCAAAAGGTTTGAAAAAGGTTGCATCTTGTTCCACACAGTTTGATGCTTCTCTGTTAAGGCTTCAAGAAATGGAAGAAGGCAACTGTCAGGACACGGAGAATAAGTGTGAGGCATACCAAAAACGATTGTCCAGAGACTACAACGATATTTTGCATTGCCTTGATAGTCTTGGCCTGATTTGCGCTCATTTGGTATTTCCTTCTATCACAATAACGACCACTTCTGTTGTCATCATCGCCACCATATAATAATTCTGTGATGAAATTAATATATATATTTTTCATTTAAAGGCGGCTGAAATCTGCTTGGAGAAAATCTCGGAAACCGAAACTAATGAAGAAGAATGCTCAATGGTGTACAAGCATTTTCTTAGTGATGTTTTATCAACACTTGGGCTGTTTTTGCAGCAAGGTACTCTGTATTAGAAAGCTCTTTTTGCATTTAAGCTTTCTAAATCACTAATTTAATCATTTTCTTTTTTATCTTTTGTGTGTGATTTAGCAGAAGAAAAGAATTCGGTAGATTTGCAGCAAGTCAATCCGTCAGCAGTGATTTCGGGACTTGTTTCTCGAAAGTTACAAGAACTTCTCCATCTATTGGATTCATTGAGGTAACTTATATTGTTTTTTTTTTCCAATTTCCCAAAATTGCAACAAAGGCTCCTTCTGTTCTCTCAAGAATTTAAATTTGCTTAACAGAGGTGAAACGCAAAAGCCATGTCTTATTTTAGTTGAGAGAATCATAACTGCAGTAGTGATCGAAAGATACGTGAAGCAACAAGCCTCTTTAGGTTACCTTTACGTTTTACATTTAATCGGAAACAACGCCTCTACCCATGATGCACTGGCTCAGAAAATGCAAGATTCATTTCATGTTGGCAAGGTTACATCTTCTTTATCACCTTAGAGGATTAACAGATTGAAGTTATGTCTTCTCTGAAAGCTTTAAAAAAAAATGGATGCAGGTAAATGTTTTATTCATCACTGATGTGGTCGAAGAAGGGTTTCACATGCCAGACTGCTCATGCATGATATGTTTTGACCTGCCCAAAACAGTGCGTAGTTACTCGCAGTCTCAAGAACTGGCCAAACAGAGTAACTCTAAATCTATTATGTTTCTTGAAAGGTAGGAGACAAGTCTTGATTAACACAACGTGTTTACTTGAAACCCAGTGCCCTCTTTTGCATCTCATCTTTTTCATACAAATTTTTGTAGGGGGAACTCGAGCCAAAGAGATCATCTGTATGACCTTATGCGAAGAGAAGTACCAGTGCGAGATCAAGAAACTCCAAACCTGAGATTGTGTCCACCTCCGGAAGCGAATGGCCAGGACGTGAAAGAGAATGGAGCCACGGTTACTCCAGATTCTAACACCACTGTTACTGATGAACCAGCGCCAAAAGAGCAGTCGGCGAATAAAAAGTTACGTCAACACGAAGTGGTGGACAAGAATCTACTACCGTGCAGCGCCAAAGAGAAGGCCACCACCCCTTCTAAAAGTAAATCATCTTCGTCGGCTGCAGGTATGATGTCACACAACATCAGCAGATGCATATCTTCTTGTGTTCTTCTTATATAATTCTATTTTTTTGGACAGGTTCTAAAAAGCGGAAGGAGTTGCACGGGACAACCCGTGCAAACGCGTTGTCAGGAACCTGGGGAGAAAATCTTGATGGCGCCGTCTTTCAGGCTTATAAACTGGACTTCCGGAGTAATATCTCTGGGGACGCGTACTCGAGCTTCTCTCTTCTGATTGAGTCAACCCTTGCCGATGATGTTGGTAACGTCGAGATGGACCTTTACTTGGTCAGGAGGTTTATAAAGGCTTCTGTTTCACCTTGTGGCCAGATACGTTTGAGTCAAGAAGAGGTATGTAACCTCCCACACACTCTGGTCCCCATGGGATTTTATACAATTTCTTGTTTTATATCTTCATATTTATGTGAACATGCAGATGGTCAAAGCAAAGTGTTTTCAGCAATTCTTCTTCAACGGCATGTTTGGAAAGTTGTTTGTTGGATCCAAGTCACTGGGGACAAAGAGAGAGTTTTTGCTTCAAACTGACACAAGCTCTCTTTGGGATCCTTCCTTTATGTTTCTACTGCTACCGGTTGAGACCGGTGATCAAGCTTCGAGTGCAACGACGGTTGATTGGTCAGCGATCAACTCCTGTGCCTGTGTAGTTGATTTCCTGAAGAACAACTCCCTTTTAGAACTTCAGGTTGGTGATGATGAAAATCATCACTGCGACACCTCACCCGGTCAGGAAGTTTTACAAAAGAAAGAAACGGAGACGAATCTGATTCATTTCGCCAACGCTTCGTCTGATAAAAACAGCATCGAAGAGATTGTGGTCGTTGCAATTCACACCGGGAGGATATACTCTATAGTTGAAGCGGTTAAAGATTCTTCTGCTATGAGCCCGTTTGAGGACGAGGCCTCTTTAGAATATGCTACTTATGCAGAATATTTTAATAAAAAGAAAGTGATATTCTCTTATATCTATGGATGTTGTCTCAGTTTTCTTGCGTAACTTAAAAATGTGGTTTCCCTTCAATCAGGTATGGGATCGTACTGGCGCACCCGAACCAGCCATTGTTGAAGTTGAAGCAGAGTCACCACGCGCACAACCTCTTAGTCAACTTCAGTGAAGAAGGTAAAGTTGAGTCTTTACATTTTTGTACATTTCTCTAGACATTGTAATGTACAAGCTCTTAAAAGATGTTTTGTTTCCAATGTAAAATGGGCAGTGATTGAGAAGAAAGAACCAAAAGTTGGTGGTAACGTTAGAAAAGCAAAACCGAACATCCACGCTCATTTGCCTCCGGAGCTTTTGGTAAGAATCGACGTACCACGTTCCGTGACAAAATCAATCTACTTACTACCATCAGTGATGCACCGCCTAGAGTCTCTAATGTTGGCCAGCCAACTTAGAGAAGAGATTGGTTGTTGTAGCGTCGATAACTTCAGTATATCTAGTACATCGGTATGGTTCTTCTCCACACTATTTTTATCATTTAAGAGTTTTGAAAAACTAGATAAATCCTTAAATCTTTGTATTTGATTTACAATGAATCAGGTTCTTGAAGCAGTTACAACACTTACAAGCGCTGAAGCGTTTTCCATGGAACGTTTGGAACTGCTTGGTGATTCGGTGTTGAAGTATGTTGTGAGCTGTTCTCTATACCTTAAGTATCCTAACAAAGACGAGGGACAGCTTTCGCGTCAGAGGCAATCGATTATATCTAACTCCAATCTTCACCGCTTGGCTACAGATCGCAAACTACAGGTATACATACATACATATATACATGTAAGTAATGTATCATTCGGAAAATTAAAGATCTATTTATTGTTTTTTTTTTAAATAGGGATACATAAGAAACGGCGCGTTTGAACCGCGTCGGTGGACCGCACCTGGTCAATACTCTCTCTTCCCCGTTCCTTGCAAGTGTGGGATTGATACTCGAGAAGTACCGTTGGAGCCAAGATTCTTCACAGAGAACATGACTATAAAAATTGGCAAGTCTTGCGACGTGGGGCACAGGTGGACGGTTTCGAAGTCCGTATCAGATTGCGCCGAGGCACTGATTGGTGCCTATTACGTTAGCGGTGGATTGGATGGGGCTCTTCACGTGATGAAATGGCTTGGCGAAGACGTTGGATTTGACAGAGAGCTAGTGAACGAAGCCATAAACAGAGTTTCTCTACGGTGTTACGTCCCTAAAGACGGTGAGCTAACGGAGCTGGAGGCAAAGATCGGACGTGAGTTCTCTTCGAAGTTTCTTTTGAAAGAGGCTATCACACACACGTCTGTTCATGAGTCATACTCCTACGAGGTCTGTGCTGCTTCTTTGTTTGTTTTCAAATCCTGCAATTGTTTGGCTGCTTTTTCTAATCTTGTTCCTCAAACAGAGATTGGAGTTTCTTGGCGATTCCGTGCTGGATTTTCTAATCACCAGACATCTCTTCAACACCTACGAAAAGACAGGGCCTGGAGAGATGACAGATCTTCGTTCTGCATGTGTAAACAACGAGAACTTCGCGCAGGTTGCGGTAAAAAACAATCTGCATACCCACCTTCAACGCTGTTCAACGGTTCTCGAGACTCAAATAAAAGAGTATCTGATGTCGTTTTCAAAGCCAGATGAGACTGGTAGAACAATCCCTTCAATACAAGGACCTAAGGTTAAAAAAACAACAACATTACTTGCATGACCGTTTCGATGCTTGAGTGACAAACTTCGTCTGTTTTCTTTTTTTTTTTTGGGTTTAGGCGCTTGGGGACGTGGTGGAGAGTATCGCTGGAGCACTGCTGATCGATACGAGGTTAGATCTTGATGAAGTGTGGAGAGTGTTTGAGCCGTTGCTTTCTCCGCTTGTGACGCCTGATAAACTTCAGCTTCCTCCATACCGAGAGCTCAGTGAGCTATGCGACTCTCTCGGGTATTTCTTCCGTGTGAAATGCGCAAATGATGGTGTCAAGGCACAAGCCACGATCCAGTTACAGCTGGACGATGTTCTTTTGATTGGAGATGGATCTGAACAGACAAATAAACTGGCTCTGGGAAAAGCAGCTTCCCATCTTCTTAAGCAACTCGAGGTATATATATATATATATATTTCCTGATGTTTTTTTTTCCACTTGTATGTGTGTATTCATTCATTTACTGAAACTTTCAGAAGAGAAACATTTCACGTAAAACTCTGAACGGGGATGATCAAAGCTCCATGGATATGAAACTTGCTTGCAATCTTAGCGACAGAGAAACTCCGTCTTCAGATTCTATCGAAATGCAGAGCACAGTGGTTCCAGGTCAAGACTACTTTTAAGATTCTTCTTTCACTTCTTTAGCGTCCAGAGTATGTGCATTTCATGGTTTAATTTTTGTTGCAGTTATTGGACCTATAAACATGAAGAAAGGAGGGCCGCGTGGAACACTACATGAGTTCTGCAAGAAACATCTCTGGCCAATGCCTACTTACGACACTTTAGAAGAGAAGTCTCGGTGAGCTCACTCATCAATTCTGATTTGGCATAGTTTTTTTTAATTTGGCTCTCTCATGAGTCCTCTGACCATTCTTTGTGTGTGTGTGGACAGAACTCCGTTTGAATTCACAGATGGCAATGAGAAGCGGACTAGTTTCAGCAGTTTCGTATCGACTATAACCCTGAGGATACCTAATCGTGAGGCTGTGATGTATTCCGGAGAAGCCAGGCCTGACAAGAAGAGTTCCTTCGACTCTGCAGTCGTGGAACTTCTCTATGAGCTCGAGCGCCGCATGATCCTCACTATAAAAATGTAAAAATAATTGGCTGACTCTTTATATAAGTTAAAAAAATACTAAATGTGATACATTTGAGGGGATCTTGTGATCACCAAATAATCTCTAGTATGACAGACTAGGTTTAGATTGATTTGTATCCTAAATCACTGATCTATCTTATGAATGTTATTCCTAAATGATAAGCTGTAGAGCTGACGTTACCAAGTGTATTTTATACTGAACTTTTTTGTTTGAAAACCCATTCATTGTGTTTTTTACAGTCATCTTTTTACCTCTCTGCTGGTTCAGAGTCACTTCGATCATATCATAAATTTCTGGTCTGTGTTGCACGGTCTTTACAGAGAATGAAAACAAAAAAATGTAAAAGTAAAAAGTATGAGGAGACCTGTGCTTCACGCGTTGAAGTGTTCTACCTCATGACAGATAACACCTACACAAGAGACTTGCGCATTTCAGCTTTCAAATATACACTCCCACTCGGAAAACTTTTGTAACGCCCCGACCCGCCCACGGCTAATGGGCGATCCACGCCCGCTCTCTCGGCCCGTAAACCCCATTCCATCTGACGGTCGGTCGTTAATTTTCCAAGGCTCGAAATCATTGTCTACTAACCCTGCAATCACCACATGACATTTCCCCGTGCTTTAGTCTCACTTACACGGTATCGCGAATCACTTCCCGATAGGTCACCCATCATTTCACTACTCCAGCCCAAGCACGCTTAACTCTGGAGTTTTAAACGGATATATGACGGAAAATGTAAGTCAATTTTGGTGACATAGGTAGCCATATCAATTATCTTAAGCCATTTCACATATCACAACTCGGGATGTTACAATTCACCCCCTCTCAAAGAACGCAATGTCCTCGTTGCGCCCAACGACAGGTCTCAAGACGCCTCTCAGATCAGAACTGAGACGGCTAACCAGCTCTGATACCACTTGTAACGCCCCGACCCGCCCACGGCTAATGGGCCACCCACGCCCGCTCTCTCGGCCCGTGGGCCCCATCCCATCTGACGGTCGGTCGTTAATTTTCCAAGGCTCGAAATCATTGTCTACTGACCCTGCAATCACCACATGACCTTTCCCCGTGCTTTAGCCTCACTTACACGGTATCGCGAATCACTTCCCGATAGGTCACCCATCCTTTCACTACTCCAGCCCAAGCACGCTTAACTCTGGAGTTCTAAACGGATGTATGACGGAAAAGGTAAGTCAACTTTGGTGACATAGGTAGCCAAATCAATTCTCTTAAGCCTTTTCACATATCACAACTCGGGATGTTACAACTTTTCCTAAGGAGGTTTCTCAGAGCAACCTCTTCTTACCAGAGTTGCTTGAACTGGAGTTTCTAGCCAGCTACTTAACAGAGCTGACGTTAATAGACTGTCGTTACTTCCTTCTGTCATCGATGCTTCAGCTGTTTTTCCTTGCCAAATGGACATTCGACCAATCAAACCATCCATGGGTCTGTAATGTTTGCTTCTCTTTCTCTCTATATTCAAACACAGTTTTAGTTCCACAAATCTTGAATCTTGTCCTTCTTTTTTAGGAATCCAACACTTGAGCACTGCACAACGTACAAACCTATCAGATCTGAAACCATCTGTTCTTGCCTTGCAAGATCTGCAGCTTAACACCAAAGGCTGCCCTTTGAGTGCCTATACAGATGAAGTATAGGGATGAGTGGGATGAGTGGGATTTCTGGATTCATGAACGGTTACGTCGATTGTGTTAAAGAAGAAGAATCGTAGAGGTTCTATTTTCCATCGTCAACATCAAATCCTAAGAAACCCTGTGAAGCAATGTTTTGAAATTTGATTCGGATACTAAACCAGACGATTTACCGGGCCGTTGGGTCAAATGATCAACCGCTGATTAATATGAATTAAATTTATTATATAATAATATATTAGCAATGAAAAAAAATATATAAAAACTAAAGTTAATATTTTAAAATGTTTTTTAAACATCAAAATAATAGTTTTATAAAATACTACAATTCCATCAAATATTTTTTCTTTGGTTCTTAAATGTTGGATTTTTTACAAAACCTAAATCCGATTAATATGAATTAAATTTTGCTGACAAAAAAAAAATCTGATTTACATTGGGTCACCAAATCTACTGGTTCAACCGCAAATCCGGATCGGATTCAAAACACTGTTATAAACTCGTGGACATTTATGAAAGAAAGTTTAAAAATTCAATGTCTTTCACAATTAACACCAATTAAAACCCATTAAATATAAATTGAGAAAAAATTTTAATGGTTAAAAGAGAATGTCACATGACATTTTTTTTTCTAAGGAGATAAAAAAGCCAACTTTGTTGTGAAAGTGTGTTTTATTATTGAATCAAAGTGTTCCTTATATAGGAAATACATGGCGACATGGGCCTAAATACAATGGGCCATAAACGGGCCAAGATTACAAGTAAATATCTAATGGGCTGGACATCCATAAACATAATATTCATAACACTCCCCCTTGGATGCCAGAACCATATATAGCTTGTAGTGTGCTTAATGTTGCCTCATTAAAACCTTACTCGGAAAACCCAGTGGGACAAAACCGAAGTGAAGGAAAAAGAGTACAACACACACTACTCCCCCTGTTCTGGACCTCCGTTCTTCAAGTCTGGCGCATGGACAATTTGATGGTTTAGCTTCATGGGCGCCAAGTCTTGAACTGGTCCTTCTGTTGCCACGTCCCAAACGGATAGGTAGACTTCATAGATGTGTAGTTGGTGTAGACATGGTGAAGAAGTCGGCTAACATTTCTCATGACTGAACTTGTAGTACTTTGTGCTTCTTCATCATTCTCCAAATGTGTATAACCTGTTTGAGACCTTGTATAAACCTGTAACATTTATTAAAACCAAACAATCCCTTTTCTTTTGGGTTTGGTTAGTATAAAATAATCTCAAACATAATAAAAGGATATTTCAATCCTGTCCCATTGCCTCATGTTCGGACATGCCAAATTTATCTAAGTAAAGTGCCAATAACACTTATGGCAGGGGACGTTTATGGCTTTATCAATGTCTTATGGTCTGAACATATCCATAAATCTTATCCGACCTAGTATGGCTTGCCATATCAAGGCGCCAATCATATCAATACATTTCTTTTGGTCGGATGTGCATAAGTCTTAAAAGTACTTATGTAAAGTCTTTCCTGGACCAAGGACACATGCCTTGTCCATAGCCATACCACGATTTGAATATAGTGGTCACTGGAACCGGTTTAGTCGGAACAGGATCGAGGAGACCGAGCCGGAACGGGGCCGGAACAAGACCGAGATGATTACATGGTCCATCTTTCTTAGATAAATTTCGACCATGAATGCCTTAGTATATCCATGATCTACTCGGATCATGCTATGTCCATTGTGTGTGTCCCGTTCATAGCTTTTGACCAAACTCTTCATGAACCTTCTTTATTATGTCCATAACTTGTTCATGAATGGCTATCATGCTATAATTTGATGTTCATCAAAACTAAGCCACTTTTGGATCAATATGCCGTTCCCCTTACTATGGACGTTTCAGGTCGGACAAGACCGAAGGGAACGGATCGGAACGGGCTGGACTAGAACCAAGATGATTAAGGTCGAACTAGGTCGGACGTGATCCTAGTTGATATGGGTCTTTGGTCGTGAATCTGATGGATTCATCCTCTTATTCTCTTTTGACCATATCACATTCTATTCTTGGTACTTTGGATCATAGATCTCAATACATATTCATGGCTATCATCTCCACTATAGATCATTGTATTCTTATCATAGCCTGTCCAAGAATCAATCAATCTAATCATCCTTTCTTTAAGTATGAACACAAGGAATTTCCTTCATAATATATGCATGGAGTGTTCAGGGACGTTCTTATAGAACTCCTTTCACTAAGTATTACTTAGTCTTATCCTTTACATGCATTATATGCCTTATATGCAGCTGCCTTTCGTTTCAGTCCATGAATAGCTTAGGAACAAAACTATTCTATGAGAATTTCTTTTCTCATCTTTCTGATACTCTTATCATTTCTTTATCCAGTGATCAATCATGCTGCTTACTACATTTCTCTTTTCTTATATCCAGACCTTTATCACTTTCGGATTTGTAGTAGCATCCACCACATAGGAGTATATCTCCTTATAATCTGTTCCTTGGTCTTTGTGAGTATCCTTGTGTAATCAAGCCATTCCTTGAATGCTTTAAATAGGAATATGAACACCTTAGTCCATGTCTCACGATTTCTTTTCCTTTCCCACACATGACCCATTTTCACTGGTTTTATCTTATCAGATGGTGTTTCTATATATGGCCAATACACCCATCTCTTTTATAGATTCTTTGAATCTTTCTTAAACCCCCACAGTTTCTTTTAGTCTATGAATGCATTCTTGTATTCTCATGGGTTCTGATCCTCGCTTATATCTTTTAAACTCAAGTGCTATTTTCTTATGCATCTTTATCTTTTGTGTATGTATGTGTCGACACTTCTTTTATAGTGTTCCATTGTGTTCCAGACATGAACTAATCGATTAGAGATTTCATTTTTACTAAGAACCTTTATTACCTTGCAGTTTGGCGTCCCAAACTACATGGTATGGTATCTTAGATGTTCAGCTGCGCAGCCTTATCTAAATGTCTGGTCTGGTTTCCCTTATGACCTCAGATATGTCTTTTATTTGCACCTTTCTTTTTATTTCCGAGGTTCCTTATCTTATGGAACATATTGGTCTATCTTTAGACTCTATAGCAACTTGATTATGTCTCTTCTAGGACATTAATTTCGTGGTGCTTAAGCTGGTATGACTTAGTCATTCTTTTTCTTTTCTTTTCGGGTCTAATTTGTCTGGCATTCTTTTAGCTAGCTTTGTATGATCTTTCTTTGGACGTCTTAAATCATATTCTCTGGTCCGAGGATCTTGCCAAGACAAGGATGGTTAATACCATTCCATTTCTTTATACTTGTACCAGCTTATTTCTTTCTCCCCCTGATGTTGGATAGTCGGATTTAATCATGCAATCCGTAAACCTGTCCTTAATCTGATCACCCATATTTGGCTCAAGGTTTCTTATAAAATCGTGGGAGAAAGCATTCTCATATCCAACATATATTCCCAATCTTATCTCATCTTTTTATGAGGTTCCATCCTAGACGGCACATATTATTGTGGTGGTCTATACATAATCTCTTAGGATGGTCTATGTCTGGATCATGACCCTTTATCATTCTTAGATGGGAATATCTATGCTCACTTTATATGGCTTGATGCATATTTTTATTACATGTAAATCCATGTGTTCCCAAGCATTAGCTAGTGATCTTTGTATCACAAAGAATTCGGCCAACTTCTATCATGGTCATAGACCATGTCACTCGGATTTTTAGTGTTGTTCATGGACCACGGGAGTGTCATTTCTCCCCCTCATGAACATGCTATAAATATTTTAGATGCTTGGAACATTATAGCCTATTGAGTTTCCCTTGTGTACATGTTACACAACGTGAGATTCTATGGGATAACTCTTTTGTGCCTTTTTCGATATCAATCTTTGCATCAATTTTAAAGACCTGGATGGCTAGTCCAGTCATGCCATAAAGTGTATAAAATTTTGTGGTCAACCTATCTGGTTACCTAGGCCTTTTGCCTTTATCATACTGATCTTTTAGCATAGTTTAGATCAGTTGGGAGTACAGTCTCGACCATTTTTATGCCTTGGGCGACTTTTTCTTTCTTTATAATCTTAAGGAATTTATATTTCTTTTGCCCATTGGTTCAATGCGGAAACCATTTATTTTTAAATCTTTATAACTCAATGGGTCTTTTATTAGGTGTATATAATGCCTTGGCCGAGTGACTATACTCTTATTTATAAACTCATATATACTCTTATCCATATCATAGAGTTTTGATGTCGAATTTTTTTTCAAGGCATCTGAAGTCTCATAATCCATGTCATCTTCACCATCTCGGTAAGCCATGTTGGCTTCCGGATTTTTCTTCAAAACTCTCTATGTAAAGCTCATACAAGTGCTTTGGAGTTTGGCAATTATTTGCCCAGTGATTACCCATACCACATTTGTGACACAAAAAAGATTTTATTTAAGGTTTAAAAGACACACTTCGACCTCGACCTCGACCACGGCTAAAGCCGGGTGTGGTACTGCGGCCTCGTCCTCGCCCATGTGTCTTAAATGTGTCACGACCTCGTCCATAACCTTTCCCATGGCTAGGGCCGGAATGATTGTTGTGCTGGACGAGATTACTTTCTTTCTTAGGCTCCAAAGTCAGCCTAGAAATGTCGGGTTATGATTTTGTACCGGGAGGTCTCATCTCACTGTTTCTCATTAATAACTCATTATTGGTCTCAGCCAATAGTAAACAGGAGATCAAATCAGTATAGGTGGTGAAACCTCTTTCTCTATACTGCTGTTGCAGTAACACATTAGAGAAAGTCTTGTTCAGTTACTTCTTCACTACATTGTTTCAACATTGACACTATCTTAAACAGAACCGAGTTGTATTCATCCACAGACTTATAGTATTGAAATCTCAGGTTCTTCCACTCAAATTTTATCCTTTGGTAATAGCACCGTTTTATGGTGATCATATCTCCGCTGTAAGGCGGTCCAAAGTTCTAGTGGATTTTCTTTACTGGGGTACTGATTTCTTTAGACTCTCATTTAGATGGTGGCTAATAACTAATATTGCCATGTATCAATCTTTCTCGTTTGGCAATATCGCCTTATGTGATTCGTTCACCAAGTCCTTTTGACTTTAGGATAACCTCGGTATCCACTGCCCATTTTAAATTATTATCTCTTTAGAGATTTAGGACAGCATAATCCAAGTTGATTTTTGACATCTCATATTATATATCACTTAATCTTTATAAGAAAATCAATCATATAAATCGTGTGATCAAGCAAACAATCGAGTTAATGCTTTCCTAATAAACAAGTCACACGGCTTAGATATATGTCTAAAATATAAAGTTTTTCCTTTTATAGAACATTTCTGAAAATATAATTTTTCTGAAAATAGAAATTTTCCTTTTATAGTAAGTTTCTAAAAATAGAAAGTTTCCTTTTATAGTAAGTTTCTAAAAATAGAAAGTTTCCTTTTATAGTAAGTTTCAGAAAATAGAAAGTTTCTTTTTATAGTAAATTTCTAAAAATAGAAAGTTTCATTTTCTAGAAATATTCTGAAAATATAAAGTTTTTTTTTTATAGTAAGTTTCTACGGTTTATAAGAAATCGATCATAATTATGTTTTAGGAGATGATCAACTTCAAAGTTTAAAATCGATTTGATCATTCAGATCAATGATGTTTTCGAGATTCAGCAAGCCATTGAGGCTGTGATTTTAATTGATTAACAATCTCATATCGAACTTTAGGTTTAAGAGCTCCGATTTACTCATGGATGGGTTTGGACTTATTAATCTAGGTTGTTAGGGATTTTGCAAGATTTTAATTGTCATAACCTTTAACATCAAACCAAATTCGATTGTTTGTGTTCTCTTTTAGAGTTTCAGACAGTTTACCTTTGTTTAGAGAAAATCTGAAACCGGACCACCAAGAGAAAGAGAGATCGTAGATGGATTAGGGTTTTGACGGCGCAGCTTAAAACGGGAGGTGAGCGCGCGTCTAAAATCGGATTGATGTGACGTTTGCGGCACTGGATTCTTCTCGTCGAGAGCTTCAAATTGATAGGTTGATCGTCATCTGAGTCCTTACGGTTAGAGAGATATGACAGTTTGAAGTTGCAGCCGAAATTAGGGTTTTAAGTCACTTGACGGCGCGTCTTAGAATAGCGATTGAGAGCGCGTCCGACGTCAGATAGAGTCAAGGCCGACGGCGTTGGATTCGTCTCGTCAAGAGCTTCAATTTGATATGTGGCTCGTCGTCTGGATCCTTACGGTTGAAGAGAACGAGCTGTTTTAAGTGGCGCCGTCAATTAGGGTTTTTGAGGTAGCTCGGGATTTCAGAGTTTCGTGCTGATAACGTGTTGTGAAAGTGTGTTTTATTATTGAATCAAAGTGTTCCTTATATAGGAAATACATGGCGACATGGGCCTAAATACAATGGGCCATAAACGGGCCAAGATTACAAGTAAATATCTAATGGGCTGGACATCCATAAACATAATATTCATAACAAACTTTATATATAAAGATTGGGCTCTGGTATAAATATGTTTGAAATGAGATTAATTTTATAGATTATGAGAAGTGTGTTTAAGTATGTTGATGCTTAGGCTGGAATTGGTGAGAACTGTGGTTTATAAATATCAATTGTTTACATGGAAATCTTTCGATCAATGTTAAAAAAGTGGTATTCATATTTTTTTTATAGATACACATATGATATAATTGATTAGTTAATACGAAACTCTTGTGATTCTATATGTATACTTTTAAACTATTTTTTAAAAATATGCAAATATATGTGATTTTATTTTTATGAAAACTGTATTTCCTTAAGAATATAATTATAAAATATAAAATAAAAGAAATAGAATATATGATTATAATAAAGAAATACCTTCTATTTATTTATTTCTAAATGAAAATAACAATTTTTATATTAGAAGAAGAGATGGTAGCTTATAATACATTTTCTCTATTATAATATTTAATGATGAAAATAGCAACAAGAGGCATAACTCACAAATTTTATAAAATACAAAATTAAATTTAAATTCCATATATAAACATCGTACTTTAAAATCTCCATTTTGTCACTTCTCTTAACAAAAATCATTTCAGACCTCATTAGTTAACAGCTTTAGAAATAAAGACACAAAATACTTCTTCAATATATTGAGATTACTACAAATTTAAAATGGAAAATACAAAATTGTAACACGGAATCAGTTTATGAGAACGAAGTAGGTTTTGCACCGAAGTGGGCGAAGTCTTAAACCATACCAAACTCCATAAGACTCTAATACGCTGAAAATAAGAAAAGGAACCAAAAACCATGTGACCAAAGTCTCTCTCTCTCTAAGGTTACTGCTGAGCACATTGCACCCTTTGCGCGCCTCCAGGATGGTCATCATCGTCGTCTTCATCATCATAAGCCTCCCTTTGAGCTTGCGCTTTCCTTCTCATCTCATCTTCGATGTTGACATCGTGTAGCGTAGTTTCCTCGCACTCATCGATCTCCATGTCGCTCAGCTGAGTAGTCGAAGGCTTAGGCAGAACAGATTCAAGCGCTTTGGTCTGGTCAGGGCTCAGCGAGTCCGGGAACTCCACGGTGAAGTGGATGTAGAGCTTACCCTTCATGAATGGCCTCTGGTATATCGGCATTCCCTCATCGCTAATGGCCTTGTATGAATCTAACAAAAAAAAACATATCAAGATGAAATAAAATCATGTTTCAATAAAAAAAAGAGTGAACAAATGTGTAAGTGTGTTACGTACCAGGTTTCACGACCTCCCCGGGATTAGATTTGATGAGAAGGTTTCTGCCATCCAAGTGGGTAAGGACGAATGAAAAGCCACAAAGAGCTTCGGTGAGAGAAAGTGTGTGCTCAACAAAGAGGTCTTCTCCCTTTCTTTTGAACTTTGGATGCTCTTTCTGCTGAATGACGAAGACTATATCCCCAGTGACAGTGTCAGGCTGCTCCAACACACACACACACAGAAAGTTTATATAATCAGGATTAACAAAAAACATAGAACTGATGTAAAAAAAAAGAAAAAGTGAATACCGCTTCATCAGCTTGTCCTTCGAAAGTGATCTTCTGACTGTGTAGCATTCCTTTCTCCACGTTCACTTCAAGCACCTTCTTCTCGGGGACGACCTTGTCTCCTTTGCATTGTGGACACCTGTCCCGATCGTTGATGGTCTCACCCGTGCCTTTGCACTCGTTACAAGCGTGCTGCATCTGCTGGATCATTCCAGGTCCAAGCTGCCTCATTGTCACCTTCATACCTGTACCCTGACACCCACCACATTTCATGGAGGCTCCTGATTTCGAACCCTTTCTACAAATTTAAAAAATAATCACAAATTAAGAACCTTTCAGAAACTTTATGATAGTACTATTATCAAAGTAACATAAAAAGGAATTGTTACAAACCCGTTACACTTAGAGCAGAGAGCATTCCTAGAAAGAGAGAGCTTCTTGGTAGTTCCAAGATAGAGATCCTCAAGGGAGACCTTGAGTGGGTGAACAACATCTTCGCCACGCCTCTGCCTCCTTCCCCGGCTGCTACCTCCACCTCCAAAGGGACTCCCGCCAAAGAAGGATGAGAAGATGTCAAATGGATCATGTCCTCCACCTCCTCCACCACCCATTCCTTCCTTGAGAGCGTCCTCTCCGTACTCATCATAAATCTCCCGCTTCTCAGGGTCACTGAGAACTTCATAAGCCTGAGCTAGCTCTTTGAACTGCAATTCACAACATTATATGATGATGATGATGAATCCATTACAAGAAGAAAAAAAAACTAAACCTCAAAGTTTTCAGATCGGACCAAACAATAACAATTAACAAGGAAACTGAGAACGAATTTGACAGAATCTAGAGGGATAAGGGGACCTTCTCGGGATCTCCACCCTTGTCGGGATGGTTCTTGATGGCTGCTTTCTTGTAAGCCTTCTTGAGATCTTCGGGAGATGCGGTCTTGGGGACACCTAAGATCTCGTAGAACTTGGTGTTGTCGCTCTTCTTCGGGGGTCCTCGCCCGAACATCTTTTCTTTTCTCCCCTTCTTATCAAAACCCTAGAAACGAAAGAAAGAGAGAAGAGACCTTCTGAGGAGCTTGGGCAGGGAGAGGAAGATCTGTTTTGTTTTGTTGGGTGAAAGAAAAAAAAAAAAGACTCTTATTGCGTTTGCTTTTGTTGTCTAAGGCTTTGTGGAGTGGAACTCTCTAGAACTTTGTCACTGCGCTCTTTTTCCATTTTTTCGGCTCTATGTTAAAGCCCATGTACACCAAAACATCCTACACCTTTTTTATTACTTTCACCATTATTTATTTGGTCCATAAAGGAATATGACCGGGGATTTACCTAGCGCAAGTCTTATACCTTGTTCAAGCAGAGGAAGGAAGAAAGGGGGAAGTCACATGTCTTGGCTAGGCATCAAGCAGGCTAGCAAGTTAGTGCAAGTCACATGACCGGTCCAGCAAGCAAGCAGCTGTGCGATGCATATGACCGGCCAAGCAGCTGGATCCTCATTATGACCAGTCTCTCAACCAACGTTCGTCCAACTCTCAGCCAGTCCTATCGTGAAACGGTATTCGGCCATAAGACGGTCTAGACGAGACACTAAACCAGTTTACTAATTTTCTAAAGTTCCGACCGAATTAACTTCGACTTGGAAAAATTTCACAGCCAAAAATGTCTCCCTTCCGAAGAGATGGTACAGATAGTCAAATTAAATGTTTATAATATCTAAACAATACTTAAAACATAAAAATATTTGAGATATCTATTAATTTTTATTCAAATATTTAAAATTTTAAATATCTAAATCAATCCAATTTATATATTAAGTTTAGACATTTTGACATAAATTATTTAAATTTATATGTAATATACTGTTTTTTATTTCAGATTTTAAAAACTTAATATATATGAATTTAAATTTTTTGAAAATAATTTAAATGGATCATCCAAACTCGAACCAAAAAATTAAAAAACCGAATAAGATTAAAATCTTTAAACGAAACTCAATATCCAAATAGACCTGAACAAAACCTGAATTGGTACCGAATACGAATACCGACCCCTAACTGAACTTATCATAATTTAAATACACAATTATATTTAATAACATAAAGTTAATTATATTACCTACATTATTTTGCAATTCATTTTCATCATATTCAAGCATATGAAAAACCAAATTATGTAAAAAACAATTGTGTACAAAATATTATTAGAAATATTATATTAATTCTTTACTATAAAAATGTTTTTTTCAACTAGAAAATGTAATTAAAATTAAAAAGAATATTAGTTTATAACAATATTGTAACATTTTGAAAATTTTATGATAAGATTGTGTTATGAAACAAAAGAAAAAAAAAATATATATATATATGTGTATATATGTGTACATATATATTTGTAATTAACTTTAAAGATAAAAAAACTATACGAATTATTTATTTTTAAATTAGTTAATTAGAATGTCTTTTGATAATACTGTTTTTTTTATAAAAAAATAGTCTAACAATTCAAATTATATTTTTTCCTTATATATACTGCATGAATATAAAATTATAGAATAATTTTATAATTTTATATAATAAATGTTTTCGTTATTTGGACACTATTTTGGGTTAAATGTATTTATTTTCCTCATTAAAAAACAAGAAAAAAAAATCAGAAGTCAAAAGTGTTGTGGTGACTAGTAAAACCCAACAGATGAAACAACACAGATTAGAGAGTTTGGATCAAATCCGAGATCTCTTCCTTCCACTTTGCACGAAAACCCTAGATCCAGATGGCGGACGATAAGAAGCCGAAGCACAGACCTGCTGCGTCATCCATGGTCTTCGCTTCCACGTATCCACTCCTCGCCCTCATCCTCGTCCTCATCGCTTGCGTCGATCTCTGCGACGCCGCCACCGTCGTCGACGTCTACCGTCTCATCCAATACGACATCTCCGGAGTTCCCTTCGGCTCCCGTTTCTCCTCCCTCAACCACCACGCCGCTTCCCTCAGCTTCCAGCGCGGCGCCGATCTGTCTCGCTCCGTGCTCATCCTCCCACTCCGCGAGCTCGATCTCGGATTCCTTCAAGGTAACAGAGCTGATTCGCACCTTTGATCTGGGATTAGGTTTAGGTTTACTTACTTACACTGTGGAAATGATGTGGCAGATTACGTCTCACAGAAGCAGTCTCTTGGGGGATTGTTGATTTTGCTTCCCGAGACGTTAAGGCCTGGTGGAAGTGTTATCTCTGAGAGCCAAGGGTTCAGGAAATTATTAGCACAGCTTGAGAACTTACTTGTCCATGGCAACTTACCTGTGAGTTTTTTTTTCTTTTTCTATTAGTTGAAAAGCACTCTCTTTACATTTGGTTTTATTCTTGCAGTTTCCTGTGTACTTTGCATTTGAGAATAAAGAGACTGATGCTATGTTGGCTGATGTTAAGAAAAATGATGCACTTGGCCAGCAAGCTACTGCAACCACTGGCGGGTTAGTCAACTATTTTCTCAGTCAACTCTCTTTGATTATCATCATGTTGGTTGCTTTATAGATCTATTGAACTGTGTATCTATATTTGAGTTTTCTCACTCTTTATCTTCAACATTGTTCATTCCCGTGTAGTTATTTTATATTTGAGTATGCTCATTCTATCTACAATAATATTTTTCAGATATAAGCTTGTTATCTCTGTATCAGAGCCTAGGAAAATTGCATCTCCCACCATCACAAATATTCAGGTAACTCGTTGAATTTTTATTTAGTTTTGATTGTGTCATGACTAGCTTTGACATTTATGATAACTTTCTCTATCGTGCTTTTAGCTTGTTCAGTTTTAGAACATTGCCTGGCTCTATTTTACGATGAATATAGTTAGCATGACAGTCTGTAGATGCCTCAGTTGTTGAATTCTGATTTATGGGTAGGCTGGTTGCTTGAAAATGTGTATTTTTTATAATCCAATTTTCCTGGAATAAATTAATTTCCTCACTGTACGATTAGTTAAGCTCTTCAATTTTCCAGCAACTAGGGATCTGGTGTACACTCCCTCATGTTTAGGATTATTGAATCCAGGTTGAATAGTATTATAAATTTATCCTAATTTTGATCTGCACGTTCCTTGTTTGTCACTGATGTGGATACGTGCTCGCGCGCTCTCTAGTACTGCTTTATTTTCGTTACTTACTTGACATACTGAAAGCCTGAGAGGATTTGGTTTGTGTATAGGGATGGCTTCCAGGATCAAGAGCAGAAGGAGATTCCAACCAGCTTCCAACAATTGCTATTGTTGCATCCTATGATACCTTCGGAGCAGCTCCTGTATGTAACATGAGTAGTAGATATCCTTAACGTTGTGGTAGTATGTACCTGATTAACTTGTATTCGTAGGCACTATCGGTGGGAAGTGATAGCAATGGAAGTGGGGTCGTGGCGCTTCTTGAAGTAGCTAGACTATTTTCTACTCTTTATTCAAATCCCAAGACAAGGGGAAGGTACAATTTACTCTTTGCACTGACATCTGGTGGACCCTACAACTACGAAGGGACTCAAAAGGTACTGACCTTTCTCCCTGATTCTACGAAAACCATATCTTTCGTACACTTTATACATTTGCAACCTTGTTAGTATTCTTCATTAAACATCATATCTCCTGCAGTGGCTGAAGAGCCTTGATCAGAGGATGCGTGAGAGCATTGATTATGCCATTTGCTTGAACAGTGTAGGCTCTTGGGACAATGAATTATTGGTTCACGTGTCAAAGCCTCCAGATAACGCCTATATAAAACAAATTTTTGAGGTAAAAACATTTGTATATGCACCGTTGCAGTGACTAGCTATTATTGTTCATTTCGTTAATGCATGCGTCTCTACAGGGCTTCTCTAATGTAGCAGAAGACTTAGGTTTTCAAGTTGCTCTGAAGCACAAGAAGATTAATATCTCTAATTCACGTGTGAGTATTACTTCAACTTCGAAATGATGCAAACAAAGTGCTATGTCATCAGTATTTCTTAGTTTCACATGCCCATTTTCGTATTGATTTTGGAAATCTACAAGTGTCTAATGTACTGTTAGAACTGTGCTCAAATTTGAATAGTTGGAATGTCCTAATTTTCAAATGCTGTCTCAAGAGTATGCTCCTCCGTCTTTACATTTTCAAATGCTAAATTTTAATAATAACCTAATATTGCTTTAGTTAATTGCTAGTATTCCTCACTTCCTTCATTGATTCTCTCATGTAGGGGTTGTTTGAGTTTTGTACACTATATTATCTGTCTGACAACAGTTGGATTCGCCGTTCTTTACAGTAGATACTTTCTGATTGAATAAGTACTACTGATTGTTTAGGTTGCTTGGGAGCATGAACAATTTTCAAGACTCAGAGTAACTGCAGCCACTCTATCCGGACTTCCGACTCCACCCGAGTTACTGGAAAGTGCTGGAAGTCTGTCGGACACAAGGTAATCTTTACAAAAAACTAATCATCTGTTATCTGCACTCTGACAAACTATATCAACGTATTCTTTAAATGTTTCATCCATCAAGAATTGACATTTTCCCTATACCTCAATGTTTTTTTTTCTGTAGGCAACTTGTGGGTGAAGATGCTATCATTAAGGGTGTCAAATTGGTGGCTGAAAGCCTTGCTGTAAGACAAGCACCAAACTCAAGTACTTGTCATTGATTGCTGTTAACCGACTTAAATGTTTTCTTGTTTACGGCAGAGACATATCTATGGTCACCAAAGAAAAGACATCAAGATTTTTGCAGATGACAGTAGTTTGGCTGTAAATCCCTTCAATGTGAGATCATGGTTGGATCTTTTGTCACAAACTCCTCGGGTGGCACCGTTTCTCTCAAAGGGTGAACCATTAATCATGGCTCTGAAGAAGGTATCTATTCCTCACTCACCACATTTGTGTCCTGTTTCTGTTGACCACATTATTATGATTTCTAGTGTTCGAGTAAGATGAGATTACCTCTTGACAGGAACTAGAGGATTATACTGCTGAAGTGAGTGTTCAACATGAATCTTTAGATGGAATTTTCACCTTTTACGACTCAACAAAGGCTAGCCTTAACATATACCAGGTACGCTCATCATACTCTTTTTAATATTTTCTCTTAAAACTAGCTTTTGTTCATGAGATTTAAAGTCCGTCTTACTCCACTGGTTAAAAATCAAGTGAGAAACCAAAAAAAAAAACGCATTTTCTAAAGTTAAATCTTTTATACCACTCTTGATCGTTGTGTTGTATGTAGGTGGCGAGTGTAACATTCGACTTGCTCTTACTTCTAGTGCTAGGATCATACTTGATAGTGCTTTTCAGCTTCCTCGTCATCACAACTCGGGTAAATATAAATAAACCGAGTAATCTATTCAAAGCATGGAAGCAAAGTTTAACCGAGAGTGGTTTAAAAATGATGACAGGGTGTGGATGACTTGATAAGCTTATTCCGCCGGCCTCCTTCCCGGAAAGTGAAAATGGTTTGATCTTTCCCTGCCGGAATGTTACTTTACATTCTTCTCATCGGCGATTCACTCATCACATTTGTCTGGTGAGTCGTTAGAATCTGAATCATGAAGAGAAGAAGAGAAGAAGACAACGAAATGAGTTTTGGTCCTGCCTTAACTATTTCTTCTGTTGTATGCCTCTGTTTACGTGGCTTTATTGCTTTTCTTTCCATGACCTGCAAAGAAAATAAGATCAAACGTTGTAGTTTTTTGTTTTGTTTTGGTTAAAATGAGTTTTTTTTTCTTCTTTCTCCCAGCAATTTTGCTCTAGCGTTGTTGTACTCTTCCTATCCTTATTTGGCATTTCTGGTCGATTTTCCTTTCAGAATTTTTGTAACAAGGGTTGACTCGCTTAACCAAACCTATCTATTTCCCCTCAACTATTGGACTCGTCATAAACTCACCGAAACTATTTAGTTCTAATTAATTCTACATTTATACTATTAAATCAGAATTTCTGCTGTTTGTTTAACATTAATGTCAAGTTTATACCATTGAGGAATATTCTTCCATTCAAAAAAGAATATTTAAAACTTTTTTATAATTTATTTTTGCATTTTAAATAGGGCTAAATTTTTGAAAACTTCAAACAATTCTGATTCAAACCATTTGTAAAATTTAGTTAACCCTAATTTTATTTTTACTAGATGAATTTGAATACAATATCTATATTTTTAATCTGCTTTGCATTGTAAAAAAATCATTTTGTGTGTGTTTAAACCTTTTTCCTATAATTTTGTTAAATTTAGTTTGGTTGATTTAATTTTTAATTTAAAGTTAACTAAATTTTTGTGGATTTAATATAATTCAGACATACATTAAAGTTTTGTTGATTTAACCATCTGTTAAAGAAAAATCTTTCAATAGAAGACTTATAGAAAAATCTTTTTATTGTTACGTGAAATCACCATATGTCGTAGAAAAATCTGTGTAGATTAATTTGCAATTGAAAATATTTGACTTTATAAAAGAAATCTTCCATGAAGAGGCTTCTATAGAATTTTGTTTTCAAAGTCAAAAGTTTAACCAAAATTTTGTGATAAAATTAAAAAATTCTTCTTAAAAGTCTTCTACTAGAAGAAAGTAGAAGATTTCTTATATTAAATGTTTTATGATTGTCAATTGCAAAACTAACGTACACATCTTTTTGTCAGACTTTAGAGACTTTATGTGATTACAAAAATACTTCTTTGAAAATTTTAAATTTCTGCAAAATTTCGGTAAATTGCAAAACTAATATGTTTATCAGAAAAAAAATTCTCGAAAAGTTTATTCGATTTATTTTTACAAAGAAAATTATAAAACCTCTATAAAAATCTTCTATAAAAAACATGCAAAGTAGTCAATTGCAAACTAACATATGCATTTACTCGAAGTCTTCTTCAAGAAACACATCTGAAAATTTTAAATTTCATTCTCAGATCTTGTGACATTTTATCTTCTTCAAACACACATAACTTTTTAATTACCCACTAGTTCTTGATCGAGAGTCATGAATTTGAGTAACTCAAATAAGGTTATAAATTTTGAAATTAAATAGTTGAAGTTTTGAGATGAAATAAGAGAGAAAGTGAAAGAGAAATGGTTTGTATGTATAAAAAATGAAGATATGAAAATGTAGATTTTGATTTTAGGTGCATTTAGATTTTAAAATCAGTTGTTCATAGTGGTAGATGTATTGATGAAATTACAATGTTGTAAATAAAATAGAAAAATGAGGATGATTGAGTCAAATAATCATTTTCGAAAAAAACATTTCGTAAATAACTTGAACTTCTACGGTGAATAGAAAAAATTAAAAATTAAAATGTTGAGATTATTTTTGTATTTAACCATAAGTTTTTAATTGTTTTCGAAAGAAGCCCAAGATTGTTTAGCATAAAAAGGGATGCATATATTAAAAATCTAGAAATTCTATCAATTAAAAACTGAGAGAATAGTAGTAAAGAGGCAATATAACAGGTTTAAGGCCAATTTAGTTGATCCCATTCCCAAAATGGTTGTGATAGCCCATCAACCATATCTGAAATTCTTTGCGTACTAGTAACATTCACGGGTAACTGAACTTGGTCTCCACCTCCTGAATATGAAGTTTCCGGTGAGGTTGATATTGTGGCACATGATGATGTCTCAACTCCATTGTTAGGAAGCTTTCTCTCTAGGAGTTGTGATATCCCAGCAATCATCTCTGAGTTGCTTTGTGTAGTTTCTAGTGAAGTTGGTCTTGTGTTGCGAGATGATTCCTCAATTCCATTGCTAAGAAGCCTTGTCTCTGTCCCAGATCCTTCCGTTGGACGTCTATCAAAAGCTCTCGAGCTTCCAGATTTTATGTAGATTCGACAGACACTGAATTCGTGCCTCAACTAGTTTGAATAAAAACAAAAAAAGAATCATGTAAAACCTTTTCTCTTGAAAAAAGTCGACTTTTCTGTTTCGAAGTGTGCAGCACTTTAGATACTGGTGATCACCTTAGGGTAATATGAATATAATATTATAATTTATAGAAAAAGAAAATATGATCTTAACATTTTACCCCAAAATCAAATGTATGCATGAATTTTTTTTCTTTTCATTTCATGTATACGCTTTTAAGTTGTTATAATTAATGTCAAATACTACAACAAACATGTATGTTTTTTCTAAAAAAATCAACAGCACATTTTTTCTGTGAGTCACTTCTGAAAACACTATAACAAGTTAAAACCGGATTATATGTATAAAACATATTAAAACCTCTATAATAATGGGTAGGAAAGAAACAAATTGTAGTTTGTATTGATATTTTTCTGCTGTAATAATTTTCTTAAAGCTTATTCGGTTAGTTATAGACTTCATATGTTTGTCCTAAAGGTGTGAGACATAGTTATATATGTATATTTTCGAATCCCGTATCTGATAAAAGTGTTCATATTACAAGTGGTTATGTACCTTAGGGATGGTAGATACGCTGGCTGTTTCGTCAATTGCTTTATATTCATTCATCTTCCACTTTGTCTTTCTCCCCTTAGGTGCTTTCCCGATGTAAAAAACCATCGTCTTCTTAACTCCGATCACTCGATTATCCGGCGAGAACACAGGCCCCGGTGAACCAGTTGCTTTCCAGTATCCTGAATTAGTGGTCCTGCTCGGTCTTCCTCCTCTAGCTTCTCTCTCTTGTCTTGGCACGAAGAAAAGCCATTGTTCTTTGTCTCCTCGACACCTTTCTCCCGCAAGATCTACAAATAGATAGCCACATAGAACACAAGTCTCCAGCGTTAGGCCTCAGTTTATGTGTTTTCCGTTTACGGTCATATTTAGGAAAAACCAATTTAGTTTTTTTCGATTTTTTGTCTGTTTGTTTGTTATTTTGCATTCACGTTTAGCATCTTAAACAATCTAGACACAGATATATGTGATTCCTGACAACTATTTTACATATAAAATGTTTAAATTAAAAAAAACACATAAACTCAAACGAACAAAAAAACCCTAGATATTGTGCATACAATCACAATATGATCAGAAATGCAAAAAAAGAAGAAGAAGTAAAACTCTACTATATGAGACGTATCGGTATAATATCCTCTTTTGGTCATATATAAGTTAAACAACAGACCAGGATTCATTATTATCATCAAGATCATACATATAGCTAATGGTGTTTGCATACGTACTTGGAAGCTGAGTAGGCTCAACGTTAAACACATCGATGATGGGTATGAGGCTGTAAATGGTAGCATGTCCTCCGCCAAGCTGGATTCTTAAGTAGAATGAAATCAGCTCTACTTCCGTCGGATAGAAGCGAAACCCTACGGGAAGCTCTTCGACCATTTTAGTTTCTTTTTGTGTATGTTTACAAAACTTTGACTTTTATGTGAAACTTTATGGGGGTCATGATGAGTTTAAATAGGTGCAAGTGCAAGGTGTTTCGAAGTAGAGATCGGTTTTTCTGAGTGAAATAGGAATTTTTTACGCGTTTCAACTTTAATTTTCTTTATTTATTACTATTTTTCTTTTCATACTTTGTTCGCGGGCCATTCTGTGGTACCGTTTATGTCAATTCTAGGCTAGTCAAATCTATGTGTGACAGTGAGTGCTTTTTGTAAGCCACATACATATCATTGAATCAGTCTAGGTTTCTTCTTACTAGTTTCCGACTCAACACCTACCTAATTATTCTGGGACGGTAGGATCCCGAACCGGACCCAATTTGAAATTTCCGTATCATTTCCCTTTTTGTGTCCGTTCATATAGTTACTGTTAGGGATATTTTTTGTTTTTTCAATTGGTTAAGGACAGGAATATTAAATGTACTGGCCTACTGGGTATTTGAGTTATCTATTTGGATACTTTAAATAAATTAAAATCTAAAAAGCTTTCATAAATTCTATAATTTTTTTTAAAAAAATTGACAAAATTGCCTAAATTGACAAAATTGCCTAAACTACAAAATTGCCTAAAAAAATTGACAAAATTGCCTAAACTATTTGAAGATCAGAGTTAGAATTTTTGGTTGTGGATTAGTTTTGAAGATCTAAGGTTCGACATATCATTATTGTGCGACTAATGACTTTTATTGCTTTTGTAGAGTGTAATAAAACGTCATGATTCATGCAAAAGTATTTTGTGACATGATCATAAAACCTCTGCATTAGTGAATGAAGCATTACTGGATCTTTTCCATTAACTCTTGCATCTGGACAATATAGAACTACATCTCATGCATACAAGATAGCGATCAAAAGGTCACCCAAGTAGCACCCGTTCAGATACGAAATATGATACTTTGTTTATATCTTTAGCATCTATTTCACACATTTTTGACATATAATAAATCTAATCTATTAGTACTAAAATATTTTGTATAACACCGCATTAAATGTCCAAAATACTCAAACATTTTTGGGCAATTCTCTCAAATAGCACTTTTTAAGTTTTTGTCACAAAAATAGCCAAAATAACACTTTTTGTTTTGAAAATTTTAATTTTAATTTTTTATTTTAAAAAATTTGAATACATTTCTAAAACTCCACCCATTAACTTTAAACCCTAAGTTTTAGATTAATTAACCCAATGGTTATAAATGCATATTTACTTTTTTAATAAAAAAATTTGGTCATTTTTCTCCTTGTGATGCTATTTTTTGAGACAAAATTTTGTTTGGTGGTATCTTTATTTTTTTTTTCTCAATATATTTTGTCCACATGAAGGCTGTATTAAATAACTTAATTTAATGCACAAATTTATGTTTGCTATTAGTACTAAAAATTAGTACAAAATTTTATTACAACAAAATGTGTTTCATAAACTTTTTTTTTAATATTACTTAATCCATCTGTTTCATAATAAGTATCACTTTAGATGTTTTATTTTGTTTCAAAAAATAAATGTTATTCTATAATTCCAATGTAGTTTTGTATATTAAGAATATTTTTTACCATTTTGAATAACTAATAGTTTTGAAAGGGAAGGAGTATAAAATAAAAAATATCCTGCTCGCCGCATGTGTCCAACTTTAGTTCCTCGTGGTGATGTAATTATTTCTTTTAAGTTATTTAATTTTGTTCGTGACAAAAAAAAAGTTATTTAATTTTGAAATTTTAAAAAGGTCAACATTCAATATATATATACTCTTTTAGTTCATATTAAGTGTCAATTTAGTTTTTTGTTACATAAAAATATAATTTTTACAATTTAATGTAATTATATTTACTTTCAGTTAATATTAATTATAAAATATATAGAGTTATAAATAAATCTATTTATCTAAAATGCTATTGGTTAAATATTTGACATTAATGTAAACATAAATACATTTCAACAAGTTTTTTGATATATGTGAAAAATATTTAAGTGATATTCTTTGTGAAACAGAAAGAATATATATATATATATATATATATATATTATAAATTCATTTCCATATCATTGGGTAAAAATGGTTTCTCGAAACGTTAGATTATATCAGCTTATTCCTTATTAATCTCAAAACATAAATAATAAAACTATTTATTTTGCAATTTGCATATAGAAAAGTTCCACTCAAGACTCTTTCCGAGAACTCCCGAGAAAAACAAACTCTTTCATGTAGAGAAAGAGATGGTTTTACAATGTCGTGTTCTGAGACTGACTCCGTAGACTTAGTAGATGCAAAGTCAATATTAAAGAAAAAACATGTACATGTATAGTTTAACATACATGATATCCACAATGAATTAATATATTAATAATATGAAAAGTTATTAAAGATTTTCGGAAGGTAAAAAGATGTCTAAATTGGGTAGTCATCAATAAGCTAATTTTATTTTCTATAATAAAAGTTTGATATTTAAATTTAATAGCATATCATTTAAGAATATATGCTTATCTGTAAAAATTAAGAAATATGTGCATTTTCTTATGTTTCTTGTATTTTACAGTTTTAGATTTTAAATATTACTGCTGATAATTTCGGGTAATCAGAATGAAATAAAATTATTTGCATGTCAATTTTTACAAATATTTTGATTAGTCTAAGTTTTTTATGTCATAAGTCGATAACAAAACAAAATACATAAGCGAGTAAAACTAAGACATTTTATAAGAATAAAATGAAGTGAGGAAAAGGGTGCGATCGGTGTTGCAAACATATAACCAAGAGTGGACAAAAAACTATCAAAATGGGTTCTAATTGGTTTCAACAATGCCTTCAGTGTTTATAAATAAAGTTCCAAATAGCCCTTTAACCCATGAAATAAGCATGATTTCAGTGTCTTCACAAGGTTCAGATATTCGTCTAATGATAAAATACTTGATATAATGAATAGCTAATGGGGACAAAAAAAGAAAGAAAGAATAACTTCAGTGTTGACAAAACCAATAAGAAAAATATCAAATGTTCAAACATTCATATGCACGAGGTGGTGAACGTTAGACGAATTGGTCGAAGAGGTCAAATAGCTGATTATTTGTATAAAGCTAGTTGGGTATATATGTAGACTTTAGTTTTCAGCGTAGTTGAAGTCTTGAAGACAAATCGATTTTAAGATTTCATGTATGTGCAGTAAATTCATTTATTATTTTGCCAGTCGAGCGCATTTCCATGAAAGTATATGTTAAAGACTTTTAAAGTCATTCAGAAATTTTCTAGGAAACTGACTTGGCTTTGATTCCCGGTGATCCAAAATGCAAAAAGTTTTTCTTTAAATTATAGAAAAAGGGGATTAAATTTTCTTTCGACAGTAGATAATATCAAAAAAAAAAATTCCACGCTAGATAAGCGAGACTAAAAATTCTTGGGAAAACTTCTTTTTTTTTTTGGTAAACATGTTAAAATAAACGAGATTAAAACTTAGTTAAAGCGGTTGGCTTTTAACGGTTTTAGTGGTTTTCAAGTTGACTGAACAGTGAACATAAACACTAAACAAAAAACGAACTATGAGACAAGGAAAAATAGTAATTAAAGCTCTACAAGCTTGAAAAAGTTACTAATAACTGCTACCAATCCTATCCTATGACAACGTTGATAAATCAGATTATAACAATCAACAAGTTTCCATATTCCTCCTCTTTGTAGGAGAGAAAATTCCCATCAAAACCCCTCCTCATGTGAGGTACTCTTCTCTTGGCTTCAAAGCTAATGAGCATTGTCGTTTTCTTTACCGTTTGATACCTTGTGTAATGGCTTGTTTGGGGCCGGAAGGTTCAAAGAATCTCATTCTGATGAGAATCGAGGTTACGGAGCATTCACTATCAAGATATACAGTGACTATTCCTGTGATTGAAAACTCTTTCGACTTATTATCAAACTTGCTTAAGTTTGTGTCTTTATCTTTTTACTGCTTTGTATTAGAAACTTTCATTATGATCGCACATTGTTTAGATGTTGTTTTTATCCTTCTAATCAGTTAGAAGTATTAATGAAAACATGTTTGCACAAAAAAAAACAATCAACAAGTTCTAGAAGAGGATGATGAGGTAATGTATTTTTCAGTAAAAAAAAAGGGTTCCAACTTCCAAGTTGATAGTTTCGAAAAAAATAAAAAAGAAGAAACTTCCAAGTTGATATGTACAAACAAGCTGCATATTAGAAAACTATGGTTTTTTTTAACTATGGTTCATTCGAGACAGACATAGTTTTATTTTTATTCAAAAAGACAGTTTACTTTAATCTAGAAACTAGATTTTAACCCGCGCTTTCAAAAGCGCGGAATATTTTATGATACAAAATTTCATTAACTTTACAAATATTCGGATAATTTGTAAGAATTTTGTTTATCTAAAAAATTTATGCATTTAAATCAGTGTTTTTAAATCTGATCGGGGGTTCATGGTTCAACTGGTAACCCTAGTGACCCGCTATATAATCTGGTTTTAGTTTTAAGAAATATTCATCATTTAAAACCCGTAAAAACTGCAAACCACTAAAGTCCGGAGCTACCGATTGAATTGATGGATGACCAATACATAATCTAATTTGGTTAAACTTTTTTTTATTTTTGAAACTTAAATTTGAATTTTCATTGTTTACATTAGATACTTAAATATTTATAATTTCAATCTTACTGTATTTTTTATTATATTTCCTAAATCCATTACAAAAAAATTATTATTATATTTTATATGTGAAATGGAATATAAAGAATTTTTTTTAAACTTTACTATATTTTTAAAAATTATTTTCATTGTATTTTATTTATATATATATATATAATAAAATTAATTAAGTTATTGATCCACAGTTTACCCGCAGTCGACCTAATAACCCAATGTCCAAAAATATAATCTGGTTCAGTGGCCAGACTGAATTTTAAAAGAATATTAAAAAAAAAAACATTTTTACTTTTTATATTTTCTTATAATACATTTTATTAATTTTTATAAAACAATATGTGATTCTCCGTATACTACTCCGTATATTGATCATATCTAGAAAGCTAATATTATTTATTTAAACCTGTGATTGTATATTTGGTAACAACCTTCGTTTAGGTTGTATACATATAATAGTGTTCTGATTTAATTTGAAACATATAAAGTTTTCCTTATCGGTCGACAATGATATTTATCGGATTTAGTGTTACCATATTGTTAGCTATATTTAAGGGTGAATATTTAGTTATAATATAGATTAGGCAAAAATATTAGAGTATAGTTTTTTTTAAATGTTTCACCTAGAACCAAGTTGGGTCCAACTTTGTGCTTCTGTTTTAATAGTATTGATGAACTCAAAATATAATAAATCATAGTTTTGCAACTATATATGGTCCACTTTAGGAATATATGGTCCTCTTTTTGTCGCAAAACATTTCTTTGGCCAAAGTGTTGCTGACCTATCATGGTAAAACTTTATATATCCAGCAATGTATTTATTTGCATCTTTGTATATATTTTTCTTTATTTTTTTCTGAAACTTACAGGAGTCCTGATGGATATTCACTTTTTGCATGTTCCTTGGACGGAACTGTGGCGATGATTCACTTTGAGCCAAAAGAGCTAGGTGTTAGACTAACCGATTCTGAACTCGATGAGCTCAAGCAGAGTCGATATGGGGATGTAAGAGGCGGGCAACGGCAAGCAAACTTAGTTGAGAGCCCAGCTCAGTTACTTCTTGAAACAGTCGCCACGAAGAAGCCAACCGGTAGTAAGAGAGCAGTTTCAGAAGTGACAACAAAACCGTCTGAGAGTAGTAGTAGTGCAAAGAAGCATAAACCTCAGGCTAATGATAGGAGTAAGACAGCAGACGCATTGAATAAAGCTTCAACCTCAAATAGAGTATCTAATAATCCTGTGAATCAAAAAGTGTATAGAAGGCCTGACGGAAGAAAGAGGATCATCCCTGAAGCCGTTGGAGTTCCCCAGCATGAGAATAATAATGGAGAATCCAATAATTTTCCGCCCAAGGGAGGAGGATGTTTCCCTGTGGAGACTAGTAATAAGGATTCATCAGTGGTCAGGAGGAGCCCTGATGGTAATAAAGAGCGTTTAAAGATTACAGCTCGTGCTACCATCTCTGAGAGCCTTGTTATCGAGAAGGTTGCAGGAACAACATCTGATGGAGATGGGGTTTTAAATGCGGAGCAATCTGTAGGCGTAAAGGGATCATCTAGCACAACAGCTCTGTTGATAAGGGTATTTGATTGGAAAGAAGGGGTGGGCACAGTACCTGTTTTCTTAGAAGCTTGTCCAAAGGAGCATGGTTTAGACACTCTTGGTGTAGTAAGTACATCTACTACGATCAAGGAAACCGAGATTTCTTGCAGAGGATTAGGTGAAACTCTTTGGTCTGATCGGATTATGGGGAGAGTCACAGTTTTGGCTGGGAATCCAAATTTTTGGGCTGTTGGGTGTGAAGATGGAAGTCTCCAGGTAAATAAATACAGTTGCTGCATTCAATCATAGTCCCGGTGTTTCTTATTTGAGCATAACATATTTACATTTATTTATTTATTTTTATTTTGGTCTGAAGGTATACACAAAGTGTGGAAGGCGTGCAATGCCTACAATGATGACGGGATCTGCTGCAACATTTATAGATTGTGACAAAAGCTGGAAACTGCTGCTTGTCACAAGAAAAGGATGTTTATATGTGTGGGATCTATTCAATAGGAAATGCATCCTCCATCACTCTTTATCCTCTTTGGTCTCTTCTTCCGATTCCAATTTATCTTCTGCAGGTACTACTATATTCAGATCATGTCTCTTGTGGTTAAGTTATTTTAAACCTTGTGTGATGCAATAAACTCCAAATTATTTGTTACGTTTTTACAGGCACGGTAAAAGTCATATCTGTGAAATTATCCAAATCTGGATCTCCACTTGTTGTTTTGGCCACACGTCATGCGTTCCTCTTCGACACGCGTCTAAGGTGCTGGCTGGAGTTGCTGATGACTGCTTCCCCTCCTCAAGTTTCAATAGCTCCTGGAATTTGGGTTCAGCTCCGTGCGGCGAGCTTGCTGGTTTGCAGGTTGATGTGAGAAAGTACATGGCCAGAAAGCCAGGACGGAACAGGTTGGTCTTGTTGATCCCTGCATATTTCTGACTCCTTAAATTTAAAACTTACCTTTTAAATTTAACGTCCAAGGGGTGAAGAAGCATGAACTTTTGAGAAACGATATCCTTCCTGCAATGGCGTCAAACAGAAAGGTGCAGCGTCCACTCAGTGAGTTTATGGATCTCTTATCTGAATACGAAAACACAGAGCCCGCAGATGCTGCTCCCAAGGGCTCTACACATACCATAGACTGTGGTGGAGTCCCATCTTCACTGGACCAAGTGGATTCTGATCCTCCAGCCTGACAGCTACGACTCTTTTGACAATAGACAATGACAAACAAGTTTCTCTGGAGACTCTGATCCTCCAGCCGTGACAGCTACAACTCTGCTCCTCAATGTTTTTTTGTATAACAAACTCAAAGAGATGTGTAAGGTTCTCAATTAGGTGTTCTTAAAGTTTGCCATTTTTAAATATAAAAATATAATGTACTGAAATATACAAATGAGCTATAACAATTTCCATTCAATACATAAACATTTCATCTGTGGGAAAACATGCATCAACTAATATAGAATTTAAGTTCAGAATTTATATTTAATACACAAACTTTGGAAATATGTTTTTAGTATACATTGATCTAATTTATGTAAGAATTGACTGATTTTTCAGTGACTGTATATTGTATGTTAGTGACATAAGTTAGGTCAGTGTATATTTAAACCATATTTTAAAAGTTAATGTATTGATTTTAAATTTTATATTATTTGATGTATATTTTCGCACATCCAAAATGTTTATGTATTGATCCGGACTCTGGTTTCTATTGATATAGGAATCGGCTGATTGCTTATGACGTGGTATTTCTCATATAATCGTGCGTCTTTATGGTGACCATATCTAAGCCGACTTATTGTACGTAGTTGCACTCCCTCTTTTCTCCCTTAACCACTCGATCCGGTATGCTCCTGATAACTGATGTATCCTCAGGGCTTTACAAATTCTATATTCATTCAATATTTCAAGTCTTGTGGGTTGATTAGTAGATTAACAATCAAATTTCCAATATGCAAAGTTCTAAAAATGAGAGGGAAAAATGACATTTTTATGACAACAAACGGCCTATTCTAGTATTCAAATAAATTGTGGCATGGGAGATCACACCAAATAAAACAACAAACATACAAAGTTCCCTATTGAAAGATCTCTCAGTTCTAATTAAAGATCATCAGTTACCTCTTCAAAGAATGTAAGAAATCTTGAAAAAGAAAAAATCTTGAAAGCTTGAAAAACATGAAATTTTGATATCTTAAAAAGAATTTTTGTACCGCCGCTATCTCCTTAATTCCGGTTGGTTATGATCACATTTTCGCAGTACGTCCCATAATTCTGATAGGTAGCTAGCTAGAATGACGTGATATATATTATATAGTCTATAACAATGCTTCTATCTCCCAAATGTAAAGATACTCTGGAACAGACAAACCATTTGATTGAATTTAACTTGTGATTCAATTTTCTCAGTTTAATATAGCTTATAGCTTACCTTGTCAAAATGCTCTCTAAGAAGATTAATAGAACAATATCTGATATGGTAAACTGTTACAATCAGTATAATTTAGCAAAGCAGCAAGTCTTAAATTACATATAATTGAGGTGTAAAACAATCCTACAAGCTCGGAATTAATTCTTCCTGATTTTGGGGTTAGGTATTTCTGTCGTTTTCCGGAAAAGTTCGACGTTTCGTAGACGTTTAAGCTTGTTATGTCATCATGTTGCATAATTTATGACCAACCAAACCAAAATCCTAAGAAATGTAGTAAGTTAGCTCACATATTTATGTTTTTTTATTTTGGGTAAATAATAAAGTATTGGTCGGGTTTTGCTGAATTTTTTATTTGGTCTACGTTTATTTTGTCTAGGATGTCGGATTTTGCTAATAGATATTTTAAAATTATAAGTTATAATCACATTGACACATGTATGCTTCTACACTCCCACCCCACCATTGTTCCGAACAAAAAAAAACATGGCAAGCTTTTGACTAGGTCCATGTGATCCAACAACCGGAATGATGCCACCACTGTCAACATTATTCTAGAGGCTGCTTCTTCTGATTCAAGCTGGACTAGTCCTGCCATGAAGAAGCTGAAACCTTATCTCAGATGGGTTAACTAACCAAATGTTCTTTAGAAATTAAGAATATAACATTGATCTTTATTTGATATCTTTTATTCAAGTTGCCACTGACAAAGAGAAAAAAATATCAAGTTCCCTATTGTTTGAAAATCCATATCAAAAGCGAATTTTGGTTTATATTTTACAAGTAGTTATGGAAAATATCAAAAATTTAGTACATGTTCTGAGTTAGAACTTGACAGTGGCCCACTCATAATGAACCAAAGGCTGTGAACACTCTCCACATAAAGCAGAGAGAAAAATACGAGAAGAATCGCATAGTGTCCTAATGCCTAAGTGACCTTCATCACAAGGTCCACATACTTCATCAATATTTCTGCCTTATTATGGTTCTATAGATGCCCAACCACAAGACAGCACCACACAAGCTCTCAATTATCAGCTGACAAAAACAATCTCTCAATTATCTGATAACACTTAAAACCACTAAATATATTAATTTGTTTTGGAACGGTCCACAATCTGAATGCTTCATAGGTAAACCGTAAGTTGTGGAAAACACTGTACTTTTTTTTTTGAACATTAAAACACTGTTCTTTACTAACATGGGGAAGGTTGATTGGTATACCTACCTTTACTATTTTTTCCTTTTCAAGAATTGTTAGCCCTTCTATTTTGGTGTTCCGCGATAAAACTATCCTTAACCTTTGCAAATATCTCTTGTTAAATTGTTTTTTTTTTGCAACTGAATATCTCTTGTTAATTGATATACATTCTTTGATTTTGTTGTGGCCACGTACAGTTTCTTAATATTATCAAATAAACATTAAATTCTATACTTACTATCTAAAATATATTATAATAGTCATTAACAAATTAAAAATTGTGTTAAACCTTTACAAAATATTTAAATTAATATACATAGTAACTAAAATAAAATTCTACAGTAACGATCATAATTTCAAACAGCTTAAAAGAAAAATTAAATTTGCTATGTTGTGTAATTCTTACATATTAAATCTTACAGTATTTAATTTAGTGTTTATTTTAACTTTGACTAATGATTTAAAAGTTAGGCACGCGATTTCTAATTAACGTATGTTAAATTTATTTCACATAAAAAGATGGGGGACATACTTACATTTTCTCCCTTTGGAGCGACGAATTTTCAGAGCACGTTGTAGTCGGAGATGTGTTATTGGTACCCTTTTTTTTTGACAAAAATGTGTTGGTGATACCTTTTTTTGTCAACGTATTTTTTCTTTTTGGTAATTTTTTTTTGTCAACGTGTTGGTGATACTTATTATATGCTTTTTTCTTTTAATCAGGAATATTCTTAATATTGGTTTATCTAGTAAACGTAGGTAGATCTACAAATAGTAGATATGATGGGTCAACAATATTGGTCAATGTTACATGTCTATATAATCGTACCTCAGCTTCAAGGTATTGTGCCTAAAAACAAAAATATTTTGTTCGTGCCTTAGTTTCTCTTCAATGGACTCAAAATGCGTTCAGTTTTTCCAGAACAAGACGATTCTCGTCACCGGTGTTCCTGGTTTTCTTGCCAAAGGTACCTTCTTTTCGTTATGTCACCAGTTTGACATGAATTGGATATCTTAAAATATGGTTGATAATCTGATTGTTATGTTATACACCACGAATAAGCTTATATATTTATGTACCGTTAGTGTTTTTATAATTTTCGGCTTGAATAATGCTATATTTTGTAATGGTGAACCACTTTCCCCCTATGCGGGGTTTCCTCACAAAAATAATTTTATGAAGTAATCATGTTTCGAACATAATTAATGGTATTTTATTTTAATAATATGTAAAATAGTGTTTGTGGAGAAAATATTGAGGGTACAACCAGACGTGAATAGGCTTTACCTTCTCTTGAGATCAACAGACAATGTATCAGCCATGGAACGGTTTCGCACTGAGGTATAAATTGCTTAAACATTTCGTTAGACAAAAATTAGTACATATGAAGATCTGTGAGTTTTATAACAAAATGTTATGTAAGCATTTAATCATTTATTTTGAGATTATAATTTGACTTACATGCATGCAAAAATACAACAGGTTTTGGAGAAAGATCTTTTTAGAGTGTTGAGGAACGATTTGGGTGATGCAAATTTGAAAGATTTAGTGTTAGAAAAAGTTGTCCCGATTCCGGGTGATATTTCTGTTGTCAATCTGGGACTAAAGGACTCCTATCTCTTACAACATATGTGGAATGAGATAGAAGTCATCGTAAATGTTGCTGCCACAACGAACTTCGATGAAAGGTGTAGAACGAACATATACTGTTCGATCCATTGATCATTCAACTTTTTGTCCTGTAAGAGATTGAAATCTAACATAAAAATTCAACTTTTAATATGTATAAAAAGGTATGATGTTGGTCTTAGCATCAATACATTTGGACCGCTCAATGTCCTCAACTTTGCCAAGAAGTGTGTTAAAGGACAGTTGCTTCTCCATGTGTCCACCGGTGAGTTCTATAATGCCATTTACTCTCACGAAAGCCAGAAGACGTATTCATATCATTTGATTCATTATATATGTGTGTATCCTTATTTACTGGATGTAATGTTGTAGCGTATGTGTGTGGAGAAAAGTCTGGAATATTACCAGAGAAAACATTCAAAATGGGAGAAACGTTGAACGCTAATGGAAAATTAGTTATTGAAACTGAAATGGAGCTAATGAAGCAGAGGCTGAAAGAACTGCAGAAACAAGAATGTTCCGAAGAAGAGATTGCACAGTCCATGAAAGATCTTGGAATGTCAAGGTTAGTGTAAAAATCACAAACTAGTTCTTATATAATAATTGACAATATCCATTGAAGTTGAATCAAATTACTCTTTATTAGGGCGAAGCTTCATGGATGGCCAAACACATATGTGTTTACCAAATCAATGGGAGAGATGCTTCTTGGTAGCCATAGAGAAAACCTTCCTCTTGTTATCATCCGTCCCACGATGATCACTAGCACTTTTTCAGAACCGTTTCCCGGTTGGATTGAAGGGCTAAGGTAGACTAATAATATATACAATTTGGACTTGACAGATTCATGACAATCTTTTTGTTCGATTCATATGTGCAGAACCATAGATAGTGTGATTGTTGCATATGGCAAAGGAAGGCTTAAATGTTTTCTTGCGGATTCAAACTCAGTCCTTGATCTTGTAAGTTCAACTTTTTTTAAAAAGGTTCAACTTCGTTTAGGGTTTGATTATTTAAAATCAATTATGTGTTTGCTTTTAGACAGAAAATAATTTTTAAAAAGAACTATTTTTTCATAAAATATGTTGAAAGGTGTGACAGACATAAATTAGTATCAGCCTTAAGACCATAACGTTATTTTTAAGGCATACAAGATCAAATAATCAGAGTTTTGGTATTAGAAATTAATCAGTACATATTGTTTTTTTTTTGGTAAACTAATCAGTACATATTGTTAAGTCACCTATAAATCAATACATATTGTTAAGTTAACCTATAAATCAATACATACGCTGATCACTATATATCTACTTTGTTGTGGTGTACTAAAATCAACGTTCATAGATACCTGTGGACATGGTCGCTAATGCAATGTTCATGGCTGTGGCAATACACGCCGGAAAGTCAGGCTCTCAGAACGTGTACCATGTCGGCTCCTCTTGTAAGAATCCGATAACTTTCGGACAGCTTCACGACCTCGCGGCTCGTTATTTTACTAAAAGCCCTCTTGTTGGACGAGACGGGTCACCAATCATAGTCTCCAAAGGAACGATCTTGTCCACCATGGCTCAGTTCAGCTTCTACATGACCCTTCGTTACAAGCTACCTTTGCAGGTATGGTTTGCATTAATTTCCCTAAATAATACTAATTTTAATTCTAACACAGCAAGGCAAATATTGTTATCATCTGGATATCATGTAACTCTTAGGAGACTCGGAGAAAAAATAATGAAGATAGAAAAGTTTTATTAAATTGTATATAACAAGTTTTATGTATTATCTTTTGACTACCAGATGTTGCGATTGATAAACATAGTTTATCCATGGTGGAATGGAAATAAATATAAAGACATTGACCGCAAAATTAAGCTGGCGATGCGGCTTGTCGACCTCTATCGTCCTTATGTGTTGTTTAAGGGAATGTATGTATCCATCTCAAACTTCAACAAATAATTTTATTTTAAAATCTTCTCTTTTTCAATTATAATTTTTCTCAATCGATTTCGCCATTATTATTTTGCAGATTTGACGATATGAATACTGAGGGAATGAGGTTGAAAAGACACGACATCAATAAAGAAATATATGGTTCACTTGAATTTGACCCCAAGTCTATTGATTGGGAAGATTACATCACAAACATTCATATTCCCGGCCTCATTACTTATGTACTAAAAAATTGAAGCTTTTATGCAATAATTTTTTTTTATATTATTCGTATATTTCTGGTTAGTTACTAATTTGTGCGTTGGAAAAAAGAAGTGGTGTGTATTGCAATTATCGAATTAATTTTCGATCTCCCAAGTGTTGAATTATGTTGTTAATTTTTTCTTTTCGAACAAGAATTATGTTGTTGTTATGAATATTGTGTGATGTCTATTATGGAATGTTCTAAATTTACTTGTTTCCTACTCCAAGTTACTTGTTCCCTACTCCAAGTTATTAGACTTTGTCTCTAAGTTTCTCCAAGTTATGTAATCCTATATAAGGAACTCATTACTCATGAAATAATAACAATTCATTCCTCTCTAAGTCATACGACTCTCTCTCTCTCTCTCTTTAGTTTGATATATTCTAAGACAAGAACACTAGGATTAGAACACGTTATCAGCACGAGACTCTAAACCCTAGCTAAAATCCAGCAACCACAAAAACCCTAATTTCAGCCGCAACTTCAAACCGCCATATCTCCCTAACCGTAAGGATCCAGACGGCGAGTAATATATCAAATTGAAGCTCTTGACGAGAAGAATCCAGCGCCGCAGACCACGCATCAATCCGAATCCAGACGCGCCGTCACCTCCCAGTTCAAGCCGCGCCGTCAAAGATCATCCAAAACCCTAATAGCCGCCAACTCCTTATCTCTCTTAATTTCGATATCTATTGTTCTTAGATCTCATACTAATCCAACTTTGAAACTTTCATTGTTGATTATTCAAGGTTTCTAAAAGAGGAACCAAGGAGAAAAGATCGGCAAAGATTAAGCATGTGATTACATGACTTTTGTTTTGAATGGACAACAAGTGATACCCCTTTAAGGATGACATGCTATATGTCCAAACAAAACATAAGGTTAATGTTTTCCACATCTTTTGGTCGATGATGCACACCATAGTGTGGCTAGACCATGATTTTCTTTTAGGTCAATGATGCATACCAATAGGTATGACTAGACCATATGAAGTAAAGGTCGATGATACGTACTCTTAAGTATGATTAGACCATAAAACAAAATCAATGGTCGATGATGTTCACCCTCAGGTGCAACTAGATTTTTCACCTGTGATTCACGGTGATCATCCACGATGATCCGCGTTGATCTATGATCCATGATGATCCTCGATGATCCGCGATGATCTACGATGATCAGTGATCCAAGGTGATCCACGGTGATCCACAATCACCGGTGATGGATGATGCGCACCACAGTGCAGCTAAATCACGATCCGTTTTATTTGGTCGAGGATGTGTACCGAATGGTACTACTAGACCATTAAACCGCATGGGTCGATGTAGCATACCATATGGTATGGCTAAACCATGCACTCGTCCATCCCACTATTTTCAAAGGATTTATAAATCAAACAAGTTGATTAAGAGATGAATGAGTTATGAGAAAAATAAATTTCTAAAAGAATGCAAACTGGCTGTGTGGCCCTCTTATTTGTTTGCTGGCCGTGTGATCCTGATTGAATAATAGCGGTAAGGCATTGATCACACACACAAGCCGTATGGCTTATTGTTTACATACTGGCCGAGTGCCTTTTATTTCTTGGATAGCCAATGGCATCAGAAATTGTATGTACTAACACAAATCATTTTGATATGATTCAGATGTCGAGACTCCATCACTCGGATTACCAAGCCCTTGATCTCAATGGAGACAATTACCTTGATTGGGCGATGAACACTTCAGCCGATTTAAAGTCTAAAGGACTTGGGAAGTGTATCAAATACGGCAATGATACCCTTGCATATGAAAGGCGTAGAGCTGTTTCGATAATGAGAAAGCATCTCGTGAAGGATCTGTATGATGAGTGCAGTTACATCAACGATCCTTACGATCTCTGGTCGAGATTGAACACCATGTTCTTCGAGCCATTACTAGATGAGTCCATGAAAGAATGGAAGGCTCTGAGGTTCCATGATTATGAATCCGTGGATGACTATCACTTTGATCTTATGAGAATCACCTATAGTCTTAAACTATGTGGTGAAGTGATAACAAACTATGACTTGTTAAGCAAGACTCGTGACACGATCCATTCAAAGGAAGTGTTGTTATCACAGAAGGCTAAAGGTTTCACAACCTATTACGACCTTCTCTCATACCTTTCAGCTCTTGAGGAAAAGAAGCAGAAAAGGAAAGTCAACCTCGACAAACTCGACTATGTTATGGAGATAAGTGTCGAGTATCAATGTGAGATGATATACGGTGATGCTGAAGAAGCTAAGAAAAGAAAATTCGGGTGGACTCATATAGATGATGAGATTGGTTTATTCATTGAATAGAAAACCAAATGTGAACCACGTCCAAGATGTTATTATGGACTGGCTGGCTATTGTTTAAGCCTTTTGACATTCTGATTTCATACTTATGATTTGGTGTTTTGTTTTAAATATAATTTGTCATTCAAATTTCATAGCATTAATAAAAGTTTTTCTTTTATCTTGATTGATTTGCTTGAAAAATATTTTTTTGATTGACAAATGAGAATGAAAACTCGAGAAGAGTATGTCTAGATCACCACGCCTAAGGCATGGCCTTAAGAGGCACGAAATTTATAACCTAAGACCCATTGAGAGAGACCCAAAATCCCCACTGGCCGTGGACAAGGATACCACAATAACCGTGGTTGTAGATCCAATCATGGCTGAGGAGGGAGTAAAGGTCGAAATGGCATTACAAGCCACATCAAAATGGTTTCAATAATAAACCAATGGGCAAAGCAAAGAAAAAAGAAATGTTCCTTTAGCTTATGAAAATCGCCAAAGGCATACATATAAAAGAGGTCGAGACTACATTCTCCCTACTGATCTAATACTATACTAAGGATCAGTGTGATAAGGCATAAAAGCCTAGGTAACCAGTAAGGTTCACCAACGAATTTATACACTTTATGGCATGACCGGATTAGCCATCCTGGTCCGAACTTGATGCAAAGTTTAAAATTACTAAGGCACAAAGAGTTATCCCATAAGATCTCACGTTGTGAAACATGTACACAAGGGAAACTCAGTAGGCTTCATTGTTCCAAGCAACACGAAAGTATAATCTGATCATAAGGGTAGTGAGGACAAAACCCGTGATCATGACCAGACCACAAATTCGTGTAACATGGTCTAAAACTATGCTGGCCGTCCAAGCATTACGTTTAAGTGAGGACAAACAAACGTATTTTATAGCATGTTCATGAGGGGAAGAATAAACACTCCGTGTGGTCCATGACCATACTATAAAACCCGAACATGATAAGCCTGGCCGAAGGCCATAAGGCATTATAGCTTGGCCGTATAAGGTATAACCTATAAGGTTGAGACTTCAAAAGTCTATAAGCTTGGGTACACCACAAGAATACATGTATGAAAGATAAGATACATCAGGCCATATAAAGTGAGCATAGATATTCCCGTCTAAAGATGATAAAGGGTCATAATCCAGATATAGACCATCCTAAGACTTTATGGATAAACCACCACATACCTATGTGCCATCTAGGATGGAATACCTCATCTAAGGATGAGATGAAAATCGGGAATATATGTTGGATAAGAGAACATGATCTTTCTCCCACGAATTCAATGAGACCATGAGCCAAACAAAGGTGATCATATTGTGGCCAAGGTACACGGATTACATACAAGATGAATCCGACTATCCAACATCATGGAGAAAGCTATAAGCTGGTAAATAGAAAGTGAAAGTGGAATGGTTTTAACCATCCAAGTCTTGGCAAAGATCCTCGGACCAGATATATATGTACTGGACGTCCATAAACAAAGAAAGAATGATAGCCAGACAGACCCGAAAGAATGACTAAGTCATACCAGCTTAGCACCACTATATAAATGCCCTAGTAGAGACATAATCAAGTTGCTGTAAAAGTCTATACAAGATAGACCAGAATGTTCCATATATAATGAACCACAGATAGAAAGTGATAAGGTGCTCATAATGATATATCCGGGTTCATGAAAGAGAAACCATACTAGACAATGAGATAAGACCGGCTGGTCCTAAGGTACAGGTATCATACAATGTAGCCTTGCAAACTACAAAGTATTCAATGATCCTGATAATAATAAAATCTCAATCGATTGTATCATGTCTAGAACGCGATAGAACGCGATGGAACATTATATAAGGTGTCGACACATACACACACTCATAAGTGATAAAGAGAAAGCACTTGAGCATAAGAGATATGCGAGGATCACTAACCCACGTAAGAGTACTCATCATAGAGAAATGAATGGGACGTGGAGTTATAGTAAATAATGAATATGATGGGCGTATTGGCCAAATACATAAGATAGACGCCTTCTAACCAGTGAACAGATGAGTCTTGTGAGGAAAAAAAAATCGTGAGCTGTAGAACATGAAAGTACAGACAAGTGGTCGTACATGTTGCTACATAAAGCATTCAAAAGGAATGGCTTGATCACACAAGGATACTCACAGGGACTAAGGAACAAGGAAATAAATTCTTAGGTGGTGAATGCTACTACCCAATATCGAAATTAATAAAGATTTGGACATCTAAGGAAGATGTAGTAGACATTGGATATATCACTGGATATAAAGGTAACATAAGATACCTTGAGAAACAAGAAAGAAGTTCTCATAGAACAACATCGTTCCTGCGTTGTTCATGGACTGAAATGCAGCTGCATGCGTGTATGTACACACGATATGATAAGACTAAGTGATGCTTAGTAGAAAGTTCTATAAGAACGTTTCTGATCAGTCCATATAGTAGTCAATATATTCCTTGTGTTTATACTTAAAGAAAGGATGATTAAGATGATTGATTCTTGGAAAGGCTATGAAGAGACTACAATGATCTATAGTAGAGATCATTAGCCGTATATGAATGTTGGGATCTATGATCCAAAGTACCAAGAATAGATTGATCAAATGGTCTGAGAATCCATCAGATTCACGACCAAAGGGAACCATACCGACTAGGATCATGTCCGACCTAGTTCGACCTTAATCATCATTGGTCCCGACCAATCCATCCCATCCAGCTTGTTCCGACCAGTTCCTCTAGGTCTTAAATCCGACCTAAACTATCCAAGTGAGAGGAACGTCCTATTGACCAAAAAGTGGCTTAGTTTTGATTAAACTTCAAACTATAACACAATAGCCACTTCATGAACAGACCGTGGACATATACTAAAAGTTCATAAAGAGTTTTGGTCAAAGGATATGAATAAGATATATAGTGGACAAGAACATAATCCGGATGGATTATGGATGATGTCATGATCCGGACAGATCATGGACATACAAAGACATTCATGGTCGAATTTATCTAAGAGAGATAAACCATATGATCCGAATGGACCATGAATATCATGAAAGCATTTTGTTGATGCAGGTTACCAGTCCGATCCACACAGTGCTAAGTCCCAAACCGGCTATGTTTTCACATATGGAGGCACGGCCATTTCATGGAGATCAGTCAAGCAGACTATATCAGCCACATCATCCAATCACTCGGATATATTGGCGATCCATGAAGCAAGTAGAGAGTGTGTCTGGTTGAGACTCATGACACACCATATTCGGACAGCATGTGGGATCACAGATGGTAAAGACGAACCGACCGTTCTTTACGAAGACAATGCGGCCTGCATAGCTCAGCTCAAAGATGGTTACATCAAGGGTGACAAGACTAAGCATGTTCTCCCCAAGTTCTTCTTCACCCACGATCTTCAGAAAGAAGGAGAGGTCAAGGTCCTCAAAGTCAGATCCAGCGAGAACTCAGCCGACCTCTTCACTTAGGCATTACCAACATGCACGCTCAGGAAGCTTATGCAGCAGATTGGTATGCGATCACTGAGAAGCCTTCAGTGATATTCACTTCAGGGGAAGTAATGCGGCTGTACTCTTTTTCCTATCCATGGCTTCTCGTTTTTACCACATTGGGTTTTTGGGTTTACCATGGAAAGGTTTTAACGAGGCAGTATTCCAAACGCATTACAAACTCTAGACGGTTATGGCATTACAATCTCGGGTTTTTAACGAGATAGCATCTTACACGCATAATAGACATCAAGGGGAAGTGTTATGAATATTGTGTGATGTCTATTATGGAATGTTCTAGATTTACTTGTTCCCTACTCCAAGTTACTTGTTCCCTACTCCAAGTTATTAGACTTTGTCTCCAAGTTTCTCCAAGTTATGTAATCATATATAAGGAACTCATTACTCATGGAATAATAACAATTCATTCCTCTTTAAGTCATACGACTCTCTCTCTCTCTTTAGTTCGATATATTTTAAGACAAGAACACTAGGATTAGAACAGTTGTTAATTTAAAGATTGTTTTTAAATTGTAACTTCCTTATCTTGAATATCCAAATGTAACAACGTCACACTTTGACATATGATATTCACACTTTTCTCAACTCTTTTCTTAGCATTTTTTGTACGTGTCGTGTGTGATGCATGCATGACCAAGGAAAAGAAGACGAACGATTATTTGAACTTTGAACCAGATGGACGAGAGTACCTAAAGAGGATAGACCAATGACACGAGCAAAGATCAAAAGGATACGTGATGAAGTGGTTGCTCTCATAAGGAAAATGGCCCAGAAAAAAGACAAGGAAGAAACAATCCCAAGTCCAATGGTTTGGGTTTGTTTTTGACCTTAGAAGATTTTGGGCCGGCTAAACTTAACGTTGATGCAATACTCTTTTTGAGCCATCCGAATATCCACCCGATCATCCCAGTTCCACCAAAAGCTCCACCGTTCCACCAATAGACCCACCTGGATGGCCCATTCAACAGGACAACCCACTCAGTCAACCGATGAAGCGGCTCAGGATTATGTTCTTTGCCATTCAGTTCACCTTTAACCAAAATCTATCCTCAACCATCTAAATTATAAAGACAAAAAGTGAACTGAATGGCAAAGAACATGGCAGAAGTGTGCGTGAGATGGAAACTGACTCCACCTATAATTATAAAGACAAAAAAGTGATTGTACATGTAATTTTTCTTGTTAGAATAAGTCATTTTGGAGGTCAAATAGTTTGTTTTAATAAATGAGTGTGCAGATTGTAAAAAAAAAAAGCAACTTGTTAGTTTGCATCTACTAAAGACAATGAAACTTTTTGTCAGGTAAAGACAACGAAACTTGTTGTAAAGAGTCTCCGCAGAATCTGAAAACATAACTATTGCTCTAATATGAAGACATTATGTTATAGTACTGTAAGAGTGTATCCTCTCAACTGCTCTACGAAATAGTCGATCCATTGGCGATCGACAAGCGTTACAATCTTGATGTCTTGTAACTCTTCTTTTTAAATCATCATCTTTCTTGTTTGGATTATGTGATGATGCCAATGTCAAGTTATCTTGTTGAGACGTGTTATTAGGCATTGTAAGCTGAAGATCTTCGATCTCAAACAGATTATCAGTCACTTCTTGTGTTGCTGCTGATGATCTCACTCTCGCTGATTTCCTTCTTAACTGCCTCCTCCTGTAACATAACAATTAAGAAACCATGGACCGTAGCGTAAACTTTGTAAGGGTTTTAAGTGCAAAAATAAACCTTTTGGTTTCTGATTTCTCCTTTTCTCCCTCTATCTTGTGGGCAGTTGTTGATGCTCCTATGGCTGGCATAAGCATCAATCCGAAATTAGTGAATTAAGTAACAAAAATTGAATTCTAGATATATCGAAGCAAGAAGATACTTAGTACATTTGTTCCTTCTGATGTATCGCCTTCTGTTTGGTACCAAAGGTTCGTCATCCGAAATTTCAAGCACATTCTTAGCTGTTGGTGAATTTCTTGGTTGTGTGTTTTCGTCTTTCTGATACAAAGAGTGTCAGAAACCGTCAGAAACATATCCATCTTTGGTTTGAAATACAGAAACAAATTGAAATCAAACCTCTAGTTCACAATATGTTGTAGCCTTAAGCAAAGCATTTTTGCAAGTAACCTCGTGGTTCAAAGCTTTCACCTGAAAACATATCCAATCTTAGACAAATAATCTCCAAAAAAAAACATGTGACCAGAGAGTTAAGTCCTTATGGTTTCACCTTGTTTCTAGCTAAATTGATCTCCTGCAAGAAAACAAATATATATACGGTTTTGATACAAATCAGAATTTTTCAAAATTAAAGAGACAAAAAAACAAGAAAAAGGAAGCAGACGGTGGTGTGCATATCTTACAGCTAAAAACAGGGAATTGGTTTGAGCAAGACTCCAATTTTGCGCTTTCAATTTGTGAATGCCTTCACGTAGATTCCTCAGTTCGTATCTGCTTAACTCAATTGTTTTGCTTTTTTTTTTGTTTAGTTGATTAAAGAAAACATCTTTCTTTGCATTCAACAAGTTAAGAAAAAGAAAGACATTAGAATGGAACAAAAGGATACTCTCTTTCCTCAAGAAGCTTAACCAATGCTACATTCTCCTGTTCTCAAATGAAAACAAAATTCGATTTCAGGTAAATGAAATAAAAAAATTAAAGAATTTAATGAAAACACAGAATGAGACTGTAACCTTTATCAGACGGTTTACTTGTTCACTCCGGTCTAAATCAGTTTGTTGATGATTAAGCTCGTCTTGAGACTGAGAGTTAGTGATATCAGAGAGACTATGCCGCGTCTTGTGACTAAATGAAGTTCTTTTCATCATCCCTTCCTATTTTTCTTGTACTTTATCAAATTTCATATGAGGTGTAGACTCAACTCAAGTTTCCAAAATGAAACAATCCCCAATAAGATACATATTTTTATATAAGAAATGGAAAATTTATTCAAAACGAAGAATCAGAATCTACTTTTCCTTTCTTGATAAAAAGGGAAAGTTGGGAGGGAGACGAAGAAGAAAACAAAAGAGGATAAAGTGATTGGAAAGTAGGTTCGGCGTAGCAACGGCTCTCCGAAGCAAAGGGCATCGTATAGGAATTGAATTTGATAAAAAACGAACCTTAGATTTTGAATATCTTAGCCTCGTGCCAAAAACTACATGTCGTTTGTCTCGCCAAATCTTCGTAGTCATTATTAAAACGCCAGGTTGTTCAGAGTGTTCTTAGACCACAATAATACAATTGAACCCGGTACTGATCCATTGCAAAATATTATGAACTAGTTTATTTTTCTTAAGGATGGACAATTATGATTTTACGAATCAGATCCAACTGCATTGCTTAAGCCGTCTAATCAGATCTACGTTTGATGGTATTTCTTGTATAAATATGCTACAGACGATTATACAACCAACAATTCCAACTGCATTATCTAAGTCATTATATCGGATCTACGCTTGATGGTATTTTTTGTGTTATACTGCATATGTTTTGTAAACATTTTCTCCGTTAATTAAGACCACATTTTTCTAGTGACTCGAAACCCAAATTTTCTGATATGAAAACACTAATGACTTTTAGTCAAACCACTAGACCATAGAAATTTCTATAAAATAAACTAGAATTTAGTTAATCAATGAACTAGATATTTTCTACACCATATGCAATAATAAATAAATAAAAACTCAATTTATAATTGTAAGTGTGTGTTTGTCAGCTTTTTTAGTAAAAATGATTATAAAAATGAAATAATTAAAATTTTAAAAATCATTTCTCAAATAACGTCTAGAGGATAACTTCTTTATATGAAAATATATTTAAAATTTCACTAAGAATTTGAAAAAAAAAATGTTTCTTTGAATAGAAGAAAAGAGAAAGGGAAATTATATTATAAATTTTAATAAGCATGTAAATATTTAGCTTGGTCATAGCTGGAATACATTAATTTTTATTCCTTTCTACCATTTTTTTGGAGACAAAAAAATTATTGAAATATTTAAAAAACACAATTGTCTATATTATTCATTTTTCTATTTATTTCTGTTAATATTTTTCCAATGAACTAAAAACTAATACACTAGAAAGTATGTAGAATATGAATTACTTGTATGAGCCGAATCTTGCATAATCAATTTTGTACTGAAAGAAATCATCAGTTTCTTTGAAGGTCCAAATTCTTTGCGATAACCACACAAAAATGAAAACGACAAAAGAGATGTGAAGAGGTTTTTATTGATTTTGGAGTGAATCTTACGAAAGAGAGTGAACAAAAGATCCAACTTCTTTCGTGACGTTTGTTTAGTAATCATATGCAAAAATAGAAAACAGAACATGGTGAAAATAAAACCTAAGTTTCTAAGCAGAGAGAGTTTATGTAGAGAATCAGTTGTCCTCCTTCTTTTCTGCCCCAGCCTTTTTTATGTACTCTTCCGAGGTCAGCCATGTTGTCATTTTTCCTTAAACTCATATCTTCTTTTTCCATATTTCTTTAATTTTTTTGTCGAAATTCGAATTTATCTCGTTTGAAAATCTTTTATTATCCTGTTTTATTCTTTATTCTTCTCTTGGTAAAGTAAACCGTCACTAAGACTAGACTTTCTTAAGGTATAAAGTCGTAAACAATCCATTTTATAATTTAGGCGTTTTGAACCGTTTTATGATTTACACATTTTACTAGATTTTCTGAAAACTTCTTGATTCGCTCTGAATTACTTTTTTGCCGTTTGTTCAAGTAATGATAGAAATCATTCCGTTTTGTTAAATTATATATTTGGTATTTAATTTAACCGTTTCCGACTTGATGTTTGGCTAGATTTTATAAAAACAGAGAAATTCACGTTTTTCCATAAAATCTTAATGTAACTCTGATTGCAACGAAACCAAGAACGTCTCAGACGAGATTCAAGCAAGAACATAATGGATATATGAGTGGGCGATGCTAAGGAGTCATGGGTGATGCTAAGGAGATAGAGGAGACCTTGGGCAATGCTCACTCTTATAGTGGAGGGCTCGGGCAATGCTTGGGGAAGAGAGGCTTGAGTGATGTTCACTCTTCTCAAGGGGAACTTGGACGATGCTCGGCGAAGAGATAGTAGGCTTTTAGTTATGATCACTCTTCTCGAGGGGAGCTTGGGCGCAGTGACGGACCCAGAGATTTATTTTACCGGTGTCACATATATATAATTTTCAAGAATAAAAATACTTATGGTGTCAATAGGGTTTGAACTTGGGTTTATGGGGTGTGAAAGAGAACAAACCAACCATTTTTCAACAGATTCTTTACCAAATCATCTACAATTTCATTTATTTGACTATTTAAGGGGTGTCAAGTGACCCCCCCTTGGGCCTTAGTGGATCCGCCTCTGCTTGGGCAATGTTCGGGGAAGAGAAAAAAAGGCTTGGGTGATGCTCACTCTTCTTAAGGAGAGCTTAGGTGATGCCATGAGAGGAGAGAGGAAGCTTGGCGATGCTCGGTAGAATGAATGTGAGCTTGGGCGATGCTCACTCTTTTTGAGGAGAGATCGGGCGATGCTCATGAGAGAGGAAAGAGGCTTGGGCGATGTTCACTCTTCTCGAGGAGAGCTCAGGTGAGCTCAGCAAGGAGAGGGAAGCTTCGGTGATGCTCAAAAGAAAGAGGATGAGATATATCCTACTCTATTTTTGTAGTAAATTTTTTGAAAATTTTAGGGTTCAAAAGTTTTGATTTATTTATAAGAATAGGTCTTCAAATTTTGTATTGTACAAAAAGTCCTAAAAGCTGTACAAATATACTTTATTACACTGGGCATGAGGTCAACGCGTATTCTAGTTTTGCACAGGCATGCTGTCAGCAAATCATAGGTGTCAAAAAATTATAACCTCTACTGACTAACGAATATTACAAAAATTGATATAAAAACTAAAAAGAAAAAGAAATTGAACGACAATATTACAAGCCTTTTCGCAAAACCTAAATTCAAAGACTCAAATTAAAGCACTTTTTTTTCCAAATTGTACGTTTTTGGCTAGTTTCTTGGCTTATATTCATGAATACAACCATTTTCGATGGCGACTGCACATCGTCATACTTTAACATCTCATCTGATGGATTGTGGGAGAATCTAAAGTCACCCAACATGATTTTTGGGTATTCGCTACCTCTTTTAGAGATTCAGATATTACTCATTTTCATCTTCATCGTCATGACTCATATGTTCCTCAGACGCATTGGCATTTCCCAGATCGCTTCCTATATGATCGTAAGTGTATACCAATTTGTAACTTGATAAGCACGTAAGAGAAAACAAAACTAGATGTAGCTTGAAAATGCAAGTAAATTGTTTAAATATTACCATGCATGCTATGATGCTACCCAATACTTTTCTTTTGTTATAATTTCACGTACATATAAATTTACGTGTAGGCTGGACTGATGCTAGGTCCCCAGCTTTTTGATGTACTAGCGAAATCTTCAGGAAAAGTGTCCGAGGATCCTGCGTTGGACGGAAACGCGACCTTGAGAAGCGTCTCAGTGTTTGGAACCATAATGTTTACATTTTTGATGACTCTTAGAACCAGCCGGAGAGTGGCGTTCATTAGCGGAAAGCTGCCCGTTGTGATAGGGATTTTGTCCTTCTTTGCTCCTCTGTTCGGTCTCGGTTTCCAGAACCTCTTCTCCGACAGCATTGACCCTGGTTACATGCCTCTTGAAACAGGACTAGGCGAGCGCACAGCGATCGTCATAACACAGTCTTCTATACTTTTGCCTTCCACGACATACATCTTGCTAGAGCTCAAGATCCTCAACTCCGAGATAGGTCGCCTTGCGTTGTCTGCATGTGTCATCAACGACATCTTTGGGATAATTTCCATGGCACTCGCTTCTGTTCACGCAACGTACAAGAATGTTTCACATGTAACAGCCTACCGTGACGCTATCGCAGTGGTCGTATTCGTTCTTATCGTCTTTCTTATTTTTAAGCCCATCGTGCAATGGATCATAGATCGCACACCTGAAGGCAAGCCCGTGAAGAATATGTACGTTAACGCTGTGATGCTGACCGCATTGGCTTCCGCTGTTTATTCTGTGTTTTTTAACATGAAATATGTCTTGGGACCATTACTGGTCGGTCTTGTCATACCCGAGGGTCCACCTTTAGGATCGGCATTGGAGTCTAAGTACGAGAAGCTCACAATGAACGTCTTCTTACCAATCTCGATCACAGTCAGCGTGATGAGAAGTGATGCAATGAGGATGTTCACCGAGTTCAGTCACATCCTCGTCAACATCTTCCTAACGGCTTTAACACTTGTCCTAAAACTTGTCGCATGCCTTGCACCTTGCTTGTACTTTAAGTTACCTCTCAAAGAATCCCTGGCTGTTTCCATCATCTTGAGCTACAAAAGCTTCGCTGATTTCATTCTCTATGAGTCTGTATTAGACGACGCGGTAATTTTCTACTCTTGAAATTAACAATACAATATTATATATCATAATCGATTTTTTTTTAATTTGCGTGATGGTGACATATTTAATATGGTTTGTTTTTGCAGTATATATCACAAGCAACGTACGCGTTCTTGATCATTTATTCGCTGCTAAATGCTGGGATTGTTCCAGTAGTGTTAAGGAGATTGTACGATCCGAAAAGGAAGTACGTTAATTACCAGAAACGGAACATATTGCATTTGGAAACAAGTTCCGATCTCCAGGTTTTAACTTGTTTGCACCGACCTGAGAACGTCTCCGCGGCCATTGCATTCCTACAGTTGTTGTCCTCACCAAACCTAGATTATCCTATAGCGGTGACGGTTCTTTATCTGGTGAAGCTCGTAGGCCAGATCAACCCTGTTCTAATCTCCGACAATAGGAAGTCGAAACGACTTCATACCGACTCGTACATCCATACCGCAAACCTTGCATTCAGGAAGTTCATGCTTGAAGGCTTGAAGTCCGTAACAGTGACCACGTTCACCGCATTCTCGCATGAGAAGATGATGCACGAAGATATTTGCACGCTTGCACTTGACCAGACAACGTCGATGATCATTGTCCCTTCAGGGAGGAGATGGACCTTAGATGGAATGTTCGAATCAGACGACGATGCCATAAGGAGAGTAAACCTAGCGTTGCTAGAGAGTGCGCCTTGTTCTATTGGAATACTAGTTGACCGTGGACATTTCTCACGCAAAGGCAATGATGTAACGAGCAAGAAAAATTACAATATCGATGTCGGTGTTATTTTTATCGGAGGCAAAGATGATAGAGAGGCATTGTCATTGGTGAAGAGGATGAGACATAACCCAAGGGTTCGTGTAACCGTGATCCGACTCTTGTTCAGACAAGAAATAGAGCCAGAAAACTGGGAGTACATTCTTGACAATGAAGGCTTGAAGGATTTCAAGATTGCAGGCGAAATGAACAATGTTGATTACACGGAGAGGACTATGACCAGTGGAGCTGAGGTTGCCAGCATCGTCCAATTCCTGGCCCACGAGTATGATCTTATGGTGGTTGGAAGAGATCAAGGCATTGCATCACCAAACTTCTTGGGACTAACAGAATGGATCGAACTTCCAGAGTTAGGTGTCATTGGAGATTTTTTTGCCGCTAAAGAGCTTAGCTCTAAGGTTTCTGTTTTGGTAGTTCAACAACAGCAACAGGCGTGACATATTTATATATCTCTTTTGACCGCAAAGACTGTATATTCTTTTAGGGCAGCTTTCAGAATATGGGACGTATATACAGATCATTCCTTTGTTTTAAATATTTACTTAGATATATATATTTGGTTTTCCTTCTATTCACATAGTTTTCTAAGTTTATACATTGTAAACACGTCTTTTTTGTTGATAGAACATATATAATATATTTGTCGTACCAAAAGGGGTGGTACCCCAAGCCTTCTGGTTTGTCATTTCGGTGGTCCACAACTGTGCCTGAGCATTGTGGTGGTTGAGGTTCATTGCAGTGCGGTTTCGTTCCTGTTCTGAACCACTGGGTTTCTCGCTTAGGCTTCCAGCTTGCTTTGAGGACGGTGAGCTAAGCTAGTGTTAGGGTCTCTCTCTCTGGTGGAGGTGGAGGCCAGCCGGTTGATGGGTGTGGTTTTGGTCTATTCTGTCATTGGTTCCAAACCGGCGAAGCCTGTTGGTTTCAGTAGCCTCTCAAATCCCTTCACATCTCTTTTCTTTTCAGGTATATCTTTGATTTGATGCCTTGATGGTCTCCCCCTGCGTTTTTGGCAGTCGTTTATAATATTAACATTTATGTATTTTAATTGTTTAATTAAACTAATAATTAAGAAAATAATAATTTGACAATTAGTCAAAGAGTTTCTAAAAGATTCTTAAAGATGCTCTAGATTCTCGTATAGATAACACTTTCTAAAAAACTCTCTTTTTATTTTATTTCTCTTCTTTTTTAAACAAATCTTTTAAATCTTTTATTCTAAAGATATACTCCCTCTGTTTTTCAATATAAGTAGTTTTAGTTAAAAGCATCAATATTAAAAAACTTTTGAATCTTCAAAAAATAATATTTAATGTATAAATTTAACCAACCATAAAAAAACATGAATTATTTTATTGGTTACAATTTTCAATAAGTATAAAAAGTGCATTGAGATGTGAAAACAACTTATATTTTGAAACAATTTTTTTCTCTAAAACTACTTACATTTAAAAACAGAGGAGTAATTAATTTGCTAATCCCCAAAAAATTAAATCAAAAGTATGGTTTTTTAGTGTGGGACAGAACCAAAATAATTTCAGCTTCTAACTTCATAAAACCAAGAATCAGCTCTGGATGGAAGCAAATGTCATGATATCTATCTATCGCATACTTTTTTAAATATGCTGAATCGTGTTGCCGTGTTACGTCGTGCCAGATATGTTCGCGCAATTAGAGTAATAGATATGCTAGCTCTAAGAAGATTTTAGTGATGTTTAATATTCGTTTTTAACCATATCGATCGGCACCTGTATTATAAAAATTTTAGATCCACGAAAATTGAATGTCTTTAATGGCTCAACATTACGGTGAGACCACTCAAAATTGTTTATATTTCGAATTTAAATGATATAGCCTCATGAACTAACCACGAACATATAAGAAAATGGTAAGTTATGATAATTATATATTTCCTCACGGATCACGATTTCACGAGTCACAATTATACATTCATTACTAGTGATTTAATCTGTGTATATAAAGACACCTTCACCACCTGCTTAATTATATTCTCCATTGTTCACCAATTGCCTATAATTTCTCTCTACTCTAGCATAGGAGGTAATCTCTCTATTTCTCTCCAAATTCCATAGGCTATAGAGTAGTTAGAACTTAGAAGTTAAATTTTCTTTTTCACCCGAGAAACTGGATGCTTTGTTATACTGCTTTAGTTGTTTCCGCAAATGATTATGTACTTCTAGTAAGTATTCATCAATGACTAAACTAGTCTCTTTCAGTGCAGATTTGAATCCGTACGTCATGGCCTTAAAGGTGGAAGCTAAAGGTGGAAAGGGAGGGAATCAGTGGGATGATGGATCCGATTATGAGGATGTAACAAAGATACATGTACGAGGTGGTCTTCAAGGCATTCAGTTCATCAAGTTTGAGTATGTCAAAGCTGGAAACGCAATTGTTGGACCAATCCATGGTGTCTATGGTCGTGGTTTCACACAAACGGTAAGTATGCTTTATGTAAATATCTCAACCCTTTTCTTATTTGAGGATATCTCTACTCTTAGTGTAAGACATGGTATGAAAGATAAATGTTAAGAGAGTACTTCATCCAAACACATTTTAAACATAGTTAAGAGAGATAAATGTTAAGAGAGTACGTTATTTTGTAAGTACGTATGTGTTTTTAGTTATTTGTATACCATAAGCATAGTTTATCCTGAATAACTTTAAGAGACTCAAATTCACTTATTGAATAAAAAGAAGGCATTAATAGTTTATTAAAATTTCAAAATTTTGACTATATATAGTATAGTAGTAATTAATTAATCAAATTGTATTTTGTTTTCTCCTACAGTTTGAGATTAACCATCGCAACAAAGAACATATTGTCTCTGTTAATGGTTGTTATGATAACACATCCGGTGTGATTCAAGCACTTCAATTCGAAACCAACATGAGGAGTTCTGAAGTCATGGGATACGATGAGAATGGAACTAAGTTTACACTTGCAGCTGGCGGAAACAAAATCATTGGGTTTCATGGATCTGCTGAGACAAATCTAATGTCTCTTGGAGCTTATTTCATAACACTTCCTCCTATTAAAATGGAACAGCAAGGTGGTTGTGGTGGCCACCCATGGGACCATGGTATTTACAACGGCGTAAGAAAAGTGTATGTTACATATAGTCCTAGTGGGATATCACATATCATGGTCGAGTACGACAAAGTGGGAAAACAGGAAACACGCGAAAGCGGGGATAGGCTTGGAGAAAATAGGGTCCAAGGACAACAAAAGGAGGTTATTATTTATACATCCACAAATTCTTCCTTTTTGGTCAAAATGCTATATAAAGTTTACTCCAAAAGTATATATAAGTTTTACAAGATAGTAGGCTAAAGGTCATGAGACAAATAAAGATGGTAATATCAATTAGCAAGTCAATAGATTAACCTGAGAAAGGTCATTGTACATTCGTTAAATCTATTCATGATCTTCCGCGAAACCCTTTACTTGTTTATTGCAGTTTACACTGGACTATCCAAATGAATATATTACATCTGTTGAGGGGACCTGTGACCTAGGCTCCGCTAGTTATTCAAACCGAGTTAGGTCGTTGAGTTTCAAGACATCAAAAGAGAGAATCTCTCCTACATATGGGACAGTTGGTAGTCGCACTTTCGTGTTGGAGAGCAAAGGTAGAGCTCTCGTTGGGTTTTACGGACAGGCAGGCTTTGCTATGGATGCTATTGGGGCATATTTTGGTTCACGCCCTATTCCTCCTTCCCCTCCTCCAGCGGAAAAACTACAAGGAAAAGGTGGTGACGGAGGAGCTTCATGGGACGATGGTGTTTTTGACGGTGTGAGAAAGATATACATTGGACAAGGTGATAATGGTGTTGCATCCGTCAAGTTCGTGTATGACAAAAACAACCAGGTGGTGCTGGGAGAAGATCATGGCAAGATGACTTTGCTTGGATACGAAGAGGTGATTATACTATACTGTTATTTCCTCAAACTAGCTATAAACTTGTATTAATGTTTCTTAATTGTCCTCATTCTCCTTATTTATGATATCTTGTTTGCGCACAGCTCGAGTTGGCGTATCCGAGTGAATACATCACGGCAGTAGAAGGTTGTTACGATAATATATTTGGAGCTTCCACAGTAATAACCATGCTTAAGTTCAAGACCAATGTACGAACCTCACCGCCTTTTGGACTCGAAACTACCTCAACCTTCGTACTCGAGAAGGAAGGTCACAAAATCGTTGGGTTCCACGGAAAAGCTAGTGACCAGCTCCATCAGTTCGGAGTCAGCGTTGCACCCATCACAAAGTAACGTCTTTGATATATTTCTCATATCGAATTTAAGGAGTCAGCGTTGCCACTTTTCAACGTGTTGTGTCTTCAATGTTTTTATTTTGGCATCTGTTTCAATTAAAACAATCTTATGAAATAAAGGACTAGATTTTGATCTACGATTTGAAACCGCATGTTTATTTACTCTGTACATATTTACCCAAAACCAAAGAATCAAAAATTTGAAACCAAAATCAAACCGAATTTTATAAATAACCAAATATTTATTCTATTTCTGAAACTAAAATAACTAAACCAAACTAGAATCAAACCAAAAAACTAAATGGGTATCCATAATTTTAAAATATAAATTATGTACCTATAAATATTTATTATATTTAATTTCTAAATAACCAAATATCCTAAAAATATAATTTATAAACTTAACTACCTGAAAAACCAAATTACATGGATATATTTTTTATCCAAATTTTTAAAATTAACCATAAATGTCGAAGCCTAATAGAGTATCAACATTTAAATGATCGAAAGAAAAGATTCTAATTGTACAAATTATTTAACTCCTTTTAATGGAGTACATATGTGGCTTATAGACGGATTAATCTATAAGTATTGTTTTAATATTCAACCTAAATTCACGATAGAATCAATAAAATTGGTGATTTATATATAATCTTGTTCGGATTTAATGAAAAAATATGAACTAAAAATCTAATAAAACTCAAAAATTTGTCATTGACCCGTGACATGACATTTGCATACCATGTAAAAATCTAGAAAACTGTGATAGTATTTCTAAAGTTTTTTGATTAAACTTCTCGTATCCTTTTGAATAGTACATATAAATTGAATAAACTATTTGATTTGTAATTCTATACACTTCAATTAAATATTTAATATATCACTCGAAGAAAATGGTAATAGAAAAGACTAAAATTTGTTGATATAAGTATATAACATTATTAGTTTATCTTCGATTTTGATAATCTATTATAAGTTTTTATTTTACTTTTAGATTAAAATTTAATTTTCTAATTATTTTTACTTAGTTGTATATTATCTTAACTTTTAGTCAACATTTTAATTTGGTATTTAAAAAATAGTCAAAATATTCTGTTTTCATGACAGAAAAATAAATTCAAATAAAATCTTTTAAATATGTAATTAAATTTAAATCTGTCAAGGTACATTCATATCGAGAAATAACTGGGTCAATCCAAATAAATTTGTCAACATTACTTAAAATTTTCTTAAATTATTCTTTTGTAAAATATTCAAGAATAATCTAAAATACTATAGAAAGTTATATAATAGCTTATATATAGATTAAAGAATTTGAAAGAGTAAGAAAGAGAAGTGTTGGACAATTCTATAAAATCGATCTCACCTGCTGATTCGGTTCGACGTACATCGTCCAATAAAGAGGTGAAGTTGTATACTCCCTCTGTTTTTTAAAGATACATATTCTAGACTTTTTACATATATTAAGAAATCACATTAAAAATGCATTGATTTTTGTGAATAACAATTTTCTATAATTTTTAACCAATAAAAATCCAATAAACACAATTAATTTTTTTGAAGTTAACAGATTTTCATTAAATAATACATTAGAAAAGTAAAAAATGTATCTTTTTAAAACAATTTTTTTTTCTAGAATATGGATCTTTAAAAAACAGAGGGAGTATAAAAGAAATGATACCCTCACTTGTAATGTATTCACTAAGTAATAAAGAATCATTAATCAAATATTTTGAATTGAATTTTCCGTAAAATTAAAATTCCATAATTAAATATGAATGAATATTAATATATACACTAGATCTTAACCCGCCCAATTGGGCGGATCTTTATTTTTATTATATATATAAAATCTTGAAAAACAAAAAGTTAATGGGTACAACTTGTACTACTTTAGTTTACTCTGATAAACAATATTAAAGGCTGATTCGCGCATCCGCGTGGATATTGGGATGGTCTTTGTTTTTAGACTTTGTATTTCGTAATTGTATTGTGTAATCACAGACTTCCGTGAAATGTTGGGAGCAAACCAAAGGAGTATATTGAATCTGTTTGTAAAACGAATAAATGGATAGCTTATTTATACAAAACTCATAATGGTTTTAAATCTTACCATGTGTATTAAATGTGTTTTTAGTTAGCTTAGAATATTTGAGAAATACAAAATTATAAGGATATGAAAAATTTGATTCCTTTTTACATCTAAATTATGTTTTAACGAACAAATAAATTTATAGTAAAACTTTGTTATGGAATAATAAAAAAATACCCAATTTTTGATACATCGAATTATGTGTGTTTATAGTAAAATTTTATAGTAAAATTATGTACATTTTAAGTTATGTGTTTTATAAATTTAGTTAAATTCAATATAAAATATAAAGAATAAATAATTATAACTACAATGGCTGGCCCAATTAAAAATGTACTAAACAAAATAGTCCATAATAAAATAAATGTGGCCCAACTATATACTAAGATTTTTTTCCGGGAAAAAAATCTGTTTGGTCAAACCTAACCAATTAAATAATTATGATAATATTTCTGAACCCAAATAGATAAGGCTAACCCCATTCGTTTTAATGTGAAAAACAATTATAGGCCCACTCGTTTTAATGTCAAAATACACAAGTGTTATTGTGATACAAACAGGCCATTCCGTTTTTTGTTAGTGTACTATCATAGTTGCCAAACAAATAGATTTTAAGTCATATCCCTATTACCAAACAAAAGCTTAAAGTACTTCTACTTTAATAAGATAGATATGATTCTGTCCGGTCCCTAACGTGGATCCCCCTTTGACGCCACCTAACACTTTTCATAAATCCTTCCCACCTGGCCACCTACCTCACCAGTAACCACTCATGGTTTTGCCATTTATCTTGACTCTTCTCCTCATAAAATCATATTACATTCGTTTCTTTTATATTTTTATAATTCCACGTACAATTACAAAATTTAAGACTTTAAATCTTTATAATATATTGTTTATACGTATATTTGGCTAGCTATTTATAATGATGAGTCACTATAATTTTTTGAGAAATTGATATATCATTACGTATATTGAGATGGCAAAAGAAGTCAACAAGACAAAATCAACAACTACCACCCCTCATGATACTAGAATTTTTATATGTTAAATATATCAAATATTTTCGACCATTGCTCCTCTCCCACCAAACCCAACTCCATATGTCTCTCCTACCATCATCCCGATTCCCGACCTTTCATTTCACCCACCTTAATTTATAAATTATTTTGTTGGATTCGATTATCCGAATATGTTCACAATTTAGGGCAGCTAAAGTGTCTTTGACTGAATTTGGACATATTTGCAACAAGTATCTAATGGCGGATCCAACTTTCTAAAGTTATCACACATCAATTATATTTTACTCCTAGTAAAAGACTAAATATTTAACGGGTACCAACAAAAATGGGTCACAGAGCCACCACATGTATCTCTTTTGTTTTACACTTCTAAATTATTAGGATTTGCGCAAATTAAACGAATCAAACAATTTTAGACGCTCTCTACCTTTGATAAAAAAAAAGACGCTCTCTAACATCCAAGGTCCTACGTGAACCATACAATGTGTATTTCGTTACTATAATCAAATTTGACGACACAATTTAAAAAAAAAAAAACTATATCCTAATAACATCCATGTATGTTTCTATGAAATTATGTTGCCAATTTCTTGTGACTTACCTAGCAATCAAACGGCAAAGCTGGTTGGTTTGCTATGATTTTACACGTGAGTTTGACTTGTATTTTTTTTGTATTATAAATACGTGGAAATTTACAGGAAACCATTACTTGTTCTTTTAAAACAATATTCACTAGTTCACAGCAAATACTCTTAATAATATCGATACATACTTGTGAATACTGAAAAAAACATTTCAAGTACAACAATGGAAGCTTCTTGTCTGAATAGAACTTACAAACAAAATTTTGTCTTCTGAACAGTTAACTTTTTCTTCTGTGATTCTACACAATTCTTTCTTTTGTTGGCGGTTACAATTGAGTGAACTTACAAAATAGAGATGATAATTTCAAGTCTCATCAGTTACGTAAAGATAATTTAGCAACCAGCTTTTGTTCATGACCCAAACAAATTTTGGACTTTTATGAATTGAAAAAAAACTTACATTAATAGAAGAGAAATTGCATCCAAAAACCTTAAAAAAATATATAATTCACTCTTATGCACATAGCAACACAACTTCTATGATATGTCATATACTAATGGTATTTTGGATGAAAATACCTTTATGTTTTTTTCACGTTCAGATGTTTGATTCGCATGTGCTAATTTGACTAGTGATGTAAATTTTCAAAACTAACAGAGTTCGTTGGATCTAATGGCGGCGATTGATCGTATAAACTTTTTTTTTTGTTTCAGTACAAAATCTATTACGGATCAGTGCAAGAATAAAAAAAGAAAAGAAAAGAAAAGGATTGAAACTTGTGAAGGGTAGATAACAATCTTAAACATGTCGTCAGCTGAAAAAGATGAACAAAGTTGTGAAATAGTAAATCAGCGCAAATTGGCCTAGTGAATTCGAAGGAAATTCAGCCCTAATATAGATCCGCGTTTGATTCGCGCTGGCCACGGAATGACTTGGACCTCCTAGAAAGTATAGACGCATGCTGATTCTAAATTCAGGAAGATTAGCCGGTTGACCACGACCACCTGATCACCTTTTAATTAATAAAAAAAAATTCTGATATAGTATATTCTATTTTCGGTTGTAGCAAATAGAAAAGAAACTAAACTTCATTTTCATATAAACATTTGTATATCATTGTTATGAGCTGATTTATCTAGATTTCTCAAATGGAGAAATTCATGATCCAATGCAACAAATTTATCTCATCTTGCTTTGTTGTTGTCTTCTAACAACCAATATGTTAATCGTTTATAAAATATTATAAATATCTTGCTATCCTATTTTATTTTATAAAGTATAGTATGTTATAGCCTATTCATCCTCGTTTTATTTCATTCTTTTTTTTAACACTGGTCACTGAATACTCATATTAAAAAAAACCACCAACACAAGAAAGTTATCCTGTGTGAGGAGCGACATTACAAAGAGCCGACTTAGTTAGTAGGTCAGCCTCAACGTTTGTTATCTCACTAATTCACCGTTAATAAAATCAGTGAGAGAGGTCGCAACATTAACGTCCATCACTTTTAAGCTATCTTGTCTGTAATAACATAGAGATAATCACCACGTGAATAACAAAATCTAAATGTTCGTTTAATATTTCAGTGATATATTACAGTTTTCACACAAAAAACATTATAATTAAATAAACGTATGTGGGTGCGTTTAGTTTATGTTCGATGAATCATGCATCTTCGGTGGGTGACATGGACCATGGCGTAACATCCATGGGGTAACTTCCCAGCACCCTTAGGAACGACGTGTACTCCTGAACCTCTGAAAGCGCGTTCTGTGCACGCGTTTCCGCCATGGACGCCTCGAAATCAACGTAGAACATATACTCAAAGTTCTTCGCCGTCCCGAAGCTCCCGTCTCCGACAACCCTGAGAGGGCGGTTGTGGTGCGGCCGCGACTCGATCTTGGTCAAGCTGATGTTTCGGAAAGCGAAGGCCGAGAGGACTTTGAAGAGGACACTGGTTCCTTTGTGTTCCTGAGCCGCAAAGACGATGCTAGTTTTAAAAGGCCTGTCCGTGCGCGGTATGATTGGTTCACGCGCCAACATCAGGAACCGCGTGACGTTCCCTGTGTCGTCTTGGATCCCGTCGGCTAAAATCTGGAGGCTGTAGAGCTCAGCGGCGCGCGCGCTCGCCACAGCCGCAGTGTCGTGGAGGCCGTTAGCGGATATATACTCTGCCGCAGCCGCCGTATCGTGGAAGGCCTCACGCGCCGCGCGTGGGGTGAGTCTGTCGAGTGATCTTTCCGTCTGAGCCAGCGCCTGCGGGTGAGATATAACTCGCGACACGCAGTCCGTTCGGACACCCGGAAGCGCGAGGAGACAGTGGTGGACCGGGATCTGAACTTCGCCGACGATGTGGAGACGGTGGCGGAGGAGGAGATCGTAGTTCCGGTGAATCGAACCGCCGAGGGAATTCTCCACGGGAAGGACGGCTCTGTCGGCGATCCAAAGCTCGACCGCCTGAAACGCGACGTCGAATTGGTCGCACGGAATGGCTTCGCAATTTGGATATGCTTTTCCGGCGGCTGCTTCCGAGTAAGCTCCGGGAACTCCTTGATAAGCTACTCGGAGGTTAGAACCGTGCAACGGAGCCGGAGATAGGTCGGTGATCGTTAGCGGTTGAGCCTGTGATAATTTTCCGTTGGTTGTTGTCTCGACGGGAACGAGGCTGAGATCGACGGAGCCGTTCTTGTGAGCATCAACGGCGGCGAAACCACCGGGATCTTCAACAGAGGCAACTTTGCTTGATAAAATGGCGCATGAGCTTTGCCAATCTGCTCGGCTCACGGAGACGCCGTTGCGGAAACTGAACGGCTCCGACCTGTAACCGCACTTGACGTTCAACACGCGCTTTGACATCGCGTTGGTGGGACGTGCAGTATTAGCCGTCAGATTTGTTGATCGGAACTTGAGATCACACGACGTAGCGGCTTGCATTTTGTTAAGGATGGTAAGATGATGACGATATGAATTTAAGAGTGAAAAACGGCGGCGTATTAACGATATTAAAGTTTTGAAGCTTGAGTTCTTTCGTATGAGAGAGAAGCTCAAGCTGAGAGACAATGGAGAAGATGAATGTTCTTATATAAACATACTAAAACTAATGGAAGAAACTTTTGTTTTTTCTTTAGCCGAAAAAACGTTTCTTTTTCATGGAAATTCGGTAAAATTCTTCACCTACCACTTTTTTTTTCCCAAATTGAAAATATATTAAAGGCCCAAAGCCCATCCGATACCGGACCGAAGCCCAAAACACATACAAAAACAACTAAAGCCCAAACGATACAACGGGCATAAAAAAAAGTCTAATGGGCCACAGCCCAAAACCACCACCGACACATTGAGAAGCGGAAAGCCTGGTGAGACGCAGACTCGACACGTAGAAGGATCTGCACCTTTCCCGCTGCACGCGTCGTCACCGCATCAACTCAGCCACCACCACCGCAACTCGACTCGAAACGCCTCCGACGCTACACCGCCGGAGCCACACTCAAGAGACCTCGTTCGTCAGAGCTTAGAGACCAACCAGCCTCCTAACGAAACCATCACCGTTCTCCACCGATCTTTTTTCACGGCGGAGTGTTCATCGAACCTCGAGACCTCCTCCGCCTTTGAACCGCTTGAAACCCTAGACACGTGATTTGAGAACCTTCGTCTACTCGCCGGAAAGCTTCACCGGCCACCAACCTTCAACTCGCTAAAACGACATCAAGCTACACCCGAGCTCTCATCCCGCACCGTTGCAAACCACAAATTCATCTACACCGAGGAACATAACCAAGCATCCTCCACTTTCTTCAACTAAAACCGACTATTCTCCTTTGACGGAAAGGAGCCACAGCGGTGGACCAAAGTCGACCGTCCACCCACAGAGAGATGCGACGACAGACGCAAAAGAGTAAACCCGAAATAAAAAACGAAACGAAAAAAGGGAATCTAGACAATAAATAGAGAGAGAAAACCGGATCGACGGTGGCTAAAGGAGCCCACTCCGTCGGTCGGAGAAGCTTCTCACAGTGACGTTCTCTTCTCTCTCTTTTTCTCTCTCTATTTCTCTCTCCTAGGAAAAAAGTGTGTCTTCACCTACCACCTTCCTTTTAGTTTCTTTATTTTTTATATTTTTGTATTATTTTGTTTTTGTTTGTGAGATATTAATTTCCTCTTTCTTAAAGCTATTGCGATGGAAAAAAATATATGAGAAGATGCATAATAACATAGTTTTTTTCGTAGGACATGAAACTATCCAGAAAGCGACCATTTACAGAGGGAAGGTCATTGCGTCAACCCAAGAACAGAACATTGGTTTCTGCGAATCTGCCAGGCTTCTTTTAATCGAGATTTATTATATTAGAATGGGATCAAATTAATAGGGCAGAGTGAAAAACAACTTGTAAATATCTGTACCGAAACCTTTGCAGGAAAATGCAATAACAGAAGGGGAACGCAGACACAAAAAAATATAAAGCCTAAACGCATTTCTACAAAAGACTCCAAACATATCTTTTCAATGCTTGTTATTTTTTGTGAAATATAAAAACAGTTTTCACAATACCCACACAAGCCTAACAAGGTTTTCTTCATTCCAAAATAAAAAAATAAAAACGAAGCTTAAAGAAGAAAAATTTATCAAAAGTTTACCGTCCGTGGCCAAGGAGAATTGAGTGAGTGACGAATCTAGAGTCGTCGCCAGAGGAAGAAGAGTAAAACGACGCGGAGAAGGTGTTGGTAGCGTGAGAAGCAAGGAGTAACTTAGAACCAATACCAGGAGAGCTTAGGGAGATATCAGGCAGCTTTAGGCTTCCATTCAAGTACTGCACAACTTCTTCCATCGAAGGTCTCATCTCCGCCAGAGCATTCGTGCAAAGCAACCCAACTTTCAACGCCATTTCCACTTCCTCGGACGAGATCTCACCGCTCATTCTAACATCCCTAGCTCCGAACAAAGAAGCCGTTTCCCAGCATTGGCAGACCCACTTAACTAAATACCTTTTCTCCTCAGGCAACGCAGGGTCGACAGGTCTCCTCCCACACGTCACCTCGAGTAAAAACGCACCGAAGCTATAAACGTCGGTCGCAGTGGAAGCTCTCACTGTAGTAAGCTCCGGTGCCATGTATCCAATGGTCCCCACAGCGGCGGTTGTAGCTGCTGCATTGTCCGCCCAATCATCGTGAAACCTCGCCATGCCGAAGTCCCCTAACCTCGCCTTGAGTTCAGCGTCTAGCATAACGTTGGAAGCCTTGACATCCCGGTGGAGAACAGCTTGGGGTGCTCCTGCATGCATGTAACCGAGAGCCGAAGCTACGTCCTTGATTATTTTAAGTCTTCGGCGCCACGAAAAAGGCGGTTTATCGTCGTGGAATAAGTACTGGTCGAGACTACCGTTGGGCATGTATTCAGACACAAGAAGCAACTCACCTTTTCTTCTGCAGTAGCCGAGAAGCGGGACGATATTCTTGTGCTTCAAGTTACCCATGCTCACGATCTCAGCCACGAACTGCTTCATCCCTTCGCCTTCGTCGCGGTGGGACACTCTTTTCACAGCTATCAGTCCATCGCAAGGAAGAGTTCCTCTGTACACTTCTCCGAAACCTCCTTTCCCGAGGAGTCCACCCTCGTGAAACCCTTTGGTCGCATTGTACAGAGTTTTATAGCAAAACCGGTGCGGACCGTATTCTTCTTCCCACTCCTCTCTTACTTCAGCGTATTTCCTTCTCCTGTAGACAAAAGCTGCTACGAGAACAGCCAAAACTATGACTGCCAGTAACACCAAGAGGATAATCAGCAGCGTCGATGGTCTCCAGGTTCCACATTTATGAGTAGGAACTCTAGGAAGTTTAGTGGCGTCCAGGGGCTCCAGTGACGCACCGTTTCCACTACTGAAGCTCCATCCTAGTATGTATTGGTAGCTTCTCAGTGTTCCTGTGGCTCCAGAGAAGCCAATGAATATCTTTCTATCCGGGAAAATTTCGGAGAGGTTGATAGAGGTTGATAGAAGAGGCTGACTTGGCTTCTTCTGATTATTCTTAAGAGGTGCCATCGTAACATTAAGCACGTTTCCTATGTAGTCCACCCAGACTTGAATAGGGTCTCCACTGGAGAGCTCCATGGTTTCGTTCTTACCTTTAATATCGGAGAAGTAAGCAGCGGATGCAGATTCGACAGAGGTAAGGTTGTTGACATTGATACCAACGTGATTAGCATCTTTGTCGTCGAACTCAGCGCTGAGGGCAGTGTCTAGCTCAACAGCAACTAGGTGAGAAGAAGAAGAGGAGTTTACATTAGTCGAGATGTTGAAAAGTCCCAAGTACTGCGTCACGTCTGCATGCGAGAGATCAGTGGAGGCAGATAAAACAAAGGCGATACCGTGACCGCCAGATCCTGGCTTAGGAACCAGAGCACACACGAAATGTGTTGAGAAAGACAGTGACTCGGGTGAAGTGAACTCGAACGGTTTCTTGTAGAAAGCATGACCCATGCTCTGTCCGGATCCGTTGGTTAACCGCAACTGTCCTTCTGGAAGAACTTTGGCAACCCCATCGGTATAAAGGTCTGCTTGGTGAAAACCATTGTAGATAAAATCTGTCTCCGGTTGGCTTGAGATGCAGATAAGATGAACACAAAGGATCATCCATATCATAGGCAATACGTGAGGCATATGTGACAAAAACAGAGAATCTGTACTATCTTGAACGAATCTTGTGTTCTGCAAAAATTTTGGATGATGATAGATTATATCTCCTACTGCAAAACAGGTTCAACTCAGAAACTCTGTAATATGAAGTCAAAATATTTTTCATTGTCATCTTTATGAGTTCACCATGTAATGATATTACTAACCAAAAAACAATGACAACACATGTTAAAATAAATATTATCCACTAGTCCCTATGATCAATCAAGGGCAAGCCCCACCAACCTGAAGTCCGAATCTCTACTTAATCAAATTTACATGTCTATATAAATACTTTCAACAGAGAAACATTTCAAAAGTCAAAGAAAAAGGTTCACAGTTATCTATAATGGCTTTCACCAACCAATTAACTATTATTTGCAACTCTAGTGTTCATGAAACCAAGCTGAATTTCATCATTTTAATACGAACAAGAAAGAACAATGTTGATTAGATATATAGTAAAATCCTACATTACTGAAGTATACGTGACATGCAGTTTTCGTGTTCATCAAACAAAACAGTTGAAAGTTATACATGGTTATCAATTATCATACAGGAACTAAACCAGAAAAATACCTGAATTTCACGTGGAAGCAGTTCAAAACGACAGGATTGGTGCACCTCATTAGCTAAATTTTTCGGAGAAGAACAACCATATATATATAGGCCGGTGCAGGTCCATAAAACTGGGGAAATTCTATCAGACTCACGAGTCACGACTATTCTAACTAAGGAATTGTTCAACATGGTATAGTCAAAGGGTAGAGCATTTTAAGATTTTGAAGCAAAAAGACCTAAGCGAAGATTCCTTCCCCCCACCAGGTACGCACAATGAAGTCTAGTTGAGTGGAAACTAGCGCAGTCCCATGCGTGGAAGCAAACTGTTACATCATCTCGGACTGATTTGAATGGCAGAGATTGATCGGTATACCATGTGGCTATTTTTTAATTCATTGATTTAGGATTTTTTTTCTAAATATTTATATAATTTTCGTATATGAAAATCCAATAATAAATGGAATAAAAGAGCAAGATCAAATTCCAAACCCAGAAAATTTCATTTATCATCTAGAAGAATTTTTTATCTATTTACATAAAAGTCATTAGAATAGACCATTAACAATTTATTTATGTTCCTACAATTTTGATACGAGAAATTCCATAACATAACACTAAAAAGATATAAGCATAAATATAGTACCTAAAGATTAAAATAACTAAAATGTTTCATTAAATATGTAAATAGACAATTAATAGGTATAATTGAGGTGTCCTGGTGTGGGATAGGATTTTTCTTTTAAATATTTAAAAGTTAAAATAAAATTTTACAAATAGTTCAAAAACAATTTGAGATTTCAAAATAGAAAAAAAATTTGAAAATAATTTCACGAATATAAAAATTTTGAATTGAAAATATATTATCCAAAAATAATTAAATAAAATTTTATTTTTATTTATTTAAATAATTATTTATGTTTATATATCAATAAAGTAACCGTCTTTTACATCTTTAAGGAACCTTTTTGGTCATTTTTATATGCTCTTTTAATAAAAACTCATTTTATTATATTTTTGAAAATTGCCCTTTTGATATTCCATATACTAACTATTGTTACATTTTTAATAAGCTTCAAATAATGAGACCCAGTAGCCTAACTCAAGTAACTTTTTTTTTCATTTTTGTCAAATTTTACATAACTTATATTAATGATATAGTTTATTGATATAATTGTATCCTATAATATGGACTTTCTTATATATATATATATATATATATATATTTTATATAATTGTGAGGATTCCAAAGACTTTTTAAGTTCAGAGACTAATCCGACGAATCTTTGTATACGGTACTTTTATCCTATTGTTAAGGAAGCGGCTAGATGTCCAATGCTATTCAAACCTAGGTGGAAACTAGTTTTCCGAAGGAACTCCGAACCACTAGACTAAAGCGACTTGGTTATCGGATATATAATATGCTTCTGCTTCTAATTTATTAATTTATACACTTCTTAACTTCAATTCATCAGATGTGTAAAGCTGTACAACTTCTATATACCATTATAAATATTATAAATTTTAGTAACTATTTTAATGTATGTATTGTCTATTTATATTGATCTCAAAAGATTTCTAGATCTATAGACTAATCTCACGAGGCCTTGCATCCAGATAGGCTTATCCTATCATTAAGGGTGTGGTTAAATAGCCAATACTACTAGAATCCAGGATACAAACTCACGAAAAAGTTCTAAAACACTAAGCCAATGCGACCTGGTTATCGAATATATAATTTACTCCTACTTCTATTTATTTATACACTTCTTAACTTTAATTCATCATATTGGTAAAGCCGTACAACTTCTATATACCATTGTAAATATTCGAAATTTTACTGACTATTATAAGGTATGTACTGCTATTGTCTATTTATATTGATAATATAATTTGGTTATGTTTCAATTTTTGATATAGTTTTAATATGATGATGATAATTTGTTTAAGACCATTGTCTTTTCTTTCAGGGTTTTTTGATAGTAAGAGCATGAGTTCTCCTGGTTTCTTTTATTTCCTTGATGCCCCAAAGCATAGAAAGTTTTACGACTATGTAAAGAGCGGAGAGCACGTCTCCCATATTGTGGATCTAGGGGTATCCCATGATCATGTTGTAGGATGAGGAGTTGATGTGGTATATATGTGGATTAGCTTAGATATATTGTTGTATCGTCTATTAAATAAAAACTAATTTATACTTGATTTGACTGCTTATATATCGATTAAGTTATTTATAATTTCAAATTTACATAGTTTATTTGTTTACTGTAGTCCTTCAAATTATCAAAAAGATGCTATATTTATAGTTCTACATAAAACATTAATACATAAGAAGAGCGTGAATATGCTCCTGAAGAATAGATTATTGTGGAACTGATCTTGAAATAGTGTTGTTGCAACTATATAAATAGTAAATATCATCTAGAGTTATTTTTCAATAAATCATTTTTAAAATTCGTGGAAGAAACAATTTTTTGATGATTTTTTTTCAAAAAAAAACATTTTTTTATCATTTCCTTATCTTAGACCATTTCTAATGGTTGATTTTAATTGTCAAACTAAATTTAGAGTATTTCAAAAGTAAGTGAATGTAATTTGATCCAATTATAAATTTTATATGTAGGTAAACTATATCAATTAATATATTATTTTCTCTTTTCTTTTGTTTTAACAATAACTTAACTAAAATAAGTTACAATATTAGAATCATTCCCTCGATACAGTATTAAATATTATAAAATAGCAACATCAGAACTTTGGGATCACTTTCATTTTATTTTAACTTTTTCTTAATTATTTGTGAAAATTGGTAATTATAGAATAAATTTCTCAGTCAAATCATCTTATATTGGATTTAGAAACGTAAATCTTGGTTAACATCTATAAATAGAATTGCGGATATTTATTTTCATTCATAACAGTTGGATATTTATTTTCATTCATAACAGTTGATGTCATTCTATAATTTTCTTTACACCTCTCCATATTTTTATGTTCTTCACAAGAATGCCTAAACATGGTTCTCGTTCTGTTGGGTATTCTAAAGAAGAAGATAAACTTTTATGTCAAATTTATATGAAAGTTTCTCAAAATCCAATCACAGATTTTTATCAAACAGCAGATCAATTCTGGGATTATGTGGTAGAAGCTTTCAAGAATGGTACACCCAAAACTTCGAGTGAACGTTCAAAAAAATCTCTTCAGTGTCGATTTCAAACGATCGAAAGAGCAACAAAAAAACTACATGCATGCATCAAACAATGCGAAAACAGACATTCAAATGGTGTTTCAAATGTTAATATTGTAAGTTTAATTTATAAACATTAACTTATTCATTGTTATATGATTATTTACTGATTCTATTTTAATATTGTGTATAGTGCAATCAAGCTAAAGAAATGCTAAGGGAAGATCCAAAATTCAAATCTGGTTGGAAATTTGATCATGTGTGGAACATTATTAAGAATTCTGAAAAGTTTAAAGATGGTGTTACTTATGCTAAAAATGTATCAGATTCTTGCGGTTTCGAGACTACATACTCAGATTCAGAGAATCCAACAACTAATTCTGAGATACAAGCATTTCCAAGCGTACCTTCATTTTCTATTAACGTAGGTGGCAAAGATGATTCTATTGGTGGATCACTATCTCAACAACAAATTGGTGGATCCTTTTCTCAACGATCAATTGGAGTAAGAAAAGCTACGCTAAAAAGAAGAAGCAATGATCGAACATCGGCTGTAACCAAGATTTTTAAAAAAGGAAACAGACAACTTCTGAAACATTTAATGGAGACAAGTGCGCACATACAACATTATATGGAGATTCAAAGTAAGAATTATGCATTAAAAAAAATTAAGGAAGAAAATACTTTTTTACTTCAAGACTTGAATTCCATACAAGATTCAAATATTCGTGCTTACGTTCAAAGTGAACAAAAAAGAATATTAAGAAATAGGGTTGATCAAAAAGACCCTTCTGCATCTACTTCGTTCGAGAAATAAATGCATCTGGAAGCCATCTACAAAACAATTAAGTTACTAGTTTATATTGTTTTTAAGTTTTTTTTGAAACAACAATTCTTTTATTTATATTTTTTTTTTGGTTATTGAATATGTTATTTTAATTTATTTTATTTTACTCTAATTTATTTTATCTTTTTTATATTGTCTAATTTAGTATTTTCCATCTTAAAATTAACTCATCAAAAATTTATTTTAGACTTTTACATTTTATATTAGAGAAAATATTAATTATTATTGGTGATGATTTTATTTTAAAGTAGAATTAAACAAAAAATGAGTATATAGTGAAACTTCTATAAATTAATAATGTTGGGACTACACCAATACTATAACTTTTTATTAATTTCTAGAGTTTATTAATTTATCGATATATTAATTGAACCAAAAAATCAGGTTGAGACTATAAAATTATATTATTTTATAGAAGTTTTTAGTGTATATTAATTTGTAAAGTATTAATTTAAAGAGGTTATACTGTACTATTAAAGATATTCTTGTGTCCAACTTCAAAGTTTGCAACTTGTTTAGGAAATAAATACATTTGAAAAAATCTCTTGCTAACCTTTTACAATTAAAAGCAAAGGGAGGATTTAACAAATGGTAAAATACAAAAAACAATTAAATAAAATTTCATATTCTAATGAATTGGAAAATTAGGCTACAAATTGCATAGAGAAAACGAAATTTAAAGGATATATCACCAAAAGAAGATACATTAAGCATGTATCAAACACTCAAATCTCATGAAATAAATCAAATCACAGAACCAATCACAAAACGGTGGCGATAATATGAAACTACATGTTTTACCGTAAATACATAATCATATTCATGTTAGGAATGCATTAATTCAAATGTCAGTATTAATTTCTGTGATTAAAAATGATATTTTTGTAACAACACAATATATATATAAGAATCATATTTTAACAGTATAAAATTAAATAATAAATAAACATAAGAGTTAAGAGGTAAACAATTATTTTCCAAATAGTAGTATACTAATCTAAGTTTGAATGTAAGAGATCATCAAGAAAAATATCTATGAAATTTATTTTTTTACTTAATAGTATTTAACTAAGCATAATTATAATTTTAGAATTTTAACTTGGTACTAACCACTTTAATCAGTCTAAGTTTAATGTAAGAGATCATAAATTATCTATGTAAAATTTAATATATTACTTGATTAGTATTTATTATGAATTATTACATTTTTAACTTTTTATAAATTGAAACATATTATTTGGGAATAACAATAAAATACACATATATATTTGAATTATCTTAATTATTCAATCTGCTAAATTAATAAAAATTTAATATTAAATTTGTTGTTAATATTATAACAAACTAACAAAACGTAATTAACAAAATCAATACATTAATAACATCGAGTTTTCTAAGGTGCTTTTTCTTTAGCATTTATTGCTGTAAGGTCTGATCATTCGGATTCGGGTTGGATATTTTGGATTCTTGGGTATTTTGGTATAGAGGTCTAGGTTCCATTCAGGTATTTTTTATATATTGGATCGGATTCGGATATTTCTATTTTGGGTTCAGGTATTTGGATATAACCGAAATGACCAAAATATTTAACAAATTATTCTGAACTAGAGAAATTAACCGGATTTCAATTTGGTAGGTGTGGAATTTTCTAGATTGCATGGAAATTTCATCGGATATCCGCTTTCCGCTGGATCGAAATCAGGATCTTGTGGAAGCTTACATAATCATGCTTTTAGAATATCGTATTTAAAATATGTTAGAAGCTTACGATTCCATTTTGAAATCACGCTTTCGTTTTAAAAGATACAATGTTATAAATATAAAATATAAAATCATATTTTTGTTTTATATCAAATCTAAAATTAAATAGTATGACATATGGAGTATAGAAATATAAAAAAATTAAAACTAATACTATAAAGTTTCTTTATAAATTGAGGTTTTTATTAAATATAGAGCATATGTATCATACATATTGTGTTAATTATTTATTAAATATTAAAAATAGTTAATATAAAATGAGGGGTCAGTTTAGAAAATGGGAGAAATTAAGCGCCCATATGTGAAATTTGACGTGACATTTTCTGCCCCCACCAAGACTCAAACCCACAATTGCCACATGATGGATAAGAATATAAGATAACTCGTTAAGATCTTTTTTCTCTTTGATCAATCTTCACGTGGGTTATGGTCCCTACCTGTGTATGCGGTGTTACCATTCTTCTATGTGTGTTATATACTTCAGTAATATTTTTTTTTTGTAACTTGCTTCAGTAATATTGTCCACAATGATTCCGACAAAATATTTTAATCTATAGTAAACAGGTCCGATATTTATAATCAAGTTTGGCTGTGATCCATTGGGATGATCGGTCTGTAGACTATGTATTAGTTGCGCCGTCGAACAAAGTATACTGTATACATAATACATTGCTTCTCCGACTCTTGGTCTAACGTAACATGTTAAGATATGCAAATGACCTAACTGTACGGACATATTTTTACCATTACAATTACTAAAAAGAAAGGTTCACTGCGTTTTAAAATCCTTTTGTTAATAATACCCCGTTTCTGCATTTGCTCGGTTTAGTATGTCGTTTCAAAAAAAAAACATATGGCGTTTCCATATGACAACTCACTCCCACCAATAGTCACTGACACAAATCAGAAACTTTTAAAAGAACATACCATCACTCGCACACAAGTGTGTCATGTGTCCTTGGAAATTGTATTTATTTTTTTCTGCTTTTCAAGTTACAACAACCAAGTTTTTCTGTGCTTCTCTAATATAGTAGGGGTTGTCTTATAGAGTTATATACAGACTAATCCAACATAATGTCGATAAGTCACGGACACTCGTGTCATTTATGAGCACCATATAAATTTATTATTAAAAGCATCTCCGGTCTATTCCATTTTTTCTTCTAAAATAAAATAAAATGAAATACTCCCTCCGTTTCTTAAAGAGTGTCGTTGTGATATTTTTCACACAGATTAAGAAAGTTGTTGAAATATATGTAAATTGTAATTAATTATACCTTTTTAACTAATAGCATTTTAGATAAACAAAATTATTTATAAAATCAATGCAGTTTGCAATTAATTTTCAGCTGAAAGTTAGTATAATTTACATTGGAATTGTAAAATGACACTCTTTGTGTAATAAGAAAATGAGCTTAGAGTGACACTTATTATGAAACAGAGGGAGTATGCAGTAAAAAAACATTCTAACCCAATTTATTATCTCATTTCATAATAAAGTTTACTTCATAATAAAGTAAACTATTTTTTGTTTGTTAATTACTGTAAGATATGAAGTTAGGCTGTAGTATGCATCCTCTGTGTTAATATTAATATTAAGACAGTTATACAAAAGATGGATCATAAACGAGTTTGAGATATAATAGTTTTTTTTAATGTGTATAACCTTTAAAGGTTAAAAATGAAAAACAAAGCCATGTGGAATCAGAAACATAAGAGGCATGGGAAGATCAAATAATCCAGTGATGGAGCTAGAAAAAGACTAATTCAATCATGAACCCTAAATATTTTTTTATCTTTCTTGAATCTCTTCTTATCAAAACTTTCCCTCGTTTTAAAAAGCCTTAGCAAAATAAAATTTTCATCTCAAACTCTTTTTCAGTTGTTCTGGTGAAGATAATCTATTTCTTCCTACACAAGTTAACTTGCCAGGTAGTGTCCCCTTTGCTATCCTGCTGTTTCACTTGCTTTCCTACATAGTTTTCTAAAAAAGAAAAACAAAAGAGTTAAAACATTCTTAGAGAACATTTAAAATTTCCAACTCAATATTTATTGATGTTTTATTTGATTTGTACATGTGATTCGATTTGTATGTTCACCTTTAGGGTCAGTGGCGAACCTAGTAAAGCCAAGAAGGTGGCAAGTGCCCCAAAAAAAATTCAAATTTTGCATAATAAACCTCAAATTTTCAACTCTTATTGATGTTTTATTTGATTTGTACATGTGATTCGATTTGTATGTTCACCTTTAGGGTCAGTGGCGAACCTAGTAAAGCCAAGAAGGTGGCAAGTGCCCCACAAAAATTTCAAATTTTGCATAATAAACCTTAAATTTTAGTTATTTTTTCTTATTAAATATCATATTTTAGCCATATTTTTAATTTTATATGTGATTTGTCCCCATAAAAAGGATTTCTACATTGGCCACTGTTTAGGGTTATTGTCACATTTTGTGCGTTTGGCTAAAATGGGTAGAATATAATCACTGGAGTATATCTCATTTTATGTTGTCGAGTTTGGTCGTACGTAGACTAGTTTTCATGCTTACAGGGAATAAAAAAAACTGATTAAAGGATGTCACCTTTTTGTTGGAATGTCAGGTTTTTCATCTGTGAAATTCACATGGTAATTACATATATATATATATATATATATATATATACTGAACGTTTATAGTTATCCAACCCGAACAATATAAGTTTAAAATATTAATATCTTATGTAAATATTACAGTTACCATGCAAAAATTTACTCTTTTCATCTTTAAATAAAATCATTGTTATCATAGTGACTGAAAAAATAGTGCCACGTACGCTATAATTGTATTAATTTTATAGCAATAAAAACATATTAAAATGAAAATAATAAAAAATAAATTTATTAACTAGATAGGAAAAAATGCCCTTTTATAAAAAAAAAACTAGATAGGAAAAATTACACCGGCGTAGTTGTACAAAATGTTGAATTTTGATAATTTCACTTATACTAAAATCAATAATATGACAAGAAAAAAAAAAGACAGTATTTAAATAAGGAACTTTGTCAACACAATTTAGTTAAAAGTTTTCAAATAAAATAATGATTGAACGAATAGCTATGGAACTCAAGTCACCAGACAAGCTGAGAAATTAGCTCAGCTTCTGTTTTTTGTAACGACATTGTCCATTTTCCTAACGAAATGATTAATTTCATAACGAAATGACTAGAACATCCTTAGAAAATGCATGTGTTGTGTGGTACTGAAAACTCAAAAAGTCATGGAACTTTACAAACTTTGTATCTTCTTCTCTATTTTAGCCCCCCGCTTCAGAAGGAATTGTCACTCTCAACATTGGCATATTTCCAGTTCATCAGTTTTTTGTGGTCCATAAACCATGACTCTTCTCAAAAAAATTGATATCAACACATAACCTGCATGCAAACATATATATATATATCATGTTGGATATGTGTAGTCTATTCTTTCCCAAAAGAAGACACCAAAGAGACGAGATTCTTGTTATCCATGATAGCAATTTTATAGATTTAAACATCATGAGTGATCCATAAATTTTTACGACCAACATCTTGGAAAATTAGGTATAATATTATACTTTTTAGCTCTAGAGTAGTCTCTGAAATATCCTTTTAATTTAGATATTTGTCGCAATTTATTTACTATAGTATATTAAACCCTATTTTCTTTTAAAGCAAATTTTATAATTTTAAGCAAAACGATTAGCTTGACCACAAGACTAAACTTAAATAGAATTCATTTTCAAAATCTATCACTGTGGTTCTTATTACGGACTGAAAACCAAAACATATGGATCGAATAGAGTTTAACAAAATACCCTCATGATACTAAACTTGTATAGCCACGCAGATATAAAGATATACTTTGAACCTCGTTTGAATATTTGGAGAAAGAATCTTTTTTTTTGATGGATTTACCCTAGATTTTTCCATAGACCATTGATATCTCCAAGTAAAAATTCCATGACAGATAGTTTTAATATACATGACACGATAGTTTGCGGTTACATTTCTCTTTGTGGTTAAATAGATGCAACCATCATTCATGTCAATTCATTTCTTATAGAATTCACCTATCGTCACATACATACATATATATAGGGTTTTCATTTTTGGAAATCAAACAAAGCATCGAATACGAAGTGAACATAGTAACGTGTTTATTTTAGCAATATGATAAAATGTTATATATATTTCTGACAAAAAGGGCTAGTAAAAAAGTTTAATAAATACTTTATGTAGATATACATCAACATTTTTATTTGCCGATTTATATACGTACGTGCGGTGTCTATATCTATGAATCTAACTTTTTATATACATACAACTTAATTTTGGAACAGTTTTGTTTCCTTTGCAGAGAGCTAAGACATGGAACCAACAGAGAAACCATCGACCAAACCGTCCTCTCGGACTCTCCCTAGAGACACTCGTGGCTCTCTCGAAGTATTCAACCCATCAACCTTCCCGACCAGACCTGATAACCCTGTCTTCCGTCCAGAACCACCAACGTGGAAAAACTGGAGCGATCCACGTGACAGCCCCCAACCCCAAATTCAACCTCTGTCTGAGCCAGCTCCCTCTATTCCGGTTCGGTCTGAAGAAATCGCCGTCACAACCTCATGGATGGCTCTGAAGGATCCATCACCGGAGAAAATCTCCAAGAAGACGATCACCGCCGAGAAACCACAGGTTGCAGCTGTGGCAGCGGAGCAGAGAGCGGCGGAGTGGGGACTTGTTTTGAAGACTGATACTAAGACGGGAAAGCCACAAGGAGTCAGCGTGAGGAACTCAGGTGGGGCAGAGAATGATCCGAACGGTAAGAAGACTTCGCAGCGAAACTCAAGCAATTCTTGCCGGAGCTCCGGTGAAATGTCTGACGGAGATGTCGCCGGCGGAAGAGGTGGGATCCCGAGAGTATCGGAAGATCTGAAAGATGCCTTGTCGACGTTTCAACAAACATTTGTTGTTTCAGATGCTACCAAACCTGATTACCCGATTATGTATGCTAGTGCCGGTTTCTTCAACATGACCGGTTACACTTCCAAAGAGGTCGTCGGCAGAAACTGGTAAAACTATTCAAAACTAAAGCAATTCTTTAAAAAATTATGTTTTGGTTTATGAGATTACTACAAAGAATCTAAAACCATGTTTTGGTTTATAAGATTACTACAAAGAATCTAAAGCAATTTTTGACAGACCTCACTTTAGGATAATTCAGAAAGTTGTTGGAAAACACGTTGTTTTCTTGTAGTGTCTATAACATATTTAGGTTTAAGGATGGTTGCTAAAAGTTCATAACAATATCTTAAATGGTTTGATCAACACCTTATAAAACCTTAATTATTGTTGAAATTAAATTTTATTTCTGAGGCTAATAATTATTTTGCAAATTTGAAAAATAAGTTTATGAAGATCGCACTTTTTTGTTTTGTTTAGCCGATTTTTACAAGGATCAGGGACAGATGCAGATGAGTTAGCGAAGATAAGAGAATCATTATCTGCTGGGAATAATTATTGTGGGCGTTTATTGAATTACAAGAAAGACGGGACTTCATTTTGGAATCTTCTCACGATTGCGCCCATTAAAGACGAGAGTGGCAAAGTCCTCAAATTTATTGGGTTAGTCCCTTAATACACTTTTGTTTTACTCGTTTAAGTCCTTTATTTATTCGTTTTTCAAAATTCCATCCTTATGATGGGACTTGAGTTGAGTCTGTGGACCTGTGATTGCGTTGCTTTCTCCGCAATAATTCTAACAGTTGTCATTGGCTTATCTGATCATCGTCGACCCAACGGCCTTTTTCATTTTTAGTTTTTAATATAATGTTCTCTCGTGAATTGATATGTACAAGACATACTACTTTCCAACAAATTAATAACAGCGAGAATAATAAGATTATAAGATATATTTTTTGTTTGACAAAATAATTAAGAGAATAATACGTATTTTATATTTGGAGGAAAAATAAGATACAAAAGTATGTTCTGTTTTTTTTTTCTCTTTGGACCAGAATGCAAGTGGAGGTGAGCAAGCACACTGAAGGAGCCAAAGAAAAGACTTTGAGACCCAATGGGCTTCCTGAATCTCTGATTCGATATGATGGTATCTAACTCTTTTATTTTCATTTGTGTCCAACTTTCAAATCTAAAAAAAATTCTTAATTCACAAATACAACATTTTAGTTTTTGATTTTCAGTCAAACAAAAAAGTCCCTAATTTTCAATTTCATTGATTAAACCATTTCGAACATACACTTAACCAACCGTTAATACATACATCATTAACATATGACTACTCTATAAATCTCTAAATTTATTGTCTTATCCACTAGATTCATAACTCCTTCAAAATTTTAACGGATTTGACTTCAGAGCACAATAAGAGGCGGACCTAGATGAGAATTAAGTGAGCAAATGCCATTTACAAAAATAATATTATTTATTAGTTTTCTTGATCATCGAAGAACCCTGCATGGTTTAGTCTCCACTCTCCACTATCCCAAATGAATTATGTGCTGCATCTGCTGCTGATCACAATTTGAGTTTAACCTTCTTTAATCTCATGTCATATATTTTGACCTAAAAAGAGAGGGATTCAGGAGAAACTTTTTTTTCCAAATATTTAAAGATTTGATGGAGAAAAAAAAACAAATGAAATCAAACATTTGAGTGTTTAAGTAGAAAAATGGAATTTTGATAAATTTTAAAGATGTAAACATTTCTAAATGATATTTAACAGTTAATAGATTCTGATCCGTCCGGCTGATATATTTTTGTTTTATTTTTTTTTAATTATTATATTTGAGGTTTTAGTCATATTTATGTTTAATATTAATTTAATTTGATAAAATAATCATTTAAATAAATGAAATACATAGTTTGACATAATATTTATCAAAAATAGAATAGATTTTGACGGTTAACTAACCATCTGGTCAGAATGATTTGGTCAAGGAAAAAAAAAGGAATCTTTTTTGTCTATTTCTTTGAAATATTTTAATAAATTTAAAATTTGTTTTGTAACAGCCCGCCAAAAAGATAAGGCGACTAACTCAGTGACAGAGCTGGTGGAGGCGGTGAAGAGACCTCGAGCCTTAAGCGAATCAACCCATAGCCATCCCTTCATGAGAAAGTCGGAGAGTGATGAGATTCCCGCGAAACCTAGTCGGAGAATGTCTGAGAACGTCGTTTCCTCAGGTAGGAGAAACTCCGGGGGCGGGAGAAGAAACTCGATGCAGCGAATCAGCGAAAATCCCGAGAAGAAACCCGCAAAATCTTCTCGTCTTTCTTTCATGGGGTATATATTGCTTTTGACCCATAACTTTTAAAATGATCAATTTAGTCCCAAATGTTTCTTTATTTTCAAAAGTTAAAACGAACTCTCTGGTATTAGGATGAAGAAGAAGGGGCAGCAGTCTCAAGACGAGTCTATTGAAGATGGATTCATAGAGTATGGTGAAGAAGATGATGAGATTAGTGACAGAGACGAGAGACCAGAGAGTGTTGATGATAAAGTGAGGCAAAAAGAGATGAGAAAGGGTATGGATCTCGCAACCACACTCGAACGTATCGAGAAGAACTTCGTCATCACCGATCCTAGGCTCCCCGACAATCCCATTGTAAGAAACGTTAGGATAAAGAGAGCAAAAGCAAAAATAAAAAAAAACACTTTCTCTTCTTTTTCACTTCATGTTCTGAAAGAGTTTCATTTGCTTTGGTCCTCTGTTTCCAGATTTTTGCGTCTGATAGTTTCTTGGAGCTCACGGAATATAGCCGTGAAGAAATTCTTGGCAGAAACTGCAGGTACTACACTAACATGAACTAATTTAAACAATCGAGAATAGAGCATTTTTTTATATTATAGATATGTTTTTTAAAGGTTTCTGCAAGGTCCAGAGACTGATCCAACAACGGTAAAGAAAATTCGAGCGGCTATTGATAACCAAACCGAAGTGACGGTTCAGCTCATTAACTACACCAAGAGCGGTACTCAAACTTTTTTCGATAACCTTTAGATCAATCTGTGAATCAATGTAAAAGAGTCTTGAAAATTATGCATTGCTTTTTCCTTCTTTGTTACAGGGAAGAAGTTCTGGAACATTTTCCACCTGCAACCTATGCGTGATCAGAAGGTACAATGATTTCACATACATATGTATCTTGCCTAATACGTCACCTTCAAAGTTAATTTCAACATTACATTTTACATGTCATGGATTTTAGTCTATGAAATTCAAACTAAAAATATTGTATTCTCTGACATGTTATGGACAGGGAGAAGTACAATACTTTATCGGAGTGCAACTAGACGGGAGCAAGCACGTTGAGCCAGTTCGCAATGTCATTGAAGAAGTTGCAGTGAAAGAGGGCGAAGAGCTGGTCCAAACTCTACTCTCTTTAAATCCCTTATTTCAATTGTTATAGTAAGGTTCGAAACATGAGAGCTTAACCCTTTTTTCCCTGAAATCTGAGCTCTTCAGGTGAAGAAAACAGCTGTAAATATCGATGAGGCTGTACGAGAACTCCCTGATGCCAACATGGCAAGTGATTGATTGGATAACTTCATCTTAAAGTTTCGATTAGGGTTTGTTTATAAGGATATTTCTGATTGATTGTTTTCTTGTTTTATTGAAGACGCCAGAGGATTTATGGGCAAACCACTCAAAGATTGTTCATTCAAAGCCTCACAGGAAAGACTCACCCTCATGGAAAGCTATCCAAAAGATATTGGAGAGTGGAGAACAAATTGGCCTGAAGCATTTCAGACCGGTAAAACCTTTGGGTTCCGGTGACACAGGAAGGTCTGAATTAACTCTCTTTGAATCTATTAATGAGATAGTTCAAAAAAATTAAGCATTTTCGTCATCAAAGTTACAAACATACCTTTGTTGTTTCATCAGTGTCCATTTAGTGGAACTCAATGGAACAGACCAGTTGTTTGCAATGAAAGCAATGGACAAGACTGTCATGCTTAACCGTAACAAAGTAACCACAGTACCTTGAGCAACAATCTTGTTTTTCATGCTTTTGCTATAAAGGTAGAAAATGATGAAATTTTTTGGCAGGTGCATAGAGCTAGAGCTGAGAGGGAGATCCTAGATTTGCTTGACCATCCTTTTCTCCCAGCACTCTACGCTTCATTTCAGGTCGAAAAAATCTGTTTGCGCATTTTTTATATGCGTGTTTATAAGTCTCAGGTCACTGATGTTATCATGTTTAATCTGCAGACAAAGACGCATATATGCCTTATAACGGATTACTATCCAGGAGGAGAACTCTTCATGCTCCTTGATCGACAACCTAGGAAAGTTCTGAAGGAAGATGCCGTAAGGTATAAGTTTTCCTACATAGACAAAATCTCCATCTTTTTTTTTCCAGCTAAATCATGAAATAAAAGAGAACATTAAATTTGTTTGTAGATTCTATGCTGCTCAAGTGGTCGTTGCGCTAGAGTATCTTCACTGCCAAGGCAAGTCATTCACTTTCAATTTCATAGAAACTTGGGATGCAAGTATTGTTGACATATGTAATTTTCTTTGATTACAGGAATTATTTATCGGGATTTAAAGCCGGAAAACGTATTAATCCAGGAAAATGGAGATATCTCCCTAACAGATTTCGATCTGTCTTGCTTGACATCTTGTAGACCTCAGGTTTGCACTTAACATTCTTCCTTTATCAGATTTTTGCTGGAAAGCTTTGCTCATGTCCTTAGTTAACCGTGGTCGATGTATCTCTCAGCTATTGATTCCGAGTATAGATGAAAAAAAGAAGAAGAAGCAACAAAAGAGTCAACAAAGTCCAGTCTTCATGGCTATGCGTGCATCAAACTCATTTGTTGGCACTGAAGAGTATATTGCTCCGGTTAGTGTATATAATACATACAAGCTTAATAATACCGGTTAAGGTGTTTTTTTCTCTCTCGCTGTATTAACCGGTAATTAATGTATCATATTGATAGGAAATTATAACTGGGGCGGGCCATACGAGTGCAGTAGACTGGTGGGCTCTTGGTATCCTTATGTACGAAATGCTATACGGATACACTCCATTTAGAGGAAAAACCAGACAGAAGACTTTCGCCAATGTTCTTCAGAAAGATCTGAAGTTCCCAGCTAGCATTCCTGTAATGGATCATTCACTATCTATGTATCAATTAATCTCAAGTTAATCAGATGTACAACTAATTTTGGCTATCATTGGGTTTGCAGGCAAGTCTTCAAGTGAAACAGCTGATTTTTAGGCTGTTACAACGAGATCCGAAGAAGAGACTAGGCTGTCTTGAAGGAGCAAACGAAGTCAAGAACCATTCTTTCTTCAAAGGAATTAATTGGGCTCTGATTCGATGCACAGTAACTTCACAGTTTTCTGATCTTTACTTGGGATAGAAGAAATAGTTTATCTTTGACTTGCGAAAGAAGGAAAACAAATATGTTTCTGAGTTTGTTTCGATATCTGCAGACTCCTCCGGAGCTGGAAACACCGATATTTCCTGGCGAAGCTGAAAACGGAGAGAACGTCGTGGACCCTGAAATGGAAGATCTGCAAACAAATGTTTTTTGAGAATTTGAAATGGACGATTCTTCTTTTCTTAAGAATCTCTTGCTCTCCCAAAGCTTCACACGAGAGTGCATGTTCTTTTAATTTCGTCTTTTTTCTTCTTCGTTGACATATTGGATTGGTTTTCCTACGTGTTCTTCATTTCTTGTGATATGTATTGGTGTGATTTTCTACATGTCAATAAAACTAGTCTTTTGTTCTATTTTTAGTATTTATATAATGCAATGAAATTGCTAGCAATGACATAGCAAACATCCGAAACTTTTCATAGTTTGGGGGTGTGCTGCAAAGACATCTAAAACGATTTTTGTTCTAAATTATTTTTAGCAGATGAGTGAGTGACTAGTGATGAGTTTTGTTACCAACAAAGATTGGGCGAAAATGAAGTCCCTGGCAATGATTTATATATGCTTTTAGGAGTGTAGAACATACTAATTATACAATCATTAGTATATAATCACTAGTTTTAGGTTGTACGAATTTTATCCAAGTATCTGTTTGTATCCATTATCTATGTCCATTTGGTAGGATAAACAAAATTAGGCACTTACAAAAAAAATTGTAGAAACCTAATAAGATATTGTAATTTGTTTTCTACCTTAGGCTATAATGGACATCTCTTATACTTTTGTAGTTGAAAAAATAGTTTTATAAATAATTGAAATTTAAAAAATACGAAAACTACCAGAAGCATAAGCTACGCTTACTTATAATTCTCTAAAAATAAATAAATATTAAAAGAATATTTTGTTTATTTTCTACTTTGATTTATGTAATACTCATTCTGATTCCAGCTAGCTGATATGGATTTTAAGTAGATAAATAAAAGGCCCATAAGGCTTGGAGGCCCTGTCCAAGAGAAAAAGAAGAATCCTCGTCTCTCGTTCGTGCACGCGAAGTAGACGAAGAAGAAGAAGAAGAAGAAGAGAAGCTGAATCGAGGAGTGGCGCATTTTAGCCGTCCGCATAACCGTCGCTGTCTCTCCGACTACATCTCGGTTCCCTTTCATCATCGTCGGGTACATGTTTTTTCCGTGATCCTCTTCTTCTTCTTTCTCTCGCCACGATTTTGTTTTTCGTTTTGGATGATACAAAATGATTTGATCTCTGATTTTTTTTTTTGGTCTCCTTTAGAATCGAATCGAATCGATGGCTGCTCCACCTGCTAGGGCCAGAGCTGATTATGATTATCTCATTAAGCTTCTTCTGATTGGAGATAGTGGTAATGAAATCAATTTCATTTTCTCTATTGAAACGATCTATTTAGTGTGATCGGTTAGAGAGAGATCTTTTGGTTTTGATTTGATTTGGTTTGGTTTGGGTGCAGGTGTGGGTAAAAGTTGCCTACTTCTACGTTTCTCTGATGGATCCTTCACCACTAGCTTCATCACCACCATTGGGTGGGTTTGTTTGTTGTGTGTTTTTTTTGACAAATTAGTTCTAACGTACTGATTGATCTTTGATAATCTTCCATCTTTTGGCTTTTTTTTTAATTTGGATGTAGCATTGACTTTAAGATCAGAACGATTGAGCTTGATGGGAAACGTATCAAGCTCCAGATTTGGGACACTGCTGGTCAAGAACGCTTCCGCACTATCACCACTGGTCCAGCTTCTTTCCTTTTTGCTGTGGCACACTTTGATTGATTTTTTTTTTTGGCTTTTTTGTTTTATATATACATTATATATATGATCTGTTCGTTTACTTTCTCTCCTTTGGCTTTATAACAGCTTATTACCGTGGGGCAATGGGGATTTTGCTTGTCTATGATGTCACAGACGAGTCTTCCTTCAACAGTAAGTTCCCATCCCTCAGCGCGGGGTTTCTGTAACCAAATGATCATTTCTTTTATACACTTAGATTCTTGGCTTTTTTTCTTTTTTTTTTTTTTTGCAGACATTAGAAACTGGATTCGTAATATCGAACAACATGCTTCTGATAATGTTAACAAGATCTTGGTTGGTAACAAGGCTGACATGGATGAAAGCAAGAGGGTATGTATGAATTTTATTTCTGACGATTCATGATTGATCCTAATAACAACTCTTTTCAGGCTGTACCTACAGCAAAGGGTCAGGCTCTTGCTGATGAGTACGGAATTAAGTTCTTCGAAACAGTAAGTCTTGACAATTCTTCAATTTTTAAGAGAGCACGGCTGCTTTGGGGTTTCACATTGCTTTACATAATCTATATTTTGCTCTCTCTCTCTGGTTGCAGAGTGCTAAGACAAACCTAAACGTGGAAGAAGTTTTCTTCTCGATAGGGAGGGACATCAAGCAGAGGCTTTCTGACACTGACTCCAGGGCTGAGGTTTGCTTACATTCTCGCTTTCACACCTCTTCTTGCCTTGTTACTTTTTGAAGGTTCTGAATACGCATATTGTTACATGTTTTGTTCTGTCGCTTGCAGCCTGCGACGATTAAGATAAGCCAGACAGACCAGGCAGCTGGTGCCGGGCAGGCCACACAGAAGTCTGCATGCTGTGGAACTTAAAAGAAAGTTGTAAAATTGAAGTTTTAAGACGAGACAGACAGACCAGGCAGCTGGTGCCTTGTTTTATTCCAACATTTCTGATTCGCTCTAAAATGCCCTTTCCTATTTGTACGAAGGTTTTAATCGAAACTTGTATTCTTCTCTTTTTATGTTGCTTATTTTTTTCGACAATGACTGAATTGTTTATATTTCTTTTGCTCTTTAATTTAGTATATTGACTTCTAAGAGTTGTTTGCTCATCTTTCCACAATACAACGACCAAACAGTTTAAAATGTAGATTATTTGATTAAGCAGTAGGTTTCCATTGATTTTTTTCAAATACAAACATCTGATATGATTGTCTTTTTGTGTTAAAGGTATTAGCCAATGATCATGAAACTTCTCAAATTTAGTTGCACCACAGTAACAACTAAACTTATATATTGTACTACTAAACCAACTGCACCATCCACATCTCAAACCTTCTCATGTAAAATAAAGATAGCGTACAGGAAAAAAACAATCTTGGATAATAAAATCAACATACATTCACGTTCATCAGCTGAAAGGGTATAACCCCCATATAGAAAACTCTATGCAAAAATCAATGCGAAAAGATGAATAAAAAAGAATCAGTACATGGTTCTTCCCAACTCTAACTTCAAATTGATACCATCTACCCAATCTGATCCCGATTCCAAATACGCAACTCCCTCCTTCCCTTCACTCGTTTCCTTCAGAGTCCTAGTCATCGCCGCCTCCGGGAAAAGAGAGCGTGTAACCAACGCGCCGCCAGAGTCTTCCTTGTTCCAGTGCTTCCTCATGTGACCCCCGAGAGCCTGTCCCATCGGAAACTCCAGGCCACATATCGAACAGCGATGATGCCACCCCGTCTTCTCTGTCTTCTTCTTGGCGACGATTCCCGTCTGTTCCTCGCCGCCGCTGCTGTTAACCGGCTTCTTGTGGCTTACGCGATGACCTCTCAGAGCTTGGAACGACGAGAACTCTTTCATACAAGTCTTGCATCTGAAAACGCGAGTCTCTGCGGCGTCTCCTCCGTCGCATTCCCCGACTCTCGACAGCAGCATCAGACAATTCGCTGGCGTGTCTTCCACCTTCCGGTCAAGACTCTCACTTCTTGCAACCATGGCTGACAATTATCTTTAAACTTCTAGGGTTTTGGTGTGTTCACTACTTTTGGGAGTTTTAGTTGGTGGGTGTGTGCTATAGTGACTTGTGATGGTTTGTTATTTATAGGGGACGAGGTTGGATGAGTGATATGTTTATTGACGATAATACCCATAGTTACTTGTCGCCTAAGCAAGTGAAAGGTGGTATTCTTGTAATTAAATGGGAATATGCGATACATGGAAAAGGGAATTTGCCGGTTTGCGTTAAACACTTAGAACACTCGAAAAAAGGAAATAAATCGTTAGTTAAGAAATAGGAATGTTAATTCACATTTTGTAGTGTGAGAACAAGTTATTGGTACCAAGTTATACAAAAAAACATTGCTTTAACTTATCTATTCAGTATAAAATCACATCTTATTCGTTTTCATATATATCTTAGAAAATTCGTACATACTGGACCATATATGTTGGTATTATTATTTGTAAGGATCAATAGAACTCAAATCGAGTTGTATATAGTGGTGATCATGACCCACACAAATGCATGGGTCTTTTACTCCAAATTTTGTGAAAGCTTTAATCTACTTTGGTATTTGATATTTTGATTTACATACTTGATATACATCTACAATTGCTTGGATTAGTCTCTGTTGAAAATATTAATTTTAAATTTTGTAATTAATGCTATTTTCCTCCTAAATTTTTTTTTTAGCAAAATAAAGATGTTTTAACTGATTTGAGAATAAAACCAATTCAAGTGATGAGAGTAAGAATCTTACAAGAAAACACAATTTAGTTAAGGATGTCACTTACATTCATAATCATAAGAACATAATGATTTCTAAACTCATAGATCTTAAGTAAAGAAAAACAATAATGGAGAAGAACTAAAAGAATTTCATAGCTTATTTCTTTGAGCTCGTTGTTATCTACATTTTGCTGTATAATGCCAATGATGGAATCACAAGGTTTTTTGTGGCATGGTGAAACATGTGTTCAAATTAAAAACACTCGTCTTCTGATGACTTTGGATTCTGTAAATTGATAATTTTATATGACTGATGAAGAACAAATTATATTAACAGAAAGATGAGATATTAACATTTTTTTAGGATCGTGGCTTATTTTTTTCGATGCAATTCTTTAGAGTTTGAAGACTAATCTAGGTTTGGTAGAGATTCTGTTAGGAGATCGACCCAGTTCAACTGAAACTGATAAGGTTATGATTCGAAATCAACCCAGATCCAGATTTGATGATGGAAATAATTGGAAAAAAATAAAAAAGTGTGAAAAATGGTGTTTGTAACTAGCTAGTGAGAAACGTTTAGAAGCTAATTAAACAGAAGAAAATAAGAAAAAGAAAGTGATGTGTGATGCGATATTCTTTGCTGTGCAATTCCACGCGGTTTTTTCTTAGCACGCACTGACACGCATTTCTCTTCACAAGTTTTGTACCCGCAATATTGTTATCGCTCGTATTCATCTCCCAATACATAAGCATGTAGTATTTTCCACAAGATTCTAGCTATATTTTATTAGTATATGACACTTGATTGTTGAAGTTCCATCAGCATCGATCTTACTTGGGTATCTTATATTTCACCAAACAATTTGAATTGTAGATTCTTTGATTGATCGCTAGCCTCCATTGATGACAAACACATGATTGTATGTTGGTGAAAAAATTCACGTTTAATTAAACTGTGTTAGCTTCTTTAGTGCAGTGATCATCTAACTCTGAGTGAAGAACATACCTATTTGTAGTTTCATTATATGCTTTTGATTCCACCAAACAGTTTTAAACTCTAGATTCTTTGGAATTACTCAATTACATCTCATTTTTTTGTTGCAGCACACTAGTAACCATAACAACTAACCTTGCCAGACTAAAGGGCTGTTCGTTTCATTGACGCAGGTCTTGCGGCTGCGGCTGCGGCAATATTTTCCATAGAAGCTTGTTCGTTTTATTGACGCAGGTACTCTGCGTCTAACCGCCGCGTCTGACGCCGAGCCTTGCGTCTGACGCCGTAAAATCTAGCGTCTGCGACCTAAAGTTGCGCGTCACTTAAGCTATTTACAGTTTTACCCCTAACATAATTCATCATTTACAGAAATACCTAATTCTAATAGACGCAGACGCAGCTCCTCCTATCGACGCAGACTTGCTTGAACTTCTCCATCTCTCTCGATCTCTTTCTTCATCTCTCGATCTGATCTCTCTCAATCTCGAGCTCTCTCTCCATCACGAGGCCTCTATCCCATCTCAAGCTCTCTCTCCATCTCTCTCCGTCACGAGCTGTCTTTCCATCTCTCTCCGTCACGAGCTCTCTATCCATCTCAAGCTCTCTCTCTATCCATCTCAAGCTCTCTCTCTCTCTCCATCTCAAGCTCTATATCCGACACAAACCCATCTCAAGCTCTCTCTCATCTCCGACGCAAACCCATTTGGAAGGTTTGTAGCTCTACTTTGGTTATGTGGAGTAGTGAATCCATTCTCGCATTGTCTGCATTTTGATTTGGAAAAATGGGTTCTGGGAAAACGATTTGGCTTTTGGATTACGCTTACTGAGAAACGAAAAGCAATGAAAGATATTTGTTGTTTATGTTCATCATGTTACTGGAAGTGATTATGTTCCGCATAGTATAATTTAGATGTTTCCCCATCTAGTTTTGCTATTTAAAGTAGAACTTGTTGGCTTTTGATTTTACTTGTGCTATACATGGTTGACTGGTCAGTCTCTGTGAAAATTAGAGAACTTTGTTTGTACATTAGTCACCTGGTCTGTGGTTTCTGTTGGAAAATAATGCGTGATATACATTTGATTAGTTAACACCATTTCATTAGTGGAGGTACAAATCAATGAAGGGTTATTGGTTTTAATACTCTACGCTATCTGTTTTATACATGTTATTAGAAGAGACTATTGTGTCTTGTCTTGTGATGTGATTAGTTTAACAACATTTCGTTAGTGGAGAAACGAATCAATGAAATGATCTTTTAGTTAAAAGGTTTGATCTTTGTTATGTGCTCTCTCTCAGGGAGCAAGATGACTATGTGGTAGTAAGGAAGGTGGGGCGTGGGAAATACTGTGAAGTGTTTGAGGGATTTAACGTGAACACCAAGGAGAAGTGTATCGTTAAGATCCTCAAACCTGTTAAGAAAAAGAAGGTGATTTGACTTGTCTTCTCCATGAGCTTTTCTGGTATGTGTTTATTGAGTTTCTATGATCATTCTTTTGGCAGATAAGAAGAGAGATTAAAGATACTTCAGAACTTGTGTGGTGGGCCAAACATTGTGAAGCTGTTCGATGAAGTTCCAAAACCTGGTTAAAGATCAAAACGCATACACGATGATGGATGGGATCTGAAGTTCTGACGTTACATTTGGTGGCTTCATTCGAGACTACTTGTTTGCAGGGATAATTCACTGAGGTGTTGATGGCCAAAAGAACACTTGGATAAGATGAGAGAAGATATAGAGGATGAGTAGACAAAAAAAATGTAGAGAATTTTGATACTATTGAATACCACTAGTATAACGTTTCATTATATACCATAATTAAGTTTATTTACTTATTTAGCTACATTATTTTGGAAAATATGCACCAAACTTATTTTTACAATATTTATAATTTTATAAGATGTTAAACATAGTAAAAATGATGATCGGTATGAGCCGCAACGATGGAAGCTTTGCGTAAGACCATCACAGAAGAATTTGGTAGAAATCGTTTATCGTATTAAATGTTTTAGTTAATGATTTTTTTTTTTGCTTATAACTTTGATTATAATTTCTATGTGATATTGAAATATTTGTTTTATTTATCTAAGACTTGATGTATTATTTAATTTTTGTTTTGTAATAAATATTTTGATATATTATTTTTGTTTTAATTTAGCTTATAATTTATGATAATAATGAATTTTTAAATTTTGTAAATTTTACTAAAATTTTGATAAAAATGAATTGTTAAATTTGTAAATTTGACTAAAAGTTTATTACCAAATAATTTTAATATTTTGATGGATATAAATATATATAAAATACATTTTATTTATCTAAAATTCAATTTTACAAATTTAAACTACATTTTATAAAATAAATGAAAATGGACGCAGCGTCTACCAAACGAACAGCACTAAATTTATTTCATGCGGCTGCGTCTGCGACAACGTCAATGTTCTGCGTCTTCAAAACGAACAACAAGCTGCGTCTGCGGCGGCGGCGGCGTCAGCGTCGGCGTCTATGAAACGAACATCAAATAAACGAGTTTGACGCAGCCGCCGACGCCGACGCCGACGCAGCCGCTGACGCCGAAACCTGCGGCAACCAAACGAACAGGGCTTAATTGTATTGTTGTTACAACACTGTAATTTATCTCAACCTCTTCAAGACTTTAACTCTAAACAATTGAGCCAACAAGAAAAGAAATATTGGATAGTAAAATCAAAATATATGTTCACATCGATCGGTAAGATAAGACTATAAAGTCATATAAGACTCTATGCAAGATGCAACTATAATTTGTATAACCAAAAATACAACTAACAAGAACTACAGTAGTACGTAGATCAAAAGATTGTTCTTCCCAACTCCAACTTCAAGTTGATCACACAATCGATCGGATCCATTCCCATACCAAAACACGCCACTCGCTTCCCACTGCTCGCTTTCTTCAAAGTCGTAAACGTCGCCTCCGGCAAAAAAGAGCGCGTAACCAACGCGCCGCTTTCTTTCTCGCTCCTATGCTTCCTCATGTGACCGCCAAGAGCTTGTCCCATCGGAAACTCCAAGCCACATATCGGACAAGTATGCGACGACCGTTTTTTGGTCTTCTTAGTGACGGATCCTGAAGAGAGTGATGACGACTGTTCGTCACTGCTGTTGTTAACCGGCTTCTTGTGGCTTGCCCGATGGCCTCCTAAAGCTTGGAACGATGAGAACTCTTTCATACAAGTCTTGCATCTGAAAACGCGAGTCTCTCCTCTTTCTCCGCGGCTTTCACCTACTCTCGATAACAGCATCAGACATGTAGCCTCCGTGTCTGCCACCGTCTGATCAAGATTCACACTTCTTGCAACCATGGTTGATTGTTATGGTAAATTGAACCGCTGATTTAACTTCTAGGGCTTGTGTGTGTGTTTTTCTAGGGTTGGAGTTTTAGTTTGTGTCGTGTTATGTGACTTGTGTTGTTTTGGTACTTATAGAGGAACGAGATTGGGTGAGCAAAGACAGAAATGCCTATAAAAAACTTGCTGCATAAGCAAGTGAATGTGGTGGAAAGAAGAAGGAAATCACCTCAAGGTTTGCGTCACGCGTAACACTTGGGAGACTTAGGAAAAAAGAGGCACTAGTTAAGAAAGAATGTGTTTCAAAAAAAAATTAAGAAAGAATGTTCTTGGCAATTTCCTTCTTTTTTTCTCTCTCAACAATTTTGAAACTAGAAGATATCATTAATTAATTATTTAGTCTTAATTAAGTTTATTAATCCCCACGCGCTCTCTTCTGATTCGTGCATTACTTTTATTTCCTTTGGGTTTAATTTTTGTGTGCCAATCCAAGTTTAACTGGATTACTATCAATCACTTGCTGAGTTGCTTCCTATTATCCATATAGCATATTGTCTTAAAGATATTTTTAATCCATATATGTGATCATTAATTTCAATTACTATTTGTTTGGATATGACATATGAAATTTCCTAGCTATTTCGTTTAAATATATACATAATCGAAAACTATGCCCTCCATATTAACATTCTTATCAAATTAATCTCATTATTTTGTTTTTCAGTAACACTTAAACCAAATTAATCTTTTCTTTGTCAACTAAGCTAAATTAATCTTATTAGCTGAGATTTTGTGAAGCAACGTTCGTGGGAATGATTAATTAATTTACAACGATTAAAGGAGGTGTGTAGCTTGCACGCGCCACTGAGAAAGGCGCGTGATAATAAAGGGACGAAACTTAGAAAATAAAAGTGTTCACAAGGTAGTTGTACGGAAACCAGAGAGAAACGTTTGTAAGCAAAAAAACAAAAGAAAATAAGAAAAAGAGAGTGATGTCTGAATGTGTGATGCGATGCAACATGTTTGATACAATTCCACGCGGTTCCTTGGTAGAACACCACTCACATATCTTTTTTTTGTCAACATATTCTAATATTAATTCAGAACCAGTGTATTACATAGTTTTAATTATTGCATCTAGCAATCTTTATCTAATTCATCCACTAAGGTCAACCTATTTCTAGGAACAAGCAGAAGGAGACATCATAAGATTTGGAACTTTCCAGTGTATTCTGTAACATGGAGACGCACTCCGTGGTATGGAGATGGTTGCTTGGCCGGTGTACTGTCGCAACTCATCAATCATTGGTTTGCAATCATTCATGAAAGCAACTTGCTTGAAATTGAGTGCTTTCATTTGCTTAACTGCTATTCGCAAAACCTTTGTTTCTACTTCTAGCGATGTGTTTGTAACTTTTTATCGAAAATGATGAGAGTATAAAATTGGAAAAATTGTATATCGACTTTCATAAGAATAATAGTTAGGACTACATACATATTTATACTAATGATATTTCCTAATCTATGTAGATACAAATATATGTAATATCTTATATAATAAATACACAATATTTGCTAATTGAGGATGATCCATACAGTTGTTGGGTGCCTTCTCTACTATATAAAGAGTTAAAGACCATTTAACTCCTGCAACCGCCTTTACATCCTTCCACGAGGCATCAACAAGACAGTAATATAGAGAGTTTCCAGGAAAAACCATTTTGCTCATCTTTGTTGCTCTCAGTGCTCCTTGTGGTTTGCTCCCTTTCCTGAGGAAATTAGTCATTCACCTTCAGCCATTGGTTCAGCTCTCTTAAAGAAATTTAGATATTTTCTTTTATCCTTCTTCAAGTACAGCAGAGCTGGGTTCTCGGGTCGATCCGCTCCGCTCGCCCCGTTTCTGCGGGTCACCGAATTTTTTTTACTCATAATTTCGACCCGCATAATCTGCAATGAAAGATTCAAATATCCGCATTCGCCCTGTCCAGATTTACGGATAACCGCGGGTTTTATAATTTTGATAAATTAATTAAAAGTAGATATTATAATTAAAGTTATATACTTTCTAATATTTTATATATTTTTTACGAATTAAATTTTCTTTTTGAAAAAAATAATATTATTAATTATTTTTGCGGGTTAGCGGGTACCTGTAAATTCAAATTCGACTGATCCGCATCCGCTCTGTTTAAAATTGACTCAACCCGCACCCGCATGTTGAATTTTTCGAATCCGCCAACCCGCACCCGCCAGCAGCGCTCAAACGGGTCCCGCTGGTGAAAACCCAAATTCCCAGCACTAAGTACAGCAGCAGCATATCCTTCATATGCTGGTACGATCCAGACTGCTTTTCTTCTTCTTCAGCGGAGTAATTTGTAGGCGCCATTTACCAGATTTCCTTTGCTACATGCTACCAAGCTCAATATACTTGCCTCGTGACCACCACGAGGCCAGGAGGAACTACGCCAAAATTAACCCAATTTGGCAAAAAATTGGTTATTGAGCCACGAAAAAGCCTTCTCTCAGGCTCAGTATTTCGCTCAAGAATACTACAAAGCCTGAAGGAACCATCATGATACCATGCTCTCGGGCTCAGTACTTCGCTCGTGACCACCGCGAGACCAGAAGGAACTAAAACGAATTTCCCTAAATTCCACGCCTAAAAAACCATTACATTCCCAGACGCAAATCTTAAGCAACTTGTAACACAATAGAGACATGAAGACGGAATTCACACTCAACTCCTTCGAAACAGACAAAAAGCAACCACATCTCGTTTTGAGGAGCCAAAATAAACATTCAATTAAAATGTTACTACATCAAAAATAGGCAAAAAGCTCAAAAGCCATCTAAGGCACTATTCAAAATAAAAACAACAACAAAAGCCTTCCTTGGCTTAAAAACAACCAAAACAAAATTGAGGCATTCAGCCTTGGCGCATAATTGCTGGACAAAGTTGATTCGAATGACATACTGAGACGGAAACAACAAAGAACGAGATCTGTTCTGGAAACCATTCTCTCTGCCTCCTAGACAACCAAATTGATTGTGGTTAAACTTTCAATCTTTTTTTTTTCATTAATAAATAAAAGCCACAGACAGAGAAATAAAATCAAAAAGGATGAAACCGAAACAACACAAACATTCAAACTATGCTCTTCTCGTCTTGTCCTGTTTGCTTTTCTTCTCCATCTCTAGATCACTCTTGGTCACCTTCCTCATTTTCACCGTTCTTTCATCCTCACGAACAATTGGATCGTATCCGTGCTCGCTGCAGATCACTTCCCAGAACTTGACACCGATCTGGTCACCGTACTGGCCACCCTTGGTCTCACTCATGTTGCAGTGAATAGATATGAAGCTTTGGATGTAGGGTTTCTAGAAATGGAGTGATAGGATGGTTTTTATAACGTGTCTCTATATGTAGAAAAGGAAGTTTTCATATATGAAACGATTACAATCAATTACGTACACCCAAATAAGGCTACTTATATGTCTAAATTAATTATGCAAACTTTTTATTGAAGAGCTAACGCCTTCACAATATTGAGATGGAATTTATTGAAGAGCGAACGCCTTCACAAGGCTTTAATGTGATTATGGTGGTGATGGATCATCTTAGCAAGAATGCTCATTTTACTGGCCTTAAGCATCAATTCTCTACAGTGGATATGGCTAATAGATTCACTGAAGTTGTCATTCGTCTACATAGTTTTTCCGAGAGTATTGTCTACGATAAAGACATGCATTTTCTTAAGTACACTTGGAAGGAGGAATTTCGCCTTCTGATGGACTAGCGAGAGAATAAAATAAAGTGGCTACTGGCTACTACTCACATTTCTTTTGATTTCCAAATTTTGAAAACAATTTTGACGATTTCCATATTTTTATTTTTTTTTGCTCATCATACTTTTTCATTCACCCATGATTGTTTCCATACACTTTAATGTCTGATCTAACTTGAAACTTAAGCCACATTGGCACAACAGAATATAACTTGGGAACACTAGACACAAAAATGAGAGATTCTTTCTGTCAGAGCGGATCACCTCTATGGTTGGTTGGAGGACAGGCCAGACTTCCTCAATTTTGACGTTTTCATATTTAGTTTGTAATCTTCAACTACGTAGACTCTTCTGCGGTCCTTTGATCAGAATAAACTAAGGAACGCAAAAGTTTCATAGGTGTCGAGTTAAATTTGAAATCTTAACTAAAGTTCATTGAAGTGGTATTTTAGTTAATTTGTATACGATGATGTAAAACTGACATAGACTCAACCAAGGCATGCAAGAAGAATAAAACAAGATCAAAAAGACCGCAGATTACTAATTGTGTAAAAATCCCAGCAATGTCTTAGAGAAAAATCCGAGTACAAACTAAACATCATATAGATTTCAAAACGGAAAAAAAAACGGCTTCTTTACTCGAACAGGCTGAAACCCATGTCCTGCACACAAAAAAAAAAAAAGCAAAAGGTGAGCCATCTTAATTTACATTAAATAATGCTGAATGAAGACTTGCGCTAAAGAGAAAGTAAAAAAAGCCTTACATCATCGGATTCTTCCTTCTCTTCTTTCTTCTCTTCCTTCTTGGCCTCAGCAGCAGGAGGAGCACCGCCACCAGCAGCAGAAGGAGCAGAAGTCATGGCAACACCACCACCACTTGGAACAGAAGCCAACTTCTCCCTTCCAGCAGCAATGAGCTCAGCACAGTCTTTCCCACTGACTTCCTTCAACAAAAGCTCAATCTGAGCATCTTCACCTTCAGCACCAACTGCAAAAAAAAATAAAAGTTTCACATTCTATCATTTTGTTACTCTCAGTACATTGCAATATATATTACGGCACATATGATTGGTTACTGGAGAAAGAATCATTTCAGATTCCTCCAAAACATGCATTTTACTTAGTTAAAAAACCTATCCACTATTGCAACGAATCTTAAAACATTTAGAGAAAAAAAAATCAAAGAGTTCTTAAGAAGAAAAACCTGATCCGAGGATATTCTTAATATCGGCACTGTTTGGGGAAGCTTTTCCGCTCAAAACGGCCAGTAAGAAAGCAGCAACAACCTTCATTTTTTTTCTGATAAACACACAACAGTTAGCAGATAAGAAGAAGAAGAAGAAGAAAGAGATAATCGAGAAATTGATAGGAGGAGCTTACTGCAGAAGTTGATGGGAAGCGGAAAGCTAAAGAGTTAGTTTTCGAAGACGACGGCAATGGAAGAGGAAATGAGGAAAGTAATTGTGATTTATATATGTACATCTAGGGTTTTGTTATCTCTCTATCAATGTTTCTTGTGTATTTTAAGAAACCGGTTTACTTTCGTTAGGCCCAGTTCTTTTCCAAGCCCAAATGTTATCGGCTCTCTGCTCAGTTTAGTCATATGAGAAAAGTGGTTAATTGGGTTTGAACATGCAAGAAAGAGAAATAGTGTCGGCAAACATTTTAAGTATCTACTACACAAGTGTGAACTGATATGCTGCTTCTAGAGGTGTCAAGTGGGCTGTCATGAGCCGTCCAAATGGACACACCAGTCTAAATGGATATTATTTTTTTAAGCCCAGATGGTACCAGACCAAATTGTCCATACCAAATTGGTCCATTTTAAATGAGCATTCCGCAAAGTCCAAATATAATCTCTACTTTAACATCCAAAAAATTCATTTTTAACAAAAAAAACATAATTTCATTGTTTTTTAATTCAAAAGCATAGATACGATTTTGGCGAGAAAACTTGATTTTACGGTTTTGACGGGAAAACTCGATTTTATGGTTTTGGCGGGAAAACTCGATTTTACGGTTTTGACGGAAAAAATAAAAATTCGATTTTATGATTTTGGTGAGAAATCTCAATTTTACGGTTTTGGAAAAAACTTGATTTCACGGTTTTGGTGGGAAAACTCGATTTACAGTTTTGACGGAAAAACTCGATTTTACGGTTTTGGCGGGAAAACTCGACTTTACGGTTTTGGCGGGAAAACTCGATTTACAGTTTTGACGGAAAAATTAGATTTACAGTTTTGACGGGAAAACTCGAAAACTCGATTTTAAGATTTTGGCGGAAAATCTTCATTTTACGGTTTTGACGGGAAAACTCAACTTACGGTTATGTCAAGAAATCTCGATTTACGGTCTTGGAGGGAAAACTTGATTTTTTCCTCAAAATAAAATCCTATGATTTTTGTATCATTTGGCCGTCCATGTCCATTTGGGTTAAGACCATTGGATTTGGGTTTAATTGGTTAAACTCAATTGGATATCTTTATTTGTTGGTCTAATTTGGTTTAGTCCAAATGGGTTTGGACATGGGTGACCAATGAAATGATGTCCAAATTGACATCCCTGGCTGCTTCAATAAGTTGAGACTTGACGCAATATATATTTACAAATTGATAGAGACACTGAGACACATGGTTTATAATAGCGTCGGCAAACACTTAAAGTAGTGCAAATTCTCGTGTGTATTATCTTAATGTGCTAAAATGGATTGAGAAGATTCAGTTTGTAGGATATTTGTGTGTATTGGAGACTTCTTCAATGAGTTTGGTTTGCTCAAAAAAGATAGACTATCTTGCCTATGTTATTGAAGAGTTTTGAAGAAGTCTCCAGCTCTGTTTGCTACTACTGAAGTTTTAAAGGTCCCAGTCCAACTGTCTTTTAGGGTTTGTGATTTCCCTTCATGCAGATATGCAATCCATTGCAGAATACACAATAATTCATTATAAACACAATATTCATATTATAAAGTATAAACAAGTTTATAAAACTTTTTAAACGAACATTTTTTTCTTGTTCTTAAACAAATCCGACTTTACAAATAGCGCCAACAAATCTTGGACACAGCATACTAAACCATAGTTCCTTCTCCCAACTTACGATAAACCGAACCTCACACCATTAACCCTAAACCATGACCCAAAACTAACTTGAACCGATTGATTCTTCTTCTTATCCCTCCACGCTGAATGAGAGACCGTTTATTCACTAATCACTATATATCAATGCATACCACACTTCTATATACACGAATGGCACATAGGTAAGATAGACACTATGGCTGGTCTTACCTCACGGAACACTAAAAGGGTCTGCTCTCAGGATCGACAAATCCAGCTAGCAGTGCGCCAAAGAGCCAAAGCATGAGTGCGAACACTATTGCTGTCCGCAGCACTTGACTACATACGTTCAGGCTTGGGTCTCCCTCAAAGGCTAAATCAGGTGTCTGGACGTCGTAACTCCAGCGGCTGGTGTCGTCTAGCTGCTCTGTCTCCCTCGAGCTTCCTATCTTGCTTCTCGTGTGAGTTTGCGGTTGTGGTGAATCTTTTCCGCTGAGATTTGAGCATCTTTTGCAGTTGCAGTCGCTGCCAAGGTACGAAGGAAGCGTCTGGAGATATTCAGAGAGGACTCGGTGGAAAGTTTCCCCTTCAATTCTCAGTTTCTTGCGTGTGGTTGGTCTGAGAATCTATGAGAGGGGGAACATAAGTTTAGGCATGTGATATGAAACGGATCAATAGATCCAAGAACAGAGACTAAGAAAACCAATTAGCTCAGCTAAGATTATTTACTTGTATGAAAGTCTGAGAAATGACTCGGACAACAGGAGGAAGGCGAATGATGAATAGGCAGCCGAGACGGTTAGGGAAGTGGTCTTGAAGAATTGAAGAACATGATCTCAACATCTGCATTGGAATCCTCAGAGGAGACAATCCTTCACAGTCCACTAAGACCGTAAGTTCCGAATTCTCCGGGTTTAAAAGATGCAAAACGCCGTGCTCTACCTGAGAAACTGAAAGAAAAAAAAAACTTGATTAAAAGACAATACTGGAATTTGCAGTAGAGGGAGCCAGTAGTGAGGACGTACTGATAGCCTGAGCGAAACGAGGTCTTTCATGAGATGGCAACTTTAGAAAAGCAAGGCCCAATCGTACAATGAGGCAAGGTCTTTGGTTCCTGTCATATCCATGCCAAAAGACTAAACTTGACCATGTCTCAAGCTCTTCTTCTGATAGGATTCTGTAAGTCTCCCTCCAACGGATTGTTTTTTTTATTGAAGATAGTAAGGAAGTGAAGTCTCCGTTTGACACTCTATAAAATCTGTGAAGCTCATCCTCATTGATTCTACATTGAAAATGAGACTCAAATATTATGATCTAAAAATGCATACAATATAACATGGAAACTCAAAAGAAAAGAACACTTCTTCATATAACAAGACTGAAAACTAAATAATAACCTCTCTGGCAAGCTAAGTCTCTGCTTTTCCAGCTCTTCATAAAGTTGTTTAAGCCAGTCTTGTGAAGTTGCAGGATGTGTAGCCTCATCTTCAATTCTGAATTCACAGAAAAGTTTAAGATATATCTTAGATGATACTCAGAAAACGACTGTCAAGTGGTTGAATAATTTCAGGGGATTTTGCAAAATTTGTAGATAAGACACTGACAACATGTACCTGATGTCTGATAGAGACTGAGACGTCTGCGGCTCAGATTGTGATTCCGAAGATGCATTAGAGGCAGTACCACCTGAGTCTTCTTGCTTTGACTCTGACTGGTCTGTGAGAGCCTCCGCAATCGTGAGGACCAATAACGGCCGAGACAGCATCTGCATATAAAAGATTAAATTGGAGATTCACAGCAGATCAGTATTAGATAAATAGATATCAAATACGCATACCAAATAAAATAAAATAAAAACGGATCACAGAGGTGCTAGTGAACATGATTCTCTATACTAGAATATAACACTAATCAATGTATTGCTACTACCAATTCAGAATATAGGAGAATATTTATGCAAATTCGTCAAAACCTGCATAGCCTTGATGAAGTCCTTGAAAGGAGCCCATCTCCGAATCCACTTGAGAGGGGGATAACAGAAGCACTGCAACGCCTGGAGAGTGTTCCACAAATGAGGGCACTTCGCCTTTGAAACTCTCCGAACCACTTCTAAAACAGCCACTTTGAGTAGAAAAACGGCTGCGTTTTGCACGGCTCCGCTGCCAACGATTCCACCGCCGCTTCTCGAGAAAGAAACAACATGCTTACCGATCGTCTGGTGAACAGCTCGTGGAATAGCAGCTACTAAGCTTCTCTTAGGAAACGGATCTTTCCCAGCTCCTGCCACCACACTTGTTCTTCTAACAGAATGTTGTTGTAACGAGTCTCCCATTAAATACAAGTTACGAGATATATATCACACCAATTCCATGCCGAATCTGCAACACACACATATTGAAATTGTTCAGCTATAATCCTCCTCCTGAAAAAATCGGAGACTTATTTCTATAAGAGAATTAACAAAACGAAAAATCATCTACGATCGGAGAGATATAATCTGGTTGGTGTCTTCGTTAACCTGGAATCAATTGACGAAAATCAGATCGGCAGAACAATTATCGGAAGAATCAAAATTCTCTAGGCAGCGAATCGAGATTCCGTCTTCTCCTCTCCTCCTTGATGAAACTCCGAAATTGATTTATCACGAGAAACACGGTATATGACACGTGTACTAACTATTCCAGCTATATTTGATAGCGATTGATTGATGGTAAATCAACGGTCCAAGAGCGACGATGTCATCTACTATCATTTTAAATATGTAGTCCCCCACATTAAGACGCTAACATCGCGCCGTTTTCTTTACAATCGTCCACACAAGATCTGTAATATTATTTGCAAAATATTTTTTTTAACAAAAACTTTTCAGGCTTAAAGTTAGAGTGTTTAATATAGTTGATAAGTTTTAATGATTAGTTATATATAATTTATTATATAACTAACAACAGATTTTATATCAACAATTTAAAATTTATTTCTTATATTAGATAATTAATATAATAAAAAATTTGCTGAACAATAAAAATGTATTTTAAAAAAATAAATAATACAAATATATATATATATATATATATATATATATATATAGTTATTCCAAATTATATAGTTCAACCATGAAAAAACTACTATTAAGAAATAGAACAATGCATGATTAAATACCAATCAAGCACAAAACAACAACAAATGTAGTGTATTAAAAAGCTTTTCAAAAATATTTCTAATATATAAAATTTTCCAAATTCAACACAATAATATAAACATATATTTTGATGAAAAAATTTATCATATATAAAATAGTTTGATGTTCGATTAAATATTTTGAAGACACATCAATAAGTTATCATGTTATTTTTGAATTAATAATTCGCAAGATAAGTATGTTTGCATGCACGATTGAAACATCTAATAAAATTTATAAAACAAACATTTTATATTTTTAAAAAAAAAACAATTAGTTAAAATATTTGAATAGTTTTATCTAAAATATTCAAAATCATCCAATTTTTTGTTTGACCCTCCTGAATTATCTGATATTTTTACCAAACTATATATAAGAATCTTGAGCTGGATTCAAAAAAAAAATATAGCCATAGTCCATTTCTGAATTATTAAATCCTAATCGAATTATTAAAATAATGGAAGGCCAAAGTCTACGAAGTACTATGAAGACTATTTTAGTGTCAAAACCACACTATTTTAGTGTAGTTTTAGCACTAAAAATAAAAAAATTTCCAACCACAACACCAGATTTCACACTAAAATTTATTTTATCTATACTATTAAAGCAAAATACCTAATAGATTTTTGCCCTTGGTTTTTGGAGATAATTACAAAGATATATCATTACCATATTTGGAAGTTTTTTCAATTATTCATCCAAAAATCGCTCGGCCAATCACGTTACACCTTTTCTAAACCATATGCATATTTTGAAGCATAATAAAGTCGGCCAATCTAACCTACGAAAACATAAATAAGGCCCATATAATCTTCTTCTTTTTTTCTTTTTTTTTTTTTTTTTTCAACGGGTAAACAATCTTTATAACCAAGTTCTAGATTTTAATAGGCCAAGCTCACAAAAAATAATTTTAATAACTGGGCTCAATACGCTAAATTATTATTTTCTGAAATATATAAAACAATTATTAAATATATTTTTTTGCAACTAACTATTAAATAATATTACAAAACACACTATAAAATTTGAAGTACAAATTTTAGTTATAAAATAAAATATTTAAAAGTATACAATTCCGCGCTATTAATTTTTTTTGTTAACCAGTTTAAAGGATTTAAACAATCTTGAATATAAATAAAATGAATACAAATCTTGAAAACTTCTGTTATTAGAAATTATCATGTATTTATAAAATTCTTTGTGTTATTTTATAATAAAGCCCATATGATCTTCTTCTTTTTTTTGTTTTTTTTTCTTTTTCTATTTTTTCAACGGATAAATAATCTTTATAATCAAGTTCTAGATTTGATGGGCCAAGTTCACAGAAAAATGATTTTAATAACTGGGTTCAATACGCTAAATTATTATTTTCTGAAATATATAAAACAATTATTAAATATATTTTTTTGCAACTAACTATTAAATAATATTACAAAACACACTATAAAATTTGATGTACAAATTTAATTATAAAATAAAATATTTAAAAGTATACAATTCCGCGCTATTAATTTTTCTTTTTTGTTAACCAGTTTAAAGGATTTACACAATCTTGAATATGAATAAAATGAATACAAATATTGAAAACTTCTGTTATTAAAAATTATCATGTATTTATAAAATTCTTTGTGTTATTTTATAATAAACACACAATAAATATTAATAAAATTAAATATTGAGTTGATAATTATATCAGTGCTTAGACTATAATATAAATATATTGTAAGAGGTAGAGGAGTATGATCTGAATCGGTGTCGGTCCACTAAGACCGATATAAAATAAGTGTGGAACACATTTTGTTTTTGAAATAGACAATCTATATCGTGAATACAGTATAGCAATAAAAGTATTTATGTAACTAGATATTTATATCATATTTAAATTATAACAAACATTTTAATTCCGTGCTTTTAAAGCGCGGATCAAAATTTAGTCTATACTATTAAAACAGAATACTTCATAGGATTTTGCCCTTACTTTTTCAATTTATTTACATTCTAATGCCATTCCTATTTTTATGCATAGCAACATTTATTATTCTCAACTAAATTACTGTCATAAATTCGTCAATCTTTCATTAGTTATTTGCATTTAAGATTTTCCAAATTAATTATAGCATTTATAACTTTCTACACGTTCAAAACAAATTATATATTAACTCTACCAAATATTTATACCAAATGCTCAACGTAATTGTTGACCAAATAATACATGGGTTTATTCCAAAAAATGCTCAGCGTAAATTAAGGAGATGTAACTATGTTTTCATAAAGCTTATAAATGATGTTTTCACTTTATAATATTTCAACCTAAAACTACAATCTAAAATTTTCAATAGTAACATCAACAACGTCCATTAAATTCAAAAAGTGTATTTGCACTGTTTGAATTGAATGGATGTTGTTGATTTTAAGATCGAAGGTTTTTAGTTAAAAAAATTCAATAGTATATAGTCAGTGTAACCATTGATTTAGCACTATAATATGTGAACTATTAATTATTACAGATATATTTTTTGCATTAAATATTTCTTAATGTTGATAGTGTCATATTTACTGTTAATAAAATCTATCAACAAATTTTTAAAATAGACGTAACAGAGATTTCAGACTGGTGGACGAAAAAAGCTATAAACTTATAAGGATCAAAAAGAAAAAAACTTATTATAAAATAAATTTGGAATAATAATAAATGTTTTAAATAAATTTATATTATACTTTTAAAACTTTAATAGTATAAGTAAAATAAATATGAAGCAGGTTATTTAAATGGAATGATTATCTCATATTCATAAAATGATATTTATGTAAATTTAATTTAATTATATATACTTGAAAACAAATAGAATTATAAAACATATGTATAAATTTCAAACTTTCACTAAATAATTTTTCGAAAAAGATTAACTCCGCGCTTTGAAAGCGCGGATCAAAATCTAGTAATATTATATGTATTTATTTTCTTTTTTTTTATTTATTTAATTGTATGTTTTATTAATAAAATAAGTGAATAATATTTTAGTGGAGTGAATAGTGTTTTGGTGTGATGAATAGTGTCACACAAAATTTGGTGTAAAATTATAGTGTTACACCAAAATTGTGTAATTTTTGGAGTTGGGTTGTAAATGGTTTTGGTGTAAAAACTACACTAAGATAGTGTTTTGGAGTTCCATTGGAGATGGCCTTGAGAAACATAAACATGTTGTTTCAAAAAAAAAAACTAAAAAACGTGAATGTCAGTTTCTTCGGTAACAACACACTTTTTCGACCAAACACTTGATTCACGTTCTGAAACGCGATTAAAAGATGCATGCAGATTTTTTTTTGGTATCTCTGGTGTCTGGGCAGCCACTTTCCCAAATATCCCCCGAAGGGGTCCAGCGCCCCAGCAGTAAAGATGTTAAATCGCTGTGGCCGGGTTTCGAAGCTGGGTGGCGGGCACCTCAGCCGAGGTTCCATTACCACCAGGCTACGAAGCCCGGTTATTACCATGCAGATTTATTACCAAGTAGTGTTTGGAGGTGCTTCAATAAAATAAAATGAAACATAACCGATCAATGAAGAAAATAAACACTGATGATTTGAAAGAGAAATATGAGCATTTCCGGGAAGAGAAGAAATATGCATAAAAGGATGTATATGTGAATATATTTTTATTTTAGTCGTGTGGGATTATGAGGGGAAATTTCAGTTTGAAAAAAGAGGGGCAAAATGACTAATATTTAAGGGTAATAGATAGTAGTGATCCTTTTAAATAGATTCACAAAAAAAGATAGTATGATCCTTTTAAATAGCATTTTGATACTCCAAAAACAATTCATTTTCCTATCCTTAAAAAAAGTCAACAAAGAGAGTTGGGAGAGAGAGACGGAGATGGAGAACAAAGCTCAAGAGGAGACTTCGACCATCAACGTTTCAGCCCTTACTTGCATAGATCTCGCCAGCTCTGATCTTCATCGATCAGCTGTTTTGCTCAAGCAGGTCCGCGTCCATTTATTTTCCTTTTAAGTATGATTATAGTGTGTGACCATTATAACTGCTGTTATGTTTCATTCTTGTTCCAGGCATGCTTGGAGTGCGGATTTTTCTATGTCATAAATCATGGTTTAAGTGAGGAGTTGAAGGACGAGGCTTTTGAGCAGAGTAAGAAATTCTTTGCTCTTCCTTTGGAGGAGAAGATGAAAGTCTTGAGAAATAAAAAGAACCGAGGATATTCACCTGTCCTTGATCAAATCTTAGATCCTGAGAATCAAGTCCACGGTAAGTAGAATAACTTTTGACTTGCCTAACAAACATTGTTGTTATATTAAATCTTGTTTATAACATAGTAATGGATATCAGGGGACTACAAAGAGTGTTTTTTCATTGGAATCGAAGGTCCTATAGATGATCCCCATGGGGATAAGCCATTCTATAGCCCAAACACTTGGCCTAACCCTGGTTAGCTCCATATCCTATCAAAGTCTTTTGTTTGCTATAGTTATATATTTTCTTATGAGTAAAATTTGATGTTTATGGTAGTTGTGTTGCCCGGATGGAAGGAGACCATGGAAAAATATCATCAAGAAGCATTGTAAGTCTAATTTTTGTTTTCCATCTTTTTAAGTAGCTGTCTCTCATCTTCCACATTTGAATAAATGGATATTACGGCTATCTACATGGTTTGTACAAGGTTTCACGCTTGCTTCGAAATAGTTGAGAAGAAAAAAAAACTTTGATTCAAGATTTATAGTTGTTAATTCTCATTCCTTCCATCTCAAAATTAATTGGCAATATGCCTCGATGGTTGGGAGCGAGACGGAGAGACGATGCATGTTTTTTGTTTCTCTTTGATCCCCTTCTAACTTTATGCATATAATGCCCTTTATACATGGTATAGAGATAATGATAGAAATAAGGAAACATTCCTATATGTAAGGGATTTAGACTTGAGGGTTACGTTATTGTACGATGTATATATACCCATATTGGGGATCATGAATAAACACACACTTCATATTATATTTTATGGTATCAGAGCCAAAGATCTTAACCTAAAATTTTTTTTTTGATCAGCCGTCCCTCTGTTGATCGTCTTCTACCTTACTACTACTTCTACTTCTAATTTTTCTTCTGTGTCTCGATTGCCATGGCTAACGAGAGCTCTACAGTTACCTCCCCTACTACTTCTACTACGCCTAACACATCTCCCTATTATCTTCATCCATCTGATAATCCTGGTGCACTAATTACATCTGTCGTACTTACACAAGACAATTACTCGGAATGGTCTACGGAACTCCGTAACTCTCTACAAGCAAAACAGAAAACTGGTTTCATTGACGGCACAATTGCGAAACCAGAAACAGAGCCTGACTTATCTCGCTGGCTTGCGGCAAACTCCATGATTGTCGGCTGGATTCGTACCTCCATTGATTCTAAAATCCGATCAACAGTGTCTCATGTTCCCGATGCATCCAAGCTTTGGGAAAGTCTTCGCTTCCGCTTCTCTGTTAAGAATGGTACTCGTCTACATCAAATACAAGACGAGATTACTAACTGTAAGCAAGATGGCAAATCGGTTTTGGAGTATTACGGGCGTCTTACGAAGTTATGGGAAGAGCTACAAAACATGAAGACAGCTCGTCCGTGCACATGTGCTGCTGCTGCAGACATTGAAAAAGAAAAAGAAGATGCACGAGTTCACAAATTCCTCTTTGGATTAGATGACTCGCGTTTCTCCTCCATCCGTTCCCGCATCATTGATGAAGAACCTTTGCCAGATATAAACATTACATACTCACGAGTGATTCGAGAAGAGCAAAACATGGCGTCTACACATGCTAAAGAACAACGCACCGAGGCGTTAGGTTTTGCAGCCCGAACAGAGTCTTCGAAAGAATCTACTCTTACTACCGTCGAGGTCACTCCACCGCGATCTCGAGATCCTAACAGAACCTGCACTCATTGTGGAAGAAGAGGTCATGAAATCTCGGAGTGCTTTCTGGTTCATGGGTACCCCGAGTGGTTCCAAGAACAACAACGCCAGCATGGAAATTCTTCTAACTATCGTGGTGGTCGTGGTGGTCGCAATACCAACAGTCGTGGACGTGGCCGAGGACGTGCTAATGCTGCACACAACTCACCGACGATTAACTCAGACCAGATCGCCTCCTTGATCTCTCTTCTGCAACAGCAACAAACCAATCTTTCTTCTGAGCGATTGTCGGGTAAAACAACTCTTACTGATGTCATTATAGATACAGGAGCTTCCCATCACATGACAGGGGATCTCACACTACTACACGATGTTTGTGATATTCCATCGTCCTCTGTTACATTCCCTAATGGACAAGACTCTCACGCCACGAAACGAGGGACTTTGCGTCTCAGCAAGGATTATTTCTTACTTGACGTTCTCTTTGTTCCTGATTTCACCTGCACGCTCATCTCTGTTTCGAAATTGCTAAAGCAAACAGGGTGTATAGCAATATTTACTGATACATTGTGTGTTTTACAGGACCGTTTTTCGAGGACTCTGATTGGAGCAGGTGAAGAACGTGAGGGGGTTTACTACTTTACTGGGGTCAAGGTCGCACGAGTACATGGAGCTTCTAAGGCGACATCTTCTTCTTCTACTCTATGGCATCGCCGACTTGGACACCCGTCTTATAAAGCTTTGTCTACTCTACCTATTTTTAAGAATTTCAAGTTGGATTTTACTGATTCTAGTCAATGTGACATTTGTTTTAAAGCGAAACAGACTCGCAAGGTGTTTCCTGATAGTTTTAATAAAGCCACTATTCCTTTTGCCTTAATTCACTGTGATGTTTGGGGACCGTATCGCACACCATCTTCTTGCGGTGCAGTTTATTTTTTAACAATTGTTGATGACTACTCACGAGCAGTTTGGACCTATTTGATGCTCGAAAAGTCTGAGGTGGCATCTCTTCTTCGCCAATTTTGTGCAATGAGCGACAGACAATTTGGACACAAAGTAAAGACGATCCGGACAGACAATGGAACCGAGTTTCTCTGTCTCTCAAAGTACTTTCGTGAGCAAGGAATCGTTCATCAGACATCTTGTATTTATACACCTCAACAAAACGGTCGAGTTGAGCGTAAACACAGGCATATCCTCAATGTGGCGCGGGCTTGCTTGTTTCAATCTCGGTTACCAGTTGAGTTTTGGGGAGAGAGTATTTTGGCAGCCGCACACATAATCAACAGAACGCCAACTCATGTTCTCGATGGCAAGACACCTTATGAGGTGCTTCACGGGAACCCTCCGATGTATGCTCAACTACGTGTATTTGGTTGTCTCTGCTATGCACATACAAGACCTCGAGACAGAGATAAATTTGGTGCCAGAAGTCGTCGCTGCTTGTTCGTCGGTTACCCGTTTGGTAAGAAAGCATGGCGCCTTTATGATCTCGACACTAATGAATTTTTCATCAGTAGAGACGTTGTCTTCTTTGAGGATAAATTCCCAGGCATTGATGATGCAGCCTATGTCACGCCACCTACTATGCAAACCGATCTTCCCATAGATGATTGGTTACTCTCTCCTGCATCACCGACGGAACCTACTCCTCTATCATCACCGGTACCCACTTCTCCGGTTCCCACTACTTCTGAAACTCTGCAATCTCCTGCAGTGCCCTGTCCTGATATCTCTACTTCCTTGCCGGCTTCCTCTACACCCACTCCTATTACTGATAACAATACCCCTACTGCTACTCCTCCTACTATACCTCCTGCTACAGCTGATACGGTTTCTCCTGAGTCGCCATTGTCTCCTACATCATCGCCTTCTCCAAAGGCAATTCCTGAACAATCTCAGTCGGCTCTCACGCCACGAAACGAGGGACTTTGCGTCTGATCCCTCATGAGGAATATATGCATGTGGAGCACATTCTGACTTCGGCATGATGACTCTTTTAGCAACCGATGGTGTAATGGGGCTACAGGTCTTGCATAGTTTCTTTTTCTAGTTATATAGCCATTGATATGACCTGGTTTAGTTATAAGAAATTGCTACTATCTGAGAGCAGATATGCAAGGATAAGGACGCGAAGCCTCGGAAATGGGAATATGTACCTTCGATCAAAGGGTATAATAATGAAAAAATTATCGGTATTTGGGTCCATGGTTCATTTTAAATTTTTAAATACGACACTAATTCCTATAACAGAGTTTTGTTTTTATATGATTGGTTTACCGACAGAGCGTATATAGTGAATCTCGGTGACTTGCTGGAACGTTGGAGCAACGGCTTGTTTAAGTAATTTATTTTTGTTCGAGTGTCTTGTCTTGCTAATACATCCTTTTTCATAAATCCTTAATCCTTCGCATTGTGATTTTTGCAATTAAAGTTTTCTTGCTGACTATTTTTTAACATGCGTTTTTAACATACAGATCCACCTTGCATCGGGTACTTGGGAACGGTCAGGATCGATATTCCGTAAGTCTCTAACTAATACCCATTTGCGTCTACGTTTGTCTATTTTAGGTTTGAAAACATAAATATTCCAAAGTACCAATTGAACACACGACTAGAAATTTGGGTAACATGTTAGGCTAGAGGAATTCTTGTAGATAAACCACTACCCATATTCTTGTCAATTTTTTGTATAATTTGAAATATCTATCAATAGTTCCAGTGATCTTTAAATTTAAACTATCCAAAATGATGATTCATGTTGCTTAACATGTTGATGTGTTCGGTAAACTATTACAACACTGAAAACGTATTTTACTTTTTCTCATGGCAGATTCCATTCTTCGTGAAACCGAGTCATGACTGTCTGGTTGAATGTCTTCCTACCTGCCAGTCCGAAAAGAACCCTCCCAAGTAAGTATTTTCTTATTAGCAGAAAAAGAATGTAAGCATTTTCTTAACATCTTTACGTTCGACGTACCTCATCCAACGTTAATAATTGGTGTTTAATGGATAGATATCCAGCAATCAAATGTTCGGCGTACCTCACCCAACGTTACGATGAATCACATGTGGATTTGAGTATCTACGGGAAACAAACCCAAGAGAGAAGCTTATAATTTGGTTTTCAAGTTGTTTGGCTTACTCTTTTTTAAAAAAAGAGTGCTTACTCACCAACTTTATCCATAATAATGAGGATCTATTGGACTAATTAAATGTCATCATTTTTTTTTAATTTCAAAGTAAATATCGTAGTGAAATATGTTTAGTGAAATATGTTTACGAAAAGATTTTTCGTTTACATTTGTTACAACAACCTTACAAATATATAAAATAGCCAAAATTGTTGTAACTAAAGAAAATGAACTAGTGTATCTTATTTCATGAGTAATGAATCATTTATATATAAATATAGTAGTTTAGAAGATAAGTGTAATTTGGAGAATAGTTATGTATGTGATACTACAGAAACATGAAGTAAAGTAAGAAGAATAGATCAAGTGTAGTTTTTTATTGATCTACTAGATCTTGATTCGCATTTTGAAACACGAGAATTTTTAATATGCAAAATAGTAATTTGAAATAGATATATAAATGTGTAAAATAAATGATTATGTGTTTATTATATTCTAATATAATAAAATGTTTATTTAGGTTTAGGAATGTATATTTGTAAGACATATTCATTTTGATATATGTAATTTGCATTGTGTGATATTAGTTAGTGATATTTAGTTTTTTTAAGAGATACATTTTGGGAAATGGAAATTTCCGGATATTTATCAAATTTATTATGAAAACTAAACAAAAACTAATATGTAATCTCAAGTATTGCTACATTTTATTATATACTGATTACACTAAATTGAAACATTTTGTTAATGATTTTCGAATTTTTAATATTTATTTAAGTAAAATAGTGTACTTATAGATCATGTAATACGAATAATGTTTGATCTATTTTATGCTATTTATTACACAAAATGACTAAAATACATTAATTTCGTGTCTTCAAAATTGAAAAAAATAATTTAGTTTATAGTTACAAAAAAATTTTAGTTACATATTAAATAATTCAAATGACTTTTTACACATGAAATTAATGTATATTAGTAAAATAATCACCTGAATTATTTTTTTTGTTTTGTTTACAAAAGTAACCTTTTTTTTGACAAAGTTTACAAAAGTAACTTGGAATTTCGGCCGTAACTTTCTCATATGCTTAGTCTAATATAATTGCTTTTTTAACTAATTACATAATCACTAACAAAAATATCGAACACAAAAAAAAAATTCGAACACAAAAAAGGTCAAAGAAAGACAAAATTGGAAGAGATGAGGTATTACTTACTAAAAATATAGAAGCCCCAATGCTTTGTCGTGTCCCTATTCTTCCGGTAACACAGAGCATGGAACCGTATTTCTCGGTCAGGCTGTTGTTTCTGAAATCAAAAATAGGTGGACACATGTTCTTACACGCTGATTTATTGGCCTCATGAATAAAACTAACGGCTTAGATCCGTTTATGGTCGAACGATATTAAGGGCCAAAGTTCCTTCCATTTTCCAGAAAAATTTAAAAACCCAATTCCGAGAACTCTTTGTCTTCTGTTCGTCTACGTAAATTCGGTATGTAGATTTTTTTCTGACTGAAATATAACATACGATCACTCGTCAAATAGGTGTTGTTAGTTGTTACTCACTAAAGAAGGATTGAATATTTCTATGGATTTTAAAGATTTGTTATGATTCTTTTTTATATATATTTATTTTGTAATCTGATTCCTTTTTCTTGATTTCATGAGATGTTTAATACTTTCATTTTGTATGTGTATAATTTTCGTGTATCTTATGTTCATGTGATCAGCTAGATATTGAAAGATGGCGGACGGTGAAGACATTCAGCCACTCGTTTGTGACAATGGGACTGGAATGGTCAAGGTAGAAAGCTTCTCTGGATTACTAACAAAAACAAGATTTGAATGTTTCCATGTGGATCAGTTACAACTCTCTTGCACATAGGCCGGTTTTGCAGGTGATGATGCTCCAAGAGCTGTATTCCCAAGCATCGTTGGACGTCCACGTCACACGGGGGTGATGGTTGGAATGGGACAAAAGGATGCATACGTTGGTGACGAGGCACAGTCCAAACGTGGTATCTTGACTCTCAAATACCCAATCGAGCATGGTATCGTCAACAATTGGGATGACATGGAGAAGATATGGCATCACACTTTCTACAACGAGCTCCGTGTTGCCCCTGAAGAACACCCGGTTCTGCTAACCGAAGCTCCCCTCAATCCAAAGGCAAATCGTGAGAAGATGACACAGATCATGTTTGAAACATTCAACACCCCTGCTATGTATGTCGCCATTCAAGCTGTTCTCTCTCTCTACGCCAGTGGCCGTACTACTGGTCAGTACCCTTGTTCTTTCTTGAGAAAGACGCTTCCTAAATTACGTTTCCTTAAAAAATACATCACAACATTATGCTTTGTGCTTTAATGGTGCATCAAGAGATCGGTAGCTAGTTTAGGATAATTAGGTCTCGGACATTTTGTTTTTTTTCCTTGAGTTTGGTTCAGTTTAAAAAATTTGTTATGGTCTGCTTCGTTTATATAATTGCTCCTGTTTTCCTTATTTTTTTGATTAGGTATTGTTTTGGACTCTGGAGATGGTGTGAGCCACACGGTTCCAATTTACGAGGGTTATGCTCTTCCACACGCAATCTTGCGTCTGGACCTTGCGGGCCGTGATCTGACCGACTACCTCATGAAAATCCTGACAGAGCGTGGTTACTCCTTCACCACAACTGCTGAGCGTGAGATCGTTAGAGACATGAAAGAGAAGCTCTCTTACATTGCCTTGGACTATGAGCAAGAGCTCGAGACTTCCAACACCAGTTCATCTGTCGAAAAGAGCTTTGAGCTGCCAGATGGTCAAGTGATAACCATCGGTGCAGAGCGTTTCAGGTGCCCGGAAGTCCTGTTCCAGCCATCGATGATCGGAATGGAAAATCCAGGAATTCATGAAACTACTTACAACTCGATCATGAAATGTGATGTGGATATCAGGAAGGATCTTTATGGTAATATTGTGCTTAGTGGTGGTACCACAATGTTTGGTGGAATTGGTGACAGGATGAGTAAAGAGATCACCGCCTTGGCTCCAAGCAGCATGAAGATCAAAGTTGTGGCTCCACCAGAAAGGAAGTACAGTGTCTGGATCGGTGGCTCTATCCTGGCTTCCCTCAGCACTTTCCAGCAGGTAAATTACATACAAACCTTTTTTTTTTTAAACACTGATACAAACCTTATATCATATTATATTAGTGTTTTGGTGTGTGTGATCAGTGTTTTCACATATGTGTTTCAAATTTGCAGATGTGGATTGCGAAAGCCGAGTATGACGAATCTGGACCGTCTATCGTTCACAGGAAGTGCTTCTGATCAAAGTCATCGACTAAAAAAGTGCGGTAAAAATTTTCTGATAACCATTTTTCACCCTGAGCCAGTTGCCATCACTACTTACCTTGCTTCTCTGTATGTTTCTGTTATTCTTCTTCTTCCTCATTGTTTATTATTATAATCTTGCTTGTGATGTAAATCAAGTTTCAAACACATTATTTACTATTTTATATTGTATCATATTGGTGGTATACACACTATCTTTTTTCTCGTATTTGATATGAAATATATTTAATTAGTGTTCTCGTCAAGCAATGGGACGATATGCTTACTTTTACCATCAAGTAAATGGATGGTTCTCGTCTTAATGGATGGTTCTCGTCTTTGTCTTCTATACTTGATCCTCCCTTAAATAAACAACCCAAGAGTGGGTTTATCTCTGTGCTGGTTCTCCTCGTCTTCAAGAATCGTATTTACATTTGCTTTGTTAATATTTTTAATCACTTGATTGATCCTTGATATCACAATTCACAACCTGCTTAAATAATGAAATGTTGGTGATATAAGTTCATAAGAAACATATTATCTGCTATAAACTCTACCAATCAAGCTCTTAGTTTTCCATCGGGCTTGTTTTGGGAAACTAGGACTAGGATTGTCGTAAGGTTCAGCAGGTAGATGTTCGAGTAATGGTTAGCCGTATTGTCAAAAGCAGAGGACGACAGAGTTAATATCTAGAATGTACCCATAGCTAATACGGTTGCAGAAAGCTGATGGGAGAGGAGACCATTAAAACTTTGGTTAAATGAAACTATGATGGGGATCACTAAACTACTCTTCTGCTATATCTTCCTAACTGATTCAAGCCCTACCAATCGATTGAGCCAGTCCAATTTTACTACAAGAAAGTTTTCCAACAACTGTTACTCGTTTTGTGTAACTTCTTTCGCTAACGGTAAGCAGCAAAAAGTATATGAGAATATTCGCTGTTGTATTGGGACGGTATTAACAGAACATCATCTCCAGTAATGAGTTTTAGCTACTAGCGCGCTTAAAATGTTCACGAATAAATCTGTCGGCGTGAGACGGGTACCTATCTCGAACATAGGCTCGAAGACACTTCTGGTAGGAGAAATCTATCCACCCACCATCCGTTCTCACAACAAACAGGCACCTCGAGTGCCTGAACTGAGGATGGCGATCAACCTGCCATTAACAATTAAGTTTTTTTTTAAAAAAGTCATTCCATATGATATATATTTTTTAATTAGTAGACCTGATATAAAGGGGATGTGAGGCAGCAGCAGCCTAAAGTAACGTACCATAATAAAATCAAGACCGCAGCCAATTTTATCTTTAGCGTATGGGTGAAAGGGAAGAAGCTTTTCCATGATAATTTTCTCATCCTCAAAGTCCAAGCGTTCCCCATCCAAATATCTACTTATGATCAAGATGTAATAAAAAAACACGTAACCTAATACTCGAATCAAATGGATGGTGAAAATTCGGAAAGTGAAAAGTAGTTACCTATCGGAGTGAAGAATATCTTTAGCGAGAAGAGCTGAAGGTTCGACGTCTCCGAGTATCTCCGCCTCAAGGTTCTTCCACTTGCGATAATCAGGATCTTCATAACGCCAATTCTCGTCATCAACAGGCGCCGCCGTCGAGTTCACTTTCACGGGAGAATCATCCTCCTCCCGAAACTGCGGTTTATCAGAAAGAGAACACGACAACAGACGGCGCCGGCGAGAGAAGAAACACGCCGATGATGCGATGCTTAATTGATGATGACGGCTGTTGAGAAAACCGTTGCGGAGGAGCGGGAGCGTTCTGAGGAGGAGTAGCGAGGTCATTGACGACCCCCTCTTCTTCTCTTCGTTGAATCACCTAACGAGAAACGTTCTAAACACTCGAAGAAGAAGAAGAAGAAGATAAGGGCGAAAAGGACAAATTCCTCAGATATTTTATCGGAACCATAAATTATCTCAAATATATCGAAGATGGAAAATTGAACCCGTGACGTGGAAGCCAGTTGACTCGTTAATTCATTAATTAGTTGCCACTGCTTACATCAGCATAAGACATTTTTAATTTTTTGATTCACTGGCAATATATATATATACTAGGTGATTCTCCCGTGCTCATGCACGGAAATAAATACTTATAAAATAATCAAATCATAATAATTATTAAATATTTACATATGTTTTTTTATAATTTTCAAGTAATTTTATTACTTATATTTATGATGAATAAAGAGAATTGTATTAGGTATCATTATATGGATATAAAAATCTATATATTTGTTCATAATTTTTAAGTTATTTTAATTTATATCATAAAAATAATATTAAATATCATTATGTTATCATCTTAATTAGATATGCAATTCTATGTATAGTAATTTGGATCAATTCATGTATGGTATCGCTGAGCTCTATATTTGGTTTCAAAGTAAACAACAATTTTTAATTAAGTTAAAATTAAATTTTTATTTTAATTTTATTTAGTTTGGTTTATTCTATTAGATTTGTAAATATATTTATACAAGTTTTTATAATTGTATATATGTTTTCTGAGAAAAAGAAATATAAAGCTGAAATTGCGTTAATAAATACTTCTAATATTTTAATTTTTTAATATATCTTATTTTGGATAAAATTATATAAAATAAATTAATGTGCTAATAGATGAAGAATTGAATAAGCAAACCAATTCAGAAATATTTCAATTCATTGATTAATTTCGAATTCATAAGATAGTTACACCAGAAATTCAAAAGATTGTATTTATACATATGTTTTCATTTTAATTAGTTATCTTATTTCAAACATAATATTTTGGACAGTTCAAGTGTTCATTGTTGGGTATATTTTCGCATCTATTATTTCAAACTGAACACCTGTTTTTTTTACTTTAATAAGATTAAAATTGAATTACAATTTTTAGCTTAATTTAGTTCAGTTCATCTTTTTATATTTCTAAGTATATTTTATAAATCTTATAAAATTTGGTAAGTTTATTTTTAAAAATATAGAAACACACAGAAAATGTTGTAGTTGCATTCATGAACATGTTTTATAATATTTAAAAATTCATGTACATATATGAATATTTATAAAACAAGTAAATCCTAATAATTGGTAAATCATCATTTGTTAATTGTGGATACATTTTATAATTTTATCAATAAAAATTAGGTAAATTTTAGTTTTAATTTATAAATTTTCTTAATGATATTAGATGATCACTTTACGTTGTTTGAAATTAATTTTCTTTAAATCATTTAATCAAAATATAATCATTTTAAAATATGTTTTCTTAAAAAATTGTCTTAACTATTTTCTTTTTTAAATTATATGTATACACCTATATATTTTGAAAATTATTAGATATTCACTTATTTATGTTTTTAGGGAAAATATAAAGTAAGAAAAAATAAATTCGTTTTTGTATATAAAAATCTATATATTTTTATAAATCTATATATTTTTTATAGATATTTCCTTTTTATTATATATGGGTTTATAAGATAAATAAAATATAATAAAAAAGACAATTGAAGCTTTATTAATAAAAAAGAAACAAAATTAACAATTGTTAGTAATAGGTATAACTAAAATTAATTCATTAAGGGTATTCGTGTAATTAACCATTATGAGAATCAACGTGACCGTGACACATAGGAAACTGACTTCTCAAATAATATTATATAGAAATATGCTGAATTACAAAGACTTATTTGTAATCTGCTTCACAGAGACTTGATGAAGTGTACAAACTCATGGAGCGACTTATGTGAAGAGCCTCCCTCTCCAACAGAGGCTCTCAGTCTCTCCTTCAAACACATGGCTCTCTTCCTCATCTCCTCTCCTTCTTCACCCACCATCACCCTCTTCACAGCTCTCTCCACCGCTCTTCTCTCTACCTCACCTTCCACTTGAATCCCTATCCTCCAAACACAATCCAAGTACCCCGCATTCACCTTTTGATCACTAGAAGACGGCCTGCAGATCACCGGAACTCCTTCCCCAATGCTCTCTAGCGTCGAGTTCCATCCACAGTGGCTCCAAAACCCTCCCACCCCATGATGAGCAAGCACTTCCTTCTGTGGTGCCCATTTCACCACGTAACCTCGGCCCGAAACCATCTCACTGAACTCCTCAGGCAAAAACTCTATCCACTCCGAACCGCGTATCGACCCTGGCTTAATCACCCACAAGAAGTGTTGTTTGCTGCTGTCTAACCCCGAAGCCATTTCCATCACCTCGTTTGTTTCCATCAAAGCTAAGCTTCCCAAGCTCACGAATATAACGGAGTTTCTCTTTTGCTCGTCCAACCATTCGATGCAGCTCTTGTTCTCTTCGAGCAGACTCGTGGGAGCTGAAGACACCATGTGTAGAGGGCCTATAGGATATACTGGAATATCAAGCTGCTGTTGCAGACAACACAGAGACGAGTTCTCTAGACAGCTCGCCGTGTTGATTATCACACAGGAAGCTGCCTGTTTGTCAACTGTAGACCTGTACAGCTCAAGTGTCTTTTCTAATGGTGCAAACTTTGATGTCGGTAGGTCTTTGTATCTCAAAGGATGAAGCCCCGGTACTAGCTCATTTTCTTTTCCTTCAGAATCTGCGGAGAGAGAAAAAAAAACAATACTATTACAAGATCATTGAACACTAAATCGTAGAGTTGGCGCACCTTTCAGGGGAGACAAGACATTGTTTGCATCGAGCTTCTCGAAGACAGCGCGGCAAAAAAAAGTCGTTGCGTTCGTGGTGCTGAAAATAACGTTTGGAAGCTTAAACTCCTTGGCTACAGCTTTGGCAAAGTACATGAACTCATCGTAGATGATGACACATGAGATGTCGCTACTGTGTTGCAGCAACAAGTGACTCAAACAGTCCTTGAAGCTCGCTTGACACTCTTTGTTGAGCTTGAGAAGAAAGAGTACCGGCCTGAGATTCTCGAAATCAGTCTCTGGTAGGCTTTCTGGAATGGTGACAAACTGAAAATCAGAAAAATCATCTGAAGGGATAAAGTAATTAAACTTGGTCTGAGCCACTGTGATTGAGAAACCCTTCGAGTGAAGAGTTTTGGCAAGTTGCATCATTGGAGATATATGTCCTTGAGCTGGAACTGGAACCAACAGTACTCTTCTCCTGCCCGGCTTTACCTCCATTCTTCAAAACCTGCAAAACAACTAGGAAGCAAACCACGAGTCAGCTCTGGTGATAAAGAGTTACGGCTGTAGATTATTTATGAATTATGATGTTTGGGTTCCCTGAAAACATTTCTTTTACCAAAAAAACTAAGAAGCAGTCTCCTCACCTCTGTGTTCAGCGGAATACTTCGGTCTCCTAGTTGCTGTGGCGATCTATGAAATTTTTATTAGAAGTATGGGTCTCATATAAATATAAGATTCATCTGTATTACATTTTTTTCTGGCTTTTTCACATTTCACCACATGCTTCACATGTGGTGGAGGATTTATCTGAGTACTATGAGGCGGTTGCATCACTTTCTTATCTTGTTAGAGTAACCAAAGACCAAAGCAAATATGCTTCTTGCTTCTTGCTTCTTGATCCTTGTCATGTGGTCATATCAAAAGATGTTCCAAACAGAAAAGTGTGTTCTTTTCTGATGCAATAATTCTACTTTGAGCTAACTGCCGAAATAGGTACCAGTATTTCATTTAATTTTTCTTTATCTTATTTTAGAAAAACAACAATGTACTTTGTACATTTTGTAATATTAAGATTGATTTATACAATTCAATGATCTCTAGTAATATGTGCGGTTTACATTGTCTTCAAGTAGTTGTATGAGGAGTGAAAACTTAAGCAAAAGCTTGATAAACTATGCTGTGAGATCGACCGCATAGAGATTATTGCAATATGGTTCTGTAGCTGTTGTCTACTTACTATCCATTTTCCAAGTATACAAGAAATCCATTTCATTTCAGAATGCTGGTGGTAAATCACACTATTGTATAAAAAGTATCTAATAAATACTTATGGTTACTTAAAGAAACATTAATCAATTATTAAAAAAGATTTAAAAATCCATAAAAGGAAAGAAAAAAGGAAAAGAAAATACAGAGGGCCTTGAAAAAATCCTTGAAGAGAATAATGGCAAGCCGAAGGTTACCTCTCTCATTACATTAATACCTCTCTCCAAACCGGAAGAATAGAGCTCCAGTTCCATTGTTGTGATCTACAGCATACTCAGCTCTTACCAAACCAAGCTTCACACCTACACCGTATGAAGAACCTTGTCCCACTCTCCTATAGACTGCTGTTGGGTTCCCCTTCACATCCTTGGAGCTTCCCAAATCGTTCCCATGCTCAGCAAATGCATACACATGCGTGTTCTTCACAGGTACTCTAATCTCAGCACCCAGCTGCAGCAATCCATGAAACAAAAGTTCAGACACATGTTTTGCCGAATTTAAGGACAAATAATGTTATTGTTTTGTGTGTTTGTTTGTTTTACCTCGAGAATGTTCCTGGCTGCACCGAGTTCACCCATGTTGTAGCCACGGACAGAGTATGGACCACCCAGGACGAAAGCGTCGTAGCTCGGAAGGTCACCAACACAGCCACCGTAATGTCCATGGAGGACTAGAACCGGTGGAGGTGGCTTGCCAGCGCCTTCTTCCACTTGCTGCAGCTGAATGAATCTTGTTAGAGTCAATTGGTGGCGGTTGAAGAAAGGGAATGTGCTTCCAATACCCAAGCCTTGATCCACCTACGATTTAGCAAAGAACCGAGTGTAAAGCTTACAAAGCATACAAATGACTTATAAGTCATCACAAGTAAACAAACCTGAAACACGTTCCTCTCTCCAACAACAGCCCCGTTGACAAACTTGGTATTGTCGCGGGTGATGTTGGCTTGTAGAAAGGCCATCCGGTCAATACCGGTACCACTGAGAGTTGTTGGTGGTCCATCAGCACTGATTCCTCCACTAGGTAATAGTCTCTGACCATTGGCAGAGATGTGACTGCTTTCATCTCGAGTTGTTATCTCCTCCATCACAAGCCCATATGTAAACTTACTCTGACGGGTGAAGTTCTGCATGAAAATGTATGTTTGATATTTTTAATTGTTTGTAGGACAGAACAAGACCGACGACTATGGACACTGAGTATTGGCAAGCTTACCTCAGTTATGTTAGCTTTTACACCAGCTCGATCAACCCAAATTGGCGGCACTTCATCAACACCTGGTCCTCCAGTGAACACTGGGCTAAGTTTGCGGCTGTTGAAACAGCTTGTTTTGAATGTACGGTTACGAGGATTGTAAACACCATCCAGATATGGATGTACATAGTCGAGCTTAAACGAAAGATCATCCTGCAGAGAAGCAGTGATTAGATGGATGGTGTCAAGAAAGCAAGTTAACCTTATCAAATATATGCAAGCTGACCCCAAACCGTACCTGAGGATTCAAGAGATTGCTAGTAGTCACTGTACCCATGAGAGACCTGTTAAGACCCTGGATGTTTCGATGTTCCAAAGTAACAGAGCCACCAGGCTGCAACGAAGCCTGATGAATGCACATAATCAACAACAGAGCAAAATCAATTGAAATTTCCAAAAGAAAAAAGCTGTAACTATTCGAGTAAAGGAAAGGACTTCATACAAATGTGGGAGCTCCTCCACGCCCAGGAACTATGCTCCATTCGGTACTGACTTCAGCTGACTTCTGTTCAAGCTCTTTCAGTTTTATTTCCACGATAATGCCCCCATCGTTCTTTTCATCTTGGCGTGGATTCACCTCAATGTTAGAGAACAGTCCAAGTGAGTTGATGCTATTCAGAGCTTGCCTCCCAGCATTAATGTTGAAAACACAGCCTTGGCGAATCTGTACACAAAAAACATAAATAACTATCACTAATCTCGGTAAAGAGAGTTCACTTTAGCTATCAAAGTCCATCACTTTCTCCACAATCATATTCAAATCAACAAACGACTTAAACCAAGCCAAAGACAAAATACCTGCTTGGGCAACTCTCTGCGAACGAGAGGAACTTGAGTGTTCCCTTCAACGACATTACCAAGCTTATCATGAAACTGAACAACGACCTGAGTGATGTCTCCTTCCACAACCTCACAGACAATCTCCTTAGTGTTCAAGTTCCCAAAATTCACAACCTGAGCACAAGCATACCCTTCGTCAAGGTACCATTTCTGAACACGGTCCCTAACCTTCTGCAACAGCCTCGCACTGACTTTCCCCTGATCCCTCATCATCTGCATCACCTCCCCATGCACAGGCGCGGGCAACAAACACGGCCTCGCCCTATCCATCCTCCGCTTGTAGTCCTTCTCGAGGCTCCTGTAATACTCCATCCTCTCTTTATCCGTCATGTCCGCATCCATCTCCACCGGCTTCGACTGAGCCATCAGCCCCACGTTGATACACTTGAACCTATCCGCGGACTGCCACGTGCTCTCCGCGAAGGCCACGGTGACTCCCAAGGTTCCGTCGGGTTTCGTCTTCCCTTCCAAGTCCACTCTCTCGAACATCCCGCAGGTCGCTAGGGTTTCCAGCTCCTTCTGGAGCTGAGCCTTGGTGTAGACCCCACCCGGTCGGATCGACACCATCTCGAAGAAGGAGTCCTCGGCTCCGACGGTGGCTTGCCTCCTCCGGTCGAGGAAAACGACGTCGGAGACCTTGTACTTTTTGAAGCCGCTGAGCTTGTTCAATTGCACCACGATGTTCGCCGGGAGGCCGTGAGAATCCCAATCCGGCGATTGTTCCTCGTCGGCGACCGCGGGAGCCGGAGAGAACAAATCCCTCCAAAATCCACCGTCGTTTCCCTCTCCGCCTCCGCCGCCGAATCCACCGTGATTCCCGTCGTTTCCTCCACCTCCTCCGCCGCCGAGCGACGGGAGATTCGAGATTCGGGAGAGAAAGAAGGACGCCGCGGCGGAGGAGACGGAGGCTAGGGCGAGAGGCTTCGCTAGGTTTCGAAGGAGAGAATCGTCCTTAGGAGGAGGAGGAGGGGATTGTGTATCTCGGCGGCTACTGCTGCTGCATTTTATCGATGGGATGCGGGGAGACGGCGAGGAGTAACGGGGAAGGCGAGGAGAGGGAGTGGGTGGATGTTTCCGGCGGGAGGAGATGGAACTTTTCGAGGCGGGAATAAGGTGTCCGTTGGCGGAGAAGGCGGCCATTGGTCCCGCGGAGAAGAGAGAGAGAGAGAGGAAAGATAAGGTTTTAAGAGTGATGAAGCCGAAGATTTTTGGCTTCGGCACCAGAGGCATGTGTGTTGGGTTTTATGGTGCAAAGTGTCTTTAGACTTCGTTTCGGTTTTGGTATTTCGAAATCCACATCGTGACGTTTTCTTTGGTTGGTAAAACCACACGCACGTCTACTGACGGTATTAAAACTGCCGAGACGTTTCAAGTTTGGCTAGTGTTAGTAGTAGTCGGTTTGGTGTTGATCGATTTATTTTGGTCATTCGGTATATTTTCGTTAAATATTGTTTGGAAAAAAAATTCTTCCATTATCATGGTTTAAACTAGTAAGAAAATATAAAATATTGTAGTTTAAAATGCCTTTTAATTAAAAAAGCTAATTATTTAGGTGGTTCTAACCCAAACCGAACTAAGAACTAAAGTAAATTTAAAAACATGCCGAGCTTAAAAAAATATTGAAGTCGATAACAGTTAAATTCAGCTTAGTTAGTTTTGTTTTATTCGGTTTGGATTTAGTTTCAAAATTACAAATATGTCAATATCAAATCATATATATGCCTTAGTATCTGTTTAGTTAAGTTATTTCAAAATTTTTAAACAACTGAATATTTGAAATTAATTAAAAAGTAAACACATTTCAGTCTTATTATTTACAAAATTAATAAAGTAATTTATAGCGACAACTCGAATATTTATGATTTATTAGAAACCATGTAAGATATGTGTGGTCAAAAACATGATTATTTGTTAGTTTTAAAAGATTTTATTCCTTAACACATTCTTCTTAACATATCACATACATATTCTTTTTTTTCTTCTTCCTTATTTGTATCTTCTATAAATAAAACTATTTTCAAATAATTAAATTCTTAAAAATTAAGAAAGAGACTTCAGTACAAACATCTATACTATTAAAACAGAAGGCCATTTTTTTGAGGTAACCTTCTGTTTCAGTAATATTTACAAGATTTTGCCACTGATTTATTTTTAATCTATGATTTTTATTAAATTCTGTATTTTTCTGAATTTCCTTTTATTTAAACATGACGAAGAAGATATGTGAGATTTGGTAGATCTTGACTGAGATTTTTAAGATTTAGTTACGATTTGAAAACAATGGAAAGAGGAGACGCTCTTTTTGCGTTCATATATGAGTTTTTCTCGAACTTTCAAGATTTCATTTTTTGGGATTTTTAAAGAGTTTCAGTTTAGGTTTTTGGATTTGAAGGCCATATGAAAGGAAATTTGGGAGATTTGGCAGCTTTTTTTTTGGATCCTAATGATAGGGAAATGATCTTTGAAAATAAAGTAGATCCATGGGAGGAGTATACTAGCTAGGGATTCCAGTTTGTTGTGGGGATTATGGTCAGAGCAAGGATCCTAGCATTTTTAGAAGGTACAGGTGTTTCTGCAATTGTAGAGCTTATACTGCACAAATTGCTATCGAGATTATCCTGGAATCTGTTTCTCAGTGTTTGGAGAAATTTTGGTTCATAAAGGAAAACACGATATCCAATATAATTTGGTTACATAAATTATCAAAATTTATTTATATGTAACAGGATATGCAGGGAGCGTCTTTCAATCATGGAGATTGCATCGTCAAAGCAAGGGGATTGGGGCTGGGAGCTTCTTTCAATTATAAGAGTCTTATATGAATCGATGAAATTGAGAAACGTTATATGAATCGATATTGAGAAACAATATTGTGGGTCTTTTCGTTTTTGTTCAGTAAGTAAAGGGAATCATCTGATTTTGACATTATTTCATATCTTTTCTGTTTCTTCAAAAACAATTTCAAAATTAGTTCTTCAGTTCTGATTTTGATTATGGGTTCCAGATGCTTTGGTTCCAAGAGTGCATTCGTAGAAGATTTTGAAGTAATGCTTAGCTCTTTCCGATACAGTGTTATTACGTTACAGATTTACAAGATTTACCATCTTCATTCTACAAAGGATATGTCTTGAGTTATTATTTAGTCATCACAAGATTAACATAATAACTCTTTAGTAGTTCTTTATGATTCTGGATCCTGTTCCAAAACATTGATAACATTAAGAGTCATCTCACATTTATATAAATTATCTTATCCATGAATATTTCTCTCGTCAATTCCCCCATTGTGCCATTAAGTGAATTTACACCAAGACTCAACAACACTACATTCAGTTTCTCCTCTTCAGAAACTTGAACAATTCAAAAAACATTTGTTTTACTCTAAAACAATCGATCCATGCGGATAAGATCCATCAAATATTGGCATCAGATTTCTGTTCCTATTATAGCTACGGCAAGGTTCCGAAACTGAACCTTGTACCAGCTTCGAATGTATATATACGGATTCATGTTCATAATAGATTTTATCTTCCTCAGCCGGCAAGAGATAATGAACGATGTTCAGCAATGATTATAATCACTCTTCCCTTTATTTCATTGTCCGCTTCATCTCACCACAATGAATCTTGATCTTCGCTTAGAGCATCTACATCTTTACTTAATAGTTTACTTCAAATATGGAATGGGAAATAGAATATGAAAAAAAAAAAAGATTACTGTGGAAATGGAGTAATTTTTTTTTTTGTTTTTGTTTATACTCAATTTCCAATCCATTTGTGCATTAAATTATGGAATGAGGATAGATATACTATTTTACCATATATAGTAACAAACAATTCATCGAATTCATCAAAGTTCACCAATTTGTCAATTCAACCACCTTCACACTCAATTCCACGATCTTCTGCTATATCCTTCCCAAGTTCTTTCACCATTGCGTTCGACAATCAATCCATAAGCTCACCCCACCAATTATTTCACACGCAATACAGTGTGTCAGTGGATATTTCTTCAAAAGAGTATCAATTGGTACTCTCTCTCTCCACCATAACCGCCAAAACTTATCTTTCCCTTTAAGTCTTCTTTTATATCTTCTTCCACGTCAGCATACAATGGCTAGTTCAGCTTATCATCTTGCTTGAATTCTTTAAGGAGTGTCTTTGTAATTTCTGCTTCCATTTTTTCTAGTAGGCTCTATAAATGCGAGTCCTATTATTCAGCTCAAAACGTCAATACCTAAGGCAAAAACTTTGTCTTCTTTAGTCATGCTTCTTCAATTAGAGGCAAAGGCTATTATTAAATCAATTTTCTTATGGTCTTTCCAAGAACCTCGGAGAAACAAGACTCGTGGACATGATGCATCCACAACTTTTCTTGTCTTATATGTACCCTTATGTTTTATTGTCTAAGAATCAAAGTCCCAAACAGAAAAGCTACAAGACTTAAGGGTTTTCTCTCAAATGTCGTCTCAACTTGAACCGGTCGCTGAGCTCGAAAGCTTAAAAACACATGTTGATCATTCAGGAAGTCCTAGCTTGTCAAGAAGTGGCCATCGCCACGAATGTAATTCTCTTTAAGAAATGATCCAATTTCACAACATACATTTTTCCTTTGCTTCTCAGCTCATATACTTTTTTTTCAGCTGGCGAAGCGTCAAAATTGTCACCAAGAAAGGAAGATGAGCTTCAGGGAGAACATTCCCACCATAAGAAATCACTGTTCACCAAAATGAAGGATAAGGCAAAAAAGCTGCAGCACAGCCTGAGCGGCAAAATCAGACATGATGAAGAAGGTGATGCAACCATGTCGCCATTTAGCAGATCCTCAGACCACCAAGTTAGAGAAGCCGGAGGTTATGCGACGCTTTCGCCACGTGACAAGTCCAATGATCGTAATAAAGTCAGAGAAGAAGTAGATCCTGAATATCTTGGAGCCCCGAGTAAAGCAAAGCTCCATTAAATAACCAAACTTTTGTTTGAAATTTCTTTAAGACTGATCTTATCGTCCTGTGTGATATTTATAGTGTATGAATCAAATAAAGCACCAGAAGAGTTAAAGGAAACTGCGAGGCAGCATCCCCGGGAAACTCCTGTGACCACTGAGACAAATCTCTTGTCCCTTCTCCCATCCAAATACAACGTGGAACAAGAACAGAAAGATTGTACTGGTTCCAGCAAGGAGAAACCTAAGATCTCTGAGAAGAATGTTCTGTCTGATGTTAAGCAAGAGAATCTTGCTGATTCAATTAGTCCAAGCAAGACAGTAACAGAAACCGTAACAGAGACGTTAGCACCTGCTTATGCTAAAGTGTCTGATGCCACTCACGCTATAACTAAGAAGATTCAAGACATGGCTTTTCCGGAATCAACAGACGCAGAACCAGCGGTAAATGATGTTTCAGAAATCAACACTGCAGGAACTAACACTAAGGTACTATAACTTGTTTATATGTGTTACCCTCTCCATCTGTGTCTTCGCACTTGGATAAATGCATAAGTTAATTATCTTTTGACTGCAGAAATGTGGCAATCAGCTTGGAGCCACAAACATGGTACCTTCTCCTAATTCAGGAGGAGACAACAAAGCTCCCCTTTTAGCTAACGTGAATGAAAGTGAGCTCCTCTTCTAGTATACAACTAAAACAATTTGATTTAATCCATTTGACAAAATATGCATTACATTTGCATTATAATGCATTTTGTTGAACTGCAGTTGTTGAGGAAGAAAATCATGGGAAGATACTTCAACCAAACTAAAGAACAGAACAGAGAGAATTTCTTTAGCCTGTGTATCGATTACAAAAGCCTCTATGTGAGAAAAAAACTTTCTACTTCAGTCCTCCGTTTCCTCTATTAATTGTTTTAACTTATTATAGCCCAAGTCTATTGAATACATAAAAGACTTTGTATTTTATATTGTTTCCGTCGTTCTTGTAGTTGACTTGTGTAGTAAAAAGAAAATATTGTATCTTCAGAAAAAATATATTTTAATATTGAATTCATCCAGGGGATTAAACAGATGAGCATGTTCAACGTGAAATATAAATTGCATCAATTGATACAAAAAAAAATCTTCATTCGAGATTGTGAATGCAACTAGAATCATAAAAATCCATTTTAAGAGCACGGCGGTGATGGCAGAGCTGAGTCAGAGTTTCATGTGGTGCGTCTGTGGAATGACTGCAATGATGGTATGATCTGCAAAAAATAGCTCAGAGCAAAGACAAACAGGAAACAAAGGTGGAGAAAAGGTCGCCAGGGATATGGAACCGATACGTGGACTGAAAACGTAAGCTAAAAACAAACACGTGATTAGTTGGACTCACTTTTGTGAGACCTGTAATACTTCTGTACAATAAAAAAAAGGTAGAGAAGAGGAAGAACTACACAGTTTGAGATGTACTTTCTAGAGAATGAGATTATCTTAATATAGGACATGTCAGGGAAATTATAGAAACTGACGTTTCTGTCACTGGAATAATGATTTTGTTGTGCTGAGCCTTGCTTCCTACGCAAGTATTAGAAGAAGCAGTTTAAATATTGGCAAGTCAAATCGGAAAATATGTGGCCAAGCTGGAGTTCCGGAACAATAGAAAGCTTCAGATCACTTTCAAAATATCTAGAAACTGTTATGTTGCGGAAACTTTGGGAGATCATGGAAGGTTCGTATGTGTTCCAATCAGACTGAAAATTGGTGAATTTTTAAAGGATTCAACGATGGGATTGAGAAGTGGACGGTTAACTTAATTTTGAATTAGTAACTTTGGAGATCGTTTGCCTTAGGTGGAGTTGAATCACATTTGAATCATCGGGTTTTCATAATTAGCGTCAATCAAAATTATAAAGTTTTCACTAAACTGTTTTCTCAATAAATAGTATAGGATTGATCAATAAAAATTTGAGTGTTTTTATTTATGAATGAGAATATATATGCAAGTCAAATGGTGGATCTTTCTATTTGGTATTTGGCTGTATTCATGAACAACAAACAATTGGATAAAAGGAGGCAGAATATAGTTGGATAAGAAACGGTAACAAAATAAATTTTCCAATAAAATACATTAATATATATGGAATGTGCATTGTATTGCCAGTAATATATTGTATTAATATATGGAATGTGCATTGTATTGCCAGTAATATATTGTATTAATTAGAGGAAAAAATCTTTGAACCAAAAAAAAAATTAGAGGAAAAAATCTAAGAACTTTGATTGCGTTCCTACACCCCGTACAATATCTTTCCCTATATCTATCGTTTCATTCTCACAATCTGATAATACTTTTTAGTAAATCAAATTGAAAATGGCAAAACCTTCAGGCTCCTATTGTCTCCTCATCTCTTGTCTATTTGTCTTGTTTGTGAGTTGCACCTCAGAAGTCAAAAATGAACAAGACAAACAGGTAGTCTCGCATATCGTCCTTAATTTTTTATCATTATGATCATCTCTTGGTTCTAACTTTGACAAGCCATCATGATGATATTGGTAATGATCTATGTAGGTGTATATAGTATACATGGGGGCACTTCCAAGCTCGTGTTAACTACATGCCAACGGACCATCACACTAGTATTCTTCAAGAAGTCACCGGAGAGAGGTGTGGTAAATTAATTATTATATTATAGATCAATTATGAGTAAATATTTTTCCATGTAAAAGTTTCACTCTATATATATATCGATTGTAGTCAAATATCGAATATATAATTTATGGGAGTTTAAAAGGATCAAATGATCCAACATACGAACACTAAGGATTCTTACAACATATGCTAATATTTTTGTAGTTCAATTGAGAATCGATTGGTTAGGAATTATAAAAGAAGTTCAACGGATTTGCGGCTTGGCTAACAGAAAACGAAATGCAGATACTAGCAAGTAAGTGTCTTATTAAATTGAACATTAACTAAACTGTAAATTTCATAAATTATATGTATTGAGATTATTCGTGTCTCCTTGTTTGGTTTCAGACTATTCTTCTTTATGCTTATAGTTAACCTTTGTATGTTTTAGTTAAAAATATACTATTGTTTTGTGTGTTCATTTTTCCTAGGTATGGAAGATGTTGTGTCGGTGTTTCCTAGCAAGAATCTGAAAATACAAACGACGGCTTCCTGGGATTTCATGGGTCTCAAGGAAGGCAAAAGGGCAAAGCGACACCTTAGCATAGAGAGCGATATAATCATCGGTGTCATCGACAGTGGAATTTACCCTTTATCCGACAGCTTCAGTGACAAGGGCTTTGGTCCTCCTCCTAAGAAATGGAAAGGAGCATGCCAAGGCGGGAAAAACTTCACTTGCAACAAGTATAAAATGATTCATCAAATTTGATCATACAGTTATTATATTGCATATGTTATAGTCAATTTTTATGTTGTTGTAATACAGCAAGCTAATTGGAGCTAGGTACTACTTAGAGGGGGTTCCTCAGACAGCGATGGATAGCGAGGGACATGGAACTCATACAGCGTCTACGGCAGCTGGAAACGCTGTTAATGACGTGAGCTTTTACGGACTCGGCAACGGAACCGCAAGAGGTGGCGTTCCAGCCGCAAGGATATCGGTTTACAAAGTCTGCGGCATCACAAAGTGTCCTTCTCATGGGATTCTATCCGCATTTGATGATGCGATAGCAGACAACGTGGACCTCATCACCATCTCCATCGGTGCGGATTACGGTTTACGGTTCGAGGTGGACCCCATCGCAATCGGGGCTCTCCATGCCATGGCCAAGGGAATTCTTATAGTGAATGCTGCTGGAAACGAGGGTCCAGCTCTTAGCACGGTCTCGAGCGTCGCGCCGTGGTTATTCACGGTCGGAGCTAGTAACACCAACCGTGCTTTCCTTACCAAAGTTGTTCTCGGAGACGGAAGGACAGTTGTCGTGAGTGGCTAGCTAAGATGCATTATCTTTGTTCTTTTGAAACACATTCATGATGTTATTTTTCTAACATTAATGCTTTGTTACAAAAACAGGGAAGATCGGTAAATACATGTGATCTCAAAGGAACAAAGTACCCTCTGGTGTACGGAGAATTAGCTTCTAGTAGTTGCAATGCAACTGCAGCCCGGTAACTTGTATTCCAAGAATCAGCTTTTTTTTTTCACAAGGCCGGTTAAAAAAATTGCAAATGCTGTTTGTTTCAGATTATGCTCTCGAGGATGTCTAGACAAGAAACTGGTCAGGGGGAAGATTGTGTTGTGCGATTCATCGGATTATATCGAAGAAGCAAAAAGTTTGGGAGCCGTGGCGTCCATTGTTGGGAGCAGCACAGGAGACACTGCCTTTGTTTTCTCTTTCCCTGTCTCTGTTCTAGCCGTAGCCGAGTATAATATCGTCCTCTCGTATTTGAACTCCACAAAGTAAAAATCTCGTTTCTCTGTTTAATTATATTTCATAAAAAAAAAAAATTGTTTCTCAAAAGCTAGGTTTTCTTTTTCGGTCAGAAACCCTAAAGCGGCTGTTTTGAAAAGTGAGACGATCTATAACCAGAAAGCTCCAGTCATTGCTTCCTACTCTTCTCGTGGCCCGAACCCAATCGTTCCTGATATTTTGAAGCCGGATATAACAGCACCAGGAACAGAGATCCTCGCTGCTTATTCTCCTGATGATCCACCGAGCCTATCAGACACAAGACATGTGAAGTACTCTATTCTTAGTGGAACTTCAATGTCTTGTCCGCATATTGCTGGTGTAGCTGCATATCTCAAAACGTTTCACCCTCGCTGGTCTCCTTCCATGATCAAATCCGCCATCATGACTACCGGTAAGTAAAAAGACTGCTACTTTGTCCTAGAATCATAATTTCTTGGATTGCAAGAAATATTTAGAGTGCTCTGTTTTGTAGCTTGGCCAATGAATGCATCTACTTCTTCCCTAGACGAGATGGCCGAGTTCTCTTACGGAGCGGGCCATGTCGATCCGGTAGCCGCAATTCATCCTGGACTCGTCTACGAAGCTAATAAAGTCGACTACATCGCTTTTCTGTGCGGCTTGAACTATACCGCAAAGACCTTCAGACTCATCTTTGAAGGCAAAAACTGCACTAAAGAACAGTCTGGATCTTTACCCCGAAACCTAAATTATCCTTCTATGACTGCTCAAGTCTTGGCGACAAAACCCTTCCAAGTGACTTTCCGTAGGACAGTCACAAACGTCGGAATGTCTAACACGACCTATAAAGCAAAGGTAGTGGGATCTAAACTCAATGTGAAGGTCATTCCAAATGTCTTCTCTTTAAAGTCAATGTACGAGAAGAAGTCTTTCACGGTGACCGTTTCAGGCAATGGTCCAGAAGCTGGAAAACTTGTGTCTGCACAACTGATCTGGTCTGATGGATTCCACTTTGTGAGAAGCCCCATCGTTGTTTACGCCGCAAAATGATGAGTCTGATTATGAATCAGTTTCTGCCTCTATGTGGATTATGAACGTTAGTTCTTTACTGTTGATGCCATGTTTGTTGATTATGATTGGATAACTCCCATCAAGGGAAAGTGCACTTTAGCTCGTATAAAAAGGGAAAGTGCATCGGATTACTCTTTATAAAAAGGGAAAGTGCATCGTATTTATTTCGTGCACGCTCTCAACTCAACAATATAAAAAGAGAAAGTCTAGCTTAATCAAGATCCAGAATGTGTTCTCTTGAAGAATTAACACAGTTAGAGCAATGGAGACGGGAAAAAAAAAAGATAATTGTCAAATCACGAGAAACAAAATACTTTAGTTTGAGAGACAATCCAGATGCTTGTTCTGATGCTTCATACTACTAGTCAAAGACAACTTTTGTGAAACTATCTTTTATAGAAAAGATTCTGAGGAGTTGACAAGTTTTCCACATTTCTCTTCCTGGCCTCTCAGCTTGTTGAAAGGGTACCCTCTGTATTATTTCTTGATGAACAATTTAGTAGATGCGGATTGTTGTGCTTGTGGGCGTGCCGGAGTGGTTATCGGGCATGACTAGAAATCATGTGGGCTTTGCCCGCGCAGGTTCGAATCATCCTGCCGTTCACGTTTTAGTTTTTTTTTGTTTTCAAAATAATTGTTGACAAAAGAAATGATGACATATGTAGAGTAAGCTATTACAGAACTAGTAAGAGATCTTCAAAGTAACTGCCATGTAGACTACTGGTTTAAGCGCCCATGGCCAACTCCTTCCTGTGCGTCTCGAATATTATGTGATCGTTCAACATTATTCTTCTTATCCTTTACCTTCTTATTGAAAAAGCAACAGAAGTATACACTATATGGCATCCACTGATCCACTTGACGAGACAAGGAGAACATTTTTGGTATGGGATCAAAGATATTTGACTATTCTTTATCAATGTGACATTTCTGCTGAAATCTTTCGGAAATGACATTAAGATCTTTTCGCTGCATAATCTTCTTTTGAAAATAATGTTAAGACACCAGCGGGATTGAAGAAGCTGAGATACAATTATGTTTGGCTCTTTCTTGTCAAGAAAGGCTGGAAAGTTACAGAAGTTGAAAATATTCTTTCCCTTGACATCTTTATGTCCTACAAGATTTGTCAAAATTCCAAGAATAATTTGACTAGAAGGAAATCCCAAAAAGCAAACTGAATTAACTAAATCTCAATGAGGCTAGGCTTTTTTTGTTTGAATTGTCACGTGATCATAATAGCAAACATTGTCTCTATATATACCCACTGATCTTGTTGTGGCTACACACCTCATCAAACTATCTTCTCCTTGTTTCTTCATCATCTTCTCTACACATTTATCTGCTTTTATTGGAAAACTGATTCATCTTAGAAAGAAAAAAAAATTAGTAATGGAAGGTAAAGGAAATGCGAGATCATCTTCTTCGTTCTTTGGCCCCAAGGAACCTACTTCCTCCTCTACGTTCAAATCTATTTTCCCTCCTCCCTCCAAGGTTCTTTTAATATCTCCTCTTCATATAGTTTCCTTCTGTTATTTTCTTACTGGCTGATTCTTAAAATTCATTATTCCATTTTTCCTTCGAGTTTTCAGGAAACAACAGGAAACATTCTAAGCTCCAAACATGGGTCCCTAGGTCAGTGGAAAAGCTTTTCTACAACTGATTTTGTCTTGGGAACTGTTTCCTTTACATTAAGCCAAGTTTTGTCAGGAAACGCTCTGTTTCCTCACGAGAACATGTCATTCTTAATTCAAGAATGGCTCAAGTTGCTTTATCTGATTTAGTATTAATTAAGTCAATCAAGAACATGAAGATTTTATTCAAGAATTGTCCAGATTGCTTCCTTTTGCTTAAAACTAACCAAAAACCATACCGTTCTTACCATATATATTAGAATAAATTCCAAAGTTCTACTGTTTCATGTCCATCATAAACAAGCTTTGAATAGATAGAGATATAATGCCAAGACTTACGATTCTTTAGTCAAGAAAATAATCTGAATCCAGCTGGTCTAACGAATACACTATTCCTTGATTTTTGTGGTTTCTTAACAGGCCAACGTAAAGAATCTACAACCTGTAATTTAAGTTCATCTCTTTACTACGGTGGTCAAGACGTTTACTCTGGATCCACCAGTAACCATACTTACCCTACCGTGAGTCCTAATCATATATCCGTATTGCTCATGATTCACATCGTTCACTTTAACCTTCAAGGTAACTGACTTTTTACAAAATGAATAATCGATCAGGTTAACAAGGCTCATCCTAGAGAAGACAATGATGCTAGTGGAAACAACTCGCAGGACGCATCAAGAGGAAACTGGTGGCAAGGCATATTCTTCTTACATAATGATCTCTGTTACAATTCCATGTCTTTCTCTGTTTCCTTCTAACATTCCCCTTATCTCTCTATTTTTGCAGGTTCACTTTATTATTAGAAATCTTCTTTCCAAAGTATGAAGAACATCAAATCACACAACAATTTCGATCGTATATCTTTCCTTGTTTGTTTGACTTGTATTGAAAGAAACTGTATCAATGATGCTTTATTAGTCTCTCAGTCTAATATTAATTCAAAGACTAGTTATGCGTACTTAAAAACATTCGAGTTCTGCATGAAATGGCAGTTAAACCTAAAAACTGAATCAGAAACAACACAGAGGGATTGTCTGTGGCCAATCCAACAATATAAAGCGTAGATGACAAGGAAGACAGTATATTTGTATGTTCTCTGTTTAGTGTTAATTCAATGTTTATATATTTGTGTATTTCAACTCTGCGTGAAGTGGCAGAGTAACATAGAAGAGTGATCGAACTCAAATCTTTAACAAGAAGTGTAGTAGTAGAGATATCAATAAAAGTGTTAATAAATGAAAGCGTAGAGAACAAGTAAGACATAGATAAGAAGTGCAGAAGGAACAAGCACAACAAGAGGAAGGATAGCTGCAAGTGTGTCAAAGCTTTTCTTACATTCCAAAGGTCCAAGCTTGACCTGAACAAGATCCACTAAGGCCATCGTCAAGAACCCACATCCTAAAACAGATCCAACACACGAAGCCACGATTCCAACTCTCAAAGCCGCCAAATTCACGCGCCCCATTCCCGCGCTCAGCACACGCGCCTCGTTGGTCGTTGTTGTTGTTCGGATTGCTTGCTTGAGAGACATAGCGATGAGGCTGGAGAAGAGAAAGAAGCTGAAAGAGTAAACGTGGCTTGAGACTAGCCTTTCCGCTAATGCTGGGCCTTTTGCGGCTATACATCGGCGAAGATGATGGTTTCCGGAAACGGGGAAGGTGATGTTTCCGCTTGTGGTGAGGCCGAGGAAAAGAGCGAGCGAGAAGAGGGAATTGACGTTCACGATGCCGTCGAGAGCCGTGACGTGGATTAGCGTCGTTGGGAGTAGTCGTCGCCGGAGGAATGCCACGGCGTTACCGGAGATTGCCATCTTATATAGATTTGAATTGTTGCTGCTCGTTATACACACTTTTGAGAGAGAAATATAAATTTGTGTTAACACATGTTAGTGTGTTTTTCTTTTGGTCCGTCCGGAAAGAGTGTGTAGCGTAGAAGCCAAGGATTGCGTGTCGTCTCTGATCAGGAAAAACGACGGGACAGGGTGATGATGGACAACGTGAACCGGATTTTTCGATCTACTTTGCTAATAACCTTTTGGTTATGTAGCGAATACGCAAGGTATTCAACACAAGAGTGCATTATTTATTGACTATTGTCCACCAAAGATAAACTTAAAGTAGGAACATAAGTACACAAAAACGTGAATCTAAAGCACAGACAACAACAACAACAACAACAATCCAGCACAATTGCATATTTATTTCTGAAGATGAAGAATAATAGATGATTTGTGTTATATTTGCGTGTCCATTGAGGCATTGAACATTGTAAGGATTATAGGGAACAAAGGGTGACTTACTTCTACAAAACCAATTATTGATCAAAACTGAAATTACGAGAATACGCAGCCGAAATGAAAGATGAAGAGAGAAAAGAATGTTACGATCCGATGTAAAGACGAAAAGTTGGATGATTAGGGAGAAGGCTTGATGTTGGAGATGACGAGAACCCTTACGAAAATCGACTTATAAATCCACAAGTGAAACTTCATTATTAGAACTTGTTTGAATTTTCAACGATTTTGTTCATTTTAGAATATTTCATATATAACTTTGGGAAATATTAGAATCTTCGAAAACGTAAAAAAAAACATTGCCCAGAAGTTAGATTAATAGAATATTGATCAAACTAGAGAGGGAAATAAAAAGACAGAACCAAATTAAAGTACACAAACAGCACACATAAGTCAACAAGATCCAGAGTTTGTCAAATACAAGCAGTAAAGAAACCTGCAACTGGTAGTTGAGGCTTCCTTAATAAAAAAAACAAATAACTAGAGATAGGTTTTAAAAGGGAGGGTACACGCTTACTCTCAGTACTCCTCCTCTTGTTGGTAGTCCCCTTCTTCCTCATCCTCGTACTCACCTTCTTCATCAGCAGTTGCGTCTTGGTATTGTTGGTACTCTGAGACAAGATCATTCATGTTGCTCTCTGCCTCCGTGAACTCCATCTCGTCCATTCCTTCACCTGTGTACCAGTGCAAGAAAGCCTTCCTCCTGAACATAGCTGTGAACTGCTCACTCACACGCCTGAACATCTCTTGGATCGATGTTGAGTTCCCAATGAAAGTGGAAGCCATCTTCAGACCAGTAGGTGGGATGTCACAGACCGTTGATTTCACATTGTTGGGAATCCACTCAACGAAGTAGGACGAGTTCTTGTTCTGCACGTTCAGCATCTGCTCATCGACTTCCTTCGTGCTCATCTTGCCACGGAACATGGCGGAGGCTGTGAGGTAGCGGCCGTGCCTTGGGTCAGCAGCACACATCATGTTCTTGGAGTCCCACATCTGCTGGGTGAGTTCAGGGACGGTGAGGGAACGGTACTGCTGAGAGCCTCTGGAGGTGAGAGGAGCAAAACCCACCATGAAGAAGTGAAGACGAGGGAATGGGATCAGATTGACCGCAAGCTTACGGAGGTCAGAGTTCAGCTGACCAGGGAATCTCAGACAGCATGTGACTCCAGACATTGTGGCAGATATCAAATGGTTCAAATCACCAACTGCAATAAAAGAGAGGGCCAAACACATATATGAGTTACCTCATCTTCATATACACATTAAACAAACATGTATAAACATGAGTACAGCATAGAGCTTGAAGAAACCACTACATTAAAGAGTAGTTAGTACACTTTATTTAGTATCGCTAAGGCAGTCAATAATCATGCTCTCCTATACAAGAACAGGATTCTGAATATCTCTTTACGTTACAAGAACGTACCAAATAGTCTTATGACCCTTCAGTAGAAACTATTTAGTGATTAGTAGTAGCTCCAGTAATTATTGTGGTGATGAAATCAATCAATTTTAAATTTAAAAAAAAAATAAGAACAGAGCAATAGAAACAGTAACAAAACAAATATGTTAAAATAGAATTGCTATAAAGATAAAATGACCAAATCAAGTTCACACAAGTCACAGACAAACAAGAAAACTCAACAGATCTGAAGACTACAGAGAAACGTGAACCAAAGGTGGTAGGACTTACAGCTAGGGGTAGTGAGCTTAAGAGTCCTGAAGCAAATATCGTACAAGGCCTCGTTATCAAGAACCATGCACTCATCAGCATTCTCAACAAGCTGGTGAACAGAGAGAGTAGCGTTGTAAGGCTCAACGACAGTGTCAGAGACCTTAGGGGAAGGGAACACAGAGAAGGTCAACATCATCCGATCTGGGTACTCCTCCCTGATCTTCGATATCAACAAAGTTCCCATCCCAGATCCAGTTCCTCCTCCCAAGGAATGGCACACCTGAAACCCTAATCACACCCAAACAAACAAAAAATAACCCCAACACAGTTATTAAAATCATAACCAACAGTAAATAAATTAAATAACCGACAGTAAAAATCACACAGATCTGGTAGAAGAGAGTTTGTTATACATACCTTGAAGGCAGTCACAGTTCTCAGCCTCCTTACGAACAACATCGAGGACGGAGTCGATAAGCTCAGCGCCTTCGGTGTAATGCCCCTTGGCCCAGTTGTTACCGGCGCCGGACTGGCCGAACACGAAGTTATCGGGACGGAAGGTCTGGCCGTAGGGTCCAGATCTGAGGCTGTCCATGGTTCCAGGCTCCAGATCCATGAGCACGGCGCGAGGGACGAACCTTCCGCAGCTGGCTTCGTTGTAGTAGACGTTGATGCGCTCGAGCTGGAGATCCGAGTCTCCCGTGTAACGGCCGGTCGGATCTATGCCGTGCTCCGCGCAGACGACTTCCCAGAACTTGGCGCCGATCTGGTTGCCGCATTGGCCGCCTTGGATGTGAAGGATCTCTCGCATTTTTCGCTGGGGGTGAAGGAGGAGAGGGTTAGATCTAGGTTTTCTGATATTAGATACAGCACGAGAGGAGTGTGAGTGAGGTTTTATATTAAAGGAGTTTTTGTTTTTATTCTTATTTTTATTTTTTTTATCGCCTTGTTATTTTTCCTAATAAATATATATGAGGCGCCGATTTGCTTTTTCAAAATTTGAAAATAGCTCGTTTCTTTCTTTTTTCTAACTAAAAAAAGTCCATTTCTAAGTTGTAAGTTGTAACACCAGATTTAAAAATTATTTATTTTCGAATATTACTTCCAATACAGTAAACTGAATCAATTAAAATCAAACCAAATCTAAATAAAATTAATTTTGTAGTAATTTATTAAAATTAATTTTTCATTAAATAATAAAATGTATGTTATAGTTGGTGACAGATTGCTTGTGCTAGATCTTAATTATGTACCATTATTATGATATTATCAAATTTTATTTCTATTGTATATAAGGATTTGATTGGTAATGGCTGTAACTTTGAAATTATTGATGTAGAAAAAAATCTGTAAACTTTTTGATGTAGTTTTAAATTTTATTGCTGTAGAATTTTATGGAAAACACTAAAAATTTGTTTTGAATATTTGGCTCTGTAGAACACTTCTACAGCTGTAGATTATTTCAAGAGCTGTGGTTTTAAAAAATAAATTAAAGCTTGCTCTGATTTTAGTGCTTTGGAAATAAATGGGGCTGTGGAGAACACACACAGCCATTACCAATCACACCCTAAATTATCATGATTTGTAATTACTTTTTACTTTTAATTTTACTAATTGTTTTATCTTAATAGTTCGACAAAATAAAATAAATACTCTGTTTAAAAGTATTGATCACTGACAATAATGTGTTCTAATAAATTAAATTTCTAATCATATAAGCTAAAATTCTTAAAATGTTATAAAAAAAATTTCAGCAAAGTGTTATAGAAAATATATAGTTAGTTTTGGAATAAAACTGAATAGATTAAAATTGAAAGTAAATAAACCAAATCAAATTAAAATAAATATGGTTTTAATATGATAATTACTTTTTATAAACTGAATTAGGGAAAACCCATAAAAACAACTCAAACGACACTAAAAATTCAAATTGGACACTTCTAGTTGTTCTCCTTATATAGTCATATATACAATTAAACTATTTTTGTCAGGATACTGAAAACCGCAAATCGTATTAATTTTTTTTATAAATTTGTATTTTTGCACATATTTTTGACCCATATTTGAATACTAGAAAGATAATGGAGGAGCATGCTTTATTCTCTTTTTACAGAGGAGGATAAAAAATAGTCCATTTCTTTGTAGAGAGTGTTGTTGGCACTTGTAAGTTGTAACACCATTTAAAAATTGTTTATTTTGGAATATAACTTCCAATACAGTAAACTGAATCAATAAAATCAAACCAAATCTAAATAAAAAATAATAGTATAAATTTAATAATATATTTACTTATAGGGATAATTTGCAAAATATCCTATTTAAGATTTGAAAATTGAAAAATACACTATCTTTAATTTTTTTTAAACTACACTTTTTAATGTGAATTTACCTTTTTACCCCAATTTGATATTGCAATAATTAATATATAAATTTGAAATTAATAATAATATTAAATTTGTAAACATAAACTATTCATACTGTACATGATCTTTCTAGAATTATATATTAGATTAATATTTTATGATTTTATTTTGTTATACCCTAATTTAGTTTGTGAAGAATTTTATTTTGTTATACCCTAATTTAGTTTGTGAAGAAATTCTGAGGATTTTCTTACCGATGGAACCTTTTTGTTAGTTTTCATTCAATTCTTTAGCCTCTAATGTGATCATCTTTTTTTGCTATAGTTTAAAATTTGTGAATTGATGAGATGTAAATATAGCGTTTGATTCTTATTTTATCTGATTGATTAAGCCGTTTTAACTCTTATGAACTATAGGTACAAAAAATTCAGAATATGTAAAGAAAGAGAAAAAGAAAAGACGAAGACTAGAATTATAAAAATGAAATTATTGAAAGACTTTTCTGACGTGTATATGATAGATTTGAAAAAATATTCGAACAATGAATTCACAAAAGGGAGATGATAAAGCTATGTTTCTTGTATTTTATATTAAATTATAAGATATAATATTTAATTGATTATAATGAGAAAAATAAACTATAATATAATTTTTAATATTCAGATTGGATAGTTTAGTCATTTTACATATACAAAATTATAGTTTTCAAAAACATTATAAAGTGGTGTAGTTTTCAAAATAAAATCCTATATGGATGTATTTTTCAAAAATTTCCCTTATAAATATCTTTATATGGGTAATATTATTTAAAAATAGCATAATATGTTTTGGTTATAAACTTATTAAACCAAAAAAAAAATCAAAAAACTGATTAATTAAAATATATCAGCATAATTCATGTAAACAATATATCTCATATGATTTCTATTGTATATAAACGTTTTATTAATATAATTTGATATCTAAACTACAATTTTAATAATATATTATTCTGTATTAATTTATTAAAATTATTTTTTCATTAAATAATAAAATGTATGTTATAGTTGGTGACAGATTGCTTGTGCTAAATCTTAATTATGTAATTTATTATAATATTATCAAGTTTTATTTTTATTTTATATAAATTATTATGATTTGTAAATACTTTTTTTATTTTACTAATTTTTTATATTAATAGTTCAATAAAATAAAATAAATACTCTGTTTAAAAGTATTGATCACTGAAAATAATGTGTCTAGTAAATTAAATTTCTAATCATATAAGCTAAAATTCTTAAAATGTTATAAAAATATTTTTCAGCAAAGTGTTATAAAGTATATATATATATATATATATATATATATATATATATATACACAGTTAGTTTTCGAATAAAGCTGAATAAATTAAAATTGAAAGTATATAAACCAAATCAGATTAAAATAAATATGGTTTTAATATGATAATCAACTTTTATAAATTGAATTAGTGAAAACCCAAAAAAATAACTTAAACGACACTAAGAATTCAAATTGAACACTTCTAGTTGTTCTCTTTATATAGACATATATACAAGTTTTTTTTTTTTTGCTAAAAGACATATATACAAGTTACAACTAAACTATTTTTGTCAGGATACTGAAACCCGCAAATGCGTATTCAATATATTTATAAATTTGTATTTTGTGCACATATTTTTGACCCATAAATGAATACTAGAAAAAGGAATAATGGATGAGCACATGCTTTATTCTCTTTTTACAGAGGAGGATAAGTGGATAACGTGCTGGGTCAGTTGAATTTCTTTTTTTTTTTTTTTTTTTTTAAATATTCATTAAATTATCAACCCAAATAGGGCAAATCGGAACAGTACAAGGCCTAACGTCCGGTGTACCGGAGAAACAGAGGTTCTAGGTTACAGAGAGAAAACAAGCATCTACAAATAACTAGACAACAACGGGAAAGGGATGAGGGAAAGAAAGCTCGAGAACCGTTAAGTTCCAACTCCAAAAGGTACGCCGGTGAGCTTCACGTCTGGTACGAAGCAACTTCCACGGCCACGGAAAGGGTCAGTTGAATTTCACTTTGCTCAGAAACTCATTTGCTAAATAATAATTCGCAACAATTTAAAATAAAAATAGAAATAATGTTGGGTCCAGTTATTGATGGTTTTCGTGACAGTTATTATAATTCGCAACATTTGCGGAATGTTATCCACGATTTTGATTGTATAATCGATATGGAATGAAAATACATCATAACTAGGTGTGTTGGGCATAATTTTCTTGTGAAAATTTATTAGTTTATATTTTATTAATTCAAAAACTATCCTGACAATTTATTATTTATATTATTATTAATATTACTAATATAAGATTGATTTAAGTTATAATAAATTTACAAATAATAGTATAGATATAGATAAACTATTTTATATCTTTTTCAAAATTTTATAGAATAAATAATTATTTTAAGATAACAACTCAAACTTTATTAGTTATATTTTGCAAAAGTTTAAATAAATTAAATTATTTATATATGAAAAAATTATCATTAAAATATATATGCTTATTATTATTATTGTATTAAATTTTTGAAAACACTAACATATTAGAAATATTTTAGAAAACATTTTCATACAAATATTTCTGTTTGATTAATATTTAAGATAACAACACAATATTTAAAAATTATATTATTTAGAAAGAATTAATATTATTAATTTAAATTATTTTTTAATTATATAATAAATTTGTAAATAATAGTATAGATATAGATAGACTGTTTATAACTTATTTTAACTTTTATAATAAAAATATTTTTTAAGATAACAACATAATATAAAAGACTTATCTTATTTAAAAATAATAATATGATTTATATAAATTCGTTTTTTATTATATATAAAATTAGTAAGTGTATCATTGATTTTAACCACTCTAACTTTTAATAATTTATAAAATTTATTAATATATTTATTGCTAAATAAAGTTTATAATGAAAAATTATTATTTATTTTGTCATCTAAAAAATTTAATGTCTTGTGATTTATTTGTACACTAAAATATATTTAGAATTTAAAAAACAATTATTTCCTTTTAAATTATATAAACATTAAAATTTTTACTTGATTAATATTTTGTTATGTGTTTTGTTATATAAAATATTTTCTGTCTTGTAAATTTATTGGTACACTAATATATATCTAGAAATTATATTTTTATTTTAAAAATTATTTCCTTTTCAATTATATAAAATTAAAAAATTTACTTGATTAATAATTAGTTATGTGTTCTTTAATCTAAAATATTTTTTGTCTTTTAAATTTACTTGTACACTAAAGTGTATTTATAAATTATCTTTTTATTTTAAAATTTATATTCTTTTCAATTATATGAAAATTTTAAAATTTTACTTGATTAATATTTAGTTATGTGGTTTGGGTTTTTTTTTATTTAAAAATAACTCTTTTATTATATGATTTTTACACAAAACAACACAATATGTATAAGAACTATTTTTATTTTAATACATATTTTTAGATTTTAGATAATTCTTAATATTTTTAGTTTTAATAATTTATCTTACCAAAGGAATTAAAATTTGTTTTTTTTATTTTGTGGCTAATTTATATGTTGTATTCATTAAGAATATAAATGATATTAACCACTCTAACTTTTTATTTTAAAATATACTTCTAGATTTTGGATAATCCTTATCCTTATTAATTTTAGTCATTTATCTAATCAAATAATTAAAATTTGTTTTTATTAGAAATTATATTTTTATTTTAAACATTATTTCCTTTTCAATTATATAAAAGATAAAATTTTACTTGATTAATATTTTGTTATGTGTTTTGTTATATAAAATATTTTTTGTCTTCTAAATTTATTTGTACACTAAAGTATATTTATAAATGATCTTTTATTTGAAAATTTATTTCCTTTTCAATTGTATTTGATTAATATTTAGTTATGTGGTTTGTGTTTTTTTTTCTATTTTAACTCTTTTATTATAAGATTTTTATAGAAAACAACGCAATATGTATAAGAAATATTTTTATTTTAATATATATTTTAGATTCTAGATAATTCTTAATATTATTAGTTTTAATAATTTATCTAATCAAGAGAATTAGAATTCTTTTTTTTTATTTTGTGGCTAGTTTATATGTTGTATTCATTAAGAATATAAATGATATTAACCACTCTAACTTTTTATTTTAAAACATACTTCTAGATTTTGGATACTCCTTATCCTTATTAATTTTAGTCATGTATCTAATCAAATAATTAAATTTCGTTTTTGTTTTATAGATAATTTATATATTTATTCATTAAGGGTATAAACGATATTAACCACTCTAACTTTCAACGTGAGAGCTCCGTTGCGAAAAAACACTTCGTAAATAATAGTATAGATAGATAGATCTAACTATGGTTCATATGTTATATGGAATATACAGTTTTGATAGAATAAGCTATGGAAAATATTTTTTGATTGGCAAAAAAATTATTTTACAATTATATTAAATAAATACTAAATGTATTGTAAATTGTTTTCTTTTTTTTTTCTTTTTTTGTTTAATCTGGGGGTATCCCGGGCCGAGGCCCAGACTAATCCCCAAGGGGATGTACAGCCCACAGATGGACCCTCTCTCCGGGTTTTCAAATGGGTCGAAAGCATGGCCCATATCCGCGTGGCCACAAGTCAGGGTAATCTGAGTGGCAACGGATTCGAACCCAGGTCCCTTAGAGATCCTGGAACACCATGTACCACCTGACCACTGACTCGTGGTTTGTAAATTGTTTTCTAATTTACAGTTTTCATTTCATATATTTTCTCAACATTTTTACCAAAAAATATATATTTTAATATGGACTATTTCATTATTTTGCGAGTTTGATTGATTTTTGACTAATTTTCTTACCAACCCAAATATGGTTTTCAATATCTATCTATATATATAAAGTTGGCTTTTTTATCTCCATAGGGGGAAAATCGCCACCTGTCCCATCATTAAAACATACTTTCGAAACTATTCTTAATGGGTTGTTGTAGGGCCATAGAAACAAGTGATATTACGAGGTAAGATAATCTCTTTATGCAATTACCTGGCCCACATCGGTTCAAGATTTTTCCGTTACGATTGAATCAGAGTTTCGTCTGAGAAGAAGACGAACCCTAATCCGCTGATACTTTCGTCATGTTTTTCATTGGCTCAGTTGGTACATGATTTTTTCACCATAATTTGTCAGGAAAATCGGCAGTCAGCTAACTCGAAAATGCCGTGTAAGAAAAACCGCATCTGTTTCCTCCGGTCAGCTTCTTCCATAAGAGGAAGCATATCGGCGAGTGCGGAGAGAAAAAACAGAGGGATGATGGGTATTACGCATAAAAGAAACGCCACCGTTGAAGATAAGAAAATTTCCATGGCCGCAGCTTCAGCCATTAATGGCAGCAGAAGGAAATCACTTGGTGGGAGGACATCACTTGGTGGTTTCGGGGTTTGTTTGTGTTACGGCCCCCTGCTGATCAATATTGATCACTTCTTATCATTGAGAATGATTTGTGTGTAGCATGAAGCTATGCAGAAAAGCTAAAAGCTTTTCAAAATATGTAAGCTTTTTTTTTGGTAAGTAGTCAAAAAATTTTAAGTAGTGATTGTTGGGTCAATTGGTAATGATTTTGACAGAAGGAGAAGCTGAAAAATCTGGAGATTGGCAGAGAACGTGTTGCCTCTGATTCCATACAGCCATTGACTGAAACGTTATTAGCTAGCTTGGAAGCACCGACTCAAGAAGACAAGCATTAGGCTCACAAGCCAAAGATCCTAAGCTGAGTCAGTCATGCTTATGCATTTCTCTGCTGTTTTAACCTTTAAACATATACGTACTTCAAAACTCTAACTTTTTGTGCAATTCACTATGATATGTGCAGCTCATTTTTAAGGCACATTTACCTATCTACATGGACACTAGATCAGAGAACCAACCAGAGTCAGACAAGTCAAACCAGAGTTTGGTTCTTATCTCATGCTTGAGGCAGCACACAGAGGAACGAGGAAAATAATTCCTTAGCTGGAAACTGGACAACACAAGGTTTTTTCTATGTGCTAACGTCCAAAATGAAACCATTTCACCTCTGCAAATTATTACTTACCTCCAGTCACTTATTACTTCTTTCAGGTTTTTATCGACAAAGAAGAATGTATAGAGTAAGTGAGAATATCAAAGTTATCTTCTTACCCCCTTTTCACCTTAGAATTGGTGAGTTAAATATTGAATGTTTCTGCAGCAAGACAGAAGTGTTGAGTTACTGACTTTTGCTAATGACTTGCAGAGCGGGAAGAAAGATTAAAACATCTCATCATCATCAAATTCTCTGCCGTTTGATGATGACCTTGAGATTAAGGAGTAGTAATAATTCTCTACTTGATTCATTCACAAAAACAAGACTGTTTGAAGTAATGAAAGATGATAAGTTGTATGTTCTATATCGATGATCTCAGGTTACATGAATCAAGTTTCTGTGGAGGATGATGTGGTCTACAATGCAGTGGTTGAAGTTTTAGGCAGATCAGTTGAAACTATTATATACTATTTTGTATGTATCTCAAACATATTTCAATTTCAAACAATAATATATTCAAATATAAAATTTAGCTCTTCATAGTTTTTAATTGTTATTAAAATTAGGACTAAAATGTCTTACCAGTTAGCACATATTAAAAAGGGTATTTTTCAAAAAGAAAAGGGAAGGTGGAATTTCAAAAATTAAATAATAATTAGGGTATTTATCAAAGTACCCTTTTTATGTTTATTTTGATCTTAAATTAGATTCCATGTTAGATTTTATCATCCTTTAACCAGAGAAATACCTAGATATATGCAAAGTTGTAATGTTTTATAACCGGACCGACCATATAGTCATATCAAGTTCAACCATAAACAATCATGTAAAATGTTAGATTTAATAACTGGTTAGAACATGAACCGGTCAAGTAGTATGATTGGATCTCAAAGTTATTGAACTTTATAAAATATTAAAACTATCAAAAATATATAAACTAACCACATAAAAAATAGTTTATATGTATAATTTATTATATATGATATTTATAATATGTTATTATGTATTATATTTACTATCTTTATTTCTATATTATTGAATCGAGTTTAATCCGATCAAACCATATTGTATCCTTACCCACATAACTATCCAGAACACTTTTCACTCCGATTTTAAGAAACTAAAATGTGGCAGGCGTGTTGGTTTTCATTGAAAAGTGACCCATCCACCCACACAAATATAATAAACCATTTTCAAAGCTATTTAACTTGCAAATGTTTTCCTTTTGTAATGTAAGCAAGACATATTGTGAAGAGAAAATAAGATAATTGGTGATCAAAACCAATAATAAGGAAATAAGCTTTTTAAAGTTAAGATTAACAAACAAAAGGTAGAAAAAAATGTATTAGTTTATAAGAATAGTATTCAATATCGGTTATATGTCTTCACAATAGGGGCGTCCATGAAGAGAGCCATTTGAAACATGGACCTTGGATCGCCGTTATTTAAAGGTTCCAGTTTTTTCTTAAATCAAAAATATACATGTAATAAAATAAAATGACAGTAAGAAAAATCGTATTAGAGACCAAAATTTAGTGAGAGCTACATAAAATTAAGATTTAGAAACCTTTTATCTTCCCACATTTACGATCCTTTTAGCTTTTTGTGTGAGAATTATATTTTTCTTCTTCTATTTTGTTTAAAAGAAAGGGTTTGTTTACCCATAATTTTTCTATTTTCAAATATGCTAGAGGTCCCCATTTTTTCATTTGTTTGGAGCCCCACTTCTTTCAAGACCCCCCTGCTTCACAGTAAGATGTATTATTGTTTATTCCATGATTTGGAAAACAATCAATGTCACAACAAACTTTGTGACCAAATAAGGCTAATAGTCTAATATGTTGCAGACAAATTATGAAATTAAAAACAAGAAGAAGATAGGAAAATTAGTTGTGGCTAAGAAATATAAAGCTGATAAGTATGAAAAATAAGAGTTCATCTGATTCCAAATGATTATTGTATGATGATGCACATTTATAAATTAAATCTTATATCATAATTAAAATTTATAATTTTCAAATAAATGATAAACAATTAGACTATTACACTTTCAAATGGTCATGCATATATTTAAACTTAAAGTGCCATGCATGTATTTAATCTTAAATTTATTTTATAATAACTATGCAAAGACCACAATCAAATTAATATACCTCTAAATATCATTGGTACATATTTTCTTTATAAAAATACTGTACAGAAATATTCTAAAATATAAAACCATAGCTAAACCATATTAATATTAGTAAAACCGGCGCGTAGCGTCGGCAAATCCCTAGTATAACATATAATTGGATATAGTAACAATTCACAATTTGACGGGCTAATCTAGTCAAATATTCAAATAACTAATTAAAACTAAAATTAAATATAACTAATATTTTAATAACAAAATTATTCATATTTTAATTTTATATATGAAATAAATAAATTACATTTTAATCTTAATCTTAATATATGTATATATATAGATATGTTAAATTCAGATTTGATCCATTCAACTAAATATTATATTTTTACGGGTTTTCGGATAATTTTCTATATTCAGAGTAAAAATTGGTAATTCAGTTTTTTGGATTTTCAGTTTATAAAAAATATTATTTAATTATTTTAAAACTAAATATAGTTAAAGCTTATTAGTTTATAAAACTATATTATAAAAATTTAATTTCGGTTTTCTGGTTCTAAAAATATAGGATCCATTAGGGTAGATGACAAGATCCAAATCCAAATTAAACCTTTGTTTTTGTTAGATTCAGGTTGGTTCTTCGCAAAGCCTCTCCTGCAGTTTGTGACTTTGCTCAACTTGTTCCCGCCTCATTTAGTCAATGCTTGTGTTAACCTGTTCTCCTAACACTTTAGAACACTAGACTCGCCCTTGCCTGTAGTCTCTTCCTAAATTAGACCTTCTACATCTTATCATTACTCTTCTTGGAGGTCGTGCAGCGCTGAATAGGTCCTATACTCGGGGAGTGTATCAACAAATGCAATTGACTATATCAGGCGGGGAACTAAAATGACATACAAAGCAGTAGCTGATATGGCAGTAACTGTGTGTTGTACGAACTAATCTAAGATGTATTGGAAGCGCTTGGTGCTCCAGTTCACAGCTAAAACGATCTCTCGTAATTATCACCAATTGTCTATGCATACAAAGATCAATGGTTCCAGCATGCAAACAACACTTGAATCGACAACTATTTTGGAATAAACCATTCTGTTGATAGCTTGTAGAAAAGATGAAGAAAAGAGCAGTTTGTATATATATAACTGAAATCTGAAGAATGTATTAGAGAATAAACACAGAAGCAATAGATAATGCAGATTACATTCATTTTTTGTTGAAGAGACCAGCTAAGCCGCCGAGCCCACCACCACCATCGTTCTTCTTTGGCGCCACAGGCACAGGAGCGGAGCTTTTACCACCGCCGCGAACGGTTCCTCGGCCTCCTCCAGTGGTGCCTTCCACCTTCTTGAGGATTGGATCGGTCTCGTAGAACTGATCTTGCTTTGTCAAATAACCAAGCACAAAGTCGAGGGGATTCTTCTCCTCCTTGGCGCCGCCTGAAGCTCCTTTTGCGGTTGTGGCGTAAACCCTCACGGTGGCCGGAGCAAACGACGTAAGAAGCGAATAAGCCATTCTTGTTTATCTCTCCTTTCGATCTCTCTTTCTGTGTGTTTGTGTAAACGTGTGGCTTACGAAGGGATTATAACGAGGTTTGGTTAATCTGAGCCGTCGGATCTTTTTGGCACAAGCTCTCCACAGGTGTCTTATCTTCTTTCTCCTTCCTCTTCACATACTTTTTTTTTGGATCGATGCAGTTCTATGTTTTATTTTTCAAAAATAAAGGATACCATTTTATTTTGGTTTAATACGGAGCATCTGAGAAAATTGAGTACATCCAAAATAAAATTGTGTTTTTATTTTATAACTATATTTTATTTTAGAGTAAAACTAGAAAGCAAATAATAATAAACTAGGTGTTTTGCCCGCAGTTGCGGGTTTAATAATTTTACAAATTACTAAATAAATATATTATCAATTCGAGAACCATTAAAATAAATTATTTTCATGCCTTTGAAATATTTAATAATTAATTAAATATTAATTTTATATACAATAAAGTTTATTTTAATAAAAAAATATTTATTATGTAAACAATTTGAAAATATTCATATATTCATAAAACTACATACATGGATTTATATTTATTTTAAAAATATTTTGATGTAAATATTATTGGATCACATAATATATAATTTTGTAGATAATGATGAGAATCAAATTAATGAAATTCGTTTTAAATTTGTGAGTAATTCTATATTAACAAATCTAATCTAATTATGTATTAAGGATAATGAAGATTATAAACGCTATAACTTTTAACGTGAGAGAAAGAAAATCGCTTTGAATATAGTATTATAAACTAAATGTTCTCTTTTCAGTTATATAAAATTGATAATTTTTCTTGATTAATCTTTAGTTATGTGTTTTCTGTTTTATTTTAGTTTAATTTATTATTAAAAGATAATTTCAGATAACAACACAATATATATGTGTTTATATCATATTTTATTTTTGAATTTTTATATATATTAGGTTTCAGATAATTCTTCTTATTATTATTATATTATTATTATTATTTTTAATCATTTAAATTCGTTTTATTTTGGAGTTAATTATATATTTTATTCATTAAGGGTATAAACGATATTAACCACTCTAACTTTTAACGTGAGAGCTCGAATCCAAAATTTTACTTCGCAAATAATAGTATAGATAGTGAATGTAATTTTTTATTTTTAGAGTAAATCAGTTTAAAAAGTGAAATTATTATTTTAAAAAAAAAAAATCACTTTATTCTATGAAGTCTTCTCTAGTTAATGAAGTCTTCTATGAATTTTTTGACTGAAGGCATTCTATGAATTCTTCTCATGTATTTGCTATTAAGATTAATTTAATAAAAGTATTTTGATATAAATTGAAATTATGACATTGTAAAAAATTATAAATTGAAATTTTACGAAGTCTTCCATGAAGTTGCTACACTTCTCTCGTTCATTTGGTTTGTATTTGAAATGTTAGTTTTTCATTGTTTTGCAGATACAAAAATGGATTTACAGGGAATTTTAAAGAAGATATTTACCATAGGTGGAGAGCCCTTGATAACCAAAAACATTGTGTATCCTATTTTTTTTTTTGTTAACCCGGGTGTCCGGATTCCCGTAGGAACCCGACTAGCGCCGACCACCGCCCCCATAATCTGAACCACTAAGGGTCCAGAGGGTTTTACGGCAGCAGCGGTTTCCCAGAGATCCAGAGGGACCATGTGAAAATTCCGGTGGCCAACGCGAATCGAATCTGCGGGGAACGTATTGGTTATTACCTCAACTCGATTCTAGGCCAACCTGTGTTGGTTCATTGTGTATCCTATTGATGGTATGAAGTTGTTTTTTTTTTCTGTAAAGACCGCTCAACATAATGATGAATGGGAGTAGTTCAATAAATCAAATTTGGAAGTGTTTATCAAGTTCAAAAAGCTGAAATTTGGTTGGATATCAAAGCTAGTTCTTTTTTATGTTTTGTTTCCAGCTTGACATAAAAAAGCATGAGTTTTGGAGTCTCGTCGCTCCACAATCATTGAGGTTTTTCATTATAGAGTTTGAATACCTCACTAGTTTGAAATGCAAATACATTGAAAACCGGGAAGATCCAACAGATGCGATTACAGAGAAGATATAGTACATTTCTGGAAGATGATGGGTGTTTGTGTCAATGCTAGTCCAAGTATTCAACAAATAATAGTAGCATGTGAGAAATGCGGAGAATGGTCTTGAGAGGATCACATGCAGCTGGGATACTTAGTCATCTACATTAGATTGGTTGAAAGACGAAAAACTCACCGTTACATGGGCTAGCCATACAAGTAGCATAGTGATGGATTTAGAAAAATTTAAGAGTTATTAATGGGGAGTGCTAATGAACTTGGTGAACAAAAAAAAATTCAGAAAATCTTACACCATTGATGGGTTTATACAAGTTTTATAGGTGTGCAGCTTATGTCATGTCTAACTTTGGTGCTAATTATGGAAGTCCCATTCCACAAAGACCAACTGCACCTCTATTGGCTTACAAGCGACACATTTTTTTCAAAAAGCTGTGAGACATGTAATTATGATAATTCTCAAAAATATGATATTGATTCTTCTCAGTTATCTAATTTTATATGTTTTGTTTATTGTAATTGTAATTTTTATGGTTTGGTATTAATTTTTTGAAGCATACTCAGGTGATTACATTGAATTAAATTATAAATAAAATTGATGAAGCTTTTTTCGTCAAATAAAATTGACGAAGCTAAAGTATGAATTGAATGGGTAAATGTAACTAGAAACTAAAATCTCACGTATAGAAAACATTCACGAGGCTAAAAGTATAAATTGCGATATATGGTAACATCAAGACGAAGTTTGTATGATTATGAGACAAGTACAATCGAAGAATGTGTATAACTTTTTCAAGTATTTCAGGGTGAAGAATGAATTTTGGCGACGTGTTTCTAATCGATGATTGAAATATCTACGACATTTTATACGTGAGATGGTTCAGAGCCGCAAATGGGACAAACTTTCTTTGTCTGAAGCCATTTGGTTATACATTCAGAGTGGTACGGATGGTTACAAAGTCGGAGAACGACCAAAGATTCTCCTTCTTCAAACTCCATTTGGCAAACGACACAACGATCAATCTTGTTTCTGTTTTGTGAAAACACGTAGCTAGATGGCTTCAGACACGTGGAGATTTCGGTCTGCGTCAGGCCACGTTTTTCAACTCCGATGAATTCTCCCAGTGCAATCAGTTCCTCGTAAGACAATTGGTCGGGGTCAATCTCATCTTCTTCCTCCAGGAAATTATCTTCCTCAACGTAAGAGTTGCTTTCTTGGTCCTCAAGAAACTCATTGATTTCATCTTCGTCTTCTCCAAACCCATTGCTATCGAAATACTCGTAATAGTTATCATTTCTTCCTTCTTCGTCTTCATCTTCAGATTCTCCGTCACTTTCCATCATGGAGAACCTTGAGGAGGCCAAATCATGGACACGAGGGGCAAAATGGGAATTAGCTTGGGAGGCAGCAAGAGCAACTTCAGAATTTGCTTGCTCAAAGAGGGTCAGATCGGGAAGTTTGTTTGGAGGTTGCTTAGGATCTTCTTTTTGGTTATCCATTGGAGAAGAAGTAGCAGCTTGTGTTGTGGTTAGGAAGCCTTGCTCTAAGATTTATACGAAAACGAGCTTCGTGTCAATAGGTTACCTAAGCGTCAAGACAGGAATAATGTAGACAGCCTCCGTACAAAGTAATACATAAGAAAGCAGCTAGGGTATCCTTTTTCACTGTTGTAAGCAAAGTAATGCATTGAAATTTAGTTTACAGATCAGGTCTTCATTTTCCTTAACGGTGGGTCTTCAAAAAGACATACATATAAATGATAAAGATAATTAAATAAGTTGATACAATAATTATTTTTATATTATAAAATAAACTTATATAAGTATGCACATAAAACAACATATTTTCAAATAAACTTAATTTTGGTAAATTTCGTAAAAAAAAAACTTAATTTTTGGTACGTAAATATCCTAAAATAAAATATTAAAATTAGTATTAAATAAATTTAAATTTGTTAATTAAATTTAAAATATCAAACATTAGATAAATATATAGTTAACTATATAAATTACTAAAACTTATTTTCTTTAATAATTATATTGTGGATCAGATTTTAAATAAATGTTTTTACGATTACATGTATATTCATCAAACATATAACTATTTAAGTTAATAGAAAACGATTTGAAGAACGGTATTATCTCATTTTTAATATAATATTTTATAAAATGTTGACTAATGTGTGGTGAGTTAAAAGGATTGATCAATTCATTTAATTATAAAACATTCAAAAATCTAAAACCAATGAAAGACAAATTAAATAGACTAATTTTTCAGCAATAATTTTATTTAGTTCAACTAAATAAATCATAAAATCAATAAACGAAGCATTATATTTTCAAAATAAAACATTTTTAGTCCAAACAATACTATATGAACAACAAATTCTTATATTACAACAATTTTTAATCCAAACTAAAATAACCAGTCAACAAAAATAATTTTATATGATTACTTTCTGTTTATATAAATTATATTTTTAAAAAAATTTCAGATTCTTAAAATAATCTTTTTTTAAATAGATCAAAAGGATCTTAAATCCAAAATGAACCAAAAATATTTATGCCAAAAAGACAATGAAACTGTTTTTTGTTCCATTTTAACAAATTTTCCTATAATTAATAAAGCACAACGAATTATGTACAAACATACAAAACAAAAAGGAGGAGGAAAATCGTTCGTTCATACATTCAAATCTTCATTAGAAAAAAAAAGAAAACCATTTTTACCAAAAAAAAAACATTTTAATTCTGAAAATCATACAAAACACCTAATCCATTAGGACAGCATATATAAAAAGACCACACCTAATCCATTAGGACAGCAAATATAAAAGACCACAGATTCCTCCATTTCCCCTACGGACTCATGTCTGAATCACAACTCCTTGTCCCATCATCATTGGCATGTCTTCAACTGTCTTAAGAGGAGGCAAGGACACCGCCACCTTACTGTTGCCGTCGTAGGCCGAGAGGTGAACTCCGATAGCGGCTCTTCCCGATGGATCCATATTGTTGGACCAGTTTGCATCCCACTCCACTGCCTTGGCGGTCGAGCACGCCACGGTCGCACCTCCAGGAACAGTTAGCCTTGCCGAGTTCTGCTTAAAAAAGCGCAGCTCCAAAGTTTGTAAAATATTTGATTAAAACAAAACCAAAGAGATCCGATACATTTTATGGAAATTTGTAAGTCTCACCTGTGGGAAGAACCTCTCAAAGATCATCCTGTAATAGTAAGCTTCTTTGGTGAGTGGAGTGTTGTGCGGGAAGATGTGTGCAGCGTTTGACATCATCTTGTCATTAACCTAAAACCCAGAACATAAAAAAATCAGATATAAACCAGAATTTAGCTACACAGAAGAGATCAATATGAGATTTTGTTTTGTAATACATTTTCAGCAGCATGGGATTTGAGGCCATCAATCCAACTGTAGCCAACACCATCACTAAACTGCTCTTTCTGCCTGTAGAGAATGTGTTTTGGCAAATAAGGACGTTCTTCATCGTCAAAGGCTCTCCTTAGAACCCATTTCTCAATTCTCCCTTCCTCTGGTTTGATCTAAAAGCCCCATATAGAACATTTTTTCAACCAATCTTAACTTGTGAAAGAAGGTATTGAGTTTGCGTTTTGGGATTTCAATTACCATTTTGGATTCAGGGTCTAGAGACATAACAGTGTTGATAAACTCTTTGTCCAAAAATGGAATACGCGCCTCTAGACCAAAGGCAGAGGTAGCTTTGTTGGCTCTTAAACAGTCGTATTTGTGAAGAGCCTTGATCTGCAAGGCAAACGCACACTCACAAAAAGTTAAAAGATCTCTGTTTTGATGATGTCCATTTGTGATTAAATTTGAAAACTATACCTTGCGACAGGTTTCTTGGTGAAACTCTTGCTTGTTAGGTGCCTTGTGGAAGTAAAGATACCCTCCAAAGATCTCATCAGAACCTTCACCGGAGAGAACCATCTTAACACCTAGAGACTTGATTTTCCGGGACATCAAGAACATGGGTGTGCTAGCCCTGATTGTCGTCACATCATAGGTCTCAACATGGTAAATCACATCCTCAACCGCATCAATCCCGTCCTGCACCGTGAAATGGAACTCATGGTGCAACGTCCCCAAATAATCAGCCACTTCTTTTCCTGCCTTCAAGTCCGGCGACCCCTAACAGGAAACAAGGAAAAAAAAAATGATGCTGAATTTGAATTTCACTATCCACTCTGTTTTGAAAACAGAGGAACTCTGTTATATATAGCTCACCTCAAGACCGACGCAGAAGGAATGGAGCTGAGAACCCCATCGCTTAGCTGCTTTAGTACCAGCCAAGTGACGGGCAGTGATGGAAGCTACAAGAGAAGAATCAAGACCACCTGAGAGTAAAACTCCAAACGGGACATCACTCATCAACCGCTTAGTCACAGCCTTCATAGAAAACCAAACAAATTAAAAAAAAGAAGAGATTTTAAGTTTGTTTTTCAAGTGGCAAGTTTTCTTACGTCTTCAAAGGCACGTCTAACTGCGAGAGGCTCATAAGGCGTAGAAGGAACTGACTCGTTGTACCAAGGAGGATTGTACCATTGCTTAAACCCTCCTGATTTGCTCGAGTACAAATGACCTGGAGGAAACACTTCGAAATGTTCACATTCCTCATGTAAGCCTTTCATCTCTGAAGATATCCACACAGATCCGTCTAGTCCCCAACCAATGTAGAGCGAAGTGACACCAATCGCGTCACGAGCCACCATGAACGAGTTATCTTTTGTGTCCAGTAACACAAAGGAGAAGACTCCATCCAACATATCCACAAAATTCTCACCATGCTCCTCGTACTATATCTCTCCAAGACACACACACACAACAAACTCCGATCAATATCTAACAACCAGTAAATTAATTAGCAGAATGAAATCACTATATACCAGATGAGAAATGACGTCACAATCACTGCCGGTACGGAACTTGTGATTCTTCAAACCCTTTCTCAGCTCCTCATGATTATAAATCTCTCCATTGACCTTCAGAACAAATATAATATTTTCAGCATCAAAAACATCAAAAGATCAGTTATTATGGCTCCACACGGAAGAAGATCTTGAAGCTTACTGTGACAGAAATGGTCTTGTCCTCGTTGAAGAGAGGTTGGTCACCAGAGTCAGGATCGACGATCGCTAGACGTTCGTGGGCCAAGTAATTGTCTCCATGCTGGTATATTCCGCTCCAGTCAGGTCCTCTGTGCCTAAGAGCAACTCCAATGGTGTTACTCACCATTGGAGTCCTTAGCAATAGAATATTACTTTTTAACTTTTTAGAATAGTTAAGGATTCTAGTATAAAATGTATCTCCAATGGTGTTATTCATATGAAGTTCTTAAGAATTAAAAATTATTCCAATCTACCAGCCAAGTTTGATTCCAAGAACTAACCGAGTATCAATTGCTAGTTAGACGGAGAGCCTTTGACAGAAGAGTTTCTTTACTCTTTTGTAGAAGTAGCTGTTCGTTTTGAGTCTAAGGGCACACAATATATAAATGAGTTAGCCAAGACTCTGCAACAAGCATTGACAATAATATAACTTGTCAAGAGAACCATGAGTGTGGTGATCTTGCAGGGAAAAAAAAAACAAATAATCTGACAAAACAGAGTCAACTATGTCTAAAGTATCACTCGACTTTATTCTAATTGCCTTGCTCACTAGGGTTTCCCCGCTCACCACTGCAACAGAAGAAATGTGGCAGCTTAACTCTCCCGCAACTCCTGCAAACACAAGAGTGTGTCACATGAAACCAAAGGTATGTATAAAATTCTAAACAGATCACAAACCTATAGCTAGATCAAGAAGCAAAAAGAGAAGGCAATCATCACAGAGTACCTGCAGCGGATGATGACAGGAACAAGCTTAAGAGCCTTAGGACCATTTCGTATCCCTCTCTTGTGTTTAGAAACCTGCAACAACAGCAACAGCTTCTTCCATTAACAACTATCTATCAATCTCCAAGCATTATTACAAAAATAATAATAATACAAACTTTCATTTGATTCACGGTAAGTGTAACTCCCTAGAGTATTACAAACTACAAGTGAACCTATAGGAACCTAAAGCAGCTCGTAGAGTTCTAACACAGAGAGAGAACTAAAACACATTACATAGCAAATCTTATACTAAAGTACAATCACTGAGCTAAAGGTCCTCCAAACTAACATACTCACTAGATTACCCAAAAAAACCAAGCCTTTGAGTGACTTTCATAGCAAATCTCAAGATTATCTATTACATATACATAAAATACAAAACCAGATCATAAAGATCAAACTACTATCCTGCACATTCATACCCAGAAGAAGGAAAAACAGAGAGAAGGAGAAGCCTTTTTAAAGAAGCTGGCCGTGGGGAAAGTGTTGCTAGTGTAGGAGATGAGCAGACAAGTCTTTCCAATAGCGCCGTCGCCGACTGTTACACACTTGATAAACCTTGAAGCACTCATCTCTCTCTCTCAGTCTTCAATCCCTAAAAGGCTAAAACTTTTCAAGATTTGGGGATTTTTGGTAACAGAGAGAAAGAGAGAGTGAGTGAGGTTCTTTAAAGAGGTACAAGACAAAAGCAATAGCCCAGAGGAAGTCGGTGATGAGGCCGAAGGCTAGAAGGCGAGGAACGAAACGAAACACAATGGTGTCGGAGGATGCAGGATCTTGTGATCTGAGAGAGAGGACGCGGAGGACAAAACGAGAGGACACGTGTACTAAGGATCAAGTCCTTCTATTCCTTATTTAAGGATTGATCCTTAGTTATTTTAGCCAAAGTATTATTATTATATTAAGATTAATTGTTAAGGATTCCGCACGGACCTCCGTTGCGGATGGTCTAAGTCTATAACCAAATTTTGAAAAGAAAAACTATTAAAATCAAATATTAAATATTTGATAATTTCTCTGGACCAACATTTTTTTTTTTTTTTTTGAAACTGAAACAATTTTTTCAAAGAGATATTCACATAAACTATTCACACGGGAACGGGATACGATTGAGTTGCTCAAGCATCACTGTTTCTGTCAAGCTCAACAGAAAGAGCCTAGAATAATACTACAAAATGGTACTATTAGATCACATCAAATCTTTGTAATAGTAATCTTAAACAAACATGATATTGTAAGTTTGTAACGTACGATGTTTAACATCAAACTTGCTGTTTCTTGATTTAAAAAAACTGAAGAGAAAACAAAACAAAGAAAAGTAGTATTGCCTGCGAGAAAGCTCAAGAACACGAACTCTCTTGCCCTGAGAATTGTCGGAGCATCCTAGAACGGCAAGAATCCCACACATATTTCTTTTTTTCCTGTCCTTAAAATTTTAGTTTGGGTGCAAAAAAATGAAAGATCAAGAAATGTAAAACCGAAATTCCGAGAAGTATAAAGATCCAAAGAAAGGAATCCGACAGTTGTCGCAAAGAAGTAAAGTGCACGTAGTGCGTCTATCGGATTTCGCGTTGCATGTCTTGTTTTTTTCCGCAAGCCATCGCTCTATTTATAGGAACTCCAAACGGCGCTGTGATGTCGCGTTTTATGCGAGGGGGTCGTGGGGCCAATTTATTTTATACTTCTACCGGATAACTCTGACCCGTTGATGCACGATATTATTATTTTCCTACGACTAAAGGCTATTTTCCTACTGTACTTTTTTTTTGAAAAAAAAGGGTTAAACCCGGGTTAATGATAACACAAGTCTAACCCCCGGGTGGAGGTACAGCCCACGAATAGACCCTCTCCTGGGCATTCAAATGAGTCGAAAATAATAACTCATATTCGTGTGGCCGGTGGGGTTTGAACCCGGGTTTGCTTTATTGGGTTTCTCAATTTCCTCAAGCGCCACTAAACCACTACCACCGGTTTGATCCGCCGCGGAACAGATGCGGGTTAACATATTTAAAATATGCAGGTGTGCGTGGGATGGATGTGTATGTACCGGTCAAATTTATTCGATCAAATACTACTTGAACCTGGTTTTCTGGATCGGCTCCGGTTTGATTCTTTGGATTCGAATAAAATATCGATGTCTATCAAATATTTTAGGTATTTTCAAAATTTGGAATATTTTTTATATTTTAGGCCCAAGAAACGAACGCAATACAATTTTGGGCTCAAGAATGATGGCCGTTACAATAAAAGGAACATACAATTTCAACCCATGATTAATTTCGTCATTGACACACCGCAACACCGAAAGCCCTAATCCACGACAAGACATCACTATATAACAATTACACACACGCTAACTAAATTCATCCTTCAGTTGTTCAGCCGATTTTCTAGGTTTTTCTGTGTGATTGATCTCAATTCTCTTTCTTGTTTTATCGCGAATTCGATTTTAATGTTCATCGTCTACGGTTTTTCGATTGGCTTCATCAGATAGTCTATGTGGATATGTCCGTTCCCATATGATTCGTTCCCTTGAAGCAATATTAATCGTGCTGCTCTCGTTATTCTAATCTCCTCCCTTATCAATTACACAGCTTCATGCTGTTTGACGCCGATTCGGGAGAGCTTAACTTGAGCGACTACATATCTTGTTTTAATAATTTGTTTGTGGGGGGGGAAGAACAGTGATGAGTCAATTTACAGACCTGTAATGATAGCGGTAATGATCGCATTTCATTATGAACATCTAAGGGACTGAGTTCTTCCTTTCTGTTTTGTTAACTCATGTAGTTAGTGTTGGTGGCTTTTACGTGATTTTAAAGATTCAATGCTTTGAATTATATACGTGTGAAGCGTAACTTGTGTATAAGCCTATATTGAATTTAGTTCCCCTCGCTATCCTGTTCGTCAACTATGATGATGTTTCCTAGGACGTCGGGGTACAATATTCCTCTTTTTAGTTGTCTTTTTTTTTTAAGATTGGATCAAATGAGGAACACTTTGCCAGATTGTTGAACGTTGAGAAGATTTCTTAGTGTTAATGATTCAATCACTTGATAGGAAGATCTGATGATTTGTCTTTTATTTTTTTCTTGTTTCTATAGTTGAAGCCGGTGATGATTAGATTGAATGGTTGCTGAATTCTCAATGTTGAAAAGCATCTAATTTGACTAGGACGGTCTGAGGCTTTTACTGTATTTACAGTAAGTTTTTTTTGTGTGGATGTTGATGTGGATGAGGATAAACAAAATCAAAATACAGTTATCCCTGGCTTAGGCTTTTTAAGCCGTTGCTGAGTCTTTGTAATCTGATCACATCACAACAGCTTCCGATTGTATTTTTTTTTGCTTAACTTCTTCTGTGGTTTGTTATTGAATTTTTACATGACCCATATTTACTTGTTTTTGAGTCGTTCGACCCACTTCTCGTTCTAATACCAACATATATCAATTTGAAAAGTGGCAAAAAATCTTTATGGCTTGTTAAATCTTTTAAGTGGATGTGAATGACTAGTTTCTATCTTAGAAAACTGTTGTTTATTTTGATTGTTAAAAACGATGAACTAAAGGATCTAAAGTGTGCGAGTGTTTGAGCGTTGCATCTGACGCTCAGGAGTGAGGGAATTGAACGCTCATCCTACAAGTTGAAGATGTTTTGGGCATCGTGACTAGGTTCGAGAACGTCCACAACGGAAGAATGTGCAATTGGTTACTTAAAGATTGGGAAAGAAATAAGAAAAAAAGTCTGCTAGCTACCCGTCGTTAATTACATCATGTTTATGTTAATACATGTACATTTATGAATAATCTAAATTTAATAGTGGCAATATCATAATCAGGTTTACGTACAATGTGAACAAAAGCAATCTTATTCCAAGTTCCAGTTCACCCATGCTTTATATCAAGATCACATATCTTTTTTTTTTTGCTATGTAAATATCATTACTATAATGATCATATATCTCTTGGTATCCCCATCATCAAGAAGCTTTGCCAAGAGAAATTTGGCATCGTATTCCAAGTTCCAGTTCAAAAGATCTAGTACTGTACAGTGTACGATTTATATACAAGTATGTTCTATGCTAACATAAGTTTACCGAAAGTATTTTTTTTTGAAGGATTTACATAAGTTTACCGAAAGTATTTACACCAACATATACAATTTAATTGTATGAGTCATGATAGCACGTGATATCAACTACCTGACGTCTCATTTGAGTTTCCTATGCCTTAAGTCTCAAATCTATTTTTGTCAACTACTCACGTGGTTTTTGTTGAAGTTGCAAATTTTCGTAAATTACGATACTAATATAAAACTGGTTCTTAAATCTACTTGATCCTGAAGTTCTGCGAGTAGATTTATGTTCCCTAGAGTTGCAATTTTCGTTCACTACAAGTTACAAACATGTAATTTGGTTTTCTTTGTCGCGACATAATCCAAAGATGTGGCAAGAAAAATACTCGTCCAATTTTAAGTGGTGTTTTATGATTTTTATTTTATCCCATTTTAAGTGATATTCCCACTAATTTAGGTAGAGTTTAATATGATTTGAATTTTATAACCAATTATAAAATACTATATTTTTTTATTATTGCTTAAACTAGTTTTATTTAATGTATTTTTATGTTACCAAAATAAACTACATAAAATATGTATTTTATTAATCTACTAGGGGCGTTCCGGCGCTACGCGCCGAGTTTGTACGTTGCATCACTGCATTGAGTTCAATTTGTTTATTTGTAACAACTTGTTAGTCCTGTATTTTAAATAGCTCCAAGAGCTTTGTGCATGTGAAGTCTCTTGCTCTTGCACCCCATCCAGCACTCTTTTAATTAGCTCCATCAAGGTTTTATAAGATTACAGTTACTGATATCGTTGCAGATATTTTATATTATTGCTACAAACTTCAACTTCTTAGTCGAATTTCTCTTCCTGCATTTGATTATGCACGAAAAAGACTTATTTGGATCATAACTGTATCTTTTCGGACAGAATGCCTTTGTTAGAGGGAAAAAATTCGGAATGTTTATGGGTGTATATAGCAATTTGTTAGTCATAAACTTGTACTCAATTTTTGACAAAAAGAAGAAAAAACTTGTAGTGAACATAAAAAAAAGAGGATGGGGTAGTTTATGTCTGCTACTTTAAAGTAAACTTTAGTATGTAACCTAAACATCCTTATAACATTGCAAGTGTTAATAAATTTCATGTTACATGCAAAAGTGCATGGCCACTCACTTTACAGATACACATGATGCGAATGTTTAATGTTGCAAAAGATTTGTGTATATTAATTGGAACCACAACCAGGACGCTGAGTTTTTAATTAAAAATCAGGAAGATATATAAAGTAAATTGGAAAGGAGCTTTATTAGTAAGCAAAACAACAAAAATTGCCTTGAGTGTTTTTTTTTAAAGGGAATAGAATTAAAGAAAACAGGAAAATACTGGACTCATCCACACGTGCTTTCTTCAGAGCACTCTCATCCAAAGCAACTTCTCTCTCTGATGATATATGTCCTGCAAGTGAATCGTCAGATGTTGGGGACTCCTCTCCAACACTGCAAGTGTTATCAACTTTGAGATCTGAACCTGGTGCCAAACTTGAGGCTGCGCTTATTGGAGGACCTGTGCACCTTCCTATTGATAAGACAACAAACACAGAGATTGCATATTTAGGTAGCGGCAAATTCACATCAAGCAAAGAGACCAACATATGTAAGAAAGGCTAGCAGATTTTACAACGAAGACAGAGTTTACATATTTCAGGTAGCATAAACTTCACATTAATCAAAGTGATAGATAAATCCAATAGTGTGCTGTACATATTAATGGAAGTTAATTGGAAGGATGCATTCTAATATCAGAGACGCGACTTGCAGTCAGTCAACCAACGAAAGAACACACACTGTCCACATGCTCTACCTAAACACACTGTTTCACAACAAAATACCAATTCACATAGTGAACGTGACTTTCTTGTCTAAGCAGTGAACTCATCATGTCTAACATTCTCTCATTACCCCTTCATCGTATAAGCAGTGCACTGAATCACCGTAACCTATAAGGTCCGTCTATATAAACAAAGGTTACATCATTACATGTCCAGTGTCTTATCAAATACCAGACCAGAACTCGAATTCAAGAAACATACCAGGAAGTTGCTTGTTCGTGTTTGCAAGTGCTTGTAACTGATCGTGAGGTTGAAATCTGAACAGCTCAGTAGGTATTGGTCTTACGGAATCCGTTAGCTTTTCGAAAGTAGTGCCGGCGTTGAACCATATGGAGAGAGGGGCATCAGACATCCGGAAATTCGGGTTACGTCGAAACCGATGAGGATATAGACAGAACCTTCGCTGAAATGGTCCCTGAACCTGGGCGCAATCGGACCAATGGATCCTTGCACCACCGTTTACTGTTTGAAAGAAAAGAAATTAAAAGATTAGATAACCGGAAAGAATGTCAAGGATGCCAGGTGAACCGAACAACAATTTTTTTACTAAATTTACTTTTTGCAGCTAAATCATAAAAACAAAACCCAAAAGCAAAACCTAATATTGAACTAATCACCTATCAAGCAGCAGAATCGAGTCAATTTTTCAGGCAAAATCTAACCTAAAAAGCAGTCTAAGACCGTACCAACATGTTTCACAACTTCAGATTATAACACAAGCTTGAAAGGACAAGAAACAAAAACCACAACACTCACTGGTTCAAGACAAGAGCGGAGCCAAAGAGTAAAGGATAGGGTTAAACTACTATAAACGCTTCCACAATTCTAATTTAAAAAAAAAAGCAAAATCTAGGTAAGAACAGATGCTTATGCATGATTACAACACTACATCAAAGTCATTCAAGTAGTAATAAACTTAAGCAAGTAAGTAAATGGCTTGTGAACCGAGACTTACACAGAATCAAGATCTGCTTTGCCTCTAATCCGTTTCTTAATGCTTGAGAGGGAGAACGCAATGAACTTCACTGAATCGTCCCAAATCATGATCTTCCGCCTACAAAGAGGCCAGTATATTGCATATGAAAAGCATTTCCACGACGGCGACCTCACCTCACGATCCAAATCACGCAGGAAAAAAATCTCGTTAAACTTATCACAGTTAAGGATCCGGAAGCCGCGGTCGGTGCAGACGGAGAAGCAAGCGGTGGAGAAGCCATGGAGGAGGCGTCACCAGTAAATTCAGGGCATGTGGATATTGGTATCCGGAATCTGATCAGAATTCCGATTGATATCTGCGGAGTGGAGAGTCATGGAGGAGAAGGAATCAAAAGCTCGGTGGCATCTCCACTATCACGGTGGTGAGAAGAAGCAGAGTCAGAATCTGAGGGCCTGAAGCAAACATAGAATTGGTAGTAGGGATCGAGTCAGGGAGAAGAGGAGGAGAGGGAGAAGGAAACGTCGCCATTGGAGAAGGAAGAGAGAGAATGAAGAAGAATATGGAACGGGAAAAAGGAGGATTCATTGAAATAATAGGAATGAAATGTCAACTTTATTAGTTTAGAAGCCCAAACGCCAGCAATCTCAAAATATAAGAAAAACAAAACAACAGGCCCAACCCACAAAAGTAACAAAATCATTCGAAACTGAAAAAATTTAATGTGCCACGTGTCCGTGTTTGCCCTTACCTCCCTGATGATGTGGACGCAGGAGAAGCCAGAAAAGGCAACTTTATTAATAAAGATGTGCAATAACCTAAAACATCACTAAAAATAGGACGGATGGAGTATGTTTTAGTAATAAAACTCGATGTTTTAAATAAAAGGTAAAATGAAACTCAATATTTTTCTTCTGCCACTGTAGCTTCATCACTATGTAACTATATCCTACAACGATAATGTAATTCTTAACAAGTAACGATTAGTGTAATTCTTTTTTTTTTCTGATAACTCTGATATCTGTGTAGCCACATTCCCAACTATCCCCCGAAAGGAGTCCAGCACTCCAACGAAAAGGATGTTAAATCTGTTGTGGCCAAGGCTCGAACTCGGGTGGCGGACAGTACAACTGTACCTCCTTTACCACCAAGCTACGAGCGCTTGGTTAATTAGTGTAATTCTTTACATGATACAATCATAAGAGGAAATATTAATCTCCCATATTTAGGTTTTATATTTTGAATTTTCAAAGTTTTAAAACTAAAATAACAAGAACGAGCAACAATTAGTTAAACATGATTGTAAAGTAAACCATGCAAATAAATTTCCCAAACGAAAGCCTACAGCTCACCCAAAAACCATATACTAAGAGTTCGAGTAAGAATTAAGAGTTTTTTTTTTTTTGCTAAAAGAGTAAGAATTAAGAGTTTCAGTAAACAACAACAACAAACAATTTAAACAGATTAATGTAAAAGAGGGAGGTTGTGAATTATGTCAGATTACAAAAGACTCAGCAACTGTTGCAGAATTTAAGCTAGGCCTAGCTGTTTCTGGTCTGTATTATCATCAAGAGGATCGACTATGAAATTTGGGGGAACATAAACATTTTAAAATAAATCTTAGTAAGAAAACAATTTTACAGTTTGAGGTAGGAGGACATATATATTATAGTTCTTTAAATTTGAGGGACAGAGTCATATTTGTCATGCTTTACCCAAGACTGGTTCTGATCTTGGTTGGTGTTTCACGAAAGAAAATAAAAACTGAGACAAAAAGAGCAATTCATGGAATGCATAGGAAAGCATCAGTTTGATATATAAGACAAAGCAATAAAGTACAAGTTTCATGTTCATTCTAGGAACACAACCATCATTGAAACCTAGAGATCTTGGATGAATTTGATATGATCATTCACACTTGAAATACGCAGGTTTGAGATAACGAAAGAATAAATATTTGAGTGGGTATTCAACGATTTCAGGACACACATTTTTCACTAAAACCATCCATTTCGTCCAAGATGGCTCCTCTATGTATGTCTCTCCTCTAGCAATACCTCTAAATATTGCTGTTGCGCATTTATCGACTGATTCTGACAGGATAAAATCTGAACCGTACTATATTTTTTTAATAAAGCATACAAAAACACACACAAGTAAGTTAATGGCATATGTATGTGAATGACAAAAATTATTATTCAAATTCAACTGTTACTACTTACCTTTTCAACGAAGCGAGGAGTGGTCATATTTGTTGCTATAAATCCGGGTAAAATAATTATTATTTTGATATCCGGACTTAGTTCAACTCTTAATGTCTCAAAGAATCTTAATAAGGCGGCTTTACTTGCCTACAACATTATAATTATCAAGTAACATCAATATTATGTAACTAGGTTTAGGTTAATTTATGTTTATTTTATCTATGAGAAAATCTTACTGAATAGACGCTTGACAATGGCAAAGGTATATTTGCTGATCCAGAAGTCATCACGATAATTTTCCCATTGCTCTTTCGAAGATGAGGAATCGCAAAGTAAGTGATGTATGTTGTGCCCCAAAAGTTGATATCCTAATTAACATACAAATTAGATGAAGTATTCAATATAGAGTTTGACTGGTCTTTGAAATTGAGTTGACACTTATATTGCTAATTATAGAACTTATGACTATATGAGGATAAGACATGTCCAATATCGTGTCTCATGAGAAGTCGTTAGTCCATGTAGTTATGAATATGTGTACGTACGTAATGATACCGAAGTTAATTTTGAGGGTTGCCACTTTTGCAACTCTTTTCTCCATTTCATTTCATTTTATTTATTTATTATTTTATTTTTTAAAAATTTATTTGCTGGAAATCAGTTCTCCATTTCATATTAATCAAAGAGTTATTTATATCTTAGTGTTCTTGAAATTATTTTCCTTTCATTTCATTTTTTCTCAGTAAATATAGCTCTAATGAGAGACATAATCAATCTTCTAAGAGCTGGAATCTATTATTTCTTGAATCTATCTACATGCACCATGCATGTTAAAATATTATGTATATTTTAAGTATTATCATACTATTTCGGTCTTCCTAAAATATATATATCTATATATATATATATGATAAATGTAAACGCAAAGTAGAAAACATTAATGCGAAGTATTCGTCTGAATTTAAAAATTAGAATTTACGGGTTTTTATAATAATGTATACATTACTTTGATTATGGGGATGGGTGTGGTACTTAACGTATAAACGGAAACACAAATTTAAATATTTGTGTTTGACGCAAATAAAGCATACTACTCAATAACAAAACTAATTAAGCATTTTACATCATATATATGACCATCAAAGTTACTCGTAAATGGACCTTAAGAATTAAGAAACTTACCATTATGTGATTAGCGTCTTGAATTTGACTGAAATCTTCGAAAAGAACAGTTTGAAATACACCGGCATTGTTGATCAGATGGTCCACTGTCTTAATATGATAACTTGGTTAGATTCATGATATCTAAAGAACCTTGATAACAAATTCCAAAATAGTTACTATATCATTATTTGTGGTAGATACATTTGGGAGATGTTATATATGTATGTTAGACTTATGTATTATAAACAATGTATTCATATATAACAGGTAGATAAATATAACTAGTTTACTCCAACAGTCCAACAGTCAAACACTCAGGATGACATATGAAGATTGGTATACATATATAATCTTTATTTTCCTTATAAGTACTTACGTTTTCCGAAATGGTGAATCGTCTCGTCGATGAAATTCTTGCAGTCATCGACACTAGCAACATCACCAGGTATGATAATGACATTACCAGATCCTAACTTCTGTGATGTTTCGGCTACTAACTCTAGACGATCCTTTCTTCGATCAACGAGAGCCAAACATGCTCCTTTCTTTGCATACTCGTATGCTACGTGCTTTTTTCAATCCATCATAGCAAGAATATAAAGACTTCAAACCATATACTATATAGATCAATTAATCCAAAAGAAACTATATAGCAATTAAAAAAACTATATGAATATATATTTAGTTATCTAGCAAAAGTTAAATCACTAATATCATAATTGCATTGGTTTATTAATATAATAATATATTACGTTTTATAAGTTTTTACAAATAAGTTTACTATTTACAACGGATCAGTCTATATCCAGTGGCGGAGCCAGTAATTAAGCATGTAACTACGATGGTCATGAATTTTTTTTTTCCTGTATTTTCCTTCTAATAATTTTGATGAAATGTTACAGAACTAGCTTATTGACCTTTGTAAATTGTAGTTGTTGTCAAACTGACCCTGGTAAAAAGTTATCCTGCCTCCGCCACTGTCTATATCATTATATGACTTAGCTACAAGAGGCGACTCAATCCACGACATGTTAGAATTTCATGAAAAATAAACCATCAACTACGTCGACCAGATCTTCTTTTTTTTTGTCAACTCGTCGACCAGATCTAAACAATTCATGGATTAATACAAATAAAAACGAAGGTACATGACTGATGTACAGAATACTACACATAATGACAGTCATCAGTAAGTAAGTAGTAACATATTGAAACCTCTGAAACATTCTACACCAGAACTTGCAATTTTTTACAAAGGCCAAAAATCGTTATTTAGATCTTAGTCAGGGAGCATAATAATCATAGGCCTAGTGAATTATGACCATTATTTACTACTGTCTAATTAATTACCTGGTCAATGCGAGCAAATATCTATCTAAAGTAGAACTACTTTAAGCTTTTGTTTATTAATAGGGATATGAGTTTAAAAAAATTAAATTTTGTTCGGTAACAAAGATAGTAAAGAATTTTGTATTTTCCTTATTTAAATGATAGATTTAAATATTTAATGTCTTTTCCTAATTTAAATAATAGATTTCTTTAATAGAATGAATCTTAACCAAAATAAATTTCCTTATAATTTTTTTGGTTAACATTAAATATTTTTCAATACTTATTAATAAAAATAATAAAATAAAAATCACACATCAAAATCAATTTATATATCATATAAATAAAATATAAAATATTTTATTTATAAATTGTTAGTATAACACTTTTATAATATAAATCCAATTAGTTATAAATATTAGATTTTTATATTATACACTGTGATATAATAGACGACTAAAATCATATAATATAATTATTTAAAGTAATAAATAATTTTTTTTGTTTTAAAATGTTATACTAACAATTATGTAATACATATTAATTTATATATATATATATATATATAGATATTATCATTAGAACAAAGAAAAAAATTGAAGTGAAAGCAAATATTTATACATCCACGGGTCAAACTATAGAAATAAACAACAATGGCGTAAGATTTTTTTAACAAATTTATTTTAATTTCAAATATGTTTACATATTTTATTTATTATCAATAATGCTAAGATTTTAGAATTAGAAAAAATTATGACCCATCTCTATATTATTTTAATTCGGAATTTAAAATTTATATCAAAATATTTTTTAAAACTTTTAATTTTTATTATAACTACAAATGTTAATTTTCAATCTAAATTTATGTTTAAATATTATAAATATATCATTTATAAATAAAAAAACTAAAAACATAAAATAAATACCTGCCTGGTTGGACGGGTCAAGATCTAGTTCTATTTAACACAATAGAATAAAATAAATGAAACTTGAAAGAGAGGAAAAAGAAGCCTAGGACAAACTTAGCCAACCTCTCCAATGCCTGAAGAAGCTCCGGTGATTAGAATTACTTTCCCGGATACGTTTTCCAAGCGAAGATGCTTATAAAGACAAACTATAAGCTTGATCAAAAGATAATATGGGTAAAAGAGGAAGAGAAAGATGATGGTAAGAGGAGGAAGAAGAAGATTGAGGATTGTGTTAAGCATATCCATGTTGTTCGTTTGTTGAACCAACGCCACTAGTACCTCTCTGTTTATGTTTCTATTAAAATGTTCAAGCTTTTAACTACAAGGCATATCTATTTTAATAGACAGAAGGTTTAGAAGGGAAGGTTAGAAGGGGAGGAGAAAAAGAGTTCCACGAAGGTTTAGATAGTTTGAAAAAAGAGTTCCATGTGATTAAGTGACTAACTTTTGGAGAGTAACGCGCAAGAATTGGAAGCAATTTTGTTTTTGTTATTTGTAAATTGTACGAAATGTGTCCACATGATTGATATTGATCTGAAGTCTGCAGACTCTGGACCATTGCATATAAACACAATATATAATCCAAAGACAGAAGACTCCACATGTCTTTACAGTAAATTTGTTCTAAAAAAAAGTCTCTGCAGTAAATCGAAAAAGCTGTCTTAGTTTCAAAAAAAAAAAGAAAAAAAAAGAAAAAAAAAAAAAGCTGTCTATCTTTTTTTTGTCAATTACTACTTCATCACTCCAACTTAAAAACTTAAAAGTTTACGGTCAGCTTGACGATTCTCTAAACGAGGAGTAAATATAAAAAAATAACAGAAAAAAGAGAGTGGCAAAGTTCCTTACATCAAGAAGGATACATGTGATCTCATTCACATCCAACCCTGAACACAGCGCCGAGATTAGGACTTAAAAGTCCGAAAAAGCTGGAGACTCTGAAGATTGAGATCTTTAGCTTTGAAGAGAGCATCTTTAATGGCTAGTGCTTCCGCCATCAACGCTGAGCAGACAAAAGGACGATTTGAAGATCCTCTGCAGATCACTGCTTGTTTTTGATGATTCGTCCAGCAAGTTGGAAATGACGTTATGCGAGTAGCATTAGGCTTCTTCTGTTTTTCCTTTACTTTCTTGATGTTTGCTGCTTCCCAAGCTCTTGCCTCCGCCATTAACTTCGAAATTATGTATTCTACCTAAAAAATTATGCCTTCAAACACCAACTTATTTCTTGCAGTCCAAACATTTCAAAGCAACCAAGGGATCAACGGTGAGGAGAGTACCCCATTTAGTTGACATATGCTTGCAGCCATAATTTGAAGTTGGCTAGCTCCTGGTCATTTGTCACTAGTCCCACAAAGGTTTTTTTTTACCAGAGATTCACTGCAGTAGAGGATTCTCTCCGCAGCTTTTGCATTGCAATTCCGAATGGATATCCCTCACAGCTAGCAAGTCACCCACCGCGAGCACATTGAGAAGTCTCCAAAGGAAATGTTGTATTTTCGGTGGTACAGTATGTATAACTTCCATACAAAGCGCATCCAATTTGAATCCTACTCCTTTCTTCAAGACATAGTTTCCAGCCATGATGCTTTTCCATCCGTGAGAGGATAATATTAATCAATAATCAATCATTAATCATTTTATCACATCAAGATCGATATATTAATATATAATTTATGTACATTCACAATACAGATTACGTGTTTACAAATCTTGTCCTAAATCCCCGGTCCGAATCTTTCCTCTGACCAAAACACAACAAAAAAAGATGGCGATCAAAGCTGGTCACACATCTAGCACACGACCTTGATAGTCCACAGGAGATCCACAATCTGATTCCGACGGCCTCGACTCAACTATCTTAGCCGCTACTTCGGCAATCACGAGCCTCGTCAGCAAAAGTCCGGCCACAAACGCAGCTCCCATCAACATGGTGAAAACAGCCGTCCAGCTACTCCTCGACGAAATATAACCCGTTAGCAACGGCCCAACCGCCGCTCCAACTGATCCCGTTCCGTCTATTATAGCCGTCACCGTAGCCAAAGCTCTCGAGTTTCCTTTCAACGAGCTATGCGTCCCGAGATCAGCTGAAACAGCCGTCGTGATCAAAGCGTAAGGTCCATTAACCAACATCCCGGTTAAGAACATGAGAGACGCGTTGGCTAGTAACGACACGTGTCCGTAGCTCCTGTAGAAGAACAAAGCCGGAATCGAGCAGTACATGAAACTCGCAGCTGTTATAGCTCTTGCTCCAATTCTGTCTGAAATGTAACCGGCCATGATTCCTCCGACCACACCTCCTACATCAAACATTGTCGATAGATTTCCCGCTGTTTCGTCTGATAAATACTCTCCTTCAATCGCTGCAAAATTACCATTAAAAAAAAATGCAATTAGTTACATGACCTAGAAGAGTAGGTCTGTGCTAGTGTTGTTACGTGTTTGACAAGGAACAGAGATAATACATACCTGTGTGACTAACGTAAAAAGGGAGCCAGTAGAGGAAAGTGTAAGCGACCATCTTAGCAAAGAAGAGACAGAGAGCGAAAGGCGCAACTCCAGGGATCCTCCACGCTTCAATGAATCCAACAGCTCGTTTCTTATCATCGGTTTCGGAGTCCGATGAGCTCAAGAGCAAGGGCACATTACCAATCTTCTCATTTGATGAATCAACATCCTCGTCCCTCTCTGCTCCAACAATCTCAGGATCCACAGGCAAGAAAGCGAAGTTCACCAACCCGATCAACGCAATAACCACACCGGGAACCACAAAAGACCATCCCCAACCATATCTCAACATGGCAGCAGCGATCAACGAGCCAGTAATGTTCCCGACAGAAGTGTGCGCGTTCCATACTCCCATGATCAGTCCTCTCTTCTTCTTGTCAAACCAGTTTCCCACCACGGCAACAACGGAAGGCCAACCAGAGGACTGAAACAGACCAGCGAGCATTTGCATTATCAAGAAATAGTAAAAGCTATGAACACTCGCCCAGTAACCCGCACCGAACAGAGACGTAAACAGTCCTGTCCCGACCATTCCGACCGTCAAGAATATCCTTAGATTCATCCTATCTCCCAGATGTCCAGCGAAGTACATACCGAAAGCGTAGACCGCAAGAAACGCGACGTCGATCTCGCCGAGCAGAACCGTTCCGTTTGGTCCGTTAAACGGAGCCCAACCACCATCTTCTAGGTCGTGTCCGGATGAACGAAACGAAGTGAATCTTAAAAGGAGAGAGTTAAGCTCTGTATGATGTGGAGATTGTGGGTCAAGCGCGCTTTTCACAATGCTTGTTGTTTTTCTTGCGGCGTGGTAGCTAGCGTAAGCGAGGAACGTCACGATCAAGACTATTGCTTGGTATGCATTGTAAGAGAGCTTTGAGCCTTTGATCCCTTCCAAGAATCGAATCCCCGCTGGTTTTTTCTCAATCTCTAGCTCAGATTGCATTAGAGAACCCATGAAACAAAAAAAAACTGTTTTTCGATTTTTTAATGATTACCTGGAAATAAGATATAAATATGTCGAGAAATTAGCAAAATCTCACGGGGAAGATTCCATTTTTCATATGGAATTATACTCTTTTTCTAGATAAATCTTTTGGAGGTGTTACTTAATTAGTGACAGATCATTTGTGAGATAAACTCTCAAGAGGACTGTTTGAAGTGAACTCTTTTTAATTTACTATTGATTATGACATCTAGTTGGTATAGTCTAACGAATATCTTGCAGAACTTCTTAACATTTACACCCAAAAAAAAAAATATCCTGCAGAACTTGATCCTCAAACTAATTTATTAAAGTTTGTCAGAAAACCTGATTAATAAAATTAAAAAGCCTAACTTTAGTTTACAAAAAAAAAACTAATTCTTTTGAGCCTTTTTTTTAAACAAAAACTTCATCGAATCTCATGAGCTCTATGTAGATACTTAATTATTATTATTTTTGAGTTACTTTTTGTATGATGTTTTAGAGAATATTTTTGTTTCAATTAGTATGTTGTTCTAAAAGTTTTTATCTAAAACTTTAAAAATAATTATTTAAACTATTTAAAAGTAATGTGTAGTTTTTGTCCTATCTGTTCAAAATAGCAATGATTAATTACTTTTTGGTTATTTTTTTGTTGTAATCAAATGCTCTTAATAAAAGTATTTTTTAAATTTGTGTATTTATACTAAATTATTAAAAAAACAGAGGGCGTGTTTTTTAAAATCATGCGAAAAACAAGCTCAACGTTGATATATTCAGATTAGTTTTTAATAGAGATTATAAACGTAACATAATCACTTGTGGTTTGAATCTAGAAAGAAAAACTCTTGGAGACGACAAAGAAAGAGAACTAAACGATGAAGACAAGACCCACGTATCACGATTTTGAACCTTCCTACTCGTAATCTGTGGAATATTTTATAGGAGGGAAAACAAAACTTCAAAGCGAGACTTGACTTGAATCCAGAAGCATTCAACTAAACTTCAGAATTAAGACACAAACACAAACAGTAATAGATGAATTACCTTTATCCTTTCGTCCAGCTCAGAGTCTGAAGCAAAACCGTTTCCTCTATCGCTGTTTAGAAGTTATAGATATGAAAATTTCATGGATTGCTTTGAAGATGCAAAGTGACTTGTACACGCTTTGGAACTCTAAGCAACGGCGCCGGGTTTATAGCATTTGAGCTCATATTCGACTGGATTAAACAATTGAGTTTTTATTAATCAAGACTTTGAGATGACGATCTCACCCTTCTCACTAATCTGAAGAAAATAGGTTTGCCGGCCTCTTATCATGACGTCGTCAGGAAAGTTTTCTATACGATAAAACATACAATTGGGTGTTTTTAACGCAAATAACACGGTACGAATGTACTATTCTTAGGAGGGTGTATTCAATATAGTATTTGATGTGATTTGATTTTTAATGGAGTTTTAGATGATTTTAATAAGTTGCAGAGATTTAGGTAATTTTTGTTAAACTACTCTAGAATATCATCTAACAATGGGATTTGAGTTTTATTTTTTTTAACTAAGAAATTCCACCCAAACACCCTAAAATCACCTCAAAACTTTAAAATCCCATAACTTAAAATATTTTCAATAACAGTAGATTTCAGAGTATTTTATGAAATGTCAAGTTCAATAACAGTGGATTTTAAATGAGTTTTTAAAATTCATGTTTGAATAACAGTGGATTTGTTATTTTAATACAAATCACCTGAAACTCTCGGTTGAATACACCCCCCCCCCTTAGAGTTTTAAATCAGTCTATATAATTAAAGAAAGATGCGTGGTCCTTTCCTCTACCTCGGCGACATCCACTATTGTACTCTATTTATTGTTTTTGTTCCTGTAAATTAAATTATTATTTTCATAATGATTTTAAAATTATTATGGGAAACGTGAACGCAGACGCACTTAATACTAAAAAATGATTAAAATATATTGAGTTGAATATAATTTTTCAAAAATGCTTTAATATTTAAGTTTAGTGTTTAGTATTTCAGAAGTGTAGTTACATTTTTATACTTTTATATATAATTTTTAAATGTTTATAAATAACTTATGATGGTTAATTTTATTTTTAATAAGTAATATATTTAAAATATATATAAAATATTCGAAAATAGTTATTATTTTTAGTATCAAATTTGAGTAAAGTTAGAATTTCTCTTAGTACCAATGGTTTGGAATAAATTCCCCGTAGGTATTATGGTCAGAATGTTAAATCGGATTAAAATCTAACCTAATTTTTAATTTTGGGTTAAAATCATTGGACTAACATAATTTGTAATGTCGATTAGTTTAGTCCACTCAAGTTGTTTCTTTCCGTTTGGGAAACTAAGGAATTATGTTCTTACTATGATTTTGATCAATGAATAACACATAAAATAATTGTATTTAAAGAATTATATAAGATTTTCATTCTTTATCAATTTTAGAAACAAAAAAGAATAATTAGTTCAGTTAAAAAAAAAGAATAATTAGTTTCTCAACACATGAGGAAAATAGAAGAACTGTAAACTATAGATCCATATGTTAAGCACCGTAAGATAATTTTAATCTTTTTCTAAATATGTATTATATGTGTGTGTATACATGTTCGAGTGAAAAAATACTATATAAACTTGGAAAATTATCTTGAATCAAAATATATATTACAAATTTCTGTTCCAAAATTTAATTAGATACCAAACACCTAAATAAGATTTCTTCTGAAAAATATGTTGGTTACTCTGACTGAACCGATTTGAATTCAATGGTTATATACTCTCGATATCCAAAATATAGTATATATTAAAAAGGTTGTAATTAATTTTAATAAATAAAATACCAAGCTTTTCTTTATAATTCTAAATACTCTCACAAGTCTTTTTGTAATTTTATTTATAAATTCTAAGTTTCATTAGTACTTTAGAATATAAATATGGTGGAATGTGAATGTGATAATATGATGATGTTAATAGTTGCAAACGAAAAAAGAAAGAGCTGCAGAATGCCATCCGTGAGCATGGAGCCCACGTGCACGCCGTTCTCCAACTCTGACGATTCGCACAAATTGACGCAAAAGGACATTTTCGTTTTGCTGCACTGAATTTTCAGCTGGGCCCAGTCACATTACCTCGGAAATTTAGAAATCACGATAAGGATTACGTAATTTAGTAAGTAAGTGAACGCCCGTTATGGAGGCCAAACGGAATATTCGCATATACCCAAGGAATTATTCTCAACGTGCAGAAATATCCTCTCATCATGTTGGGACCCACAGATGCTACGTCTTCTGTATGGAATCTCCCGACGTGGTCATAACTGTGGACGTTGTTTCACAGGATGAAATGAATGCTAGCTAGCCTTGGCCCTTGGGTTCGATATGTTTGATAATTGATACATTAGTAATTTAGTATAATTGGTTTGGTGACTACATACACTAGACACGAGCTTCCGCTCAAACTAATAACAAATCTTAGTCAGGTCATAATGAATCAATTATATGGTCGAAATACACCAATACAAGGGAGAACTAGACTAATTTTGTACTGAGTGTATCATTAATAAAATGTAAAAATACATGTAAAAAAGAGCATTGAACTTGAAACATTGTGGGTGCATTTACAAGTTATAATATATTACTGGGTGCATAGATAGTTATGTGGTTCAAAAAAAAGAAGATCTCCATAGTTGATTAACTGTCTTCGCCCCTGCACTTATACCAAGATAACTAAATTGCAAGAAAGCTATATTGTTACACCACAATCTGGATATGTAGTTTAATGGGTATGAAAGAACTAGATGGGAGGCATTTTCTCGGTAAGAAAAATAGTACTGAGAAGTAGTGAAAGCTCTTTCAGTCTTTTATAACTAGTATATTTTATCATGTAGATAACAGAGGCAAGCCGGACAGACGATCAATCTCTCTTCTAGTAATGGCACCAGTTCTTGGGTAGATGTTGAGCGATCAAATCATATTGGATAAATTCAGTTTAATTTAAAACCTATATTGTTACACCACAACATTATAGTTTTTTTAATCTATTTTCTCTTGTATATTATTTGCATTGGAAAATAATATAGTTAATTTTGTTTCCATTTTTTATTTTAGTTACCATCTTCACCATAATGTAATATACATTATGTTTGTTGTTATCTCATTTGTAATATCAGTATCAGCATCATCACTATCACCTTTGTTTTTATCGCAGCCATCATCTTCACATCCATCACTGTCTTCATTCAACGTCTCTCTGAGTTGGCTGATTATTTGAAAGATGTGAATGTTGTGGTTTATCCCTGCTGGTGTACTGAGGAAGCCCGGTATGACCCGTGATGATCTTTTCAACATCAATGCTAACATAGTGAAGACACTTGTAAAAGCTGTCGCTGATTACTGTCCTAATGCTTTCATTCACATTGTCAGCAACCAGGTTAACTCTACCGTACCTATTGCTGCTGACGTGTTGAAGAAGAAATGTGTTTATGATCCCAAGAAGCTGTTTGGTGTCACTACTTTGGATGTTGTGAGGGCAAACACTTTTGTTTCTCAGAAGAAGAACTTGAAGCTCATAGATGTTGATGTTTCGGTCATTGGTGTGTCATGCTGGAATCACAATTCTACCTGTTCAGCCAAAGACCAAACCTGGTGTCAGCTACACTGATGAAGAGATCCAAGAACTTACGGGGTTAGGATTCAGAATGCTGGAACTGAGGTCGTGAATGCTTCTGATCACTTTGAGTTTTGTTTTGTCTTTTATATTTTCTTGCATCGGCGAGACATTTCGTGGTTGTAAAGTAAAGAATGTATTAGCGCTTTGAAGATTTCGAAACATGACATACTGAAGCAAATCTTCTGAATCCATATCACCAGAAGTCGTTACAGGAGCAAAACCCACCTTTAAAATGATGGAAACGTGAGCGATCTCTAACGATCACAACACGATCATAAACACGAGAAACAAACTTCGCGAAACTATGACAATCAACACAAGTTCTAAGATTCTTGGTCACTCTAATGGTTGTTCCTGGTGGAGTCACAAGAATACCAAAGGCAATAGCTAGCTTCTCGCTATGGTATGTCAACGCATGTCCCTTCTCTTCCTCTGAATCAAGATTGTGCAGTTCTGACGCTACTTCCGCCACGTAACCCGCAATCTTCAGCTGCTGGTTGATCTCCGCTAGCATCTCATAGATCTCTTCCTTCCGCGGATGCGAAACATCGTCTACTATAAACTCATGAACCTTTCCTTGTACCTCAATGGCACTGCATCCAGGTTTTGTATGTATTCTTTTCTCCTTCATCAACGAACGCAGTTCAGTCACTTTCTCCCATTTCCCAACGGAAGAGTATGTGTTGAGTAACAGAACGTAGTCTCCTGCTTCTTCGGCTTTGAGCTCGATGAGATGAGAGATCACACGTTCCCCAAGCTCCACATTCCCTTGGACTCTACAAGCACCGAGCAGCGTACGCCATATAGTGGAGTCCGGCTTCATCTCCATCGACTGTACAAGGCTATAAGCTTCATCGAGTAGACGAGCACGTCCCAAGAGGTCAACGATGCAGCCATAGTGATGCAAATTCGGCTTCACCTCAAACTCGCCGCTCTTTAGTCTATCGAAAAACATCATCCCTTCATCGACCAAACCCGAATGGCTACACGCAGACAGCAAACCAGTCAGCGTATGTTCCTCCGGAGAGATACCACACTTCAACATCTCCTCGAAAGCTTCGATAGCTTCTTTCCCAAACCCGTTCATAGCTAAACCCGTGATCATAGCCGTCCAGGAAACCACGTTTCTTTCCCGCATCCGGCTAAAGACCTCGTGAGCCTCATCCATAGACCCGCAGCGCGAGTACATGGAGACAAGAGTGTTGTTCAAGTTCAAAGCACCACCGAGCCCGTTCCCATCGATAAACTCATGAACTCGTTTACCGAAATCCAGCGCGCCTAAGCTAGCGCAAGCTTGCAGAGCAAGCAAGCACGTCACACCGTCTGGTTTGACACACCCATCGACCTCGTTCCTCATCATCTTATCGAACAAAAACAGAGCGTCGCGCGTACGTTTGTTCCGCAGAAAACACGTGATGAGCACGTTATAAGAAACGACATCTCTCTTGGGAATTTCGTCGAACACTTTGCAAGCATCAGCGCTGTTCTCACATGTAGAGTAGAGATCCACCAGAGTCGTCAGCAGGAGGCTGTCGGAGAGAAACCCATCGCGGAAAATCTTGCCGTGGATCTGGAGACCGGCGAGCAAGTCGCGTGATTTGACGCAGCACTTGAGGGCGAAAGAGGAGGAGAGAGGGTTAGCGGGAGGGAAGCGTTTTCGTCTCAGGGAACGGAACAAGAGGAAGCCTTCGCGGGGGGTTTGGCTGAGGGAGAAGGCTCTGATCATGGTGTTGCAGTGAGAGAGGGTTGGGTTGGTCCTGTGGGAGAAAACCTTTCGGGAGTAGTCGAGGTCACGGGGAGCGAGACGGGAGAGGAAGTGGTGGAAAACGTCGGAGTTTCTGATCAAGGAGGTGCGGAGTAAGACGGCGTGAATCTGACGGAGGTGGGATTTTCCGGTGGAGGATACGATCAGAGAGACGAGGTGGTCGTCGCTGCTGCTGGTCATGGATTTTAGCATTTCTTTGGAAACGAGACTAAAATGAGAAAGCCGACAGAGTTCAAACACTTAAAAGAACTAAAAAAAAGTGCAGTTACAAACATAACAACCCGAAAAGATGAAAAAGAAACACGAATCTGTGGTTGGATCCTAAAATCCTTTATGACATGTTCACGAAATAGTCTTTTTTTTCTTAAAAAAATGAGCAAATATAAACTGCGGAAAATGTATGTTTTATTCCTATGTTCAAAATTTTGTTAAGCGTAACGCGTGCAATCGGGTAGGACCTAGCGTCGAATCAACTAATCAGAGATTAAACAAGACATAATTTTGTGAAATTTTATACATTTGTAAGATTATATTGTAAATATTGTGTTACTCTACAGTAATATTACTTTGGTCTAACGGTATTTTGTATATTCAGATCCGTAGAAGTGAAGGGTTTGAACATCATATGTGTATTTTTAACTTCTTGTCTGATTTAATGAAGGGTAAAATAGTTTTTTTTTCGGTGTCATCTCTTTCAATGTGATTTTACAACCCTGAAAAACGTACGCAAACATTCAGTTTTAACCATTTTTCATTTTTTCTTTCAAGTTCTTTATATAAATTTCATAGATCTAAGAAAAATTCATCAGATATTTAACAAAAATAAAAGCTATGGCCATTTTTTTCAACTTTGACGAGTTTATGGCCGAATTGATCCAAATTGCAGCGGTCTTCCACCATGGAGCGTCTTTCCGCTGAGTAAACGGTCTCTGTACACCACGTTTTTCAACATGAGTTTTATTAATAAATTATGATAATATTTAAATTAAAATATAAAGTTTTATGTTATTGGGCAACTCTAATCCAAACGAATTTTATATCCAAAACATCTAAAGCTGGAATGGATTTGGCATGAAAAATGATTTTTTTTTTTAGATTTATAAAACTAAATCCAAACCCGAGAGTTGGGCAGAACTCTACTTGACATGTCTAGTTTCAAGTTTCAAGTTTCAAGTATGTACTTTCAACCCAACGACTTCCGTTACCGCCTGATTTAAAGAAAACTAGATCATGACCCGCTCTACCGAGCGGAAGTCAATTTTTTTTTTTTATCTTTGTTTCTACTAAATTTACTAAATGTTATACATGATTGCAATGTGTATTAATATAAAATTTTGATAAATAATAATGTGTACTAATGTGTTTAAATAAGTAATGTGTTTAATTACTAAATTTGATTTTTAAATTTTATGATAACGTGAAGTAGATTTTTTAATATATATTATTTAAAATATATAGTGCTATATATTTTGTATTTTCAACATTTATCATATAAAACTTACAATGGGGTATTATTTATATGAAAATATGTGTAACATAATATATAAATATATTATATAAACATATCTACGATTTTCGCAAAGGCCATGCGCACCCGCACGGGTTTTATTTTTAAAATGTATTCTATATTATTTAGTTTTAAGTAGTATCGAGTTTGTATAATTCAATTTTGTGTTTAAAGAACAATATCAAATCTGTATTTATGTAAAAATAACACTTTGCAAGCGCGAGTTGTGTCTTTCTATTGTAACACAAAATTTTCTATAAAACTTATGTTTTTTTGTACATTACGAAATTTAATTTTTTAAAATAACTATTACATAATTTCAAAGTAAATTTTATCTCTGGGGTCTAATATATTTTGTGTGTAATGGTTCAAAGCATTTTCGATATATATTATATTTCAGTTTGGTTTGTTTTTAGTATTATTGTATAAGTATAATACTATACAATATTACTATATTCTATACAATATATAAAGCTATGTGTTATTTGTTTTAGAAAGTAGATTAGGCCCAACGTAGTTAAAGAATAGTCATATCTTTATATATGTGTCTGTGACTTATCTACTTAGTGTTATTCGTACTAATAAAATCAATATGGCCAATGAAAGTATACTGATCAATTTAAAATGAATTGTATAAGGTAATTCTAAAACGATTAATATTTTTAGTATTTTTAGTATCTATCTTATTTAAATCGACATGTAATAAATGTGAAAATCATATATGGAATATGGACAAAAAGAAGAATTGTATTTAAGGAAATACATCAATGCAAAGTTAGACTATAGTACGTATAATATATAAAGAATGAGACATTTAATTTAAATATATAAGGTCCACCTTTAAAATCTACCTAGAAGAAGTTGTAATGTTTCTGATTTAATAAGATAGATTTACAAAGCGCTTATTTAACTAGCCGTTAAACGGACGTTATCTTAGCAAACTCGGAAGCTCCGGTTCGTACAAACCGAACCTCTTTTGATGACTAGACTGTACACGTATCACGTATGAGATATTTATACACACGCGGTCCCATAACAAAATAGATTGGATTATGTTTATCTGATTTTTCAGACCGAACACGAAAACAAAACACGAGTTTAAAGAGATTCATTTGAGCTGAAGGATTCAAGAATTCGAAAGACTTCGATTCCAGAATCATTTCTAGGTAATGTTGATTATTGTACTCTCTCTATGTGATTATTGTTCAATTCTGTCTTCTGCAATTGGTTTTTGATTTGTAGAATATTAGGTTTTCAATCTGTAGATCGAATCGTTTCTATAAAACTTTATAGAGTTTGGGGCTTTTCAGATTAAGTTTCTTTTTTTAATTTCTGGGAAGCTTTGAAGCATTTCCAGAAAAAGTTTTAATTTTTGTGATATTTTTTTCCATGTAATTGAGATTTTGTGGTAGGGTTATCAAACGTTATACCTTTTTGGTTTTAAAGAATGAAAGTTTCTTTGTTACAGATCAATAAGATTGTATCATTGGTGGCTAAAGTTAAAGCATGTCCGATCATCTGAGTTTATGTACGGATCGTCTCATAACTGCTGCTGAGAGCCTGAAGTCAGAAAAAGATGCTGATTCTTCTGGAGAGACTTGCACGAACTTGGCTTCTTCTTCTTCATCTACGAATGAAGCTGAGGTAGTAGCGAGGGAGTACTATGCCGTTGAGGAAGAGGAACCACTTCTCCAGTCCGTTGAGTGCCGTATTTGCCAGGAGGAAGATACCACTAAGAACCTGGAGGCTCCTTGTAGTTGTAGTGGAAGTTTGAAGGTAAAAAATAATAATGTTATCCTTTTTTAAAAATCAGATCTACTGTGATTCATTGTTTTTTCTCCTTGACTTTGTTGATCATGTAGTATGCCCATCGCAAGTGTGTTCAGCGTTGGTGTAATGAGAAAGGCGACATAACTTGCGAAATATGCCACCAGGTAACCAATAATCTGCTAACTTCTGCGTGTGTTTTTTTTTTGTGTCAAGAAAACCAACCTAGGCTTCATAGATAGATACTAATGCAAATTAGAACTTAAATTTTTTGGATGGTGAAAGGAATCCACTTGTAACTATGCTGCTCTATCCGTCTCTTGCTAAAATGTTACATTTTTTATTTATGTCATAGCTTTTTATAGTGTACCATAACTGCAAAAAAAAAAAACAATCACACTGTTATAGTTAATATGTTACACACCAGACACCACTCCAAGAGTACTTGTTTACAAGAGAATTTCATTTACCACTTGTGAAGAGATCTCTTTCGTTCTTTCTTTCTTTTGGATAAAACAGGCTTATCAACCTGGATATACAGCACCTCTGCCTCCTGATGAAACAGTAATTCACATTGGGTAAGGTTTTGGGAATCTATGGTGATTTCAAGATGTAGCTTCTTTGGTACTAGGTTTTGCTGTGATTAAAATACCAATAAGTCAATAACTAACATTCTGAATGGTTGTCATTTCTGGTGACTTGTTGTTTTGAAAACGCATCATATGCAGTGACAACTGGGAGAATGGAGTTCCCTTGGACTTGAGTGACCCACGCATTCTGGCAATGGCTGCAGCAGAACGCCATTTCTTGGAAGCTGACTATGACGACTACTCTGAGTCTAACTCTAGCGGAGCTGCCTTTTGCCGCTCTGCTGCTCTCATCGTAAGCTTCTCTTCCATTATCTTGAGCGAGAGAGAGAGAGAGCCTAATGTCGTACAACTGTAATTACGCGATACTAATAATGCCTGCGTCTGTTTTATTGCAGCTAATGACACTTTTACTGCTACGTGATGCCCTAAACCTCACAGCTAACCCAGATGACGAGGACGACCCAACAGCCTTCTTCTCGGTACACGAGCATCTTTTACTTACTCTTCTTAGAATACACTTTACTTTTGAGTTTCTTGTTCATGTTTTGTTTTGATTCTTCTCGTTTTGATTTTGCTCTCTCTCGTTTTTTTCAACAGCTTTTTCTTCTTCGTGCTGCCGGATTTCTCCTGCCATGTTACATCATGGCATGGGCCATCGGTATACTCCGACGCCGGAGGCAAAGACAGGTCTGTCAACTCTGATGTTTCAAAAAATGCTCTGTTTCAAAAAAAAATGCTCAAATCTAACAGACAAGGTGGTGGTTTTGTTTCTAATGACATATCAGGAAGCAGCTGTAGCTGCGGCGGAAGTTTCTTTCATGATACACGGTGGTGTGCCTCCCCAACGCAGGGGATTGCACTTTGCTGTACTGCCAGCGCAGCCGCCCATACCCAACCAAACACCTGTCTGATCTTTCGAGGAAATTGATTCTCCCGTAAGACTATTTAGTATTACTAAAGAAACTGTGAACTTTGGTTGTTAAAAGAACGTCCCACCTACTTATGCTTCTTCACGTGTTTTATCATCATCTTCCTCATTATGTTTGTGTTCTCTGAATCTTGTTCAATGTGGTTACTTCTCTACTCCTAACTGTTGTCACAGACAGAGCTCTCATGTACAGTCTTATGATTAAATTGAGCACCATGCAAGATTCAGATGTTGAGTGATATGTGTTTAATCTAATTGTTTTATAGTTTAAATCACTGCTTTTTAAGCATCGTTCTTAGTTAATGTTTTTATGATCGTGTGTAGAATAGTAATATCCAAAATCAAATGCTAATCTCAGAACAAGAATTTGATTAAATGGATTTTGTTGGATGAAAACATACTGATACGATCACTCCCAGCATCTCTTGGGAAGCTTCTTGGACTGGGTTCTTAATGTATAAAGTCAAATAAAAACCACTGTCAAAATATTATAAGATGACTTTTACTGTTTTACCGAGTTTAGAAAATGGAGTATGTAACCTGGACATTTTCTCAAAGAAACAAAAGAAAAAAAGGAACTAGCTGTGCTTCACAATGACCGTCTTTACGAACTCGGTAACTATTGCAACCAACTGGCTTTGATGTTTGGTATAACAATGATCAGCTCCCTCCACAATCTCCAGCTTGTGGTTCGGTATGATCTTGGCAAACTCCTTGGCATCTTCCACGGGTATTACCTCATCATCCGATCCATGAACCGTCAAAACCCTGCCCATTGCAACCAAATCAATCACGGTTTGTAAAATTATATATCCCAACATACGAGTAAAAGAGAACTGAACCTGCATTCTTTGTCAATCTTGAGGCAAGCTTCATGCATATCAGTGTTCAACCTCTCCATTAAGCTCTCCTCAGTAACACGGTACCCTGACTTTCCTGTAAAGCAAGCCACCAACACATTGATAGAGACACTAGAGTGAGAAACAGTGCTAGTAAAAACAAAAGATGAATAACAATAGTACCACCATCTTCAACATCGATGAACCCTTGTTGCTTAATTCTTTCCAAATAATCTTCCCCAAGACGCTCTGCAATGCCTTTCTTCAGATCATAGCGTCCAGAGAGATTGATTACATTGCTGATATCGTGATACTTGGAGGCATAGAATAGGACCACATCACCTCCTATATATGCATTCAAAATAAGTTAAAGAAGAGAGTATCCTATGTATGTTGGTGGAGGCAGAACAGAAGATGGAAAAAGGTGTTCTAGTTAACTACCTTTACTGTGGCCGAGAACAATAGGAACCACACGATCCATGTTACAGAAGTGTTGGACAACAGAACGTAGATCATCAGCTTCATGGTTATAGTTACCATAATAGAAACTGCCTTCACTCTCTCTGCATAGCTCCCAAAACATCAAATTCAAGACCCATAAAACTCTCTCTCTCTCTCGTTCATTAATATAAAGCAAGAAAGAGAGAAACAATATATTATTACCCATTCCCAGAGAAATCAAAACGGAAAGCACTGATGCCTTCTTTCTCTAGAGTAGCAGCCACATTGTTCATCGTTTGGTTATCCTGTTGTGCATATATCAAAGATTTGATGAGAGTCTATCAAAGATTTATTAACTCGTTTGACCAAGCAAGTTTCAGAGCAGACTGACACCTTGTTGGATTGAAACCCATGGCACAAGATCACAACTTCTCTTGACCCAGTTTCGTGAAGCAGGCCCACAAGCTTCTCGTTGTGTCTGTTCGGAATCACGATCCTCTGAGCTGAGACCAGACACAACAACATAGTATCATCTAGCTGTCAGAATAATCTTAAAATAGGCTGACACAAATCGCGATAGGCAGGCACTATTCTTACGATACCTGAGCTTTTCTCAGACCAGTCCATTCTCAAATTCTTGCAGTGAGATTTGAGTCTTCTTGATTGCGTTGGAGAAAGATAATCTTTTGGGAAAAGGGGAGATGCGAAAATATTTGTACACATAAAATTAAAAAAAAATATTTTGAAGAAGAAAATAAGAAAATGGAGACGACAAATTTGATAATATCGTCGAGCGTAAATAAAGATTTGTGTGCTGACAAAAAATAAAATAAAAATAATAATAAAAATAAAGATTTGTGGGAGGCACACGCCGGCTGCGGCAGAAGACATGCATTACCAACCCTCGACGGACCATTCCATGCCTTTGTTATCCATCACGTTGACACACCCCCACACACGCCTCCCCCTTCGCTTAAAAAAAAGTCAAAACTGGCCACTAAATATTTTTATATACTTTTCTTTCGAGAAGTAAATATTTATTTTCTTATAGAGAAAATAGATAAGCCTTAGACAAATATTTTATAAGTTGATCAAAAAAAAAAAGACTAATATTTTTTATACAGTGAAAAATGTATTAAAATTATATTAGAAAATTAATTTCATAAATATGAGAGAGCAGTATCTAAATATTTCAAAAAAAAATATGAGAGAGCGCACCGTGATAATAAAAAAATAACACTCGCAATAGCAAAACCGATTCCACTCAATTACATTTTTTTAATCGCAAAGATACGATGAGGTGTCAATAACGAATAAGCTTGTAGTGGCACGCAAACGTAATAAAAGACGACAAAAGTGGGAAAGCGAAAGGCACATGTGGAGCTTATTTGCACGCACCACTTCCACTGTGGTCTCCACGCGCCTTCTCTTTTCCCACACACGCCTTCCTCCTTTCTTATACCTTTTTTTTTGTTGGTTAATCTCTCTTTACTCGTTTCCGAATCCTGATCTCGCCAGAGCAATTCCCGACGACTTACTGAAGGAATTATCTTCCCGCATAGGTCTGAGAAAGAGAGGTAGATTAGCTTTTACCCTTTGGTATTTCTGAAGAAGTTTGGCTCTGATTCTTTTCACTGTTCTTGATTTGTTATGAATATGGTGATAAAAGTGATAAACTTTTTGAGGAATCAATCGACGAATTTCATAAAGTATATGCTTTTCTTTTCCTGTTGGGGTTTGTGGTTTGGTGATGTCCTAAAAGGCGAACTGATTGTCAGATTCATTGATTATAGGATTAGAATCACTGATTTGGGTTGCTTTGAACCAATCGCTTTTCTTTTAGATTACAGGTGTAGGCGACTCTGTTCTTACTAAGATGGGATCAAAAACTCCTTCCACATCGACTCATGAAGCCAATGCTCCTCCTGTAGATGAAAGGTGTGAGAATCTTCCGACAATGAATAATTTGTTTTTTTTTCTTATGTTGATAAGATTTGTTGATCGTCATCTTTTGGCTGCAACAGGTCTAGAAAAGGTAAAGTACCTAAAAGGATTAACAAGGCGGTTAGGGAGAGGCTTAAGCGCGAGCAATTGAATGACCTTTTCATCGAATTAGCTGATTCACTTGGTATACTACATTTCACCATCCAAGATTGTTTTCTATTGTTTTTTTTTAATGAATTCAAACCGGTTTACATTTTGAATAAAGATGGTGTTAGCTTATAGTCTATAACCAGGAACGTTTTTTTTTTTTTTAATTTTCTCAGAGCTGAATCAGCAGAACAGTGGAAAAGCTTCGGTACTGTGTGAGGCTACTCGGTTCTTGAAGGACGTGTTTGGTCAGATTGAGTCTCTTAGAAAAGAGCACACTTCTCTCCTCTCTGAATCTAACTACGTAAGCCCACTTTCTAAAGACGAGTCTTTAGTTTTATATGTTTGTCTCTATTGTTTTAATAGTTTTTTTTTTCTTTTTTGTGTGATGCAAAACTGTGTAGGTAACCACAGAGAAGAATGAGCTCAAGGAAGAAACATCAGTGCTGGAGACCGAGATCTCTAGACTACAATCCGAGATAGAAGCACGAGTGAATCAGTCCAAACCAGACTTGAACACCTCCCCTGCGCCTGAGTACAATCATCATCATCATCATCATCATCACTATCAACAACGTGCCGAGCTTGCATCCCAGTTTTCAGGACTTCCCATTTTCCAAGGCGCCGGTTTTCAGCAATCTTCTGCTGCGGCTCCTCCTCATCCTGGTCCCACAGTTCTTGTCCTTCCGATGCAACCTGATGTCCAGACACAAGCGCCTCTGATGTATAATAATAGCTCAAATGTGAGTAAGCCGTGTCCAAGATATGCTAGCGCGGCTGACTCGTGGCCTTCTCGGCTACTTGGAGAGCGTCTGAAAGCTAATGAATGAGAGAGAGAGAGAGAGAGAGAGTCTCAAAGGGTGTGCTAGTAACCGGAGACAGAGACAACAGGGCACAACTTGCGAATGACCCCCCTTGCTTTTTGTGTCTAGCTTCTTTTAGTGTCCTTTTGGGTTTTGGCCTGAGCCATTTCTTGTGGTTTGTTCATAGGATCAGAGCTTTTGTGACAAATAAGGAAATTTAGCTCTTACCTTTTGTCGTTTTCTTGTCTTTAAAGTCTTTAAACGATCGATCACACTATAAAAGAAGAAAACACAAAAGATTTTTTTTATATATATTTCTAAAACATTAAACAAAAAAAACTGAAAAAGAGGAAAAGAAAAGAAAGTAAGAAGCGAAATTGGGTCTAAAGGAAACCGGTATAACAATTGGTTCCGGTTTGGATTGGTTCAAAGTATAAAAAAGAGAAGAGAGAGAGCCATCTTATCTTGTTATCGAGTGGGTAAGAAGAGAAACAGAGATATGGCGAATTCAATCTGCTTCTTCTCTTCTCCTCCTCCTCCTACCTTTTGCCTCCTTCAGTCTCCCGGACAAAGTGTTAAGCCTCCTCTCTTCTTCCCCATTGGTGATAAGAAGAGTGAAGTGTTCAAGACTTGCAAATCCAAAAGCTTCGAGATTCAGGTCAGTTTTTTTTTTCTTCTAAAACTCTCTGTTCATCTCCCTTTATTTTACCATTCCATAACTAAAACAATTCATATTTTTGAAGGCAACCAACGGTACTCAGACTCCTAAAGTCAGCAGCATAGTTTGTCAAAAGTGTGAAGGGAATGGTAAGTATTTTGATTATATTAGTTTGTACAACTGAATTTGGTTAAAAATGTGATAAGATATTTTATTATTGTGGAAAAAAGGTGCTGTGGCATGTTCACAATGCAAAGGAGGTGGTGTGAATTTGACTGATCATTTTAATGGTCAGTTTAAAGCTGGTGGCCTCTGTTGGCTTTGCAGGTTACTTTCTCCCTTCCTTCACCACAACAATACATAAACTCATAAAATTAATAATATCTTCCTCAAATTTAATTGTGGGCAGAGGTAAAAAGGAGGTTTTGTGTGGAGAATGCAACGGAGCTGGTTTCATTGGTGGTTTCTTGAGCACCTTCGATGAGTAATGCAGAAAAGCTTCTTCAAAAAATGGGATCTTTTGTGCTGTTATTATCAACATTCAAAAACTGTCAGAAGAAGTCTTCTTTCTCTATCAATGCTGAATGTGTTGCTTTTTCTTGTTGAACACTATCTTTGATCGTTTTGTTGTTTTTTTTTCCATGTATCTCTCTCTCATGTCTCGAGTTCTTGTAACCAAAACGGTCATAAAGATTGTTATCGTAACTACTTTTTAAGATCATGCGGAGTGTGAATATGTATGCTCTCGACTCATTTCAATAGTCAAGGACATGTGTACCCCCCAACTTAGCATTTTATATGCACTCGGATCTTCTTCGAGGGTGGTGCTTATCTTGTAGCTTACTGTGTGAAAAGAAAGAAGTTAAGCCATCGAGAGGAGTCAAATGCAGATACACTTCAATGCGGTCGATTAAATTGAAGTTAAGGAGGGGATGGTAAGCAAAGCAGCCCCTCGCTTTCTAAAGAATTATCCAATGGTAAAGAACAACAAAATCTAGCTTGGCTGATTCCTTGTTGTGCAAGTTTTCTGTTGAAAATGGAAGATCATTAGCTTTAGTCTTAACTATTCTTTATCAAATCATTAAAATTTGTTCGTGGTCTTAATTAAACTATCAAAGCAATAGTGTATAGGGTTTTACCAGCCAACAATCTTGCATTGATTTTGAGCAATTTTGGGTTTAAATGAATCATTATCTTAGTTTTCTTGCTGTGTAAGATTCTTGTTTGTATATCGACTTGCTCAGTGGACACTAATATGTTTACAACTATTAAATGAAGTAATGAACTAAGTAATGTCAATTTGCTGATGAGATGTGCATTGTGGTTTACACGCCACACTCATCCTAACATGTTGGTTGGTCTTACAGCGTTTCAGTGGAGCTGCTCACGTCTATAGACAATTTGTTAACATAACACTCTTAAAGTTGAATCATGTCATTATTTGGTTTCTGCAGTGCCAATCACACGTAACATCTGCAGATCCAAGATGAGCCTGGTGATCTTGTTTGCATTTAATTATGTAATGATTAACTAATTACTTGTTTGATTTCTATCGTGTTTTTATGTGTATATATATGTTGAATAATTATGAATGTGATTAGCATGATGGAATTGAATAATATGAAAGTGGAATTGAATTGTATGAAATTTAGTTGTATGGAATGTGAGTCTTATAGGGTATGCATAGGTTAGATGTAGAACCGTATAATTAAAAATCAATTGTGTTTCTGTAACACTGAAGTGAATTCACATGCCTATTAGAGCTGATTGGTAAGTATATATATATAGTTCGATCGATCTTATATGATCTTGAACTAAACCAAACTGTGTCACATGTACATATCTGAAAGGTTATGATGCTTAATGTGTATAAATGTTTCAGAAATTTGATATAACCTCCTTTTTTATTTTCAGTGTGTCAAAAAAAAAATGATTTGAGAAGCTTAGAAGAAAGAGAAAAAAAAAAGGAAACAACTGTAAATAACAGAAAACGCATCTGAGACCAACAAAAAGGAGAATATATCTTTCATCTCTGTTGTTGTTGTCGTCGTCGCTAGGTCACAAATCTCCTCTTGTTTTTGTTGTTCTTTATCTTCAAATTCAACACAAATCTTTGTGATTCTGGAGAAAGTCAAGGGAGAAACCTAGACGAGAAGACTCATGAACGGAAGGAGATAGATGTAATATTAGGGCATCTATTTCAATTCGATTTGAATCGTCTCAGAAAAAAAATTTCGGAATTGTGACGTGTATGCCAAGGAACTAGGTGCGTTTCTGTCTTGATCTTTTGGTATGTAAATGGGACATGACACTTTTCGATTGATATGAACGAGATGATTGTAGATTCCATCTGTTTTTTTATTATATCTATTCTTTGTGCATGATAGGTTAGGTTAATTTCTATATTACGTGAGATGAACGCAACATCAATTCCATAGGAGAAATCATCAAAAACCAACAACACTTGTAAGCGGATGAAGCAACAAGCCCTGGGGTTTAATCTATTATATGGGGCGAGCATTGGACCCACTTGGTGCTCTCTTTCCAGATAGCTCTTGTTGTAAATCAAAGTATCCACTAAACTTGAAATGTCTTGTTCCCAGAGAAGTCTTCCCACAGATAGGGAGAACGATCAGGTTTGTGTGTTTTTTTCAACTCTCTTTTCCTGAGAGCTTTTTTTTTTGGGAGGGGGGGTGGGGTGGGGGGGGGGGGTAAACTTAATCTTCAGTTTCTAAAGAGTGAAGAAAAATAAAAAACTTGATGCAGGCTATAGCAATTCTGAAGAAAGGAGCGTATCTTTTGAAGTACGGCAGGCGAGGGAAACCTAAATTCTACCCTTTTCGGCTTTCGAGTGTATGCATTTTCATAATGATCTCCTTTACAGCTGAAAAAAGTCATTGTGATGGTGAGATACTGTGTGTTTTGTCTTAAATTGCTATTATGCAGGATGAAATCTTTTTGTTATGGTACTGTGGCAAAACAGAGAAACGTCTTAAACTAAGTTCTGTAACAAGGATCATACCTGGACAGCGAACTGTAAGTTTGTTTTTAGTAGATGTATTTCTCTGGTCTGCAGATTCTGAATGTTATTTTGTTTTTCCAGTCAGTTTTCCGAAGATACCCTCAACCCACCAAGGAATACCAATCTTTTTCTCTTATATATGGCGACCGTTCTCTTGATCTGGTCAGTAGTTCTCTGCTCTCTCTCTTGTTTCTTGAGAAACAAGTAAGAACCTAAGCATGTATGTGAAACTTTGTGGATATAAGGTATGCAAGGACAAGGATGAAGCCGAGTTCTGGATCACAACCCTTCGCGCTCTTCTCTCCCGGAACTCCTCTTCCCCATTGGTACTCCACTCGAGAAGCCGTAGCTTCGTTCCTGACTATGGAGGAGAACAAAGTAGCAGCTCCAACAATAACTCAATCTCCAACATCAGATCCGTCAGCAGTGATACAAGCTGCGAGGAACATGCAAAAAAGGCTTCAGGATCATCTCACATTAACACTCCACAGAGACTAGGGAAAGTCTTCTCGGAGGTCTTGTCACAAACCGCAGTACTAAGAGCACTCTCTTTGGACGAACTTGTCCATAAACCTCACAATGCATCTCCCGAGACGGCTTTAGAGAATCGACCTACTACTAATAATCATTCCCCTGCTGTTGATACAAGTAAATGCCCCGTTGTTTCCAGCGCGGTGAGCACGTCTAGTCAAGGATCTACTTTCGAGGACTTGAAGTCTCTCTGCGACGTCTTTGTCTGGGGAGAGAGTATCGGAGACGGGCTATTAGGATGCGGTGGTGGTGTTGGTGGTGGTGGTGCTATGCACAAAAGCGAAAGCAGCTCTTCCCTAACGGCTGAAACCTTTTTGCCCAAAGTTCTGAAATCACACGTGGCGCTCGACGCGCAGAGCATTTCGTGCGGCACCAATTACGCGGTGCTGGTCACGAAGCAGGGGCAGGTGTACAGCTGGGGAGAAGAGTCCGGTGGAAGGTTAGGACATGGAGTTTGCTCCTCCTACGTTCCGCAGCCGAAACTCATCGATGAGTTCGACGGATCGTCTGTGGAGTTAGCTGACTGTGGGGAGTTTCACGCTTGCGCCGTAACATCCTCCGGGGATTTATACACTTGGGGGGATGGAGCTCACAACGCTGGTCTCCTCGGACTCGGTAGCGAAGCTAGCCATTGGAAACCGGTGCGGATCCTCGGACAGATGGAAGGTGTGAATGTTAAAACCATCTCTTGCGGGCCTTGGCATACGGCTTTTGTGACATCGGAAGGTAAGCTGTTTACGTACGGTGACGGTACTTTCGGTGCGCTCGGACACGGAGATCGTGTCAGCACGAGCGCACCGAGAGAAGCCGAGGCGCTGAGCGGGTGCAGGACGATAAAGATCGCTTGTGGCGTCTGGCATTCGGCTGCCGTTGTCAGCGTTTTCGGCGACGAGGCGGCGGCGTCGGGGAAGCTCTTCACGTGGGGTGATGGAGAGGATGGGAAACTAGGACATGGGGACAAAGAGTCTAGGCTGATCCCATCATGTGTAACTGAGCTGGATGCAACCAGCTTTCAGCAGGTAGCTTGCGGGCAGAGCGTAACCGTTGCTCTCTCTACCTCTGGACAAGTCTACGCGATGGGAGTCGTCGATCCGGGCCACGAAAACGTCGTGAGACCTCCTTCCTGCGTCGAAGGAGGAGGTCTAGGAAAGAGCTGTTGCTCCGTGCAAGAAGTGGCTTGCGGGTTTCACCATATCGCGGTTTTGACTTCGAAAGCCGAGGTTTATACTTGGGGCAGAGGATCGAACGGACAGCTCGGTCATGGCGATACCGAGTACAAACGTCTGCCGACGCTCGTGAGGGCCTTGAAAGGCAAACAGGTGAGGAAAGTGGTGTGTGGGTCTAACTACACAGCCACCATCTGTCTTCACAAACCGATCACCGGTACGGATAGCTCCAGGTGTTCCGGATGTCGACATCCTTTCAACTACATGAGGAAGCTGCACAACTGTTACAACTGCGGGAGCGTCTTCTGTAACGCGTGCACTAGCAAGAAGTCGTTAGCAGCGGCCATGGCTCCCAAGACCAACAGGCCTTACCGTGTCTGCGACGACTGCTACGTCAAACTCGAAGGAGTCAGAGAGTATTTAGGAACTCCAGCCAACAACAGCAGCAGTGCTAGATTCTCGAACGCGAGTCTACAGTCTAGCGTTAACGAGACGGAGGATTTCGGCGCGACGCCGCAGCGTCAGCTTCTTAGAGTGGACTCGTTTGATTTCTTCAGACAGTCGAAGATCCCTGATCTTAAGACCATAGGCGAAACTTCGGGAGCCTCTTCTTCTTCGAGTAGTTTTAACCTGAAAGGGATACGGCAGCTCTCGAGGCTCGCTTCTTTTGATTCTGTTAATCAAGAAGGTAAACAACGTACCAAGCACTGCGCTTCGAAATCGGACACGTCATCTCTTGTGAGACACTCTGTGACTTGCGGTCTCCCGTTTTCGCGTAGAGGCTCTGTCGAGTTGTTTCCTTTGTCGATAAAATCGAGCCCGGTTGAATCCGTTGGGAACACTTCGGACTTCGCCACCGACATAACGGATACGGAGTTGATGCAAGAAGGGACAAAGAAATCGAATCAGTGTCTTAACCAGGAGATATCAGTACTCAAAGCACAGGTCTATATAGTCCCCCCAGCCATTTTAAACCGTGTTGAATTTTTAAATGTTTTATGTAACGTAACTTTTTAATAACTCTCTTAGGTGGAAGAGCTTACTCGGAAAACAAAACAGCTAGAAGGAGAACTTGGAACGACATCGAAGAAGCTTGAAGTTGCGGTGTTAATGCAGCGTGATGATGCAGAGAAGATCAAAACTTCAGAAGAGATGGTCAGGTCCCTAACTCTGCAGGTACTCACATTCACATTTCACATTTCTACTTTGAAAAATGATTTTTCGAGCTCTAGTAATAGAGGTTTCGATGATTTTCTTCTTTTTCTAGTTGATGGACGCGACCAAGAAAGGAGTAGACAAGACAAGGAGACGCCGAAGCTCGTTTTGATGTAAACCTTTTTTTAACTAGAAAACAACAAAGCAAAGAAACAGGGGATTAGATTGGAGAATAATAAAGCTCTTACCAAATTACATATTACATTTTTTTGTATAATATTTTATTTAACTACAGAAAACGCACTTCACTAGTGTCAGAAACTGATAAACAAAAACAAAGTTGGAACAACCTTTTGATTTTGGTTTTAGTGAAAAGTCAAAAATCAACAGAAGAACAATGGGCAAGCTAATGCTCATCATCTAGTTCGCTGTCACCATCTCTCGCTTTTTTTTTAAAAAAAAGTCTCGTTTCCCACAAATTGTTCCCACTTCTTAAATCCCATCGGAGCACATCTCACCGTCAGTCATGGCGGCGCTAAATTGAGGTTTTCTAAATTTTAAATTTAATCCAGAATATAGTTACTTTTATTTCTAATTTTAAATAAATTATAATTTTTTGATCTTTGGTTTCAAATTTTGATAAATTTTTGTTTAAATTTAATTTTTATTAAAATAAGTATAATTTGGATTTTAAAGTAAACATAATTTTAAATATTAGTATATTAAATGATAAAAATAATTAGTTGGAATATTAAATTTGGTAGCAGAAAAAAAAGTTGTGTGCTAAAAAGTTTAGGGAAAAATTTATAGTTACAGTATTTTTTAGGGAAAAAGAAATAAATAATACAGTAATTTATAGAAATATTATTTTCTAAATTAAAAATGCTGGTTCACGCAAAACATCCTACGCCGATAAAACGAATAAGTTAAATTAAAAAAAATATATTAGCAAAAGTTTGCAGTTGCCGCTGCCAGCGTTACCGCTCCTGCTTTTATTTTGCCTTTACAGTACCTCTCCCTCTCTCTCCCCGACATTTTCTCTGCTTCAGTTTCTCTTCCTCACAATCAAAACCAAAACAGTTCAGTTCTGTTTTTTTCATCACCGAAAATAAATAAGAGTTCTTGACGTATTCTACTGATTTTCCCATTAATACCCCCAACCAATAGCTCTAGTTTCACCGGACCAAGGAAAAAAAGAAAAGAAAAGAAAAGGTTTTTCTTCTTCTTATTTCTTTTTGGGGGTTAAGAAGCAAAATGGCGACGAACATCGGAATCATGGACAGTGCTTACTTTGTCGGAAGAAACGAGATTCTGACTTGGATCAACGACCGCCTTCATCTCAGTCTCTCTCGCGTGGAAGAGGTATGCTCTTTGTTCGAATCTGCATCTCAGCTTCCTCTTTCCTCTTCTTTGGGGAATTAGGGTTTTGAACTTGGATAGAACTTGCAGATTTGAGTTCGATTTGCTTCAGTCTCGGAGCTATGTGATTTATGAGAGTAAGATGATGATGTTTGGACTAGAAGATGATGGTTTTATTAATGTATCGATTGTTTACATGTTTTTGAGTGTTCAAAGTTTGCAATGCCCACAGATTCAATGTTAGAAAGATCTAAAGAGCTTTTACCAGTTCTGTTCTTGAAATGGAAATGAGATTGTTCTCTTTCTCGTTAGTTAATTTTCTGTTCTTTTTTTTTGTTAGGCTGCATCTGGTGCTGTTCAATGTCAGATGCTTGATGTGACCTTTCCTGGAGTTGTGCCAATGCACAAGGTTATTCTACTTTCATTTTCTTTTAATCATCATTTGCATGTTTTGTTTGCTTCTTGGAAGCTTTAATATCTTAAAAAAAAAAAAAATCTCTTCTGCAAGGTTAATTTTGATGCAAAGAACGAATATGATATGATACAAAACTACAAGGTCCTGCAAGATGTGTTCAATAAGCTGAAAATTACAAAGGTAAAAAAGAAAAAAAACACAATCCTATCTCAGGTTCATCAAGCTTCAGGTGTGTTGGTCAGTCACTAACAGGTTTTTTTCTATCTATGTCACTACAACACATTGTAAACACCTCAGCCATTGGAAATTAACAGGCTAGTCAGAGGCCGACCCCTGGATAACTTGGAGTTTCTACAGTGGCTGAAACGTTTCTGTGATTCCATTAATGGTGGCATTATGAATGAGTATGTGTGTTTTTTTACCATCTGATCTCAGAGTTTTGAATTTGTTACCCTTCCATTGTCTCTCTATAATGATTCTTTGTAGGAGCTATAATCCAGTGGAAAGAAGATCAAAAGGTGGTAAAGAGAGGAGTGTAAAGGGATCTAATAAGATGCCCAACAATAATCATCATCCTCCACCCAATCCACGTCTGCATGAACAGATTCTTTATCCTGACAATTCTTCTTCTTCTATATATGTGTCTTTTTGAACATTGCTGGAATTGTTATTCTCAGGGCAGCTCAAGCCAGCAAAATCAGCTCAAGTACAGGTTTTGTCGAAGGAGGTATACTGCCCAACAGATCCTATCGCTCTTTGATATAATCTTCAATGATCTGTTTGTTGTACGTTACCCTTTTTCTTTGTATGTTCATGTGTAACTGAAAACTTCATTCACTTGTGCGTTATAATACAGCTTGCAGATCTCAAGATCTCTTTTGACCTCTTGGAAAGAGAAAGAGACTTTTACTTCTCCAAGCTCAGGGATGTAGAGTTACTTTGCCAAACTCCTCAAGTAGAGGATCTTCCTGTAAGCATTTCCCTAGAGACTGTTTTATTATCTAAAGTTTGTCTTTCTTGGTTTCCTTTAGTCACCAGCTTCACTTATCAGCCCCAAGATGTTTCTCTTCCTCTTAATTCAACCTGTGAGTGACGATTATTTTTGTCTTTGAGACTGATGTGTATGGCTTGGAACCACCACGCATGCAGATAGTGGTAGCAGTGAAGAAGATACTGTATGCAACAGATGCAAATGAATCTGCACTAGAAGACGCTCAGGAGTACTTAGACCAATCCTTAGGTGTGGAAGCTGAAGATGAAGGTAACGGAGAACAAGAAGAAGAAGAAGAAGAAGAAGAAAAGACACAATCCTAAGCTCTGACTATTTATAATCCTAAGTAGAAGACATTTTCGGATCAGTTCTTTTTCTTTTTCTAGAGTTGTTGAACAATGGCTTAGACATGGCCTTCTCTGCAAAAGTTTCCTTTGTTAAAGGGACTTGGCGAAACGTGAAGATGAATGAGCTTTTCTATTAGAGAGCTTTAGTTTGATAATAACTGAAACTTTGTTTTTGTTACGGTTGCAAAACCCAAAACTCTAGAACTACCAGGTCGGGTGCTCATTTTCCAAATTTCTAAACAAAAGTTAAGACGTTTTATATGGAATAGTGCCGAGATACCGTACAGACCCTTAAAAAGAAAACTTGTTTAAGAAAATCATTTTGTATAAACCGATTTTTTGAACACTGTGGCTTCCTAAGAAAATAAGCTTTAAATGGATATGGTTGAGATATTCACTTGTGCCAATGAACAAAAGAACTTAAATCTTATTATTATATATGCATACGTATATAGGTTTTGGTAAAGAGTACATTTCTTAGGTGAGTGATGCAAGCAAGACTCTTACGTGGCCTACACGAAATAGAATTTACAAGAAAACACAACCCTATTGTCCAATATCTGTATGCCACTTCAGTAACGTGTACAGTTAATATATGTCATCTCTTATATCCTGATAAAGAAACACCATAAGCTACTACAACTGTATGCCTTCCCTAGCGTCTATATACACATTCAAGAAAACATTTTTTTTCAGAGATTTCATTTTCAAATCTTTTTACACTATAAATGATGGCGGATTCAAGTCCTGCAAGTATCTTTACTCAAGCCGATGCTTTACTTAGGAAGAATTTAGTTTTCCAGGTTTCAATTTTTTTTTCTCAAAAGAATTTTATTTAAACAGCCTAAACAGAGTAAACATGTTGCCTTGTTTGTTCTTTGATGCAGAAACGTAACATATGGAGCAATGTACGTCTCGTCACGATCCCTTTCTTCCTCTGTCTACTTCTCGTTGTTATTCAGATGCTCTTTGACTCTCAATTCAGCGCGGACCATGGTCAATGTGGGTGCTTAAACGAGAATACTTGTGGCTTAAGGTATTCTACTTCAGATCAAGCAGCGTTTTGCGCCATTCCTAGCCCATCTCAATGGACTCCATTACTTCAAATCCCGTCTCCTCAATACCGAGCCGCGACTTCTCCATACCTGAGCCATTCTTCACCTGTCACCTTTCTCTTTACCGGGAATAACCAGTCGCTTGGAGAAAGTATAAAACCATATTATCAATAACTCCTTTTTACAGATTTGCTTTCTATTTTGTGTTCAATAAGTTGTTTTGTTTTCCAGATCTGATGCAGAATATGTATAGTAATTCACCTGAGTTTGATGGAGATTTAGCTAATTATGTATTGGTAAGTTCTTAAAAGAATCTATGTATTTTTTTTTTTTTTTGTATTTCGCTTCATTTTGGATTCTGTAACTTTATACTATATTGCATGCAGGGGTCATCATCTTTGACAGCATACACCAATTATATGGACTCTTCTTTCATCTCAGATATCCCCATCTACAATATCAAACATCAATGCTCACCAAACTCTTCTTTCTCAATCTTAATACACCAACCACCTCTTTCTTTCCCCAAAGGTATTTAACATAAGTCTGCCAAATCTTGATGTATTCCAAGAAAACAGAGTATTTAATATGTCTTGTGTGTTGTTTGCCTTTTTGAGTATATATTAGAGATAAACTGTGTCAGAGGACTAAACTTGTGGCGGAATAGTTCTTCTGATGTGAACAAAGAGCTTTTCAAAGGTTATCGAAAAGGAAATCAAGAAGAGAAGATCAACGAGTATCCTGCAGGTCTCTCATCTCATCTCACCAATGATATTTGTTTAGATAGTAGTGTACTTCTGTGACTTAAGCTTCCATTTTTTGTAGCTTTTGATTATCAGAACACAAATAGGAACAGACTCAACGTTAATGTTTGGTACAACTCTACCTACAAGAACAATACAGTGATTCGCCCTATGGCTCTGATTCGAGTCCCTCGCTTGGTCAACCTGGTGCATATTTTGCTTAATAAGCCTTTGCCCATCTCAAGAGTATCATTTACTACACAATTTGAGTTCTTTTTTTTTTTGTCTGTAACGTTTTCCAGGCATCTAATGCATATCTTGAGTTTCTAAAAGGTTCTCAGACAAAGATCCTGTTTGAGTATATCAAAGAAATGCCCAAACCAGAGACTAAACTGGCCCTAGACATCACCTCCCTAATCGGTCCGCTCTTCTTCACATGGGTGATACTGCTGTTATTCCCTGTAAGTCTTTAAAAGATTCTCTCAATGCATCAAACAATCCCTTCTCTCGTGGCTTTTCATTGAAGTTTTTTTTAATCTGGATATCATGTAAAGGTGATCTTAACCACACTGGTCTATGAGAAACAACAGAGGTTAAGAATCATGATGAAGATGCATGGACTTGGTGATGCTCCTTACTGGATTGTTTCATACACCTATTTTGTTCTTGTCTCCATTCTATACATGTTGTGCTTCGCCATATTCGGTTCAGCCATTGGTAACTAACTAACTATTGCCACAGACTCTATATGTCTTTCTATGTACATTCTCAAGAACTTGTTAATCTTTTACTCCAGGGCTAAACTTCTTCAGGCTCAATGACTATAGTATCCAGCTTGTGTTCTTTTTGATTAGCATAAATCTTCAAATATCAGTCGCTTTCTTAGCATCCGCAATGTTCTCAGATGTTAAAACTGCTACAGGTACAGTAGTATACTAGTATCCATCTTGGTCTTGATTCTAAAATTCGCAACACAAAATTGTTACAATTTATTCGTTTTGAAAATCATTTCAGTTATAGCATACATATATGTCTTTGGAACTGGACTCCTAGGAATCTTTCTTTTTCAATTCTTCTTGGAAGATCCTCACTTCCCAAGTAAAAGTTCTTAAATCCCCCACTCAAGCATTTGCTAGTAGTAGTCCAAAAAAAAATTTAAAAGCAAGGTTTATGAGTTTTTTTTAATAGGAGGATGGATCATTGCAATGGAGTTATACCCTGGGTTTTCGTTGTACCGTGGGCTATATGAGTTATCACAGTCTGCGTTTGCGGCAGACTACCGTGGGGTTCACGGAATGAGATGGAGAGATTTTGGGGATGGAATGAAAGAAGTGACTTGGATCATGCTCATTGAGTGGCTTCTACTTCTTGTTTCAGCGTTTTACATTGATCAAATCACTTACTCTAGTAAACATCCATTCTTCTTCTTCTTCATGCAAAGTCCTTCAAAGAAGAAGAAACAACAACAACACTACTCTTCTTCTAACAAACAGGTTTCCAAACCAGATGTGTGTCAAGAGGTAAACAAACACATAAGACAAGATTATGGTTTTCAGTATTTGACAAAAAAATTTGCTAGACTTAAAGATTGTTATGGTGTCAAGAGGGAGAAAGTGGAGCAGTATCTACTTGAATCAACTGGAAACTGCGCGGTTTTATGCAATAATCTGAAGAAGGTATACTCAGGTAAAGACGGGAACCCTAAGAAACTGGCGGTAAGAGGATTATCTCTTGCTTTACCTCAAGGAGAATGTTTTGGCATGCTTGGTCCTAATGGAGCTGGCAAAACCTCTTTCATCAACATGGTCTGTAATTTTTACATTCATATTTTTTTTTAATTATTGATATTCCTTTGTTCTTCTTATAAACTTGAGTCAAATGTTATGTGTAGATGACAGGAATCATTAAACCAACATCTGGCACAGCGTTCGTCCAAGGCCTTGACATTTTAACCGATATGGATAGGATATATACAACAATTGGAGTCTGTCCGCAACACGAGTAAAAATCTATAATAAATTATAAAATGTGCAATCTTCTTTTTTCTTCTGAGGCTACACTGTTTCTTACTTCGTTTCATTATACACACACAGTCTGTTGTGGGATAAATTGAGTGGAAGGGAGCATCTACTTTTCTATGGAAGGCTCAAGAATCTTAAAGGTTCTGTCTTAACACAAGTAAGTTTATGTTTTCACTTGACTGGTTTATGTGCAAAGGAAATTAAGAAAGAGTAAAAAACAGAGAGTGTTGTCCCTTTTTAGGCTGTTGAAGAGTCACTACGCAGTGTGAACCTTTTTCATGGAGGAAATGGAGACAAAGAGGTTAGAAGATACAGCGGAGGGATGAAGAGACGGCTAAGCGTTGCCATTTCTCTTATAGGAAACCCTAAAGTAACTTGAAAAACCTCTCTTCATTATTATTATGTCATTTTAACTTGTTAGATGTAATCATGTAACAAAAGTCTTTTTGAGGAAATTTGTCAAGGTTGTTTACATGGATGAGCCAAGTACTGGGCTTGATCCAGCCTCGAGGAAAAGTTTATGGGACGTAGTGAAACGTGCTAAGCGGAAAGGAGCGATAATACTCACTAGTATATATCTTCTTATCTCCATTCTTCGTCTGCCCCTTTATTGTATTCTCCATTAGCTTTGGTTATATGTTTCAGCACATTCAATGGAAGAAGCTGAAGTGTTATGTGATCGTCTTGGAATATTCGTCAATGGAAGTTTGCAATGCATAGGCAATCCTAAGGAGGTTAAAACTCAAACAGTTCATGTTTTTGACTTATATATTCATAAGAAACGAACTAGAGCTATCGACGTTCAGAAAGTTTTAACTGAAAATTAATTACGTAATGACAGTTGAAGGGTAGATATGGAGGATCCTATGTATTGACAATGACAAGCTCAGAGGAAAAAGAGGAAGAAGTGGAGAAACTAGTGCGTAGCATCTCCAAGAACGCAAAGAAGATATATAGAACCTCGGGGACTCAAAAGTTCGAGCTGCCAAAGAAGGAGACAAAGATCGCTGAGGTGTTTGAGGCGGTGGAGAAGGCAAAGAAGATGTTCCCGGTGGTTGCTTGGGGACTTGCTGACACAACGCTTGAAGATGTGTTTGTAAAGGTTGCAAATATTTGAACTTCTTTATGATAAGAGTGTCAAACATTATCTTTAATTAGTTGAACAAATAGAACGCTTAAACCAAAAGTCTATAAAGATTATTGAAGCTAAAGAAAGTTCCAAACGGGATTAAGGAGCAGAAGTGGAGGAGGCCTTCTTGAAATCGATCTTGTCGACTTTAACCTCGCCATCGATGAGCTCGTAGACATAGACGACAACACGAAGACCATCGATATCCATAAGAACAAAGCTCGGGTTAACATCTTGGTTAATGGTGCTGTAAGCACCAGTAGCAGAGCCCGGGTTGATGACGACTCCTCCCTCGTGTTTGTAGGCAGTGAACTGGTGAGTATGTCCAGTGACAAGTATGTCCACGTCGAGCTGTCTCTGAAGCATGGCTAGTGAGTCTAAATCGCCCCATGGGATCACCTGTATGTATGAAGAAGCTCTTTTTTTAAAAGGGAACATGGATGATGACAATAATGTAGACAGATAGTTGATGGTAAAGAGGGAGATTGTGGTAATCAAACCTGGTGGCCGTGGCAGAGACCGAGCTTGAATTGGCCAATAGACAAGGTTTTAGTGTCGGGGTAACGTGCATCTTCGTCAAACTCGCCTCTAACTATATGCAAATCAGGGCAGATCGTCTTCAAGTAGTCATGTATTTCCTGAAATACTAAAAAAAAAATTATTTAAGAAAAAAGAGAAAGAAAAAAAAAAGGCATTTAATACTTTGATGGAGAGGTTGCCAGTGCAGAGGATGTGTTGAATCTTGCCAGGAACGAGCATGGATTTGAACTTTGGGGGTAGATCAGCCGCTCTTTGGGGTACATGTATATCCCCCAATGCCAATACCAACACCATTTCCAACAAAAATAATAATCGAGCCTCCCGGATCAGGATTGAAATTTTACCAGATGGATTTGGTTTCTCAGAGATCGTCCATGGGATTGGGAAGATCCCTTTCTTTTTTCCTTTTTTTTTTTCTCTTCTAGCTCTCTGTCTGATGATCGCTCCTCTCGACGTACCAAAAATACTTTTGACATTAACCGGTTAACTATTATTCCATTTTTGACAAGAACCAAATCAACCCACAAAAAAAACCCGGACATTTTTAGGGATTATGTTACAACGGGAAAGCCCTTTTATATAAAGCCCGTTTAACCTTAACGCCCGTTTGAAACCCGTTTAGCTTATTAAAATATTAACATTTGAAAATTCGTTAAATTAGGCAGACACGAACACAAGCTATGTTCAGATCAGCCACCAATAAGCTCAAATTCGACATGAACTTGTCTGTAATATGCACATGGGGTTGCTAGCAGTGTCCCTTAATTTGCGATCTTTAAGTTTTCTGGTTTAGTTTATATAACCAAGATTATAACTCGTTTGTTTGTTGGCTTGGTTTGATATATTGTATGGTGTGTGTGTGTTTATTTTGATATATGTCTCATAATCCCTCTCTTGAGTATGTACTTTTATTAATCTGAACACGAGTAAAACACAGATCTAACTATACACTTTTGTCTGCCGCCACTATTATAGACTGCATCAATCCGAGCCTCTTCAATTTTAGAGAACAATAATAAAAAGAGAGTACAGTAGTAGTACGTTTGTAAATGATGATTACTTTGCATCAAGTGGCAATTAAACGAGGGACAAATTTGGAGGTCAGAATTAAATAATTAATTTAGGTTTGGGGACAAAGAGCAAAACACATAATAAACTTACTCCGTCTTGTCTTGCGTCTCTCATCAATCGTTGCTATCGATCGATCGTTTGGTCTTACTCTTAATTGATTGAAAGGCTTGCTTAGATAGAAATGGCGTTTTTGCTAAACAACACCTCGATTGCATCTCACCTCCGATCTTCTTCCCAGGTTTTCCCATCGAATGAATCTCTCTTTAAAAACGGATTCATTTGATCTATATTAGAACAGAATCTCGTTTTAACTCTCTCTCTCTCTCTCTCTCTCTCTCTCTCTTTGATCTCTATTTTGAGCAGAAGCCGGATGGCGCCTTAGCTCAATCCCGTCGTGGGTTCCATGTTGAGCTAGGAACTCGCGAGAAAGATGTAACTATCTTTTAATCCCTATCTAGTGTAGTAGGAGGGATCGGATCTGTTCTAACAGATGATTCGGGTTTGAATTTTAAAAAGCAGTGTAATTGATTAATAGTTTCTTTATGAGTTGTCTTTTTTTTTTGTCTCCAGCTCTTGGCTGAGAATGATGCTTTGAGGAGATTCAAGTCGCATAAGAAAGGAGTACGCCAATTGAAAAAAGCTGGAGATGTTCTCACTCTTGTCCTTCTTGCTGGTACCCTACCTACCGTACCTACTACATCTAAATACATTTTCTTTCTCTCTCATCTTGTGTTGTGCTTCACCTAATATGTTGTTCCTCGTAACATTTATGTTTGTCACTTGCTTGTATGTTATTTTATTGTGTATTATCATCAGCCTGTCTTTTCCTTTGATGGAAAGCTAACAAATTTTCTACACTTTGTAGTTTAGGTTTGATGACATATTAGTGTTTTGTGTTTTGAGTTGAAAAGCATTACTCATGTGTGCTTGTTTCATTCAGGGTGCTGCTATGAGATCTATGCGAGAGCAACATTGCAAAAGGAAGATTAAGCTGCTGCAGGAGTAAAGCTCATATGAGTTTGATCATCACCCTTCCTTCTTCCTCTTTTTTTTTTAGTAAATCTCAAAAGTTCATGTTGGCTTTTGCTCTGAATAAGTGAATAAACCAAAAAGGATTTGGTGTTTTTGTTTCCTTGTATTTGTTGTTTTTTTTTCCGAGAAACCCAAATCGCTATTGATAGAATAAAGCAACGCAGTTATGATTTGAGAAAGAAACTCAATGGACCAGAAGGACTCGTTTGTCACGAGCTCAAAGATTGCGCCTATAATACAGTCAAATTTAAGCAACTTAAGCTTGTTTAATACTTATCCGTAATATAGTGGATCTAGTGTAAAAGTTTGCCTTTTTGGTATACTATGGAACATTCAGAATCACATCACAAAGTTTAGTGAACTATATCAAACCAAAAAAAATTCATCTTTTTTTTTTATTTCATTGTTCCTAGAATCGAAACAAAGATATACTTGGTGTATGCAACGAAACAACATTCGCAAATATTAATGGAAAGAAGCATCTGCTGCGTGAGAGAGCAGAGCTTAATTCAGATCATTCGGTTTCTTCTTCAGATTGCTCCATCTCCAGCTTCTGCAAGGAAAAGAAGCATGAATTCTTAGTCATGTACTTCCTAACATGATCGTTTTTTATCTTTGGAAATGAGATTTAACAGTGGTGAATGAATGTATATCAGCAGCTTAATTCATAAACCAAGAAGAGGTCAAGGCAAAACCATGGATCGTCAACAAAACAAAGATAAACAAAATGTAAACAAAAGATCCAAGTAAAAAAGGTGAAGGCAAAACCATGGATCGTTACAGCATATTGCTTAAAAAAAACACATCTTTAAGAGGACATGAACATTGATGAAAAAGTGATAAACCCATTGTATTTCTTTTCTGCTACTACTAATAAGAGTAATCATTATCCTTACCAAAGAAACTGCATAAGGTAAATGAATGTTACTCCATATGACAAAAAAAAAAAAATCTTAGCAATCTAATACACACAAGTGTTATGATATAAGCCATGACACAGAGGACAAGAAATGTGAAGTAGTTTTAGGCAACTGGCTGGAGTTTCAGCTCAGGGGGTTTAACTCTTGCTATGTCTGTCTAGCCTAGGAGTGAATGAATATAGCAGAGAGCAGTTAGTCAGGTGTAGGCTTATAACTAAGTGTGTCTGAAGAGATTGTATTTTCTGTGGTTTTATCGTTATAGGGTTTGGTTATGCCCTAAATCTAGACAATCTCTCATCTCAGAAGCAATCAAATCAAAGAAGAAACAACTTACAGATTGAGAATTGTGCCAAGAAAGGCCACGGTAGACATTAACGGAGAAAGTGGCTGTAAGGTAGATGGTGGCGAACCCTAGCCCCGCCGTGAAGGCCTTGAACGACCAATCTCCAGCTTTACTTACTATCCCCATCTCTCTCTCTCTCTCTCGGAGACGTCGCGAAACAAAAGTCCAGTCTTCGTCTTCTTTGACAACTCCTCCGCTTATTCTAACCGGAGATTTATGTGCGTTATTACAGATCAAATTGAACATATTCCCTTCAGATCTCATGTCCGGTTTTACTCACTAAGTCACACACAACGATGTCGTTTAAATGACGCTTCTCTTTTTTATTTTTCTTATTCTTCTCACGGCAAACGATTTATCAAAATGGAGTTCACAACACATTACATGAAAATTAAATTACAATTCTATTTTTCATGGTATAATATATAGTTAAATTAAATAATTTTAACACATATATCTATTAATAAGACTTTGTGCTCATATGACTTTATCTTAGAAAATAATTCATATCTATACACTCACTCAGTCAGGTGTACAAGCAGCATAAATAATCTACATTCAGAATTCAAAAAGACTCTTGAGGGGGCAGAGAAGCTTCTCTACTTGAAATAGAGTGGGACCAGTTTCTTCAAGGTTTCAAACACACTTGTGAAGGGATCAAACTGGACTGCCTTTCTTAGTTCAAGATCTGGAAACTGGTTTGTCAGCGTTTTCTCCATACCTGGCATGGACATCATAGCAGCTAGCTGACCATCAGACATCACTTCACAGTCCTGTGGAGTATCCTTTATTTTCTCCGGGTCGTACCCAAACTGCCCCAAATAGTCTTTGTACTTGGCTATGAACTCAGGTCCCGGGTTAGGTGTCCTTGAGTATACCTGACATATCATCCAACACACACATATTACTTTATGTAAGAATCAACACACAGATATTCTCAAACACATTGAATCATCATCCATCATCACCTGAACAAAGCTCCTGTCTTTGGCTCCAGAAACAAGAGCGTAGTTGTCATAGTCTGTAGCTATGACATCATAAGGCAACTTGGGGATGAAAGGAATGGTGGGAAACCGAAGGTAACATTTCTCTTTAATCATCTCTTGCTTTTCTAAGTCAGTCTCAGTTTTCTCCAGGTCTTGTGCTCCAACGCATTGAACTTTTCCTCTGATTCCTGTTATATACCCATCAGGGCTACCGTGAACACAAAACGTGTCTACCCTTATAGCTGGTTCCTTCATATCAAACGTGTATACTCCCTGCAAAAAGTTGAAAACAGAAGCTGAATGTACTCAAGATGAGATTATTAATTGCTCTTCTCACGTTATACTTTTTAGAGGATGAGACGTTTTTAACAGTATACCTGTGTGCAATGGCAATCTTCTTGGCCTTGACCAGCAAAGCCACGCTTAAGAGAAGCTACTTCAAACCATCTTCCAGAGTACCTAACTGGGTCAAAGTTCTTAGCAGTCATGCCTCTCATCATCATCATCATCATCATCATCATCTCTTCCGGGTCATTATCAAGTGGAAGAGTAGGTTTGTTTTCTTCCACAGCAGCACTTCCCAGTTGACAAATGTTGTGATCCTGACCTGATGAGAGATCCAATGCAACACCCTGCCAAGGAAAACTCACAAAATTCAAATGGTCCTTGGGAGCAAACGAGCATGCCTATCGCAATGTTGGCTAAAGCATCATAATACCTGGCCTGCCTGAGAGAGAAGCAAAATGGTAGCAAACCCTGCAACAAAATGCTTTCTCAAAGTCTCCTTGCTTTCAATGGGATTCTCCAAGGAACATTTTACTGTTGACTTCTTCAGAAACCCTTTGGAATCGTGAGATCTACTGTTGATCCTCCTAACCGCAAATCTGAGATAAGTAAACCTTGAATCTAGAGACAGTTTCTGTAAGTATGTCCTAAGCCTAAGAAAACTTTAACTATGATCTTGGGGTTAATACCGGTCCTGACTTTTAAATGACCCCGGCTGCTGCTATCAAGTATTGAACCTGAGACCTTGATGATACCAGCAGTGATATGTAAACTACTACACTAAAGACAATTCACTCTACATAAAGGGCGAACGTTGCTAATAGTATGGAGGGCCGCTAATGAAACTTTAGTTCCAAGATCCAACAAAGCAAGCAACTACTTGTGATACTCAAAATAATAATACCTCGTATTTGCAGGTCGAGTGAAGCTCTGGGGAAGAACTAGTGTCGTTGACAGGCTAGTTATGATGTTACTTGCCATCTTCTCTTGGTAGCCACACAATTCTTTTGTTTCTTTTTTAAGGGTTTTTAATAATTTGTTTGTGACAGGCTTTAGAAGTTCAACAAACGCTATTGGTTTAAAGCTATACGATGAGGGACCCACAAGAAATTTCCTTCATACATTTTTCTGTGAGACCCATACATTTTTTGTTACAGAAGTCAAAATAATTTTATTTAGAATTAAATATCCAAAACATATAAATATAGCCATCAATCTATCCAAACTAATCGGTTCAGGTAGTTCAGTTTTTGGATAATTCAGTTCGACTAAATCTTGAATTGAACTTTTTGGTTTGGTTTCAGTATGATAATCTAGTAGTTCGATTTGTATAATTTTTATCGAAACTAACCAAAATTTTTGGTTTTAATTATATTCTGTTAAAAATCGGGTAAAATCTATTAAATTTGGATAGTTTCAGTTAGTCCGGTCAATTCAGTTAATTAGTTTCATATTTTTCTTAATTCGGTTAATTCGATTCAGAAGTTTAGAAAATTTTGGTTAATTCAATTATTTTGGTTCGAATTTTGGTTATTTTCTTGGTTGGATCGTTTGTAAGATAGGTGTTTATGAGATTGGTTTCTCTTCTTGCTATATCTCTTAAGATGGTGGTCCCAATCAGTTTGGATTTAGTTGGAAGCTTGTGTTCTTTGGCTCAGGATTAACAACAGAGAAAGCATCTAGAGGACCTCAAACACCCTTGGTTTGTTAATGACTCTCACAAGGGTTTGCTATCGACTCTCTTCGGTGATAAAGGTCAAAAATTATACATAGCTTATAGATTCTGAATCATTTTATACATACAAATCGACCCTAATGTTCCTTTTGAAACTAATTAGGTTAACCTATGGATTTTGATTTATAGCTACTGTAAAACTGTCAAAAAGGATTCTCCACCCACCCGAGAGGTAACATGCTTCTTGGGCTATGGAGGAAGGATATTGACCAATGAAAATGAAAAAGAAATTGCATAGATTTTTACGACCATATAATCCTTAAATGTGATAATGATTTTACCTAAGCAAACTATCTTGTAAGATCTCTTGCAAAGAAAACACTTAAAAAGACAAAATCTTCTTCCCCATCCTCTTTGAACCACTGATGAGTGATGAGTAAATCACAGTTCTTCCTCGCTCTGATTGTCAAAAAAAAAGTACTTACTTCCTTTGTAGTATGTACTTGGGAGATCTCCTAAACTGTAGCAACCCATCTCCACTTGCTCTGTGTGTCCTTTTTTTTTTACCATTTTCTTTTTGATCTAACGTTGTTTCTTCTCATAGAGAAGAACCTGTGGCTGCAAGTGTCCTTTCTTACACATAGAAAGCACATCACTCCAACTACCAATCACCTGAAAATATCACATATAATGGGTGATGAATGTGGAATAATAGTGTCTTTGCCTGCAAAGTCAAGTTTATTTCAATTGTTTTCATTACCTTCACGGTTTTGTCATCGAACATGATCCACCGAACGTGTTCATGACTATATGCAAAGCAATGATAATGCTGTCCGTAATAGCATACCTGAGAGTATAGAAATATCAAAAGAACAACTTAGATTATGAAAGGCCAGAACGAAAACACAAAGTAGAGTCGGATTTAAGGACGAAACCATCCTTCTGGTAATGCCCAAGGAAGAAGAAGAAGAAACACGTACCACAGAAGCTAAGCTATAGGTACTCTTTGGGTCCAGACCACGGTACATGATACTGATGTCTATCTCGGTATTTAGGGCTGCGAGCGTAGCTGCTATGTCTTCTACACTCTCACATGAGTTTTGCCACCCTAAAACTGCCAACTCGCAAAATATTGAGTGTTAAGACATAAATACCAAAAGGTTTGCATCATTTATCATAATCCTAAAAGGGTATTACCTGTAGTGAAAACATGTGGTGGAGTGGTGAGAATGTGGCGGATATGGTTGGGTTTCCCACACCCACCAGCATCAGGATCACAGGCTAGTTGGTGGTTCATCTCGACAAGGTTTAAAAGATCGTCAAATGAATTCTCAGCGCAGGCAACCTATTAATGGGGCAAAACCACAGTGAATTGTCTACTAACATGTGAAACCTCAGGTTGGTTGAAAAAACTTGCATGGTTAGCATTTCCTTTTACCTTCATGGTCCGTAGGGCACTAGCGTTGATATTATGGAAAAAGGAAGTGTACTTCATATGCCTGGACTCCAGCCCACAGCTGTAGCAGTTCAGTTGCTCAAAAATATTCATTCCAAACAGCGAATGGGCGATACATGTGCGGTTGCCACAGTCCCATGAACCTGTACAGTTGCTCTCAGACGATTCTGTGTCAGACACACTTGAGCTTTGAGAAAATGCACGATGAAGACAGTCGAAAATCACAGCCATTACTTCTGAAGCATCGTTCATCTGAGCCTGTCCACCATATGATGCTCAAGTTTAGGCTAGTGATGCAAACGAAAAATTTACTCCGTAAGGATAAACATCAATTACTTTACCTCCTGGAAGGAACTGCTATCTGGATACAAGTTACTCAACGCAATCCTGAGAGAAGAAGGAGCTACAGGTTCTGGTTCTTTTTGCATTTCCTTCGATGCAGCGCTTAAAGCAGTAAAAACTTCATACAATGAGCAGATAACACAAGGATCTCCCACGTGATGGTGCTCTAGCGTTGAGCTCCGTAAGAATTCATCCCGAAACATCCTCAGATTCCATAGAGACTGATCAAAACAAACTCATCAAATATAAAATCTTTTAAGCTTGATATGATAGACACTAGACAGTGATAGCTGAGACATTAAACAGTTTATGAGAATGAAGGTTACCTGTATGATAACATTCAAAAAGCAATTGTATTCCCCAATTTCATTCTGAAGACCTGTACCAAATATGACAACTTCGGTCGAGCTCTGAGACTCCTTTGTGACATCAGAAACCCCATCACTGCTTACATCCAGAGGTGTCCTCAAACATGACGTCATATTTCTACCTCCTTGGTACGCGTCTGGTTGAAACAAAATGTTCCGGAGTCAGATGTTTCGTATCAGAGGCTTTGTCACCCCAAAATGATCACACAATAAATATGATGAAAACGGGAAAAAAAGAGCATGACATCTAAATAGAGAAAGCGGTATATACAATAAACCATTCTACATACAAATGACACTCTCAGTCAAATGGGCAAGTTGCAAACAAAGTTAAAGGCTGATAACGAGACACAATATCTAATAAGCAAGGATGGTTGAAAAAACTACCAAGGCTTTGACGCACTGCCTTTTTGAGGTCAGCTTGAAACTTTTCTTCTTCATCCTCTTCAGCTTGTAATTGTCTTAATGTCTTTGTTCCCGCATCTTACTCAACATGATATAAAATCGATTGAAAGACGTCAGAAAACAATTGCTAGAAATCAATGTAAATACTGTCATTCCTTTTTGAGAGAAAAGGAAAAATCAAGATACATTAGTCACAGAGGCCCCAGTTTTTGAAAAACATAACCCTGAACTATAAGTTCCAACGCATATATCAGTTTCATTATTCAAGTTCAAAATAACAGTAAACAGAGGTAAAACAATAAATTGACATAATAACTATCTTTCTCTGAAAACATCAGACCGAGAGAAGGATATATGGGAAAAAACACTTACCACCATTGCTACGTAGACTTTCAGATTTTGTCTCCTTGTCGGTGCCTGACCTATGAGATTCACTATTTATACTCTCAGATGGTCCAGCTAACTTGTTAGAAGTTTTTTGGCGTCTACCCCTCCTCCCAGTGCGTTGATCAGATTGGAAAACACCATCTGGAGTAGATACCCCATTAGCCACTAGAACAACAACAACAAAACAATTGTAAGTGTCTCAGAAAGGTCATTAGAGACATGCATCAAAAACCGAAGACAAGTGGTAACCTTTTTGGGATTTCATATCCTGAACCGTTACAGCATCAGATATCACACAATGATTTGTTGACGGAAAACCACCATTTGTATTCACTCGGGTTCCTTCCAAGTCATGAGGTAGTCCATTTCTTTGAACCCGGTTCTCCTAGTAAAGCAAATAAACCCAAAAATAAATTCAGTGATGATTCACGACTCAACAACCTTGTCACACAATGTTTACCAGACTTACGATTTTTTCTTGCTCTTGTAGATCTAAACCATCAACGACATTATCTCTGCAAACATCATACACTTCTTCTGCAGCATTCATTGGAACTAAAGGGCTGAATTTCTTTTGTTGTTCTGCAATATGCTTCTCCTTAGCTTCATTCTCAATTCTTCTTTGATATTCCAGAGTTTTTTCAAGCTTTATTTCCTCTAGCTCTAGCTCTATTCGGCGTCTGTATTCCTCTTCCTGTTGTTTTAAAGCTTCAACAGCTTCAGGTACTACGTCAGCCTCTGAGGGATCGCCAAAAGATGCAATCGAAGGGAGGCTGGAACAAGAAATTATCAAAATACATCAAAGAAAAATTACTCACCACTAATATTTTGAGAACGAGAATATTTAACAGAATCTGAACTAAAAAAAAAGTGCAGTGCAGATCTTCACCTGTGTTCAACTGAATCAACATGGAAGCGATGGTCGTTTCCAAGAGAAGCCTAAAGGAAAACATTAAAGCTAGTTATATACATAGACAAAAAAACATTTAAAATGTAGACACCAAATTATTCAAACCTTTAATTCCTTCAGTTTCTTGGTGTCTTTATTCTTTTTCTTCTCCTTGGACTTTTCCTGTGTGTGTTTCGGATTATCATTTCTTCCCCGAGCCTCCTTCTTAGAATCAAGAGCGAGCTCCACGAGTAATGCTTCACTTGCAGCATCAGACTTCTCAGTGGCATCTTTATCTGCCAATGCCTCCAAATGTGCCTAGATAGAGATTAAGATAGAAATGCTATTACAACCCAAAAGGACACTGCAACCAGAGGAAGAAAAATTAAACTATTTTAATAAGTTAAATACTTACCCGCATGTAGGACTTCACCAAGGGTAACAGTACTATTTGATAATTATTGTAGGAAGCAGGTCCAAGCTTTATCTCTAATTTCTGTACCCCAGTAACACTGTGCATCATTCTTGCATCGATTTTGTTAAGCTGTAATAGCACACATACAGAGTATTTGTTTAGAAAAATATAGTTATTAACTATCTCAGTCGTGTTGCCTAAAGATAGAAAAGGTTACCTCTGCAGCCAAATTTTCCTTTTGTTTCTGGATCGCAGTCTCTATGAAACTATCAACCTCACGAAAGGAATCTCTAATCCCCCATTCATCAACTTCTTCACCAGATTCCAGATCACGTAGATGAGAACTCGTGCAGGCATATGATTCTTCATATCCAAATTGATTATGGTTAAGAGAGTCTGCGTCTTTTAAGACATTTGTTATAGCATCTACCTCAAACCTACTACTGATGAACATCAATTCATGTTCACTCTCAATCAGCTCTTCTCTTCGCCTTCTGAGTACAGATTCATAGCTTTCGTGGGTAAACTCTGCTGAAGTCTCCCTCTTCCGACCTTCTTCAAGACAAAGGTCTTCAACAGTCTGCAGTGCTCCCTCGTAGCTTAAGTGCTCGCATTTCCTGTCCCAGAGGTTCTGCAAGTGACAGAACTCCTTCTCAAGAGTCTTCATGATCTCCAGTCCTTTCTTATTTTTCTCTTCCTTTGTGCGCATCCACGACACAATTTGTTCCTCGCTAGAGGGTCCTGTGAAGATCCATGAAAGAAATCCATCCTCACCAGAAGATACATCGTTGCCATTAGCTATATCTCCAAAACTTGCTATAGCTCTGTTATTCAATGCTGACCCCATATACTTCTCTTGGATGCACTCAGTGCCAAGAAATTTTTCATCCAGAAGAAGACATGTATCTTCACTATCAAGACGAATCTCCTCCGTAACTTCAAGAACCAGGTCGCCAAAATTACTAACTTCATCGCTTGGGTTAGTTGGATCAGAATATCGAGTCAACCCACAGCCCTGTGACAAGTCTTGCAGGAATTTGAGAATTTTCCTGAGCTGAATAGCTCCCAAAAAGCAAATGCATATGGGTGACTGAGCCAAACCACGATTTAAGAACTGCGAAACCGAGGGTAGATGCCGGAGTTCATCCACAGTAAACTGTATGACCTTATCATAATGGCTGGCAGCTAAATAGTTGTGTCTGATAAGTAGCTCAAAGGCTCCGCGGATTTTTGCAAGGAGCTTTGTACGTTCAGAATCATCAGATATCGGCCATCCATCAGGAAGATGAAACGGATTTGACATCTTACCCTCTTCAGACCCATTCTCATCACAACCTTTGCAAGCATCTCCAAAATTTTCTTTCTCTGGTGACGTATCATTCCGGGCATCCTCGAAGCAGTCGTCACCATCTTCCATATTATCTCTAGTGTGAAACTCATTATGCTCAGTACTTTGGATTTTCTGCTGGCTCCAAAGCAATTTCGCAGCAGCAGGGAGATCCAATGGTTTCCATGGGGAACTAAGAAGCATCTCGATCATCTCGCTATTGAGGCTTTGAGGTAAAACCATTTGCGTCTTAGGTAAAACGTTACCTATGTGCTCCTGCACAATATGCTGCAGATGAGCCTCACAATCCATGAACTTTTCACTACACCCGTAGCAAACCCAGAACCTCCAAGTTCTATTAGCCTCGTAAAAGGACAAAGCTTCAGTAATAATCTCATTTGCTTGTCCATCCTTTGACGGACTAAAGTGACTCTTAAGATCACTGAGCTTAACTCTAAGCAACTCTTGTTTCTTTTGTTTGCTCGTAGACTCCCAATATAGCCTAGCCCGATCCCTTCTCCCGTCTGTGGAGCTGTTTTTCTTAGCATTTCCATGCTTTCTCCTCTCCCCGCTTCTCTGACCCGCGCCTAGTGTTGGATCTGATCCTTTGCTGTTGACATTATCCGAAGAGGAAGACTCTGACTTCTGCTGACACAACCTAGCTGCAGCCACCCTCACCTCAATCTCCTTCCTCCACTCTTCAGGAGTCTTGTTAGCTTTCTTAATCTCGTTCGGCCTCCTGGTCTGAACCAAGCTACTCTCAATAGGGTCCTCAACCATCCTCCTAACGGGGAAAAACCGAAAGTTATCTTCCCCATTCCCCAGGTGCTTCATCAGAGTGGACAACGAACCAAGATTCGACTTCTGCACCAGCGACCTAAGCTCTTCCTGCACGTTAGCAATACGACCCTCAGGGGTCAATATCTTCTGCTGGTTCTCAACCTGGAGACTGTCCTTAGCGGGATCGATAGGGTTCTCGATGGAGAGAGCTCGATGGCACTCCTGCACGACCTCCTCGTACTCTCTCCCATCGTTAGCCGCCTCGTAGAGCAAGTTAGCGTAGAAATGGCCGAACTCGATGGAGTTGGGCGACAGCTCCACAGCTTTTCTAGCGGATTCAATGGCGCTGCGGAGATGCTTCTGCTTCGTGGCTAGATCCTCGTAGACGGAGGCGACCTTGACGCAGACGGTCCCCTGGACGCGGTGGATTAGGGCGGAGTGCTGGTGGCGAGCGCACGATTCCTTCATGAGCCGAATCGCCTTGTTGTAGCTCCCTTTCTGGAGCGAGGATAGCGCCTTCTCGCACTCGAGCTTGATAGCAGCCGAATCGGACGACGGCGGCTCCGCATTAGCCGCCGTCGCGGTGGTTCCAGAAACCCCGCCTTCGTGGAAGGTACAAGCGGAAGCCTCAGTCGACTCAGCCTCTGCCGCCGAAGAAGGAGGCAGCGGTTGTTTGGAGCGAGACGCGAGGGGTTTTTTCTTCTGACCCATTCACGACGACGATTCAGCTCGAAACTGGGGTAATCCGCATGAAGAAGGATGCTAAGAGAAGGTTAAATCGGAGTTATCAGGCAGCGGAGGGATCGACGGAGAGGGAGGGTTGGTGAGGGTTAAAAGAGATGGAGAGTAGAGTAGAAGAAGACTCGTTTCGCTCTCTATGCACAAAATCGATTTAGGGGATTTTACCATGTGAGATTTAGACCGGTTCGGGTCGATGGATGTCAAATTGTGAATGGGTGGTTTGGTGCAGTTCGATGCGGTTGAACCGTCTATTCCGCTCGTGGTTACTAGTATTTTCTGTATTTTGATCTTTTCACGCTACTATAAAATTATATATTAATATAGTATATAGCTACATTTCTCTATTTTTATAGCATATTATTTACATGATTTATTTGTGATATATAAAGTAGTTAACTGAACCTGGACTTGACACCTATTTTTTTTGTTAGTGACAATGAGAACTATACAAAATTAAAAGGGGAAATTTGGAAAAATGCCATCAAATGAGAATATATTTTGAAAACTACACCATATTTTAAATTCTTTGAAAACTACACTTATTTATAAGTGAACTGACTAAATTAACCAAGTTAAGATTATAGTAATTTCAATACTTAAATAAAAATTTAATAGAAATAGAACAAATGAACATAAATATTTTCGTGTTTTGTTTTAAGTTATACAACAAAAAAATTTAGAATTCAATATTTTGTTTTCAGACGTCCGGATTTTGTACTTTTTTTAATCACTGTGGTCCTTTTTTGTATTTGAGGAAGACACAATCTTGTGTCAACATGTAACTTTGGTGTTTGGTGATTTTTTTGTTATAATTTACTCTTAAATATGTTTTATAATCACCATAGTTTTCTTATATCACAAAAAATAAGAGTTGAGTCTAGAAAATAATACATAATGTTTCTTGTAAAGTCAACAAATACATTCACAATTTTTTTACTTATTTATGTAGTGGATGTGCTCTATCTAGCAAACTCTTTGAATCTTTTAATCTCTCAAAATTCAAATATTATATCATTTTGTGTCTTAGGCTAGGTTTTTTATACCAACTCTTTTAAACTTCATGATTAAGAAACAAATTTTATAGTTTCAGACCATTTAATAAAAAATATGATAAAGGATTTTATGAATAATTTGTACATAAGATACGTTCTAGAGATAAAGCAATAAATATTTCAATAGTTATCCATGTATAATTTTAAATATTATAGTTCAGTAAATTTATAAATTATTATAATCCAACAGAATTATCTCAAAATAACTAATATACAAATAATTTAGAGTTTTTATTATTAAAATGTTTTAGCTTAAATTGAAATAAGGGCAAAAGAGTCTTATAATACATAAATAAGTGTAGTTTGCAAAATATTATTATAACAGTGTACTTTTCAAATTTATAATCTTAAATCGGGTAATTTACAAATTATTCCAAATTAAAAACCTTTTAGGGATTATAGAGTTTTTTTTTTGACTGAAGGCATAGGGATTATAGAGTTTACCAAACGTTACTTCTTAGAAGAAAACTATTGCTTTTTCATATTTTGAATATGAAGTTATAATTTTCTCATAATTGAAAGATTAATTTTTATATTTAAACAGTTGAAACCAATAAAAAATTAAAAGGTAAAAATATGAATGACATCTTTATTGAAAACTAAATAAATTATTTTAAAATAAAAAAAATAGATAAAAATGAAATTAAAATAAATAATTTTAAATATGTCAAAAAAAAACTAAAACATCATGTTAAGCTACAGAAAATGGAACATAGAGAATATAATGTGGTGTGTGTTTCAAAAAAAAAAAGAGAATATAATGTGGTGTTTCAAAAAAATAAAGAAAAAAGAAAGAGAATATAATGTGGATGACTCAAGAATGAGTTGGCTTTGTGACTTTGTCCAGTCAATCAAACATAGAGTTCGACTCGATTCCCATACGAGACAAAAGTAAAAAGACTACAATAGTGATATGGTTTTGATTGGTCTTGTAATCTGGACCATCTGATACCCAATCCGAACTTATGAGGTTAATTTGTTAATTATAATTTTTTTTATAACGGTTCAAATTAAGAAAACTGGTATAGTTTCGGGTCATTTTGAAAATTTTCTTAAATCTTCTAAACCTGATCCTGTGATTTTGTACAGAAACTTTTTGCTCGGTCAAAATGCTCCGGTCACTTCTTCTCCGACGCTCCGACGGCCATTCGCTTGGTAGATTCTTGCTATTTGACCAATCTTGTTCCAGAATTGACATTGTGCCGTTTTATTTCTCAGTTGCTAGTCATCTACACTTATAATATGCTACGTAACATGTTGTGTCAGGTTGGTATAATCATGTACCTCCCGACAGCAGACCCTCGCCAGAGGAAGGACATCACAGATGAGTTTTTCCACTATAGACGTTTGACACAAGCACATTTGTGGGATCAATATTCTGCATATGAACATTAATTGGGCCAAAATTGAGGTAACTGTAGATTTAGTTGTCCTGATTGACTCGCTTCTTTAGAAATTAATACTTTAGTTAGCTCCTATAACCGAATGTATCTTAATACCTTGTTCTGCTAAAAAATGCAATCAGAGGAAATGAGTGAGGTTGCTGTTTGGACGTTCTCTAACGTTTAATGCTTGGACTCTTTATGTAATCAGATACCGAAGGATAAAGAGGAACTTGAAGCCCTACAAGAAAGACTCAGAAAACGATTCCCTGTGGATGCTTACAACAAAGAACGAAGGGAGCTTGACCCAAACAGAATTCTCTCCAACAATAACAATATGGTGGAAAAGCTCTTCCCGTTCTCCAACACTGCCTGAAACATTTTCATCAATAGCTGATTGATTCTTGGAAATTAATTTTGGTAGAATTCTTTTCAGTCATTTTGCTAGGACCTTCGATTCGAGATCATTTTTTGTAGCACATTAAAACATGAAATAGGCCTATAATTTCCCATTCTTATTGCTTCATCTCCCATTCCTGTAGTCCTTTTATACTAGTTTGTTCTGCTCTGCTGCTGTATTGAAAGGCGAAACAGAATCGCCGTACACAGTTTGATATTAGCAACAAAAATCTTTCATTACAAATACATGTTTAAAATGTTGGAAGTGATTTTCTTCATTCATCTTATCTATGGGAAGTGCAACAACAACAAAGATGAGACTGAAGCAGAAGAACCAAATATAACAAAAGTTTCGAGAAATCAGACAGAGTTCTTGTCCTCCTGCTGCTTTGTATCTTCTTCAACAGTCTCAACCACATAACCGACTTCATCATGAGTGCCTTTGTATCTATACCATCTAGCCATCAACAAGAAGTAAAGAAAGTTAACGAACATGAGTCCCGCGAGCATGAAATAGAAGTAATCCAGCTTCGCCTTGTTCAGATCCTCAGCTAACCAGTTCCCCGTAGGGGAATGCTCAGTCGTTCTATGAACAGTCGAGATCAAGAAGCTAGCGAGGTAGCTAGAAACTCCTCCGCCGACGTAGAAGATAGAACCCGCAAAGCTCTTCATGTTCTCAGGAAACTGCTTGTAGTAAAACTCCATCTGTCCAATGGCTGCAAAAGCCTCAGCTATCCCCGCGAGCACCAGCTGAGGAATCAGCCACATCGCTGACATGGAGGAGATCTCTCCTGTCCGAGGATCCGAACCGAGCGTTGGTCTTGTAAGCGCGAAGGTTCTTCTACGCTCCTCTATGAACCCGGAGACCAATAAGCTCAGCACGGCGAAGAAAATGCCGGCTCCTATTCTTTGCAAGAGAGTTATCCCCGTGTCTAGACCCGTCACTCTTCTGAGCGAGGGGACGAGGACACGGTCGTAGATCACGATGAAAACCGTCATACCGGTCATCAAGAACACTACGTATGTGGCGGCTGGAATCTTGAAGCCACCCGAACCTAGTAGCCTGTCGCTCTGGAGCGCTTGGAAGACTGGATAAGTCATCTGCATGCTTATTGCAAGGGAGTAGATGGCGCAAGAGAACCAGATCGGAATCACTCTCACGATGCATTTCACTTCTTCCACTTGCTGCATCGTGCATAGTTTCCATGGATCCGACGCCGTTCCATCCGAGTTCAACTTGTCCTCAGGGGTCATAATCGCCGCTTTGTCAAGAAACCTGGCAAACCGTAACATTTGTTCAGCAAAAGGAACAAAGAAACAATGAGAGAGAACTACTCTGACTTTTACCTAAGCTGGTCGGTGTATTTTAGGGTAGAGTTTGCGTAATTATGAGGAATGTGGTTGTAGAGATCGATCCAAGGCTGCTTAACCGGCTTCAGACCACGTTTCTTGATCGCCGCGGCTATGACATGACCTATACCAGCCAACGGACTACCAGAGGCTTTGACTTTCACATACAGTTTATCACCAGCGAAGAAGATGACGCAGGCCAAGAACATGAGACCCACGGGGATACTCAAACCGATGGTCCAGCTCACATTCGACTGGATGTAGACAACCAGCGTGAGGGAGATGATCTGCGCGAACGTGAAGGTGAAGAAGTACCAGTTGAAGAAGCTGTTGATTCCTTTCTTTCCGGATTCTGACTTGGGGTTGAACTGGTCAGCACCAAAGGCCAAGTTGCACGGCCTGATCCCACCAGCACCCACCACGAGAAGCGCTAAACCCATCAGGAGAAACGCAATCTGGCCCTCGGTTGGGCCTTGGCAGGAACTCTGTGTTCCACAAGGAGTGGGGTGGAGACCTGGAACTGCAGCGGTGAGCAGTATCACGAGCGATCCCTACAACAAAAAGATGGAAATATGGTTTTAGTAATAATAATAAAAAAAAGACAGAATCTTGGTTGAAAACAAAAGAGGAAAGGTCATATACCAGAAAACAGGCGACGACAGCAACAGAGAGAGTCTTGTAGCGACCAAAGTAAGTGTCGCAGAGGAAAGCAGCGAGGAAAGTGCCGAAGTTGATAGTGCCACTAAAGGCGTTGATGATGGTTGCAGCTGTATAGCTCTTAAGGTTGAATACTGAAGTTAGGTACACTAGAAGGTTTGATAATGTCCCAATGATCCCTATCTTCTCAAATGTCTCATTACCTGTGACACAATGGTTTTTTTCCAACATAAATGACTATTAGTCAAACCATAAAGTAACAAACTTTTTAACATTTTATTCACATTATTCACAAAGGCAAACTTAAAATGCATGATTCTTGTTTCACTCCACCGGTTTGGTTGATATGGGTTTCAATCAATTCTTGTTTTTTTTTTCAAAACCAAATTTAATTAATTTCACAATCTCATTGCAGATATTTGTCAAAGAAGAAGACAAAAAAAAAAAGAAACCAAAAAAGGTTGTCTGAAGAAAAAAGAGAGCGTTTTACCAATGATAAAGGGCATGACTTTCCAGCCTCTATAAACGAGCTTTTTCTGGTCTTGGTCAAATGAATCGACAGAATCAGAACCACCGCCATCGACGGAGGAGTAGGGTTTGTGATCCTCAGTTGTCTCAACATCAAAGGGCTTTCTCTCCATTGTGGTTTCAATCTGTGTGTAATTATGCTTATCTCTTCTCTCTCTATGGCTGAGGATGACTCTGCTCTTCATCTTAAGCTCCTCTCTATTGTCTTCTTATATAGTGGAGGGTCGACAGAGAGAGAGAGAGAGAGAGAGTGTAGTTGTCTGAATCAAATCTGGACAAAAGAAGAAAATAAAAAGAAATAGTGGTGAATTTGGGAGGAAGACAGAGACATGTGCGAGTGACTCGTTTTTATTTAACTCTAATTAATTGTTTATTTAGTTGATCAAGTAAAGTGTTTAATATAGAATTAAAGCTAGATTAATAGTTCATTAATACTTTTATATTAAGCTGTATAAGTTCCCGTTGTAGAGAAGGTGAAACTATACAGATTGATCTAGAAACTTTTTTTTTACAAAAAAAAATCTTTAGAATGAATCAAGGAGTACCATCATACCACAATTCAAAGTAGTGTACTCACACACAAATCCTCATAAATAATATAGAATTATTGTTTAGTAATTTATATTTATTTAAGAAACTAAAAAACATATACAAAAAATATAAATTTTATTATGTTAATAATTTATTTTTTAATTTATTTTAATAATATAAAATTAAACAAAATATAAATTATTATCAAAAATTTGTTATTAAACAGCATTAATTTCTATATTTTAAAAATTATATTAGCTAATTTCATATATTTTATTAAAGAAAAAACAGAAGAGATTTTTGGGATAATTTGAAAACTTTCCTTTTTTATAGTTTAGTATTCAATAATACACTTCCATTTATATTTTTGATTATTTCACTTTGTTGCCGTGGACGGATATTTTTATCCAAATTGAATTGATTTTTTTACATGTTTAATAAATAAACTATAACTTCTAAATACTATTATTGTGAGTTTTAGCGGCATAACCGCAAATGTGGTTTTTACACCACTTCTTTTTTTCCTGTGCAATCATTTGAATATTTTAGTGCTTGAAATCTCAGTAAACTATACACATATGGAAAACCAGAGAAATGAGAAAATATACTACATAAAATTGACGAACAAGAGAAAAATAAGGAAGAGATGAAAGAGAACATAGATAAAATGAAAAAAAAGAAAAAGATTGTTTTCTGTTTTTATTAAACAAATACTAAATTTTATATTTAACAAGATTTATAAAGATAGCAAAAGAATTATTTTAAGTCTCTTAAAGCAGGTCCCCATCATTTTAGAGGCTTTTGTAGTCGCCAATTTGTTGTGCCATGCAACCCGCGGACCACCCTTGTTGTTTTCACTTTTCTCCCACCAAAATCTCATTAGAAGCGAAGTGAATTCATCTGTGAATTGGACAGGAAGTTCAAAATATGACATCAAATAAACTAGCATTTGAAGTAGTCCTACCCTACTTGAATTTTAAGCTCCAAGGTAAAGTTCTGTTTTGAAGGCTGTTAATGATTATTGTTAACATCTCTTTTCTTTGGTCCAAATTGCTCTGGTAAATCAAAGATATTCCCCCCCCCCCCCCCCCCCCACCCCCGTCTCCTTGGTTCAGGATGTCAAGAATTGTTTGAAGTGTTTCTTGTTTATTTTTTGGAATGCGAGCACCAAAAGTGCTTGTAGATTTACTTGTATTTATCTCTTGACGAGAGCATTCTTCATATTTATTGAACGCAGTCATTTAGTGTACGACAATTTTTTGGAATGCGAGTACCAATATGCTGTATCCCTCTTATCCGGCCAGCTGATGTGTTTACCTCGATTGAGTGACTGAGAACATCTGCACGAACAATATAAAGATACTGATGCAGCGTGGAAGTCTTTTCTTTTCTCTATGGGCTTTTGTTTTGTTTTCATTAACTTTTGTTTTAGTTTTTCGATAATTATCTATTATCCTTATGTTGTTAGGATAATTATCTCTTGTTCTCTTGGACTTAGGTCTTTTGTTTTAGTATATACTAGATTTTGACCCGCGCTTTGAAAGCGCGGAATAATTTGTTCAATTAATAATTTTATATAATAATTGTATACATTTGTTAAAAGTTCAAGATCATATTCATACTTATAATTTTGCGGTTTGATGATAATACTTGAGAGTCTAGATATTTTCAGATATCTTATTACAGATTAATAAAATTTTATAATATAGTATTGATGTTTTAAATTAAGATTATGATCCACAATTTAAACTTTAATATTTAAGTGTTGGTGACAACTGAAAATTTAGACAATACAACGTATTTTTCAAATTGATAATTTTATAATGCCGTATGTTTTAGTTTATTTTAAAAAATTCATATTTTCAGCTACTATTTTTAATAACTTAGCAGTGTAATATAGATAAGTTTAAAAACAAATAAAATTTTCAATTTTGTTTTCAAAAATAATTTAAAATAGATATCATATTTAATAATTTAATTAAATTAGGCTTGAAAAAGTAATAAATAATGTTTGGACTGTGTTTACGTCCAAACTTTTTAAAGATTGATTTTTTAACATTCAAAACTAAATCACTTTGGATTTTTTTTTACAAATTTAAAATAATTATGATCTGTAACCCGGAAGTTTTTATAAATAATAGGTGTAAATTAGATAATATTTATATTTTTTTACAAACAGTATCTTTAGTTATGGCCGAGGTAATTTTATCGAATTAATGTGATAATATATTTCATATGATAAATTAATTGGATATTGGAGATAAGCAGTAATATAGATTCGGCTATTGAATTTATTTAAGTTACAATTTTTATTTAGATAGTTTTTAACATTTATAAGGTGTGAATATCTGTCTTTGGCCAAAGATTGGTTGGTTTCCGAAATCTAAACAAAAATGGGTTAAAAGAAGATGCTGTTTTTAAGTTTTTTTTATTAGACTATACTATTAACACGATTTTCAAACATATTTCTTATTGAAATATTTAGTATATGTTGTATAAATGTTATGGGAACCTAAATATTTTATATGAGAACTATATTATAGATATTATATAATTTAACAAACTATACCAATATCAAGGGATGCCAATTGTATAGCAATCATATTTTAAAAACTCTTATCAATATAGGTCACAGGTTTTCGTTTTTGGAAAGAGTATATAAATTGAAACATGTGTTCCATATTAAGCAAATGAAATAAATATAAAAACATTCGTATAGTAAAGGTTAATAATTTTATAGATTAATATTTTATATTAATAAGTCATTCACTTTAGAAAGGCCGTAGAGTTTATATTAATGAGTTTATAAAGGTGATAATATAGTAAATGTTTAATCATTTTCTAGAAATCATATGGTAAAAGGTAAATCGTATAATTACATTCCTATAATCAGTCAATCATGCTTGAAAAATTAAGGAAAGATATAAATAAGTAAAAAAATAATTGTTTAGAAATAGAAAAATAGTATTGATGGCAAAAAATTTACGGCTCAAAGCAAGAAGATATATGAATTGAATTTGTTACATTAATTGATTTGTTTCATTAAATATAGGAGTGGCATAGCAATGTAATTATCTCCAAAATTAAGAGCAGAATCCTATGAGGGATTCTGCTTTAATAGTATAGATACGAACCTTCTTAACTTGTAAGAGGTACGTTTTATTTTGCATTAATAATATTGAAGGGCTTTGGTGTTCTTTATCCTTGCATTCGGCTAGAACTTGGTGTTCTCAACGATTACAAGAAGACTTTGACCTAGGAATTCTAAGACTAAATAGGCTCATCGTGTTATCCGTAGCGAGAGCTACATCAGTTGGTATCAGAGACAACTGTTTTGGATTTTTCAATCTAAAACCGCGATCATGGCACCACGAAAGACCGACGAACAGATGGATGAAATACGCCAGATGCTCGAGAATTTTACCACAGGGTTACAGGCAGCGTTACAGACTTCGGTGGAGAACGCTATGACAACAATCCTTCAGGCTCAACACGATCGTCGTGAAGCCCCACGAGATCAACAACAGCATCGAGCTCAGCCTCACAACTTTCAACAAGATGATTCAGATGACGAAGGTTTAGCAGAGAACTTATTTGCTGCTCGTGATCAACGTCATCACCGTGACAACTATCAGGATAATCGTCGCGATGCTCGTCGTGATGAACAGGATCAACGACCAATTCCTCCGCCACGTTGGGAGTCGAGTTTTAAATCAGAGATTCCAGAATTTTTGGGCACACTGAACCCAGAAGATTTTATTGATTGGCTTCATATGGTGGAAGAGATACTAGAATTCAGGCAGGTACCTCCGGATAAACGAGTTTCTTTGGTTGTAACCCGTTTCAAGGGTCGCGCCATGGCATGGTGGCAACAACTCAAGGAGTCGAGACGTCTAGCCGGCAAACCACGCATTGATTCTTGGGAACGCCTTGTTAAGCACATGCGCCGCAACTTCCTCCCATTCAACTATGAACGTACTCTGTATAACAAATTGCAAAATCTGCGACAAGGAAACCGTTCAGTTGAAGATTATGCAAGTGATTTTTTCCACTTCGCATCACGAGTTCCTACTCCTGAATTAGAATCTCAGTTGATTGCAAGGTTTATTGGAGGATTACGCCTTCAACTCCAGAACGCATTTTACAGCAGTTCAATCCTTTGTCCGTCTCGGAAGCTTATCAGCGAGCCTTGGCAATGGAAGTCCAGCTTCGATCTTCGTGGTCATCAAGTTCCTCTCGACCCCGAGGACAACAAGCTTCTTCTTCTGACGCGCCGGCAGGTACTGATGGACAGAACACTAATGCCAATGAGAACAAGACAACAGATTCAATAACAGCATCACGACCATCTCGACCTAATGCCTTACGATGCTTTGGTTGTGGTGAACGAGGACACATTCAGACTGCTTGCACAAAACAACCACGACGGGGATTGGTAATTCAAGAGTCTGACGATACGGGTCCGCAGTTTGACGACTACGGTTCAGATCATGAGGAAACAGCGGATGCTATTGCAGGAGATACTGGAATCAACCTAGTGCTACGACGCAACTGCTTGCTCCCGCGTACTTCTCAAGAGTCTTGGCTTCGATCTAATCTGTTTCGTTCTACATGTACGATTCGAGGAAAAGTTTGCAAACTAATTATTGATTCTGGCAGTTGTGCTAATGTTATCTCTCAGGACGCCGTTAGTAAATTGGGAATCACAACAACTCCGCATCCTGCTCCCTACAAGCTTGCGTGGTTGAACAATGACACTGATCTGTGCGTTTCCAAGCAGTCATTAGTGGCATTCTCGATCGGCTCTTACAAGGATGAGGTTCTGTGTGACGTGGTTCCAATGGATGCTTGTCATCTTTTGTTGGGTAGACCATGGCAATTTGATCGCAACGCAACTCACCATGGACGTTCTAATACGCATAGCTTCATGTTTGAGGAAAGAACAATTACTCTTCTTCCATCTAAATCGCAATGCGAGTCAGACACCACTGCAGCAGCAACGACTCAGTTTTCCACTCCGCATTCACTGATCACCCTCCTTCGATCAGATTTTGAAGCAGAGCTCCAACCGGAAACGACGATCTTTGCGCTAATGTCGGTTCCCGTTTTGACGTGTGCTATAAATCCTGACCCGACACCTTATACAGATTTACTTGCACAGTTCCAAGATGTATTTCCAGAGGAACTACCATTGGGTTTACCACCTCTACGTGATATACAACATCACATCGACCTGGTACCCAACTCAACGTTACCTAATCGGCCGCACTACCGAATGAGTCCTCAAGAACATGACGAGTTACGGCGTCAAGTCGAGGAACTCTTGGCTAAAGGACATGTACGAGAGAGTTTGAGTCCTACTGCGGTACCGGCGCTTCTTATTCCCAAAAAGGACGGGACTTGGAGAATGTGTGTTGATAGCCGCGCCATCAACAAAATCACAGTGCGTTATCGCTTTCCCATTCCAAGATTGGATGATTTGTTGGATCAAATAGGACGTGCATCTGTTTTTTCGAAACTGGATCTTAAGAGTGGCTACCATCAAATCCGCATACGTCCGGGTGATGAATGGAAAACGGCTTTCAAAACTCGCGAAGGACTCTTCGAGTGGTTAGTTATGCCTTTCGGGCTCTCTAATGCTCCTAGTACGTTTATGAGGGTTATGAATCAAGCGCTGAGACCGTTTATTGGCAAGTTCGTTGTCGTCTATTTTGACGATATTCTGATCTTTAGCTCCTCTTTCCAGAGCCATCTTGAGCATTTATCGGCAGTCCTTTCGGTTCTCCGGCGAGAAAAGTTGTTTGCAGCTTGGCAAAAGTGTGTTTTTGGAGCCAAGGAAGTTTTATTTCTTGGTTATATTGTCTCTACCCGCGGCTTGGAGGTGGACCCAAGCAAGGTTGAGTCGATAAAATCCTGGCCAACTCCGACAACGATCACTGCAGTGCGTAGCTTTCATGGTTTGGCTTCGTTCTACAGGCGTTTTGTTCATCACTTCAGCAGCATCACAGCCCCTCTCACGGATTGTATGCGAGGAACAACTTTCGTATGGACTCTTGAGGCGGATAAAGCCTTTCGTACGATCAAGGAGAAACTCACTACTGCGCCGATCTTGGTGTTACCTGATTTTACTGTCGTGTTTGAACTTCATTGTGACGCGTGCAAGCTTGGCATTGGAGCAGTTTTAAGTCAGCAAGGCAAACCGGTTGCTTTCTTTAGCGAGAAGATAGCAGGATCCCGTGCTAGATACAACACTTATGATGTGGAGTTTTACGCCATCGTTCAAGCGATAAAGCACTGGCGGCATTATCTTTTCCATCAAGAATTTATCTTGTACACAGATCATGATGCGCTCAAACATCTGGGAAGTCAAGATAAAATCTCATCTCGTCATGCCTCTTGGATTGCGTATCTCCAACAGTTTACTTTTGTCATCAAACACCAATCTGGGCGTAGTAACAAGGTCGCAGATGCGTTGAGCAGGCGTCACTCTCTCCTGGCTACTCTTCGGGTTGATGTTCAGGGGTTTGCTTCGTTCGCTGAATTATATCCAACTGACCCATTCTTTGGTCCCATTTGGCATGATCTACAACTTCAGCGTAGTTCAGAGTATGTGCTTCATAAGGGGTTCCTCTTTCGTGATAACAGACTGTGTGTTCCCCTTAGCAGCCTGCGTTTACAGCTTATCAAAGAACTTCACGAAGAAGGACATGTGGGTCGCGACCGGACGCTTCATTTGGTGGCGACTTCTTATTTTTGGCCTACTTTGCGCAAGGATGTGTTGAGATTCGTTGCAAGGTGTGTCGTATGCCAAAAGTCTAAAGGCCACGCATCAAACAGTGGCTTATACATGTCGTTGCCCATTCCCACTCAGCCTTGGACGGACATCAGCATGGATTTTTTCTTAGGTCTTCCTCGTACACAGCGTGGAAACGATTCTATTTTTGTCGTTGTTGATCGCTTCTCTAAGATGTTTCACTTTGTGGCTTGCAAGAAAACGACAGACGCCGTCCAAGTCGCTCAGCTGTTTTTCAGGGAAATTTATCGACTGCATGGTCTCCCTTTGTCCATAGTCTCTGATAGAGATTCCCGCTTTCTTAGTCACTTTTGGCGTTCATTGTGGAAGCTTCTCCGTACTAGTCTTGACATGAGTACGGCATATCATCCTCAATCTGATGGACAGACTGAAGTTACAAATCGCACTCTGGGTGATATGTTGCGTTGTTTGGTTGGTGATAATATAAAATCGTGGGATACAATTCTTTGCAAGGCAGAATTCGCGCACAATCATGCTGTTAATCGCAGTACTGGTTTCTGTCCTTTCTGTGTGGTGTATGGTCTGGTGCCTCGTGGTCCTCTTGATCTTGGTGTGGCTCCGGACTTGTCTCGTGATCATTCTCATGCAGTAACTCGTTGGGTCTCTTGCTCAGATTCATGGTCAGGTGCATGATAATTTGCAGGTTTCCTCTGCAAAATACAAAGCTTCAGCGGATCGCCATAGGAGGGATATACAGTTCAAAGTAGGAGATTTTGTATGGGCGGTTTTGACTAAAGAACGTTTTTCCCCTGGAACTTACAACAAGCTCAAGGCAAGAAAGATTGGACCATTGGAAATTTTAGAGAAGATGAATGCAAATGCTTACAGAGTGTCTCTCCCGCCCGAGGTTCGTTGTTCCGACATATTCAACATAAAGCATCTCTTTCCTTACATTGCGAGTGATGAGACTGAAGATTCGGGTCGAATCTTTTCCAATCCCGGATGACCTGATGCAGCGTGGAAGTCTTTTCTTTTCTCTATGGGCTTTTGTTTTGTTTTCATTAACTTTTGTTTTAGTTTTTCGATAATTATCTGTTATCCTTATATTGTTAGGATAATTATCTCTTGTCCTCTTGGACTTAGGTCTTTTGTTTTAGTATATATACGAACCTTCTTAACTTGTAAGAGGTACGTTTTATTTTGCATTAATAATATTGAAGGGCTTTGGTGTTCTTTATCCTTGCATTCGGCTAGAACTTGGTGTTCTCAACGATTACAAGAAGACTTTGACCTAGGAATTCTAAGACTAAATAGGCTCCTCGTGTTATCCGTAGCGAGAGCTACATCAGATACGGAGAACGAACATCTCCTCGTCTCAAACCTTGTTGTGGTGTTATATGTCTTAGTGGGTTTCCATTAATCAAGACCGAATACTCAACCGTTCTCACTGTTTCCATTGTCCAACTGATCATCCACTTGGCTGTAAAAACCAATAGCTTTTAAAGTTTCTTCCAGAAAATACCATCCTAGGGGGTCATAAGTTTTTGATATATCAGTTTTAATAATTTTGTATGTTTTTGAACTTTTTCCTTAACCTGAGAGAATGCATAAGTTTATGGGCAACAAGTATATTATAAGTGATTATGCATCCAGGGATAAAAGCAAAGAAAGGGGACGAAGAGAGAAAGAGTTGATGTTGATGTTAGTCTTTGTCTCTTAATGCCTTTTGGGTTTGACGCGGTTTATTTGAAAAATTAGTGATTTTTGTTTTTTGGAAAATTAGTGATTTTATCAAATTGCAAAAGGTTTGTTATTTCTCACATGTCATTATCAACGTCGTGATTTTGAACCTTTTAGTATAATTCACGCCGTCAATCATTGGATGACACACCCACAAATCAAAACCAACTTAATCAAACCGGTTACTTTGACAAGTTTTATAATTTTCATGAATTCACATTATAGTATTGACAGAGTTTAATTAAAAACAAACTCGAGTAAACTTTGAAAATGAACAGAATTGTAAGAGGTTTTATCCAATGATAAAAGTTTTCTCTCGACACTTGTTTAGAATGGAACTAAACCGATGTAACCGAGTCCCAAATAAATAGTTATACCAATCCCTTGTCAATCATTTATTGTTGGGGTTTGGATTGAATCTTGTTAAATTTTGGCATGAACTTCTTAAATTCTAGAGTATTTTGAAGTAATATTAATATAATCTATAGGTTTACTCTTGAAATACTTCACTTTTTAAAAGATGTCCCAATAAATTATATTGTATGTTTATATCTATAAGAAAACATTGGAATCATGATGAAATACTCAACTCTTAAATAAATATATAAACTTGGCGTTCAATCTCTGACTGAATGTAGAAATCTCAATGGAATTGAACTGTATGTTTTATGTCTAATTCTTTTAATTTATTTTTCTTTTTGTTGAATAGTTGAATGTGTATTTTCTGGCGTATTCATATTCATAGTGGAATTTTAATTAGTTGGAGTACGACACATCATTTGGTCCAACACTCGGACTTATTGTGTTAACAATCAATTGACTAGTTGTGGAGTTAAAGTGCAAAACCTTAAGTGCTTCTGATCAATCAAAGTCAGGTTAAAAAGAAAAAGAAAAATTGGGTCAGCAAGTGCTACATGCACTCTCCATTTTTTTATTACGTTCTTAATTAATCTCCACGTTTTAGCTATAATATGTTCTTTAACTCATACATTTACGAAAGAACTAGGAACTATAAACTACATGCACATGTGTTCTACCTTGTAGAAATTTTGATTTTTTACTGGCTTTGTTGTTAGCTAAAAATAACGAAAGTCAGATATTAGAGCGACATTATTGAGGATTCTTGCTTTGGGGTTCTATATATATATATCTAAAACTCGAAAGCAAGAACCCAAAATAATGTTGCTCTTAGAATAAACGTATGTCTTTGCATTTGTTGTCTTGAGTTTGTCGTATAGATTATCTACCTAAGGCCAAGAAAAAATAACAACATAAAGAAAGTATGCACTACTTATATTAAATTTACTTTCTATTATTTACATTCTATCTAATATAATTTACTTTCTACACAATCCAATGTAACTAGTTTTGAGTATCTGCAGTAAACCAAGTGCATCGTGTAAACGTATAGAATGAAGAATACATATTTTGGTCAACATGATTACTGCAAGTGAAAATAGTACTATTAGAGAGAATGATTTTAATTTTCTGCTTTATGTCATCAATAATTCTAATTGTTTATAGAAAAATTCTAAGGGTTTACAGTCTGATTCCACACGAATTACACCTCTTCTTTATTTATTCATGTCGATGCATTTGTCCCAAATTAATTAATTTGAAAATAATTTCTTTTGAACTGATTGTTGTTTCATTCTGTTTTATGAACATAAATAGTGAATAATGATAAGAAGTTTCAACCCGATTCTACCGCACAAACCAATCATATTATCTTTTCAGTTTGTACTTCTTCTTTTTTTTTTCTTTTTTTTTTTTAACCGCGGGGGTTCCCAGGCGGTAAGCCCAGACTAATCCCCACGAAGCCTTCCATCCGGGCACGCACGGTTATAGGCGGGAAGGTGGCCAAGGCAACTCGAACCCAGGGCAAGCACTCCAGCTGGAGTTCCATTACCACTAGGCCAAGAGCTCTTGGTTTACTTCTTAAATCTTTGTAATCAACACATTTGCTATAGTTCTAACTTTCGTCAAAAAGTATGCACTATGATCTACTTGTGCATAGAAAAAAAAAACATTTTATGCACTACAAGTCTACAAATGTGCTTTGAAATCCACACATGATACGCACTACAACATTGCACTCTATACAAAATCAAACACGCTATTAAAATAAATCTCTACGGCTTCATGTGAAACATGTTTATAATGTTTATCTAAAGAACATTATTTTATTTGCTTTAAAAAAATGAACATTATTTATCTAAAGCTAACGTCGACGCACTTAAATGTTTGGGGTGATGAGGTGCATGGTTAAGCAATATATTTATTGTTCGACGCGTCCAGGTGGATGGTTCGACATTGCTCAAGCGTTTGACTTTTTTTGGTTGGCCATTTATATTCATAAGTTTTGAAAATATTAAAATTTAACTGCTCAATGCTGCTAGTTATAAAAACATAAATTTCTAACACCGTTGAATAATTTTCTAGACATTATTTAAAAAGTGGTTTTGCCACATATTCTTTCTACAATCACTTTCATAAAAAAATATAAAAAAATATGACATAACTACAAAAATAGATGATATGATTTACGACAAAATATAACATATAAAAATTACATTTAATATTAATTTATATTTTTGATAAATTTTTCAGAATATGACGATAACTCATATGTGTTGATATTTATTTTTGGTAATTTTTTATAATATAGAAATAACTCATAAGTCATCAATAAATAAAATATATTCAAATATGACACTACAAAATTTAAAATATTATTAGTTTTTTATAATAATACAATTTTTATTACTAAATTTTTTAAAAATTTATACAATTTTATTGAATATATTAAAATATGACATTACAATTTTCAAAATATAATTTTATTTTATTTTATTATAGTTATAAAAAATTATTACTATAATTTTTAGAAAATTCTATAATTTTAAAAATATATAATTTTAATCGTAAAATCATTAGTTTCTTATATATCTACAAATTTTATAAACATTGTTTAGTTTTCATTTTTGATAGGTATACAATTTTATATCAATCTTTATTGATTGTATACCGAATGATTTAATATATTTAACCAAAATAAATAGATAGAAAATCTACGATTATTATTTTATATTACATGTATATATTGTTAAACACTATTTTAAATAAATAAAATTATTTTATCTTGATTTTGTGTTTAATTAAATAAAATATATATTAAAACATTGATAAGAAAATAATAAAATCTATAATGTTAATAAATTTTCATTTTAAAATATAATTTAAATTAAAAAAAATTCTTACTGCACATGATGCAAGAAAACATCTAATAATGTGTATGTATATATAGTTTTCAATATCTTCTCTATTAAAAGAAAAGTATACTTGAAAAATAACCTTGTGTTCATATGGTATACGCAAAATGCCATCTTATTATATATTAAAACAGAAGTCATGACTTCACTTCATGTGTGATTTTTTAAAATTTGTACCTACTATTAGATATTTATAAATATGTTTTCTTAATATAAATAATATAAAATCTATATAACTACTTTAATCGTAATATCTTTTAATATCTTTTCATTTGAAATAAAATATATATATTTTAAAACTTCTAACAAATTTTTGTAAAAGATATTACAAGATCTCAGTTTTAAAAATGTATATAAATTCGTAATTAATAATAAAATGTTATTATGAATAATGTATATTCAGTTATCGTTTATAAAACAAAAATACAAATATATTTTATTTATTTTTTAATCATAAAATTTCATATTAAATAATTTGTATACTGAAATAAATATGATAAAGTTATATTAAATTAATATATTAATATTTTTCTTTTTATAATATTAATATTTATATTAAAAGAATATAATATGTTAGCAAAAACGGGTTAACATGCTAAACTATATAATACATGTATATAAATTAACATATTTTAAAATTTTATATATACAAATGTATTATCTAAAATGAATAAATAAAAAATTTCTAAAAATTAATTCAGAACTTTGAAGTGTGGATAAGAATAATATATACTAAATATATATTAATTTTAAAGATATTGTTTCTTGCATATATTGATTCGTTTAATAATGAAATACAAATTCAGTTAAATAAATGTATAGTAAGAAGTCACAATTAACACAATTGATTAATTATGACATATAAACTATAGCATTGTTGTATTTGTAATCTTTATATAAACATTTAAGGATATGATTAAATTAAAAATATATACAAATACTGATGTTATATATATATAGTACTTCCGTTTCAATTTACATTTTGTTGTTGAGAAAAGTTTTTTGTTTAAAAATAAGTTCGCTTTATAATTTCAATGTAGAATTTATTAATTTTATATATTATTATATTTTCTATAGATTGAAATATAGTTAGGTATATATGTAAAAGTGTTTTTATTTTAAAAATATGTAAAATTAAATATTTTCTTAATCTGCGTGTAAAAATTAAAGCGATAACTAAAATAAAACGAAAAAGTATAAATGAAATCAAACATCTGCGCGGTTGCGCAGATTAAAATCTAGTTGTATTTAAATCTGTTTTTAAGATTTTCATTAATTGTATTTTGGTCTTTTAATTCATCATAAACTAACCATCTAAATTTAAGGAAAACATTAATTATTTTAAATCTTTCATTCTACCATTTACATTTTCATTCGTAAAAAATAGGAGATATAATAATAACTTTTTGACTGCATTACTCAACTTAAAATTCATAATGAAGCTCATTTGATAATTACCCCATGTTCATTTCATCCTTTGATTTTAACCAAACTATATCAAACATATAAATTCAATTACGTCATCTAACAATTTACTGAGTCTGATGTTTTTGATTTTATTATTACTCACGTGACAGTATAACAAATTACCTCTACATCCTATTATAACCACGAGACATACAAACATACACTCTCTAAGTTTTGAATTTTAAAATGATGATATTGCCTTTGATTTGTAAATTAAAAATGAATAGATTCAACAATTTTGTTTAAGTATATATATATTTTTAGAATAATTCTCTTTTAAAAGTACGGACTAAATATATATTATATGGCTACAAAATGTTTAAACAACAAAGATTAGTAAAGAAACCTATATAAAAATCTCATCAGATATTTTGCATCACTAAATAATAGTAAATATAAAATTCGTTCAAAATTTATTGAGTTTACATAATATGAATAACAATGCATAAAATGTTAAAATATGAATATTATTAAATATACTTTTAAGTTTAAATATATTCAAACTATATAAATTCGATAAATCAATTTTAAAAATGTTTTTCTATATAATTATTTAAAGCCAAAATTTTGTATAACAAGTATGTACGAAAATTTAATATTTATTGATAAAACAAAAGTACTATAAATTTATATAACATAAAATGCCATAAATAAATATATTTAGTCCTTTTGTATATCATCCCCTAGTCTATATTTGAGAAGTGATTTGCCACATGTCTTCTCTACAATCGTTTTCACAAAAAAAATTGTGACATGACTATTAAGATTGATGACATGACATATGGTTAAATATGACATGAACAATTACATTTAATGCTAATATATATTTTTGGAAATCTTTTTAGAATATGGCAATTCCCTAGTATATACACAATTATGAAAACAAAATAAATATCCGTGCAAACAAGCTCTAGTTTTTATTATAGATAATCTACTTCTGCAAATATTCCTTTTTAATAATACGATTTCCTTTCTCGGTCAATAAATATGAGAAACGGACACACAGTCATTCTGTTTCGAAATAAAGAAATAAAATCATATCGAACTCCTGAAACTACCATATGACGAAGATCATGAAATACCAAAACTTTCCTAGTCCGATGCATATAATTCACTAGATAAACTTCAGATTTAATAAAAAAAATAATAACCAACAGGTGAAATGAGAAAGACATCCAAACTTTTTATCTTACGGTCCAAAATTTTGTAGGGAGATTGTGTTGAGAATGGGGTTACTGTTACGAGTCTCAAAAGAGGAAACTGATCCGTATCTTGAAAGTTCTTTTTTGGGTTATTTAGTGTGAGTACTGTATGAAAACGAGACCATAATGTTTGGCTACTCGATGAGGAAGAATATTAAACAAAGAGATATGATCACAATTACAAATGGTGATGAGTGGGAGAGTTCTGCCCTCAAGATAACTACTTGAATGGAATCTTTTTATAATCACCAAGAGGCAAGAGACAAAAGTAAAATTTAGAACTATAGCTAGGGCCTGTTATTAGATAACATAGATCACCATTAAAGAAAAGATGGATTAGGCACGACGATCGTTTAGATGACGCTCGGTCTATGTTTTTTGTTGTTTAAATTAAAACGTATGTCCGTCGATTCTTCAATTTATTTATTTATTTATTTATTTTTTAACAGGGATGTTCCGCAACCCGTAGACCCGTAGACACTTCCGTAGATTTCTGCAACCATAGGCCCGTAGTCACTTCCGTAGCTTTCCGCAATCCTTAGGCCCGTAGTCACCCCTGGCCCGAAACCAGCCGTTACTAATACTCATTACCCAAGGGTCCAGCACCAACGTCGCGCTTAAATTTAAACTTGGAGAGGGCGTAAAGCATTTCGTGGCCACAAGGGGTATTCGAATCTGGGTCCTTATCGGTGTTGGAACTGCCTCAAGACCACTAGCCCACCACCTTGTGGTTTTTCAAGTTATCATCTTTAATTAATATTTAGAAAGGTAAAGTTGATTTTGATTTATGGTATTGATAAAGGAAGTTAATCTTTCTTATAGCCAAACTCAAAAAATCTCTTGAAAAGTAGAGAGAGTTATGGCAGTTTTTTTTTTTTTCGGGTCAAAATGTTAAAAGTTATGGCAGGTTCTCATGGGTTGTTACCATCTATATTGTTGGGGCTAGCTTTTCAAGTATCCATTTCTTACATATGGAAAGAACGGAAAGAGAGATGGCATACACAGCTCACTAAGCCAGTGGGTTAGTTGGCAAAGATCATTGAGAAGACTATAAGATAAAGGACCATGTCCACTAAGTATTATGAGAAACTGAAGCTCAGGAGATTATTGCAATGTTGGTTTAGTGCTCACGGGAGACAGAATTAGTTCTCAGTTTTTTTTTTAAATTTTGTTTAGCTATTGGTTGTACATAAATATTATTATTTTTTCTGAAAATCAATAAATTTACATTTCAACAAAGAAAGAATCTCTTTGAATAAAATACATGTTTTACAACTTAACATTTAAATTATTAACCGTATTTTGTATATATTTTGTTAATATGATCAGGCTTGTTTGAAGTTTATGTCAAACGTGATCCGTTATCAAGTATGATATTACATGTTTTGAAATAAATGCCAATTTTGTCTGGATCTTTTTTAAAATATATATAATTAGAGTAGAACTTGTTTTGTGGAATTTCTCGTCAATCATGATGTTCGTGGACTTGATGTCTTTGTGAAAAACAGGAGGTGAAGCCACAGAGTGAAGGGTATGGCAGATCTCGGGCTATATCTTTAGCAATTCCATCTTTTAGTTCCCATGTTATCATCTGATCAGCACTTTCTTCTTGAAGACGTTGAAAGAGATTACCGTTGGATATGAACTCGTATACTAACAATGGCACCTCTGTCTCTAAACAGCAACCAAGAACTCTTATGATGTTCCGGTGGTTTAACTGAGACAGGATGATCAGTTAATTTATAAACTCCCCAACTCTGTCTTCCTCCAAAGACAGTTCTTATCTGCTACATTCTTCCGTCAGCTAACATTCCCTTAAACACAGTACTCCCTTGACCATCTCGATCGGCGAAGCACCCTCTCCCAGATTGAACCCTTCTGTCGCTTTCTCTAATTCTTCGGCCAAACACACTCCCTTGACCATCTTAACCATTGGTGCAGACTCTGCACCCTCCCCTTGTTATATTGCCATCAATGCTCTCTATTTTCACTTGGGCAGAAACGGGACGTAATTATTGCATTTAACCTCGTACCAATCACTATAGTAGCAACCGTTTCCGATTCCAAATGGAAACGTTATAGCAATCTTTCCACCACAGTTGCTTTGACAAGAACTTGAAACGGTGAGTTCTGCTGAAAAAGAATTTCTCTCTCTCTTTTGTTTTTATGTGTTTTATTTCTTTTCATATTCACTCTTCTTCTTCTTCGTGATATATATACATCATTGCAGGGGTTAGTGTCTAGTGAGATGTCCATACCTCTATTAGCATGCCCATATATCTACTCCACTTTAATGTACATGCATGATCCATGTTTAGTTCATCCACATGCTAGCCTTTTGAATTTCTTTAAGCTAGCTAGGTTTAGAGTTTGAAAACCGTTTAATTAGATTGATTTTGTAACTGCTCGTGACTTTTCAGTTTGGTGTATGATTATAGTACGAATTAACCACACGTAAAAATAACAATTCACAAACACTTTTTAATATTAAAATGCATATATATATGAGGAGAAATTATTGGGTTCACCCCCCTAGAGTGAACCTTTAGGTTCACCCAACCAATAGGATTTCATTATTTCATATTTAGTATCTTTTAAAAAAGGAAACAAAATATTGTCAAGTTTTATTATATTTTAAAATAAAAATAAAAATAAATAAAAAATAATAATAATTGCAAACAAAAACACGTTTAGAAAAATATACTTTTAATACCGTCAACCAATACTAAACCCTGAATTCTAAACCGTTGGGTAAACCCTAAACCCTTGGTAAATCCAAAACACTTGGATAAATTCTAAATCCTAGAGTTTAGGATTTATCCAAGGGTTTAGGGTTTACCCAAGGGTTAGGGTTTAGTATTTAGGGTTTAGGGTTTAGTTGATTGTGTTAAAAGTATATTTAAAAAAAAAATAAAAAAATTTAGGATTTATCCAAGGGTTTACCATGGGTTTAGGGTTTATGATTTAGGGTTTAGGATTTAGTGTTTTGTTGACGGTATTTTAAATATAAAATCTTTTTTTGCTCCTACTATTATTTTCTATTTATTTTTTATTTTAAAAACATAATAAAACTTGACAATATTTTGTTTCATTTTTTAAAAGATACTGAATATTAAATAATAAAATCATATTAGTTGGGTGAACCTAAAGGTTCACTCTAGGGGTGAACCCAAGTATTTCTCATATATGAGAGATAATCAATCTATTTCGAAGTAAAGAAGTAAATTCATACCTGTCTCTTGAAACTATACCATATGATGAAGATAATGAAATATCACGGTTTCTTTATTCGATGCATACACTTCAGCTGAAATAAGTAATAACCAAGTGAAATGAGAGTGGCAGATGAATGTAAGGAGAATGTGCTAAAAATGAGGATACCTTTTCTGTGTAGAGATACTTACGAGTCCCAAAGAGGAAATTGATCCGTATCTTAAAAGTTTTTTGGGGTTATTTAGTGTAGTATACTGTATGAAAGCGAGACCATGATGTTTGGCTATTCGATGAGCAAGAAGATAAAATAAAGAGACATGATCAGAGATACAATTTGGTGATGAGTGGGAGACTTGTGCCCTCAAGATAAACAAACTTGAATGGGAATCTTTTTACAGTCACCAAGAGACAAAAGTGAAAAATTAAACTATAGTTAGGGCCGACTATTGTCTGGATAATAACACTGATAGAAGAAACTGATTAGGCACGGCGACCGTTTAAATGACGCCCGATCAATAGCCGGTCTATGTTGGTATACAAGTGGTCAACAGCTAAACGGTCTATATATTTTATCCGATTAGTTGACGCATGTTTTTGTGGAAACCCTTGTGGTAAATTAGTTTGATCAATGTTTATTAATTACATTAGAAGATCTAAGTTGCAATTAAAAAAGACGAATTATGTAGAATTTTAGAGAGAAAAGGTTACAAGCAATCTTTAGCATGGCAAGTAGTTTTAGCATGGCAAGTAGTGGCAACTAGTATAGTCACAAATGTTTTTTTATAATTTGTAAAAGCATAACTAACGAGTATTAAAAAAATTGCTAACAATGCAAAATCTTTTAACAATACTAGTACTTGAGTAAAAAAATATTGGCAGCTCAACTTAAAACATTACTACAGCTTTCAGCATATCTGATTTCCAATCATATTTGCGTTTAGACCTCGATATTTTACCTAGACCCGAAAACCCAAACCAGAATTGATCTAAAAATATTCGATCTAAAATCAAACCAAAAATTTATAAGTATTTAGCGGTCCAAAATTCTTTTATCCAAAAAATTTGGAACCAAAAACAACTGATTCCGAAATAGATCCGAATTCAAAAAAATTGAAATAGACCCGACCCAGTAAGAGATGACTCATATCCGACTTTAAAATATAAATATTCAAAACTATGATCTTTTGTATTCTATTTTCTATATTTTAGTTTAAGATTTAGTTAAAATATATTTTTGTTAACAATTTTTGTTATTTTTTGTAATATAAAACTTTAAATGTAAAATTTAAAGTTAAAATTCTTTATTTTAACTATTAATAATTTATTTTAAATTATTTATTAATTCTTAAACATATTTCGAGATGGAGAGGAGGGAGGGGGGTTGGGTATTTGTGTCATATTCGGATCTTAAATATCTGAATTTGATCCGGATCTAATATAGATTTGAAAATTACTAAGTATTTTATAGATTTTTTAGTTATAGATTCTAACCGATCTGAACTTACCCAAAATTTTACATTTACTTATTGGATCCAAATGCTATGATCCAAAAGACCCGTTCGAAAACCGAGCAGAACCCTAAAACCCAGGTTTATTTGCGTTGATGTTTTTCCAGAAAGATGCTACATTTTTAAAGATAACCAATAGAAATATATGCGGATAAAATCAAAAGATAAACACAAATTTGATGATTAACAATAACAAGTACATGTACATCTAAATATGAGACTCTAAATATTGGATGGTTACCAACCGTTCCTTCTCATTTTTAGTTTTTATTATGAATTGTACTAATTAAGAAAAAAAGCTAACCCTTCTTTTGATTGAACGTTTATATGTTAAATTCGATAGTCCACCATCTCAATTTCGACTTATAACTTCTTCTGTTTCTCGAAAAGCGCACGGGAAGTGTAAAAGCTTACAGTGTATGAAAGAGAGATGAACAACAGTGAGAACTGAGAACTTGATTACACATTTATTACAGTATCACAATCCGTTGACTAACTATCATTTAAACTTTTATTATGAGCATTTTTATGCAATAATTAAAGAAACTAGAGCGCGATCATATCCAAGCAGGATTATTAAGAGGAGTGACAACAGCCTTGACCTGCAAGTAGTTGTTGAGACTATAAATACCTTTCTCTCGACCATTCCCGCTCATCTTGTAACCACCAAAGGGAATGGCTGCGTCAAAGACGTCGAAACAGTTAACCCAAACAGTGCCAGCTTTCAAAGCCCTCGACACCCTATTTGCAGTGTCCAGACTCTTTGTGAAAACCCCTGCGGCTAGCCCGTATCTCGTCTCGTTAGCCCTCCTTATCACCTCATCCACATCCCTTAAATCCAACACCCCTTAATTTAGTAACCGGTGTTGCACCAAAATATACTATGGTGTGATCAGCTCTACGTACCTGAACTTCAAGATCGATTGGACTGGTCCGAAAATCTCATCTTGAGCGATAAGCATATCGTCCTGTTTTTGATATCTCATAGTGACTTGGAATGAAACAACATTGAAGAGCTTTTTTATTTTATTTATTTGTTACCTTGACGTTAGAGAAGACTGTAGGTTGGATGAAGTAACCTTTGTTACCAATCTGATCACCACCACATTCAAGAGTAGCATTGCTTTCAACACCTGACCTTATGTACCTCATCACTTTCTCGAATTGCTTCGAATCAATCTACACAAAAAAAATTACAAAACCAATCAACAAAAAATAGACACAAAAAGATATAATAAATAAAACTCCTTATAATGCAATGGAATATGTGTATAACCTGAGGACCCTGTTCAATGCCTTTCTTGAAAGGATCACCAACCACACGTTTCAATGCGCGTGCCTTTGCTTTCTCAACAAACTCATCGTACACTTTCTCATGAACATATGTCCGAGACCCAGCGCAGCAACATTGCCCCTATACCAAAAAAAAAGTACATTACCTCAAGAACTAACTAATATATGTTCTACTATATTGACCAAACCTGGTTAAAGAAGAGAGCAAAGTGTGCAAGCTCTACAGCTTTATTGATATCTGCATCTTCGAATACGATGAATGGTGATTTCCCTCCAAGTTCTAGTGTCACTGGCTTGAGATTGCTGTTAGCAGCTAGACCCAGTACAACTTTGCCCGTATCAGTTGATCCTGTGAAAGCAAGCTGGAGGGAAAAAAGGAACAACGTCTCTTAAAGAAGTTAAAGAGCAAGTAAAAATAGATATCTCTACCTTGTCTACATCCATGTGACTCGCGAGGGAAGCACCTGCGGTTGGACCGAATCCAGAAACTATATTCAGAACACCTGGAGGAAGACCCGCCTTATCATACATTTTCAAGAAACATTGTTACAAGAAGGCTCTTTTAATAATGGAAAGTGATGAAGATTTATATATTATTACTTCAAGGAAAAGCTTGCCGACGTAGAAAGCAGTGAGAGGAGTTTGTTCAGCGGTTTTGAGGACAATGGTGTTACCACAAGCAAGAGCAGGACCAACTTTCCAAGCAAACATCAAAAGAGGAAAGTTCCATGGAATGATCTGTCCAGCAACTCCTATTGGTTCATGCAGTGTCTGGACATGATAGTTTCCATCAGCTGGAACTGTGAGCCCATGAATCTTATCCACCCATCCTACACCATCAAAGCAAAAAACCAAGAATGGTTCATTTTACAGAACTTAAACAAGAGAACAGAACAGCATAGAGTTCTATGTGTTATACCAGCATAGTAGCGAAACAATCTGGCGAGCATTGGAATCTCAGCTGTTTTGGATTGTTGATAAGTCTTCCCATTGTCCCATGTCTCAAGAGCAGCGAGCTCTTCGCTGTGTTTCTCAACCAAATCTGCGAATCTCAGCATTATCCTTGACCTCTCCTGAAAACGAAACCGAGATCAGACCAATATCACATTAAATTTCATTAACGTGCTCAAGAATATAACATACATAAGCAGTCATCTTAGGCCAAGGTCCTTCATCAAAGGCCTTCCTTGCAGCTTTCACCGCCCGGTTGATATCTTCAGCATCTCCTTCAGCTACATTTGCGATGACCTCCCCTGTGCGTGGATCAAGAGTTGGGAACGTCTTACCTAAACCCCCACCCCCAAAAATTCAAAAACCAACGATCAGTGCTCATGGAAACAGAACTTCAAGACTCAAACTTTGCCTTTTTTTTAATTCCTCTGTTTCCGAACAGAGCATTTTTTTTTGTAACACCTGAACAGAGCATTTATAAATTTTTTAAAAATGAAAACTTTACTAACCAGAAGCAGCGTCTACGAAGTTCCCATCGATTAGGAGCTGTGTGTAAGACACTTGAACCGAGGGGGTTATGATATCTTCAGCTGCAGAAGAGGTTCCAAATCTCCTTACGACCCTACTACTTCCATTACAACAGTTTCTCCCTGTATATGGTAATGTCTTAATACATCATAACCATAGATCAAGATATCAAATAATTAAAACTTTCGGTTCGTTTTGGTTAATCATAAACAATATACTTCATGATTAACTGAAACAGAGCATACTTGCATTTATTTATTACAGCAACAAAGTTCAAAACATGGAGATAATATCGGAGATTCACTGAATCAGAGATCATGGAAGAGGGGTTGTTGTGTGGGTTATATTACCTTGAGAACGGAAGAGAAAGGGAGAGGAAGCTGAAAAGGATCGAGATAGTAGAGAAGACACTCTACGAGCTGCCATGGATGTAAACTGCTTCTCTAACTTCAAAGTTCTTATCCTTTCATTTTCTTCCTCTTCAGTCTCTCTCTCTCTCTAATGAGGTTTATACTTTGATTTGAAGGAGGAATCCAACGGTCAAGATCTCCCGCGCACTCTCTAACACGTAGCTTAAGTTTTAACTCTTCAAGTGTGTGTGTTGCCGTCCATTGAATGGCATTGACTTGAACATGTTGTTCGTTTTCCAATAATTTTTTTTAAAAATTACTCAGAATAATAATAAGATATTGTAAATTAAGAAAATATAATATTTTTTCTTAAAATAGTTTTTAAAATTACTCAGAACAATTTTTTTTCCTTAAACATGGATCATTTTGAAATGGAAAGAGTATATAAAAATAGAAAAAAAATTCGTGGATAGTCATTTTTGATTTATTTTTACAAAAATAGTTTTTTAAGTAGGAAAATGACCAAAAAGTTTTATTAAAGGGTCAAATATGTATTTATACCCTTTGAATTAATTAATCTTAGACTTACAGTTTAGAATTAAGAGGTAAATTTTGGGGATGGAGTTTCTAATTTAAAAATAAAAACAAAAATTAAATTAAAAAAATTGAAATAAAAAGAGTTATTTTGATCATTTTAAAGCTATTTTGTGACAAAAACTTTAAAATGGCTATCTAAGAGAATTGCCATAAAATATCACCAAATTTATTTATAAACTAATTCAGTTCTTTTAATAATTATTAAAGATAATTTTAAGAAGTTAATTTTATAGTAATATTTGTTAATATTGTCACCAGCATTTTGGCTATAATCAATCATAATCTACTAAGTAAATTATTAATATAAAATCATTTTAAGAAAACAATATTTTACTTATATTTCATATATTTTACTTATATTTTATACAGTTTTACTTATATCTTATATAATTATTAAATGTTATATGTAAACATAATTTGTATTTGTTTGATAATTAATAATAGCAATACCAATGTTGAAAAGTTTTGTGTATTTATAGGATTTAATTCTGGTTAAGAGTTGTGTATTTTCATTATATATTAAGATGTGTCTTTTCATTACTTATTTCAAGAATTATGTATTAGTTAGTGTAGAGAATCATGTTTTACATTGTAAAAAAATTAGACATTTAAAACAGCTAAAGTGTTCTTCTATAATAAAGTTGTTTTTGAAATGATATGTCTATATCAAATATTTTTTTGAAAGTGTTAAGATGTCTTTTTATAATTAAACTGTTTTGAGATGATGTGTATATTCAAAATATATTTTTGTAATAGTATCATTTTAAAATAACTAGTTTTAAATTAAATAGTTGTGACTATATATATAAGTTTTAAATTAAATAGTTGTGACTATATATATATATATATATATATATATAAATATTATTTCAAAATAACTAGCTTTGCATTTAAGAGAGGTGACTATTTAAATTGAAAAGTTATGACTATTCATATAAATATCATTTCAAAATAACAACTTTTATATTGTAAGATGTGACTATTTAAATTGAAAAGTTGTGACTATTCATAAAAGTATCATTTCAAAATAATTACTTTTAAATTGAAAATATGTGACTATTCAAACAGATCTTTGAAAATCTATAAATAGTCTATGTATATGTTTTTGTCAAAGTAAAATTTAGATATATATATATATATATATATATATATATATAAAAATATAAAATATCACATATTTTTAATAAAATAATTCAGTTCTTTTAATAATTATTAAAGATAATTTTATGAAGTTAATTCTATGGTTATATTTGTTAATATTATTAACAACATTTTGACTATAATCAATCATAATTTACTAAGTAAAATTTAATATAAAATCATTTTAAGAATTATATTTTACTAATATTACATATACTTTTACTTATATTTTTATAGAATTTACTTATATTTTATATAATTATTAAAATGTTATATGTAAACAATATTTGTATTTGTTTGATGATAAATAATATTCGTAAAATATTGTTTATTAAACTTTTATTAATAGATATATTATAACTTTTCCGTACTATATGTCCTAAGCTATGTTTTGAGTGGCTTATCCTCCATATAGGCTCTGCTTCAACTACAGTTGGAACCATCAATATTTTTTCTTTCCTTCAACCTTTGATGCTGTTTGTAGTGGTTAGATCTTCCTTTTCTTTAAATGTCTGTGATAGTTTGCAATATTAATCTGCCGTAGTGATTTGCTCGATCCACTCTATGTTTCCCTCAAACTCATCTGGAAGTTGACCTTTCTTTACTGAACTGAGACCTCATCATATATACCAGCTAACTCAACCCTATTGATGTTCGCTTTGGAGTCTATCCCTTCATTAGAATGATTGCAGGAATCATAGTAGCCATTTTTATTAGTTTGGACTCTGGCTTGTATTCTCCACCATTTAGGCACTTTGTCTATTTTACTCTGATTATCAACTTGTTGCTTCACTTCCCCAAATCTGTTGATGATTATATGCTCTGTTTTGTTTTTTAATAACAGAGTAAAACTAGTTTGCAATATCACAATCTCAGATTATCAATATCACAATATTTTGATTATCAATATCAATATACCCTCTTAACGAAAAAAACTAACTTCATATGAGAATAATTGTATACTCCCTCCGTACCATTTTATGTGATGTTTAAGCATTTTTATTTTGTTTCATAATAAGTGATGTTCTCACATTTCTAGATAGAATTTAATGTCAATTGAAATTTGTAACTAACTACAAAATACTACATGTTTTTCTTATTGGTTAGACTGATTTTATTTAATGTGATTTTATATAACCAAGATAAATTGCATAAAATTTTGTATTTTTTAATATTTGAGTAAAAACCTTAAACACCACTTAAAATGGTACAGGGGAAGTAGTTTACAAGACAATGAAAATACTTTAAATAGATTTAAATAGAGTCGAAACAGTACAAAAAATAAGACAAAGAGTTGCGTCTCTAACATAAGATTTGCGTCTCTTCTTTCTCATGACTCTAGATGAATAGCTAACTGAATAGCATATTACTATTCTTAATACGTAAAAAATAAAGTACTTAGGAACTCAATTATTCGACCACCAAAATCCAGCAATGAGGCATTGTCTGTTCCTTGTGCTCTGCCAAGAAAAAGGGAAACATCAAAAGGTACTACAACTTTTTTTTAGTCAAAACATACAAGGATCAAACAATGGAGCAGTGTTGCGCTGAGTGACCAAGGCTTGCATAGCTTGGGTGAGCTGAGTGATCTGCTCTTGCATCTGTTCTAGGGTTCTTTGCTGGGTTTTGGCTTGCGTCTCTTTACATGTGCGCGGCATGATAGTTGTTTTTGTTCTGATACCGACCTAATGGCCGGTAAAAACAATAATTTAACTCAATATAGGGATTTCAAAGAAATCATTATATAGGGACCTGTAATTTGAAGAAATAAATTTAATCAAATCTTGTTCAAGGTTTCTTGAAAAAAAATGACCATAATAGAGTTCTTTTTATAGTACTCTTACACCGTCATTAAAGATCCATAACCTAATAGTAACAACTAAAGATTTAAAACCAAAGCAATATGTAAAAAGGAAATATAGAGAATAAGAAAATTAGTTTGAATCCGTTAGTTTGGAGTTTTTAGGATGCTGCTGCATCGTGACCCAACAGGACAGCTGACTTAAAGAACGTTTTTCCCCGTAAGCGAATCCCAAAAAAGCACACAAAGTTCCTAGTAGTAAACTTCCATATTAACAACACCATTTTACATTATCTCGTGTATAATCAGTCCTCTCTAATGAATCCTTCTGTCTAAACTTTACATTTCTACCTCATAAAAATCCTTCGTTTTCCCTCTCCTCCGTTGTCACTGATTCCATCGGCAAAAGAGGCTGTTGAGTTCTCAAAAATTGTAAGCCGAAAGAAGCATGACATGCTTATGTGTGTGAATCGTTAAGCTTTTAAGATCATATCAAGGAATATGAAAAACAATATGACTCAGATATTTACGCGTTTTAGCTGTGAGTAGATATCATTAGCTTGTAGCTCTCTTTTGTGCATAATATTCTTGCAAGCTCTTTCGTCGGCTTTCATTAACGAGTCTCTTAATCTCTTCACATCAGCAAGTTTCACAGGCTTCAATAAGAAATCTTCAGCACCTTCTTCAAGACATCTGAATCAAAAAATAATCCGCAGAGAGAATCAAATATTAGTGATCTACTCCATAAATTTGATAGCTTTGGATCCAGAAAATGGCCAACTCATTACTAATAAGCAATTATATATTATTCGACTTAATTGTTGGTAATGATTGTTCCTTGGTAATAAGCTAAAGCCATGTGACTACCACTAGAATGTGATTAATAACGACACTACCAAATAAGTATTATGCATTATGCAAACGAATTAAAAGCATAAATTATAACTTTTGGGGTTATAACACATCACCGGCAAAAGAATCAAATCTCACGAGAAGATTTTGCTTAACTTATTATTATGGATTATTCTTTTCTTATTTTGTCGCCACCAGGCAGACTAAAGTTACACCAAATCTTAGCTTAATCCCCTATATATTAAAAGAAATGCATTTGTCTTAAATGCTTTCACATTAGACTTGACACGTGGCGGCTTGAGAAGAGTTTGAGATGAAAGACGGTGACGTGGCGAGTTTTTAGAACTTTTCAAAACTTTTATTCTTCATAGTTTCCTAATTTAGAAAATTTATGAGACGACAAAAAAAAATTGAAAAACACGTCATATGTTTGAGGAATTGGCTCTGTTTGAGGAATTGAAAAAGACGTCAAGACAGAAGGAGGAGAAGAGTAACTTAGAGCACCAAAGGTTTGAGGAACGATTTATATATTTTGAAAACTGGAGAATTCAACATCGTCACACAAATATAATATATCGGAAGCGTGTTGTGGAAGTTCTGGAGACATACTGTTTATATTCTATAAAGACAAAACACAACACGAAATACCAATAAGATCGGAAGCGTGGTTGCGGAAGTTCTGGAGACAGACTCTTTATATGTTATAAAGACAGAACACAACACGAAACACCAATAAGGACAATCAAAGGAGGGGAAGTGAAGACCGAAGGAGCAAAAGTGAAGACAGAAGGAGAAGAAGTGTAACTTCTAGAAAACAGGCATGAGGAATTGGACATGATCAGACATGTTTGATTGGAGAATTATTGCAGAGGGTCTATACCGTTGAACGGTGTAGAACGAAAGCATCGTGTTGCCATTGTTGATCCTCTACAATTCTATAAATCAACCCTGTCCATTGTTGAACCTCTAGAAGTACGTTTAGTCATGGAAGTACGTTTATGTTAATCGTTGATTTCGGTCTGTTCTAGATACATATTTGGTGCATGGACGTGTTTTTTATCAGTTATAATAAAAATTGACGTGTTTGTTAATTCTTGGAAGTCAAGTTTTTTTATTGTTACACATGCACGTAGCTGTTTTCACTCAATAGGTAATGATAATGACGATGTAGTGATAAAACTATAGATATTTTAGGATGATGTAGTTAATCCTATTAAACCAACTCTGACGATAACTAACCCAATCCAAATTAAACCAGAAAAAAACGAGACTTGATGTAATATTTAATGGTTGTATGACATTCGCAAGGTAAATTAATGAGCCGTGTATAGAAAATATTCGCGTATATATGTTATGATAATATATATATATATATATATATATATATATATATATATAACTTTGAGTGAACGGCAAGGTGAGAATATATGTTATTAATGTCTATTTACCCGTCATATATGGACTGTAGAATTAGGTTTAAAAACTTATATAAGTCTCCTTTCACCTATTCATATTATTGCATCTATACACTCGAAAACACGTCAATTTTTATAGATTCTACTATAATGGCTGCGGTAACTGCTGTCTGTGATTTGAAACCATTCAAGTCCATGTGGAAGAGTAGAGTTAAGATCATACGTTTGTGGAGATCATATGTTTGTGGAGATAGTACTCTGCTGGTGGTGGTCTGACTATCGAGATGGTTCTAAAAAAATTATACTTAAAAAAAAAAATTGGGATCATACGTTTATGGCAGCTTGAGACTTTGTGTTTTCATATTTAAAAAAATTTGTATGCTAATTTTTTCTATTATTGTTATAAATTTTTGTAGGGTGTTAAGATCAATGCTTCCATTAAAAATGATTTGGTGAATCAGTTTGAATTGTTTCTTTGACAAGACAGTTCGAAGATTCTCATCAACTTCTCACTCAGCCCTTCATGATGTTCATACCAAACAGCCATACATCCATACGAACTTGAATTTCTCTCGACAACATGTGTGAGTTTTCGTTTTCTCTCTCCAAGACTGAATATTTAATTTGAATATTTGAGGGTACCGTATATTTTTTTTTGTCAACTTAGAGGGTACCGTATATAATGTATTCTTATGATATGTTGCATAAATGTAGATGTTATCGGTCAGATTGTTGAGGTTAGTTCTCTTGAAATTGTTTCCGTGATTGGAAAAAACACTGCAAAAATTTCATGTGAGCTGCATAAAATACATGTATATATATATATATATATATATAAATATAAATATCTACAAAATTAAATATTCACCGGAAGTGACGAGTCTAAATATATAAGAATATCAATAATTGTATTTTAATAGTTTATTTGACTTTTAACCAAATTATAATGAAATATTTTTTATGAATTTATTTATGTCGTTAACAATTCTTTGGATTTGATATAACATAAAACCAAAATAGTACTTTTAGTCATTGGGTTATCACCATAAAATCAAAAACCTCAATTTGACCCAACAAAAAATATGATGTAAAATACAGTTATCTAATTAGACGACATTATAATCCGAAACAACCAATCCAAAACAATCTAATATCCAAACAAAAATAGATTTGATGTATTTATATCTTTAAAACTACAACAAAATTAATCATCTCATCCTGCGCAAGGCGCATGTCTTATCCTAGTCAAATATAAAACCACCACCATAGTTACCCACGATGCTTCATAGAATAATATCATATTTTATATCATACAAAAATGATATCATCTGTACAATTTAATTTGGTCAAAATACATATCGGTTAAATAGTGTGATTAACTTAAAAGTTTCCATAAACAAAACCTTTTTAATCACCAAATCTCTTGAAGTAGTAAATGCGAATAAGAAACCTAAGAAAATTACTATAAGTGGTAAAGCATAATCTTGCGTCATTTTGAATTTAAACAAGGAGTAAGGATCGTGATCAGGAAAACAGAACATACCTATCAATACGTGGCAATATATTCTCTGACGACATAATCACAACGGGTATTTCTCTGAAAGCTGCTGATTCCTATAAAAAAATCAATATCAATAAGCACAGATTAGATAAAACTTTCATTTTATTTTTCAAATCGATCAGAAAAAAGGATGGGCAAACTTACTTTAATCTTTTTCATTAGTTCATATCCAGTCATGCCAGGCATAGAGTAATCCGTCATTATCATATTAATCTTCAGATCCTGGAAATATTAGTTCAAATAAAAAATCTTAAATACCAAACTTTGAATGGATTCTCAACAGTCAACACTAAGGATAATTATATATTAAGATTATATTACCTTAAATCCAACAGAACTATGGTTTCCATCTAATCCAAGGTATTGCAAAGCTCTTGTCGGGCTATCGACAACAGTAACTGAGAAATTTCAAAATGTAATAAAAACTGTCAGATTACGAAAATTTACAAAACGAAAACGATAAACCGAAACTTCTTCGAGTTTACCTTTACAAGACGACACTCTGAGCAACCGCTCAATGAATTTCCTATCAACGATGCTATCATCTACGGCAAGAACATGAAGAAGCTCAGGTGATCCTAAGGAAGAAGTTTCGTTGGACATGTCCAACTTTTCTGGACGCATAACCTCCGCCATATCAATCAAAGAATCTGCTTATGATCTGACAAGAAAGTACTAAGTGAGAGATTTGATTTTGCAAAGGCAATGAAAGAATAGGGATTTATAAGGAAGAGTGAGAGGGAAGGAGAGATTCTGAGAGATCTTTGCATATCTGTGGGATTTTGCCTGTCCATGGCGTATGAATATTATTTGTTTATTCTGTTTTCAAAAAGTCATAATATTCAAACTTGGCAAATTCAGATATAAATAGTAAAGTTTTTTGAGGAAAAAAATCAAAGTGGTGGAGATTTTATATTATTTTCCTTGAAGAAGAGTCAAATAGAGCTGAGTGGAAGAAAAAAAAGAAGATCAAACTGGAAATCGTATCTTGACAATCTCTCGATGATTATTCAAAATCGTTGAAATTTTATTTGTATTTGTACATTTCCCATCATTTTCGTATTTTTTCTTAAGTTTTCCATTTAGGAATTTACTAAAATAGAACATGTAATATTCGATAAAATGAAAAACAAATCGTGCAATATAGAAAACTTATAAAGCAAAGAAGAAATCATTTTAGGCCGTTGCCATTGAGTTTGAATGCAAGTTGTCCAGACTTTTTGCTGCATATGTTCTGCTAAAATTATTTTTTGAGGGTTTATTGTTTTGGTAAAATTTTGAGGATTTATTAATAGATTGATAATTTGCACTGATTTTAAAGACATTCATAACTGTTTCTTAATTAATCAACAACTAGATTTTGACCCGCGCTTAGAAAGCGCGGATTTATTTTTGAAATTAAGTATATATTTTTAAAATGAATTTCTACGCAAGATAGTATATAGGTCTAATTGTATTTATGGAAAATCTAATCGTACGAAAAAATCAACATTGAACTAAATTTCATTATAACCGAGTAGATTCTATATTTTTAAAACCAAAAAACTGAAACTGAACTGAAAACCAAATTTACCAGATTTTTTAAATACAAATTATATATCTACAAATATTAATTACATTTATTTAAATCTTTTTAGTGGGGAAATATATATGGTTTATAGACGAATTAAAATATAAGTATTGTTTTCATATTTGGACCTAGGGTCTAACCGATAAACTTGTTGATCTTATATAATCCAAACTGATTCAAATTTTTCATGTCGCATTTTATCAGAGATTGTACCAACTGATATGCTTCTATAAAATTTAGATTTAATAAAAATCTATTAATAAAAATTTGATAAAACTTTTTTAAAAAGTGATTTAGGGCCTAATAACTAATAATTACGGATCCGGCCCTATAGATGAACAAAGTATTATTTTTATTTAATTTTTCCGAAGTTGATCATTGATTTGAAAACAGTGTATATAAAAATTAGTTGATACTTTTTAACTATGATTGTAGGTGATAATAAGAACACAGTGGCAATGGTTGAACAAATATAAAACACAAACTTAGATTTGAAGTATTAATAGTCATAGAATTAAAAGAAATATAGAAAATATGGTTCATTATAAATGTGCTGTATAACTTAAAGGATTGGCATAACTTCTTAATTTTATTATGGTAGTGAATACATAACAAAACAAAGAAAATGTAACTTTATTCGTAACAAACAATAAAAAAGAAAAGAAAGAATATTCACATCAAACTAAATCAAGGGAAATGGATCCCACATATTTCATTTTATTCAATTGATATAGAATTGGTTTGTTATAATTATATGTAAGACCATTAATTAATTACTATAATGCCATTAATGAAAGAGTCCAACAACCTTGCATTGATAGATTTTTTCAGAATATTTCTCTTTTAATAGTATAGATAAAATAATTTAGTTAACATGGTTAAATGTTAATCCATTTGGTTAGTGGTTTTCTAATTTGAATTCAAATTTGACCTTGTTCGATTATGTGGTTTTAGAATTGAAAATTTAATATAAATTAAAAATATGGATCCGGATATCCAAACATGAAAATCAAAATATTTGGATCCATTTGATTTTAATGCATTTGAGATTTTAGTATCCGGATCAGCGGATCCAGATTCAGACACTCTAGACATTTTATTTTCGGAACGGATTCAGAACAAATCTCAGATTATATAGGATAATAAGTTCCACTTCTAGTTTGAACATGGATCTACAAACAATAAAGGAAGTACCAAATATATTTTTTGGGGGAAAAGGAGAGGGGTTTGAATTTAACTCAGGTTTTTTAATATACGAATCAAATCCAAATTATTTCTTATTTGGTTCCGTTTTGGGTTTTCTAAAAGATAGAAAACTGATACGAACCTAACATTATCAAACCGAGTCAATAAATGTTTGATTTATAAACATGTCCTAAACATCTCAATCCAAATAATTCGAACAATGTCATGGCTCTAAACTGAAAACCCAAATGTGCAATGTTAGTTTGTTCACTGAGTTGATTGGTTGAATATGGAAAAGCAGTCATTGATAAATTTAAAATTAGTCGTCAATCTAGCGTAATCAGTGCATCTAACTACAAGTCTATAACCAAACATTGTTTTGTATATCATTAAGAAATAACTAAAAATTTAGGAAAATTTGCAAGTACATGGTATTTTATTGACAATACAATCATGTAAAATGCCAAAATAAGATAAAACTAATGCTAGTATAATCTTAAAAAAAATATAGAATAGTATTGGAAATTTCAAAAGTAAGTTGAGTCTAAAATCAAATTATGGTCATCGTCTGAAGAAAATCAAATTAACCGATTTTTCAAAAACAAAAATAAAATCACACAACTCAAAATTGCCAAAATTAAGCATAACTGTTTCCAAATACTCCCTCTGTTTCTGAATAAGTGTCGTTTTAGAGTTGTGCATACGAATTAAGAAATTATTAAATTTTGCATATTTTCCATACAAAAACATCATTGCCCATACATCTCAACCAATAGAAAAATAAAATACAGAATAAAGTTAATAAATTCTGCATTGAAATACTAAAACGACACTTATTTTAAAAATTTTCTCTACAACGACACTTATTGAGAAACGGAGGGAGTAGTAGATAGATGAGAATCATCAATCGTATCTTGCAACTTGCCCCAATTTCAAATGAAAAATTTATACTATGAGACAGTTTCAAGTTTTTAATTACAAGATGGAGCATTTAGTGCTATTAAGGCAGTTTTTTGTAACAGCTTCCCACTTATCATAACTAGATGGTCACCACATAACTAAAAGCATTAACACTTTGACTAACTAAATCTAGTGTTTTAGCGGGAACTTCTCTCCACCCCTCATCTTTATTTTTTTGGACGGTGTAGATTTTTTCTGAATTTTTTGACAAGATTATATCTACCAATTCACAACCATCCGATTACATCATCCATCTCACCAACTGATGGTCCAGATTTTCTGAATTTTACCATCTCACAGTTCCTTTTCAATTTTTTTTTATCTTTTTCATTTTAACAAAAAAAAGAAAAAACCAAATTTCAGAAAAACTTCATATTCCTCGGACATTTTGCTGCAAAAAATAAGTTTGTTCTGCTTATCATTTCTTTCATCTTCTCAAACCCTCCTTTAAACTATTTTTTCCAATTCATTTCGCAAGTTATAATGTTGGACCATTGCATGGTCATTCCTGGAGAATTGACCTCTGTCGGCTCGTTTTAGGAGTTTTTGATCGACAAGAAGAAGACGACACGTATTGCTCCTGTCCGCGCGGGCATACATACGTGTATACATTAGTCCCCATGTTCCACAGCGTCCACAATGTACATTCACGCCTTTGCCCGTATGTACACTATATGACGGTGTCCGTTTGTACAGTAACGTCTGATGTCCATGCATAAACGATTATCTATGTATTTCAATGAACATGCATGTTGTGTACATGTGTACAGTTAAGGCCTATGCCCATGTACACCTTAGTGTCCATCGGCCACAGCGTGTACAATGTATATTCATGTCTGTGTCCATGTATACATAACTGGGCGTCCAAATGTACTATGAGTCATTTACAAAGGTTGTACCCACGTGTATACATTAGTTCCCATGTTCCCACATGTATAAACGATTATCTATGTACAACAAATGTTCAATGAACATGCATGTTGTGTACATGTGTACAGTTAAGGCTTATGCCCATGTACACCTTAGTGTCCATCGGCCACAGCGTGTACAATGTATATTCCTGTCTGTGTCCATGTATACATAACTGGGCGTCCAAATATACTATGAGTCCTCTACAAAGATTGTACCCACGTGTATACATTAGTTCCCATGTTCCCATATGTATAAACGATTATCTATGTACAACAAATGTTCAATGAACATGCATGTTGTGTACATGTGTACAATTAAGGTCTATGCCCATGTACACCTTAGTGTCCATCGACCACAACGTGTACAATGTATATTCATGTCTGTGTCCATGTATACAGAACTGGGCGTCCAAGTGTACTATGAGTCCTCTACAAAGGCCTTACCCACGTGTATACATTAGTTCCCATGTTCCCACGTGTATACATTAGTTCCCATGAAGGCCTATCAGCATGTATACCTTAGTGTCCATCGGCCACAGTGTGTACAATGTACATTCCTCTCTGTGTCCATGTATACAGAACTGTGCGTTCAAATATACTTTGAATCATGTCCAAAGGCCGTACATATGTGTATACATTAGTTCTCCTGTTCCACAGCGTCCACGAACATGATGTACATAAAAACATGGAGTTAGTTTACTCAATATACTCGTGTACATGTTGTACATAAAAACAAAAATGAAACATGGAGTTTGTTTATTTTATCCGAATTAATCATAATCTAACAAGAACATGATGTACATCTCTAACTCTATCCGAAAGAATCAAAATTTAAATAATTAAGAAAATTAGACTTTACATTGAATTCTCCTATTGCATAAATTTTGTGTACACAAATTCACCATTTGAACATACAATGTTGAAACTTGTAAATCTATGTTACAAATTCATAAATGTCTAATTGAATGTTGCACCATGGTAAAATATATACGTCGATACTGGTAAACAAATGTACATATAGATATGTTCATTGTTGAGCTACTTATAATATTTCAAGATGTAATGGTTATAAAAAAATTCTACATTTGTAAAGCCACATTTGTTTATCTTTTTGAAATATCCACCATACATAGTTTCATGTGGACAACTATATTAGAATGTATATGTGTATAAGATATATTTGAATGTACAATCTTTTTGTTGATTAGCCATATCTTTTTATATATGTCCTCCTTACACGATGTTCCATCAGAGTGTACATGTGTACATTATCATCAAAGTGTACATGTGTACACTATGTATCCAAAATAAAATTATACAAAAACTGAATGATTAAATGTGTAAAAAAATCAAAATTGATCACTGTTGCTCGAATTTCATTTTGTGCCCATGTACTGCTGCTCAGAAATGAACCAGTGACAATGAGGTGAGACTTTAGACAAAGATGACAGTGAAGCTTTATCTCTTACCTCTGATGTGGAAGAAGAAAAACGACGAAGAAGATGATGTTACTGGTAGTCACTCGTCGGATTCTTCCACCGCTGGTGGTTCTGCAAGTAAACAGAGAATTTTTTTTTCTACAAAAACACAATAAAACAAAAGAAATCAAAGAACTTACCGTATGTCTTGGGTTTTTTGCAACTTGCCTTGGAAACATCCTATGAACCACTCTGGTCCGTCACAAATAGCTTCTCTAATAACCTTTCTTTCACATTCGCAACCTATCTCTACAGAAAAATTCCAAAATACAGATACAAATTTCCTAAAGTTCTACTGAGATAAACACAAGAACCTTCACCGCCGTCCTTCTCTTTCCCACGCCGATTACGTCTCCATGGCATCTTTCTCCGAACAATTTACTGAGATTCTTTTTCGTTGGAATTTCCGTCCTTTCACTTCTTCTTCTTCGGTAAAAGTAAAGAAAACAAAATAAAAAAATTTTGACATCCGCTTTTTGTAAATTAAAGTATGTTAAGTCTCATTTTGGGCCCACCACTAATTTTTGAATTTCAAACGTGAAACCAAATAAAACCCATCTTAACTAAATCCTATGTCACCGGTTACGTTTTTTGAAGGTCAATTTGAGTCTTTTCACTCAAAAACTACTTCAGTAGTCGAAACTGTTCTATGTTGTAAATAAAAACTGTAAACCGGTTCTGGATGTAAATGATTCATTTCAAATCAGCCATTTGGCAATTGCTGTCATTTGCCTCGAAAAGTTATATGGACAGATGTCAATAATTCATTGGCTTCAAGCAGGACAACTCACTGCCAATCAGAAATTAGTTTTAGAATTGACAGAAAATATTTGTAATTTCTTACACTCTCCCGAAAAAGAAAAAACAGAAACGTAAAACCTAAAGTCAAAATAAAAAGGGCGTTGAGGGGAGAAGTCTCTTTACGTCTCTCAACAACATTCGCCGTCTTCCTTCCTCTAATCTCTCTCTCGATCGATTTCTTCTCCGCGATTCCAAATGTCGAGCCGTTGGTTGAGACCTGAGGTACTTACATTCATCTTTGATCAGGAGTCCTCCATCCATTGATTCTCTTTTGACTACGCCAAGTGTTAGATCTGGTATCGATTCTTCTAAGATCCGCCTCGTGTGTTTTTTTTTCTTTGCCCTGTTCAGGTGTATCCCTTGTTCGCGGCTACAGGAGCTGCGGTTGGGATCTGTGCGTTCTCGTTGATTAGGAACATCACCGGAAACCCTGAAGTCAGGTTTGTATCTCCTATTAACAGTTGTTGACTTATCTCTCGTAGATATTGCTATTTTGCAAAACGATGTCGTTTAGTCCAGATACTCTGTAAATGAAACAGAAAAGTGTCTTCATAGGGCTATGAACCAGTAATGCAGTTCTGTATAAGATTATACTTAATGTAATGAAATAAGTATAGCTAGCTATCTATTTAGACCAATTTTTTTTTTTTGAGCTTTTGGTTGTTAACATATCTTGCAATATTAGAATAGAGGTTGTGTTCTAAAAGTTGTGGTTTTTTTTTTTGGTTTTTTTCTGCAGATGTACCAAGGAGAACAGGGCTGCCGGAATATTGGATAACCATGCAGAGGGAGAGAAGTACAAGGAGAATTTCTTGAGGAAGTATGTTCGCGACAAGCGTCCAGAAATCATGCCTGGCCTCAACAAGTTCTTCACCGATCCTACTTACTGAACCTACCATTTTTCTCAAGACTTTCTTGTATTGTTTTCTGGAATATTGGGATTTTGATTGAATCTCTCTCAGTGTCTCTTAATAAAAATATCATTTGTCATGTTGCTACTTCATTTATGCTGGTGGCTTATGTTGTCGCTTTTAAGCAGAACTACAACTATCTGTATTGAACTGCTCTTTGGATACATAACTGGAGTTTACTTTGACAGGATCTCAAGTTTGTAAACTTAAGCTCTTACTGTAAAAATTTCATGACTTTCGCATTGTGCTCTATTAGACGAACCCCTAGGCCCTAGCCCCCTTCTGACTAAGGAGACGATCAATTATTCGAAGCAACAAGTAGTGTATGTTATGGACGCTTCTTAGATGTCAAAATGAACACGTAGAGAGAGAGAGAGCGCGAGAGGTCATGTCATTGACAAAATAAAAAGGCTCGTATTATGAAATCTCGTCACTCTATGTGTAAACTAAAGTGTTAACAGTGGAGAGAAAAAAAGTTGGGGTAAATAAACTTTCAGGATCACTGTAATCAAGTAGACAGGTGCAATATATTTCTGCTTCTTCAAACTTCTTGTGAGTTTTGAAATGTGTAGCAGGAAAAACCAAATCTCGGACATGTTTGGTCCTTCTAACCTTTCAGCATCCAACCTCTCAGAATCCTTCTCGAAGTAAAGTAGCTTCTGGTGAAGCTTTGCTAGCTGGTTAAGAACTATGCCGTCCGTGTCAGTACAGTTAACAGCTCTTTTGTAACACTTAAGTGGCTTCCCCAAGCATGTAGCTGTTCGGTTTGATAACGTTTAGCCATGGTTATCTACAACCTAGATTTGTTTGGAAGAAAGAATATGGCTTTGCGAAAATAGTGAAGCCCATACAAAGGCATCCCCATCAGGCCATCACTACAGCTGTCATGTCAATTGGTGTCCCCGCCTCTGGGCAAACCCAATCCAATTTATTATGGATGTGCTACCGAAACGTCCAATTAGAAAATGAGCCTAAACCAAATAGACAATAAACATGCCCAAAACTAAAAAAAAAACCAAATAAACAATAAACATGCCCAAAACTAAAAAAAAAAATTGGATAATTTTTTTAAAGTTTCTGTCACAAAATAGTCTCCAAAACAAAAACAAAAAATTAGATAATTTTTTGTCACAAAATAGCCTCCAAAAACAAAATAACCAAATTAGATTTTATTTTAAGTTAAATATGCATTTATAACCATTGGGTTAACTAATCTAAAACTTAAGGTTTAGAGTTAAGAAGTTGATTTTTGGATGGAGTTTCAAATTTCAAAAAAATAAAAAGTAAATATTAAAATTTTCAAAACAAAAAAGGATTACGTTTGTCGTTTTATTTTTTGAAAGTTTTTTTCTATGACAAAAACTTAAAAAGACTATTTGAGAGAATTTCCTTTCAAAAAAGGTTTTGTTAATTTGAGTAATTTTTTATTTTGAAGAAAACAAAATATACATTTTTTGATGGAAAACAGTTTTATAAAATATTTAATTTCATTTGACGGTTTCACGGTTTTTATGGAAACATATAAATTTAATTTTACAGAAAATTATAATTTTAATGTTTTAGCAGTAAAATACAAATTTACTGTTTTGATGGAAAAATCTAGTTTTGTGGTTTTGGCGGTAAAATATAAATTTACGGTTTTTTGCTGGAAACACACGAATTCATGGTTTTGACGAAAAAACATAATTTTACAGTATGGCGAAAAACATAAATTTATGATTCTGACATGATAATTAGTTTTACGTTTTTGGCAAAAAAACATAAATTTAATGTTTTGACGAGAAAAAATAATAATACAATTTTGACAGAAGTAAATTTTTATGATTGTGAAGAAAACATAGTTTTACGATTTTGGTGGTATAACATAGTTTATAGTTTTCGTAAGAAAGCACAAATTAACCACTTTGATTAAAAAGTGGTTATAGGTTTTAAAAAGAAAACTTCCTTTTCAGGTTTTGACAGGAAAATATAATATCTCAGTTTTAATGTGAAAATCATAAATTAATTAAAAATTAATTATAAATATTATTAGATGTCTGTGGACCTATTCATTTAAACATGATTTTTATTGGACTTGGACATTTTCAGACATTGTCATATATATACCGACGCTCAAAAGGTACTAAGGCATTGTGTGCTCACTCATAGATAAAATGCCCACCAAAGCTAAAATATATTATATGGAAAATATTTTAGGTTGTTTACCAGCAAGGAAGAATTTACGGAGTAGAGGGATAAAATGTGACACACTTTGTGAGAGTTGTGGAGTAGAGGAAGATATGGTTAATCACATATTATTTGAAGGTCTTCCAGCCATGCAGGGTTGCGCCTTATCCCACATCCCAACTTCACCATAATTTTTTTGGTGCATTCGGATTTTGAAAATATGCATAATTTGTTTTGGAGAATTGCACATTACAAAGAAAATGATAAATTCATTTGATTTTTTGGTATTTCTGGAAAAGGTGAAACGACAATATTTTAATGGATCTTAAAAAGAATTCTGGATCCTTAAAAATTCATACGGTCCTAAGTAGAGAGAGAGAGAGTGTACGTTCATATTGAGAGAGGTATTTTGGACAAGGAAAGGCGCTGTGGCATTGCCATGCAGCCAGTATCCCCGTTTACGAACCCCTTCCGCTAACTGGGATAGTTCCAAAAGCATGCGTATAATACGAACGTACCCTCCTTCTTCTCACAAGGTCTTTCATTGTTCGAAATATCTTTCTCACACTTTGGTTCCGCATTCTCCAGTTAGAATATCCTGAAAATTTGCACATATTTATTAGTAAAGAATGGGAGTGTATCAACATCAACAGAAAAACTGGTGTTCGATTACCTCTTTGTAGAAAGTAAAATCTGTACTATAGAAGAATTGACTGCAACTATGACAAGCTACCGTGCAACAGCTCTCTGAAGAGCTGCTTCGCTGTTTGTAGGTACTCGTCTGACCGAGCTGTATATGGATACATGGTTTGGGTAGTGATCCCTTTCTCCATAATAAATTTGAACACGAAACTCTTCTCACCTGATGTAGAGTTATTGAGCTCCGAGGTACAGTCCAACAGGTATTATTCGGACAACAATATCAAGAGTTTTGTCCGAATGAAGTTTAACGCTTCAACAGTGGTCACCATTAAGGCCAATTTAGAGGGCAAGCCATCCAACCACCGATTAGGACATCTATCTTATTAAAACAGGAACATTACAACTTCTTCTAGGTAGAATTTTAAAGGTGGACTTCATATATTTAAATTAAATGACTCATTTTTTATATATAATACGTACCATAGTCTAACTTTGCATTGATGTATTTCTTTAAATACAGTTCTTTTTTTTGTCCATATTCCATATATAACTTTTTACATTTATTACATGTCGATTTAAATAAAATATATACTAAGAATACTAAAAATATTAATCGTTCTATAATTACCCCATACAATTCATTTTAAATTGATCAGTATATTTTCATTGGTCATATTGATTTTATTGGTGCGAATAACATTAGGTAGATAAGTCATAGACACATACATAAAGATATGACTATTTTTATAACTACGTTGTGCTTAATCTACTTTCTAAAACAAATAACACATAGCTTCATATATTGTATAGAATATAATAATATTGTATAGTATTATACTTATACAATAATACTAAAAACAAACCAAACTAAAATATAATGTACATCGAAAATGCTTTGAACCATTACACACCAAATATATTAGACCTCAGAGATAAAATTCACTTTAAAATTAAGTAATAATTATTTTAAAAAATAAAATTTCGTCATGTACAAAAAAAATAAGTTTTATATAAAATTGTGTGTTACAATAAAAAGACACAACTCGCGTTTGCAAAATGTTATTTTTACATACGGAAGACAGTTTTGATATTGTTCTTTAAACACAAAATTGAATTATACAAACTCGATACTACAAAAAACTAAACAATATAGAATACATTTTAAAAATAAAATCCGTGCGGGTGCGCATATGTTTATATAATATATAAATATATTATGTTACACATATTTTCATATAAATAATACCCCAATGTAAGTTTTGTATGATAAATGTTGAAAATACAAAATATATAGCACTATATATTTTAAATAATATAGAAAAATCTACTTTACGTTATCATAAAATTTAAAAATCAAATTTAGTAATTAAGCACATTGTTTATTTAAATATATTAGTACACATTGTTATTTATTAAAATTTTGTATTAATACACATTGCGATCATGTATAACATTTAGTAAAAACAAAGATAAAAAAAATTGACTCCCGCTCGGTCGAGCGGGTGATGATCTAGTTCAAATTAAAGAAGCATATTTCTGAAAAAAAATATTAGTATTCATAATTATGCAAAGTTTTTTAGATAAATATTACTTGTTGATAAAATTATATAAACAGAACTAATTTTTTATAAATATTATTGTTATTATTAAATAAAAACTAAATATGCTTCCATATAAACTTTAACAAAACTAAAAAATATAAGTAAAAATTAATAAAATATAAGTAAAATTTATATAAAATTTAAGTAAAATATTATTTTTGAAATGTGAGATTTGTATTAACAATTGATTTTAGTAAATTATAAATGATTATGGTGAAATTGTTGGTGATAACATTAACAAATATTACTATACAATTAATTTTATAATATCTTTAATAACTATTAATGCAGTTGAATTAGTTAAAAATTAATGTGATATTCATAAATGATTATTAGGAAAAATATAAAAATATGTTGTTAAAATTTTGTTTTAGGGTATTTAAACATGTTAGATCCTATGGCAAATGCCCAACAACTTCCTGCAGAGAAGTATAAGATCTCAAATTATAGACTATTTTAATTATCAGTAGTACTAATATAATTTGCCTCATATAGATAGTTCTAGATCTGGTCCAAGAAGCACTACTGTAGGGAAGTTATTGAAACCGTTGAATTCTGATCTCATATATGTATCAATACTTATACGAATCTCATAAGCATACCGCAGCTGTTTTTGTTTTTTGACGTCGGTTACAGCGCCTTGTTTTCTCCAGTCCACGGAATCAGGAGTCTTCACATCAGTAACGTCGTCGTCGATGATCATCGTTTCCTCATCAGAAGATATGCATGTTTGCATATTAACGGCCTCGATCTGTGTTAGATTGGCGAAAAGATTGAGCGTGAGAGAGTAGTGTATTTTTCTTAATTTTGTCTGACAATAATAGGGGATTCACGTATTTTCCGGTTCGTAAATTTACGTTAAGCTAAACTGAAAGTTATTGGTAAAAGAAAATTTACAAACGGAGAAAAATAAAAACCGACAATTCCGATCAGAACCGTAAACGGAACAGCTTGACCACATTTGAAAAGCACTCCCAAGCAAAAAGAAAAAACAAGTGAATTCAAATTGGTTTTTCATAGAGCTGCTTGAGTTGTATCTTTGGATGTGCGTCTACTGTTTAGGCTAGGATCGTCTCCTCCCTTGACGAGGCTACAAAATTACTGCTTGTAGATGCCCACAACACATCAATAATGAGAAGTAATTGTCCTCGTCTTGCGACTTTTAGACCCTTATGTTGCACACTCACTTGAGATATATGCTGATGAATGAGTGTTGAAACGTTGGTATCTTTTCTGCAGCAAAAGTGAGGCTGAGGCGGCTTTATGATATTGCGAATGTCTTGTCATCATTGAATCTCATTGAGAAGGTAAACTAAAACTATATACATGAACCATCTAAACTATGATCTGTAGATGTAAACTAGTCTAACCATCTATTCTCTCTGGTGACAGGCTCACACATTAGATTCTAGAAAACCAGCTTTCAAATGGTTAGAATACAACGGTGGGCCTACTTTCACATTCAGCAGCGATTTGATGCAAGCCGAAACCAAGGAAAGAGTTTTCGGAACTGATCTCAGAAACGTCAATGTCAATAGAACTAAAACCAAAGAAAATGTTACAGAGGAGGCTGTAGATGACAAAAACATGCAGTGGCAGAGTTATTATGACAAGAGCATTGATGTTCATGTATCAAGACATGGTCCAAGAGGTTATGAGTTTGGTCCTTTCGCACCAGTCACTGGTACATATCCACACAATCTGCAGGTATCTGATATTAAAATGCAGATTGCACAACCACTGTGCTTTTGAAGTCACAGTAGGCTGTGTAGAAATTTTTCGCTTTGATTTCTGATGCCAGTTGTATGCAACTTATGACAAACACAATAATAATATCTGTTACAGAAAGATCTCTTGCTTATCTTGGTATAAACCCAATTATTATATCTTTCAAGGAAACATTAGGAAGTATAGTGTTTTTGACTCAAAGCTTGGAAGGAGGTTTGTACCATCCCCATGGTTCATTAGAGATATACTGTGTCACCTGCTTCACACTCAAGTAGTTCTCAAGTCCCCTGTAATAAAGCAAATATGTTTCAATTCAACACCAAATACCAAAACAATAAAGCAAATATTGTTTCAATTCAATATCAACGACGAACAAATTGGTCAATTTTTGGGACTTAAAAGGTCAAGTTACCATGGACGAATCAATCTGTTGGAGATTCTTTTTATGGTTTTGGTAAATATATTTGTAGGTATACTAATAATAAAGAAACTTACCATTCTCCTAGTTCACGGCCAAAACCACTGCGTTTGGTTCCACCCCATGGAGCCTGACAGAAACATGGCTGAGAGCAGTTGACCCACACAATACCCGCCTCGAATGCCTGAAAACACAATGTTCACGATTCAAAACTGAAGAGATGAAATCTAATCATTAGATGCGTGCAGTTACTCTTTTTTTCTACTAATAGTAAATTAGATACCTTACTAACGCGATCACACCTCTCCAGATCATTTGATAATACAGCGCCTGCTAATCCATATCTGCACATACAGTAAAGTCGGGCATACAATGTTATACATTTATCAGTGGAGTTTCTTGTTCATGAGAAGAAGAAAAAAACTTAAACTCACTGGGAGTCATTTGCCAGCTGTATTGCCTCATCCTCAGTGGAGAATGTTTTAACACAGAGAACAGGACCAAAAACTTCGTCTCTCCAGATTTCCATTGAAGTAGTCACATTTGATATTATAGCAGGTTCAACAAAATACCCCTTCTTCAGATGCTGCAGAAATAAACAAACCAAATTTTAACTGCTAATAGTATCTTAAACATACAGCCCAGGCTTGTCTAGATCTTTCATGTACCTCAGGACGAGCTCCTCCGCAGAGGACAGTTGCACCTTCCTTCCTAGCGTTTGATACAAACTTCACTACTCTCTCGTACTGCACGAGTTTAAGATGTATGACTTAGCTAAAAGTCGTTCTTGAGTCTTGACTACCCCAATTGATAGATAAGAAGGTTTCGAGGGGAATGAAGTTCTAGTTCTTGAGAATATCAATTTGCGTTTAGTTATATTACCTGTCCTTTGCTGACAACAGGACCAAGCCTACAGCCTTCTTCAAAAGGATCTGAAATCTTAATGTTCTTTGTCCACTTTACCAACTTGCGCAAAAATTCGTCAGCAATCTTTTCCTGGCATTTCATAAGAATTTTCTTTTCATCAAAACAACATTACTAGACGTATAGCGATGCTTCTCTATCCTACTTACTTTTAACAGTGGTTTTCAAGGTTTTACAATCACTAATACTAATCCAAATTCTATTTGAATAGCTGATGAGCAATCTTACCCCAGAAAATGGAAAAAAGAAACCCTACTGAACTGTGTATTAATCTTTCCATTGCAGGTTTCATGTAAAGGAAAGGTTAAGAAATGTCTTAATATTTGGTGCTTATTTCAGGATTTGAGAAAGTCGATAATTCAATTCACATAGCAAACCTTTAATTTTATTGCAAACATCATAGTGCTTCTATAGAGCAGCTATGTGGGTTTTAAGGATATATATCACATATCATATACAATTAGGTGAAATATTTGTAATCAGAGACTACTGTAGATTCTATGATCACTTACATGCACAAGAAGTCGAGATGTCGCACTGCAAATCTGACCATTAGTCCAGAAACAACCAAACATAGTCCACTCCACAGCTGATTAGAACAAAAATGTCGTCACTAATTGAACCAATAGTTAAGAATACATATAGCATGATTCTCTTAAGGTTCCAAACGCACTAACCTTTGTCAATGTCAACATCCTCAAAGACAATGATAGGGCTTTTACCCCCAAGCTCCAAGGAAACAGGCTGTGGAATTAAAAAAGTAGAAGATTCACACTCGGACCCGGAAAATATAGGTAAAAAAAAGATAGATACATGGAAAAAGCAACAAGGACACTTGGACTTACTTTGACCAGTTTGGCAGCAGAAGTCATAATGTTGCTTCCAGTTGCCGTGCTTCCAGTGAACACAATCTGGTTAAGTCTAGAATATCAATACTTAAACTAACCAGAAAAATCGAAAGTATAAATGCTCTATCCCCAATTGTTCGACTTTCTGGATACTCGTAAAGATAAAACTGAGTATGATCAGACCTTGTCAACGTTTGGATGCGCTGCCAATGGAGCACCTGCTTCAGTTCCTAAACCAGTAAGAATATTAAGAACACCGGGTGGCAGACCCACTTCGCGGCAAATATCAGCGAGCTCCAAACATGTCCTGAAGTAAAACCATATTAGATTGGCGGGTTCATGAACCAATAGAAGGTTAACTATGGTGTCAACAGAAATAAAATACGCACACGGAGGCCAACTCTGAAGGTTTCAGTATTGCCGTGCACCCAGCAGCAAGTGCAGGAGCGACTTTCCAGACAGCCATCAGTAACGGATAATTCCTTCAATGCAAATATTAGATTATTAGCTGCGTAATACGTGGTGTCGTTCTTTTACATATTGTATAGAAAGAAGAAAGAGCACTTATATGTAAAAAAGATTAACTTCACATATATAACAATAATTTGAGGGGTTTGTCACACCATAAGAGTAGTTTTAGGAACATGACATAGCGACATACCAAGGAGTAATGAGCCCAACTACACCAAGGGGTTCCTTGAGAACGTATCCCTTAAAAGTATCTAACGGAAGAGAAAGAGGAGCCTTCTGCTTCGCATCCAAGCCTTCAGCTAGGTCAGCATAATACTCAAAACATCCAGCCACATCATCCTGCAAAAAGGTTACAAAGCCAACCATGTGTAAGCGTAACATCTAAAAACCACAAAAAACGTTCACAAAGAGGAAAAAGCGAGAATACCACGTCCCATGCTGCTTCATCTAGAGGTTTACCGCAATCAATAGCCTCGAGATTAGCTAGTTCAGACTTCCTCTCCGTTACCTAGATATAGATGATATATCAGCTAGGTAACAAAGAATGCAAGATAGATCATCAATACCTTAGCTGCAATAGCACGTAAGTATCTGGCACGAACAGCCCCGGATGCTCGTGACCAATCCTTTCCTTTGTTCCTAGTAAATGCTTCCCTAGCAGCTACCACCGCGAGCTCCACATCCTCAGAAGTTGCAGCTGGAATATAACCTAAACAAAACACCACCAAAAGCATAAGAGGGAGATCTGTTAGGTCCTCCAAAGATCTAGATAAGGATTTTGCATTCCCGATCATCTAAATAAGCAGACGAAGTTCAAATCTCTCTTGAGTATACATTATCGTACTACTAATTTCAGCTTATTGAATCAAAACTCGCGAATTCATGCTTGGATCCAGTGAGAATAACAGAAATAAAAACAAAAGAGATCATAAATGAGAGTTGATGGAGAAGAAAAAGTACCGATGATGTCCTCGGTGGCGGGATTGACAACAGGGAGTGTATTCCGGCGAACGGGATCGGTCCATTTACCGCCGATGAAGAGCTGACGTCTCGGCACCGTAATCGCCATACTCTGGCTTATTTCTTTTGTGTTGGTTGGTGAATAGAGTTTCGTTCTGATTTTGACTAGATAGACTCTCCTTTTTTTTAATGTGTTATAGCTGTACTTTAAATAAGTGTATTTTAATTTTTTAATTAAGGGATTTAAATTTTTTTAATTATTTTCTGAAACGTGCGTTGCATTTTATCTGTAGAATAGGTTAAATATAGGCTTATATAAATAATAACTAGATTTTATACATTTGGTGATAGGATATAAAATGTTTGAATTTAAATTGTTTTAATTTTTTTAAATTTAAATTATCTTTTCAGCTTACAGTGTGAATTTATCTGTGTTATATTGTATTATTTTATTACTGATTAAATTATGTTCACATAGATAATTAATAATATTTTTATTTAATTGTGTATAATATTATCACGGCATCAAATGATAAGTCGAGGAAGTGTGATTTTTTCTCGTAAAATAAAACTAAACTTTAATTAGGAAGCAAAGGGATCTGGCACACCAATCGAAGAACATTTTTTTTTTAATTTTATAACTTTATAGTAAAATTAAAGAAAAAAGATTTTGAAATATACTTGGTGAATCTTCTTCACATGATCAAACAAACCTAATCTGTCCAACACATCACAAGAAGAATCCAAAACAAATAATATTCGATATCAACCAGATCTGTTCGATTATACAAAAAAACTTTTATTACTTAATGGGAAAGCGAAACGCAAAAGAAATCAATTCTTCTTGGCGGTGGTTTTGGCATACTTGTCTTTGACCCAGCTAAGACCCAACGACGTTCCCGCCTTCACTTTCTTAAACCCCGAACTCGCCGCCGCTTTCGTCTTCCCTAGTCCAGCCTCCATCTTCTCTTTGTATTTACCAGACGCACCACCGCCACCACCGCCGCGGCTTTTACCGTCGTCGGTTGTTTTCGCCGTCGATTGATTGTTGTCCCACAGATCTGCCCAAGAATCTTTCTCCATATTGTTGTATGAGACGAGAGAGAAAGTTTTGACTTTACTTTTGTAGAGAGAGATTTGATTAGGTGAGGAAAGTATCTATTTAATTTGATGAAATTGTGATTAACGTAAGAAAGTCACGCTTTTTTATTTATGTAGAGTTCGGTGGCGGTAGATATATAGATAGAAGATTACTTCTTCGGATCTTTTAATACTAGTTGGCAATATTAAACATTGATTTGACTCTTCATTAATCGGAATTGAATTAAATTATAACTAACTGCATTTGTTGCTATGTTACATTTGTATAGTAAAACTCTATAAAAATTTAATAATGTGAATATTAAAGTAATTTATTAATTTACAATATTTTTAGATTTATGTTGTATACATTAATTAAATTTTAAGAAATTGACTCTTCTTATTTTATTATATTATTGATATCTATGAAATATGTTTCATAAAACTTAAATATTGTTTTAGATATACTTTTATATATGTTATGAAAAATATATTAAAATTTAAAACATAGATGAATTTTATTGTGAATATAAAATAAATCGATTTTTGTTTGTACTTGTATAAACTATATACATAAATTATTAATTTTATCAATTTATGTCATATTTTGAATTGGTTTTATTCAAATCATATAATTTTATTAGTTTATCAAATTTATCGATTTATGTCATATTTTGAATTGATCTTAAAGAAAAAGACTAAAATAACACTAAACCAAACGTTTGTCATAAAATAGCATCACAAGGAGAAAAAGGACCAATTTTTTTTATTAAGGGTAAATATGTATTTATAATCATTGGATTAATTAATTTAAGACTTAGGGTTTAAAGTTAACGGGTGGAATTTTATTAAAATTAAAATTTTCAAAACAAAAGAGCTATTTTGGTTATTTTATTTTTTGAGTGTTATTTTTATGACAAAAACTTAAAAAGTGATATTTTTATCTTACTCAAAACTGTATAACTTTATTAATTTATCAATCTACTAATTTATCGAATATTAATTTATAAAAGAGAAAAAGATCAGAATAGCACCAAACCAAGTTTTTGTCACAAATAACATCACAAGGAGGAAAATGATTAAAAGAAGCTTTATTGAAGGGTAAATATGCATTTATAATCCTTGAGTTAATTAATCTAAAACTTATGGCTTAGAGTTAAGGGGTGGGGTTTTAGGAATATATTCAAATTTGTAAAAATAAAAACATTAAAATTAAAATTTTCAAAACAAAAAAGTGTTATTTTTGTCATTTTATTTTTTGAATGCTATTTTATGATACAAATTTTAAAAAGTGTTATTTGAGAGAATTATCCTATATAAAATGTATACTTTATTTCTTTGTAACTAATTTCTATCGTGTATTGTTTGTAATAAATCAGATTTCTTGAATCTGACGACCATGTATTTATCTTATTAAATTAGAAATACAGATAAAAAAATATTCCTAGATTTACCAATTAACTACACACTAAAATGTACAAATATATCAATTCCTATGTTATATTCTTAGATTATAGAAGTTTATACACGCTGACAAAAAATGTAAAATACACCTAATTTTGAAATTATGAATGAAGTTTTGTTTTTGAAGATAAAACTTTGAAACTTCAAATATAGAGTTTTGCAGAGTTCATAATAAATAATCTTTTTATAAATGCTCATAGTGTAATCAACTTTATTTTATTTACATGTCATACTATCTAGATTAACTTAGAAAATGTTAGAACATTTTCAATACAACTCTATTTTTCCTCAAAAATGGTTACTCTATTCATGAAATAAATCCATGTTTAATATATTAAAATAGAATAGGGTCAGAAGATTTGTAACAGTAAACTCTATTTTAAAATAAATCATGGAGTTGAACTGTAAATGCTCTTAGTAGACCTCATGCAACATCCCATATTGATTGGTTTGGGTCAATATATGTGGGCTTTATCACTAGAAGTGTAGATTAAAATTCCACCCCATCTTAACCGGATAAGCTTGTTCCGATCCAGTTTAGAACTAGCAATTTTTTTTTTCCATCAAAGAGAAATATATTAGAAACGGGCCTGGCCTAGACATTAACAGAAGCCAAATTACAACAAAAAAACAACAAGAGCCCAACAAGATTACAGGCTATAATAAAAATCAAACGAGTCTTCGGCCCACCACATCCAAATCCTTCTCGCGACCCAAATGGAGATTAGGTCAAGGAGATTGACTCGCCACGTGGCGAGATCTGCTCCATCAACGCGGATCGCGTCGTTTCTGTCTCAACTCAACCTCATCCGCTTCACCGTCGCCGGAACTAACACCCTCGAGATCCTCTTTCGTCGGAGCTCATAAATCGTCGAGCCTCTAACACACCAAACACCGTTCTTATCGCACTGTCTTCACTGCGGAGAGTTTGATCGAACCTCTAGCTCTCCTCCGGCTTTGAACCACATCAAACCCTATACCCGCGAACCGGAAACCCCTTTTTCCTTGCAACTCGTAACTTCACCGGAGAGCTTGCTCGTCTATCGACGTCTCATCTGCCATGACCAACCCCACCTTAACGGAAAACTCACCGGACTTGAAACAAATCGAACCTAAAAACTTTAACCCAAAGAACCCGGGTTCCAGATGCGGCAGCGCAGAGCTTTGCTAGCCTCCGCTCTTTGTTACCAAAAGCCGGCGAAGGCGAATCTGACGGAGACTCCCTTCCCGGTAGCTAGAACCGACGATTGTGGAACTGCATGAGCTTCCACCTCCCGGAGAACACCACCACTGAACAAGCAAACCGCTCTCACTCCGCCACAGACCTCAAGATGACCGCGTCGTTACTCCAAAACCGAACCACCGTTTGGGTTAGTATCGGGACCAGAGCTCGGACAAAGCAATCATTTGCAAAGCAGCGGAGAGGGAGCGAAGGAGAACAGAATGACTCAAACAAACACTACTCCGGCACGGACGCACACGCGCTGGCCGCGCCGGAGAAAAAATAGATCAAACTTTTTCTTTTTCTCTTTTCTTTTTCTCACTGGAATGAAAATATCTCTATGACTAGCAATTTTTCTTAGAAAAATTACTGTCCAGTGCTTTCTTGTTCAAAATCAAATTTATAAAAAAGAATTAGTGATTTATGCCCGGTATACTTTAAAGCAGTGTTCAAGAAAGCGCTAGGCGCTAAGCGGGCGGTCACCTAACGCCTAGCGCCTAGAACGACTAAGCGGACGCTTAGATTATTAGCTAAGCGGTCTAGACGTTTATAAATTATAGCAATATATTAAATATATGTAATATTTTTTATATTTAATAATAGTAAAAATTATTATTTATATATGATAAAATTATTTTCATAATAATATATATTACAAATATATTAATTATTATAATTTATGAATAATAAATTATATATTATTTATTATTACAATATTATAATTATTTAGGCGGTTTAAAAAGTAATCGCCACGATCCTGTAACGCCTAGCGCCCTAGGCGGCTGCCTAGACGGCTTTTTAGAACACTGCTTTAAAGAGATGATTGGTCGGCTTGGTCGGGTTTGAGTTGGAGGATCTCAGGTTTGCTGTTAAGATGGTTTTGATAATAAATTTCCGGTTTGAGTTGAATATTCTCCGACTCAGTGGTAGTCGAAGATCGTACAAAATACCTTTGGTATACTTCTCTTCTTCCGTCTTAAGACTCTCAACGCTCACTATCACCACCACACACTCAATTTTCGTAGCAGCGTGAATCAACATTGCTTGAAACAAGAAACATCTTAACCCCCAACAAAACTAAAACCAAGGTTTCCTTTTTGTTGCAACCCTTGTCTTCTGCTAGTTTTTTTTCATATAATAAAAAATCGAATTGATTTTGATCATCCTGATTCAATTTTCTTTTTTTATAATTTTGGGGATTTTTCCCGTTGATCAAATGTGAGCAATATGGTCTCTTGATGCAAAAAAAGTTTTTTTTTTAATTTCTGGCAGGTGAAAGCAGGGATGAAGAAATTGGAGAAAATCCTAAAAAAATCTAATCCAATGGCTGTAGACTCTCAAGTTCCGGTGACGGAGGTAACAATGGGAGAAGATGATGAGGGTTCAGCCCAAGGAGGTGGTGATGATGAAGTGAGGAAGATTGATGTCTCCGGGGGAGACATATCACTTGTTGTTGATTTTAGCAGCTCTTTAACTGGGACTAGTTCCGACAATGTCTTGGAATCTAGTAAAAGCTGTCCGAATGAGAATGAAAACCAGGCTCAGGAGGAGTGTCTGGTTGGGAATCTTGTATGGGCGATGAATAAATCCAAGAAATGGTGGCCAGGGGAAGTTGTTGGTTTCAAAGAGGAGGAGAGTGTCATGGTTAGATATCTTGGTGGTCAGAGCCAGCTTGTTTCTCGGTGCGCACTTTCTAAGTTGAAGCCTTTCAAGGAGAGCTTTGAGGAGATGGTGAATCAAAGAGAGGATGTGGGGTTTTTCGTCGCGGTGGAGAAAGCTATGAGCTTGTTGGGAAACGCTTTGAAACTTGAGATGACTTGTTCTTGCGTTGCTGAAAGGAACGGAGTGGTGCCGGTGGCAGCTATGAAGGCAAAGCCTTTGATACTGCGTGGATTCTCTGTAGATGGAATGGAGACGAGAGAGTTTGTCAGTCAGCTGAAGAATCTGGCGAGATGTGTTTCGAGTGGTGGGATACTTGAGCTGACTGTTATGCAGAGTAGGTTATCAGCTTTTTATTCTTTCTGTGGGCATAAGCAGATACCAATTGACCAGCTACACGGCGAGGTTAAGACGAGTTTGAGTGTGAAAGACAGTCGTGAGTTCGTTGGTTCTCCATCCGTTGTTTCAGTTAGAAGCAGGAGGAGGTTTAGGAAAGAATGGTTTAGGAAGTTTGTCAGCGAGGTTGACAATGCTTCTGTGAAAGACGATCTAGCAAACACGTCTCCTTCTGATTTGGTATCTAAACTGAAGCTGCTTGCTATGGATTACAAGTGGTCGGAAGAGACTGAGAATATGGGTCTCTTTGAGTGGTTCTTTTCCAAGTTCAGAATCTCAGTGTTTCATGATGAAAATGCTTACAAGATGCAGCTGGCTAACATGAAGGATTTGATGGTAGATAAAGATGCAAATCCGGGTACTGAGCAGAAAACCTCCAAGTCAAAGATGAAGCGGTTCAGTGGTGTTCCAGTTGCTGATACCGAGCAGAAGACCTTTGAGTCAGAGAAATCAAATATGGAGACTCTTCTTAATGTTGTTTCAACTCCTGATAACGAGCAGAAGTCCTTGAAACCAGCGCAGAAAAAGACCAAACATACCATTGGTCGTCACTCAGATCTCTCTACTTCTGTTGCAAGTGAGCCGTTTGCTAAAGAATCATCGCTACAATCTCTACATGGGGAAGCTTGTAGTATGGCAGATACACTCAGCAGACCTGCTGCTACATTTGTACAACCGGACTTAAACAGCGGAGGTAATGCTTTAGCCTCTGCAGGATTTGACCATTTACAGGAACCGGAGAGTTTAATACCTCCCAAGGTCCTGCCACAAAAGGAGGAGACGCCAAGAAGTATGATGTTAAACTTTCAGGAGGCGGCTCAGTGTTCAAACTTCACGAGCGCAGACCTTTTCAGTAATGTGATAACTAGTTCAGAGAAGAAAAAGAGAGGAAGGAAGAGGAAGAATCCAATAGTTGGAGATGGCACTAGTGGTATACCTGACTTAAATGGAATAGCTACAGAGCCAGCTTCTCTCCTGCCTCAGCGAAGAAGGCGTCTCAAGAAAGAGGAGTTGCCTAACGGATTAACCAGAGGAATCACAATTCTCTTGTTGAAATTTTCCTCAAAAGTGTCAATGCCTTCAAGGGACGACCTAACCTCCACGTTCTCTGCGTTTGGTCCTTTGGATGCTTCTGAAACACACGTCTCAGAAGAAGAGTTTAGTGGTGCGCAGGTCGCCTTTGTGAGCAGTGGCGACGCGGTAGAAGCAGTTAAAAGCTTAGAGAAAGCTAACCCGTTTGGTGAGACCTTAGTGAGTTTCAGGTTACAGCAGAAACTGATAAGCGCTCAGAGGAACATAGCCCCACCACGAATGCCTGTAGTCTCTCACCGTGAACTGAACGATAAACCGACGAGTGTGGATTCAGTGAAGCAGAATCTGTTGATGATGACTGCAATGCTGGAGAAATCTGGGGATCGTTTATCAAGAGAGACCAAGGCAAAACTGAAAAGCGAGGTCACAGAGCTTCTGGAGAAGGTAAGTTCAATGCCTTGCTCTTCTTCTTCTTCTTCTTCTTCTTCTTCTTCTTCTGCCTGAACAGTCCCTAACATACTTCAATGGGATCCCCTCTCAAATACCTGTTCTATGAACTCCGTTATTATGTGTATCTATCTTTTTTTTGTACTTCTAGAAAAAAGATTAGGTAAAGGAAGATGCTGACAATGCTCTATAGAAAAATCAAGCCTTTTTCATTGTTTACATGTTTCCTTGATCTGTCTGTAGTTAAAATCTCAACTCTTCAGAGACAGTTCTTGCTTTTTGCTTGGATGTTTCCTAACAAAATTGAGATGATAAACGCTGGTGCAGCTCTTGTCTCTTTACATGTGAGGATCTAAACATGCGTCAACAGTTCTGTTTTCCATCACATCGAATCAGACCCGTATTCACAAGAGCGAAATGAACACTAAAAAGCATTGCCATCTGAAAATAGTGAGAAAAGAAATGATGGTCTCGAAGATTTTAATTTTTTTAAAATTCAGTTTTTAACCACTAAAACCGGAATATAACTCGTTCGATTTAAGTATAAATACTAAACCGGATAATCTAACGATTCGTTTGCGGCATATAATGGGCCTCGACGTTTGGATACTCCTTGGGTGTGGGTAGGATATTCAAGTATCGTTTTCGTATTTTGAAAAATGAAAAATGGTTTCATTTGAATCCTAAAAAAAATTGGATCGGTTTACAGTCGGATTCTTCCAAATCCGGATGAACTGTGGCATGTGGAATATGTGTTTGAACTGTGGATGATTCACAAACCAATTCTTCTCTGCCACATTATCGGAGGAACTAATTCGCCAAAAATTTTCATTACATCAGCAATAGAACACTTCGTCGAAATCTTAATCTTCTTCCTATGCTCAAACGGTGGAAAGTACATGCCCAACGGTTTTAACGTCTTCATAGTAGGAGTCCTACGAACAAAAAAACATAAAAGTGGAAATTAATTGTACTTGGTTATACCAGTATTACAAGATAACATGCTCTCTATTTTATGGTATTCCTACCCGAAACTATCAGACACATTACTAACACACTCCAATTACTCAATAAGCTTATTTCTTGCTATCACAAACACACCAGTTATCCTTAGTTCTTTTCAATTTTTTTTTAAACTAAGAGACGCATGTAGAAATACTAACCTCGTTTAAGGTTCCACTGCTACTGCTACTTCCTTCTTCTCTAACTCTTTCATTTATCTGCACATTTTCACCAGGAGAATTATCCTCATCTACTTCATGTTCACCCAAATTCGTTTCTTCTTCCTTTGAGCTCTTGTTCTCTTCATCTTCGGCGAGGCTATCTTGGTTTTCCTCATCTCCATCATCAACATGGTTCTCGTTCTCTCAATCTTCAACAAGGTTCTCATGGTTCTCGTTATCTCCATCTTCAACAGGGTTCTCGTCGTCTCCATCTTCAAGAGAGTTCTTGTCCTCTCCATTTCCAACAGGGTTCTCGTTATCTCCGTCTTCAATAGGGTTCTCGTTATCTCCGTCTTCAACAGCTTCGTTATCGTTATCTCCGCCGTCTTCACTCATTTCTTCGTTCTCGTTATCTTCGTCTTCACTCATTTCTTAGTTTTCTTTATCTTCGTCTCAACAACGTTCTCGTTATCTTCGTCTACAACAACGTTCGTCTCCTTCTCGTTCTCAACAGACTTCAGAATCTCAACCTCCACAACGGGAAATTTCTTTAATACCCTTTAGTATTTCATAAAATAAATCAAATAAATAGTTTTACAAACTAAAAAAAATAAAAGTAGTAACTAGTGATGAAATACCTATATCAACTTATTAGTATTTTTTTCAAATTTGAAAAATATTTAAATCATAATTTTATATTTTGTTCTACAAAATGTAGAATAGACATTCTACAGAGTAGAAAATATGATCCATTTTTTTCCATTGAATTTACTATATTAGAATATGTGATCTACGTAAATAATAGTAATCTAAAAATATATGGAAAACACATTCTGCGCTTATCATATCGTTCCAAAATTTGAAGAAATTGGAATCTACACATTACTATAAATCTAAAATCTTTAGAAATTGGAATCTACGGAATACTATAAATCTAAAATTATTAGAAATCAATTTCGAATATGTTAACTATATTCTAAAAATAGTAAAATACAGATTCTACGGATAAAAATAAGAATAATCAGTTCCAAAAATATGGGAAGAAAATATTTGGAAATACTCAGCTTTCTTATTTGTTAAATCGATTTAAGAAACTGAAAAAAGAAAATTGTGATTTTAATGGAAAGAAAATATTTGGTAATATTTTGTTTCCATATACGAATAATATATTTTATTATAATATTAAATATATCTAAATACATTATAATGATTTTTCTGTTTTATGTTATTATTTCTTATAATTATAATAAATATGTTATTATAATATTAAATATATCTAATACATTATAATGATTTATTAACTATAATTACGAATTTCAAATTAAAATTTTGATTTATTAAAAACATTTCTTTGGAAATATTTTTTTTCATATATGAATAATAGATTTTATTATAATATTAAATATATCTAAATACATTATAATGATTTATTAATTGTAATTACAAATTTCAGATATAAAAATATATTTTATAAAATATTTAAATATATCTAAATACATTACAATGGTTTAGAAGTTTTTTATTTTTTTGGGGTTTTCATATATTTTTAAAATAATTTTAGTTAAAATTCATATTTTAATATTTAACAACTATTTTATTAATTATAATTTCAAAATTTTAATTGAAATTAAGGGTAATATTGTCATTTAAAAATATTTAATCTAATAGGACATGAATCATATGAGAATAATATAATAGAACATAGTTACCATTTTTGGCATCAAATGATTAGGCTATTGGTACAAATGAAGTACAATTACTCTTGATTTTCTTTTTTTTTTGGTGCACATCAATTACTCTTGAATAAATGAATAAAAATAAGCTTAATTCAAAAAAAAAAAATTGTTAAAGAAAGTTAAAGTGGTCGTAGTTAAGTCTTTGTAGGAGAGGGGCGAGGGGGTTTAAACCTTTTTGTTAATTAGTCTATGGCTGCCGTTGAGACCAACCGAGATTATGGGTTTGGTTCCGATTTGCCTATTTTCACACATGAGAGGAGGACTAATTCGAAGCGCGCGGCGATGTTATGGGGTTCCTGCACTTCGCCGGCCGACATCAATCTCACACTCTGAGCAAGTCGAGAAAGAAGGAAGTAAGTTGAAGGTTAATAAAGCATTGGGAATAAACGAAATTGGGGTTTTGCAAGTACTGACTAGTTTGAAGGATCGTCCTTACCGTGCTTTATCGTTTCTGAAACGAATTGAAGGAAACAGAGATTTGCTTTGTGTCCAAGCTTATGCCACTGTTATCAGAACCCTGTGCAATTGTAGTAGCTGTCGTTTAGATCAGAAGCTGGATCAGTTGCTCATGGAACTTATTAAGAAAGGAGATGAAGCACGTGGTTTTAGCGTGAGGGATTTGTTGAATGCAATTGAAGAAGAAGAGGGAGAAGGAGAAGGAGAAGGAGAAGGAGAAGGAGAAGAAGAAGAAGAGGGTTCATCATCGCTGATGTTGAGCAGGCTCTATGGTTCATTGGTTAAAGCTTATGCTAATCTCAACATGTTCGGCCAAGCTATCGATATTTATTGTTATTCCTTACCATGTACGCGTTCGTTGAATTTCATCATTACCCGTCTGAACGCTTGTGGGGAACACGATATGGCTCTGTCTATCTTCCGTAAATACGGTTCGGTTGCGGGTGATGCGGATGATACTCGCGTGCTGGTGGTCCAGGCATACCGCAAAGTGGTCGTTCGTTTGTGTCACGAGATGAAAATGGACGAGGCTGAAGAGCTTGTCGACGACATGGAGAAGAAGAAACGCGGGATTGGTCAGGACGTGTGTGTTTACTCCGCCATCATCGAAGCACATCGCAAGACCATGAACTTCCCTAGAGCTTTGCAGTTTTTCAACGACGTTGTGGTGGGGAAAGGTGAGAGAAAAATGAAGATAAACCGTGTGATCGCGAGCTCCATCCTCGAGTGCTGCTGTCACATGGGCAAGTTCGAAGAAGCTTACGATCTCTTCAAGCAGTTTCGTGACTTGAACGTTTCGCTCGACAGGGTTTGCTACAACGTGGCGTTCGATGCTTTGGTGAAGCTTGGTCAAATGCAAGAGGCTATTGAGTTGTTCAGAGGAATGACGCGTAAAGGGATATCTCCTGACGTCGTCAACTACACGACTCTGATTGGTGGTTGCTGTGCGCACGGCAAAGTCGACCAAGCGCTTGATCTGGTTATGGAAATGGAAAAAAATGGTATAACGCCTGATATCGTCACGTACAACGTGCTCGCCGGTGGGATAGCTAGGAACGGCGATTTAACGAGCGTAAACAGAACGCTAGAACTGATGGAAAGCCGAGGTTTAAAGCCCACTAACCTCACACACAACATGGTCATCCAAGGCCTGGTTGTTGCAGACAAAACAGAGGAGGCTGATGCTTACTACAAGGGTTTGGAACATGATAGGGGATCATATGACGCAACTTTCATAAAAGCTTATTGTAAAACTGGTCGTCTGGATGAGGCCTTTGAACGATTCAATAAGCTGAACTTCCCTCTTCCCAAGAATGTCTACTTCATACTATTCAGTAGCCTTTGCGCCAGTCAGGGTCATCACATCTACAAAGCTCAGTTAGTACTGAACAGAATGTACAAACTTGGAGTTGAGCCTGGGAAGAGCATGCATGGGATCATGATCGGAGCTTGGTGCCGAGTTAGGAATGTTGTAAATGCACGGAGGAACTTCAAAGTTTTACTTAATTCTAGAGAGATTACCCCTGATAAGTACACTTACACAACCATGATCAACAACTACTGCCTGATGGAGCGATTTGACGAAGCCTGTGTTTTTTTTAAAGACATGAAAAAGAGAAGAGTGGTTCCTGATTTGGCAACGTACACAGTTTTCGAAGACCATAGTCCGATACATGATATCATGAGAGAAATGAAAGCCCGTAACTTCGAACCAGACCTTCACTACTACACGTTTTTGATTCATAAGGAGTGCGAGAAGGGGGGCGTTGAAAATGCGGAATATATCTTTCGTCACATGGTTGAAAACGGGGTGGAGCCTGATGATGTGGCCTACGCAGCGCTAATAAATTGTTATTGCAAGAATGGATGTGAAGATAAGGCGCAGAAACTTATTCATGAGATGATGGTGGGAAAGGGGATGACGCCATTTGAATCTTGCATGGTTACATATGCTCTACTTAAGCAAAAGATGGTGGAAAATGGGATGATGACGCCATTTAAAGCTTGTGAGGATCTTTATGCACTTATTCATGAGATGTTGGAAAAGGGGATGAGGCCATCTAAAGCTTGCGTGGATCTCTATGTTATGCTTAAACAAAAGATGGTGCAGAATTTGATGATAACGCCAGCTAAAGCTTGCGAGGATCTTTATCCACTTATGCAAGAGATGATGGAAAAGGGAATGAAGCCACCTGAGCCTTGCATGGATCTCTACGTTAGGATTAAACAAGAATCGGTGGAAACTAAGAGGATGACGCCATCTAAAGCTTGCGAGGATTTATATCTACTTATTCAAGAGATGTTGGAAAAGGGGATGACGCCACCTGTAGATTGCAAAGTGCTATTTGTTAAACTTATTGGAGAGATGATGGATGATGTGGTGAAGCCACCTGAAGCTTGCAAATATCTCTATGTTATATTTATTCAAGAGATGGTGGAGAATGGGATGCTGGCAGAGAAGGCTTGCAAAGAGGTATATGTTACACTTTTTAAAGAGATGATGGTGGAATATGAGATGAGGCCACCTGAAGCCTGCGGAGATCTTTATGTTGAATTTTTTGGTGAGATGGTGGAAATGGGGGAGAGGACACCTAAAGCTTACATGGATCTATATGTAAAACTCACTCAAGGGACGGTGGAAAATGGGATGACGTAGCTGTGGGATGATACACTAATGGCCATGAGGGTTTCTCGCAGATTCTCTGTCAGATATGTAACAGTTTGTAACGGTTAATATATAGAGTGTTCTTTTACATCATCTACTTGTTGAACACATGTTTTAGTTGGTAATTTAGGTGCTGTGCCAAGTTCATAGAGTGTTCTTTTCATTTTCATACAAATTTGGATTGGTTTTCTAGCAATGTCATTAGAAAAAGCTACAACATGACTCTGAAGCTATAGACAATTCATGTCGACTATGCAGAAAGCTAAGCCGCCTCCTTATTCTCCAAATTAAGCCTTGCGTTCCTGACTCCTTTCCTCCAGCTTAGAGAATCTCTCTACTTACTCTTGGCTTTAGGTCCTTGAGGAGCAGTCTTCTTCTGCTGTTGATCTGCAAAGTTTTTAACAGAAGATCACAAACTAGCAGTTACACAATTTCTTCACCTTGGATCATCATCATCATATCTTGCAGGCAAATAAAACGTTCTCTTAAAGGTCTTAGTCTTATTAAAGCATCTAAGGAGGTTAGAAATCTTTACTTTCTTCTTAAGCGCACGTCATTTGAAGAAACGTCCAAAGCCTCCACAAACCAGAAACCAATACATTTTAGCTTCTTCCTTCGTCTACATTACTTGATGCATCTTCAGAGCTGTTACCTTTTTCTGCAGAGGTGATTTTCCCAAGCATGTTACAGTAACTGTAAGACAAAGCTAGTTAGCCAATGGATAGAGTTGATACACATACCTGTAATCTCTTATCTTTCCTACGCCTAGTGAGGCCATCTCCTTCTTCATCTATCACCAAGAAAATATGCAAATTAGGAATGAATTAGCACTTTAACAAAAAGAACACAAAGAGTGGTACAGATAATGAGTTAAAAATCAACTTTCAACGGTTAATAACGTCTCACCTTCGTTAAGGTTTTTGGTTGCTCAATCCTGACATTTTGCTTCCTTTGTTCTCCGCTTCTGTTGCTGCTTACCATCTGATTCCTTCAAAAAATTCTAGTCACCCTTGTCACCTCACTCGTCTTCTTTCTCAGCTATCTAGTTCTTTCACAGCAGTAAAGTTCAGTTCATACAGTTAAGTTGTCTAGGGCCTGAAACACATGACTCAGGTATCAGCAGTGTATAAAATCATTACACAAGTTATAGCAGATAGCTAGACAGAAGAAGTTAGTGGCAACCATCTAAAATTGTCAATTTTCGCCACAATGCAAGTAAGCAGAAGCTGCAGACATAAGCAACAACTCAAGAAATCCACAAAAAAAAAAACCCAGACATTCAAACAACTAATGACACACTTGGTACACCTACACAACTCATCAGTGCCTTCAAATTCATGCGAAAATCAAAAGTCATAAACAAAATAATCAAGTGACTCAATTCAACACTAGCTTTGACCTTTTCCAAGTAAAAAAAGTTCTAAAGCTTTCAAAGTAGAAAACTTTGGGGAGAAATATTCCTTTGGCTGACCAGAGGCAAAAATAGAGAGTTACCAGATTAACTACTACACCTAAGGTTCAATAGAGAGTGAGAGAGGAAACTGACCTTTGGGACGCAGCTTTACTCCGTCTCCGGAGAGACCAAATCCGGTAAGAAGCAAGCGGTTAATAGTGAATGAAAGAGGTTTTGTCGAGCGTCACTTGACTTGACCCCAAAAGAATGAGATCGAGACAGGTTAACAACATTTTTCGTGAATTGAATTCGATTGGAGAAGTCCTATTTAAAAGTATTTTTTTTTGGTCCTAGTCAAGACACAACAATGAACAAATAAATAAATATTCTAACACGACCAAAAAAATGTTATAACGAGACGCTGTCTTTGGATCGACCAAAGGGTAGGTTTGATGATGTAGTTTGGTGGTTGTACACAATTCACATAATAATTGCAAGGGTTGACAATGTCACACGTCGACTATAATCAAATTTAGCGAGTTTAAGTCTTAAAATAAGACCAAAGCCCAAAGAACTTACCTTTGTGGGCCTCTCTCTCTCCTGACCTATTCTCTCTCTCTCTCTCTCTATTCGGGTCGGCTTTTGGTCTTGTCCGGGAAGGTATTCTATTCTCCAAACCCAATTAACGGGACGCCGGGAGGCAAAAAAAAAAAAAAACGGTGATCGACTAACCCTTGTCCCTCCCCCTCCCTCCCGCACCACGACCAAGTGGAAGTCAATGAGAAAATGCTCCTTAATCTCAACGTTTTAGAGATCCATACCCCTACGTTTTCGCATTTTCTCGGATTTGTTTCTCTCCACCGCCATGTCAAGGTTTGTTCCGATTGTATATTTTTGTTGAATTCTGATCTCCTCTGCTTTTTTGTGATTCCCATTTCCTCGGAGACTCATTTATTTATGATCATTTGTCCATTCTTTTTCTTTTACTGAATTTTATGTGTAAAGTTTCAAACTTTATACGTCTTTAATGTTAAATCCGATCCTTCTCAAGGCTGCTCTCTCTGATGATCCCAAATCTAGATGTCCTTATTTTTTTTCAAAACTCAATTCAGGTGTAAAGTTTTCAACTTTGAGGTGTATACTTGTTTAGTCTCTCTTAAGCTCATGATCTCTCATTGCTTTACTGCAGATTTTTCATCTATAGACTCGTTGGAAAACAAACTCAATCTCTTTTCTCTAACCACATAGAGACAAGATCCCAATGGGGAACCTTTAGAACTAGTGCTCTAAGGTCTCCTCACTTCAGAGTTCACTCTTCCTCCGCTAGGATTCCCACTAATGTTTATTCTACTACCAGAAATGTAGTTACTCATCATGCTCAGGTTGCTTGGAAAAGGCTTCTTCTTCACCGCAAGTACTCCATGCGCCAATGGAACTTACCTCGTATCAACACCATAGCTCAAGCCTTCTGCTTGTCTCTCTCTCTCCGTTCACACCTCTTAATCCCCGGCATCGCCGCCGTCACCTGCGGAAAGCTAGCGTTGGCGCAGCAGAAGAAGAGACCTCCTCCCTTAGATCCCTACCCTTCGCATAAATCACTCTACACAAGAGCAAAGAACGGTCCCATCTTTCTAACCTCGCTGCTGCTTTCCCTTATAGAGTTCTTCATCTTGATCGGGAGAGCTTTCTATATCTCTTGTCTGTTCACTCCAAGTATCTTGATGGGTCTGGTTGTTGAACTATGCGGGCCTCGGTTTAGGAAAGTGTGGCTCGAGATGGTCCATCGAACTCTCGAAAGAGCAGGTCCCGCTTTCATCAAATGGGGTCAGTGGGCGGCCACCAGACCAGACCTCTTCCCCAAGGATCTTTGCGCGCAGCTCTCTAAGCTTCACAGCGATGCACCTAAGCATAGCTTTGCCTACACTAAAAAGACTATAGAGAAGGCCTTTGGCCGTAAGCTCTCCGAGATATTCGAGGAGTTTGAAGAGGCCCCCCTGGCGTCAGGGAGCATTGCTCAGGTCCACAGAGCTTCTCTGAGGTTTCAGTATCCAGGACAAAAGTCGAAGTCTTCTTTGGTTGCTGTTAAAGTTAGGCATCCCGGCGTTGGTGAATCCATCAGGAGAGATTTTGTGATCATCAATTTCGTGGCGAGGGTATCGACTTTAGTTCCGGCTTTGAAATGGTTGAGGTTGGACGAGAGCGTGCAGCAGTTTGGTGTATTCATGTTGTCTCAAGTGGATTTGGCGAGGGAAGCTTCTCATTTGAGTAGGTTCATATACAACTTCAGGAGATGGAAAGATGTATCTTTCCCTAAACCTGTGTATCCGCTTGTGCACCCTGCTGTTTTGGTGGAGACGTATGAGCATGGAGAGAGTGTGGCGGGTTATGTTGATGGCATGGAAGGACATGAATGGATCAAGACTAGATTGGCTCACATCGGGACTCATGCTCTCTTGAAGATGCTCCTGGTTGATAACTTTATTCACGCTGACATGCATCCTGGGAACATCCTCGTCCGGAAGAAGGTTTCACGTGGAGTGTTCAAAACAAAGAAGCCACACATTGTTTTCCTTGATGTTGGAATGACTGCGGAGCTCTCAAAGAACGACAGAGAGAATTTGCTTGATTTTTTCAAGGCGGTTGCGCTTAGGGATGGCCGGACTGCTGCTGAGAGAACGCTCAAGTTGTCAAGAAAGCAAAACTGTCCCAATCCAGAGGCTTTTATTGAGGTAATAATACATTTGACTCAAAGCTTCCTTGTACATACACCTTAGTTAAATTGTCAAATAACGTGATGATACGTTTATATGATGTGATAGGAAGTAGAAGAAGCATTCAAATTCTGGGGAACCCCTGAGGGAGATTTAGTGCATCCTGCAGATTGCATGCACGAGTTACTTGAGAAAGTGAGACGTCATAGAGTTAATATTGACGGGAATGTGTGCACCGTGATGGTCACAACATTAGTTCTCGAGGTGAGCTAAACTCTTTTTGCTATTTTCAAATATTTTAGTGTAGGTTTCAGATCATGGTACTTTGGTATAGAAATGCATTCCTATAGAGCATCTATGCATCTTATAGAAACTGAGTTTGAAGATGGTAAGCCTAGGTTTGCTTCAGTGAGTCTTATGGTTGTTGGTTTTGGTTTATAGGGTTGGCAACGGAAACTTGATCCAGGGTACGATGTGATGCACACGCTGCAAACAATGGTGCTGAAAACCGACTGGGCTAAGTCTCTTTCTTACACGGTGGATGGTCTGATGGCACCGTAGGAGAAGAAAGGTTTCCATCTTTTTTTTTCAAGTTTTGTTTGTCATCATAATAGGAGTCGAATCGACAAATTTTTACAAATCTTAGATGAGGGAACATAGAAAGAAAGTACATGTTCTTGATGTTCATCTTTGTTTATTTCTCTATTCTTTTTTTTTTTTTTTTGCATTTTGTTGTTATGGATTTTGGTTCATTCTAACTACATAGATTGTATTTACGCGGTTAGTTACCTGTATTAACCAACCGCCCGTTTGTTCTCTGAACTGAACTGAAGAACAGTGAACATAAAACAATGAAAAAGACTGCCTGAGAATGATGGTGCAGAGAATTTGAATAAAGTGTTCTCCTTGTATGTCTCTGTGTATCTATCTAATTGCCTTGTTCCCTTTTTGGCTTTTCTGATTTGATTTTGACAAGGGTTTTAGCAAGAACCGCTTTCAGTAATAACAAACCTTTGATCAGTGTACTTAGACATAACTTCTTTGTTGTTCACAAAAAAAAAGACATAACTTCTTTGGAATGCTTCTCTTATTCTTTAATCAAACAGTTAAACATTATAGTTTCTCAAAACATAGTATCATACAAACAGACTGCAAACAGACAGATTGGCTTTTGGTGAGCTTAACGTCCTGTTACAGTTGTGAGGCTCACATCATTGATAGAGACCTTCTGACTACTCTGGTCAGAACATTCAGCCTCGTAATCTCCTCTCCTTGCTATAAATGCAGGATGCTTCGGCTTAGGGAGGTTCGTGATCTCGGTAGTTAGCATCCAGATCACTGTTGAAACACTTGGTCTATCGTTTGCAACTTCTTGCACACATAACAATCCAATCTGAACACATTTCGTTATCTCCTTCACAAAAGACTCATCCAGAACTGTTGGATCTGCTAAAGAAACAGCCTCATCCTCATTCCACAGCTTCCACGTCTGTAAAATTTACAGGTAATTTTCAAAGCTAGTAAAGTTACTAAACACAAATTAGTACATACTTACATAAGCTAAAAGGTTTAGATCATTTTCTTCCTTGTGAGAGTTTCTTCTCCCACTTATGATCTCTAGAAATATAACCCCCAAGCTGAAAACGTCTGATTTTTCTGAAAATAAACCTTCCATTGCATATTCCGGTGACATATAGCCGCTGCAATAACAAAATTTTCATTCTAGTTGTTATGATAAAACTGACAATGCTTGTTGTGTATATTGTTGGGAATGGGTACTCACTAAGTTCCAACAACCCTTCTTGTGTTAGCTTCATCTTCATTCACTTGAAAAACTCTTGCAAGTCCGAAATCAGATATCTTGGGATTCAGATTGTCATCTAACAAAATGTTGCTAGCTTTTAGATCTCTATGTATGATCTTTAGTCTTGAATCTCTGTGAAGGTACATAAGACCTCTGCATATTCCTTCCATTATGTTGAAACGAGTCTTCCAATTAAGAATATTTTGCTTAGATGGGTCTGAGAAAAGCTAACAAAATCATTAGTTTTCTCTTCAATCATGCCAAGTAAAAAAAAATAGAGTTAAGAAACAGAGGAGATAAGTATACCAAATAGATAGGCATCCAAGCTTTTCTTTGGCATGTATTCATATACTAGCAACCTTTCTTCACCTTCAATACAACAGCCAAGTAACTTTACCAGATTTCGATGCTGCAACTTGGAAATCACAACCACTTCGTTCATAAGTTCCTCTAGCCCTTGTCCTGACGCCCGTGAGAGCCTCTTCACTGCAATTTCTTGCCCTTCAGGCAACATCCCCTGAACCAAAAGTTAGCCAGCAACTCAATTAGTCTGAGATTATTGATACCTCTTATCAGAAGGATTCTTGTTCAATGCTTTTACCTTGTAAACAGGACCAAATCCGCCTTGCCCGAGCTTGTTTATGAGAGAGAAGTTATCGGTTGATGTAGCTAACACTTTAAACTCAAAAAGAGGAAGATCTTTGAGCTTGACTTGGTTAGAAGCAGACTTTTTATCACTTGTAAGTGCTTCCATTCTTTTAAACATTAGCTCTGCACTTGTATCTTTCTCTGGTGCTGCTAAGCCTAATGATCAATGAAGCAAACAGTCTGAAACTATTATCATCGCGTAAAAAAAAAGAAAAAAAACTCTAACCTGAACGCTTTTTGAATTTACGGCATGCCAAAAGAATGCAGAGCACAGCAACAAACGCAACGCCTAGCACGGATGCTGTGATCATAATTGCTCGCTTACTATGTGTTTCTAAAGGCCTACCATGTGTTTCTACAAGATGCGTTGAAAAATAAATAAGTCAAACTAAATAGAGAAGAAGCAAAACAATAGAGACTATCAGAGTTTAGGTTACTCACCGAGTTCGGGCGCAAGACGAATAAAAAGATCAATACCACTCCTCAAAGATGATTGCATATCAACCAAGTCACCACTCCAAAGCATGCATCCTATTCCTTGATCATATGCATAAGCAGTGCAAGAACAGTTATCTAAACAAACGTTAGGACAATCCTTCTCAGTAGCTACAGACTGTTCCGCATTGGCTGGTACTTTCATCTTCTGCATTTTAGAAAATACATCTCCTTTTCCTCCACCACCAGTACTTACACGGCACTGCAGTGGAATACTTCTTAAGCATTCACTACTCCAGCTCCCTCCACTCCTCTCTGTTTTATTCCTCGGCACAAACCCTTCAACGCAATTACATATCGGAACTTCCTTTGAACTGCAGCTCGCGAATGGACCGCATGTACCGTATGCATCACAGGCTGTCGTTGGAATAGTGGTACCGATCTCCCAAGCTCTCGTAGTAGTACTCCAACTTCTTATATATAGAACTCCATCAGGATCCAAGTTCATGTGGTACATGGGAGAATCAGTAGCATATGACACTGTAAATGTTCCTTCATTATCATCACTGATAATATTATACCCATCAAGAAACAGAAGAGCTACCTCATCCTCTAAGCCGACGAATATCTGACCGTTCCATGGTCCGCTACGCCAGATTGTGACATTGCTTCTCCAGATCATAAGCTCACGAAACGGGGAAAGAGAGATACCGGCTGTGTAGTTCCCTGCTGAAGGATCTGTGTAGCTTTTCCATGAAGTAACCTTTAGATTCTCTCCGGTTCTGTTGCTTTTCCCAATGGTCATTGCTGCCAAGAAAGAATTGTAAGGATGCTCGAAACTCTCCCACAGAATCTCACCCTTGTTTCTGTTTTCTTGCAGCCTAAGATTCCCATTGTCCGTTAGCTGAACCCATGCAGCATTTGGAGCCACTGGTAGGGCTACGTTGGTCGACCACAGAAGGTGGTTTCGACCATTTGTGACCACGAGGTTTCCATCGTCAGAGATGGAAACAACACCGGAAGAGTCGTTGATAGGAGTGTCTTTGTTAGCAACCCAAACAACGGTTTGAACTGGAACCTTAGCGTACCAGATACCAACATAACGTAAATGACCAGTGGAGTTTACAGGAGTGAAGAAACCGAACCTGAAAATACCATTGTTGCTGAGAAGTGTCTCTGAGTCTTTGATCGGAGTCGTGAACGTGATCCTGTCCTCGCCGAAACAGAGCTTCAGAAAGAAGCAAGAGAATGTTGCAAATAGAATTAGAACAAGAAAACAACGTCTGTTGAGTAAAATCACCATAGCTATTTGAAATGGAATGGTGTTAATTTTGCTTTCTTGTTTCTCTTTGGGAGATATTCCTCTTAAGAGAAATCCAAAGAGAGGCCAATTAATAGAGCAGTCGTCTTTGTCTCTATAAGAAGACTTTAAAGAAGTTTGTGGTTACACTAGTAGACTTGTGTTTTTCATCTCTTGAGTAGACTTGTTTACTTGCACAAGTGACCAAAATCAATATAGCAAACCAATCCAAAACAGAAAAGAACGATAATGCATGTTGGTTTTGTTTTTTCTGCCTTTTCCATCCAGTTTAGTTAGTGCATGTCGGCAGTGGCCGACCAAGAACTTTTTTACCGTGTCATAAATTAAATTAATTATTTAATTTTAAATATTTTAAATAATTAAAATTTAAAATAATATTAAAATAGTAATTATATATAATATTAATTTTTTATTTTTTATTAAAAAATAAAAAAATCCACTTAACATTATTTGTAAAATTAATTTGCTTATAAGTCTTCACACATTCATTCTCAACAAAAAAAATAGACTTGTTTTTGAAAAATATGACATTTCATGAACCTAACAGTAACATGTATAATTTTCTTTATAAAAGTTTTTATTTTTGGGAAAAGAATTAAATATAGTTAAAAGTTATGTGTCATCACTAAAGTAAATTGTCTAGATAAATTTTGAAATATATATCACAAACTAATAACTCATATATTACTATTAATATATATATATATATATCTCACATTAATAAACATAAACTAAATATAGTTACTATTAGTTTTTACATCAACTTACATATCATATTTTGTATGATAAATAAATAAATATATCTTATCAAAATTAATTGTAAGTGTACAATAACAAATACAAAACTATAGCAGTACTAATAAAATATTTTTTGTTGATACTTAAATGATTAAGTATTTATCAGTTTATTAGATTAATTAATATATTAACTTTTAACATATTTATAGGTTAAAGAATAAATATAAACAAAAACTTTTTAGAAAAATATTTAAGTTATGATATATGCGCATAACACAGAAAAACTCCTAGTTATTATACATAAAAGTTTTGTCAATAGTGTGAAAATTGTCAAATTGTTAACTAAAAATTTATCACAATATTCAATTTGGATTAGTAAGAAAAATACAGTATTCAATTTGGGTTTACAAACCCAAATACATAAAAAATACAATAACTTTAATTAAAACTAAAACTATATTGGTTTCCGCACGAATTTTTGATTTAACTTGTGTTAACGTAAACTCATAAATTGTCATTTTATAAAAGAAAATCTCATGTATATTTTATGTTGTAGTTTACATATATAGTGGAATATATTATTTTATAATATAAATGTTTGATAATAACTTTTTATTTGTATATAATATTATATTAAAAAATTTATAATTTGATATAATTTGATGTAATTGTACTATTCATCAAAGTTACAATTTGATACAATTTTTGAATTTTTTGGAATCTTAGTAAAAATTCATCAAATTTTTCTTAGATCATTGTAAAAAACATTGGAAAATTAATCTAATTTTTAATATAAATTTGAATCATAAATGAAGAAACGAGAAGAAAAACTAAATTCTGTACTATAGTAAGTAAACCATACAATAACTAAAAAAAAGTGAACAAATGATACTAAAACGCTTGATCACCCAAACACACACAAAGCCACCATGAGCACCAAATAATGGTCAACTCCATTACACAAAACTGTCAACATGAACGCCACCAAACTATGTCCATATTGGATTCCATCAAAAACTGCTTCTCACCAAGCTACACCACCAATATATAATGAAATCCCTCTTTTCCTTCTATGAGATCTTACTTTCTCATAAGGCAGATCTCTTCTCCTATAATAAGACCAGAATTTGCTCTTTACATCTTCAACTTGTTTTCCAAATCTTTTAAATACACATATAATAATTTTTTTTAATAGAAAACTTTATTTTCAAGCAAACTCCATTTTGCTTTATTGGAAAACGTCCATATATATTCAAGCATATATTCTTTTTTCTTTTTCAAACTGAGTAAGTCCACACTCATCACAAAATCCGAACTCTAATTCACTTCCATCTTTATGACACACGTCTGTACTACATCCTGTAATACTTCACAAACTGACACAGATCATCTCAACAGACTGCATCTTCATAATGTTTTAGTCCTCGCTGTCAAGGGAGTACTGTGGCTTCTCAAGAACTTGTATCGGTTTTGTTTTTCTGATTATATTCGGACTCAGTTGTTTCTTCATCCAGGTTAGTTAATGCATCTCAGAGTAGGTCCAGTACTAGAATCTATTGAAATAATCATCACATCTCACTTTCACATAAAGTGTTTTTAACTGAGGTAAACAATACCAAATCTGTAATTAGTGAATCTGAACATAACTTCTCTGAACTACATCTCTTATTCTTTAATCTAACAATTAAACATGCGCAAGATAACAAAATGTGGGAATATAGGAGTTTTATATATATATATATATTAAATAAACATACAGAATGGCTTATGTGAGCTTAACGTCCGGTTATAGCTGTGAGGCTCACATCGTTGATAGAGACCTTTTGACTGCTCTGGTCAGAACATTCAGCCTCAGAAACTCTTCTTCTTACTATAAATGCAGGCTGCTTCGGCACAGGAAGGTTAGTGTTCTCCGTAGTTAGCATCCAAATCACGGTTGACACATTTGGTCTATCGCTTGCAAATTCTTGCACACACAACAAACCAATCTGAACACACTTTGTAATCTCTTTCTCAAAACACTCATCAAAGACAGTTGGATCTGCAAGAGAAGCAGCCTGGCCATCATTCCATAGCTTCCACGCCTTTAAAAAAGATCAAATTTACATAAGTTTCAAAGCTTAAGCATAAGTTACTAAACACTGATAGGTAAACTTACATAAGCTAAAAGGTTTAAATTGTTGTCTTCCTTGTGGGAGTTTTTTTTGCCACTTATGATCTCTAGAAATATAACTCCTAAGCTGAAAACGTCTGATTTCTCAGAAAAGAAACCTTCCATTGCATATTCCGGGGACATATAGCCGCTGCAAAAGCAAAATTTTCATTCTAGTTGTTATGATAAAACTAACAATGCTTGTTGTGTATTTTGTTACGTATGGATGCCTACTAAGTTCCAACAACCCTTCTTGTGTTAGCTTCGTCTTCATTTACTTGAAAAACTCTTGCAAGTCCGAAATCAGATATCTTTGGATTCAGATTCTCATCTAACAAAATGTTGCTGGCTTTTAGATCTCTGTGTATGATCTTTAGTCTTGAATCTCTGTGAAGGTACAAAAGACCTCTGCAAATCCCTTCTATTATGTTGAACCGAGCCTTCCAATCAAGAATACTTTGCCTCAATGTGTCTGAGAGAAGCTAGAAAAAGCATTAGTATTCTCTTCAAGTAAAAACAGAGTTAAGAAACAGAGGAGATAAGTATACCAAATAGATAGGCATCCAAGCTTTTCTTTGGCATGTACTCATATACTAACAACCTTTCTTCACCTTCAATGCAACAGCCAAGTAATTTCACCAGATTCCGATGCTGCAGCTTCGAAATCACAACCACTTCATTCAAAAGTTCCTCAAGTCCTTGTCCTGATGCCCGTGAGAGCCTCTTCACTGCAATTTCTTGCCCTTCAGGCAATATTCCCTGAAGAAAAATATTTACACGTCACTAAATTAGTCTGAGATTAATTGTACATCTTATCAGAAGGATTCTTGTTCTATGCTTTACTTTGTAAACAGGACCAAATCCACCTTGACCGAGCTTGTTTCTGAGAGAGAAGTTATCGGTTGATGTAGCTAACACTTCAAACTCAAAAAGAGGAAGATCTTTGAGCTTGACTTGCTTAGAAGCAGACTCGTTACCACTTGTAAGTTCTTCCATTCTTTGAAACAACAACTCTGCGCTTCTATCTTTCTCTGGTGGTACTAAGGAAATGATCAATGAAGCAAACAATCTGAAAATATCACTAACGAGTAAAAAAGACTCTAACCTGGACGCTTTTTGAATGTCCTGCATGCCAAAAGAACGCAGACCGCTGCAATAAACACAACGCCTAGCACGGATGCTGTGATCATAACTGTTCGCTTACCATGTGTTTCTACAATGAAAAAATGAAGTCAAATCCATACTATTTGAAAATTGATTTTTAGCATTAGAGCTCTGACGTTAGAAGTTGAGTGACTAATATTGTTTTATTTGATTACATAAGCTATTAAGATTAATAAGGTAAAATAGTTTTTTTTGGCCAAAAAATAATAACTAAGTCCCATTAGTCTAATCTCATATAGTTTATGTCCTATTAGACTATTTTTTTTCAAAATGGCAATACTACCCCTAATTTCAATTGAAAATCCGAAATTATAGTTAGAAAAAAATTTAAGTATTAAAGTATATTTTTAAACTAAAATGATTAAAAGAATATATTAAAATCCAAAAAAATTAAAACGTCGAAGACATTTTTTTTTCTTAAAACGAATTTCTTTTTTTCAAGATTTTCTTTTTTTTTTAAGATATTTTTTTTTTAAAAAATATTTTTTCTATTTTTTAGATCAATTTTAATCAATAAATAATAAAACAAAATATTCTCAAATATTCTCTTCTAATATTATCTTTATCCGTAGAACTTGTATTCTAAAATAGGTAGAATATAGTAAACATGTTAGAAATTGATTTCTACTAGTTTTGGATTTATAGTAATATGTAGATTCTGATTTCTACAGGTTTTAGACTTTTAGTAATGTGTAGATTTCGATTTCTACATATTTTAAAACTATAGGTTAAGCGTAAAATGTGTTTTCTAAATATTTTTAGATTACTATTATTTAAGTAGAACACGTATTTTAAACATAGTAGATTCAATAAAAAAGTAGATTACATTTTCTACTATGTAGAATGTGAATTCTACTTTTTTGAACAAAATATAATTTATGATTTAAACATTTTTTGAACTTAAAAATATATCTATATGTTGATATAAGTATTTCATCAGTACTTACTATTTTTTGATTTTTTTTTGTTTGTTAAACTATTTATTTGATTTATTTTATAAAATACTAAAAAATATTACAGGAAAAATGGTACAAAAAAAATTAGATTAATGGGACATAATTGTTGTTTTTTTGGTCCAAAATTTTTTTTTCCCTAATAAAGGATAAAAATTATCCAAAATCTAAAAATATATTTTAAAATAAATAATCATTCCTATATAGTATATATTTGTGTTGTTATCTGAAATTTTTTTTTAATAAAAAGTTCAAAATTAAAAACAAAAAAAACAGATAACTAATATTAATCAAATTTTTTTTTAAAATTTATATAATTGAAAATAAATCATTGAATGATTTGTAAGAATTATTTATCAATAATAAATATATTGCACATACAAATTTTTAATACATGTTTTAGTAAGTAACTATAAAATGTTTATGTGCGCATATGCGGGCGAACCACCTAATTAAATGTAGAAGAAGATAACATATGTGACTATTAGAGTTTATTTTACTTACTGAATTCGGAATGCGAAACTCGAATATAAAGATCAATACCACTCCCCAAAAGCGATTGCATATCAACCAAGCTACCACTCCAAAGCATGCATCCTATTCCTCGATCATAAGCATAAGCAGTGCAAGAACAGTTGTTTATACATTGTTTAGGACAATCCTTCTCGTTAGCTATAGACTTCTCCACATTCGCTGGTACTTTCATCTTCTGCATTTTAAAAAACCCATCTCCTTTTCCTCCACCACCTCCACCAGTACTTGCATTGCACTTCAACGGAACTCTTCTCACACATTCACTAGTGAAGATCCCTCGATTCCACTCAGTGATATTCCTCGGCACATACCCTCTGACGCATTTACAAGGTGGAACTTCCTGTAAACTGCAGCTCGCGAACGGACCGCATATATTGTATGCATCACAAGTTGTCGATGGAATAATTGCATCGACCATCCAAGCCCTCGTAGAAGTATTCCAACTTCTCATGTATAGATTTCCATCAGGATCCAAGTTAAAGTGATGCATGAAAGAATCAGTAGCGTATGAGATCAAAAATGTTCCTTTGTTATCGTTGGAAACGTTGAACCCATCAAGAAACAGAAGAGATATCGAATCCGGTAAACCGATGAAGATCTGACCGTTCCAAGGTCCGCTACGCCAGATTGGGACATTGCTCTTCAAGATCATAATCTGAGGAAACGGGGAATGGGAAATACAAGCTGTATAGTTCCCTGTTGAAGGATCTGTATTGCTTTTCCATGAAGTAAGATTTAGATTCTCTCCGGTTCTGTTGTTGGTCCCAAAATTCATTACTGGCAAGAAAGAGTTATAAGGATGCTTGAAACTCTCCCAAAGGATCTCACCGTTGTCTTGTAACCTAAGGTTCCCTGTGTCCATTAGCTGAACCCATGTAGCATTTGGAGCCACGGTTACTGCAACGTTCGTCGACCATACAAGGCGGTTTAGACCATTGGTGACCACGAGATTTCCTTTGTCAGAGATCGAGATAACACCAGAAGTGTCGTTGATGGGAGTGTCTTTGTTAGCAACCCAAACCACAGTTTGGACTTGAACCTTATCGTACCAGATCCCAACATAACGTAACCGAGTAGTGGAGTTTAAAGGAGTGAAGAAACCGAACCTGAAAATACCGTTGTTGCAGAGAAGTGTCTCTGAGTCTTTGATAGGAGTCGAGAACGTGATCCTGTCCTGGCCGAAACAGAGCTTCAGGGAGAAGCAAGAGAATGTTGCAAATAGAATAAGAACAAGAAAACAACCTCTAATCACCATAACTATTTGAAACAGAATGGTTCCAAATTTTCTTTTGTTGTTTGTCTTTGGAAGATTTTCATCTTAATAGAATCCAAAGAGTGATTAAATTAATAAAGTAGTCTTTACAAGAAGACTTTGAAGAAGTGAAGTGAGTGGTGGAGTTGGTGGAGACCAAATTTGAAGTGGGACGAAGAAAGCAAGAGGACTAATTGCGTTAGAAGACTTTCATCTCTTGAGTGGACTTTGATATGACTTCATGAAGGGTATGTTTCTGTGAAAACGTATGTATTACACTCTCACTACGTATGGTGAGCCTAAGACTTGAGAATAACTCTAAGCCTTCCCCAATTACAAAATGTGTAAAAGACCATCCTTATTTTCTAGAGTTACAATCACAACTCTTAACAACCTTATTGTAACGGCTCCACGGCTTAACTAACTGATCCACGTCAGCTCTCCTTCTTCCCTTGCTCTGTTCCGCCAGTTGCTCTTTTTCTCACCATTGTTTTCCTTCAGTCTCTTCCATACATAGCACCTCCAGAGCTTATCAACTTGTTTACTTGCAGAAGTGACCTAATCAATATAGCAAAGCAATCCAAAGAAAACGATAATAATGTTCTCATTTTCTCTGTCAAGACAGAACCTACTGTGGCTTCTCAAGAACATGAGTCGGTTTTGTTTTTCTGATTATATTCAGAATCAGTTGTTTCTTCATCCAGGTTAGTTAATGCATCTCAGAGTAGGTCCAGTGCTAGACTTTATTGAAATAATCAACACAGCTCACTTTCTCACATGGTGTTTTTAACTGAGGTAAATAATACCAAATCTGTAATTAATGAATCTGAACATAACTTCTCTGCAATACATCTCTTAATTCTTTAATCCAACAATTAAATATGCGCAAGATAACAAAATTTGCAAAGATAGGAGTTTCTAAAAACGTAATATTAAATAAACATACAAATTGATCTTGTGAGCTTAACGTCCTGATATAACTGTGAGGCTCACATCATTGATAGAGACGTTCTGATGACTCTGTTTAGAAGATTCAGCCTCAGAAACTCCACTTCTTGCAATAAACGCAGGCTGCCTCGGCTTAGGGAGGTTCATGTTCTCGGTAGTTAGCATCCAGAGCACGGTTGAAACATTTGGTCTGTTGTTTGCAACTTCTTGCACACACAGCAAACCAATTTGGACACATTTTGAAATCTCTTTCTCAAAACACTCATCAAAGACGACTGGATCTACTAGAGACGCGGCCTCGCCGTCATTCCATAGCTTCCACGTCTTTAAAAAGACCAAACTTAAATAAGTTTTAAAACTTAATCATAAGTTACTAAAAACTGATTAGTACACTTACATAAGCTAAAAGGCTTAGATCATTATCTTCCTTGTGAGAGTTTCTTCTCCCACTTATAATCTGGAGAAATATAACCCCCAAGCTGAAGACGTCTGACTTTTCTGAAAATAAACCTTCCATTGCATATTCTGGTGACATATAACCGCTGCAATATAACAAATCTCATTCACATTGGCTATGATACAAGCGAAAATCAGAATATTTTGTTGTGTATTTTCTTGTGCATGGATACTTACTATGTTCCAACAATTCTTCTTGTGTTGGCTTCATCTTCATTCGCTCGGATAACTCTTGCAAGTCCGAAATCAGATATCTTAGGATTCAGATTCTCATCTAACAAAATGTTACTGGCTTTTAGATCTCTGTGTATGATCTTTAGTCTTGAATCTCTGTGAAGGTACAAAAGACCTCTGCAAATCCCTTCCATTATGTTGAACCGAGTCCTCCAATCAAGAATCTTTTTCTTCAGTTGATCTGGGACAAGCAAACAAAATCATTAGTTTTCTCTTCAAGTAACAACAGAGGAGATATAAACAGAGTTAAGAAACAGAGAAGACAAGTTTACCAAATATATAGGCATCCAAGCTTTTCTTTGGCATGTATTCATAAACTAACAACCTTTCTTCACCTTCTATGCAACAGCCAAGTAACTTCACCAGATTCCTATGTTGCAACTTCGAAATCACAACTACTTCGTTCAAAAGTTCCTCAAGTCCTTGTCCTGATGCCCTTGAGAGCCTCTTCACTGCGATTTCTTGCCCTTCTGATAATATTCCCTGAAGAAAATATTACCAGGCACTTATTCGGTGAGAGTCTCTTTTGAAAATGGATTCTTCGTTAATGCATTTACCTTGTAAACAGGACCAAATCCGCCTTGCCCGAGCTTGTTTTCCAGAGAGAAGTTATCGGTTGCTGTAGCCAACACTTGAAACTCAAACAGAGGAAGCTCCTTGAGATTTGCTTGGTTAGAAGTAGGCTCATTACCACTTGCAAGTGCTTCCATTCTCTGTAACAATATCTCTGCGCTTCTATCTTTTTGTGGTTCTGTTAAGGCAGTTATGGACAAAAGCAAACAAGTTTTTCTAAGAAAAAACAGTCTTGACACAACCTTCAATGAGTAAACAAAACTCTAACCTTGACGCTTTTTGAATTTCCTGCATGCTACAAGTACGCATACCGCAGCAACAAACGCAACGCTTAGTACGGGTGCTGTGATCATAAGTACTCGCTTGCTATGTGTTTCTACAAAAAATTAGGTGAAAAATATAAGTCAATGAAGAGTAAAACAAGTGAGAGACTTAGAGATTTTTTACTCACTGAGTTCAGAATGCGCAAGACGAATATAAAGATCAATACCACTTCCCAAGAATGATTGCATATCAACCAAGTCACCACTCCAACGCATGCATCCGATTCCTTGATCATATGCATAAGCAGTGCAAGAACAGTTATCTAAACAAACCTTAGGACAAGCTTCCTCATCAGCTGGAGACGATTCCACATTGACTGGTACTTTCATCTTCTGCAGTTTCAAAAACCCATCTCCTTTTCCTCCAACACCAGTACTAAGTCTTTCACACCGTAATGGAGCTCTTCTCACACATCCATGAATCCAATTCCCTGCACTCCACTCTGTGTTATTCCTTGGCACAAACCCTTTTACACATTTACACTGTGGATCTTCCCTGGGATTGCAGATCCCATATGGACCACATGTACTGTATGCATCACAATCTGTGGATGGAAACCTAACACCAACTCTCCAATCATTCATAGAAGTTCTCCAATCTCTCTGATATATAGCTCCGTTAGGATCCAAGGTAATGTGATACATGAAAGAATCATTTGCATAGGTCAATGAAACCGTTCCTTGGTTATCATTGTTAAGGTTAAACCCATCAATGTTCAGAAGGGTATCCATATCCGGCAAACCGATGAAAACCTGACCGTTCCAGGGACCGCTACGCCATTTTGTAACATTGCTATACTTGATTAGAAGCTCAGGAAACGGGAAAGGAACAAGACTAACCGTGTAGCTTCCTGGTGAAGGATCTACATAGCTTTTCCAAGAAGTAAGTCCTAGATTCTCTCCGGTTTTAAGGTTGGTCATAAGATTCATTCTTGGCAACAAAGTATTGTAGTTATGCTTGAAACTCTCCCACAGAATCTTTCTGTTGTCTTGTAACACCAGATTCCCATTATCCATTAGCTGAACCCATGTAGCATTTGGAGCCGCGGTTACTGTGACGTTCGTCGACCATACATGCCCGTGTAGACCATCCTTGACCACAAGATTTCCGTCTTCAGAGATTGAAACAACACCAGAAGTGTTGTTGATAGGGGTGTCTTTGTTAGCAACCCAAACCACGGTTTGAACTGGAACCTTATCGTACCAGATCCCAACATAACGTAAATGACCAGTGGAGTTTACAGGAGTGAAGAAACCGAACCTGAAAACACCATTGTTGCAGAGAAGTGTCTCTGAGTCTTTGATAGGATTTGAGAAGGTGATTCTGTCTTCACCGAAACAGAGCCTTAGAGAGAAGCAAGACAATGCTGCAACTAGCAGAAGAACAATGTGACGACGTGCGTTGCCGTTTAGTAGAACCACCACCATAACTATTTGAAACGTAGTGGTTCAAAGTTTTGCTTTGTTGTTTGTTCTCTTTGGAAATTGGAAGGTCTTCCTCTAAAGAGAGGTATATAAGTATAGTTGTCTTTGTCTGAATAAGAAGATTTTAGAGTATGATGTGAAACCTGAGTCCTAAGAAAAATAATAATGTAGAGAAAACATGCGGTCCAAGAAAAGGGGCATGCATTTACTTCAACAAAAGTCTTCAGAGAAGTCATCAATTAACATCCATCTCTCTGAACATGATAATAATGTGCTGTGAATGTCCTTTTTCTACTTGATTTTCTTTGTCTTTTTGTGAAGTCACATCCTAATTATTCTTATGAAGAATATGTTTAAGAATTTGTGTTTAATTATTTCAGGTAAAGTTAAAAATGCCAGAACTCTGTCAGGTTGGAATGCCGACATACTAACTATAGATTTTAGTCCTGGAATATTTTAGTATTCACACAGCTTTACCATGTCCTCTGTGTGGTTTTGTTTGGGTGCAATTACTGAACCACGGACCAATACAAATGTCAAGGTTGCTGTGTAGTTAATGAATTCATAAAAGTCAAAAACTCATCTTCTCCGTATCCAAGTTTGTCTCAATACATATAGTAAAGTTACCCAAAAGGACAAAACCATAATAATGTTTTCATTCTCCAAACAACCTACTTCTCAAGAACATGGATCGATATTCTTTCAGGTTCTCTTTCTTCATCCAGGTTAGTTAATTCATCTACGAGTAGGTCAAGTTACAGTACAAGAATCTATCGAAATTATCAACACAACTTGATCAGTTTTACCTATGTTGTAATAATTTTGATAATAGTACCAAATCTGTGATTAGTAAATCAGAACTTTACTTCTCTCAAGTACATCTTTTTAGCTTCACTCTAACCATTAAACATACACAGAATATCAAAACTTCGCAAACATAGAAGGTTCTTAAAACATATATCTATGTATTATTAAACATACAGATTAGCTGTCTGGCTTAACGTCCGGTTACAGCTGTGAGGCTCACATCGTTGATAGAGACCTTTTGACTGCTCAGGTCAGAAGATTCAGCGATTGAAAATCCACTTCTTGCTATAAACGCAGGCTGCTTTGGCTCAGGGAGGTTTGTGTTCTCGGTAGTTAGCATCCAAATCACTGTCGAAACATTTGGTCTATCGTTTGCAACTTCTTGCACACATAACAGTCCAATCTGAACACATTTTCTAATCTCTTTCTCAAAACACTCATCAAAGACGATTGGATTGGCTAAAGAAGCAGCCTCACCGTCATTCCATAGCTTCCAAGCCTTTTAAAAAGACCAAACTTACATAAGTTTCAAAGCTTAATGATAAGTTGGTGAACATTGATTATTACACTTACATAAGCTAAAAGGTTTAGGTCATTTTCTTCCTTGTGAGAGTTTCTTGTCCCACTTATGATCTCTAGAAATATAACCCCCAAGCTGAAAACGTCCGACTTTTCTGAAAAGAAACCTTCCATTGCATATTCCGGTGACATATAGCCGCTGCAGTAACAAAATTTTCGTTCGTTAATGATAAAACTGACAATGCTTGTTGTTTAGATGGTTGGGAATGGATACTCACTATGTTCCAACCACCCTTCTTGTGTTAGCTTCATCTTCATTTGTTCGGAAAACTCTTGCAAGACCGAAATCAGATATCTTGGGATTCAGATGGTCATCTAACAAAATGTTGCTAGCTTTTAGATCTCTGTGTATGATCTTTAGCCTTGAATCTCTGTGAAGGTACAAAAGACCTCTGCAGATCCCTTCCATTATGTTGAACCGAATCTTCCAATCGAGTATCTTTTGCTTCAGTGGGTCTGAGAAGTTAGCAAAAGCATTAGTTTTCTGTTCTAAGTAAAAACAGAGTTAAGAAACAGAGGAGATAAAACAGAGGAGATAAGTATACCAAATAGATAGGCATCCAAGCTTTTCTTTGGCATGTATTCATATACTAACAACCTTTCTTCACCTTCAAGGCAACATCCCAGTAACTTCACCAGATTCCGATGTTGCAATTTCGAAATCACCACCACTTCGTTCAAAAGTTCCTCAAGTCCTTGTCCTGATGCCCGTGAGAGCCTCTTCACTGCAATTTCGTGCCCTTCTGGCAATACTCCCTGATGAAAAGATTGCCAGTCACTTATTCCGAGATTATACACATCCATTCTTGTTTAATGTCTTTACCTTGTAAACAGGACCAAATCCACCTTGCCCGAGTTTGTTTCCGGGAGAGAAGTTATCGGTTGCCGCAGCTAACACTTTAAACTCAAAAAGAGGAAGATCTTTGAGCTTGACTTGGTTAGAAGCAGACTCATTGCCACTTGTAAGTTCTTCCATTCTTTTATACATTAGCTCTGCACTTGTATCTTTCTCTGGTGCTGCTAAGCCAAATGATAAACGAAGAAAATAAAATTATGATTCAAGAAACTATCATCAAGAAGTAAACAAAACTATAAATAACCTGGACGCTTTTTGAACTTCCGGCATGCAAAAAGACCGCAGACCGCAGCAACAAACACAACGCCTAGCAGAGGTGCTGTGATCATAAGTACTCGGTTGCTATGGGTTTCTACAATGATAAATCAAAATTTAATGAAGTGAATAAGAAAACAGATGAGACTGTTAGAGTTTATTTTACTCACTAAGTTCGGAATGAGCAACTCGAATATAAAGATCAATCCCACTCCCCAAAAATGATTGCATATCAACCAAATCACCACTCCAAAGCATGCATCCGATTCCTCGATCATAAGCATAAGCCGTGCAAGAACAGTTATCTGAACACTGCTTAGGACAAGCTTGCACATTAGCTAGAGACTGCTCCGCATTGATTGGCACTTTCATCTTCTGCAGTTTCAAAAACCCATCTCCCTTTCCACCACCACCACCATTACTACTTACATCCCTCTGCCTCTCGCACCGCAACAGAGCTTTTCTCACACATCCGTTACTCCAATTCCTTGCATTCCACTCTGTGTTGTTCCTCGGCACAAAACCTTTTACACATTTACAAGCTGGATCTTCTCTAGAGTTGCAGATCCCGTATGGACCGCATCTACCAAATGCATCACAATCCGTGGATGGGAACCTCACACCAATCCTCCAACCTCTAGCACCCCAATCTCTCTGATATATATAGCTCCATCAGGATCCAAGTTAAAGTGGTACATGAAAGAATCATTAGCAAATGACATCGAAAACGTTCCTTGGTTATCATTGATGAGGTTAAACCCATCAAGAAACAGAAGAGAGTCCACATCCGGTAAACCGATGAAAACCTGACCGTTCCACTGTCCGCTACGCCAGATTGGGACACTGTTCTTCCAGATGAGAAGCTCAGGAAAGGTTAGCTCAGGAAACGAGAAAGAAGCAAGACCAGCTGTGTAGTTCCCTGTTGAAGGATCTACGTAGCTTCTCCATGAGGTAAGCTTTAGATTCTCTCCGGTTGTGTTGCTGGTTCCAAGAGTCATTCTTTGCAAGAAAGAGTACTTATAAGGATGCTTGAAGCTCTCCCACAGAATCTCACCGTTGTTTCTGTTGTCTTGTAACCTAAGATTCCCATTATCCATTAGCTGAACCCATGTAGCATTTGGAGCCACTGGTACTGTGACCAGAGGCGAAGCTACGTTCACCACTAGGGGTGCATGTGCACCCATTATATTTTAGATATCTAATTTTTTGTAATGGACATGTATGTTGGAAGAGGCTAATTTGCTTATGATGCACCCATAGTTTCTCAAGAACATGAATTTGATTCTCCTCATACACCGTCTTTTGCACCCACTCAAAGGAAAGTCTGGCTTCGCCCCAGACTGTGACGTTCGTCGACCACAGAAGGTGGTGTAGACCATCCTTAACCACAAGATTCCCGTCTTCAGAGATTGAAACAACACCGGAAGTGTTGTTGATGGGAGTGTCTTTGTTAGCAACCCAAACTACAGTTTGAATAGGGATCTTATCGTACCAGATCCCAACATAACGTAAATGACCAGTGGAGTTTACAGGAGTGAAGAAACCGAACCTGAATACACCACTTTTGCTGAGAAGCGTCTCCGAGTCTTAGATAGGAGTTGACAACGTGATCCTGTCTTCGCCGAGACAGAGCTTCAGCGAGAAGCAAGGCACTGTTGCAAGTACAAAAAGAAGAATAAACGGACGACGTATGTTTGGTGGAACTACCATAACTATTTGAAATAGAGCTTTGCTTTGTTGTTTGTTCTGCAAGAAGTAAGATTTGGGTTATCTATGTTTCTATATAAGAAGAAGATGATGTAATGTTTCTTTCAACGAAGTAGTAATGTGTTATGGTGGATTCAATGAATTAGCAATGAGAGTGGAATGAAACTCCAGTCTTGACTTATCTTTTGATGCAGCGTGCGTGGGAGGAAGTCTACTTGCCTTAGTGCGATTTTAGTGGAGTCACTGTTTAAAACGTTTTGAGTACTTTTTTTACGAAATATAGAAAACAATTATTACTTTTTGACTTAATTGTTAATGGAGCGGAGCCATTGTTTAAAGTCTGCGGATTTGAACCCTGGTCGCTACAAGCTATCGTCAGACACTATCAAATTTTTTTTCAAGACATAACTTGCGTCAGACACTTATCTCTTTCTCTACACGTTGCAATCAGTGTTAAACTAGAAGACTTGTGTGTTACAAAAAAAAAACTAGAAGACTTGCATTAAGATCATAGAGACCAGTGGGACTGAAGCATGAGAGCTACGGTTAGTTACAAACTGTGTGTGAGATAAACAAGAGCTGGACTTGAGCTAAACCGATGGCCTATGTTAAATCTGAGATGTGACTCCACCTGAAACCGATCATGATTTCTTGAACCATCGACTACTCCCACCAGTGCTCATTCTCCCCAACCAACTTCATCCTCTGGGTTTGATTAAATAAATGTTTTGAGAATTTGATTTTGAAAAGGATGAATGTTTTGACCATTTGGTTTCTTAAGCTGGTTTGATTCGGTTTTTCTCTAATTTTGATTTTTCCCCGGTTTTAAGCATTTCGATCGAAATTTAACAAACCGGAATAGTTCGGTTTGGTTACTTCTTTTTAAGCAGCTTTTGACAGCTTTATAAACGAAAAATAACAGTTGGTCCAGTGGGCTTTTTGTCACTGTTGGTCTTAGGAGGGAGGAGTAATGTTTTGGATCAGCATTTATATTCAACTACTAAAGTACATATCTCCGACAAAACGAAGTTACTAAATTTGTTAACATAATAATTAAATTTTAAGTAAATGCCATTACGATTAATTATACTAGTATTTATGTCTTCCATTAATTATGTAAAGTGTGAAGAGGAGATGACTTATCTTGAATAGGAATGGTCAAAACGTCCATCGAATATTTATAATAACGTTCATATTTATTTATTATAACTTATCAGTTATAACTAACTCCAAATTAAATTGTATTGACACGAATTTTCTTTAAAAACTTTCCTGTCATTTCTTCGATCAAGATAGTCACTGTCTCGTCTTGGTTTATACCTAAATCTTATTCAAATATGATTAACACGTCTTCGCATTTTCAGACGATCTTGTTGATTAAACATTACGCCTAAACGACCTATTAGGAAATCTCCTAATACGACCATTCAATCTCACAATAATAATGTGTTCTTTCTTCTTTAGTTTGATATACAGTGAATTGTTTATCTTAAAAGTTAGTAAATTTTATTACATTATAATTGTATATCTAACAGCCTATGACAACATTGACAAGTGACAATTTTTTCCTGGTGACACATTTGCAACTTTTTTTTTTGAGAAAACACACATTTGCAACTTGATTTCAAATAGTTATAATAATGATATACTATTTCAGCCTAAATAATAAACAAATAGTCTACGGTATAACTTTTTTAAATTAATAATCGATAGATTAATATTTTTATAAATTAATATAATTTCATAGTCCCAAATTGAATTTTTGATTCAATTAGTATCTTGATAAATTAATAATCTCTATAAATTAATAAAAAATATAGTTTTGGTGTAGTCCCAACATTATTAATTTATAGAGGTTTCACTGTATTTTTTTATCTTCTAACAAATTAATTAGTTTTTTGCCTAAATCTAACAAATTAATTGGTTATGCATATATGTTTTTGCCGACAAGTGTTTGATATATTTTTCTGTGTCAGTACATATATGCAAATTGTTATTTGTTACTCAATAAAGTTGCACTTGTGTCAGTCATAAACATGAAATACGGTTTATAATATATACTTCGATAGTCAGTTATAATCATCTACAGACCCGTCTGCTTTAAACTCTAAAAGTACATCGAGTCATCGACGAAGAAGAAGAAGAAAAAAAGAGTATATATGCATATCATTGATTCCTCAATACTTTTCTCACTTGATCTGATAATTACATTCAAATTTACATTCAAATATATGTATACATGGTATGTCCACTTGCAGTCGGTATTAGGCGTTTAATCTTTTCTTTTTCCGGTCAGTGTCGTTGTTTAATCACATGTTACGTAAGGACCACTCTGAGCCTTTTAAAGATATTAATGGAAATCTGGAAACATTCATATAAGTCTTCTGTATATATAGTTTAAGGGGGCGCCATTAGATAAAGACTATTGCGCTGGCTAATGGAAAGTCAGCTAATTTCACAACATTTTCCAGTAACCAGAATAATTATATAACTATTAATTAATCATTGTCGCATGCATCGGTTCATTCATCTGTCATGCTTTATCTTCCGAATATTTTGTAGGTGCGACAAAGATCATAGTTCAAAATTATTATTTTTTTTTGAAAAAAGGGCTAAAAGAAAAAATTCAAAATTAGTTTCATTGGATTCTAGTATAGCTACATCAGACGAAGCAGCCACATGTTTTTTTTTAGCAGCCACAAGTTAAATTACGCAACAGTCCGTTTACTCCCTTGCAGTCTTTCTCTTTTGATATTTTCATAGGGAAGTATCTCATTCTTTGAAATATTTTATCTTTAGATAGTATATTAAGACAACAAGATCATCAAACAAAATAAAGTAAAAGCATACAGGTTTCCAGCCAGATCCCATTATGCTAATTATGGTATTGTTATTCTTAATTAATTTATGTCAAGTGCCATTTGAGATAACTATTGTATTTGTTTGGTCAAATGGATAACTATAGTATTATACAACAAGAGAACACACAAAGTAGAACAACAAAACTAAACAACTTTTAAGCAAAAAAACTAAAATAAATAACTAACAATAATTAATAAATAACCAAACCAAGCTGAAACCCGAGTATGATTAATCTAGTTGCCAAACAAGACTAGAAAAGATCTGAAAGGGAAATTAAAAAAAGAAAAAAAAAACATGATTGATTGACCCACAACAACAAGGCCAAAGGAATCACAATGAACAAGAGGAAAAGGCACAAAAGAACACGGTTAATAATTGAGAGAAGTCATCACGTTAAGACATGAGCGAACAAATTAGAAAGTCAACGTTGAACGCTTCTAAAAAAGACGTCAGATTCAGCCTTTAGTTTACAGTCTCTCATTGCGGGAAGTCTTATCTTCATCTCCTCTCTTCCTTCCTTCCTTCCTCTTTCTTTCGTCTTCTCATAGCTCCCTCTATATATTTATGACCAGACAACTGGTTTGTTCAAAACTGCGTAGCGTATTAATTCAGAATTGAGAGCAAAAGAAGAACACGAAACTCTCTCTGTGTCCTGTCTCTCTCAGTCTGTGTTTCTATTATATAAAAAAAGACTAGATTTCGGGGAAGGACATAGTCACTTGGGCTTTTTTCCTTTTTAAGTTCTAATGGCGGATCAAGTAAAAGAGAGGACTTTAGAGGAGACCTCTACGTGGGCAGTCGCTGTTGTTTGCTTCGTCTTACTGTTCATTTCCATTGTCCTTGAAAAATCCATTCACAAAATTGGAACCGTAAGTCCCCATATGTTTCTCAAGATTCCTCTGTTTAGTGCTCTTGCTCTGTTTCCTCTGTTCTTTACATCTCTTTTTCTTTCTTTTTTCCCCAATTTTTTTTTTTGTTTCGGCATAACTTTTCTTGTTTAGATCTTCTCTCTTTGCTCATCTTGTGCTGTGCATATCTCTTTTTACCATGTTTCGTATTCTTGTTCTGCTTTCTACTCTGTTTCTGCCTTGTCACTCTGTTTTTCTTACTTCCTCTGTTTCTCTTACTTCCTCTGTTTCAGTCCTCTTCTCTTATGACTAAGTCTGCTCTTTGTTTTCTTTAATGGCAGTGGTTCAAACAGAAGCACAAGAAGGCTCTTTATGAAGCTCTTGAAAAGGTCAAAGCAGGTAACAAAAAATTGACAGCACTGTAAACCCCAAAGAAAAAAAAACATCTTTTGCTACCTAACTTCATCCATTAACGAGCTTCTTGGTTTAACACTATTTTTTTTTTTGGTTATTAAAGAGCTTATGCTTTTGGGATTCATATCACTACTCCTAACAATTGGACAAACACCAATCTCAAACATCTGCGTCTCCCAAAGCGTTGCATCATCAATGCACCCTTGCAGCGCCGCACAAGAAGCTGAAAAATACGGAAAGAAGAAAGACTCCGGCAAAAAAGGAGGAGACGATGATGAAAAACCCAGTCACAGACTTCTCCTTGAGTTAGCTGACTCTTTTATCCCTAGACGAAGTTTAGCCACCAAAGGTTATGACAAATGCGCTGAGAAGGTAACTAAATAATCTTCCATTATCCGCTTGTTGTTCATCCTATAGTATATGACTGTGATCGATGGATTTTTCTCAGGGGAAAGTGGCTTTTGTATCTGCTTATGGAATCCACCAGCTGCATATATTCATCTTCGTGCTCGCGGTGGTTCATGTTATTTACTGCATTGTTACTTATGCTCTCGGAAAGACCAAGGTAACTACTTTTCTTGTGCATGCTGCAGTGACCAGATCATCAAGAAGTACTGTTTGCAAAAAAAAAAAAAGATGTTGATTTACTGTTCTCTTGAGTATCGCAGATGAGGAGGTGGAAGCATTGGGAGAATGAGACCAAGACCATAGAATATCAGTATTCCAACGGTATGCCCTATGCCTTGTTAAATCAGATTCAGAGTCCGAAAATAGTACGAAACTTTATGGTGGATGCATTCATATTGTTATGTAGATCCTGAGAGGTTCAGGTTTGCGAGGGACACATCTTTTGGAAGAAGACATCTCAATTTCTGGAGCAAGACTAGTGTTACGCTATGGACTGTGTGTTTTTTCAGACAATTCTTTGGATCTGTCACCAAAGTTGATTACTTAGCTTTGCGACATGGTTTCATCACGGTAAGGAACTTATATAGTGATCTTTTTGTTTTGTTCATATACTGTTTAGTACAACAGTTACTAAGATGAAGAGATAAAGCATGAAAGACAGAGAGAGCTCAAATAATGTTTTCTATATATTGACTTAGTGTTCACACTGTTTATAGTACAACCTTCACAAACCAATCCTCTAACCACCATTACAAACTCATATTTAAGAAAATAATCTAACTTATTATTTTGTTTAGGCTCATTTTGCTCCTGGTAGTGAAAGAAGTTTTGATTTCCGCAAGTATATTCAGAGATCATTAGAAGAAGACTTCAAAACTGTTGTCGAAATCAGGTTAGGATCAACTTCATTACCTTCTGATAGTCTGAGAAAAAAATTCAAATTTGTCTAAATCTCTGCTAACTTTATGCAGTCCGGTTATCTGGTTTGTAGCCGTGCTATTCCTCTTGACCAACACTAATGGTAACACTCATTGCTTACCGCAATATCTATGCATCAATATTTGCACAAAACTGACATCAGTTTTCATTTGAAACAGGACTACGTTCTTACCTCTGGCTACCATTCATTCCACTAGTTGTAAGTACCACAAACCATTGAACCAATAAACATTTCCTCAGATATGTCCTTTTAACAGAATGAATGTTATGTGCAGGTGATTCTAATAGTTGGAACAAAGCTTCAAGTCATTATAACCAAACTGGGTCTAAGAATCCAAGAGAAAGGTGATGTGGTGAGAGGCGCCCCTGTGGTTCAGCCTGGTGATGATCTCTTCTGGTTTGGCCGCCCTCGGTTCATCCTTTTCCTAATCCATTTGGTTCTTTTCACGGTACGGTTCAATATCCTTAACCACTCGGTTTATCCTAACGGTATGATGATAAACTCATGAACCCTTCACTTTTGCAGAATGCATTTCAACTTGCCTTCTTTGCCTGGAGTACGGTAAGAATTCCATTTCACATTTTATTTTCACACAGACATTGATATTATGGAGCCATCCATACTAATTGTTATGTCATGAACTTTTGGTATATGCAGTATGAGTTTAATCTCAGGAACTGTTTCCATGAAAGCAATGCAGATGTGGTCATTAGAATTGTAGTTGGGTAAGCTAACATTAACTTAGCTGTTGATTCTGAGAAAACGCGGGAAAATTATAAGTCCTTAACTAACATAGTCACAACCTTTGCAGAGTTATTGTACAAATACTTTGCAGCTATGTGACCCTTCCACTCTATGCTCTTGTCACTCAGGTACTTTGACACAACAAACATTACAGTTAGGATATGATCTTAGTCTTTTTTTCCTGACATCATTGCGTTTTGATGAAATGTGTGTAGATGGGTACTAAGATGAAGCCAACGGTATTCAACGAAAGAGTAGCCACAGCGTTAAAGAAGTGGCATCACACAGCAAAGAAAGAGACAAAACATGGAAGACACTCTGAATCAACCACACCTTACTCTAGCCGTCCAACTACACCAACTCATGGCTCATCTCCAATCCATCTCCTTCACAATTTCAACCACCGAAGTGCTGAAAGTTTCCCGAACTCTCCTTCTCCTAGATACTCTAGTCATCATGATGGACACCAGTTTTGGGATCCTGAGTCTCAACAACACCAAGAAGCTGGACCTTCCTCACATCATTCTCTTGCCCATGAAAGCTCGGAAAAGAAACCTGTTCTTGCGTCCGTGGAACTTCCTCCTATAAGGACTAGCAAAAGCTTAAAAGATTTTTCATTTAAGAGGTAGATGATTCTTGATTTCATACAGTGTGAGTTTGTTATATTAAAAGTACGTGTACATTATTATATGTATGAGACCTAAAACATCTATAAAAGATAGATGGATTTATTCTCTGCCCACGCTTAAAGAGCTTAATTGAGTTACATATAAGACCATTAGTCTCCCCTATGTTCCAGATTCACCATACCTATAAAACAGAGAAGCTTTTTAGAGCTTGAGAACAGTCTCAAGGGAGTTACGAAACACAAGAGTCGAATTTAAGTTACTTCTTTCACTGACAATCTCTAAGAGTATCACTCCTAAGCTGAAAACAATCTTCGTGACCAAAAAAAAAAGCTGAAAACAGTCCTCCCGTTGCATATTCCAGTGACATATAGCCACTGCAGGATAAATATACCGGTTTAGTACTGTCTCTGTAGAGAAGAAGGTGTAACATATCGTTAGAATGGAGTAACACTTGCACATTTCCTCTTTAACAAACCTATGTTAATCCTTTCACCAAAACCTTAACCCAATAAGACAAAAGAAACAACTTTCCATAAGAAAATCACAGTAGAAAACACAAGTATGATCAATCGTCAGCCATTTTCTAAAGAAGAAGTAAACATTCCGAACCATATTGCAATACTTGTTGAGGAAGGTTCTAGGAGTCTAGAACCGATATACACGGAAGAGAATATGATGGAGAGATTATAGGAGTTGTAATATATTGAGATAAGGTTGTTGTAATATCTGAGTCTATCTAGTGTCGAGTATCCGATGTATATATATGATGTAACCTACGTTGAAGTAAATAACAAGTATTCTTCTAAGCTTTCTCTTGATCTTTCATGGTATCAGAGCCAACAGAAAATTAAAACTTTCTGTGAGTTCGTAGACAAGAGAACGAGAAGAAAATGTCTGGAAAAGAGATTGTGAGTTCATCGGGTATAGCAGAAGAACGGAGGTCTCCGTACTATCTTGCGCCGTCAGATAACCCAGGGATTTCGATCTCTCCGGTGGTTCTCAATGGAGAAAACTATGCCGAGTGGGCATCTGAACTAGAAAACGCCTTGCGTGCCAAGCGTAAGTTTGGTCTTGTAGACGGAAGCTTGAAGATGCCGGATGAAGTGGAGAAGCCGGTGGAGGCTGAGATGTGGAGAACAGCCAACTCTATGGTCGTGGGGTGGATCAGGGCTTCTATCTCACCGACGATACGATCGACGGTTCCCTTCTCACCGGACGCCAACAAGATGTGGACAGAGCTAAGGAAGCGCTTCTCAGTTGGAAGTGCGGTACGAGTGCATCAGCTCAAGTCGGAGTTAGCCTCCTGTAAACAAGATGGTTCTACTGTTATGGACTATTTTGGAAGGCTTTCTCAAAAATGGGAGGAGTTGTTGAACTGCAAACCGATTCCTACGTGCAAGTGTGATGCAGCTGAGAGCTATGCGAAGGATTATGAGGAAGAGAGAGTTCACCAATTCCTTCTAGGACTTGATGAGGCGAGATTTAGCAATGTGTGTGCGCATATCATTGGATCGGAGGTGCTCCCTGATCTCAACACTGTGTACCAACGAGTTGTTAGAGAAGAGAAGAGGCTCGGGGGTACGCGTCTTGAAACCAAGGAGGCACCAGTAGGGTTTGTGGCAAGGTCGTCACAAGAAGAAGGTGCAACAGGGGCGGTTGCTCGTGGTCGTAGCTCTGTTGTGTGTGGACATTGTGGTCGTACTGGTCATGAGAAGAAGGAGTGTTGGCAACTTATAGGGTTCCCGGAGTGGTTTACTGAGAGAAACCAGACGAGTGGAAGAGGTGGAAGAGGTCGTGGTCGCGGCAGAAGTACCTCACCACGAGTCAATGCAGTGCAGACAGCGGGCACTTCATCCTCTGGAGGTCAAGGCTTACCAATACCGAACATCAGTGCTGAGCAGTGGGCGTCACTTGCTTCCCTGATTGAGCGTCAAAGGCCTGCTCCTATTCCGGATAAGTTGAATGGTACTGTACAGACCGGTGAAGTTATCATCGACACCGGAGCTTCCCATCACATGACGGGAGACTTATTGTTGCTTAGTGATGTCCGGAGTATCATACCTTGCCCAGTAAGCTTCGCAGATGGGAGTCATGTGATGGCTACCAAGAGTGGTAGTCTGCGGTTGTCGATGAAACTGACCTTGGAAAATGTTCTTTTTGTTCCAAATTTGAACTGTACTCTGTTATCAGTTGCAAAATTACTTCGTCAAACTGGTTGCTTGGCTGTATTTACAGATACTTTGTGTATTTTGCAGGACCGTTTTACGAGGACTCTGATTGGAGCCGGTGAAGTTAAAGATGGTGTTTATGTTTATCGGGATGTCACAGTGGCGAGAGGACACAGAGTTAAGGCTTCAGAGGATCAGACTTTGTGGCATCGACGTCTCGGACATCCTGCGTTTGGTGTTTTAAGTTCTTTGCCTTTTGTTTCTGGTGTTAAAGATGTTTCGAATAAGTTTGGTGGTTGTGACATTTGTTTCCAGTCCAAACAAACAAGAGAAGTGTTTTCTACAAGTATTAATAAAAGTTCATCTTCATTCGAGTTGATACATGTAGATCTTTGGGGCCCTTATCGAGTCCCATCTTCTTGTGGTGCTATCTATTTTCTTACAATAGTAGATGACTTCTCCAGGGCAGTTTGGATTTATCTCTTGTTAGAGAAGAGCGAAGTCAAGCGAGTCCTACCGAACTTCATTGCACTAGCGTCTCGACAGTTTGGCAAAAGTGTTAAGACGGTAAGGAGTGATAACGGGACAGAGTTTATGTGTCTGTCTAAGTATTTTGCAGAAGTAGGGATCGTGCATCAGACTTCTTGTGTTGCGACGCCGCAGCAGAATGGAAGAGTGGAGAGAAAGCATCGCCATATTCTGAACATTGCGAGATCGGTTCTGTTTCAAGCTAATCTCCCGGTTCGCTTTTGGGGAGAAAGTGTGTTGACTGCAGCTCATCTCATAAATATAACTCCGACGAAACTTCTTAATGGTAAGACGCCGTATGAACTTTTATATGGCAAGGCTCCATCGTACCGTGATATCAAGACGTTTGGGTGTTTGTGTTTTGCACACAAGACGAGAAGAGACAGGGATAAGTTTGGTTCTAGGAGTGTGAGGTGCATCTTTGTAGGTTACCCATATGCAAAGAAAGGGTGGAAGGTGTATGATCTTGACAAAGAGGAGTTCTTTGTCTCGAGAGACGTGGTGTTTGACGAAGAAGTCTATCCATATGAAGAAAAGAAGATGGAGCAGACTTCTTGTGTTCCGCGTGTGCTGAGTGAGGAACACGAAGAAGATGACCAGTGTGGTGAGATGGCCGATGAAGAAAGCAGTCATGTAGAGGCTGAGGAAGCTGTAACGATCGTGGAGAAGAGTGCTTCGGGGGGTACTGATCGAGTTGCAGAAACTGGAACAGATGGAGCTGAGAAACAGAGTACTCAGGGGGAGAGTAATGAAGAACTTCTGGGTCGGGGTCATAGAAAATCAGTTCCGTCGGTTAAGCTGAAGGATTACGTGACCTACAATGCAAAAGTGAGTTCTGATAAACATAACATTGTCGCTAGCTCCCGATCAGAGACCCCGTCAAAACGGTCAGGTAAGAAACAATCCTTGTATCCTATTACAGAGTTTGTAACTGATGCTTTCTTCTAAGACCACCACCAAGTTTTTCTTGCAGCTGTTAGCGCTGGTGTGATTCCGAAAAACTACAAGGAAGCTTTCAATGACGAGAGATGGAATAAAGCAGTATCAGGAGAAGTGACTGCTCTAGAGTTAAACAGAACTTGGGATGTGGTAGACCTTCCTGCTGGGAAGAAGGCTATCGGAAGCAAATGGGTGTTTACTATCAAATACAATGCGGATGGGACAATAGAGAGATATAAGGCGAGACTCGTGTGTTGTGGTAATCACCAGACTGAAGGTGAGGACTATGAAGAGACGTTTGCACCAGTGGCTAAGATGGATACGGTGCGTTCACTACTGCAAGTTGCTGCAGCCAAAAACTGGGAGGTTCACCAGATGGATGTACACAATGCCTTCTTGCACGGAGACTTGGAAGAGGAGGTGTATATGAGATTACCACCAGGTTTCAAGTCGGATGATCCTAACAAAGTATGCAGACTTAGGAAGTCTTTGTATGGGTTGAAGCAAGCTCCAAGGTGTTGGTTTGAGAAGTTATCAAAGGCATTGGAGAAGCTTGGTTTTGTGCAGTCATATGAGGACTACTCACTGTTCTTTTACATACGAGGAGACAAGAGTATACGAGTCCTAGTCTATGTAGACGATCTGATCGTGGCAGGTAATGATCTCATGCTGATAGAGAAGTTCAAGAAGAAGTTGAGTGAGATTTTTCATATGAAGGATCTTGGAAAGGCAAAATATTTTTTGGGCATAGAGATAGCAAGAGGTCCGTTGGGAATGTATCTGTCACAAAGAAAGTATGCCATCGACATCATTAGTGAGGCTGGCATGCTTGGGAGTAAACCTGTCGCTACACCAATGGAGGCCAATCATAAGTTACTGAGGAACAAAAGTCCACTGTGTAAGGATCCTGCGAAGTTTCGGAGGGTTGTGGGACGTCTAGTATACTTGACTATCACTCGACCGGACTTGTGTTACTCAGTACATGTGCTCTCTCAGGTTATGCATGAGCCGAGAGAAGATCACTGGGATGCGGCTATGAGGATCATAAGATACCTTAAGGGTGCTCCAGGACAAGGTATAATGTTGAAAGCAGAGTGCGACTTGCGTATAAGGGCCTACTGTGACTCGGATTGGGCATCTTGTCCTCGTACTAGAAGATCACTTTCGGCATACATGGTGTTGTTGGGAGATTCACCAATTGCCTGGAAGACAAAGAAGCAAGACACCGTGTCGCATTCGTCAGCAGAGGCTGAGTATAGGGCTATGGCGGATGCGTTAAAGGAGCTCTTGTGGTTGAAGAGACTACTTGCGGATATTGGAGTGATACATGAGGGTCCGATGGATTTGTTTTGTGACAGTAAGTCGGCTATCTACATTGCAGCAAATCCAGTGTTTCATGAGCGTACGAAACATGTGGAGAAGGACTGTCATAGTGTACGAGATGGAGTGAAGGCTAAGATCATTGCTACACGTCATGTACGGACGAATGAGCAGTTAGCTGACATCTTGACGAAGGCATTGGGGACGCCTGCGTTTCGTTACTTGTTATCCAAGTTTGGAGTGTGTGATCTACACTCTCCAACTTGAGGGGGAGTGTTGAGGAAGGTTCTAGGAGTCTAGAACCGATATACACGGAAGAGAATATGATGGAGAGATTATAGGAGTTGTAATATATTGAGATAAGGTTGTTGTAATATCTGAGTCTATCTAGTGTCGAGTATCCGATGTATATATATGATGTAACCTACGTTGAAGTAAATAACAAGTATTCTTCTAAGCTTTCTCTTGATCTTTCAATACTAAACACTAACTTATTCAAAGTATTCAGTATAATGCAACTGAGATCTTTTGATGAGCGATGCATTCATGCACCAAGGATGATGTACAAAAAAGTCAAACTAATGTGATATGTAAAGAAGCGTATGGTCTCTTTGGTCAATTTTTAGGATATGTGAGTTAATGTCAAATATGCCAATATGATTGCTTGGTGGTCAAGATAAGTTGTTTGAATACCAGTATAAAATAATTTAGGTTCCATTCTTATTCATCTGAAATAAAATCAACTTTGTTTGAAAAAAAAGGACTGTATACATCTGAAATTCAAGACTTCATACTTCTGGTTTAATTTTGTATTATTAAAAAAAAACAATCACACTGACTATATAATAAAAAAGTTATATGTTTTCTTATATGTTATATTTTGAATTTTGTAAAATGACTATAAATTACTAAAAATGGTAAAAGCCTCACATTAAAAATTTGGTGATCAAATGTAATGTCTTTTAGTTCAACCCATCGTTTTTCTTTAATGGGTATTGAACAATTTTTAATGATTAACTAAATAGACTAATAGAATGTTTTTCTTCAGGTGATGCAATCGTACTTGAATCTTCATAAGACATATATAATTATGGCAGTAGAATCGTCTTTAATATTTCTTAGAATTTGTAATAGTATAATATATCCAGCTTTTTAAGAAAAAAAAAAGACAAAGAGGACTAAGAAAACAATATCAGCCACTTAAATTTGACTCTTAAAACAAAAATAAGAAGAAACATATTTTGATTAAAGAAAAAGAGAAAGCAGCATAAATAAAAATCTAACTTTAGCTAGAAAGACGTAGCAGCTCAGAAGATAGGAAAAAACTTGGATGAAGAATGGAAATCTTTGGAACTTCCTCCTTATCCTTAATGGAAATAATCTGATCGAAATTTTCCTTTTTTTTTTTGTATTCCGATTCCTAGCTCGTGTGTGTGTATATATAATAATAATAATATAAAGCCTCTTTTGATCAATTAGAGACGAGGAGATACAATGTTCAAAAGACATTGCTCGAGGGTGGTATTGAGAAGACATGGCTCGAGTGTGGAAGCAATTCCACACGATGTTGTAGAGCTGATACTGGAGAGACTTCCGGTGAAGTCTCTGCTGAGATTCAGGTCTGTGTCCAAGAAGTGGAAATCTGCAATCGATTCCCCAAGTTTCCAGGAAAGACAGTCGATCCGTCGTAGGCAAGCACGAGGTCCAGATGCCCTTTTCGTCACCACTTATTATTTTGCTGATGTTGGTCTGAACACAGATGCTCGAAGGTTTGTGATTGGGTCATCAACAGCTTATACGGTCAGGTTCCCTACTTTGGGCAGTTCGCTCTGCCATGGTACTTGTGACGGTCTAGTATGCCTCTACTCTGTTTTCGACCCGAGGGTCAACGTCGTGGTGAATCCCGCCACTAAGTGGGATCAAACTTTTCCTCTTTCCACCATTCAACACTTCATAAACGACATGTCTGAAAAACACGTGTATTTCACACCTCCTAAACTTGGATTCGGTAAAGACAAACTCACCGGCACATACAAGACGGTTTTTCTATATAACTCATCCGAGTTTGGCCTAGACAACGCCACCACTTGTGAAGTTTTCGATTTTAGCACTAAAGCTTGGAGGTACGTTCACCCTGCTTCTCCTTATCGGATAAATCCTCACCGTCATCCCGTGTATTTAGATGGTTCACTTTACTGGCTCACCGAGTGCGAAGAAGATACCAAGGTTTTATCTTTTGATCTTCACACCGAATCTTTCCAAGTCATCTGCAATGCTCCCTTTGCTCATGTACCTGACGACCTTTATAGCGTCACCATTTGTATCCTTGATAATCGCTTGTGCGTATCCAAGAAAAACTGGCCCACCCAAGAGATATGGTCGTTCGATTCTTCTTCAAGTGCGTGGATGTTAATGTGTTCGATAGATCTCACCAAAACTTTTTCTTGGTTTGGCGAACCCAAGTTTGCGCTCTCACCAGTAGCAATTCTGGACAAGAACAAGTTGCTGCTCCAAGGTCGTGACTACTTTGACGCATTGGTGATACATGATCTATGTACCAAATCTTATGATATTCTCTTCAAACCTTCTACCAGCCCTGTAGGTTCTGTTTATTATTTTGAAAGTTTGTTTTCTGTTTTATCAAACCAAATTTGGTTTGTTTAAGTGAATCTTTGTAATTTTGACATCGATACTATTAAAATTGAAGTTGTGTCCATTTAAATAACTGCTATTTATATGAAGTTGTGTCCATTTAAAAAAAATATGAAACCTAAAAAAAATCCTTATATGCGTGTGTATATATATAACTGTTATAATCTAAATAACTGTTTATGCTCTATGCGTGTATACCATGGGTGTTTCACTGTTTCATCGGGAGATGATCAAAATTTGGGCCTTGGGCTTTGATATGTCACGATTTTTTAGATGAATACAATTGGTCTTGAATGTTGAACCCGTAAAAACTCATACGCTGTTAAATATAATGATTGTTCATTCTTCTGACACCTGAAAAAGCACTTATGCTTATCATCAATACAGATGTCATTTATTAGGACATATGTCTTTATTTTATCACAAATAGTCACCATCTCTTGTCGATGGATTTGTCTTTTTCTTCTATGGTCACCGTCTTTATTACAGTATAAATAGGTCTCTCATGTGTTTGGAGAGTGAAGTCATCACAATCAATAAAGCTTCATATTTTCCAGTTCACGTGTTCTCTCTCTTCCTTAAACAAAAGCTTTATCATATATATATACTCCCTCCGTTTCATATTAAATATCGTTTTAGAGAATTTTTTCGTTGCAAAATTAATATCGTTTTAGAGTTTCAATGCACAATTTATTAATTTTATTCTCCATTCTATTTTTCTATTGGTTGAATTGTATCGGTAATGATGTTTTATATTGAAAATATGCAAAATTAAATGATTTCTTAATCCGTGTGCACAAGTCTAAAACGACACTTATAATGAAACAGAAGGAGTAATAAATACAGATTAATAAATATTACCTCACTCTATATTATTCAACACATTATCAGCACGAAGAGCTCTCTTATACCGACCGTTCTTAAACCAAACAAGCGAGGTAATGTTTAAATTTATGTCTTTCAATATATATAATTTATTTAAATTTTTATTTATTATTCTGGAGTGACAGGCTAGGCCTTCTCCGTTTATTTTTCTGGATGAGAGGCGTTGCCTTTCCCGACTGATCGTTAAAATAGGCTAGGCCTTCACGATCAGAGAAACACGTGGTAGGTTTTACCTCCGCGAATAAAAGGTCAAAATGGAAGGCTAAACCTCCTCGGACCTTGATTAAAAGAAAAAGTTAATATGGCCGACTATGTCGCCTCGAACTTTTGAAAATGATCAAATATGCAAGTCTAAGACTCCTGGATGATATGGTGGGCTGGACCTCCAACTTTATTTATGTTACGCAATTTAATTTTTGCATTTATTTTATGCTATTAATTTCTGCATTTAAATTATGCATTTATTCTCGTCTATATTTAAATTATTTTATGAATACAGTAATCATGTTGAACTTGACAAAGCTCGAAATTAATGTCCTGGATATTACGGGAAATAATTATATGACCTGGGCAGTAGGTGCAAAAATGCACCTAAGAGGTAACGGGCTTTTGGAAACCATCGATAATACTAAAACAGTGTCGGATGAGAAAAAGGCTAAAGCCATGATATTTTTACGACACCACATACATGATGGTTTAAAAGATGAATATATTACGAAAGAGGATCCTGGAGACCTCTGGCAATCTCTTAAAGAGAGGTTTGATTACCAGAAGTATGTGATCTTACCAAAAGCCAAACACGAGTGGATCCATCTCCGGTTCCAGGACTACAAAAGTGTAAGTGAATTTAATTCCGCTATGTTTGGAATTACTTCAAGGATGATATTATGTGGAGAGAAAATAAGTGACTATGATATGATCGAGAAAACTCTCTCCACGTTCCATCCTGAAAATGTAGTCCTGCAGCAACAGTACCGGGTGAATGGATTTAAGCGTTACTCGGAGTTGATGCAAATCTTCCTTGTAGCGGAGCAAAATAATCAACTCGTGTTGTTAAACCATCAGGCTCGTCCCACTGGATCTGCTTCATTCCCCGAAGTGAATGTTGCATCATCCAGTTATGATAATTTCGGAGAGGACGAAGACGTGGACGTGGTCGAAGTCGAAATCATGGTCGTGGGAGAAGACGAGGAAGAAGATTCCGTATGTATGATGAAAAAAATAAAAAAGACTTCCACGAGAATGAAAGGGGCCGGGATAATAAAAGGCAAACAGAAAAGATTTGCTACATATGTGGCATGAAAAGTCATTGGGTACGTACTTGTCGTACGCCAAGACACTTAGCCGATTTGTATAAAGAATCCCAAAAGGGAAAAGAGAAAAGTGGAGGTGAAACGAATTTCATCTCTGATGAACCCGGGCCATCCTTTTATGGTTTAAATGATGATACTCATCTCGACGTATCAGATTTTCTGGTTGAGCCAGAAAACATCGATGTGTGATATAAGATCGATGTGATATAAGTTTACTGTATTATAGTATCGTTATCTTTTGTTTTGTAAAATAGATGTTATGTTTCATATTTTATGTTTAATAATATATGTTTTATAAATATTTTAAATTCAGAAAAAATGCCAGACTTTGAGACTTTGGATGGAGATATGTGCTTGGCGGATAGTGCGTCAACGCACACTATAATTAATGATAAGAAATATTTCTCCAGTCTCAAAATAAAAGATTACACTGGAAGCGTAAGTACAATATCTGGTAATGCAAAGATTATTATGGACTCGGGAAGAGCGAAATTTTCAATGCCAGGGAGAACAATATTTGAAATAAATGATGCATTGTATTCCCCCGAGTCTCATAGAAACTTGTTAAGTTTTAAGGATATCCGAAAGAATGAATATCATATTGAAACTATGAGTAAAGGTGGTATTGAGTTTCTTTGCATTAAGTCTGAGAGGAAACATATATTGGAAGAGTTAAGAATGTTATCCTCTAGACTATATTGTACAAAAATAAACATGACTGAGTCCTATGCCGTGGTAAACATGAAGTTTACTGATACATTTAAAATCTGGCATGAGAGGCTAGGACATCCTGGTTTAGTCATGATGAGAAAGATAGTGCAAAACTCGAATGGCCATCCGTTAAAACACGGAAAAGTTTTGCAAACAGGCAAGTTTACATGTAAAACATGTTCTCAAGGAAAGTTTATAACTCGGTCATCACCAGCAAAAGTAGGCAATAAATCACCAACGTTTTTAGAAAGAATACATGGTGATATATGTGGGCCGATTCACCCACCGTGCGGGCCATTTAAGTATTTCATGGTATTGATTGACGCATCTACTAGATGGTCAAGTGTGTGTCTTTTGACAACACGAAATACGGCTTTCGCAAAGTTCATTGCCCAGATAATAAAGCTGAGAACGCAGTTCTCAGAGTATGCCATTAAGAAAGTAAGGCTTGACAATGCTGGTGAGTTTACATCACAAGCCTTTGATGATTATTGTATGTCAATGGGGATTGATGTAGAACATCCAGTTCCCCATGTGCATACACAAAATGGCATGGCCGAGTCGTTGATAAAACGGTTACAGTTGATTGCAAGACCGTTAGTCTTGAGAACAAAGCTCCCAATTTCTGTATGGGGTCATGCTATTTTGCATGCGGCTGCACTGATTCGGTTGAGACCGAGTGCATATCATAAGTACTCCGCATCACAATTAGCATCTAGGCAAGAGCCAGATGTATCCCATCTCCGTGTCTTGGGTGTGCGGTCTATATTTCGATAGCTCCGCCACAAAGAACAAAAATGGGCCCACAAAGGAGATTGGAAATATATGTGGGTTATACGTCACCAAGAATTATAAGATATCTGGAACCAGTAACTGGTGATATGTTCACGGCAAGATTCGCCGATTGCCATTTTAATGAGGATGAATTTCTAGCATTAGGGGAGAAATTCGAAAAAATTCCTAAAGAGATTACATGGTGTACACAGTCGTTGTTACACCTAGATCTCCCTACGAATCAAAGAAAGCTGGAAGTTCAGAAAATTGTGCATTTGCATAAATTGGCAAACCAGTTACCAGATGCGTTCACAGATACGAGAAAGGTGACGAAATCATATATACCCGCTGCAAATGTTCCATCAAGAGTTGTTGTTCCTGGGGAATAAACTGATGGAAACAAAATAAATGAACCTGGGGTTCAGTTAAAGATGGGGAGACCAGCGGGTTCAAAAGATAAAAATCCCCGAAAGAAAAAGAAATTGGTTGAGGAAAGTGGAAAGGTTCCAGAAGAACCTGATATTGAAAAATGTCTGAAAGAAGGCATAAGTGAAAAGGTTCAAAAAGAACCAAATAAAGATATGGATCCAGATGACGAGGAGGGAACAGAAAAGTATGAGATTTCCATCAACTACGCCCTTGATCAAAAGTTATTGATCACAAATAAAATAAAAGATGTTGATGGAATGTTCTCCTTTTCTGTGTCCAAAGAAATCGATCACGAAAGTGATGATCCCGATCCAAGGTCTATTTTAGAATGTCAGAAAAGACATGATTGGGAGGAGTGGAAGAATGCCATTCAAATTGAATTACTCTCCCTGAATAAAAGAGATGTCTTTGGATCTATTGTCATAACGCCTGAGAATATAAATCATGTTGGGTATAAGTGGGTATTCGTGAGAAAAAGAAATGAAAAGAATGAAGTAACACGATATAATACCCGATTAGTAGCCCACGATTTTTCTCAGAGACCGGGAGTTGATTTTGAGGAAACGTATTTCCCGGTAATGGATGCAATTACGTTTAGATTTTTGATGAGCCTTACGGCGTCAAAAACTCTTGAAATGCATCTCATGGACGTTGTGACAGCTTATTTGTATGGATCGTTGGATAATGATATATATATATGAGACTCCTTGAAGGATTGAAAATGTCAGGGGCATTGGAAGAAAAATCCAGGGAGGTATGTTCGGTCAAGTTACAGCGATCACTCTACGGATCAAAATAATCCGGACGCATGTGGTACAATCGCTTAAGTGACTATCTCTTGAGTAAAGGATATGTGAACAATGCGATATGTCCCTGCGTTTTTGTTAAGAAATCGTCATCTGGCTTTGTGATCATCGCTGTATATGTAGATGACCTGAACATGATTGGAACTCAAAAAGAGGTTGATGATGCTCGAACTCATATGAAAGAGGAGTTCGAAATAAAAGATCTCGGTAAGACAAAGTTTTGTCTTGGGCTCCAGATAGAGCATCTCCGAGAAGGAATATTTGTGCATCAATCAAACTATACGAAAAGGTTATTAAAACGCTTTCGTATGGACCAAGCGACTCCTTTGAGTACTCCAATGGTTGGGAGATCTCTCAATGTTGAGAGTGATCCTTTTAGGCCCTGTGAAGATAGCGAGAAGATATTAGGTCCTGAAGTACCTTATATGAGTGCTATCGGTGGGTTTTTATACTTAGCAAACTGTACCAGGCCTGATATTGCTTTTGCAACTAATCTCTTAACAAGATATAGCTCTGCTCCTACTCACAGGCATTGGAACGGAATAAAACATTTATTCCGCTATTTACAAGGTATAGTTGATTTAGGGCTAATGTATTTTAGAAAACCCGAGTTTGGTTTTGCAGATGCAGGATACTTAGCAGATCCTCATAAGGCTCGATCGCAAACCGGCTATGTTTTTACAATTGGTGGAACTGCGATCTCTTGGCGGTCTCAGAAACAAACTCTGGTTGCAACTTCTTCAAATCATGCAGAGACTATTGCGCTTCACGAAGCATGTCGAGAATGTGTGTGGCTAAGGTCAATGAGTCACCACATACAAGATTCAAGTGGAATAGTTAACAAGAAAGAGCCGACGAAAGTTTTTGAAGATAACTCGGCTTGCGTCGCTCAACTCAAAGAAGGCTATATCAAGAGCGACAGGACAAAGCACATCCCTCCAAGATTTTTCTCGTACATTCAGGAACTCGATAAAAATAAAGAAGTGGACATCGAATATGTACGGTCATGCGACAATCCGGCTGACTTGTTTACCAAGTCTCTTCCAACTACAACATTCCGAAAACACGTCTACGGTATTGGAATGCGGCGTTTGCATGACATATGAAGAAAAGACTATGTTCATTATGTTAGGAGGAGATTATGTTACAGTACTTTTTTTGTCCTAGTCATGGTTTTTATCCAATTGAATTTTTCCATGATTAGGTTTTTAATGAGATTGTACGTAATATAGAATGAATAATTAAGGGGAAGTGTTAAATATAATGATTGTTCATTCTTCTGACACTTGGAAAAAGCACTTATGCTTATCAGTTATCATCAATACATATGTCATTTATTAGGACAAATGTCTTTATTTTATCACAAATTAGGGCCGATCCGCCCTACGGGCGGGATAAAATTTAACAAATAATTTCAGTAGTTAAAATAAATATTTAATATAAACTGTTATGATTTAAAAATATACATATTAGATTAATTTTGTACATATTATTGTACTTGAAGAGTAAATGAAACTGTTATCTGAAAATTATGATTTTTAAAATAAATATTACTTTTTTACTTTAAAAATATGATTTTCTTTTCTCTTGTTAAAAGGTTCAAGATGATTTTCTTTTGTTAAATAATCAATGTTTTAATTATATATTAAGAATTGGATGTAGCATTACATCCTTTTTTTTTCATTTTTGTTAATAGAAAAGAAACAAACTTGTTAATAAATGCACATATTTTTTGTTAAATTTTATATACTTTAGTGGATTATCTTATGTTTTTACTAAATATAGCTTTTACAGTAGATTGTTGTTCAAACTTTTGTTTGAGTTAAAATGTATTATTAATTATAAAATTATTTATGTAATATTATATATTTAATTAATTATTTTGACCAAGATAATGAAAAATATACATGTTTGCTATAAATTTAATATTTATAAAGGTACTTGAAAATCAAGTAAATTTTGTTTTAATAAAAAAATGATTATAGTTTTGAAATAAATGTTGCTGTTCAATTGAAAAAAATGTTACTGGTTAATTTCATAATATAAATTTTAAATTTTAATTTTTTTAAATTCATTGTTTTGATTATAAATTTACTAAATTTTACGATATATTCTTGTTGAAATTTTATTTGAGGTAAAATGTATAATTAATAATAATATTATTTATGTAATATTTGATATTTTATTAATATATTCCACAAAATAATAAAATTAGTATTCATGTTTTGATTGAACTTTTTTATTCATTATATTTCAAAAAATAAAGTAAATTATGTTATCTGAATAGATGATTTTGATTTTCAAAACGAATGTTATTGATGCATTTTCCTAATAAAAATTTTCAATTTCTGAAAAAGACTGTTTTAGTTATAAGTTAATTTTGTGGATGTTTTTCATATTTTGTTAAATTTTATGGAAATTTTCCTTATTTTTGTTTTCTTGATTGTTGAGAAAATTTTATTTTGTTCTCTAATTTCATAATATTGTGAATTGTGTTTTAATTAAGTTCTTTTTTTCTGCAAATACACTGATTGTATAAATTTATTTAGTTGATATTGTGCAATTAATTATAAATTGATAGATTATATTTCTTCCCAAAGTGATCAACCTACTGTGAGATCTCTCCAAAATGAAACTAATGAATTTATTTCTTCCAAAATTAAAAACTACAAACTCATTTCTCCATGATATAGTTAAAATTTAATAATCCATACACTATGTTTTTAGTCGGTTTACTGTCTACCAAATATTGTCCAATCGGCTTAACCAAACCAAAGTTTAATTTCAACCAAATCTAACCAAAAAGCTAAGTTAACCTGATTTCTTCGGCTTCTTTATCTGATTTTCCTTCAGTTCATGACCAAGCCATTTCAGCATCTTTACATTCAACGAAGTACTATGTGATGTTATTTGTCACAATGCTCTGTTGCTCTTTCTTCAGATGTTCTAATCACATTAATGTGATGTCACAATAACCTTAATCTATATATATCTATACTATTAAAGTAAAATACCTAATAGCTTTTTGCCACTGCTTTTTGAGTTATTTACGACCAAATGCAACTGCATTTCCTTTTCTTTATGTCGCCACATTAGTACTAACTAATCACAACTCTTCGATTTTTAAACCATATCAATATCAAAACCTCACTTAAAGCCCATTACCGAGTATTAAAAAGTAAGTCCATAAGTGCAGGCTTTTTTAATTCAAAACAGAAATAATTGTTCAGCCCATCACAATCCTCTTGATTATCAAACTGAAAACCGCATCGAAATCATCTTCTGCTTTGTCAAACCCTATACCTGATATAAAAACACTAACCAAGATGAATATAACATATAAATAAACAGAAATGTAAGTCAATGTTTAGATTATACATCACACCTACATATATGTGGTCTTCCTTTACAAAATGCAATATATAATGGTCAACACTTTGATCAGACCACAAATATTTTTTAATATCATTATTTATTTACCAATCTAATTATTTTTAAAATAATATTCAAATTTATATATAGTTGGGATACCATATCTATTTGAACTATAATTATTCCACTCATCCCCTAATATTCGTAATCGGATTTAAAAATAGCTAACTAAATTGAACATTCATTAATAATACTCCTAAATTTTAGCAAGTATCAATAATATTATCGATCAAAACAGCATCTATTTTTAAAATGCAAGTTATGATTTTCCTTAAATCACGTTTCATATAAATGTAAAATCAAAATCAATACAATATTAAAAGGTAAATAATCTCAACTCTTAGTCTGTCCACGTCGACATATTAAATCGACTAATAGGAGAAGAGTAATTCGCCACGTCAGATTCGTTATTTAAATCAGTTGGGTTTCAATCGCGCTGGGCTTTATAACTTATCTGTAGGTCCACCAAGACCACAAACCTGCTTCTTACGACTTCAATCAAGCTAAGCGGAGTCTCCCCGACGCTTCTACTTCATCTTCTCCAATCTCTGTTTTTTTTTCAGTAACCTTCTCAATCAATGACGCTGTTAAAGCTATTCATCAATGTTGTGATCTATCTTCCCTTGGCAATTCTCTTATATAAAGCTCTATCTCTAAACCTAAATCCATCCTAATTAAAAAAAAAATATTATGCAAAAACTATATCCATGGCAATGAATTCTGCCGCGAAGTCTCAACTTACCGCCGGAAAAACTCCTGTCTCCATATATTTCAGTGACATCTTACCAGGTCCATCTGAGTCACAGCTCCGATTCCGGGTAATCCACCAATTAACATACTGAAACGACAATCTTATTAGGCTGAGTCGTTTACTTTTTCTTTCTTCTTATATTTGCAGAGAATCTTATAAATGTTGGTGAAGCATTCTTCTTCAACTGTGCTGAGAAGGCAACAATTCTTGGTACAAACGCGTTGTGACTCGAAAGCCCATCTCCCAAAACTCATCAGAGCAATGAGTTCCAAATCGGAGGCCACAGACGCTGAGAGTGTTCTTCGAACCGTCACACCATCGCTCGACCCCGAACGACACAAAGGCCAAGCTGGTTAGAATTCGAAATCGAAGATCTTTTTTATGAATTTTTTTGAATCTAAAAGTTTGAGTCTTTGAGGGGTTAAAGCTCTCGTGTGTTGTAAAAACTTGATTCTACTTTAAGGGAAGATAGCTGTGATTGGAGGGCGTCGTGAATTCACTGGAGCTCCTTATTGTGCCGCCATTTCAGCTGTCGGTTCGAAATGAAATGAGGAGGCGAAAACGTTAGGTGGTAAGGGAAGCTGGTTGGTGAAAGATAGTCCCATGAAGCCATATATATTGTAGTGATCAATATTGAGACTGGGTTGCTGATGATTTGCTTTGATGTTTCTAAGGTTAACTTCTGCTTCTGGGGCATTGTTCAAATATGATGCTGCGGCTGGTGGAACTGAGGCGCATCTAGCACTCTCTTCAGCTAAAGCGTCACAAAAAGCTCTGTGTGATAAAACTATCTTTCCTGTTCCAATTCATTCATCAAAGATCTTGAAACGGTCCGTCCTTAGGGTTGTAGAATCTCGACAATACCTGCTACCTCAGAAGTGTCCTTCAGGGCCTCACCTACACTCTTCCTTTTGCTATTTTTGCCTTAACTCACATACACTCCTCTCACTGTAAGTATTCTCCTCCTCTTAGTTCTGGCTTTGGTTTCGCGTATTATGTATATCTGATATCTGCTATCAGCCTATCAATGAAATTTCTCTTAAGTTTCATATAGTCTACTGCTTGCAAGCTTTTTAATTTTCTTTCTTCATTTGTTGCTATGCATCTTTGACATAGCATTTGGTTTTGGTAGGCGACCCATGGGAAGGAAACAAGATTCTGCTTCTCGGTTAGTTGAGAAAAATATAGCAAAGTCTCTTTGTATAGATGAGAAACCAATGCATCAAACCAAGATTTTAAACTGCCTCAAAAACTTTGTCATGCATCTTAAGGTGGAGCGTCACGAGCAGGCTCGAGGGACGGCGGTGACTTGTTTTAACTGTCGAAGCATTGATGCTTATTAGGCCTCCTTGATAGCAACAGCCTCCTTGACCTCGGTGGCTTCACTGCCCGTTTCCTTGGCAGGTTCACTTCTTCTGGGACAGTAAAAGTTGATAGAGGGAAAGTCCTGGACAGTGTGGTTGGTGTCTTGAATGTGATCTTCCCTCCGTCCTCTGTGAAAACCTTTTACTCTTTGTCTTTGCTGTGTTCTGCTCTGGTTCAGTGATCTCAGTTTTCTTTTTTTCTTACAGAGCAAGACAGAGACCATGAATGGTAATTCAAGGAGAGAATCAGAAACTGAGTCTTCATCAAGCCTTGAGTCTTGAGACCCTCCTAGCAGATCATCTGCTTTTGATAGATTTCCTAGCAGATCATCTGCTTTTGATAGCTTACGAAGGTACTCATATCTCCAAACACCATCTTATGCACACTGACACAAAAATAAAAAATGTCTACTGTGTTTGATATTGGGTATCTGAGTCAGACTTTACGTAACAGTTTGATGTTTGATTAGTGATAAAGGCCGGGTTCTATCTGAGTCAGACTTATCATCATCATTCCCTTACTTTCTTCAACTAATATGATTCATGATATCTGATTATGAAAACTTTCGCAGATAGAAGAGGAGGGTCTGGTTACAGAAAAAATGAAATTACTCGAAAAACGGTAATGAAGCTGCACATGAAGAGTTGATGAGATTCTTCCGAGCATCTCACCGTTGCGGAGATTATTGCATGGCTTAACAACGGCAGCAGTGAAGATGGCGGTTCTTGGTTGGCCGCCTTCACTGAGATTTCATCAAGAGATATAAACGTTTCTTTGATCTTGGTAAGTAATTGTTCTTATTTGATCGATTTATGGTTTCTCTTTTAGAAACAATCTATATTGTGAAAGTTCTTCAGCTTTTACTATTTTTGTAATCCTTCCTTTACAAGTGTTTTCTCTATCCCTAAAATAGTTGATGGATTTCTTTTTCTTTTGTTGTTTTGTAACTGAGTGATGGGTTTGTGTTTGGTTTCAGTTGCAGAGATGGTGGATTGCATTTATGAAATTAGCCTCTGGACCCAAGTCCTTCAGCTCCAGCATCCGATGAAAAGCTTTTCAGAACGTCTGGATCTTATATTCTCGGCTTCCACCACCGTATACAATCATTTGGTAATACTTCGAAGAACCAACAATAATGATGATTCCGTTGGTGCTAACGTAAATATCTCTCGGTCTCTGCCAATCTGTATTAGTTGTTACACACCAGAATGGAGCTTCGTTGGCAGAGCAATTGAAGAAGGGTGTTGTTCTCCCTAGAGGTCAGACACATGGTCTATCTACACTAATCAGTAAGTGTTAAAAGACTATTGTCTATGTTAAATGTTGCTTAACACATTATTCTTATAGCTTATAAAGTATACTAATGTTCTTTTTTTTTACTGTTTTGTGATTTTTTATGGCTTTGGATCACTTGCAGGAACTTAACATTCTAGGGGTTTAACTGTGGTCCAGCTAGGATCATGAAATGCAAATATCTTGACTTGAACGCAAAAATACACACAGCGTTACAGAAACCAGGTACTTGGACTGAAACCTGGTACTTGGACTTCACATGGTGGTTTTCAAATAATCTTGCAGTGGAAGAGATATGATTGAAACGCATGAGCAGGTTATCCTCTTATTTCCTATAGTCTTAAGGGATTTGTTACTGCTTCGAAACTTCCATTCAGTTGGTAATTGTATGTTGGCTCACATCTGCGGTTTAAACAAGCAGAAGAGACTGCAACTAAGCTAAATTTGGATTAATTAGTGGTGATTGGTGAATAAGTTAGTAGGATCTTTCCATCTTTGTTGCCATAACTTAATTCAGTTTCTAATCATGTGTGGTTTTGAATGTTTATTTGTTTTGATTTGAAAATTTACATATGTGTATATGCCTTGCAAGATGTCAAGGAGCCGATTTGCTCTGTAGCTAAACTACAAGGAGAAGATGGAGATTCATAAAAACCTAAGTGAACAAGAAGTCAAATCTTGAAGCTAATGAAGGAGCTCTTTGGTATATTTTGGGTAGAGGGGAGGTTCAAAAATAAGAGAAACACGTCATGCAAAAGTTCCCAAATGTCTTTTGGTACCTGTTTCAGTGATGATTTGTTTTAAACGTGTCTCTCTATTATACTGCTTTACTGTAAAATCTCTAAACTAATAATGTTGGAACAGTAGAATTTTATTAATTTTTTATATTTGTATAGTTTAATAAATTAGTTTATTTCACCTTTTATATATTCATTATTTATTAATGGCTTCCTATTTTTTATTCATCCAATATCCTACATCTTATTTTGATCCAATCATCTATTCGCACACTATTCATTCATGCATTCAATTAACAAATGTTGGATTCAAAGTCTTACATCATCTTTCGGAAGTTCAACGCTACAAATAAAAAATTATTTATTATGATATCATCAAAATATATTAGAGTCAAACTATGAAAAATAACACCGAACTTTAAAACAAAACAAAAGATAATCTCACTAAAGTAAAATATGGGCACCCTTACATAATATTACATTTTACACACTTCAAATTCATGTTATCTTATAAATTACTAAATTTTAAAATTAAAATTTAATATTGCACCATCAGACATAGTAAAGAAATGGTTTATTTCCTAATATCATTATTTCGTACTCGATTGCAAAATGTTAACATAAATCTAAAATAGTATTTTAAAATGTGTTATTGGAGAACTTAGTTATTCTTCACACTTATTTATTTATGATAAGTTTAGATATTCTTCGTGTTTGTATTAGTATTCACAAAGATTAATCCAGCTTAAGAAAAACATAGAATATAATTTATTAACTAAAATATTGTTCGCATTTGTATGCTGTTTTAATTAAATTTGTGTGTATGTATATTTATGTTCATATATTTATGTGTGTACCATACCCGATTGATTTTGGTTGTGTGCAGCCAGAATGTTGTTAAACTTTATAATTTGCTAAGTATTCTAATAACATAAAATATATTGTTCAAAAATAAAAATAAAAAGCTTTAAATAAATTTTAAATAATATATAATTAGTTATGGATACAAAAAAAAAATTCCATGTAAAATTAGTTTTTTTTTTCTTGACTTATCCATGGAAAATTAGTTAAACTGAACAAAAAATATATTTTCACCATTTTTTCATCATAAACTATTAAACATCAAATATTTTCCGCGCGTAGCGCGGACATCGCATCTAGTATAAGGAAAACGATGATGCACTTATGACTTAATGAATACTACCAAATATATTTTTCCGATAAAATAGGTAACTAAAGTCTATACTATTAATGCATTAAGGAGTACTATTAACATTAATTTGGAGATCTCGCCAAGATATATTTTCATAGAAATGCCATTTTCATATTTGTTTTTCTTTAAATTACTCACGCCTATAAAATAGGTAACTGAAATTACTACTATTAATTAATTAGCTAATACTATACAAAATTAGATCTCCCGAAGATATAGATTATTCTCCAAGTTTTCTAAAAACCTAAACACTCCGCCAAACCCTCTTCCTATTATAAATAACGACGTCTTTTGACTATAGAAACATATACTGTCAAACAAACAAATACGCACAAGTAAACATTCTTTACACTGACCCAAAATTGAGTAAGAAAAAAAAAATGAAAACATTATTTACACAAATTTGTGTAAAGTTCACACTATTAAACTTATATGTTCCATGTAATGTTTTGAAACTCATCCCGGACACTGAATCAGACAACTTTCCGGACCACTTGGTCATTGGATCGATCACGGGTTAATAAATTAATTAATTTTTAAGTTAAATATTCTCTAAATGTTTTTTAAAACATAAAATAATAGTTTGGATGTGTATATACTTTATGAAATCTAAAAATATCAAGACTTAAAATTCATAAATATTTAAACATATAATATCTATACTATTAAAGTAAAATACCTAATAGGTTTTTACCTTTATTTTTAAGTTATTTACAATACTATGCCATTTCCTTTTTGAAAATTTTAATTAATTTTGTCCAATATACTAAATCAGAATGCAGCATTTATTAATCCATGTTTACTCCTAATATCTCTCTTTAAATCTTTTTTAACTGTTTCTTTTCGGAAACTTAAAGGCCATGTACGTTACATAAACATGTATATATATATATACTCTATAAATAAGTTTACCAAGATACATTTCACATACACGTTTTTGTGTCATCAAAGTGTGTATGTTTTCAGAAGAATTAATGTTTGTTACACTAAACATACACATATACTTTTGTTTGTTATTGAATATCTCATAGCTAATCATCAAGAAAATTATGCAACATAATGAATAGTTTTCAGACGTTATTCCAACTTTCATACATAAGTTTTCCTGATAGGCAACTCAATCTATAAACATAACTAAACAGATTTCGAAGTAAGATAGGCAACTCAAATATTTTTAGGAAAATAATAACAAATCAATACAATTAAAACAACAGTTTTTTTAACATTCATTTTATTTAGAGAAGTAAGTACATGAATGCGCTTATCTTTAGTTTTAAATAAAAAATGGAATTAAACCAACCGAATAACCAACTGAGATATAGGAAAATTACGGGTCGCAAGAAAATGTTAAAGTCAGACATATCAAATTTATAGTTTTGTAACATGTTAAATTATTGTGTTTAATGTCCACCTCACATTATATGTTATCAAATATTCTCAATGTATAATCCTAATTGCATAAGTAATCGAGACAGACTTTTATGAATATAATCACTATAATTGTAGACTTATTTGATATAATATCTACAAAATTTAATATAAATTTAATTTATTATTATGTTTTTAGTAATATTGTTTTTTTCAAATCAAAAGACAAAACCAAAAGAAAAAACCAACGGCGATTTAATACTTACAAATATGTTAACAGTTTTTATATCTCAAGAACAGAAAAACTAAAATCAAATTGGAACCAAACTAGAAACCCAATAGGTATCTGAATATCTTAAATACAGTTTATATTCTTACAAATTATATTTAATTTAAAATTTAAAAATATTCTAAAACTGCCACCTGTAAACCGAACTACCCAAAAACAGATTACCCTACTACTTTTTATCCAAAATATTTTAAATTATCTTAATTTCCCGTTAGAACATAATTACTCAAATATTTTTATCCAAAATATCTAAATTTATCTTAATTTCAATCCAATTATTCAAAATTATTCAAAAAAGAACCTGACGAGAACCGAACTGAACTCAAAAGTTTAACGGGTTCCTAATATTATAATCCGAACCAAACCGAAAACCAAATTAACTAGGCCAAAACCAAATTCAAATTCATAAATAACCGAATGGCTCTTATATCTTTTTGAACTGAAAAACGAAAATCAAACCAGAATCAACATGAAAACAAAAAAAAAAGAATAATACAAATTGGAACCAAATCAAAAACCAAACATCTATATCTAAACATATTAGTGAACCAACAAACAAGTTAATAAATATGTTAACAAGAAATAATTCCGCGCTTTGAAAGCGCGGGTCAAAATCTAGTATATATATATAACAAAAAACACTAAAACAAAATACTAATCTTCGATTTATGAATCAAAACCAAAAATCATAATTTCTCACTGAATCCCACAATTGAAACATAAGATAGAAGAAAATAAAAGAGTTATCAATCTAAATAAAATAGAATAACAAAACCACGGCGGACTCCAGGGAAAATCCACAGCAACTACTATACTCTCACCACGTTCAATGTTTCATGCTTCGCAGAATCTGAGCAGCTTGCTCGAGATTAATTGTTCTTGAGAAAGTAAGCTGAGTGTGAATCACTGACACTTTAGAAGCCTTAAAATGCTAAAATCCTCCCATAGAGACTCACCAGTCACTGTGTTATAAGAAATAGAAGAATAAAAAATATGAATTACCAAGACCATGTACGCTTTGGTATTCTAACATAACTAAATTCAAAATAGCATAGCAAAGTATATCTTTCAATCTGTCTAACATAAGCCATCCAAAAACTTCTCATAGACACTCACCAATTATTTATTGTTGCAGATGTTGTTTCCAGTACAAAAGAGAGCATACCTCATTATCAGAAAGACCCGTTCGTTAAGCCTCAGGCTTCCAGCACGTCAATTCCATTCCTTCACCGTATTTGTCTATGGTCCGTACGGATCTCAACGTAAATCATAGAATCTGAAGCAAGTGGTTTAAATTCAATATAACACATCTGCTGCTTCATCGTATATATTGTTTTTGTGGAAGTTCTCTACTAATGTTGAGATTTAAAGATGATACTAACAGTAAGTAACTTACGATGGTATTAAAATCATGAAGAACTGAACTACGATGAAAAAAAGAAAAGAAATAATCTAGCTTGGTTTTACCGAGATTGGTACATGATGAATGAACGTCTTGTAAGTGTTGGCATAAGAGACAAATAGGATCCTGGTTGGTCGGCGTAGTTAATCCGCCTGAGAGAGTTTATCTGCTAATAATGTTTGTGAGCAAAGACCTGATGAATTTTACGGATGCAAGCTATTGTTTTAGATCCAAAGAAACTACATAGACTTGTCTTATTGTAGATCGTGTTCAAAGGTTTGTTAATATTGACTTTCTTGTCTGTCGTGAAACTCTGGCTGTCTTCTTTCACTCTGGATCTAAGGATGTCAACTGGACACTCTGTCCATGGACGTCCATCTGGACACGTCCACGTCCATCTTTCTTCTCCAGCTGATCTCTCACCGCCACCTCGTGATGCACCTGTCGACAACTAATCTCTGACACAGGAAGAAAACAAATAAAAATGTATCAGCTAACAGAATGAATGGAAAAATAGAATGGAGAAGGAGGAGATCTAAGCAATCAACTCCTGAGAATCTGTCTATGTTTTGTATCTCCACTTGAAGTAGGGATGGTGGCTGATGATCTTCAAGCTTCCTTGGTTAAATATGATAAGGAACTTCATATACATTACATCTTTGCATCTCTCTGTTAATCATCTCACTCATAAACAACAGGTTGAGTATTGAGTAAGAAAGAAGTAAACAACTACAGACCATCTCAGTCTTTGTGGTTGAGACAGATATGAATATGAGTGAGATGATTAATAGAGAGATGCAGAGATCGTATGAATATGAGTGAGATGATAAAAAGAGAGATGCAGAGATCGCGATTCGCAGAGAAGGGATCGTAACATATTTATAGCAGATCTAGCCGACGTAGTACATCGCCAGCGAAAGCTTCCAAGTGGGCTCACTAATTAGGAGGAGTTAAGATGATTAATCACCATGAAAATCGTTACAGGAACTGGATCGTCCCTTCCGCCGATCAAAGCGAAACGATAAACACGAAGATGCGCACCACCGCTGATTAGGGTTACGCTCTGGTCGATGGGCTTCAAGACCGGATAGCAATGAAAAGCCCAAACGTAAACACGAAGGACGCTGCGCAGCGTTTCATTAATCAATCCGACGTGGCGGCCGCACAGCACTCGACTTTGTGACTTGTCATCCGACGTGGCTTCACAGGAGGGATGAAAACAGTTCTTTATATATAAAGACTAGGATTGGCCCGCCCTACGGGCGGGAAGTTATAGTAAAAATGATTCTATATGAATTTATATTAATTTTATGAAGCATTTGAAAACAAAACATCGTGAATTGAAAATGATATTATACACAAATAAATAATGAATAGAGTTTTGAGACCATATTGTTATTTTTAATAATCAATTTTGGATTTTTAAAGTGACAACAATCTTCACTATTCTCTATTTTTCAGAAAATATAAAATTAGCAAAAGTAAATTAGAATATATATATTATATATATATATAGTTATTATTTTATTTCACTTTGGCATAATAAAATAAAATCTGAAGTTTATATTACTATATTTAATTCAAGAAGTTTCAAGATTTAAAAAACATTTACACTAATTAAATTGATCATGATAATAAATTAGTCTAACTCAAAACCAAATCAGTTAAAATATATATAATACAATTTGATAAAATAATGAAATATCAATTTTAAAATACCAATTTTATAACATATTGTGTTTCAAAAATACTGATTTTTGTTTGCTCAGTTTCGCGAGGCTGCAAAGAGAAGAAATAGTTCTAGAATGCTTAATGTTATGTCAAACTACGGTATGCAGTACTGCACCAAGTTCTACTTGCGTATTTGTCATTGTTTTATGCTCCTATCTTGAAACGAAAGCTGATTAAAATCATTGTTGCACGTGATGAGGTTGTTACGATTGTTAAAAAAATAATTTTAACTATATTTTGTAAGTATATTTCATTATACTGAATTGACATATGTTATAAATATATAAGTCTAATTCATATTAATTTACTTCTCAGTTATTAAAATTTGTGATATTTTTAGTTACTACAAATATTATACATATAACATGATAAACAGAATGAATAAAAATAATTGAGTTTTTGTTATGATCTTAATATTATTTTATTTTACTTATTTTGGTTATCTATAAATAAAGCTTATTTTGGGTTTAAATACATTAAATTCATAACTTTCAAGAGAATTAAAAAAAAATATTTTGATATATATATATAATCAATTATGTTCCACCTTGTCTTAGAACTATTTTATATACATAATCAATTTTGCAACATCTATATTTTTTTTGCTATATATAATCATTTATGAATAATGACCCTAACCGATTATGAAAACACCGTTATCGACAAAGTAAAACAAAAAAGACAAAGTATAACAAATTATGTTATGTGCTTAAAAATCTATATTGTTGTCTTTGGATTACACATGATAATGCACGATATGTAACCGACGCTTTTTCTAAGAAAAAATATATAGACAATCAATTTAACCCATATTAAATATTCGAACACGAATTTCATAGGACGGCTCAGAGTGGTGCAGTCAGACGTGTATTTTAATAGGGTGGTAGAATTGTCGGCTGTAAAATCGTCTTTGTAATCATCGTTGTAATAGCATAATTATTCGATAATAATCGATTCAGACGTTCAAAAAAAATCGTTTCTTTCTTGTTTTGAATATTCTATCCTTAATTCATTTTATTCTTAATCTTGAATAATTTTCTTTAATAAATAGAATTTCGTCTCCGCCTTTAAATTTCTACAACCTTCTTGTCTTTTTATTATTAGTTTTGCTTAACCATTTGGTAACTTGAACACAATCGGTAACTATGATAACCATATGTTCACATATAAATTTGTACCTTCTTGCAAAACGTTTTTCTTAACCATCTAAAGCTAAAAACATTGTACTAAGTCATTTGTACAGACATAATTTAGCAAGTAAATCTCAAATTAACATATATTTTATATATCTGAAAGAGAGGCTCAACTATCATCTTACATTTATTTAAAACAAACTGGGTTAATCACTTAAGAATAGCATCTCATTCATTTGTAACTATAATATAATTTCAGATACTTCTGAAAGAGATTGACTGACTGATCTACTTGATGCCTTTAGCTTTTTAGTTGTTCCATTTGTTCAAAATCCAAAAGACTAACCACATTATGTTTCCTAACTTTTACAACCTTCACTATGAAGATAGATTTATAATCTTTTGAAAAAAATAGCCCCTTAACGAAAAAGATACGTCTGGTGGCATCAAACGCAGCTTGGCCAATTTTGGGATAGGTCTTGAGGTCAGACTCATTGTCGAGGTAGAAGCCAGGAGTATTGCAGTGTAGAAAGAAAGTAAACCGTATATAAACAGTGGTGTCCGAACCATCCTCCTTCTTTAGCAGCTTCGAACAAATGAAGCTCCACATATAACGTTCTATCCTGCACATGGCCCCACGTGTTTTAGAAAAAGATGATCATTAGAACTGACTAAAGTAAAAAAGATAAACAATTTTGTTCATGTGTAAACGCAGATGTGTGAATAAATGCCGGACTAAAGCTGGTGCTGAGAAAATGCAAGGGTTAATGTCTCTTCTATGTTTGAGAAAGATACACCTACAACAAACAAAGCCTTCAATTTAGTGACAGTAGAAGCACTAAAACCCACATAAGAAAAAGTTTATGAAATTTGCAGACAGACAAAAAAACGATACTTTTACATAAACCGAAAATTCACACATACACACGCAAACATAAAACAGAACCAAATCAGAATAGTGGTACTTCTGCGATACAGAACATGAATAAATATCATGCTTCTTCGAGCGATACGATGATAAGAAGAGTTCAAGAGTTCAAGGAGAGGAAACTAACATATATTTATACTGAACATACACCGCCTCTCAGATCTAGACGACGCTTGGAAGACACATCATGTGAGAGCAAATCAATAGGATTTAAGACGAATCCATAAAGCAGACCGTTTCAGTCATGAGGAGAAGGGTTAACGTCACCGCCTACTGCCGCACGAAGAGGAGAACGAACTTTGTGTTTCCGCTTACGCCGTCTTAGAGTTAGAGGGACATCGTTTTTTATTTCCGGGCCGGATAATCTCACAACTTGAAAACCAAATCACACATTAAAAAAAGCCCACGATGCAATCAATTAAATGATATGGTGCATATAGAGGAGACGGACACATGGCGACTTCAGGATAAATGAATTAGTGACATGACATCTGACGTGTCGAAAGGAGGGAAAGAACCCTATTTTATAGTAATAGATAGTCACCATCTCTTGTTGATGGATTTGTCTTTTTCTTTGGTCACCGTCTTTATTACAGTATAAATAGATCTCTCATGTGTTTGGAGAGTGAAGTCATCACAATCAATAAAGCTTCATATTTTCCAGTTCACGTGTTCTCTCTCTTCTTTACACAAAAGCTTTATCATATATATATAATATATATATATATATATATAATAAATACAGATTAATAAATATTACCTCACTCTATATTATTCAACATACGCATAGTTTTGGATTTTCAATCCATGATTGTGACACAACAGAAGTACGTATCTCCGGTTTATACAATTAATTTTAACAACTCAAGTGCCCTTTTTCATTTATACTGGGTCAAAATTAACAAAATCCATTTTTAATCTCATGCCGAATTATTATGTGTAACTATAACATTATTAAAAGCGTAATTCTCTCATATATCTATTTTTAAAAACTTTTGTCATAAAAATGGCCCTTAAAAAATAAAATAATCAAAATAACTTTTTATTATTTTAAATTTTTTAATATTTATTTTTATTTTTAAAAATTTGAAATCTCATGTCCCAAGATCCACCCTTTAACTCTGAACTCTAAGTTTAGATTAATTAACCAAATGATATAAATGCATATTTTATTCTTTACAAAAATTTATTTTGGTCATTTTATTTTTTTATGACTATCTTTATGAAAATAAACTAAAAATGACTATCAAAAGAAATTTCTCATATTATAATTATATATGAAATCAAATAATGAAAAACATATAATTTTATTTATTTAATTACTATGGGAATAATAATAAAGTAGTAGCTATATTTTGTTATTTTTTAAATAAAACACTAGAGTATGATCCGTCTTTAAAAAGGTGGATATCTTTTTTTTGTTTTATATTTTTCTAGAAATTTAATTTTTATATCTGTGTTTTTAATCATATTTATATTTTTATTTGTATAATATTTTTTAGATGATTAACATGAGATTTTAATCTATTCTATTAAAATAATTGGACCAAACATATATCAATAGGTCGTGATGTTGTTTTAGTAGAATAGATTCAGTAATAACTGTTTACGAATAAATTAAAAGTTAAATGTGTGAAATGACTATAGCACAAATATATAATTACGCAATATCACAAATTTAATCAAATTATCAAAACATCTTACTGGTAATAATTAAATAAATTTAACACAAATACGATTACAAAGAAAAACATAAATATCAGTACAAAAAACATATAAATATAAAAATTAAATTTCTAAAAAAAAAAGTAAAACAAAAAAAATATACCCGCTCTTGAAAGGGCGGGTAAGAATCTAGTTTCTCTTAAATCTTTAATGGTGATTTAGTTCACTAGACTCTTTTTCCACTTTTTTTGTCAATTGATATTAATTACGTCCAATGGGCTAAGAGCATCTCCAACGTATACCTCTATATTTTTCTCTATAATAGAGATCAATTTGCTCCAGTGTATTAGACAGAAGCCCACAGAAGAAATATGAAGTCCAATGTAATAATTTTAGCCCATATGTTTAGGGTTTGTTGCAAGAGAAGTTTCATATAAATATGTGTAATGAAAGTAATGGAAGTAACAAACCCTAAACAAATGGGCTAAAATCATTACATTGGGCTTCATATTTCTTATGTGGGCTTCTGTCTAATATTTTTTTTATTAGACAGAAGCCCACAGAAAAAATATGAAGCCCAATATAATGATTTTAGCTCATGTGTTTAGGGTTTGTTGCAAGAGAAGTTTCATATAAATATGTATAAATATGAGTAATGAAAGTAATGGAAGTAATTTTGGCTGTGCTTCTAGCAACCTCTCTTTCTCATATTTTATGAATCAAAAGAACTCTTTAATCTCTTGAAGACAATCAACAAGTTCTTTCCTTTGTTTATCTTTTTTACATAATAAAGCTCATCTGAGCTATGTTTTATCTCTTTAGTTTGTGTCTCAATAAAGCTCTATAACACAAATCTCTCTTATTCTCAAACACTATCATGGTATCAGAGCACCAGGAGTAAATCCTTGGATCTATGAGTTTTATTTTTCACCACATTCCAACGTACGACCATCCTCTCACTAAAGCTCCAAACTTGCCTTGTGACCAAGGGAAAGCCTTTTACCACGTCTTCATCAAGCTGCTGTCGTGTCTCTGCCAGAGATTTCGTTAACATGACTCCTGGGAGAAGCTGTCAACAGAGTAAAGCCGAGCTGTGTTTCAATAAGTTATCACAGCCATATCTTATCAATGGTAATCTCTGGACTTTCTCCAAGGAATAAACGTTTTGTCATAGTTTAAGAGGGATATTGGTTGGCTCGTTTTAGATTCATAGTTATGGAAGCTTGACAGTGAATGAGTAGGATATGGTTGATTTTTGAAATGATGGGCTGTGGTTGCAAGTTTCTGGTTTTGTGGCTAGCACACAAGGTGCTCGACAGAATGACAAAGAGAATAGCTGGGTTATAGAAATGCAGAAGTTTTGGTGGCAGATGGATAGGAAATAGAGTTGAGGTTTAGGCTGTTGTAGGATGGGTGTTCTCTTTGGCAGTGAGTTAGCTTAAGTCTAGTTAGGAGGATTAAAAAAAAAATCCTCAACTTGTTGTGAGACAAATAGGTCAAAAGAACCTCAAGATGTTCTCACACTTATGTCTATTCTCCAAGTTGAAGTCATCTACCTCCTTCCCGTGGACCTTCACCTATTTTTGCTCTTTTCAAGCCACCTCCATTTGCATCTTCAAACTTGGCTCTACTGCTTGATTCACTATCCGATGCCAAGTTTGCGGGGGAATATTAGACAGAAGCCCACAGAAGAAATATGAAGCCCAATGTAATGATTTTAGCCCATGTATTTAGGGTTTGTTGCAAGAGAAGTTTCATATAAATATGTGTAATGAAAGTAATGGAAATAACTTTGGCTGCGCTTCTAGCAGCCTCTCTTTCTCATATTTTATGAATCAAAAGAATTCTTTAATCTTTTGAAGACAATCAACAAGTTATTTCCTTTGTTTATCTTTCTTGCATAATAAAGCTCATCTGAACTATGTTTTATCTATTTAGTTTGTGTCCCAATAAAGCTTCTATAACATAAATCTCTCTTATTCTCAAACATTATCACAATGTACATCTCTATAATAGAGTTTTTCTATTTTAGAGGAAAATATAGAGGAATCTTACTTTTTACCTTTATATTTAGAGATGAAAAATGGTAAATCTCTATATTTTCTCTTATAAATAGAGAAACTCTATTATAAAAACATACATTAGAACAAATCTACCTCTATAATAGAGTTTCTCTATTTAGGAAAAAATATAAAAATATAAATAGAGGTGGGTTGGAGATGATCTAAAACATGCATTAGTGTCCTTACAAGACAGTCCAGAAATTTAAAAATACAGCCCATTACAGGAAAGTGTATTACGTCATTCATTTTTCATGTGGTATCTTCTAGACTTCGTCCATATATTCAGCCATACACGCGTCTGAAACACTTTCGATGGTAACCATAATAGCAGATATCATTTGTATAAGTTCCAACGTGTAATCTCCTTTGAGAGTTTAAACACAAACCCCAGATGTGGCTCTGATATCTTTGGACATATTAAAATTGTTCTTAGCTCTGTATTTTAGGTTGAAGAATGAATCGTCGTTTTGGGAATTTGACGGAGATGATATCTCTTCACAAGACATGTTATATTTAACGGTCCCTATATTTAACGGAATTTAATTATAATTAATTGTTGACTTTTAAGCAGTGTAAATGACTTGTCAACATAAATATGATATTAAATTGGCCAATACTCCCTCCGTTTCATATTAAGTATCGTTGTAGAGATTTTTTTTCGTTGCAAAATAAGTATCGTTTTAGCATTTCAATGCAAAATTTATTAATTTTATTCTGTATTTTATTTTTCTATTGGTTGAGATGTATGGGTAATGATGTTTTTATATGGAAAATATGCAAAATTTAATGATTTTTTAATCTGTATGCACAATTCTAAAATGACACTTATTAAAAAACAGAAGGAATATTAAAAAATTGATGATTTAAATTGTTCAAAATTGAATTTAAGTGTTTTTTTTTTTTGAAAGTTTGAGATTATTTTGGTGGTTTTCTCAAACAAAACCAAAGCATTGAAGAGATCCATGTGGTTTGGCAGATTCGAATATTTTAGAAATTAAAGAAATGAATTTAGTATAGTGCTCCATAAATAAATGATGAAAAATAATTAACTTCCCATACATACAAATTTGGGTTCACACAGCTCGCCGTAAGTTTAACTTCTGAACATATATCCTCGAGCCCCACCCCCACATGTGTCAATCGTAAATAACATCCCCACAGCTTAAGAACATATATCCACGCACACGAGTTTTATATATAGATAGATACGCATACGTCATCTCCTCTGTGGAAAGCAAAAAAAAAGAAGAAAGTACTTAAGACATCTACTTTTTTATGGTACTTTCCCCCTTTTTCCATAAGATCATAGCACTTTCAGATATCTATCTTTTTCTTGGACTTTTCCCCTTTTCTCATTAGGGAATGAACAGATGCTTGGAATCATAGCATAGGTATGAAGTTATAGTACTTATTTCTAATACAGAAACTGTTTCTCTTTCTGTAAATCAGTCGTTAGATAATATATGTATGGAGCTGATATTTTCTGCTCTAGTTTGTGTATTATAAAATTTAAAATATTTGTAGTTGAACAATTATACTTTGGAGTTAATTTGTCTGAAATGATGATTAAAATACTGACCGAGAACTTCAACAAAAAGTTATGAACAAATGTATAGATATTTATATCTATATAATGATATCTAATACAATTCCTTTTATTCATCATAAATATAAGTTATAAAATTACTTGAAAATTACTTAAACCCAAACATCTTTGAAAATGAAAATAGTCTATAAAAAGTCAAAATAAAAAATTATAGTTTTAACAACTTAATATTCAACAAAATGAAAATACTGAAAAAGAAAATAGTTTATAAAAAGTCAAAAAAATTATAGTTTTAAAAACTTAATATTCAACAAAATGTTTTAAAATTTTACTATATCTCGTCAAATCTTTTTACACTGATATGATTAGGTTTTTCTCCATCACCGCCGTGTCTAACCCTTACTAAAAAATTTCAAGTACCTTGTTGGGTCCAAATCTCTAGGATCTGAAGGGTGCAAAATTGAAAATTAATAAACAGCAAGAAAAAAATATAAATTCAATTTTTTTTAATAATTTTGTTTGTAAATTTTTTTTTTGAATTTTAATTTATTTTAATTATTTTTACAAATTTTTCTTAATTTAATCCATTTTGTAATTTATTTTTATTTTGTTATAATTTTTTGAATTTATAAATATATTTTGTTTTTATTATTTTTTTTTGAATTTATAATTTACAGTTTTTATTAATTTGTATTGAATTTTCCTGAATTTTTATCAGTTTTTAGATTATTATATTGAATTTTATCCTATTTTATTTATTTTTATTGATTAAAAATATTTTTTTAATAAGTAAACCGCCATGTCACCGGTTTTACCTGCTAGTGAACAGTAACTGGTCACAATTCTAACGTGTGCGGTAAGTATTACAGTTTCGATGTTTAATGTGTTATTGATACAAGTTCGTTGTTTAGAATGTTAGCAGTTGAGTTCCAATGTTTTTTTTTTGAAACACATCCTGACTGGTTCAAACGCAGCGGTTGCGGTTACGGGTGCGGGAGTTTGCGGATGCGGATGGTTGCAGTTTCAAGCGTTACATGGCGTTTTATATGACTAACATAACGTTTAAAAATTGTTGCGTTTGTGGGACGTTTGTGACTGGTTGATTATGAGATATTACAGCGGTTTAATAATAAATTATCAATAGAAACATATATAATATTATATAAATATAAAAACATACTATTGTGATAAAATATAATAATTATTAATATAATATGATGAATAATAATATTAAGTTTATTTTTTAAGAAAATTAAGTAGTTGAAATTTATAATTTTAATATATTTTTATGAAGATTTATATTAGAACTTTTAAAGAATATTTTGTTTCTTCCTTTTATATGTGTATATTTTTATATATGTATTTATATTAACTTTTAAAAATTATGATGAATAGCTACTTTAAAGTTTTTATAAAGAATACTATATTGTTTGTGAATTTAAATTAATATATGAAAATGTGTATATATTTTTATTTATAATATTTTCATTTTTAGTTTTAAATTTTTAATTTTAAAATATTTAGAAAAAATAATTTAATATTTTTTTATCCAATCGCAACCGTCCGCAACCGCAAACGCTTGCTGGAATCAGCTTTTGATTTTAAGAGGTTTGAAGCGATTTGTAGCGGTTTGTATGATTGTTTTAAAACGCTGTCAACCGCTACCAACCGCAAAAGTTGCGTTTGCGGGTGGTAGCGGGAAAACCAATCAACCCTTAGGGGGCATTACAGTAAACCCAACTACCGGAAGTTCAAATACAGACATGACAGATTTTGCCAAGCTATCAGCTATTAGATTCTTCTCTCTAGGAATCCAGACAAAGGAAACAGATTCAAACACAGCAGAAAGATTTAAAATATCAGAAACCACGCTGTGGATTTCTGCAACACTCGATCCCAAGTTAAGGCTCGTCACAAGTTGCTTCGAGTCCACTTCAAAACGGAGCTTTCTCAGGTCCTGTCGTTGACAGGTTAGCACCGCTTCACGCTACGCTAGACCTTCCGCCATTAGTGGTGAAGCTACAAACTCCCTAGCTTCCTTGAATTCTCTCATCCGAGGCGTCGCCATTAAAATCCAACCAAGGCCCGCCTCATTCGTTTCCGCCTTCCAAGCGCCTTCAGATCGAACCACAAGAGTACCTATGGGTGATTCCAGATCCGGGAACGATCTCTTCGTAGTGACTCCACTCTCTGGTTTGCTGTTACTGCTCCACTCCCGCGCCAATTTAATTGTTGTTGACAGAGTCTCCTCAGGTATTGCAGAGAAGCTTTCAAAAACAAACCGGTTTCTCGCCTTCCATATTGACCACAAAATCCATGGAAATAGCGAAGTTGATGTTAATCCTGAAGGGGGTAAGCAGGTTTGGTAGCAGAGTTCCGGCCAGCTACTGAGCAAATCTATAATTCCTCTGTAATTCTTCTCTGTCGCAAATGGAGCTAGCATCCAGACCTTTTGAGCAAATTGGCATTGGAACAACAGATGAGAGATATATTCAATCTCGCCACACCGCTTACACCGAGGATTGATGTCGATGTGTCTTTCCACCAGGCGTTCTCCCACTGGGAGTGCCCGTTTGAGAGTTTTCCAGACGAAGTGTCTAACCTTCGGGGCACAATCTAGGTTCCAAACATTCCTTTTTCCAGTTGAAAGTCGCTTCCTGATTGTTGAGGTTCATCTCGTTCTCGATGGCAATGTAGTAGCTAGACTTTGAGGAATAGTTCCCGGACTTTGTACCTAGCCAGAATAGCTTGTCCGGAACCCCGGTGATGCTAGGCTGCAAGCATAGGATTTTCTCTTCATAATCTGGGAGCAGCAGTTGGATTTTGGCCCTATCCCATTGCGGGGAGCCTGATATCATGAGGTCAGAAACACATAAGTCTGCACTATGTTCTGTGGGAGGTTCCATTGGGCGTTCATGTTTCTTCAAACTGAGCCACGGATCTTGCCAGATACTAATGGAGCAACCGTGAGTTCCAATATTTAAAATGCAAATTTTTGCCAGCTTCATAGTTTTTAATGCTATTTTCCCTATAAATATTTGGGTTTCTAAGCCCCCCCAAAAAAAAAGAGAACACAAAATCCAATAGAAAAACAAAGAAAAAAAGAAAGACATTAGGGTTTGAATCTAACTAGGTTTGAGTTTCCTATGAGATGAGATCTCTTCCGCCTCGGCATCTAAATTAACGTTTTCTCTTAAAGCAAAAAGGGGAGAGAAGTAGTTTCCGGAGAATTTATAAAAGCCCAGGAGTAAAGATTTGATGCGACCATTGCCTGGGGTAGTCACTCTTTTTCTTTGTTTTGTTATTGTGATATCAATTTTTTTTTTGAAATCTGTAATTTCATTTTGAGTTTTTTCCATTTAATCATCAACATCAGTAATATACATTATTTTTTGATAAAGAGGAAATTTTCCTTTGAGTTTTTTTTTTCATTTAATCATCAACATCAGTAATATACATTATTTTTTGAGAAAGAGGAAATTTTCCTTTGCCTCAATGGAATGAAGTTTTACTTCTTCTTTTTTTTTTCCAATTCGTAGGGTGCTCGTGTGTACGTACATATATATTGACAAAGCCTTGGTCGTCACTCTTGATCAATTTAAATTCAATGTTGAAAAGACATTGCACGAGTGTGGAACTATTACCCCACGATGTGGCAGAGCTCATCCTTGAGAGACTTCCCGTGGAATCTCTACTTAGATTCAAGTGTATATCCAAGAATTGGAAATCAACAATCGAGTCCCGACGTTTCCAAGAAACACAACTGATCCGTCGTAGGCAATCACGAGGTCCAGATGTTCTTTGTGTGTGTCTCAAATATACTGATGATTATAGTGATGAGGAAACAGATGCTCAAAGAATTGTGCTGGGGTCATCAATAGTTTCCACGGTCAGTTTTCCTACTTCGGGCAGCACGTTCTGCCATGGTAGTTGTGACGGTCTAATATGCTTCTACTCACTAGTAGAACTGCGTGTCAGTGTCGTGGTGAACCCCGCCACCAGATATCAACGAAGTTTTCCACTTTCAAACTATGAACAGCTCCTCAGGGAGAGATTTTTCTGTCCAACTCCTGGGCTCGGATTTGGTAAAGACAAAGTCATGGGCACGTATAAGCCGGTTTATTTATATAATTCATCCGAATTTGACCTAGACAACATTACTACCTGTGAAGTTTTCGATTTTAGAACCAATGCTTGGAGGTACCTTGTTTCTGCTTCTCCTTATCGGATTCGTTCTTTCCAGAAGCCCGTGTATTTTGATGGGTCACTTTATTGGTTAACCGCGTGTGAAGAAACCAAGATATTATCTCTTGATCTTCACACCGAAACTTTTCAAGTCATCTGTAAAGCTCCCTTTGCTCATGCACGTGGCCGTTTCGACGTCTTCATCTCCATCCTCGATAACCGCTTGTGCGTATCTAGGAGAAAATATACCACCCAAGTGATATGGTCGTTGGATTCTTCAGGCGGCACCAAGACATGGAAGAAAATGTGTTCGCTAAATCTCACCAATACTTTGTCTTGGTTCGGGGAATGCCACCTCTTACCAATCGCAATTCTGGACAAGAATAAGTTATTACTTCATAGTCATGTATACTTGCAACCAGTGTTTTTAAAACCGGACCGGCGAGGGAACCGGAAATATTTTGGGTCACGGGTCATTGTGGTTCGACCTGGTTTGACCGGGATCGATTAGATTAAACTGAATTTATTATTTTATAAATATTATATATATATTTTTCAAAAAATAGTCATAATGTTTAGAAAACTTTCAAAAATAACAAATTGAAATGTGATAAAAACAATAAAAAAAATTAATAATTCAAATCTAAAGTCAATAGGAAAAAAAACATTTAAAGTTTATTCTCCAAATCTTTGTCCTTCTAAATCTTCATAACCTATAAAAATTATATACACATTAGTTACAAAACTCTATTTTGGTTGCAATTTGTGACAAACAAAATAGTATATATGTTAAAAAGGGAGAAAAAATAATTATTTTATTAACAAAATTTTGATTTTTATACGAACCAGGGTTTCGTCGGTTCGCTGGGTCATCCGGTTCCCGGGTTTTAAGCGGTTCAACATGGGTTTTTAACCGGTTCAACTTTAGTTGGGTTTTGACATTAAACCAACCCGGATAGGTGTCCGGTTCGCGGTTGAACCCGGTCCGACCGCCGGTCCGGTCCGGGTTTAACAACACTGCTTGCAACCATTGGTGATATATGATCTCCATACCAAAACTTATGATTTACTCTTCGAACCTACCAGACGCCTTGGTGCTGTTTATTATTTCGAAAGCTTATTCTCTGTTTTACCAAATTAATTATTTTTTCTTTTTGTTTCTACTCATTGATGAACCATTGTAATAAAACATTTTCTTCATTGTTTCTACTTTCTAGGATTTTAATGTTGTTATCGGACCTGGTTAACTAGAGCTTACCAAAGAGACAGTAGGTTGTTTACCAAAAAAAGAGACAGTAGGTATCTCTTTGATTGAATAATATTATTATTCAAAAAGAACAAAAATGAAAATTTAGTTAAACCCTCTTACTTATTCAAACATCCAACATACGAATGATCGAAACTGGTCATCGTCGTTTACTGTTGGGATATAACTGATCAAATGATCATGACTAGGTCCGATTCCGTAGAATAACAGCTAATTATGAAAAAGGAAGTTCCTTAGCAGTCAAGTAACACATCATTTTGGCGCCCTGTTTTTTTACGTCGACATTATCGTCAATAATTTTTCAAAGTAATGTGATATGTACACAAAAGAATTATGCTTTATGTGAAGAAAAAGTCTATCCTGCAGCAGGCCTTTCTTGCTTCAATCACCATATGTGATGAACCAACAACTTATGCAGAAGCGGGTAAACAGTAAACGCTAGGTATAGTATAACTTGGGATTTGAGTGATTTTCTGACGGGAGTACATGTTTCAGGTGATAAATGAGTGTTAAAAATAAAACTCAGTACGTCTTGATCGAGCAATATAAGACGTGGTTGGTTGCAAGCTTCAAACCATGAGATTCTTTTGGAGGTAGCTTTAGCCAAGAACTGAGAGCTTTGCGAGATGGATGTCCACCATGCATTTCTTCATGGTAATTTAAATGAGGAGATCTATATGCGATTTTCACCTGGGTTCTTTCAGACAAGAACAGAGTACGTAAACATTCAAAATTCTTAATGGACTGAGTCAAGCATCAGAATATTTGTTTGCCGAACTTTCTACAACACTTTTGGGATTTGGTTTTGTGTAGAATTATACAGATTACTCTCTGTTTTCTTACCAGAAGCCCGTGTATTTTGATGGTCACTTTATTGGTTAACCGAGTGTGAAGAAACCAAGATATTATCTCTTGATCATCACACTGAGACTTTCCAAGTCATATGTAAAGCTCCCTTTGCTCATGCACGTAGACGTCTTCATCTCAATCCTCGATAACCGCTTGTGCATATCTCGGAGAAAATGGCCCACCCACTTGATATGGTCGTTTGATTCTTCAGGCGGCACCAAGACATGGAAGAAAATGTGTTCGCTGGATCTCACCAAAACTTCTTCTTGGTTTGGTGAATGCCATCTCTTACCAATCGCCATTCTGAACAAGAATAAGTTATTACTTTGGGTAACGGAAGATTGCAACCACTGGTGATATATGATATCCATGACAAATCTTATGATTTACTCTTCAAACCTAGCAAACGCCTAGGTGCTGTTTATTATTTCGAAAGTTTATTCTCTGTTATAGCAGACGCTTAAGTGCTGTTTTATCTTTTTGTATTCTGCTTTCTTGAATTTTTATATTGTTATCGGACAACCTGATAAACTAGAACTTACGAGTTTCATTTTTTTCGTTCATTTTGATACCAAATTGACCATTCTTTTTACCAGCTAAGACGTCAAAGATGATAAACATTTTCTTCGAAAAAATCCTAACCGTCGAGAGAGAAAAAAGAGTTTTTTCATAGTTTCAAGCTGATGATCGTATGTTTCTCCAGCTCCGACATCAGCTTGTTTAATTGATACCATGTCACATTTCTTTTAAGACATGTCATCATTTTTTTGTTAAACTGATTTTGGTTCATGTCAGTTCGCAAATAATGTCTAGGAGATTATTATTCAAAGAGAACAAAAACTCCTTTTACTTAGTCAAACATTCGATGCATTGTTGTATGCACACGAATGATCGAAAATGCGACGTCTAGTTAACTGGTTATCATCGTTTACCGTTGGTATATAACCGGTCAACCATACATGTACGTAGCTCTGCTCCGTCACCGCTTGGTCACCACTATTTGTTTGAATATCTGAATAACTATTAGGTCCCATTCATATTCATCCGAAAGAAACAGTTTTGTGTTAAACTAGACGCGGGGATACTTTGTATCTAATATTTTATTCATAATTCATATTATGAATTTCATACATTGAAATCTCTCGCAGACCCAGATAGAGGAAAGTTGTGTATCATTCTTTTTACTTTCCTTGCTTTGCTTTGTTTACCCATGTTCTCAAATTATAGCTTTGCAGATAAAACCACATCAAATCCTTCGTTGATTAGGCAAACTCTGAGCTCTCTGAATGGGTCCTTTGAACTAAGATCCTTCTGTCTGAACAGCTCTCAGAATCATCAATATGTTGGAATCAGGTATATATCCTATGTGTGGGTCTTGAACATTTCGGTTAGCTCAGATTACGCGTATCAACTGGCACGTATGACGGTTTATTGCAAAAGCAGCTAAAGTGTTAGGTTGCTTTATCTTTTTGCATGTGTGGAAAATTTCATCATGTTCTAAAGAGCGGCCCAAACACTCAAGTGTTGCTGCATCCTGTCGTGTTTGACTTTCCAGGTTTGGAGGCTGGGAAGATAGGGGGAGTTATACCAACAACCTCAAATTCTTCACCGAATCAACCTGAGGAAATTCCAGAAGCAAGTGCTACACAAGCAAATGATAGTATTCCACAAAATGAAGATCGTGTTCTAGTGAAGTGAGATTTACACAATATACATTTCCATGAATGTACTAAAATAGCTGTCATTAGGCAAGAGATACTGTTAAAGGATATTAGAGTTATATCGTATGTCAAGACATAGAGCAAGATAGTTCTAATTTTGGAAACAATTTCTTCTCAGCTCCACAATAGCTTCTTCAAAAGCGCTTTTCACCTCATTCGGAGGTCCCCAAAGCTGTTGTGATCATGAACAATATCAGAGTTAATCAAAACACTTAAAAGTGAAAAAATAAATTAAACTAAATTAACAAAAAATTTACCTCAACCGTGAACCTCTCATACATATTGGAATGGTCTTCTGTGATATGTGTTTGTATACCCTCGTAGATGCCTCTAAAGATTTCTTGATTTGTACCGTTACTTACAAAATCGATGTAGCTGGTATGGAAGGAGTTCTTCAACCTATCTGCAACCATACCTATCTTAGCATCTCCAACCAACAGACGTTGGAGATGTGGTTTGCCCCTGCAGTGAGAGCAACAGCTGTAAAGCTGACGTGCAGCTTCCAGCGTGGGAGAGATTTCCTCTTCAGAATCCTGGAAAACAGAAATTTAATGGTGATATCATAGTTCTATAATAAATTTAATGATGATATCAAAGTTTTGTAATAAAATAATAAATAGTAGTCGGTGAGTTACCTCGAGGGCAGAGATCGAGACAATCAGATAGTCATAATCTTTTACAAAATGGTGTCGGCTTACGTCTACAGAGACTCTTCCATCTCTTTCCATGATGTTATCTACCTTCTTGCTAAAATTTCTATGCATCCTCCTCAGCCTCTGGCTCAGCTTTCTCTCCTCTCATGAGTTCCTCACTTTCATCCATGTTGTCCATGTCTTCTCCATTAAGGTGAAGTTCATCCCTTGCTGGCGTCAAGCCAATTCTTGGAGTAAGAGCAGCAGCAGCAGGATTAATCGAAGGGGACAACATTGGATCAGGCGTTTGAATCTTTTCTGCTTTCAACACAATAGCATCAACTTTACCAGCAACACTTCCTTGCCTTGGGGTTTGTGAGTTCTTAGCCAAAAGTGCAGCACTGCCTTCTGGTAGCTCCTCATTCTCTGCAAGAAGGTCAGTGGCGTAGCCCATCTTTGGAATGCCCTCAAAGTCGTTGTCTGATGGTAGCATCAGCTTTGGCCTCTTCCAAGTTGATTCTGGATCATTGAGCATGTTCGCTTGCAATATAGCTGCTGGAGCATCCTGTCCTTGAGAAATTTTGTTCCTTGCAACATCTAGCTGTGCTTCAAGTCCTTCGGTGGTAGTAGTTGGTAATGCAGGACGATCTTCATCTGCAGGTGCACGCTTTTGAAAACGAATTGCTGCTTCATAGTCGATTCTGTCTGGCTTCCTTTTCCTGTGCAGAGAAGCAAGCCTTCTAGCTTCCTCAAGTTGTTTTTCTCTAGCTCTCGTTTTATCCTTCTCATTTTCGTCCAGGCCCACTGGATCAGGACACGCAGGCTTTGATGCAGGATTGGGAACCAATCGAGCCAGGTTTTCTGCTTCCATCACAGTAGCATCACTTTTACCAGCAACATTTCCTTGCCTTGGTGTTTGTGAGTTCTTAGCCAAAAGTGCAGCACTGCCTTCTGGTATCTCCTCATACTCAAGCCTTGGTTGCATCTCAGGAACATAACTATCAGGAGGTTTAAACATATTAGGCTCTTCCTCAATGGCTCTGCAGAGAGTATTTTCCATATCTAAATTGTTGGCTAAACACTTGTACAAATTGGAAACACCGTAATGAGCTCTAACCTGGAGATAATCTCATTTCCGGGGTTGTAATCTGACTGGAAACTAGTCTCGGACCTAGTTTCACGTTCCTGGATCCCAACTTCCTCTAAGCCCTTGAGTTTCTCCTGCAAACAGAACAACAAATACAGGAATCATTGGCTATGATTCGAACAAAATCAGCTTAGCGAGATATCATCATATATCTGATCAACATTTACTTCTGTCAAAACAAAAAGGTCGAATTTCCAAAATCCAGAAGAAATCATTAGAACTGTGTTGGTCTGTAGAAAGAGAGTTTGGTGAAAGAATCAAAACTCAAGTTTTTATGCTATACCAGTATCTGTGACTTAAGACCAGGATCCTGCTTTACAGTTGTTTGGCCTGCATCTATAGCCGGTTTCATGGGAAGAAAACTTGTTAATAAAATGTACTAAAGAAGCTATATATCTTAAACTAGAACAAGCAAGATGAATTGTGAAGATTACCTAGAGTGGAGTTGGGGAAGCAACCAGAGGGTAAGGTGGTGAAATTTGGAGGGAGGTTACTGCAATTCTCGTTAGAGATATGACTAAGCGTGGATTGTGGTGGGTGTAAGATTTTTCCATCTTGATACTCGAGCCTTGCTTGCATTTCAGGGACATAGCTACCAAGATGTTTAACCATGTTCGGCTCTTCCACAGTGGCTCTGCAAAGAGAGTTTACCATTGTTGGCTAAAGTACTTATACAAGTTCACAACACTATAATGTGATATAACCTGGGGATAGTCTCGTTTCCAGGGTTGTAATCTGACTGGAAACTAGTATCAGGCTCACGTTCCTGGAGCCCAGCTTCCTCTAAGCCCTTGAGTTTCTCCTGCAAACAGAACAAACGAACAGGAAGAATTGGCTATGACTCGAAGAAAGTCAGCAAATAAACTGAAGTCAGGTTAATGAGATATCCATGTAAAGCAGCTCTTTGCAGTAAATGGCTAACCTTAAGAGCTGCCACAAAGGTAACCGCTGCATCACATGTGGAGAACCTTAAAGCGAACTTTTGAATCTGGAGAACAAACACAGCAAACAATACGATTCCGATCACACAAATTAAGTATTTAACTCGTAATCTACACTATTAAGCTTTCAAAATAGATTTGAGTGTTAGGAGGTTGCCTCGTTTTCAGAATCCATGTAGCTAACGAGAATCGCTCGGCTGCCACGAGGTGGTAACTCAGAAACGCTAGTGATGCAAGGCCACCACGAGAAATTCAGCTTTGAAATGTAGTGTTCTTCCTGTATATAGATTGGACAATCAAACACCAGGGGAAATCAACTTAGATCTCGATTCACGAAATCTAGTAAGCCTAAACCATCGCGAACACCAATCCAAACTAAAGACCAAGAGTAGCAACTAGCAAATCCGATCTAAAGAAATTCAACTCACGAGGATTTTGCCGGCGAGTTGGACGGAGAGGATCGCACCGGATCTGTTCACTTCGTCCACCAGCCGGAGATTCACCGTCGACAGCCACGTCCCGTCGGGCGACGAACTTAGCTCGCTCTTCCCGAGAGGATCGAGTCCTGGATACGGAGATGGAGAAGATGGAAACGGAACAAACCGAGCGAAACTGATTAGCCATCGGGGAATTTCTGAAGCCTCCGCGTGGTGCTCGTGGACTGATGCTGTTAGGGATCCCGCCATCTTCCTTCCGATATTTTCTCCGATTTGAAATTTTTCTCTTTTTTCTCCTCTTAACGAATAGATTTTGAAAAAGTGCTGTACAAAATTAAAGATTTTCAACGGTACATGGGCTCAGATTTATTCACAATGGGCCTAAAAGCCCAGTATATTTTAATAATTGTCAACACGAAGATATCATATCATTACATCTAAGATTTTCTTACATAAAAGAAATCAGAAAAACAGAAAAGTTATCATAAATTTATTTTTGATATTTTAGTTTCTACCCAGTTCTATACATTGATATAATATTTTTTTACTTTGAATGAACTGATAAAGTTTGTATGAATTTGTTTTTAAATTATTCATACTTATCATTTACGTATATAGTACACAATATATTAATAAATTTTAAGTGTAGGACTTTAATATCCAAACAATAATCAGATTGATGGTTTTCAATTACTAGACTGCAACTGAATAAACAACCTTAAAATAAAGTATTTTCTCTGTTTCAAAAAATTGTATATTTTAGAGTTTTCACACATTTTAAGAAAATATTTTCAGTTTTAATTATAAATACATTATTTTTACGATTAAAAATTTTATATCATTTTTATCCTTTCAACAAAAATACAAATATTTTTTGGAAAATTAAAATTTCACTAGTATTATTTAATAAAATGCAAAGGAAATGTAAGCCAGAGAATGGGAAGATAAATTTAGGAGGCACGACTAAGTCAGAAACCTAGATATAAAAAAAATCATATGCATAGTCAAAACATAAATATATGTAAACTAATACACTTCTTTTTTTTACCGAAATTAAAAATTACAAATCTTTTTTTTCTTTCTTAAAACTTACTAATTTAAAACAAACTAAATAAAATCAAACATGTTTAGTTCCTTGGTTACTGCTCTTGCCCATCTCAAGCCCATTCCCATACTCACCATCCTCCACAAACCTTGACCAATACCAATGTGACCTCCACACTTGTCCCATTTCCTCAATCGGAATCCCTTTAGTCTCCGGCAAGAATATGTAGACAAAAATCGACATCATCACAACGAAGAAGGCAAATACAAGGAATAAACCGAACTTCAAATGGCAAAGCATCGTCAGGAAGATCTGCGCGATTATAAACGTGAAGATCATGTTCACCGACACCGTAATACTCTGAGCGGCTGACCTTATCTCCAACGGGAAGATCTCACTAGGTACTAACCACCCTAGCGGACCCCATGACCACGCGAAACCCGCCACATATATGCATATAAACGTTACAACCACTATAGCATACCACTTTGGCAGCTCACCAGGGGTCCCGTCTACCCCAAACTTGGCCCCGATGCATGCAGCAACCACAGCCTATAATCACACAAGAAAAATTGAACACCATGTTTTCATTAATTAGTGCAATGGATAGACCAATGCTAGCAAATATATTGAAAACCATATAATGAGGTCTTAATCATGATATATATATATATATATATATATATAGACGTTTCTTTTTTTTTTCTATAACTCTGGTATCTGGCCAGTCACATTCCCAACTATTCCTCCGAAAGGGGTCCAGCGCCCCAACGAAAGGGATGTTAAATCCGTTGTGACCAAGACTCGAATCCGGGTGAGGGACAATACAGTTGTACCTCCTTTACCACCAAGCTACGAGCGCTTGGTTTATATAAACGTTTCTAACTGATCATAATTGATATCTAGACATTCATTTACGTCATGACTTCGTATGATAAGTCAACTCCAATAAACTAAGAAAGTAGATGTGTTTCCTTACCTGGCATATTAGCATTTGTGTACCGCCTTCAAGAAATAGAAACCTACGTCCCCACTTGTCAACACCATAGATCGACACGAGAGTGGCGGCGACATTAACGGAGCCAGTGACCACTGCGGACATGAGAGAAGCGTCCGTCGTGAAACCAATGGTGTTGAACAAAACGGGAGCGTAAAACATAATCACATTGATTCCGGTGAGCTGCTGAAAGAAGGGAATCATAATGGCCATAGTGAGATGCGGCCGGTATTTACGGCGGAGGAGGTTTGTCCACGGATGCTCTATCGACTGTGACTCTTTACTAGCTGCTACTAAATCGTCGAACTCTTGGCTTACGTCATCGACGCCACGGATTCTTCTAAGCTTGGTTTTGGCCTCCTCGTGCTGGCCTCGCTCGATCATTGAATTGGGAGTGTCAGGGAGGATCAGGGAGCCGAGTGTTATGATCAGAGCAGGGACCACGGCGCCGCCGAGACTGAGCCGCCATCCCCAGCCTCCTTTTATTTTGGCAAAGAAATAGTTGAGTACTTCGGCTACGAGGATTCCGATAGTTATTGAAAGCTGGAAGCCGATGTTTAGCGCTCCTCTGTATTTGTATGGAGCCATTTCGGATAGGTAAAGTGGTACAGACTGTAAACATAAAATAATGACATGTAAACATCCGTATCAATGAGTGATCAAAAAGTTAACTTATACGATATGACGTCAAAAACAATATAGTAACTGATTAAATCATCGAAAATAAGGAGAAAGAGACGTCATGGGTTAAAAGGTCAGACCATGTGCAGTTTTGGATATTCAGTCAAATACAATCCAATAAGAAACACAAATAATTGCATCATATAATATAATGTGGATAGTAATGAACGTCGTTGTAAACTGATAGTAAAAGCAAGAGAAAAATAATAACGTCAACTTGACCTAATTTTTTTATGATTATGTTCAAAGGAAGTGGGTCCATGACTTTTTTTATAAACCAAGGTACATTTATAGCGAAATAAATATAAGTTTCAGTTCACTGAATTTTATAAGATATCACGTAGAAAGTTTATCCAATTTGATTTTTTCTACTCGTGACTTAAATATGAAAATGAACAATATATAATTTTACTATTATGGTTAGTAATATAGATAAAATCATCATAATTGAAGTTTATGGGTATTAGTGACGGACCTGATTAGCGAAACCGATACCAAAACCAAGCAAGATACGGCCGACGATGAGCATCCAAACGTGTTTAGCAAAGCCATTGATGAGAGCTCCGGCGCAGAAGAGTATGCCGCCAAAGAGCATCGAGAGCCGTCGTCCAAACTTCCTCGTCACGGTGGAAGCCACCAGCGACGAAATTAGCGCTGCCAAATACAGCGACGAAGTGAACAGCGTAAGCGTTGGACTATCGTATTGACAGTACTGATTCGTTGTCGCGTCTGCTTTCTGTTTACGGTAAACCGACGGGAAAAAACGCCGCAGAAAAGACGGCATCGACGTCACACCACCTGTTGTATAAAAATTGATCAGGTCGATTTGGTTTTCATGACTTTATAGAAACATATGGGGAAATTTTTAAAAATCTATGTATTGATGATTATGTGTTTTTGAGTCATATGGGTGTTTATGAATGGAGAGAAACATAAGAGGCAGTTTTGTTGTTGTTTCATTATGGAACCATTACTAAAGTTTCGAACATGGGGATGTATGATATCTAAATAGATACTTGTGGGGTGAGAATGTAAAGCTGAGAAATTGTTAGATACTTACCAGAGATACCAATATCGTATCCAAAGATGAGACCACCCATGGCAGCGACGACGCAAGTGAAGAGAACAAAGGGAGTGAGTTTCCCGGGATAAGCCTTTTGGCCATCTCCAACGACAAATCCACCGGCAGGCATTTTTGAAAGAAAATTTAAAAGAGAACCCTAAAGTTTTTAGTTTTTTTTTCTTCTTCTAATGACCCTTCTCTTCTGCTAAGATGTAAGCGAAATTGAAAAGAAGTTTGATGGAGAGATCAGACATTACTTAACAGGGTTATTTATATAGACAGTGGAGAAGAGAAGGGTATAAGTGTTGAGCTGTATTTGACTACTTTCGTATTATATTATCGTAATTAATCTTTTGCTAATTATCCACATCATAAGATAATTGAATAAGGTTTCGCTGTTTCATGATTTTGAGCAACTTGGTGACCTCTATGTGAACATGTTTTAAAAAGAAATATTTCTATGTGAACATGTTATTAACTGTATCATGCGTATATTGACTTTTAAGAGCAAGTGGAATTATTACAAATGTTAGTACGTGGCTTGGCTAGAGCATAGTTGTGATAGGATATATTTCCTTATATTTTAAATAATAAGTAAATGATAAGAAAAGAATAATAGTATAGTTTTTTTTCCTATAAAACATAAATGAGCATAACTCTATAACTAATAATCATGATTCATGAGAGAAATGGTTTTAATAAATATAAAGTAAACATAAACTATCTAAAAAAATTAAATCCTACCAAAAACTGACAAATCAATATTACTAGAAAAAAAAAAGTTGTGGGGTTGCCAAATCTAACTGTGTAATGTGGATATCTCAATAACATTCTCGCATATGTCCGGATGACTGTAAAAGTGTAAATCAAATTTAGTTCTTACTTCTTCTTCCTCTTTTTGTCATCTTACAATTCTTACTTTTAAGACCCATTTGATGGTTTAACGGCTCTATCCAGTTCCAAACACCCATCGAGTAATTTCCAAATTAATATACTCAAACAAAACATTTATATAACTACTAGGTGTTTTCTTGCACCATGTGCAGTAAAAAAGAATTAAAATATATTTAATAAATAAATATAAATTATATTTAACTTTTTATTAATATTATAATTTTTTTATCAATATTTTAATATAAATTTGATTTAACTGAACATTAAAATTAAGATAAAATCAATTTTATTTATTTTGAATTATATTTAAGAATGTGCATGTATATATTTAAAATTATAATCTTAGGCAAAATTTTCTATCTATTTATTTTAATTAAATATATTAAATAAATATGGAAAATTGCATAATTGTCAAAAATTTAAATTAAACAATATTTATAAAATCTGTAGATATATATAAGAAACTAATGATTTTACGATTTAATTTGATTTTTATAATTTTCTAAATATATGTATATATTTTTGAAATATTTTAATTTAAATGATATTTCGAAATTTGAAATGCCATAATCGAATATATATATTTTAATGATGATTTATGAGTTATTACCATATTTTAAAAAAGTCCAAAAATATAAATCGACAATAAATGTAATATATGAGTTATTACCATATTTTAAAAAATTTACCAAAAATATAAATTAACATTATAATTGTTCATGTCATATTAATCTATAAGACATGTCAACAATTTTAGTAGTCATGTCACAATTATTAATCTAGGTGTTTTCCTCTACCATGTGTAGTGATGAATTTTTTAAAAGTTAAATTTTATATTTTAAGATGTAATTTATTAATATTATATATTTTATTATTTTGACTGATAATTAATATAAATATCACTAATTAAGCATAAAATTAAGAGAAAATATATATTTTTAAAATTATATTTAAGAATATATATGTATATATATAAAGTCAAAATTTTAGATAAGAAAAATTATTTATTTCATCTGGTTAAATGTATTAAATCAACTTGTACAAAATTACTAAAAATCATATAAAATTATATAGTTATCAAAAATTAAAACTAAATAATATTTACATAATTTATAGTTATCAAAAATTAAAACTAAATAATATTTACATAATTTATAGATATCTAAAAGAAACTGATGATATTACGATTTATTTTTTTTAAATTCAGAAATTTTTAAAAAAATTAGATAATAAAAAATTTATAATTATAAAAGTAAAATTATATAATATTTCGATATTAAAAATATCATATTTGAATATATTTATTATAATGATGATTTATGAGTTATTACCATATTTTGCAAAATTTACCAAAAATATAAATCAATATTAAATGTAATATATGAGTTATTGTCATATTTTAAAAAGATTTCTAAAAATATATATCAGCATTAAATGTAAGTGTCCATGTCATATTTAACCATATGACATGTCATCAATCTTAATAGACACGTCACATTTTTTTGTGAAAACGATTGTAGAGAAGACATGTGGCAAATCACTTCGCAAATAATGTCTAGGGGATATGTTATAAAAATTAATATCTATTGAACTATGACATACATTATACAATCATAACATTAAACCATTCATATTGATTTTTTTAATACGTTCAACATAGTACTCTAAACTATGTACTTTGTACCCATAATTTGACTAACATCAGTTCATACGTATTAATTATCGTCGAAGTATTCACTATCGACTCTTCCTTCTATATACACATATGTACTTCAGTACTTGAAAACCAGATAACGGTAACGTTAATTTATCACTTGTTATCATATCATGGCATTAAACGTAACCCAAAGGAAGAGTCGAGAGGTCGGTGGACTGGGTGGCAAAATTAATTGTACAAGACATACTAATCAGCAACGATCGCATTTCATTCGAAGCTCCAACTAGTTGTCTTTATCTATTTGGATAACATTAAATTCGTTTTTTTCTGAAAAAAACATTAAATTCGTTTTGGGTACATGTTTCTACTTTCTAGAATTAACTTGTTTCATGGGATGCAGCATGGTTTTTCTTATAACGTGACTTCAAATCTTTCTTTACAGATATAAAGTTTTTTGTTCACAAATAGTTGTGTAACACCCGCAATCCGAAATAAAATAATAAATAATAATTCATGAAATCTCCATTTATTAATCCTCATAAATCGTATCCAAACTCCATAAATCCAATAAATAGTCATAAATCCAAATAATAAAATAAACTCTGAAAATATCAATAAAACATAAAACCGCAAGTCTAAAAAAAAACTAAAGAAAACGCCCAAAAGCACCAATCCGATAGCAATTACTCCTGCTGGTCAGTCTCACCTGGAAAAGGGGAAAGAAAATAGGGATGAGCAACAGGGGAGTCACTCAGTGAGGTATGGGATGCTAAACCGCAAACCACAGACTCAGTACATAGCACTACGACCATATAAGCCTAGCTCTAACACAAAACAAACATAGTGTCTAATACACCACATAAAACATCCAATGCGCTGATAGTACATGCTACTCTATGCACCCCGCATTTCCTCATAAGGATATATGTATATCTCCAGGCGTACAGTAGTCCATCTCTGCACTCCCACAATCTGCACGTCGGCGACTGATACAAACGTCTTTGTACCCCCGCAATCACACTGCTCGTCGGCGGCTTACACAAACGTCTCTGTGCACCCGCAATCACACTGCTCGTCGGCGACTTACACAAACGTCTTTGTGCACCCGCAATCCACACAAACGGACATATTTATATATACATATATATAACAGTTTTAACAGCACAAAATTCATTCAACCGTTGAATCCTCTATTATCCTATTTCCGGTTTAACAACCAATAAAATAATAAACAAACAAGACTCTCAAACAGACTCGATTCACAGAGACAGATCATGTTTCGATACTAGACTTTCTATAATAGCAGTACTAAACTAGCTCGGGATTTAAACGGAATAACCCTCACCTTAGTCAAACCGGGGATGGAACGGAAATGCTCGAGAAATAATACTTATCCAACAAGCCTCGGTCTAAGCTTTATAAAAGAATTATTTGTTGAATAAATAATTCCACGCTGACTTCCTACGCATGATAATTAAGGTTGTTCATTATAATTATTTCTTGCAACACAAGAAACAAGAATAATGATATTTAACCAGTGGCTTATACTTCTTAGTACCTCACGGTCAAGATAGTGGTGATCAGTGCTGGTGATTTGGAGATGTTACGGACCCGGATCTCCCACCTGACTTTTCTCACGGTTTGATGAAGATGATGGCGGCGGTGTTGATACGGCACTAACGAAGTGGATCTCCGGTGTTACTCGTTTATGGTTATGAGTCTTCTTTGGAGTGCTTCTCCTTATGATGGAGATTAGATGAGAAGAAGAGAACAGCTTGAGATGGCGGTTAGGTGGTGAACGTGAAAAGAAAAAAAAAGGGAAGGCGGCTTGGACAATAACGATGGTCTAGGTTTTTCATGGAGAAGTAGATACATATATTATATACCAATACGGCCCCGTTTAGCACTAAACACATGCAAATTACGGTAAGTTCGGTTAACTATAATTCAAATTAATGAATTATAACCCGACTCACGTAACCGGGTCGTTACAATTCTTCCCCACTAATAAAGAATTCGTCCCCGAATTCAAATACTAAGCCAAGAAAGAGAAAAGATGTCTTCAACTTGACTTAACTCTTTTAGAAAAAAAATTCTCTGCTAGCTACACTCTGAACTATGCGGTCCTCCATATCAAATGAGGTGAAAGCTCTCACACTCAACTGTCACTGAACTAACGCTTTTTTTTCTCTATCTAAAAACACATGATAACCACACAAAAAAAAAAAAAATAATAAATAAATAAATAAATAAACCGTGCGCAAACATAAATTACCAGGTGAAAAGATGCGTACCAACAGTTGGCTTAACTCTCTCGCTGCCTCCTACTGGAAATAATCATGGATCAGTGGCTTGGCGCTTAGGCAGTGGTGGAAGTGTAGCATGTCCCCTCGTCGGACACTCCCTAAAAAAATGACCTGTCTGACCACAGTTATAGCAACTACCCGGTCCCGCTGCAATATGCCCGGTACCCTGAACATCGACAGGCCTGCTCCGACAATACTTGGACACATGTCCCATCCTTCCACAATTATGACACTGGACACACTCTCCAAAATGGTGGCGATGGCATTTGCCGCACTTAGGTGCTCCCAATTGTTCCCAAGTTCTCTTTTGTGACTCTGAAGTCTTTCCAGATTTAGGTTGGGCTTCTTTGAGAAGTTTCTGTTCCTCTATCCAACCTGCTTCTTGTTCAGCTGCTTTCTCCACCAAGTCTCCCAATCTGTAGTAAGTGGCGACATTACACTTGTTGCGAATATCCAAACGCATCCCATCCAAAAACTTCCTGATCAACTCCTCTTCAGGAATACCACCTCCAACAAACCTGCGAAGCTGGTTGAACTTAACCTCATACTGCTTGATCGATAAGTCACCCTGGCTCACATGCTCGAAGTCCCTCTTCTTTCTATCCATAGCTTGTTTCGGAAAGTACTTCTTATCAAACTCCTCGATAAAATCTTCAAAAGTGAGAATGTCAGGCCCATGGTTCAATCGCACTCCCTCCCACCATACCAATGCATCTCCACGTAAATACTGCATAGCCAATCTAAGCTTAAACTCTGAGGGACAATTAATATTCTCCAACTTCCGTTGCAGACTCAACTTCCAATCATAAGCAGCTGTAGGATCCACTGTTCCTACAAAATGCTCCATACCCATATTTTTCATCATACTGGTGAGTCGGTAATACCTCTCATCATGAGCTGGATAAACCTGTGGTAATGGCGGTGGAGGTGGCAGAATCTGCTGGCCTGGAACCTGCTGCAATGGTACCTGAGGAATCTGCGCTGCTGGAACCTGCTGCAATGGTACCTGAGGAATATGCGCTGTTGGAACCTGCTGCAATGGTACCTGAGGAATCTGCGCTGCTGGGACCTGCTGTGGTGGAACCTGAGCGGCAGCCAACTGGCGAGCAACTTCTTGTGCGGCTACTCGAGCAGCTTCCTGTGCAGCAACCCGAGCTGCTTCCTGGGTAACCTGCTGAATGGCAGCCTGAGCAGCTTGCGTAGCTGCTGCCTGAACCATCTGCATGAGTGCAGCCTGATCAATCGGTGGGGCTACTGGCGGCACACCTTCTGTCTGAACATCCACTGGTGGAGCCTGGTCATCTGCAACCTCGCGAGCATCAACTCTGGCTCTCACGGTGCGAGTACGCTTAGTTCCTCTCTTTGGCGGCATCTGAAAGGGGAAAGCACAACAATTAATTTCCACTGAAACCGAACACCAATAATTCAAGACATAATAGCAACAGAATGGTGCTTATTACTTTTATTTTTAAAATCCCCAAATTCCCAGGAAAATTTTTTAAATTGTCTAAATCCGATTGAAATCAAGTCCCACAAATCGCCATCCCGGGTCAGAGCCGGGACGGAACCCCGCTCTGATACCAAATTGTAACACCCGCAATCCGAAATAAAATAATAAATAATAATTCATGAAATCTCCATTTATTAATCCTCATAAATCGTATCCAAACTCCATAAATCCAATAAATAGTCATAAATCCAAATAATAAAATAAACTCTGAAAATATCAATAAAACATAAAACCGCAAGTCTAAAAAAAAAACTAAAGAAAACGCCCAAAAGCACCAATCCGATAGCAATTACTCCTGCTGGTCAGTCTCACCTGGAAAAGGGGAAAGAAAATAGGGATGAGCAACAGGGGAGTCACTCAGTGAGGTATGGGATGCTAAACCGCAAACCACAGACTCAGTACATAGCACTACGACCATATAAGCCTAGCTCTAACACAAAACAAACATAGTGTCTAATACACCACATAAAACATCCAATGCGCTGATAGTACATGCTACTCTATGCACCCCGCATTTCCTCATAAGGATATATGTATATCTCCAGGCGTACAGTAGTCCATCTCTGCACTCCCACAATCTGCACGTCGGCGACTGATACAAACGTCTTTGTACCCCCGCAATCACACTGCTCGTCGGCGGCTTACACAAACGTCTCTGTGCACCCGCAATCACACTGCTCGTCGGCGACTTACACAAACGTCTTTGTGCACCCGCAATCCACACAAACGGACATATTTATATATACATATATATAACAGTTTTAACAGCACAAAATTCATTCAACCGTTGAATCCTCTATTATCCTATTTCCGGTTTAACAACCAATAAAATAATAAACAAACAAGACTCTCAAACAGACTCGATTCACAGAGACAGATCATGTTTCGATACTAGACTTTCTATAATAGCAGTACTAAACTAGCTCGGGATTTAAACGGAATAACCCTCACCTTAGTCAAACCGGGGATGGAACGGAAATGCTCGAGAAATAATACTTATCCAACAAGCCTCGGTCTAAGCTTTATAAAAGAATTATTTGTTGAATAAATAATTCCACGCTGACTTCCTACGCATGATAATTAAGGTTGTTCATTATAATTATTTCTTGCAACACAAGAAACAAGAATAATGATATTTAACCAGTGGCTTATACTTCTTAGTACCTCACGGTCAAGATAGTGGTGATCAGTGCTGGTGATTTGGAGATGTTACGGACCCGGATCTCCCACCTGACTTTTCTCACGGTTTGATGAAGATGATGGCGGCGGTGTTGATACGGCACTAACGAAGTGGATCTCCGGTGTTACTCGTTTATGGTTATGAGTCTTCTTTGGAGTGTTTCTCCTTATGATGGAGATTAGATGAGAAGAAGAGAACAGCTTGAGATGGCGGTTAGGTGGTGAACGTGAAAAGAAAAAAAAAGGGAAGGCGGCTTGGACAATAACGATGGTCTAGGTTTTTCATGGAGAAGTAGATACATATATTATATACCAATACGGCCCCGTTTAGCACTAAACACATGCAAATTACGGTAAGTTCGGTTAACTATAATTCAAATTAATGAATTATAACCCGACTCACGTAACCGGGTCGTTACAAGTTGTTTTCAACCACTCGAAAATCTGTTTACAAGAAGAAACAACGTAACAATGCACCAATAGTTACGTGGAACTCTTATCCATATTCTTTCTAAGTTTGAAATTTGTTTCTATATAACGTTCACATATATAATTCCGTGATATAAGGATATATTCATACGTAAGAAATATACTACATTTATTAAAATAAAATATTTAGTTTCGGCAATCTTACTACAGCATCGACATAAAATTTATGTAACCATTTATACAGACTTGAATGACTTGATGTTAATTAGATTTTTTGATCAACTGGAAAATAGCTTGTAATGAAAGAGCGAATTTGAATAAAGAAAGAGTTAGGGGAATAAATAAATTATTCAAAATAAAGGGACTAAATGTAATTTGAAAAAGAGCGAATTTGAGTAAAGAAAAAATTAGGGGAAATACAGAAATTATTCAAAATAAAGAGGCTATATGTGATTTGAAAAATCTGGGCTCGTCTTTATACTCCGAAATTCCTAAATAGCCCTTGAATAGGTCCCAGGTTTTTAACACAACCAAATTGTTTCTTTCTTCTTATTTCAAATCCAAACTCACGGCAAAAAAAGTTCTAGTTACATATTTGTCAAATATTCCCTCTATTTTTTAAAAATATATGTTTTGGTGTTTTCACACATATTAAGAAAACACATTAACTATACATCATTTTTAGAAATTATCAAATTCTAATGCATTTTAACTAATAATCTTTCAATAAATTCAATCAATTTTATTAAAATTTGCAATTTTTGTATAGAAAACATAAAAATACATCTTTGTGAAACAATCTATTTTTCTAAAACATCTATCTTTAAAAAACAGAGGGAGTATGTAAATATGATAACTGCCAGAACATTAATATACGAGAGGAACGAATAATAACATATTTGTAGGATTTTAAAATTCTGAACGTTGTGTAGTGATGAGTGACAAAGAGAAGATATTTATACGAAGGACAAGACTTAGGTTCACATACTATGGTGAATTTTTAAATTGATCACTCTCTTTAAAATTAATTAAAGTGTGATGTAGATAATTAAATAAAAAATATTAAATTTATGTTTAAAAAGTTAAAAAAATAACGTCGATTTGAATAACGCTAACTAAACTATAAACCATAAATCTTAAATTATAAATTAAAATCTATACACTAAACCCAAATCTTATACCATAAACCCAAACCATATATATAAACCCCAAATTCTAAATCCTAAATCTAAACCCTATATCTTAAACCCAAACTCTATATCCTAAATTCAAATCCTATACTCTAAACCCAAATCCTATACCCTAAACTTATACCTTGAACTTAAACTTAAGAATTTAGATTTAGGATTTATGATTTGGGTTTAAGATATAAGATTTGGATCTAGGGTATAAAATTTGGGTTTAGGGTATATGGTTTGGGTTTAGGATATAGGATATAAGATGGGTTTAGGGTATAGAGTTTAGAATTTGGGTTAATTTTGGATATATGATTTGGGTTTAAAGTATAAGATTTGAGTTTAGTGTATAGATTTTGGTTTAAAATTTAAGATTTAAAATTTAGGGTTTAGTTAGCATCATTAAAATTGACGTTACTCTTTTTTTAACTATTTTAAAAATAAATTTAATATTTTTATTTAATTATCTATATGACACTTTGATTGGTTTTAAATGGAGTGGTGAATTTAAAGGTTAACTATAGAGGGTGAACCTAAATCTCGTGGAAACAAATGGTTCCGTGTGTTATCTCAGATTCTCAGGGGAATAAATAAAGATAAATTTCAAAAAAATATCTACGCAAAATTGAATTAAACAATAGGAGAAAAAGTATTGGAAAAATGATAAATGAATTCAAGGTCAACTAAAGGAAGGATGGTCCATAGCCATTGGCGCCCATTGTGTTTGGGTTCTTTTTTGACTCACCGCCATGTGTCTTGACCCAACGCGCTAAAATGTTTGATTGTTCAGTTCGATTATAAAAGTGCTATAACTATGGTTTTGTTTGGTTCACGCTTGCACACCAAATCAAGGGCCAATCTCTATACAAATACGGCAGAAGATTCTAAGCCACTTTTAAGACGGATTACTTCTTTGTCCTAGCTATTAGTTACACGCATCATCAAACCGTTATAATGGTTTTGTAAACTTCCGAATGTAAAAGAGGAAATGGACTTTAACTCGAGATGCCCCTTTGACTCTTAGAAAATTCTAAATTCTCCCAACAATAAAATATAATTTCTTTTTCATTTATTTTTAAATACAAAACAGCGTTAAAGACATCTACAACCTTAATGAAATCAGATAATTACATAACCCGACCACAGAAACCCGACCCACCCAAATCCATACGGGTACAACCCGGTTCCTAAACCTAAACGCTGCGTTTTAGACTCATTTCTCAGGTTTCGTGCCTCTCTCTGTCTCTCCTGTTCTCGGCTTGCGACATGTTTGATTTGGAAACACTTCGCTCAAAATCATAAGCTAGGGTCCATCAAAAAGTTGTCAGATTCGATTTCGCCGGTGATTAAATCCTCTTTCCCCAGAGTACCATCGATTTCGCCGGTGAGAAGGGCTTTGGTTTCTCTGTTTAGATCTTGATTCTGTATATGTCAAGAGATCAATGCCTCCAAGTGTTTTGTTATGACGTTGATTGAGAACTACCAGAATCAAGATGACATTGATAGGTTTTTTGATGTTCTTCAGAACCTCTGTAGGTTTGTAAGTACTTTTAAAATGCTCTCTTTTTAGCATTTTGAGTTTTTCTTGGCCATTTGATCTATTTCTGGCATGAATGATGATTAAACGTTACGACTTTGACTTTTTTCTCAGGTGGATAACAGTGGTGGTGGATCGGTGGTGGTGGAAGACTGGAATGAGCAGTGGTAGAGGAGAGAGTGGTGGCAGAGGAAGAGATAGTGGTTCCGTGGTTGTTTTGGTGGTGATATAAGGAAGCTGGTAAATAATTGGACTTTATTTTATAACAGGATCAATGAGCAGGTGCAGTTTGGATTATATTACATGTATGTTTACACAATGGGCGATAGGGTTTGGACGAGAATGAAGTGTTAAGCTATGTTTATGGAGTTTAATGTCTGAGAGCTACTGCTGCTTTATTTTGTTCAATGAGCATTGAGCAGCTGCTTTATTTTGTTTAATGTTGTGTATATGTCTTTTTGTATTAATAATCCAGTTCAATGTTAACTATGTTTATGGAGATTAATGTCTGAGAGTGTTAAGCTTTTAACTGAAAAAATGTATAGAGATAGTTCCTTCTCTCTAGTTATCATAATACATTGGTACATTTCATATTCCTTCTTTTGAATCTGCAGTTTAAACTGTTTTTACTCTTTTATTTTTCTCAACTGTTTTTACTCTCTCTATGCACTTGTACTTTTTTACTTTTTATGCACAAATCAGTTTTTCGAATATGAAAAGATAATATTTCCAAATATTTTCTTCGAGATAGTTGAAATTTGAATGTTTAAAATTTGTATATGTTGCAAAAGACAGGTTAGAATAATTAATTTTATTAAGTTTATTATGTCCGAAAAAATTATTAAGTATATCTTCTACAAACACATTTTGTCAGTAAATATTAACTATTAAGTTGTGGTAATATATCACATTACACCTTCTATCACTAAAAAATATTCGTGTGAAACGTGTAACCATTATATACATAAATTCAATATTCTAATTACACTTAGTAATTCTTGGTAATCTTCAAGATAGTAGTAATACTATCTTATGCATAGTAATATTTTGACAAATTTTAAGTTTTATTAGTAAAACCATGTCTAAATAAAATATTTTGTAGTAAAACCGATGATTTTATACAATAAATTTCATTAAGGAAGAGTATTACATAAACAGTTTACCAGAAATAAGTATTTTTTATAGATTCTTCTTAATATAGCTTTACCATTCACATAACAATCATGAAAGTTAAGGAAACATTTTGGAAAAATGATAAATATTCCTAAAACTTTAGAGAATAATCATCTAAATAGTTTTAGTAGTCTTATTTACTATAAAGATCATCTACTAATAGATAATATATGAGTTCTATATACTAAATATACGTACTACTTGCAATATATAGGAATTTTGGATTACACATAATAAAACCCAGTAATTCTAGTATGCCATGTTACAATCAATAAACCCAATAATTCTAGTAATCTAAGTTGTACACAATAAAACCAGTAATTCTAGTAGTCCAAATTACACACAATGAAAACATAATAATTTTTCACGTTCAAATAGTTTGAACCACTTCCACATTCAATCCAAGATCTCATACCTCTCCTGCCCCCATTTTTACAATGATGACATCAATCATTTCTCTACTAATACTAATTCACTACAATACTACTACAAAATTGGTAAAGTCCAAAGATTTAGAATGTTTTGAAACCAATACCCTTAATGAAATCACCTACTATATATATTCTCCGTGCAAAACTATAAATTTCTTTAGTTAACAAAGTAAGACAGCAATAATAAAATAAACAATACAAAACGTAAACTACAAAATCTTTAAATCTATATGTTAACAATATATTTATTATTTTATAATATCTATAATTTTTTAATCCAATCATAAATATAAAATATCGTCGACAAAAAAAAAAAAAAAATATAAAATATCAAAATAAGAAGATAAAGTATTTTTATCACAAGTTTAAATTGGAAGATTTAAACCAAAAGAAAATATTTACTCTTTTAATGATAATTTATTTTTGAAATATTATTTAAGTAATTTGCTTTAATATTTTAATATTGATAAAATTAATATTAAAATACAATCATAAATTGTAAAAACAGAATATACATAATGAGATAGTTTTGCCTTACTAAACTAGTTCTTTTAGTACTCAAAATTATCCTTCCACTACCTAATTAATTTTTAGGACGAATTTGTTTTGGATTTTATATTACCCATGATATATTATTCATCTAAATGAAATTACACACAAAAAAATCATCAAAAACGGACATAAATTATACTTTAAACCCATAAACACAGTTTTTAAAATCCTTTTTAATCTTCTAAAATTTGCATCGAATCTTATTTTTTACTCTTGCCAAGATATATCCATCTTTTAAATAATATTCCAGTAAAAAAAAGTATCTGAAAAATACAAAATATATCTGAAATCCATAAATACAGTTTTCAAAATCGTTTTTAATTTCTCTAAATTTTCATTAATTTTTACCTTTTTAATGTTACCTATGATGTAAACAATATTTAAATGCTATTCGAGAAAAAAAATCATCGAAAACAGATAAGAATTGTTTCTTTTTCAGGCTTCAAAATCATCAATGGAGAATGAGAAAGATGAGCTTCCACGATGGTAGAGAAAAGAGTAAGAAAGAAGTGTGAGACAGCTTGGATATGATTGATTAAGGTTAATTATGTGGGCTATCTTTGTTTTTGGATGTAGTTGATTTATTTAATTGAAAAAATAAATGAGTTAATGAGGTGGAAAAAATATATTAAAGAAATGAGAGGTTAATTTAGTATTTGTATTGGTAATGGGGTCCACAAAGGGGTAGTAAGCAAAGAGAAAGGATAAAGAGAATGGTTTTTTTTTTCAATCTGGAGACTAACTCCATATGCCCCTCTCACTTTTTAAAAATTCTCTTATCTTCTCTCATTAAAATATCATTTAGTACTTATTTTTTTAAAATAGAAAATATGGGTCCAAGGTGCACAAAGACTCCGACACCCTTAACAAATTACAATATTCACAAACCCAACTTCTAATTTATCCACCCACCCAAAACAAATCGGATCGAAACCGATTATCTCCCCCAAACCCCGTCTCTCTTCTCTCTTTTGTAAAGTACAGAAAAAATGGAAGAGGGAAACGCAGAGACAGAGTACCGCTGCTTGGAGAGCTTGAGATCGACGAGCCTCCGAGATGCGGAGAGGAAATCATCCCTGGCGGTGGTAGGCTTTTCGAGAACGAAAGTCTTATTGGAGTCGATGTCCATCATCTCCGTCTCGGAATCAGCTTTCCTGGCGTAATGCATATGTGAGAAAACCAGGGGAGAATCCAAGAGAGGAGTGATGATGAAGAAGATGATGTTCTTTCGCCCTTTCAACCTCCCGATGGAATTGAATCGAAGAATTTCTCAATGGAATTGTTGATTGAACTATTTATAAAGATGAGGAGAAGACTATAGCCGTAATCTTGTGTGGAGAGCGGCGAACACCTAATCCTAAACCTTTAGGGACGCACACACTCCACTCCGCGGCTGCTTCAATTCCTTGATCCTCCTTTAATTCCCTCGGCATCGGTCTCGATCTTCTAAGGTTCAAATCTTCTTTCTTTTTTTTTGCTTATCTATTTCAAAAATCAGAAAAAGCAAATTAGCAAATTTAAAGTTTTGTAATTGAGATCAAAATAGGGGGTTTTCTTTATAGATTCATGTTCTTGGTAAACGAGATCGTGGCGTTGTATTTGGATATAAGAACGAAGATGAGATGATGCGTGTGTGGGATTGTGCTCTGAACATGTCTTGATTCGATTCGATTCTGTTTTGTAACCATACTAAAACCGTTAACTTGGCGTACATATTTGTTCTTTGACCTGTTGGCTAATGTCTCTTCATCATATGCTTTGCTTTGGTTGGCCGAGAGTCAATTAAGAAGTCATTGAGGCTCATAATCTTGTATTCTCTGGATTGTAATCTTCCTGCATGTTCCAATCCAAACATGGAGAACCTTCGAAGTTGTTTGCAGACTTCTCAACCTTCCTTGATGCTTTGAGTTTGTTTAAGATGTCGTCATCCTCTTTCAAAGACGTGAAGAGAGAATGCAGAAAATGCAATGTGGTCTGCAGGGAATCAACTTGGAGACAGCTCACAATAGAGAGGTAGAAGTAGGAGAAAGCAACCAAGGTTGAGTTGGGAACACCTGAAGCGTTGGTTCCTTGTTCTTCAAGACGTGGAGAGAGACTAGACAAAAAAAGTTTTTTCTTGTTTTGTTTGATGTTTCTGTGTGTCTCATCATCTTCTTCTTCCTTGGTCTCAAAGAGAGGATTCTATTAGATTTTGAATCTCTGGTTCTGTACATTTCATAGTTTAGTGATGATATGGAGCTTGCAAGTTCACAGTGATGGTAAGGTATACTATCCTCAAAACACTTTTACTTGATCAAGATATTCCGTAATTAGCAATCATGTCCTCGCTTTATAAAAAAAAAATTATTTCCTCTCTGATACTCGATAACTTCAAATTTACAGGACTACATGAGGAAGCCCATTAACCCTTGCTTCTCGCTTGGCAAAAGATTATTAAGAGGGAAAATTGAATAGTTACCCTTACTCATATTAATTTTTTTTAAAACGTTTTATGTTTTATAAAGCTCGTTTTGTTTTGTTCATATTAAAATAATAATATAAAAATTATGTCAAAACGTGCAGCCATAACAAGAATATTTAATTAAATTTATTTTTGAAATTAACTAAGGAAAACAATTTATAAGAATATTTAATTAAATACTAAGTCTAAAAATACTTGCACACACCCAAGTTTATATGAATATTAATTAAATACTAAATCTAAAAAATACTTGTCAAAATATAATAAAAATATATTCATATAAAATACACATGTCAAACGTGAATGCATAGCACACTGATTGTGGTATGTCTTTGGAAAACATGTGTGGATAACTCAAAATTACAGGGGAAAAATTCTACTCAAATTTTGGAAAAAATACTTCAAAACATGCATGGAATTAATTACACTTAGTAATTCTTGGTAATCTTCAAGGACTTAGTAATACTACCTTACACATAGTAATTTTTTGGCAATTTTTACGTTTATCTAGTAAAACCATGATAATACGAGCTTTTTTGTAGTAAACCCGAATATTTTACACTATTATTACCGTAAAATAAGACAATTCAGCCAAATATTTCTCAGAATATGTATTTTTAAAAAAAATTCTTACTATGGTCTAACCATTCACGCATCAACATTGTAAGTTAAGAGAGTTTTTTGGGAAATTGAATTGGTTTTTCATAAACTGTTGAAATAATCATCAAAAATAATCTTAAGATACATATGTAGTAGGAAAATAATCTACAAATTGATAATAATCATGAAATATATTTCGATTCTACGTACTAAACGTAAACACTCGTAATATATATGAAGTCTAAATAGCACATAGTAAAACTGAGTAAACATAGTAATCCAAGTAATACAAAATAAAACCAGTAATCCAGATAATATATAGTAAAACAAATAATCCTAGTAATCCAAATAACATATAGTTTGAATAGCACAATGAAATAAATTTCAACAATCAAACACATGAACCTGAACTACTTCCACATTCAAAATACGCTGTAATACCTTCTCCTTTTGCTCTGCCTGTTTATGTGGCTCCTCATATTCCACTCCCTCTGCCTCTTTTTCCTCTTCCACGAGATTCTCTGGCTGATGGATTTTGCATAACCCATGATATAATTCATATTAATGAAATTACACCCAAGAAATCATTAAAACGAGTTCAAAACGTATATAAAATATACGCTAAAACCCATAAACACAGTTTACAAAATTCTAATAATGCCCATAAAATTATCCTTGCACTAATTAATCAAATTTTTAATCCGATTTTGTTGGATTTTGCATTACCCATGATATATAATTCATATTAATGAAATTACACTAATTTTCACTCATTGTTATATTCATAAACATTTATCTTTTCGCAAATATGCTCAACCAAAACAGAGTAGGTGACCTCCTCCACTGATTTCTTCAACACAATCTTCTTCTCATCTCCCCATATCCATTTTATTTCAGTATCATCATTCATATAATATCCTCCTCCTAATCAAAACAAATGATTGTGCAAGACGGATTTTACATTACTCATCTTATATCTAATTTTTGCATTACAATCTAATTTTTACATTATCCATGATATATTATTTGTTTTATTGATATTTTATTAAAATAATTTATCAAAAACGGTCATAAAATCGACACGAAACACAAAAAATACAGTGATGAAAATCATTTTATTATCTCGAAATTAACATCAAATCTTATTTTTTAACATTATTCATGATAGAAGCTTTATTTTAATGAAATTTATAATAAAATATCTTACGTTATTTGATTGTTTATAAATATTGTTAATATATAATTATAATAGTTTTATCATTGTATCAAATATCTAGTTATCTTATTAATATATCATGTTTTAATAATATTGTGTTGTCTTAATAAAATAGAAGTTATGTCAGTAGTATCAGTAAATTTAGAAAATATTTTCTGTAACAAAATAAACAAAATACTATATGTTAAATATGATAAAATATATTAAAATTTATATGAAACTATATATATATTATTTTATAAAATTTTAAAATTATTAATTAGTTCAGTAATAAATAATTGAATATTTAAACTAATTGATGATTGAAATACAACAAAATCATTTATTCTACTATTTTATTGTTTATATATATATTTTAATTAGAAAATTTAAGATGAATATATTTATAAATTGTTTGTATTTTTGTAGAAAAATAGAAATAAAATTGTAAGAAAAAAATATGATGAAGAAAAATGTATTATTGGAAGAAAAATTGGTTACATGAAAAAAAAACAACTAAAAAATAATAATAATAAAGGGATCCATCGAAATGTGGAGAAGGAAGAAATAAAATGGAGCCCACAGGTAAATAAATAAAAAAGAAAGAAGAGAAAAGAAGGAATAATAAACATAAATTAAAAAAGAAGAAGGATAGTATGGTATTTGCTATGGTAGTGGGGTTTACAAAGGGTAATAAGAAAAGGGAAGGGATAAGAAGAATAGTTTTTTTTCCAGAAGGGTATATGGAGTTAGTCTCCCAAATAACTTTCACATTTAGGGTTCTGATTTTTTTTTTTAAATACTGAAATGGTTTACTTTTTTTTTTTGAGCAACTGTTATAGTTTACTTAGGGTTGGCTTCCATCAAAAAAAGGGAATGATTTGTTTCCCTTAGGTTTTTTATTATATAGAATACCTAATACATAACATTTGTCATGTCAAACACTAACGATGGAGGATAACACATCCAAAAGTCAGGATTGCATTAAAAATGTGATAACAAACCGGTATTTCAAAACATTTTCTACCAATTCCTTTCCATGGTTGTTATCATAGTCTAACTATTCTCCATCGATCCCATAAAGCCCAAAAGAATGAATGAATAAGGGAAGAGATGATTGTGAGAATCAAGATCAAACTCTCTAGTTTCACTTCAACATGAGCATAATAGAAGGCATAGCAGGAATAAGAAGGAGGATAAAGACGACAATGATTAGAATGATAGCGTAACAAGTCCATTTCCTCGAGCTCTTTTGGTACTCCCTCGCATCTTGGAGCTGATCAGTCCCTCTTCTCACAAACGAACTCGCCTTCGCCACATGACTCTCTATATTGTTCAGTTGCTGCCCTTGCGCTTCCACTAGAGCCGCCATGTCCAAGAAAACTTGGTGCAACTCGAGTAGATTCTTCTCAATCTCCTTCACTGCATCATGTCTTTCTTGTATCTCAGATATAGTGTCCATGATCTGACCTCTTCCTTGCTCCTGAATAGCTTTTTGGAGAAAATTCTCACTCTCACCGCTTGCAATCAGGTTATCTATTGTTTGCTCGTCCGCTTGTTCTCCTGTTATCGTGAAATACCTGCACCGGTTCCAAGATAGTCATATATAAAAGACAACTATAGTAATAGCTTGCGGTGCAAAAAACCTAAAAAGGAAAGACCTGCGCTCTACGGTTTCTTTATACTCATCGTTCATTCGTGCACGTAGACCTTGGAAACTATCCATCAAGTCCTTGAGCTTCTTCCCGAGACCACTAACCACAGAAGACCGAGTCCTATCCGTAGACGAACCGGGCCCACAACCAGGGACATTACGGCTATTAGCGTTGGCTTTCTCAAGGGCTTCGAGCTTCTGCTTAATCATTTTGACCCTCTTAAGGACTTGACCTACGTCTCCATCCATCTTAGCTCGTAGCTCCTTCACCTTCTTGGCATTATGCACCGTCTTGCATTCTTCGTTAGAGTCTTGAAGCTTCTTATAAAGACTCTCGATTCCTTTCATGTCATCCTTCACATTCTCGACGTCCTCGAAGAATTTGTCGAGGTTCATCGTTTCTTGACCTGCCTCGACATCGCCAAATTGAGCCTGGTTCCTCTTGAATGAATTTGAGAATAAGTCATTCATTTTTCTACAGTTATTATTTAATTATGTACAATTACTTTTTTGTGATTTTTCTTTTTAGTTCTTTTGAATGATGATCATCACCATCGTCTTCCTCTCTGCCTGAGTACGAGGAAGATGCGATGAGGTTTTGTTGGGAGGTTTATTTTGTTGTGTTAAAACGAGAGTCACATGCAGTTTTGGTAATTGTCTAAAATTAGTTAATGGCATAACTTTTTCTTAACCAAATTAGGAAATTAGCTCACTTTATATAACGACGTTATTACCCTAGTAATGGGCCGAGCTTAGAGCCCAATTAAAGGTCCAATTTTCTGCTTTATGCATCTTTCTTCTTCCTTTTTTTTCTTTTTTCTGTTGTTGAGGTATCGAAAAAAATCTAAATATGCTGCTTTTTCATTCTGAGTCAAATATTCAATCTGAGTTAGGTAACAAGTTGTATATGTCACGCAGGGAAGATGCTGTTACCATTGAGGAATATGCATTTAATCAATAAGATAACGACTCTTTGTTTTAATGTTATATATATCGTGTTCCTGTCGGGTCGTTCGTAGCCAAGTGGCTGCTGAGCTCTGCCTTCGGGCCCTGACGTCGGGGGTTCGACCCCCACTTACCTCAGTTTGAGGATTAAAGGTCCAAAAGTGACCAGTTGACAAAAAAAAAAAAAAATATATCGTGTTCCTTTTGTCAACTCTACGAGAAGTACGTATGAGACCAGAAATATCTTGCTTGCACACAAACTCAACATCGTATATGTTACTTGTATGTAACGAAACCGCTCAGACCCAAAAAACCTAACTTGTAATCCCATTCTTGTCTCTATATATTTAATGTCTGTGTGTTCTGCTTGAAAAAATCCTATGAAGTTGCTGTAAACAAGAGAATACATAGGAGACACCCTTACACAAGAAGAGATCATTCTACACAAGATTCAAAGGTTAATTAAGACATGGCATCGGCTTTTAGATCATCTACGGCGTTGGTTCTTGTATTTGGTGTAGTGGTCTTGTGTTCCGTTACTCCTGTCCAAGGTTGGAGTAAAGAAGGTCATATACTTACATGCCGGATTGCTCAAGTAAGTTGATTATCTATTTGTATTGGAATCAAGTACTCTAGTAATTGTCTAACCTTTTGTCTGTCAATTTGGACCGGATATTGGAAATAGTAGAGCTTATAATTAAATTAATATTAGTTGCCACCATATATATATATACATATATACACTTATCCAAATAGTGAAATGAAATATAAAACTAGTTACAGAAGCAAATATAATTGGCCTTAACATTTATGATCACTTAAAACTATAATTTTAGTTTTTAGATTGTATATGATTTAAACTCATACTATTGCTGAAAAATGACATTGCTATGAAGTTCTACAAGCAGATGAGAGCATAATTAGACTCCATCAAATTTTCAATAGTGTATTAAGTGATCCATGGACCCGACTTCAAATTTAAACAAAAAATGATTATGATCACTGTATCAAACATACCTCTAATTAAATGTAAGAATTATTGACATAATAATTATTGTAATTAAATACCGGAAAGTTTTCATTTTTACTAGTCACCCGCTCTAATATGCATACAAGTAAGACTAATGGGATATTGAGCCATATCAAATTTAAAGATTCTATTTGGCAATTCTTACAAAGTCACACCACTAATGGCGTTTATGTGGTGTGAACAGAATCTTTTAGAAGCAGGACCGGCACATGCCGTCAAGAATTTATTACCGGATTACGTGAAAGGAGATTTATCGATATTGTGTGTGTGGCCTGACCAGATCCGATATTGGTATAAGTACCGTTGGACCAGTCCTCTCCATTACATCGACACTCCCGACCAAGCCTGCTCTTACGAATACGACAGTAAGCCATAAACAAAAATCTCTTTTACAAGCATACCTATTCCGGTTCTATCATTCTCGAGCCGTAGTTAACAAATGTGAAAAATGATTTTTTTAATACTGTAAATAATTAATAGGGGATTGCCATGATCAACATGGGTTAAAAGATATGTGTGTGGACGGAGCAATACAGAATTTTACGTCTCAGCTTCAGCAATACAGTGAAGGAATATCTGATCGTCGACGTACGTGGTCTTTTGTATTTATTTACTATAATAACTTCCTACAAAGGATTTTTAAAACTATTTGTAACTGACTAGTCTTGTTTAATCTCACAGATAACATGACCGAAGCCCTTTTGTTCTTGTCTCATTTTGTGGGAGATATTCATCAGGTTTATTATTCCTCCCGATTCCAAATTATAGTCATTGTATATTTGTTGTTGTCCGATATTTAATTCTAACTAGCTTGTTTTCTGCTTAACATATTTATATATAATTCTTTTCAAAGCCGATGCATGTCGGATTCACAAGCGATGAAGGAGGAAACACGATAAAATTACGCTGGTACAGACACAAATCAAATTTACATCATGTAAGTTTGTTACACTTTTACAACTTTGGAGAACTTCATTACGATCAAAAATGATTACTAAATGAAAACAAAAATGTTTAAAAAAATGTAAAGGTATGGGACAGGGAGATCATTCTCACAGCCCTAAAAGAATACTACGACAAGGACTTGGATCTTCTCCAAGAAGATCTTGAGAAGAACGTTACCAATGTAATTCACTATATTCGACAATGATTTTCATATGTAGTCGTTTTGTAACCGGGACTTATACATATAATGGTTTATCATAAAATATTAGGGGTTATGGAAAGACGATATATCTTCGTGGACAGAATGCAACGATCTCCTCGCTTGTCCACACAAGTAAGTTTTAAATTGTTTGGGTTGAAAACCGGTTCAATAGCGTGAAATGAATCAATTGAAAATGTCTATTTGCAGGTATGCTTCGGAGAGTATTGAGTTAGCTTGTAAATATGGATATGCAGGCGTGAAGTCAGGTGTAACATTATCAGGTACATCGTTTACTTTTTTAATCTTTTACGAAACAAAATTAGTTTAATTACAAACCTAATCAAAGATATATAACTAAACGAGTTGAGTAGTATGAATTCGGTTTTGAGTTTTTATTTTAACAAATGAACCGAATACCCTCGACTCTGATTGTGTTTTTATTTCAACAAATGAACCAAATACCCTCGATTCTGATTGTCAAATACAGTTCGACAATATGGTAACCATATTTGACTAATATGTTTGACAAATGTCCTTCCCAAACAACTTATGCATAATTTATTATCTTAAGATTCAAAAGACTAACAAAGTTTGAGATGCCAGAGTAGTCGTTTCAGACTATGTATGCAAATTGGCGTTGTAAGTTTGTAATACAAAGGGAAGTCTTAACTTTAGGCTTATAACTAAAGGCATTGACTAGATTGATTGTTAAGACATTTTGAATTTAATGGATCACGAAATTTAGTTTATTGATCTAAATAACATTAATCACTCTTTTTGTGTAATACCAAAGTGATTTAGATTTTTATAAGAAAAAAAACTGATTTCCCTATAATACGTTTTGCAGAGGAGTATTTCGATACAAGGATGCCAATAGTGATGAAGAGAATTGTTCAGGGAGGACTAAGACTAGCCATGATACTAAACCGAATTTTTAGTGATGACCATGCTGATGTCGCTGCCATTTGAACCGAAACCGGACCAGGATCACCAAAACATTTGATTGGGAAACTATTTGGTCAATTACAAAATTCCATAAGACTGATCAGACACTCTTTTCTTAGTTCTATTTCCATTTGACACCTAATGCCTGCGGGGCTAGTTATTTGTATATGTGTTTAGGATTAAATCATATGCTAGTTTCATCGTGTGGTTGTTTTATATACTATAATCAGATATTTAGTTGAAATGTTTAAAGTTTTTCTTGAGATGATGAACATGCATAAGTTTTAGAGAGCGAAGAAGAAGAAAATATGAAGGAAAGGTAAAAAAAAGAAGAAAATATGAAGAGGCATCCTGAATGCAAGGCTACTAAACCGAAAACCATATCTTTGACACAATCATACCCACAACCATTACGCATAATAAATATATGCACACAAGCTTTATAAAAATAAATAGTATTACACTATTACATACACACAGGACCGGTCCTGAGCTAAAGCACGTAAAGCATGGATTTTAGGCGCCAGATGATATTAAATATTTAGGGGCGCCAAATTTCAATAAGTGTTCTTTAGTCTAGTGGCCAGTGAACTTAATATTTTGACTTACAGCCAACGGTTGGACACCCCACAACCCTAGTTCTTCTATTAGACGTATTATACGCAATTTAATTAAATCAAAACCTTAGTAGTCTTTTTACTTTATTAAAAGACAATTTGTTTTTTTCCAGTTCTTTTTTCTGTCAACAAGAGATAAACAATGAATCTGAATTATATGTCGTGCATATTCCATGTTGCATGGTTATTGACTTCAGTAGAACAGCTGCATCTCCTATTAAAATATTTTATTCCTTCTTTGTTCTTTTTTGTAAGTTCTTGTAAATTTCTTAGAAACTTTTGAAATACAAACAAACATCAAATTTATTATAGGGTTCTAATATTCTATGGGACTATCAAAACTCCATAAATTTTACAAAGTGAAAATGCATTAGAGTTATTTATCATAAGTTTTGATTTACTTTATAATTATATTTTTTGTTTATCTTTTCATTTATAGAAAAATTATAATTAAAATTAGTCAAGTGAAACTACAAGTATAAAAAGAAAAAAAAACCATGTAAGGTGAACTCAAAAGATGTTTTAGTAGATTTAAGTTTTAATAATATTTAATACTGTTTTGATTACATACTTAAAATATATTAAATGTTAATAATAATTAAAGAACAGTATTTTTTTGTTCGCTTTAGGCTCCACACGACTCCGGACCGGCACTGCATACACACGACATGACCATCCGGATCGATCAATAGGAATTGGAAAAGGAAAATAGTCCATTGAAGATAAAGGCATTAAATAGTCCAATCAAAAGTCTCAAGAAGATTTCATCAATTTTTAAATCATAACTATAATTACAAGATTTTCATCAATTTTAAATCTCAACGATAATTTAAAGGGAATGGTCAAGATAGGTATACGTTTAAATGAAAAAAGCTGACTTTCTCAGAGATGGAGTGATCTTTAGAGTGAAGAGAGAGAAACTTTTGCATCAATCAACTATACATAATTCAGTGATGTGGACTACTTTGTTATTACAATCTATGCTTAGAGGTTAAAATTGTTTTCTCATCACTCTTTCTTTTTAACATTTTCTTTAGTACTAATTACTAAATAGATTTTAGTGTGATGTCTCTCTATTTACATCGTCTAGTTGGATCATATGCTACAAAAATTAGTTTAAGAAGTATTGTAACCTCTTTGCAGAACATTTATGTAAATGAGTTCATAGTGTTGACTTGTGTTCAAGAAATCAAGAGACAACATTCTATTTGAAAAAGATTTCAAGCAATCTAACTTACAAATTTCTAAAACATAATCCACTGAGAATCTTGCAATTGAGGTATTTAATTTAATAAACAATGTTCCCTTTGTAAATAAAAATTCTCTCTGTTTCAAAATGTTACATATTGTAAATTTTTCACACATTTTAATAAAACACATTAAATTTGTATAAATTTTTGTGATTATTTTTTTCTATAATTTTAAACCAATAAAAATCCAATAAGTGCAATTTTTTTTTTTTGAAATTTGCAACTAGTTAATAAAATATGCATTGAAAATGTAAAAAATAGATCATTTTGAAACATTTTTTTTCTCTAGTGTATGTAACTTTGTGAAATGGAAGGAGTATCTATTTATGTTTATTTTCTTAACTTTTATTATCTTGGATATGTGGATAGAAAAAGTATTTCAACATGACATTTCGATCAGTGTTTTCCATGTTAATGAGTTGGTTCTATAGAGACTTACCAGATAGATATGTTGGTATCCACAGAATCTCTAGTTGTACAAGGTCTGTCCATAGATTTGTGAAGCGAATTATGCTTTCTAAAGAAGATTGTTCTTCTCATATGTATTTCAATGTAGGTATTCGATTTCATTAAAGATGGATGGGTAGTGTGTTAATTTAAAGTTATTGTTTCTTATTTAGACATGATTGATTGATATTTTGTTTTGACAGATTTGGAGCATAAGTAGCAAATGACTATTCACAACAAAAATCAGAGCCTAATTTTTCTGCTAAATGCAAGCAAACATTTGAGAGTCTAAAGAGATCTACATGTGAAAGAACTGTGAAGAGAGCAGAGATTTCTGAAGATAACTATTCACAACCAAGTGAAAACTTAAACCTATTTCTCCGAGCTGCAATAGAGTTTCACTCTAATGTCGAGGCAGAACCTCCTAATGGTTCCCTTCCCATTAATCTTTTGAAACATCAAATTAGTCTATTTTTGAAATTGCTTGTGTGAGTTATGATTATTTACAACTAATAGCAATTGTATTGTATATATAGAGGATCGTATTGACATGGATGTTACAGAAAGAGACAACATCTTTTGGAGGGATTCTAGCTGATGAACAAGGTCTTGGCAAGACTGTCTCCATTCTTTCCCTTATGATGACAGAGAAAAAAGCTGGTGTGTGTTCAATCAACAAAAAGAATACCAGCTGGGACACTGATAGTCTGTCCTAGTAGCTTAATGAAACAATGGGCTGATGAATTACTCAATAAGGCCTGTCCAGAAGCAAAACTATCTGTTTCCATGGCTCCAGTAGAAGTGAGGATGTGCAGGAGATATCAAATTATGATGTTGTTACATCTTATGGCACTACTAAAGATGCTGGTCTGTTTGTTACTGTTGCATGGTTTAGAGGGGTTTTAAATGAAGCACATACCATCAAGAATCATGAAAGCAAAATAGCAATTGCATGCCATTGCCTTCATGCTAAGTGTATGTGGCGCTTATCTAACACTCCAGAATTCAACTGATGAACTCTGCAGCTATTTCAAGATGGATTGTAGATACTATACGTTCTGTGACACCGTTAAGAAACCGATCACAAAGAACTCACTGGAAAGGTAAGAAGCTGCAGGCTTTGTTGAACATTTGTGTAAATGTTTATCAAGGTTTTTATGGGTTTTAGCTAGTAAAATTATTAGATGCTAACGCTTGATTAGGCCTGGGCATTTTACCCGGACCCGAAGACCCGACCCAAAACCGACCCGAAAAAACCCGGTCCGGGTAGGAACCGATCCGATCAAATTACCCTATCGGGTCTTGTTGTAGAGGACCCGCGGGTCTTGGACCCGACCCGACCCGACCCGAACCCGAAACCCGGCGGGTACCCGAATTAATAATATAAATTAAATAAAATGAATCAATGGGGAGTTGAAGACGGGTTATTTGTGTACATAGCAAAGGGGTGAGCCACTAGGAGACAACCAACTATTGTTCTATCTCGCATAGTTTAGTATATATACACATTTTAATATAATAAAAACACAAATTTTAAATAAAATGTCAAATATTTTCGGATATATTAATATTTTCAGATTTTTTTTTGTATTTTTAGGTATTTTTTAGGTTGAACCCGAACCGAACCCGACCCGAACCCGACCCAGAACCGAACCGATAAATTCTAGTTACCCGAATGGGTCCAACTATATAAGACCCGATCCGACCCGGACCCGGTACGACCCGAACCGATCCGGAACCGAAAATTTGAAATTACCCTATCGGGTCCTAAACTCCTAGACCCGAAAGACCCGGACCCGAAAGGACCCGGCCCGAACCCGACCCGACGACCCGAATGCCCAGGCCTACGCTTGATGGATAACCAATGACAACAAACAAATCAAGAATTGAAGCTACTCATGCCAAATATATGATTTGATTTACAACCATATACCAAATTAGTTTCCAAGTATTTCTTCTAGAGGTTAAATATTTCCTTTCTCTATGAATCTGCAGATACTATAAAGTTCCGTGAGAGACACAAGACGTTTCTTTGCAAATTACAGTTACAAGAACTTGCGGAGCAGCTCCATGAGCATGGTTTGTTTTGCATGTGGCTATGTCTGTTGAAGAACAAGGTTTAGTTCCTGAGCCTTTCTTGATATTAGACCGCCTCTTCTGTATTCACATGTAATAAGAGAACCAAAAAAAACAAGAGAAATAAGCAAATGATCCAATTTCTAATAACCTCAACAGTTAGATTCATTAGAAAGATGATGGAAGTAGGATGTTTACCTAGCGAGAATTGGAAGAATCCTTTGAATCTTGTGCAGTCCCGCAGAACAAACTTGGCAGATTTGTATCCTGCATTGTGACTCTTTTACATCTTTTGGTATATGAAAAAAACAACGTATTAAAGTAACTGAGGTTCAAGAGAGTGGCCTGAACTCAAGTACCTTTCATCCGCATGAAGATCAACGCCAACTATCCGTGGAGCTGAGACAGTTGAGCGAATAACTGTACCGAACACTGCTACAAGCTTCAAGAGCATGTCCAAGGAGACATTCACAGGCCTGAAAAAAATCATTTAACCATCTCAACTTTAACAAGACAACAGATAAAAACACAAAGACTGTTATAAACTGGTCCTTTTTTACCTCTCTGTCCTGCTACCCAATAAGCTTGTGAGGACAGGGACCAACTGAGAGAACATATCCAATGTGAGAATCTCTATCTTGTCTGTTAAAATACTGATCACATCTGCTTGAACCTATCCCAGTATCTATGAGTTAGCTAATCTAAACATCCAACCATCAAATAAAAAAAAAGTAGTATACAAAGAATCTGAGATAACCCACAGACTGATCTGTCAGCTTTCTCAAAGCCCCTATCGCGCCTTTAACATCGCTACGTTCCCAAAAATGCCTAACAATCTGCATGTTTGTGACAAAGATCAATCACTTGCATATTTAACACACTATAGTGAATAGTAGCCAGAGAAACCAACAGAGACAAGAATGCTTACTTGTAATTTTGTCAATCTAGATTGAAGAGTGCTTAAGAACTCCTCATGAGTTTGCATTAGATTCTCAGTGATGTCACTATCAGTTTGTGATACATTTGCCTCATCCTGAGCCATATCAACCACCTGATCAATCTCAGTGGGTGTAGCCAGCATTTGAGATGAGCTAGCTCGGCGCCTGGACGTGCTATGACATGTATCCGATGTCATGTCATCGGTTTGATTGAGTTTTGATGGCATTACACGGGCTGGAGAAGTCCTATCTGAACGTGTTGATGTTACAAGACACTCATGAGATGTCTGACTGAGTAACATAGGCCTTACTCGAGCTGAGGAAGTCCTGCGTGGTCTTCTTGACATAACAGAAACCTCACCATATGCAACATTTGTTGTCTGATCCAGTGTCAAGGGCAATGTCCGGGCCGGAGAAGTTCTAGATGGTGTTAATGTTACAGAAGGCTCATCATTGGTAGGCTGATTGAGTATCATAGGCATCACTGGAACTGAAGAAGTCCTAGCTGGTTGCGTTGAAGGAAGCTCATCAGATTTCATGTTACTATCCCGGTTGAGTACTATAGGCATCACTCGAGCTGGAGTACTTCTAGCTCGTCGTGTAGAAGCTACTACAGGAGTTTCACCTGCCTGTCTTGATGTCTTATGCGGATCTTGCTCCACTGCATTAGTATTCTCTGCTTCGGTATGAGTAATTTTTTCTCCTCTCTCAAACTTCTCAACCAATGAGCGTGTCCTCCCGGAGACAACTTTTACTGAAACACATAGAAATGTTTAATGAACCAATAGCCAGCAGACTTAAATGCTGCCAAGTAAAAACAAAGCCAGCAAAAAGTTTTGAACTCCTAACATCCTCCATCAATCTCCATGGCTTTCAATTCATTTACATGACATCAATCTAATTATTAAATGGTTGTTGCCTTGAACCTAAGTAAGTAGACCACAACGGACTAGCGATGATGAACATTGTTAAGCACGTTCTTACAGTAGCTACACATTTAGACTGGAACAACCTATACGCTAGTACTGCTAAAGACTTTTCTGCCATCCTTGTCCTAGATTTGGTAAATTACATACAGTCTAGTAGCTCTTCCAAATATATGTCTTCTTGCATCATAGATTGTCTAATACACATAGACTAGTAGTTCTGATTTTAAATTTGGAACTTACTTTTCTGTTCATCACCAGGCTTTTCTGGTGAAAGAACTCTTTCAGTTTTGGTGGCAGTGTGCTGGTTGTTTACATCCTCATTGCATAAGTTTCCACCTGTCGGTAAGTCTCCTGAATACTCCAACCCATCTTTGCTATCGCTGTAAGTCGCAGAATCAACAGACATTGCTCGTCTTGACTCATTGTAGTTGTTATATGATGACCTCTGTGCACGAGGTGGCTTATGCAGCATACCTGAGCCAAGATTGCAGATTATATTGTGAAGATAAATTAATATCTGAAAGCTGAAGTTACTCTGAGAACAGGGGAACCTACGATTCGCTTCATCAGTTGGTGGTTCCGATGATAAAGCTTTTTCAAATTTGTACATAATTCCCTTGATGGTTGAGTCTTCAGCATTTCGAGTTTGTGTCTCCTCTTCAACATCCAATGCGCTCTTCTTCCGAGTTCCAGATTGAGCAGACACTGATTCTTCAAACTTTGCTAGAGTCTTTCTAACATGAGCTGGTCTTAGCAGTATTCCCGGACTAGTTTTTGAGGAAGCTATAGATTCCCTTCTTGAATGAGAAGATTCTTCCCCACTATCACTATCCACAACACTATGCATTCTGGAAGACTTGTCCTCTGCTTGTCCAAAACATGTTGTTGCATTCTGCTTCTCGCTCGCCCTAATACCCGCTTTCAAATTTCCACCTATGGCTTTAAAAAAAAGAGAGGTCCATATCAGACCAAGCACAAGCTATAAGCACACAGAGGTGAGAGACTGAAAAATGATGTTGATTGGGCACAGAAACTGACATCAAAGAAAATGTATGTTCAAAGACTGCTTTGTTTAATGCAATAAAGATTAAAAAAACGGTTAGATGTGATCAAGACAATGTATGTTCATTCAGTTTCACTCACAGTCAACGTATATGTTCTTTATCTCTTTTGTCTCATAGTCCGGGGATGAACTCCCCCTTGAGCCACTCCCCTTTCTCTCAGACGACTGGTCCTCCAAGGCACTGAATCTTTTCACCATGCATTCCTTCTTATCCTCAGATCCAGCTCCATACGGCTCAAGTTTCTGGAGCAAACAAGCACAAAAACGTTCAAGTAACTTTTGCAAAACTTATGGATAAGTGCAATAGGTGACATACCGATATATCTGAGACCCAAATCCCAACAGAATTTCGGTAATATGAACAGCCAACGAACTTGTTTTCGTTGATGCACAAGTCACCAAGGGTTGACCATCCCATATCAACACTATCCCGGCATATCACTGGTTCCCATGAATAAACCTGGCATTATGACCATGTACTAACTTATGATATCAATGTTTGACTCCAGACAAGATCTAAACTGTATAGTTAATCACAAAGAGAATAAAAACCTTCAAGCCGTCATCTAATCCACAGAAAAGGGTTCGTCCATCTGGATGAAAAGCGATTGGGCGAACTCCAGTAGCCTGTGTTGCAAGGGACACCACATGCCAGGAGGATATAAGTTTTTATGATGTTATAAAGTGAATCCAAATCTAAATTAGTACTTCAACAGATGGTACTTGTCACACATCATTTCAAAGGAACAATATTATCATTTGTCTTACAGGATCTACTTAGCACTATCACTATCAAAGATATCGCTGATATTTGTCAATCTTTGAGGTTTTCTTTCACACCATATCTCCACAGCAAGTCATATTATGAGTCAATAGAGATAAAAATCTAGTAGAACAAAGTTTTGAAAAGCTCAGGTACCTCTGGTCTAGTAGATCCAATCAATTCAAACGTTTCTAAGTCCCAGAATTTCACAGTCCTGTCTGCAGAACCTGAAGAGTGAAGGGCATAGTAAATGGAATCAGAAGACCTTAAATAGAACTTATGGATGTAAACCAGAAGACCTTTAAACAATTAACTACTAAAATGAACCAAAAAAAACTCACCAGAGGCTAGGAGAAACTCAAGAGGGTGGAAGTCTAGGGAACGGATAGGTCCATCATGAAACTTAAACTCATGCAGGAGCTTTCCAGCAGTTATATCCCAAATCTATTGGATGCAATAAAAGAGTACATTGTTACAAACTTTTTACTGAGAAGATAAGAACACTTTATGATAATCCTGTTCTTTACCTTTACAACGTTATCAAGTCCACCAGACACTAACCAACGCCCATCAGGAGTAAATTTGACAGTACTAATGCCACGAGTGTGACCTTTGTATGTTTGGATGCATCCTTTCTTTCTGATATCCCAAATCTTTAGATTTGTGTCACTTGATCCGGATGCAAGGTACTGGCCAAACGGATGAAACTCAAGAGCAGAACAGTTTGATATGTGTCCAGTAAAAGCTCGAACCACTACACTTCAAGAACAAGAGTTTAAAAAAAAAAACAAGACCTCACCATCTTAAACTTACAATTAAAATAAGCTTTACCCTTAGCTTCTTGTAGATTCCACAGCTTAATCACGCCAGAAGAAGCTCCAGCGAGGACCAAAGCTTCTTCAGAGTTGAAAGCTACCGAGTCAACAGGGCTTGAATGTCCACAAAGACTCTGCACACAACACACAGGCAAGAAAACTGAATCATTCTTCTATTAAAGAACAGCAACAAGTAGTAAGAGATGAATGTGAGACAGACCATGAGAGAGGTAGACTTGCCGATTGACCAGAGGTTGACCTTACAATCATCTCCTCCGGTTATAAGGAACCGTGATGTCTTCTTTCCGATACTTAGACAATTCACATTTCCGGAATGTGCCAAGAACTCCTCTTTTGTTCCAAATCAAGTCAAAGGTATAACACAAGAACAAATCATATCCAGACAACTCAAAATAATACAGACAAAATACAATTAAACAATGTCTCTTGTATAATCCCACGAACAATAACAAGTTACCAAAAAGAGAACATAGTGTGGATAAACCCCTAAAACTGCAGTTATAGATAGAATCATCACCAAAATTCAAAATGTCAGGATATTGAAAATAACGAAATAAATATAGACAAAGTTTGTAACTTTGTATTCCGAATAAGTTTCCAAGAAGAGAATAATGTATAAAGGATACGCAGCTTATATCCACGCTTCGCCATTGTTGCAGCTCTGTTTCAGTCGTATCATAAGAAGCTGAAACCGAATCAATCTCCAGCTTCCGTAATTAGAAGTCGGAGATGGGAAATAAACAGAGAAGTTTTCAAAATGTAGTAGTCACTACTACACCAAACTTCTCAAAGATCTTTAAATGTCATATGACACATGACAGGGTTTAATACACAACGGAGTTAGAGTTTAACCGGATAAACAACAAGTACTTGAAAAGAAACAAGAGATTCAAAAAGAGTGGTACCAACGAACGAAGCAGAAGAAGAAAAAAAAAACAGAGACGAGTCTTAACCAAAAAAGCTATGAACTTTTCTTCCCACCTTTTCAGATTCTGTCTTTTTCATTATTTAAAAAAAAAATATTTTTGAAAAACAAATATTCTCGTTCGTATTTTCTTTTTCATGTCAGATGCAAAAAAAAAACATTGAAAACTTCAAAGTATTGGGCCGTGAATCCAGTTTCCTCGTCGTAAATTTTCTGACGAAAATACCCTTTCTTTGTCGTATTCGTATTGTATGACGTCGATCTCCAATTTGATTAATTTTTTAAAGAAGGTAATCAACAACTAATTCGATTTAAATATTATATGACAGGGCCTTAATTCAAGATTGAATTGAATGGCATATCATCTCAAACATTTGATTTTTTTATATAACCAAGACAACGATCCAATCTACAATTATATCATATCTAGTAAATGACTAAGTAACTACCAATGTTGTTTATTATATATGGATCACAATCTTTGGATTAGATTGATTATAAACTATTTTGTCATATGTATTGGTTTATTCGTTCCTTTGAAGATTGACTATGCAAACAAAAATTGTTATTAATTTTTTTAGATTTTAAAATATTTTTGGTTGGATTTCAAACGCTAAATATTATGTCCACATAAAAAAAGAAGATTTAAACACTAATAGGGTTATTTTAGTAAAGATAACAGTTAAGCTTCTGGTTGGTATATGATCTGTAACATTTGCGTATATTCTATTCAACTGAATTTTTAGTAGGTAGAAAATGATTAATCTGGTTGTTATATAATTTGTTTCTTTTTTGAGCATGAGCACAACAACATGATTTATAAGTGCTTGCCATGTTTGGTGCTTATATATCTTTCGTGCACAAGAACGGGCCCTCTTGTGTCCTAATCAACCACCTTCTTTCGTGTCATAAAATACAAAACATCAATTATTTGAGTAATTAAGACATGTTCGACATATAAGTAATAACCAATACAAGAATTATGTTACATCATATGTTACATTCATCAAAAGGATGTGTTGATGATGCCCAATAAAACAAGAATCTGAACAATAAAAATATATATCTTTCTGCGTCTTAGTCTTAAAAGAGGCTGTAGATATCTTAGATCATACGTTGAAGATCTTGGACAATTTCAGATACACGCGGTCTAAATCCTGGTTCCATCTATAGACACAAAAGAAGTCAAAAACTGTTGCTTGACATTGCTTTCTCACCTAGTATGGTAAAAAAAAAATATTTACCTGGAGAGAACGTGATATGATATCTGCAAAACGTGACAAAGATTTCACTGAATATGCTCCATGTAACGACGGATCAACCATTCTTGTCAACGCATCTATGTCATGAAGCCGAGGTGTAGCCCATTGAGCTAGTGTCTGATTTCCCCGCCTTGTCCTGCACAAAAATTAAGTGAGACATGCTCTCTCTCTTTAGTGTCATAATATCTTTTTTTGTCTCTTTAGAGTTAGCTATATAACCTGTCAAATGGTCTGCTTCCAGTTAGCAGTTCTAACATGACAACACCAAGGCTATATACATCGCTTTGACAAGTGTAGCTTCCATACTCAATCTCAGGTGCCGCATAACCCGCCATCTAATAAATTTTATAATCAAACCATCAACCACACTCCTATGTCAGGGGATTTGGGATCTTTCAAAATATGTTATTTACCTGACTCGTTGGACGTGGTGGTAACATATAAGCCAAACCGCTATCTGCAACACGTACTGAGAGCTTCCCATCAAGTAGAACCTTGGAAGACTTGAAGTTCTGGTGTACAACAGGTGGTTGACACACCTCGTGAAGAAACCTGAAACCAAACACTCTTGAGATCATCTGCATACATGTTTCTTAATATTAGATTGGTTGAGGTTCGTTTTTTAACTTACTGAAGTGCCTTGGCAGCTCCTAACGCGATATTCATACGCACATTCCAAGTGAGCTTCTTGTTCAATTTGCGGTTCAAATGAAGTGCGTCTTGAAGTGATCCATTAGGACAATACTCATACACAAGCAGCCTCTGACCATACTCGTTAGAGTAACCAAGAAACTCCAGTATGTTGCCACGTTTGAGTTTCAAAACGTTTGAGACTAGATTGAGGAAGTCACCGTCACTCTGCGTTCTGTTGATTGTATTGCTCAGCTTCCTCACAGCAAGAAACTACATATCACATCACATCACAGAGAGTTATATAATAAGATCTCAAGATGTTAATAAGAATGAACAATAAGAAGGGGAAACTGTCACACACCTTCCCATGAGGAAACACGGCTTTGTATACATTACCAAGGGACCCTTCACCGATGATATGCTCCTCTGAGAAGTTGTTTGTGTATTGCTGAAGTGAAGAAACAGTGAAAACTGTAGCGGAAGATGATGTGTTCAACCCCGGAGGAAAATGAGCAGCTCTCTTGGAAGAAGCAGCATCATTGGGCTGGAAACGCCTCGGTGGTTGTTGCAGCGGTTTTTGTGGGAGATTAACATTGTAATATGAAGTAGGAGGCATCGCTCTCCGGCTCTCTTCAGCCCTTGGCGGCGTAGGGTAGCCGTATAATCTCTCGCCAGCTCCATATCCATCGTAAGGCTTAACCATAGGCTCCCTAGAAACTGTAAAAACAAAAGAAAAGCCAATGAGCCTAACACTTTTCTTCTTGGAAGGAAAAAGAATCAGTGTAACCTTTTGGCATAATGGGAGTTGGTTGAGGTTGAGGTTTGTTAAAGTATGGTCGTTGGTAATCTTTACGAGCCCCAGCGCCATATGGGTTATACTTCTTGCTTCTGCAACATCTCCAAAGTGTGACACATAGCCCGGAGACGAGAACAATTATGGCTACTGAGGAGATGACTAGAATGATTCTCTGCGTGGACCAGAACTTTCCTGAGCTTGAACCTGAAGGAGGTGAGATTTGCAAGGTAGGTTGACCTGACACAGAGTTCCAGGGATCTCCTCCTCCACCATTATCAGAAGGTGGTGACCAAACCAGAGGTGGTGATGGTGGTGGTGGTGGTTGGAGTGGAACAAAAGGTGCAAAAGGAGCAGGGGGGACACCTGAACCAGGGGGGAGACGTGTAACAGGAGGAGGAGAACGGTGATTAGCGGGAGGAGGAGAATGGTGAGTAGCTGGAGGAGGAGGATCTACTGCAGGAGGAGGCGGTGTTATGATTGATGTATTGAATGGAGTTCCATCTTTTCTGCAGTTATAGTGAAGATAAAAAAACTTGAGTGGGCTTAAAGAACCAAACAAAAACAGAATCAGTAATACTTACTCGAAGTGCGGAACTTTTAATAGATTTGGAGGTATAGGTCCTGAGAATAAGTTGTTTGCAACATTCCTGAACCACCAAAAAAAAGAAGATATCACAAACTATAGTAAGTTGCTGAAGTTGGATATATTGGTTAGAGAGCCAAGAAAAGATTACAAATCGGTTAAGAAAAGATCCTCTATAACATCAAGTGTTCCGATGAGCTTGTTGTCCTGCAGATACCTGCAGTCCAGCCACATTAGATATAGAAGCAAGCAATGGTAACAATATGGATTTACCGCTTTTATGTTCCAAATATGTCTATGCAACTTACAGTATCTTGAGAGCCGCTAAGTCACCCATGGAGGGAGGTAAACGCCCCTCTAGTACGTTAGAGGATAAGTCCCTGCATCAAAAAACTAAACCTTTAAGTGAAAGACCTGGGAAGAGAGTAAAAGAAAAGGAGAGGGCATATACAGTTTTGTCAGCTTTGATAACTGCTGAAAGTAATCAGGTATCTCTCCAGACAGAAGATTGTTTCCTAACGACCTGAAGGGAAAAGAAAAGAGTATTGCTTTAAACCGAGGAAAAAGAATGGCAGGTGCAAGAAACAGAAGACTTACAGCTCTGACAAGTCTGATAGAAAGGACAATGTAAAGGGAATGTTCCCAGTGAAGCGGTTGCTAGAGAGAGATCTGAAACAAGCAAAAGGAACCACATACAGGAGTGAGCGTCTTTTAAAACGGTTGTTACAGAAGTATAGTCATAAAGAGAAGTCAATTTATAAAACGTACAGGTTACGGATGGTAGAAGGCAAAGCCTGTGGAATAGTCCCTGAAATATGATTGTTACTGAAGTCCCTGCCCATTCAGTTGAAAGGAAGAGAGAAAGAAAATTATGAAAAAAAAAACAAAAGAAACATGAGGATGAAACGAAATCAAGAGGCTTTGCTTACATCACTTGGATTGATGAAAAATCAGCCAAAGTATCACTTAAGCCTCCACCCACCTTCATGCCAGGTATCCTTCTGCAGCCAACAACAATAATCACACTAGTCAGGACTTGACTAAAGCTTCTTTCTTTGCTGAAAACCATAGAAAGAGTTAAGAGAGTATACATTTCTGTGATGTTTGAGGAATCACAGACCACACCTTGCCACTTTTCTCCACAAGGGTCTCCTCCAAAAGCAAGCCAGTGTGATAGAGATGGTGCTCCCAATGTAATATACAAATTATTAATCGCCGAAACTGCAAGATGTTAAACAGCAAAACAAACCCATCACCCTATCAGTTTTCCCAAAAAAAAATATTATTAAAAATCAAAAGAGTTGTAGTCTTGAACTAAACCCTAACAAGACCTTATGTATCAACTTTAGGGTTTTTTTTAGTCCAGTCTCACGGAAAAGGAATCGGCCAATCTAGAGCGTTGCAGAGAAACCTAATGTATACCCTAACACTGATGCAAGTCACTTTCACTTTTGACATAACTCAATAACTAGTGTGTTCAGTTCAATAAACCAAAATGTTAACGGACAAAGCTAAAAACTGGAAACTTGCAGACAGGAGAAGAGAGACTATTACCATCTCGTAGATTGGTGACTCCAGCTGAGAACGGCATTGTCAAAGCTAAAACAGAGAGAACAAGGAACACTTGTCTTCTTGTAAAGCTCATGACTTCAGTCTCCACTGGAGATGAGAAAACCACTTGAACTTGGATTAGACTGTTTGAACGAAGATTATTAAGGTAATGTGGAAGAAGAAAAAACAGAGTTTTTCCTGATTAAAAGGGAAAGTGAAACATAATCTGGACGGATTTTGAGGAGAGAGAGAAAGAGGGAAACAGTTGGAAGAGTGAGAGAGTAGTAGTGTGTTTTGTCTCGAAGAACGAGCGGCTTTGTTTTCTCAGTTCAGGGTTTAGTGTGAAACAGAGGACAAAAGCTCAATGACTTCTATTTTATCTCTCGAGTCTTGTCCCAATTTTATGTTGTTTTTTGTCGCCATGCTCATCTAACTATAGTTTCTTTGGTATATTTTATCTGAATGGAAATGGATTTTCAAATGCCATTACGTATTACTAGAACTGAGTTAAAAGACTTTGAGCAATTTATAAGAAAAATTCGTGTTGTCCAAGAACATTAAAATAAAACACTGTCTGTTTTGGATATATCATAGATTAGCAACTTGTGGTACTGCTCAAATATCTAATATGCATATAACATATAGATCCAAATAATTAAATTTAAATCCATTGATTCGCATATTATAGGAGGATATGTAAATCCGTTAATCAATTTACCTAATAAATGCAAATGATACAGGGTAACATGCTATATAATCAGATAGGAAAAATATGGACATACAAGCTATTCAGTGTGATGGGGGCCATGAAACCAGTGAACTGAAAAAGCTCTGCAATTGCAAAGTGTTGTATTATGAGATGAGAGTGAGACCCTACGTGGTCATAAATTCATCATTTTTCATCCCACACTCATTTTTTCTCTTTTGTAAATTCACTAGTTAAGGTCTTTTTAGTTGAATCACTTACAAAACTAAAACACTTACTTACAAAGTTACTTTTGTGCTAGAACCTTTCAAAAACGAAGAAATCTTGAGTGAAAGCAAGAAAGAAATCATTACTGTTTTAGCAAAGAACATATCCTTCTCCGACACATCTTTTTACCCATCTTTTTTAATTTCTTAATTATGCATCCTTTCACATTCCTCTTTAGAAGATTATAAACCCTCGACTCGAGAAAGTGAGAGAGAGAATGTCTATTATAAAAAAATTTACTTTCAAAATTTTTAGTCCATGAAACATTTTATTTTCATAACATAATATGTACATCTATAACATATCTCGCAAATTTTATATGATAAAAGGTATTAATAAGGCCAATTTAGCTGAAAAACCATAAAACATAAGTTTATTAGGAATCTATGCAGGGAAAAATATATTTAGCTATCAGGTTGGAACAGTTCTAACGGAATTACATAGCTGCCCCCATGCGTACTCCAAGTTGCCTGCATCTACCGGAGTTTGAGTAGCTTAGGTAAATCTAGGTAAGATTCTATTGTCAGATACTGTCTGAAGAAAACAACATTTTGTCTTTATATATTACAAGTATTCCTGCCATGAATTAAAATTGAAAGTGTATAAAAACGTGTATTGTGGAGAGGAAACCCTATATATACAAACTTTATGTGTTGATACATTAAGTCCTTCGATATAGGACAATTATAAAATACATCATATGTTACAATTGACAACAATCTGGGACATACCAATCATAAGTTGATAGATTATAAAATTTTGTTACATACTTAACAACCATAATTTCGAAATTATGAAGATAAATCATAATATAATAGAAAATAAGTACATAAAACACTTACATAACATAAAAAAGTAAAGGCATTACTAACAGAGGAAACACAGAGATGCATTATAGAAAAGACAATCATGGAGAATCATTTGATCGCGATTTCAACAGAGTGTGCATGTGCAAAAGACACTGAATTTCCTTGTTTGACCACGCAAGGAAACCATGAGCTTCACATTTGTAGAATCACCGGCCATGATTCGTATTAGTCCCTATAATAGAGGATTTTTAAGAAGACGCCATTTAAACCGCTTCATAGTGATGTAAAGCGAATAAGAAGAGTAAAGTGTGGAAAGGAAAAGGTGCTGAATAAGAGGTAATCAGAAAGTCTATACGTGTAACAATGAGAACCACAAAGGATGTGAATAAGCAAGGTAAATATGTGGTTATAAAACAAAGACCAAGTAACATTAAAAACAGAGGCGAAATTGGTTTAGGGGTCCGGGATTGAATACGGTTAAACAAGCTAGCGGACACCATCGTTACAATAAAGAATCCGGTTATGCACCAAGAACGTCACCTTCGTATACTCCGCCACCGTTACAAATAAAGAAGACTTTTAAATAGTCCTTCACTAATAATGGCGTCGAAAGATTTTTTTTGCAGAAGTGAAAAATCTATTACGATTTACTTCCATAAAAAAATACGATTTACTTCCATATACCACCATTATTAATTTATTATACTGAAGCTACGAAGCCTATGGTTGCTGGAGACTACTCCTACGCGCGTGAGATTATCGTAGCTACGTAATAGGGATACTTTTGGGATTTAGGAAAAGTAAACAGTACTCTCCCGATCACCTAAATAATTTTATTTTCTTGTGTATCAAGTGCAATTGCCCTATTAATAAATGTGTGAGATAAATGAAACAAAATAAAATTTTAAATAACTAAAAACAAATATAATTATCAGGAACTTACATTTTGTTAAATATTGTTAAAGTTTTAAATTCTTACTAAAGAACTTATATGTCTAAGCTCGTAATCTGAATCAATAAGTTGACTTTGAGGTTGAATACTTTCTTGCAATTTCGTTGATATCTTTGTATGCATTCTATGTTTCTAACCGATAATACCAAACAGAGGCTCGTTGATGCATTCAGACGAACAGGTTGTGGGCGATATTGTCCTGAAGTTTCAGTCGAAAAGAAAAAAAGATATTGTCCTGTGTCTACCTACTCTAATAATCTGTTGAAGCGACGTCGTTTTCTTAGTCGACATTCAAAAAAAAAAAAAAAATTAAAATCACATAAACAACGACCGACGAAACACCACGACACGTACACAAAGAAGAAGACAAGACACGAAATTTAAATGAACCGGAGTAATTACCTAACCGGTCGTTCTTCTTTTTTGTTCTCTCTCCCACAAATGTCCAGAGCTCACTGAGATTCAGGGGATCCATTTTAGCGTGGCCTAAGAAGAAGAAGACGATTCATCTGAAACAGGATTATGATGTTGAAGACACAGAGATGGAGTCTGCTTACGTCTTTGAGAAATGCTTTCTCCCAAAGCCCATACGAGTTCTTCTTCTGCGAAAGAGGCTTTTATTCTGGTCTCAGAAATCTTTCTTATAGAGAGAGATTGAGAAGTGGTCTAGTGGATATCAAGAAAGAAGATGCTGTTGATCTCTTCCAGTCCATGATTAGATCTCGTCCTCTTCCTACGGTCATTGATTTCAACATATTGTTTGGTTTAGTTGCCAAAACGAAACAGTATGATCTCGTGTTGTCTCTCTGCAAGCAAATGGAATTGAATGGGATCGCACATGACCTCTACACGCTGAGTATTGTCATCAACTGCTTATGCCGGCGTCGCCAACTCGGTTTTGCTTTTTCTGTGATGGGGAAGATGTTGAAACTTGGGTATGAGCCTAACACTGTCACATTCTCAACTTTGATCAACGGTTTATGTCTCGAGGGTCGAGTTTCCCGAGCTGTGGAGTTAGTTGATCGTATGGTAGAGATGAAGGTTATTCCAGATCTCATCATACTTAACACTCTTGTCAATGGACTTTGTCTCCAAGGTAGAGTCTCTGAAGCAGTGGCTTTGATTGATCGAATGATGGCTAATGGATGCCAACCCGATCAGTTTACCTATGGTCCGGTTATGAACAGAATGTGTAAGTCAGGGAACACTGCCTTGGCCTTGGATCTTCTCAGAAAGATGGAACGTAGAAAGATCAAGCTCGATGTAGTCACATACAGTATGATTATCGATGGTCTTTGCAAAGATGGGAGCCTCGAAGATGCACTCAACCTTTTCAATGAAATGGAAACCAAAGGGATCAAAGCAAATGTCGTTACGTACAACTCGCTCATAGGAGGCTTCTGTAGTTTTGGTAGATGGGATGACGGCTCACAGTTGCTGAGAGATATGATCAGAAGGGACATCACCCCGGACGTCTTCACTTTCAATACTTTGATTGATAGTTTTGTGAAAGAAGGAAAGGTTACAGAGGCTAAAGAGCTGTACAATGAGATGATCACAAGAGGGATAGATCCTACTACCATTACGTATAATTCTTTGATATATGGGTTGTGCATGGAGAACTGCCTAGATGAGGCCAACCAGATGCTGGATCTGATGGTTAGCAAGGGATGCGATCCTGATGTTGTGACGTTTAATATCCTTATAAATGGATACTGCAAGTCTAAACAGGTTGATGAAGGTATGAGACTTTTCCGCAAAATGTCTCTGAGAGGGGTGGTTGCCAGTACAGTCACTTTTAACACTCTCGTCCAAGGCTTTTGTCAATCTGGAAAACTTGATGTTGCCAAAGAACTCTTCCAAGAGATGGTTTCTCAAGGTGTTCATCCTGACATGGTGACCTACAAAATTTTGTTGGATGGGTTGTGTGACAATGGAGAACTAGAAGAGGCATTGGGAATACTTGAAAAAATGCACAAGTGTAAGATGGAACTTGATATTGGTATGTATAATATCATCATTCATGGGATGTGCAATGCTAGTAAGGTCGATGAAGCGTGGAGTTTATTCTGTAGCCTACCTTCGAAAGGAGTGAAGCCAGACGTCAAAACATATACTATAATGATTGGAGGATTGTGTAAGAAAGGCTCATTGTCTGAAGCGGCCCTGTTGTTTAAAAAAATGGAAGAGGATGGGATTGCGCCAAATGGTGGTACATACAACACACTTATCAGGGCACATCTCCGAGATGGTGAATTAACAAAATCAGCTGAACTCATCGAAGAAATGAAGAGGTGTGGGTTCTCAGCAGATGCTTCCACCATAAAGATGGTTATGGATATGTTATCGGATGGTAGAATGAAGAAAAGCTTTCTGGATATACTTTCTTAGAATGTTAAAGACTCTTTAGTTTGCAATAGACAAAAGTCCTGGTTAGTGTTTGGATGATGTGTATTTGGGCTTATTCATCGAAACTAAGTTTGTTTGTTTGTTAACATCTAAACAGAGCTTGAGGCCTTCAGCCTTGTCCTTATTTTATTAGTGTTTCGCTTCTAATTCATGCTGATGTATTATGTTCACTGAAAATGTGTATTAAGTGCGTGCAAAATTCACTTGTGGAGAAACATGGATTATAAGTGCAGTCTGGTGTAGAAAGAGACATGAATCCATGATTCAACCATAGGCAAAAATCTCATGAAATCCCCCTAGAGGCATACGGATATAAGGCATCATATATAAATGTTGTCTGAAAGTTTTAGTTTGTGATATTATTGAGTTAATTATGGTATTGGTGTGGAACTGGTGATATCGTAATTTGTTCAGGCTTTTTAACAAATGGGTATCAGATTCTGAATAAGGAATTCAATGGCAAAATCCGGGTAATGTCCACCTTCTTCTTTTAACAGATTGTTTGGTTTAGTGGCATTGCCAGAAGAAATCAGTATGATCTCGTGTTATCTCTCTGCAAGCAAATGGAATTGAATGGGATTGCACATGACCTCTACACGCTGAGTATTGTCATCAACTGCTTCTGTAGGGATCAAACCAAAGGGATCAAAGCAAATGTCAGTACCTAAAACTCTCTCATTGGAGGCTTCTGTAGTGCCGGCAGATGGGATGATGGTGCAAAAGTCCCGGTTAGTAATTTATGAGGTACTTGGACTTAATAGTATAAACTAAGTTTGTTTGCTTACATCTAAGCAGATCTTGATGTCTTGTCCTTTTTTTTATGTCGCTTTATTTCCTCTCTTTTTGTCATTGTTCAGTCGAGCAAATGTGTATTCACAAATGCTGAAACTTGATAAGCAAGTAACACTTTTGGCACTTATTTCGTCGTCTCTGCATGTGTTGCGATGATCTGTTTAGGGCATCAAATAAAACTAGTTTGGCTGCGCAGTCTGTAACAGAAGACTTGTTGACTTTGTGAATAAATTAGCCGTGAAAGTCCAAGAAAAATTAGCTGTGAGCAGTTAGTTTATCTTCTATTCTCTTGTGATTGGATCCTGTTTTCTATCTAACAGATTTATCAAAATGTATAAAACGTTTCTGAATGTGATCATAACTTGGAAGAAAAATGGGAAAAAATAGCTTGGTTTTCCTTATTTTCAACTGTGATTTTGGTGATGGATCACTACTTGTTGTCACTCAGGATGATATTAATTTGATTCCCAGTTGTATATTGATTGTGTTACGGGTTTGTGGTCGTTTTAAGCAGTATAGTTGGGTATAGGGGTGGACGTTCGGATATCCGTTCGGATCAGGTATTTCGGTATATGAGTATAGAATTCGTTCGGGTATTTTTGTATGTCAGGCCGGTTTCGGGTATTTTTAGTTCGGATTCGGTGATTTTGGGTCGGGTTTTCGGACATTCAGATTTGAAAAAAATATATTAAATTCTTCATTTCTCTAGTTTTTTTAATTTAAAAACTATAACTTTTACTTAGCTAATATTTTATTTTTTAATAGATTGAATGATTTGAAGATAAAATTTTAAAAATAAAAGACACTAATTTGATCATTGTTTTTAAATTTTATATGTAATTTTCGTTATTGCATGAAATAAAAATTTTGACATGTATTTTAAGTATTTTAAATGAGTAATTTTTTTTTGTAATTATATGTATGTTATCTAATTGTGAACCATGTATATAATCAATATAAATATTTTGAATAAAATTAGAGAAGTAAATTAAGAATATAGGGTTAAGTATACATAAGTTTGGTTATCTTCGGATATCAATTCGGGTTCGGCTGTTACTCGTTCGGGTTCGGATATTCAATTTCTTCTAATTCAATATCTATTCGAGTATTTTGCTATTTCGGTTCGGATTTCGGTTTGGAGTTTTTGGGTCGGGTTTGGATACGGGTTCGAATATCGGGTAATATGCCCAGCCTTAGTTGGGTATATAGCTTCGTGTAGAAAAAGTCTCTCTTGTTTTGGGTATTGACCATAAATAATAAAAAGCTTAGATAGGTCTCATATGTAAGTAAAGCTTGAGTTAAAAAGAAAGTAAAGCTTGTAACCTGAATAATAAGTTGACTTTTGAGGTTGAACACATTCTCGCAACTTCGTTAGAGCCATATCATTGTATGGATTCTAATCCGATAATACTAAACAGAGGCTTATTCAGTCGAACAAGTTGTGGGCGATCTGTCGAAACGGCGGCGTTTTCGCTTATTCGACGTTCCAAAACAAAATGAAAATCACATAAAACAACACACACGAAACTTAAACGAACCGGAGTTTATTACCTAAAACCGGTCTTCGTTTTTGTTCTCTCGCAAGTTTCCAGAGCTCACAGAAGCACACAGAGAGATTCAGAGAATCCATCTTCGTGTTTCTGCCCTAAGAAGAAAGAGGACGATTCATCTGAAGCAGGGATGATGATGATGATACTGAGGACACAGAGATGGAGTCGTCTTACTACTTTGAGATTGGTTCATTCAACTGAGACAGGTATTCTGAGAAATGAACGAGGCTTTTCTAGCGATAGAAATCTCTCCTATAGAGAGAAACTGAGAAGTGAGCTCCTCGTCGAGATCAAGAGAGACGATGCTGTTGCCCTCTTCCAGTCCATGTTTCGGTCTCGTCCTCTTCCCACGGTTATAGATTTCAACAGATTGTTTAGTGGGATTGCCAGAACGAAACAGTACGGTCTCGTGTTATCTCTCTGCAAGCAAATGGATTTGAAAGGGATTGCGTATGATCTCTACACTCTCAACATTGTCATCAACTGCTTCTGTAGGAGTCGTAAACTCGGTTTTGCTTTTTCTGTGATGGGAAAGATGTTGAAACTCGGGTATGAGCCTAACACAATCACATTCTCTACTTTGATTAACGGTTTATGTCTCCAAGGTCGAGTTTCCCAAGCTGTGGAGTTGGTTGATAGAATGGTGGAAATGAAGGTTTTTCCACATCTCATCACGCTCAATACTATTGTCAATGGACTTTGTCTCCAAGATAGAGTCTCTGAAGCTATGGCTTTGATTGATCGAATGATGGCTAATGGATGTCATCCTGATCAGTTTACCTATGGTCCGGTTATGAACAGAATGTGCAAGTCAGGGAACACTGCCTTGGCTCTGGATCTGTTCAGGAAGATGGAAGGTAGAAAGATCAAGCTTGATGTAGTCATATACAATATGATTATCGATGGTCTTTGCAAAGATGGGAGCCTCGAAGATGCATTCACCCTTTTCAATGAAATGGAAACCAAAGGTGTCAAAGCAGATGTCATTACCTACAACTCTCTCATAGGAGGCTTCTGTAGTTTTGGTAGATGGGATGACGCCGCACAGTTGCTGAGAGATATGGTTGCAAGGGAAATCACCCCGAACCTTTTCACTTTCAATGCTTTGATTGATCCTCTTGTGAAAGAGGGAAAGCTTACTGAGGCTAAAGAATTGTACAATGAGATGATCCTAAGAGGCATAGATCCTGACATCATTACATATAGTTCTTTGATACATGGGTTGTGCATTGACAACCGCTTAGATGAAGCCGACCAGATGCTGGACCTGATGGTTAGCAAGGGATGCGATCCTGATATTGTGACTTATAATATCCTTATAAATGGATATTGCAAGTCTAAACGAGTTGATGATGGTATGAGACTTTTCCGCAGTATGTCTGTGAGAGGAGTGATTGCCAATACAGTCACTTATAGCACTCTCATCCAAGGGTTTTGTCAATCTGGGCAACTTGATGACGCCAAGGAACTCTTCCAAGAGATGGTTTCTCAAGGTGTCCATCCTAATATTGTGACCTACAAAATTTTGCTGGATGGATTGTGTGACAACGGAGAAGTAGAAGAGGCTTTGGGAATACTTGAAAAAATGCACAAGAGTAAGATGGAACTTGATATTGGTATGTATAATATCATCATTCATGGGATGTGCAATGCTAGTAAGGTCGATGAAGCATGGAATTTATTCTCTAGCCTCCCTCTCAAAGGAGTGAAGCGTGATGTCAAAACATACAATATAATGATTGGAGGACTATGCAGGAAAAGCTCGCTATCTGAAGCGGATATGCTGTTTACAAAGATGAAAGAGGATGGGACTGCGCCAAGTGATTGTACGTACAACACACTAATCCGAGCTCATCTCCGAGGCAGTGACATAAGCAATTCAGTTGAACTCATCGAAGAAATGAAGAGGTGTGGCTTTGCTGCAAATGCTTCCACCATAAAGATGGTTATGGATATGTTAGTGGATGGTAGGTTGGACAAAAGCTTTCTAGACATGCTTTCTTGAATGCCTCATCTAACTAGTTAATTGGGTTTATTAGTTGAAACCTGTTTTTTTATGTCAATGTGGGTTCTCTGGTCTGTCCTTCAATTACAACATAGGCATTACTTTGCGGAAGATTTGGGGAATTTTCAAGATACTAAACACGACTGAACAAGCTCTTCTTTAAGCCATTTCTCACTATGTTCATCTGCATACTTTGCTTTTTAGGTTTTACTTGTAACGTTATGAACAAATCTGTTATCTCTCTCGTTTGTTTTGGAAATTGGTTTTTCTGGTACATGTTTCTGCATTGAAACGAGCCTTACGTGATCTGTTCTAGATGTCTTTCTCTTGGGTGGTCTTGAAACATAACAATAGGCCGATGATGGTATATACGGCACATTGTTGTTTTGCTCTCTTTCTCAGAATCTGAACCTGTAGAGAGAATGCTCCATGAACTCCAATTCTCTCGTTCAGTCAAGTCGGTCTCTACTGATCTTATTTTGCAGATCTTTCTCATCAGCTATTCTTTGAATGCGCAAAAGTAACTAGACGAGAAACTTGGATACTAAGATGCTCCGAGTATGGTATTATCGCAGGGACAGTAATCACAAATATGGCATTTTCCAGTTACAACTTACAATCATGTGAATTTATAGGAATATAAATTTATATAATTTGCATTTTATTTGTTTTTAGTGATATGATGGAGGAGCTGTGAAGAATTCAATCGTGATACTAATAACATAATGGAAATGCCATGATTTCTTAGTCTGAGATGAGATTAACTTTAATATTCATATGTCCTAACTTCCTAAAAACCCATCTAATCTATTAATTTAGGGATTATCTACTATTTGAAGTTCTCATTTAAATTTTGGACTATTTCATAGTTGTTGCTAGAATATATCATACCTCCTATACAATGCAACATACCAACTTAAATTAAACCAAATCTTAACCAACATAGATTAGTTAAACCTAACCAGTAACACTTTTATAATATTTTTGGTTATCTCTTAATATAATTAGATCATATAAAACTGAACCACTCTTAAATCAACGAGTTCCATATCATCCAGACATAAGAGAAAAAATATCCGACTCATTTACAACGTAAGCATACAAAGACCGTGTATGCTTATGCTCATTGATCTTCCAAAAACCAAATAATTGTGGCATAGACCAACATATGCTCATGTTCGTATCACTAACTTTACTTCCATATATTTACTACTTCACCTACATCATATCACAACATACACAGTTATGCAAGAACATGGTTTTTTTTTGTTCAAACAACCAAATAATGGTGGCATATGGTCAGTAGATTTTTTAAATATGTTTTTTATATATTACATTTTACGAGACTATGTGTATACGTTTTTTTTTGAAAAAAGCATAACTATGTGTATAAGTTAAAAGGTAAAAGGTGTGACAAGGCAAATTATTATACTAAAAATGAAAAAGATTAAATACAAACTAATAACAAGTACAACACAAATTATAACACTATTAAATTCTATATATATTTAATAAAATATTATATATATATGTCTAATATGTATATATATATATATATAAATGTTACACAAAATAAATATAATATTATATACACATATTATATATACCATATATTATTAATTGAAATTTGACAAATCAATTTCCGCTCTTTGGGGCGGGTCTTAATCTAGTTTTTCGTTTACAATTGAATTAGTACTTTGGCGTGACAAATCCTCCACTAATCTTTGCAGGTTGCAAGAACAATATGCTTCAGTGAAACTATGAAAAGAACACCATCACTGTACTGGCCCACATAAAGAAGAGCTGGGCCCAAATTGGTCGATTATAAAACCCAGGTGAGTAATATCGGCCTAATAAAGACAAGACTTGGGTTGGGGTGAACCTTTATATTCACCACTTGATTTATGACCAATCAATATGACATGTAAATAATTAAATAAAAAGTATTAAATATATTTAAAAATAGCTAAAAAAGAATAATACCAATTTTAAATCCTAAATCTTAATTTCTAAACCATAAAAATTAATTCATAAATCTAAATTCTATATCCTAAACCCAAATTATATACCCTAAACCTAAATCATATACCCTAAACTCAAACCGTATACGTTAAACCCAAATCCTATACCCTAAACCCAAATCCTATATCCAAATGCTATATCCTAAACCCAAACCGCATACTCTAAACTCAAATTCTAAATCCTAAACCCAAACAGTAAACCCTAAATCTAAACTCTATACCCTAAACCCAAATCATAGACCCTAAACCCAAACCGTATACTCTAAACCCAAATCCTAAACCCTAAACCCAAACCGTAAACTCATAGGGTTTAGGGTTTAGAATTTGGTTTTAGGGTATACGGTTTGGGTTTAGGGTATAGCATTTGGAACTAGGGTTTAGATTTAAGGTTTACAGTTTGGTATATGATTTGGGTTTAGGGTTTAGAATTTGGTTTTATGATATATGGTTTGGGTTTAGGGTATAGCATTTGGATCTAGGGTTTAGATTTAAGGTTTACATTTGGGTTTAAGGTCTAGGATTTGAGTTTAGGGTTTAGAATTTGAGTTTATGGTTTAGAATTTGAGTTTAGGATATAGAGTTTGGATTTAAGAATTAATGTTTAGGGCATAGAAATTAAGATTTAGGGTTTAGAATTGACATTATAATTTTTTAGCTATTTTTAAATATATTAATACTTTTTATTTAATTATCCACATGTCACATTGATTGGTCATAAATCAAGTGGTGAATTTAAATGTTCACCTTAGGGGGTGAGCCCAAGTCGTGTCCGCCTAATAATGCAAATAGATTACAACGATAACCTTAGGCTGAGCAAAAAGTGTAAGAACGATCCGAAAAAAATCAAGATTGATTAAATATCTGAAAAAGTTTAAAAGTTTGGTATTAAAAAAAATCGAAACCGTATCCGATCCGAATCGAAATATTTCGTATACCCAATATATTCGAAATCGATTTATATACTTAAGTATATTAATTATATTTAGATTTAATGCATATAAGAACATCCAAAATATATAAGATATTTTTAAGTTGTCTAAAATACTTATATATATATATACAAATAGTAAAAAATAAATGTCTAAAATAACTAAAGTTTCAAAACATCAAAAGTATTTAAAATATTAATTAATTATCTATCCAAATATTTAAATCAAATAAATTTATATGTTAAGTTTAGTTATTTTGACATATATTATTCAAATTTATATGTAATATATTATTTTTTATAGATTTTGAGAAATTTTAAATATATAATAAATTTTATATAATAAATTTTGAAATGTTAAAATTTTAAAATAATTTAAATGGATTATCTGAACCCAAAAAGATCCAAACCAAAATTTAAAAATATTCAGATAGAGCTAAAATATTTGATCCAGAAAATATGAAACTCAAATAGACCTATACCGAATCTAAATGGATATCTGAACGGCCATTCCTCTAATCCAGTTCAGAAAACTATCATGCTGTGTTTTTTTTACTCAAAACCAAAGATGCCAATCAGGCAGGATACACGGAACCAATATCTTATACGAATACTGAATAACATTATGGTTTTACTTTTCAACATTTGTCCGAGGATCATTCTTATTAAATAATTGATTATTGTACTTCGGTAGCAGGAAACACACAAACCAATAGCCGTGTTATCTAACCACCGAATTTTTTTTTTTTTCAGAAAAGGCCTTCTATTAAAACCAATTGAACTATTAATTCAGATTTTATGTTGTTCCGAACAATGATTGTAGTACTAAAATACAGACAAAAACTAGTAATGAGATTGGAAGATATATTGATGTGAATTCGAATCATTGGTCTCTCTTAAGAAAAAAAGTATTTTGGACTATTTGAAGTTATATTAATTTAAAATCTATTAATTTAGGGATTATCTACTATTTGAAGTTCTCATTTAAATTTTGGACTATTTCATAGTTGTTGCTAGAATATATCATACCTCCTATACAATGCAACTACCAACTTAAATTAAACCAAATCTTAACCAACATAGATTAGTTAAAACCTAACCAGTAACACTTTTATAATATTTTTTGGTTATCTCTTAATATAATTAGATCATATAAAACTGAACCACTCTTAAATCAACGAGTTTCCATATCATCCAGACATAAGAGAAAAAATATCCGACTCATTTACAACGTAAGCATACAAAGACCGTGTATGCTTATGCTCATTGATCTTCCAAAACCAAATAATTGTGGCATAGACCAACATATGCTCATGTTCGTATCACTAACTTTACTTCCATATATTTACTACTTCACCTTACATCATATCAAACATACACAGTTATGCAAGAACATGATTTTTTTTGTTCAAACAACCAAATAATGGTGGCATATGGTCAGTAGATTTTTTAAATATGTTTTTAATATTATACATTTTACGAGACTATGTGTATACGTTTTTTTTTGAAAAAAAGCATAACTATGTGTATAAGTTAAAAGGTAAAAGGTGTGAGAAGGCAATTATTATACTAAAATGAAAAAAAGATTAAATACAAACTAATACAAGTACAACACAAATTATAACACTATTAAATCTATATATATTTAATAAAATTATATATATGTCTAATATGTATATATATATAATATATATATATAAATGTTACACAAAATAAATAAATATTATATACACATATTATATATACCATATATTATTAATTGAAATTTGACAAATCAATTTCCGCTCTTTGGGGCGGGTCTTAATCTAGTTTTTCGTTTACAATTGAATTAGTACTTTGGCGTGACAAATCCTCCACTAATCTTTGCAGGTTGCAAGAACAATATGCTTCAGTGAAACTATGAAAAGAAACACCATCACTGTACTGGCCCACATAAAGAAGAGCTGGGCCCAAATTGGTCGATTATAAAACCCAGGTGAGTGATATCGGCCTAATAAAGACAAGACTTGGGTTGGGGTGAACCTTTATATTCATCACTTGATTTATTACCAATCAATATGACATGTAAATAATTAAATAAAAAGTATTAAATATATTTAAAAATAGCTAAAAAAGAATAATACCAATTTTAAATCCTAAATCTTAATTTCTAAACCATAAAAATTAATTCATAAATCTAAATTCTATATCCTAAACCCAAATTATATACCCTAAACCTAAATCATATACCCTAAACTCAAACCGTATACGTTAAACCCAAATCCTATACCCTAAACCCAAATCCTATATCCAAATGCTATATCCTAAACCCAAACCGCATACTCTAAACTCAAATTCTAAATCCTAAACCCAAACAGTAACCCTAAATCTAAACTCTATACCCTAAACCCAAATCATAGACCCTAAACCCAAACCGTATACTCTAAACCCAAATCCTAAACCCTAAACCCAAACCGTAAACTCATAGGGTTTAGGGTTTAGAATTTGGTTTTAGGGTATACGGTTTGGGTTTAGGGTATAGCATTTGGAACTAGGGTTTAGATTTAAGGTTTACAGTTTGGTATAGGATTTGGGTTTAGGGTTTAGAATTTGGTTTTATGATATATGGTTTGGGTTTAGGGTATAGCATTTGGATCTAGGGTTTAGATTTAAGGTTTACATTTGGGTTTAAGGTCTAGGATTTGAGTTTAGGGTTTAGAATTTGAGTTTATGGTTTAGAATTTGAGTTTAGGATATAGAGTTTGGATTTAAGAATTAATGTTTAGGGCATAGAAATTAAGATTTAGGGTTTAGAATTGACATTATAATTTTTTAGCTATTTTTAAATATATTAATACTTTTTTATTTAATTATCCACATGTCACATTGATTGGTCATAAATCAAGTGGTGAATTTAAATGTTCACCTTAGGGGGTGAGCCCAAGTCGTGTCCGCCTAATAATGCAAATAGATTACAACGATAACCTTAGGCTGAGCAAAAAGTGTAAGAACGATCCGAAAAAAAATCAAGATTGATTAAATATCTGAAAAAGTTTAAAAGTTTGGTATTAAAAAAAATCGAAACCGTATCCGATCCGAATCGAAATATTTCGTATACCCAATATATTCGAAATCGATTTATATACTTAAGTATATTAATTATATTTAGATTTAATGCATATAAGAACATCCAAAATATATAAGATATTTTTAAGTTGTCTAAAATACTTATATATATATATACAAATAGTAAAAAATAAATGTCTAAAATAACTAAAGTTTCAAAACATCAAAAGTATTTAAAATATTAATTAATTATCTATCCAAATATTTAAATCAAATAAATTTATATGTTAAGTTTAGTTATTTTGACATATATTATTCAAATTTATATGTAATATATTATTTTTTTATAGATTTTGAGAAATTTTAAATATATAATAAATTTTATATAATAAATTTTGAAATGTTAAAATTTTAAAATAATTTAAATGGATTATCTGAACCCAAAAAGATCCAAACCAAAATTTAAAAATATTCAGATAGAGCTAAAATATTTGATCCAGAAAATATGAAACTCAAATAGACCTATACCGAATCTAAATGGATATCTGAAATTCCTCTAATCCAGTTCAGAAAACTATCATGCTGTGTTTTTTTTACTCAAAACCAAAGATGCCAATCAGGCAGGATACACGGAACCAATATCTTATACGAATACTGAATAACATTATGGTTTTACTTTTCAACATTTGTCCGAGGATCATTCTTATTAAATAATTGATTATTGTACTTCGGTAGCAGGAAACACACAAACCAATAGCCGTGTTATCTAACCACCAAATTTTTTTTTTTTTCAGAAAAGGCCTTCTATTAAAACCAATTGAACTATTAATTCAGATTTTATGTTGTTCCGAACAATGATTGTAGTACTAAAATACAGACAAAAACTAGTAATGAGATTGGAAGATATATTGATGTGAATTCGAATCATTGGTCTCTCTTAAGAAAAAAAGTATTGAGGCAAAATATATTAGATTTTGTAAAATTAGCCTTTATTTTTGTCCTTGATGGTTATTTTTGTCCTTGATGGTCTCTCATTACCCAAAAAGCGAAACAAAAATAAAGAATGAAAATTGTACGTTTTGGTCACCAGAGGATTCAAGGCATCACATAACGATTGTTTCATTCATTTTCAGACAATTGCAGTTCAAACTTTTGTTATGGATTCTACCTCCCAGCATTTTCTGCCCTACCATTTTTTAATTTGGATATAAATCATCTAGTCCCTGTAACTTAGATAAATGTTATTCTTCTTTAAAAAGATGTTTTTTCCTAGAGACAATAAGCATATTAAAGTTATGGTTTCTCCGAGGAACGATATGCATATCAATAGTTAATAATGTGCTATGATGCACTTTTGAGTATATTAATTTAGTCTAGAACCTATGGTCTCATCCTGTTTTTGTTTTACCATATACATAAGCATGAGGACAAACTTAAACAAAAAAAAAAGTATGATCACAATTTTAAGCTAATTAACCGTAAAACCATCTTTGCTTCGCCGGATTATTCAATTTTCATCCCAAAAATAGTTTATGTGGTGTGTGTACACAAAAGGACAAGCAAGAAAGCTTTTAAAGCAAAATCTTTACAATGCTTTATATAAAAGATGAGCCTAAATAATAAATAAATTACTATGCAAAAGAGAAAAAAGTTTAAATGATTACCAGACAAAAAGAGTTATCAAATCTTTGTCATTTGAAAAGAATCTAACAGTCTAAACTAAAAATGACACTACCTTCACTGGTACCAAATTGAAATATATATAACAATCTCTGTTTACGAAATTGAATATCCAAACTATTAAAAAATAAAAATTTGATAGAATTTTTGTGTATGAGATTTGAGTAAGCTGTGAATATCACAAATACGAACATATACAACGATTTGAAAATAATACTTGATTTTAAATTCTTTATAGGTGATTATATCCCTGTGTCTTGAGCAAATGTATATCAATATGCAAGATCGAGTATCAATTGTCTAATACAAGACTATATAGATATTGATATATATATTTCTAATGAAATGCGCATGAGAAACTTTAAATTTTAGAATTCCAAAAAATATATTGGATTTGTTTACCAATTGAACTCTGTACATTATATTCAAGTTGTACATATAATGAAGAATTTTAGGTATTTTTTTGAAAAAAAATGTTAAGTATTTCTTAATATTATATTCAAGTTGTACATTTAATGAAGATGACAACACACTTATACTACTATAAACTACAAAGCTAGCTAGCTTTATACAAACCAAATTTTTTTTTTTAAAAGGACAAGCCAAAGTTTCTTTTTGTCCAAATTTTGCTTCTGGTGTTTTCTTAAATGTTGTCTTATGTGAAATCATGTTGCTTCTAACCTGAAATCAAGATTTGGAGCCTACGGTTTGTTGTTGAGTTGGAAATAAAAGCATACACAATAATAATTAGTGTATTTCATGATCAATTACTTAAAATTTCATATATACCTTTTGAAACATAAATATTCAGCTTAAGGTAAGCGCTCAATACATTTGATGAGACACATCCAAACAAATCATGAAATTGTGAAACTCGTAAATACAAAGTAGATATCATCGGAATATTTTTCTATAATATTATTTGAATACTCACTTTCCTATGTTTATTGCTCTCATGTTAAAGGTCAATTATAAATGTTAACCTTAATCAACTAAAAACTATATATATATTATCATTATTTCTAAAATTATTATTATTTATTTTTGCTTAATTTTATAATCAATTTATATTTTTCTATTATTTTACTTTTTATTTTTATTTTACAAACAAAATAAAGAATAAAAGAAAGTATCTATAAATGTATCGGTTACATCTATGACAAATTTTAATGTTATTATTCATTATATTTTTCAAAGATAAAAAATATCTATACATTTTAATATATATATATATATATAACATAATTTATATTCTTAAAATATTTAGAGTGCAACAATTTTGATCAAAATATTGAAAATGAAATAAAATTCTTTTAAATAGCATAAATCAGATATCTAATATCACATTTTAAAAAAATAGGATAACCGATCATTATTAAATAGGATAACCGATCATTTAATATTAATTTTAAAAAAAAAAATATTTATTTTACGACTAACTTAAAAGCACTTGACCCAAATCAAATATAACCAAGTGTATGGAATCAATTTCTTAGTTTTTGTTAAAACCTAATTGATTTGTGTACTTCTAAAATTTAACAGAAATAATTTTATAAATCTAAGAAGATAAACTAATTAACAATATTAATCTTATTTTAGCCTCAGTAATAACACAAACAGTTGTGATTCAACTCAAAAGAATCTATGAGTCCATTATATCCTAAATATAGATAACCAATCCAATCAAAATTTCATACTTAGTAATATTCTAAACAATCTCTTGTTTATGTATCTAGTATCCTACATATAAAATGAAAAATAGAAAACTTAGAACGAAATAAGAAAATATTATGACTTTAGTTTTTTTTTGACACCTATATTATGATTTAGTTATTTTATAAATATGTATATTTTTGCATAACATTTTTGTAAAATTAAATGTCATATTCATTTATTTAAAAGCGTAAGAATCTTCACTTCAGATTTCTTAATATTTTCTCTTACTCAGTGTATATTAAATTATAAAAATTATTTTTCAAATCTAAAACCAGAAAGTCAAAATAAATGTAGTAAAATGAAATCGGTTTTAGCATACTTAGTATAAGAGGTAGTTGTGATTAATTAAAATAAATATCTGCAACTCAATATATATAAAAATATTGAATAACTAATTCGATCATGATTCTTATATTCAAAACCCAAAGTTAACTAAGACAGATATATATTATTACTTAACATTGGTTTTTACTTAAGTTTATGTATATAAAATACAAACGACTCAAAACTAATAAAAATGAAACTATTTATTAATTTTGTTTTATGATTTATTTTTAAAATTATATATATATGCACGAACTAAAAAGATTATCGCTTATGTTCACTTGTAAATTCGAACCGACAACACTTATCCCTTTATATTCCAAAATAGCATATAATAAATTAGTAATATATACTCAAACCAAATGTAACTAACATAGTTAATAGATAATTAAGGTCTTGTTAATTAATAAGTTAAAAGAATATGGATATTTTTTTTTTTTTAAACTAATAATTAGATGCACTGAAAAAATAAAATGATAAAACAAATTTTTAACTTTACGACTACATCTAATCCGAAACGGAGTAAGCATTCTCTCTTAGTCAATAAGATGTATTAAGAAAACATATGGAGTTTTTAATACAATTTATTCTCAAAGAAAGATGAAACACTCTTGAATTCTCTTGACCGTACCTACCTGTTCCAACTCCTGGAATATATCTTTTTTCATAAAATTCTCAAACAAAGATGAAACACTCTAACATAACAAGAGGGTTCTCGAACGACTCGGTAGATGTAGATACGTCATTCCTTCCAGCCGCACCGCAACTCGGCCACCGCTGATGATCCGACCCATTCTTATTCGGATCAGGTCTCACCCGACCCGGAGACAGATTTGCTCCACCATTGTCCGTACTAATACTATAATGATCCCGAGTGGGACCCATCACGACTGACCTTTTCATCGCCGGCGACCTGGACCTCCTCCTCCCGGATCTTTCATTCGGGTCTCTCTGACCCGTACCCGAAGTCACCAGCCTCACCGAGCCAGCTTCTTCTCCTTCTCCTCCTTCTGTGTTTCTCTTACGTGGCGACATATCGGTTCTCCGGGTCGGGTAGTTATGAACCATGACCCGGTTCCTAGATTTCGCCGGAGATCTCTGTCTCACGCCATGCAGCTTCCTCTGTTTCGCTTCTTCCTCATTGCACTCGTTCACTATACAAAGCAGACTCTCGCTCAAACTGCAAATTTCCGAAACTTTCGATCCTTTCTCCGGTTCAACCAAACCGTTCTCGGTTAAACCAGGGCCCGGATCTAACTTGACGGCTCCGGGTTTCTTCTCCTTGTCTTCCGGAATCTTGTTCGACGTCGTGTCGTCAGTTACCAATGTGGTTTCGGACAAGACTTCTTTGACTACTGTCTCTTCCTCATTGACGGATGGAGGCGGTGCTGTGTTCTTTCCGGAGATGGGATCATCTTTCTGGTCGGTGGTGAGGGAGCTGACGCAACAACCCATAAGAGAGGACAGTGTGAGGTGTAGTCTTGTTTTGGTGTTTAATCAGTGAAGTGAGAGTTTTGGGTATTTATTGGCTATGCTTAATTAGCCTAACTTTCACCAAAAGATTTTTATATAAAAATGATACAGATATTTTTTATAACCATTTTTGCTTTAACCTGTAAATCCTGGAGAAAAAAGTTAGCAACTCCTAAAGAAATCACAGGCATACGCCGACACCTTTTTACGATTCGTTTTAAATTTCACGTTTTATAATTGATAACCAATTTTGTCTTTACACGTGGCACGTGCTATAGTAAAGCATGCAGTAGTCGACCGAAAAAAGAAGATGCAGATTTTAAGACGGTAATCTTTTGGCTCTTTTCTTTTTTTGGTAAAAATGTTAAGTAATCTTTTGGCTTTTTTTTTTTGGAAATTAGGACGTATAACCATGAAAAAAATCATAATTCATTATCTACCCATTTAACCTAACGTTTCTATACACGGTGTTAGTTTTGCATAATAATCCTGTTTTGTCCCTTCAAGCAACCGGGAAAACCTGAAGAAAAAAAACACAATTATTATTTATAAAAAATAAATCGTGGCCTAACTGCGTTCACATCTTCCCTTTTATTTCCATTGACAATAACGTAGAAAGTGCTTAGCTCCAGCACAGATTTCCTTCACAACTTCACTTCCACCGTATTCAAAGCGTTTATTTGAGTTCTTCTCCATTATTTGCAAGGGTATATTCTTCTCCGCATCTGAAATTGTCAGCAAGCGGACGGCGTTGAAATCGCAGCATCGCGTAATGACTCCCACGTGCTTTTTCCACTTCACATTGACGATTCTTTCCAAATCTCTTCAACTATGGTAAGTTCCTAGGGAGTTTTCTTTTGATTCTGTTCATCTGGTGTTCTTAGTCTCTATTAAATTTGAATTGTGATTTTTATCGGAGATACACAAAGTACAGAATATAGTAATATAGCTTGTTGTATGGAATAACATCTGCAAAAACATAGGTTTGTCTTCGTGTGGACATAACATAAGATTTCTATGGACTATTCTATATGAAATGGAATATAATAAACTATCTTGTCAAATTATTCTATTTGAAACAGATTAACAACTATTTTAATCTCCGTTGGATCGAGCTGCTCATAAGGACTTGGCGATGTTGGCTTCGTCACAGTCTGGTCAAGTATTGCAGATGTGGGACCATACCTTCTCCACCACCCATATTTCTATTATCTTGTCTATATTTCCCAAAGTCTATTCCATATGTTTGAGGATGAATGTAATTACATGACTCCGTAATTCCAGAAAAGGAGTTTAATTTGTGAAAACTTTAATTTACAAAAGATGAGGGTTTATATTTTTCTAACTTTGGGTTTAGTATTTATTGTCAGGTGTTTTATTACCAATCCCCTATTGGCTAGCTATTTTATGTGAATCAATGATGGTTGTACTATACAAATAGGAACCAGTAATAATGAATTATCATTTCCCCATTCAAACGTTTACAACGCACAAGAGTTTAATTTCTGAAAGATTTTTGTTGCAATGGATGAGAGTTTATATTCTCCCAATTTGGGTTTAGTGTTCACTGTCATGTTTTCGCTTACCAATCCCCTCCAATTAGTTTTCTATGTTATATACATCAATGCTTGATGTATTATGCAAATAATAGCAAATAACATAGTATGAAATATGGAATAGACACCTCATGTAATAGCTTGTTGGGTTAAGGTTTGGAGGTGGGTAAGGGTTGAAGTTTGCTACACAAATGTATTAATTCATGTAAGTAGTCTCTATTCCATTTTAGATAGTATAGAATAATAGTTAAAAATTTATATATTATTTTTTTGATTTTTTAGAAATCATATTGCAACTTTAATTAGATTTAACAATTGGATTTGGGTTTAGGGATTCAAGTTTAGGTTTATTATTTAGATGTGGGGATTGGGTTTAAAGTTTATTAAATAGAATATAAGATATATTGGAAGGATTTAGCATAGTAACATCGATGCATATTGAATGTGTATGAGGTAAATAAGAATTTGACGTAGCTGATTTTATATGAGGTGAAAATAATGGTGTTTCATTCCTATATGTCATGCACTCTCTTTCTTTCACCGGAAACTTGCTAATGCAAAGGATATAACCGGATAAAATATGAGACAAAAGTCAGTTACTTAATAACATCAAAATCAAAGCTACTTTTTTAATTTCCATTGAAAATTTGGTTACTGAGCAAATTCACCCTTTTTTTTTACTTAATCTTTTGGCTCTTGCTGGCGTAGTTGAAACTTAACAATAATAACTTTCAGTTTCAAACAAAAAGAAAATTAAATAAACTGAACGTTTAATTATTTATAATAAATATCCTCTGTTGACCTCAAAAAACAAAAGAATGAAACAGTTTTACTATTTATGTTTGTATTCTTAAGAGCATCAGCATTGATCGGTTTCTCACACACATCTCTTGTGAATTATGATTATTAAGTTTGACAAAAAAAAGAATTATGATTATTATACTATTATTTTAAAGTAATATATTAAATAGGTACCAGACAAAAAAAATATATATTAAATAGGTAAATTTTTAAACCCAAAACAAAATTGTCTGAATGAGGGCATGCCAAGTTGCATTGGCGTTTATTACTGTTGTTGAAGAATCTCTGCATAAAGGGACGTACCTCATATAATTATCTCTTTCTGCTACTGTTTGGTTTTTTATTCCTTTTTGTAGGTAGAGACTCATGTGGAAAAGAACCAATGCGGGTGCTTAAAGGATGAGTGAGAGCATGTACAGTCATACAATTTTGAGAAAAATAATTAAACAAAATATTATATCTTATATAATTTAGTTATTTATATAAATTTAATATTCAAAAAGAAAAGAAAAGGAAAGTAATTTAAAATAACACAGATTTTAGAAGTATTTCATGAATATGTTATAAATCATCAATTGAGATACTCTTCTTTATTTTTCTTTTTTAATCATTTTTCATTTGTTTTTATTTTCATGGATGAAAAAATCTAGGAGAAGGAGGTGCTCTGATAGATGTGGAGCGCTAGCTTTAACAGTAACGACTCTAAGCTTCACACACTTCATTCCTCTCGTTCTCTCAGTTGATGAGTGTGAGAACCCATAAAGTTGAGGTATAAACCACAGTTTCACCAATGTTTTTAATCATCGATTTGATCTATGTTCTTTATTTGTTGTGAACTTTGTTACAGCCTGTAAAAGGGCAAGCATTACTTACAAGTAGTAAGACCAAACAAGATGTTAAACCTTCCTTGGTTTCTCCACCATCATCGATCAATATCATGGAGTCTAGATCTCCTTTCATTAGCCCAAAACCATCAAGACGTGTTGCTTCGTCGTCTGAAGATATACAAAATGCTCACAGAGAAACAACAAACATCTCAAGTTCGAGCTGCGGTACAAGCAAATGGACAGGACATTTCATTTTTATGCACGAGCTTCGAAGGAAGATTATCACATTTAGGGGCATCATTGAACTTCCTCCTCTCACCGGTTATCTTTCCATAACCAATGTAAGTTAAACGTTTTGATAATATTTTATCAAGAAAAACTGATCATGATACGTAGATATTTTGTTGCATCTTCTTACATGTTTTGTTCCTACTGGTAGATGGTGATGCGTACCATGAAAGATCTCCACAAGCTTTTTCCTGAGATCGTCGAGACCTCGTGTCTCTTGGATATAGGACGTGATACGGATAAGGTTTTTCATGCAGACTTTCATCTCATGCCTAAGTTAACCAACTTATGATTTATTATTTTGTTTTTTTTTCTCTAATCAAAACTGCTCTTGCAACAGTTGCTTGACCAATTTTACAACATTTTGAAATCATTTGGAGATTCATGGATCGATGACCACAAATGGATCATCAATTCCAAGTACATAAACAATAGCAGTCCTAGGAAGAATCTGCCCGATGGACTTGGTAAGCATTCCAAAAAGTTCTATAATTATTATGCTACTCTATTTTTCTTGAACAACGTTTTCATTAAACCAGAAGTTATGCAGGTGAGGAGTGTAGTAGAGAAGTAACTTCTTCGCTAAGGCGTCGGCTAACACATTGCCGGATCGAAAAATGTAAGAAAACGAGATAGATAAGAGTCATGTTAACGTTGTAGGATCTTATTGAGTTTATTTGATTTGGTTTCTCTTGCAGTGGGAAAAGTTTTAGCTGCATTAGATGGACTCATTACTGGGAGGAACGAGATGCTCAACATGACTGAGATCAACAATGAGGACAAGAAGCCAAAGTTTACTACTCCTCCTCAGAGTAAGCGAGCCTTATTACCATCAAAACCAGTCATGAAGCAACACATCACACCAAGAACGGTGCTGCATCCACCGAGAGACATTGAAATATCTGTTTCAAATCTTCCAAGACATGTGAGAATGCAGGCGCTTGTAATACTGAGTCCTATCAATGTGAAGCGACTCACTATCCAACAAACTGTGTGTAAGAAAGAAGCTCAGAAAAATGATGGTGATGATGAGAGTGAGAAGCAGAAGAGAGAAACAGAGAGGGTTCAGAAAGCAAAAGAAGCAATTCCTAAGGATAAAGATAGTTTTAAGAGTCAGACTGATGATGATAAAAGCTACTCAAAATGTTCAGAAAAATCTGAAAGGGTTCTGGAACCTTTGGCCCCAACTCCTCCACATCCAGAGAGTGCTGCACTACCGTTGCCACAGCCACTTCCAATGACTGCTGCATTACCAACTCCAAGTCCACTTCCAGTGATTGCTGCCAAAGGACCAGCTCTGCTGCCTCCACCTCCAGGGGTTTCAGCACTACTGCCACCACAGCCACTTCCAATGGCTCCAGGAAAAAGACCAGGGGCTCCTCCACCACCGCCGCCACTTCGCTTGGGAGCCAAGAAAGCAACTGGTAAACTGAAGAGATCAACCAAATTAGGGGAACTCTACAGATTCCTCAAGGCGAAAATTGAAGGGAAGGATCCAAAACCAAGATCACGTGGAGTGAGAGGAGGAAGCAAAGGCGTTGGTGGAAAGCAAGGAATGGCTGATGCTCTTGCTGAGATAACAAAGAAGTAAAACCACATAACATGTTTATAAACAACAGAACCACACAACAAGGGGTAAAAAAAGCTGATACTTAGCTTTGTGTTTTATGGCAACACAGGTCACCTTACTTTCAGCAAATAGAAGCAGATGTGCAAATATATATGAAAGCAATCAATGAGCTTAAAACAGAGATCTCCAGCTTCCAGGGTAAGGACATGACTGAGCTTCAGAGATTCCACTTGTATATAGAATCAGTGCTTGAGAAACTAACAGATGAAACAAAGGTCAGTGGTACCAACAACAAATGTGATCAAGATGTTACCTTATGATTTTTTTGATCAAATGAAAGATGTTTGAGCTTAGGTTCTAGCGAGATGTGAAGGGTTCCCGGAGGATAAACTTGATGCTATAAGAACGGCTTCAGCATTGCACTCAAAGCTGCAGGATATGATGAAAGAGCTCAATAACTGGAAGATCGAGTCTCCTGCAAACCTACTCTTTGACAAGACTGAACGTTACTTTGCAAAGGCAAGTCATCTTACTATAGCGTGTTCCCCTTATTTTTCACCATACTTATTTGAAGAGTAATGATAAAAAAAAACAGATCAGAGGAGAGATTGAAACTCTAGACCAGATCAAAATAGAAGAGGAAAAGAAGTTCAAGAGACATAACATCCCTTTCGACTTCAGTATCCTTACTCGGATCAAGGAAACAATGGTTAACATCTCATCAGGTTGCATTGAACTTGCGTTAAAGGTAAGGACTAACTCCAAGTTATAAAAACCTTTAACCTCATAAACGAAATCTCTTGGTTTTAAAACTCACAGGAAAAAAGAGAAGCAAATATTACATCACATAGTTCAGAATCACGCAAGGCAAAGCCGAGCATGATCAAGAATAAGACTGTAGGATTTGCTAAAACGTTGTGGAGAGCATTTCATTTTGCATACAGAGTTTACATATTTGCTGGTGGACATGATGACCGAGCTGATAAGCTTACCAGAGAGTTGGGTAGTGAAATTGAATTAGTCCTCAAAAACCGATGACTAAAGGCCTCACCTCTCCTCTTAATATGCTTCACCTGAAAATATAGATTCAAAATTTCATCTCTAATGTACTGTGAAATGTCATCACGTAATGACATTTATTTACATCATCATATAATCATTTCAGAATGTAATAATAACAATTTGTAAGAAAAATGTCGTAAACCAAACTTGTATATATGATTTAAGAGGTATCAAGTAAACTACAAAAGAATGGAGTATCTAAGTAAAAGACAGCTGAGACAGACAACGTGATTAAACTCTAAAAAGGAAAGATCTAACATACTACTTGTAACCTTCTATTATACATCAACATGATCACACTATGAATCACAGTATATGGATCTCCAGAGTCAGTGATCACCCCAAGCGTTTCAAGTTTTGTGGAATTTTTCTAAGTCATCAGCATATGTATTGGTTCTCCCATTTATTTGTGTAATTGTAATGCTCAAGTTACAAATGGTAATGGTCAATTTATTTTCATATATATATATATATATATATATATATATATATTCCTATTATATTTCCTTATCGTGTCTAGAAAAAGAAAGAATAATGATTTATATGAAAAAAGAATCTATGTAACTATGGGGTCATTCAGTAGGCAAGACCTGATTCTCTTTATTCAATAGGCAAAAGACCTGATTCGCTTTTGACGTAAAGTTATCTGTTATTTTTTATTATCAAGTAAGTAATCTAATGATCCAATTCAAGACAAACCGACAATTATAAAATCTACTAACCACAAAGACAATAATTAATTCATTTCTTCTTCCTGTTCTTCTTTTCAATATAAACAAAAATCTTCAGTGAAAGAAGAAACAAATAGAAAAGAGAAATTGAAAACTTTCCCTAAAAAGACCCATAACTCAACATGTAAACCCTGCACAAGATGATGCCTATGCGATGCCCCAATGACGGTAATCTCTTAAAATCCACAAACTCCTCCTCATCAAAATGCACTGCATGTTACGAAGAAGATGACAAAAAACAAGGCCGCAAATGTGATCATTGCAATTTTAGTTTCCACGAGGAATGCATGAACCTCAACCTTCCTTCTCATCATAAACACACTCTCAAGCTCGCAAATTATTACCAATGCCATCTATGTCACGACGATGAGCCCAAAGTGTTGTATCGATGTTCACAATGTGATTTTAATATATGTATCCCGTGTGCGAGAAAGCCTCTGATCATCAACCAAGCTAAGGCGCACAAGCATGAACTCCAACAAATACCGATTAAGCTTTCCTTCACCTGTGATGCATGTGGATTTTTCAGTTCAGACTACCCATGTATTTGTCATCAATGTTGTTTCATAACCCATAGAAAATGCATCTTCTTACCACGTGTTATATATATCAACCGGCACGACCACCGCGTCTCTCATGTTTCCTCTCTGGGACCTGGGAACTGGATTTGTGGTATATGCCATGAGCCTGTTCAAGGAGGGTATGTAGCATATTCTTGCTTAATTTGCTCTTATGTTGTTCATTCAAAGTGTGCAACAGATCGTTATATTTGGGATGGGAGAGAACTCGAAGGGAAACCCGAAGAAGAAGAAGAAGGTAAGCCATTTGAAGTGATAGATCAAAACCTAATCAAACATTTTAGCCATGAACACAATCTGGAGGCTTCACTAGGACTCCAAGAAGATAAACACTGCTATGCATGCACCATTTCTTTTAATTCTGAAAGGTGTTACAGATGTACACAATGTGATTTTATGCTTCACGTTGCATGCGCTAATCTCCCTCTACGAAAAAGGCACCTGATCAGCAGACGCCAACTTAATTTGCATGTCAACTATTCGTCTGCTAAATTCACCTATTTTTCGTGTGACGCTTGCGAACGTTATTGCACTGGTTTCAAATATGCTAATTATATATTCGGCTTCCAGATTGATGTTCGTTGTGCGTCAATTACTGATGCATTTAAACATGAAAGCCATCCACATTGGTTGTTCCCATTTAAATCTTATGAGTCACGCAGGAAATGTACAGTTTGTGACTCGGTACATGAGGTGCATCTACGTTGCATTATTAATCATGGTGCTTGTGGAGGCTTCACTTTATGCTTCAAATGCGCTACTCTACCCACACAGCTGGTAAGACACAAATATGATGACCATCCTCTCTCCTTAGGCTATGGTGAGGGAAATGCGAATTCAACCTATTGTTGCGGTGTATGCGAAGAGGAAGGATTCCCCGAGAGAGGGTTTTACTGGTGTCGTGATTGTAACTCCACTCTTCATACTAAATGCGTATTTACAAATCTATTACACCCAAGACCTGGATACACTTTAAAGATACGTGACAAAGGAACATTTGAATTGCTTCCCAACAACAGTCTGTCTCGGCCAACTTGCTATGAATGTAAAAACCATTGTATCGGTGATTTGGTTCTGAAAAGTCAGGTAAATAAAAGTGTATTCATGTGCTCTTCTTGTGTCTTTCCTGAAAAATAATCGCATGCGATTCATAAAACTCTTGTAACTTTTATTTATAAACGGAATTGTTTTTTCTTCTAAAACAATAATCTCTAAGCAAACGTCCTAATCTTTTTCTTCCTCGAAGCAAAGCTACGTGGTCCGATTTCTATAGGCATTTTCTTTGTTCTGTAGAAAAAAACAAAGACAATAGTTGACAGTTAGAAGTGAACTTCAAAATCAAACCAAAACAAAATGTAGCTGTACATTTCTGGGAGCTCCTAATCAGATTCTTTGGCATCACAATGAGAAGCTGTGAACCAAAATAAGATGCAAAATCTGATTGAAGTTTCATTAGGAGATGAAAGTAGAAAAAAAGAAAGAGAAATGAATTTCTTGGCTTTTTCAAGCCCATGTAAAATAATAGTATGATATTTATCCATTTTGAATCCAAATGAAAGCTTCATATAAACTATTTTTGGACCTCTTCTCAAAAATCTTATATTAATTAGAACTAGGCTTTACTTATAATATTAGATATTGTTTGTCTAAATTTCTAATGCAGGATTCAACCTCATGCGAAACTTGACACCTAATTGCAGTGCAGAACCAGAATTGAAGCTAATGAAACATGTGCTTCAGGTTACATTGAACTTGCGTTAAAGGTGAGGACTAACTGCAAGATATAAAACCTTAAAACTTACAACATACAACAGATGAAAACCATATCAAACAGAATCTCTTGGTTCAAAACTCACAGGGAAAAAGAGAACCACAGATTTGCATCCTGCGCCAACTGCAGAATCACGCAAGGCAAAGTCGAGCATGATCAAGAATAAGACTGTAGTATGGGCTAAAACGTTGTGGAGAGTATTTCATTTTGCATATAGAGTTTATACATTTGCTGGTGGACACGATGACCGAGCTGATAAGCTTACCAGAGAGTTGGGTAGGGAGATTGAATTAGTCCTCAGAAACCAATGACTAAAGGCCTCACCACGGCACTCCTCTTAGTTTGTTTCACCTGAAAACGTCAAGAAAGTTTCAGTATTTTTAGAAGACACTTCAAGAGAATAAGTGTTCAGATATTACCCCATGAGATCAATTGTTTTTTGCCAACTTTGTTTACATCTGCAAACAAATATAGATTTCAAATTTCATAACTCGAATGTGCTGTGAAAATCATCACATAATCTGACATTTATAATTTTATATATACATCACCAAAATGTAGATATTCATATAATCAATTCAGGATGCAATATAACAACCTGTAAAGAACAATGTAGTAAAGCAAAGTTGTATATATGATTTAAGGGTATCAAGAAAACTACAAAAGAATTGAGTAAGTAAAAGTCAGCTGAGACAAACAACGTGATTAAACTCTAAAAGTAAAGATCTAACATACTACTTGTAACCTTATATTATACATCAACATGATCACTATGTTACACAGTATACGATCTCCAGAGTCAGTGATCACCGCAAATCATTTCGAATGTTTCTTTTGTAGCTGTACAGAGAAGAAGGCGAATGAAAGAACTAATCTGCCCTTTTCTATTCGTTTTTTACGGTAATTTGCAGGATTCAATCACTTCCATCACTGCTTTATGTGTCTCCGGAGGGATCATGTTTAGAGTCGTGTGAAATGCCTAAACAAAACAAAGAACATAGCTATATATTAAAGGATCTCGAGATTCCTCTCGCCTGGAAGGAGCAGACATAATATGTTAAAGAGGCACATACCAAAAATCTCTCCAAGACCGGTACAAGAATTGCGAGATTGCGTTTTGGGAGATAGTCTTTGATAGAGTTGCGTATACTTGTACTGCTAGTAAAACCCAAAAACATGTTTATTTTCTTGAAAGTGTAGATATACTATTAACATATAATACGATTGGAAAGGAAAAAGACCTTTCAGTTGAAAGAAAGGCGAGTAATAGAGCAGAGTATGCCTCCACAATCATCTTCTCCGCTTCCTTTTCACTTTCTAAAACAGCTTCTTCGTCATCCTGAACACCCAAAGAAAAAGAAGCAGGTTTACTTTTTCTGGGGATCTCAGAGTAGGAGCAAGAAATAGTTAGATGCTGCTACTCACTAGGGTGAAAGTAGTTGTTTCTTCTTTGGTGTCTGCAGATCCTTGATTGGTGAGAAAGATTGAACATAATAAAGGAATCATCTCCTGTTCACTCTCTTGCAACCCTTCTGGTTTTGTTATTGCAAAACTCGCTGAAGCAAGCCGTGATCTAAAAACAAACAGAGTAACTAGTTCAGTTTCTATTGACTCAACCACATGATGGTATTAAATTCTTACTGCAAGAAGTTTTGTACCTGTTCACGCCGTCTTTCTCAACCAAATTTACCAGCAAACCTAAGATGGCAACAAGAAAATCTAACTCCTGATCTGTAAGATGTTTGTCTTTCTTCTGATGTGAAGGTTCAGTTTCTTCCATCTCACTGAAAAGAGGAGATTCGGTGAACGGAAAATGTCTCGCAATTAATTCAGCCATGCTTTCCAGCCCTCTGCACCCACCAACTTGCCGACAACCGACAGCGTTATCATTTGTTAAGTTCATCAAAACCTGCAAGTGAATATTTTATGAACTAAATTGATGCTATTCCAGCTACTGACCAGCAAAGAGACGTTACAAGACTAAGGAAATTACCTTAACGGCTGTCAGAAGGCAATCAGATAAAAGACAGAGACATTCTTCATCAATGTCATTTGTAGAGGAAGATACTTGCAGAGACATACTGCAGTCTCTGTCACTTGACTCTTCCTGGGAATTCACCCTATGGTTTGATGATTCCTCTTGGCTCGAGAGAGGTTGATACAAACGTTCATCTTTACTTTGTTTGTGACACCCTTTCTTCTTTTGAGCTCTGGATTTCTTTTGCTTTGTAGATACTAGTGCCCACTTGGAAGGTTCAGAATCCTCTAAATCAAACGCAAAAGGATCTTCGTTTTCCTCTGGGATTGAAAATTTTTCATTTCTTTTACAACTTGGTTCTCCAACTTGACTAGTCCTTGGAGTACTTCTGGCAATGTCACCACCCAATGACGCCAATCTGCCTGCAAACGAACCAGAGACGGTGGAACCGACTCTTGTCGTTGACGTAGCGGGATCATTTCCTGAAACACTTGACTGAGATCCCGACAATGACGGCGGTGATGAATCTAAATCAATTATGGTATGGCCTCTCTGGGATAGACTCCCATTCCTCGTGGAGACAGAGCCAACGGTTGAACATGTATCTGAACTGATTGTCACGACCTCAACGTTAACTGCAAAAGAGGAGTGGCTTAACATATAAAAATACAGAGATAAGAAGGGGATAGAGATTCAATTGTAACTGTAAGAATAAATACCTCTACGATCGGCTCCCAAGATACCACCATTTGAACAGTGAGGATTTTCATTGTTCTTGTGAGGACTTGAACACCCTCCACGTAGGTGAAGACCTAACCATCAGTTCAACGAGTTATCAGGATTAAAGATGATAGAACAAGAAGAAGCCATGGTGTGCTCAAAAGAAAACAAGGTATCAACTGCGAACCTGAAAGCATCTTAATGACACTTAACGTGAGCTCTGTGAAAGACACTCGGGATTTATGAGAACCCAAACATTTCTTAAATCCGAGCAAATGGTTCTGACAAACAAAATTAGCGTCACAATTAATATTATCTCAGATACTTAGTTGTAGATACTACAACTTGAGAACAGCTGATTAACGTCAGGGTCTCCAGAACTTTGTTATAAATATAGCAACCAATATAAATAAGAAATACCTGGTTGTCTATGCTGAGGAATGTAGCATTCTCCATGATTTTCAGACATTTCAAAAGCAGCATTAAACTCTGCTTGTGCTGGTTATCTTTCTTATCTTGGAAGGAGAGTGCGTCGTATTCCATCCAGCGCTGCATATAGAATCTGTATTAGATTCTCTCGCTGAATTTAATATATGCAATTGCAAACTTTCCACAAGAAGACAATAAAACGCAGGTTATAACAGTAGCAAATTTAAGATGTTTTATACAAGTTATCAACGTCCTAGGCAGTTAGAGACCAAAGTTTGTATTTTATTATGGTGCAGATGAAAAGAACAAACAGACTCACACCTCCATTACAGTGTGGCAGTCCATAATAACCTCGATGACTGCATCAAGTCCTCCTAGTTCTCGCAGTTTCTCCTTGAAATTCCCTCCGGTCTTTTTCACAGAACCAGAAGTATCTGGGTGGGGAAACAAAAAAATGATTAACGATGGACAAAGGATCACAATCTTATCACACTAGAATCTAAGAATCTAGCTAAGCAAATGGAGAGAATATTATCTATCTTTATCAATTTTAAGATGATAACTGAAATAATTAGCTAGTCATCACCTTACAACAAAAGAGACCAAAAAAAACATACCATCAAAAGAAATTTTGGACAAGCACGCCCTCTCCATAGTCAACAAAGCTACCCATTTCGTACTTAGTTCAGGTCTCTTTGTTTCGGTTTTATAGTTATCATCAACAGATCTGATCTCCTTGCAATTAACAAGAAGTTCCTGAACTCTTGAAAGTATAACACTGGCGCTTGGATCATTCATTTTCACTGCATCCCGTGCTGGATCAACATCCTTAAGTAATGATAAGAGCTTAAATCCAATATTCGGCGGCTTCCCTTGGGTGCTAGTAACAGTCACAGGTTTCAACAACTTTATCAGAAACTTAATGCACTTGGGTGACTCCATAAAATGCTCGTCTTGACCCTGGAACCATGAAATGAATTGGCAGAATTATATATATATATAAAAAAGGTGAAATCGTAACCAAAGTGAATCAAAGATGAAACAGCATCTGCTAGTCACTTACATCAGCAGTTAGCACAAAGAAAAGGGTTGCTGCGGCAAGATTGCTTGGTATATCATCAAGGGTAAGATTCAATATCGCATCAATTATGGATTGGGAGATCCTGAAACCACGAAATTAGGGTAAATTTTGTCTGGTGAGATTTCATAAAACTCGAATCCATCTATGAATTCAAATCAACTCAACTAATGAATTAACTGATGAGACAAATACAAAACTTCCAGTCCTTGAAACCAAAACCTTACTTGGAGTGCATCATGATACAAACCCTTTCTTATAATACACCATTCCAATTCACTAAAACCTAGAAGAAAATGCTAATAGTTCTCTACACTTTCATGCCTTAATCAAATCCAATCCTAATCGTGCCCTAATCCAGAAGACATCAAGCAAAGCCTTTTCGTAAAACCCACATGCCAATTCGCAAAATTTGTGACAAATTGCACTAAACCAAGCCCTAAGAGTAACGGAGAAACTGAAGAATCTACGAAACTAGGGCAGGCTCAAAAGCGTTATACCCCTGAGCTCTCAACGAGCGGCGCTGGTGCTGAGAAGCGCAAATCGCGAGCAAAGACGACAAGCTGCCCCTCCTGATCCTCACCTGCTGCCCTTTCCTCAACCCATCAAGCGCGAAGTTAACCTCGTCCTCGTGCTCCATCAGCTCCCCGAACTCCTGCGCTTCGAGCAACGTCGAAGTAACCGCGAAGGCCTCGCGGTTCCTCGCTCTTTTCTCCCTCCGTTCGTGCTGTGGATAATCCTCTCGGTAAGTGGACGACGACTCTTGACTGAAGAAAGGAACGAGTGGGTAGTCAAAGGGTTCGATGTCCGGAGAGGAAGAGGAGGAGAGATACTCCGTCTGCGAAACGGCGTCGCTTAGGGAGTTTGATGGGGTTCTCGGCGGGATCCCCGGTTTGCGGCGGCCGTACGTTCTCTCCATCATCGCCGAGATCGTTGAATTTTGCAAAATCGGGGGAGATTTCAGGTGAGGAGTCGAGAGAAGGGTATTTTGGGAATAAAAAGAATAAGTAATAGAGCTCGCTCGTGAGTAGAGTAACAGCAAAAGCAAGCGATGGCCGTTGTTTCCATGCTTTTATAATCAAGTCGCATATAATACAATTGTTGTTGATTTTCGTAAACATATAACTTGCTTTTCTCTAGATTTTAATATTAATTTTAGAGTAATTTTCATTTGAATGTTTTCTTTTGTCAACTCCACTTTTTTGTATATACAGTATGTTATAAAATGGACAAATAAAAAGCAAATTGTGATGGTTGCTGATGCCAGAGGACCACCTAGTGAGCAGAAGGTGCATCGATTAAGGACCAGCGCCAATTGTGGTGCATAGGCTGCAAGTTGCCTCAAACACACCTTTGGACTTACACTACCTAAAAAGCAACTAAGCATTCGTGTCTCTAGTTTGAATAAAATAGATTTCGAATAGGAACTATGATGTGCTGTTAATAAATTTCTAATGTAATATGTTTACACAATGTGATCTTTGCATTCAAAATATTTACAAAAACAAAATCCAAAACTCCACACATGAGTCTCCTTATTCTCTAAACTTTATCTAAGCATGTCTCCGGAATGTATTTGTAGCCCACTAAGCGCAGGCGATATAGTGAAACCGTTCCCATCGATCCGGTACGAAGGATGCGCGAGCGGGACTGGTCGGTCAGGAATGGGAGGAACTTCGATGTCTCCTTCAAGCATCCTCAACGCATCTAATATCGTCGGCCTTAACGCAACCAAAACATGAGCGCATAAGATCCCAACCTGCAAGAACCTCTCCATGATCCCTTTCGGATTCGACATCCCCGAAGGCTCCTCTCTCAACAAAGACGGCGCAAGCGCTTCCTCTGTTTTCCCTGCCTTCACCAACGACCAAGCCCAATCCGTTATCAAAAACGTGTTTGGTGAACCGGAAGTAGATAAATCGAGAGCTTTCCTTCCGCACATTATCTCCAACACAACAACCCCGAAGCTATACACATCGCTTTTCTCGGTTAGCTGACCGTACAACGCGTACTCTGGAGCCAAGTAACCGTGCGTACCGGCTACTCTAGTAGTGAGATGAGACTCCCCTTCTCTGCTCTGTTTAGCTAAACCGAAATCCGCAACCCTCGCTCTCATCTCGACGTCTAACAATATGTTTGTACCTTTAATGTCACGGTGGTATATAGCCGGTTTGACGCCGTAATGCAAGTAAGCCAACCCTTTAGCTACGTCGAGAATGATACTCTTTCTCTGCGGCCAGGTTAACGGCGTCTTGGGAGCGAACAAGTGATCGTCAAGATTCCCGTTAGGCATGTAATCATAAACAAGATACCTCTGACTCTCGCTCTCGTCATCAACCATACTACAACCTCTAAGTGGGACCAGGTTCCTGTGTTTCAAATTGCTAATGATCTCAACCTCGTTGCGGAACTCCGCATCACCTTGGAACTCGGATTCTATCACCTTCTTAACCGCGATAACCGAACCATCCGGTAGAACGCCTTTGTAGACGAAACCGAACCCGCCTCGACCGATGAAATTCTTCTGGGAGAAGCTGTTGGTAGCCTTCTCGAGTTCTTCGATTTTGAACCAGATCGAACCGGTGTTCGGTCTCCATTTCGGTCTAGACTCTTGTTCCTCCCAACCAATTTCTCCTCTCTTAACCGCTCTACCGAACCGGAGATACAAACCGGTAATTGCCAAAACCGCGAGGCCAGCTCCGGTTAAGCCTAAAACAAGCGCCACGACCGTGTGTTTTTTCTTCTTCGAGCTCAACGGAGATCTCAAGCTCAAGGAGAAGAGGCAAGACAGAGCGTCATCGCCCTCAGGTCCGTTCTTGTTAACGATGCCAGCAGCGTAGAGAACGGCGAAATGGTAACAGTACACACCGTGAGAGGTGTTACCGTCCAGAGTGATCAGCTGCGTCTGAACGCGAAAGCCAGCCGCGACGCAAGCGTCGCAGCGGGTGAGATCGGTCAGGCCGGTGGCGCAGGCGGAGTCGAGCGCCGTGGTGGAGCCGAGGCGGGAGACCCAGTCCTTGGTGGTCTGGATTCCCGCGCAGGTCTCGTTGTTGATGACGAACTGGTTCGGATCGAAGCAGACGGAGGTGAGGTTGGGAGGGAGGGAGAGGGACTCGAGCTTCTTCTCGAGGTCGTCGAGGCAGGAGACGGAGGTGGCGAGGTTTGGGAGACGGAAGTTTGATGTTTGTTTGAGACGGTGAGCCATGGGGATTCCGACGAGAGTGAGAACTGATTGGCAGCAGCTGTTTTTTCTCTCGACTGATCTGTCGTAGCTTTGACAGTCCGTGGTGTTCCATGGGATTCTCGTGACGTGGCTGAAGTCTAGAGGGCAAGTAGGAGACGGTGACGGAGATGGAGCGGAGGCTGAGAGATTGGCGATGGCGAAGAGGAGGGGGAGAAGGAAAGGGAGGTTCGATTTCGCCATGTTCTTGATGGCTATGGAGAAACAGAGGTTTGTGAGTGATTGATTTGGACATTGAAAGTGGGAGATAGAGAACAAAAAGTTGGATTTGTTTGGTCTTTGGTCAAAGAGGCTGCTTTGATCTATTTGACTTTTGGAAGCAACGTGGAAACTCAGAGAGCTTGTCCCCACCTCCAACTGCCAACACTGTCTGACGATGAAGATAATTATATTGTACTCCCTCCGTTTCATATTACATGTCGTTCTAACCTTATGCACACAGATTAAGAAAACATTTAATTTTATATATTTTCCAAAATAAAAACACTATTACCAATACACCTAACCATGTTTCAACCAATAAAAAATAGAAAAGAGAATATTATCAATAAATTTTGCATTAAAAACCGAAAACGACACTTATTTTGAAATAAAAAATTTCTTCTAGAACGACATATAATTTGAAACAGAGGGAGTATATTTTTTATTATGACCACGTTTCATTGCTGCTGTCTGAAAACAACGTAACATGGGAGAATAAAAGAATAATAATACAACGATTAATAATTTTTGTTAAATCTCCATCTTCGTTATCAGATGCTCTTGTTGTTAAATCTCAAGTGGCAGATACTAAAAAGGTAAGTTTTGCCTAATACTAAAAAATATTAAAAACGAGGAGATTTGAAAATATATTTTAGTGAATTTTCCTAAAGAGTTGAGTGAAGAACAAACGATCATTGGCCTATGAGGTTCTGAAGATTGTTCTTGAGCATAAAGGTTGGCGGGTTACGTGCCATACACGTCATGTCTTTTTCTCTATTCTTCCTTGTATATAAGTTTCACGAGTTGAGAGCTTGAGGCTTTGCAAGTTGTGATATGTTGACACTTTATGCTTATTTTTACAAATTATTATTTTGTTTGTTTCTTAGAGTGGACTGTTCTACTATATGATTCTTGATGTAAATAATACTTTTAGTTTATTCTCATTCTTGTGAAGCTTAAAGGCTTTGGTTGGCATTTCTTTGTGGCTAACAACTTATGTTTTGTTGAACAGAAGTACATTATCTTTCTTCATTGCTCCATTGATTTCAATAGTGGATTACAAAAACTACATCCTGCTATATATAATCTTATATACAAACGAATATCAATTGACCGCATAGCGCAGTGGATTAGCGCGTCTGACTTCGGATCAGAAGGTCGTGGGTTCGACTCCCACTGTGGTCGGATTTTTAAAATATTTTTTTATATTTCGCTTTTGGAGTTTTCTAGCAAATTTTTGAAACTGCATAACCTGTAATCCTTCACTTGCCAGATGCTCGCCACTGATTAGCTCAGTGATTTCTAAAGGAAAGCTAGTCCCTTCTTAGTTGAGCTTTTTGAGTGATAGACTCTGTGTTGTGGCTTTGGTCTCAATATCCTTAAGTACTCACTACTACTAAAGCTGTAGTGTTGCTTCATCTCAAGGTAGCGTATTTATTACTTATTACAACCGCGCGTAAAAGACATTCATGAAAAAACTCTACATAACCTTTTATTTCCACCTCAAAGAACTGTCACATAAGTTTCAGCATTTTGAGTCTTCCTTCATGCTCAGCATCAAGCTTCGGGGGAGTGTAACATCCATGAAGATCCTCTACAACGTACTCCTTCGTGAGCTCTCGCTTTGTGAGAATATGGTAATGCCTCTCAGCCTCTGCCATATCCTCTGAATGGCCATAGTCGCAGCAAGAAACCCATACGCTAAACCAAGAATAGCGAAGATGACAACAAAGACAACAACAAGAGCAAAACAAGCTTCCACTGATGCAGGGAAACAATCCAAGATCACCCATCCGTAACAGCAGTTCTGACACCCAGCCATCCTCGGGTCAGTACCGTTGAGAGACGAGCAGTGTAGAACGAGACCAAGAAACCAGTCAGCACAAAGAAAGTCACAACCCCTATATGATGATTCATGAAGCGTGTTAGGTTCTAATGATGGACAAGAAAGGAGATTATTAAAGATTGAGGATTCACCGATGCAATAGTAGAAGGGGATGGGACGTTTGGACAGTATACGATCCCAATCATCGTTGAAAGAGTTGCGAAACTCTGCACAGCGAAGAAGACCAAAAGCACATCCCTAGCAACAAAGAGTCTGAACTTATTTTTCCTCCGCCAAGAGTTGTTATCTTCAAAGACTCAACACGGAGATGAAACTGAGCTTTGCAGGTAGTGCAGTGAGAGAAAGCAAACCCTTCCTTGACCGAACGCCAAGATCGAGACACGAACGATACACGGCGATATCAATTCGTCTCCTAGGAAATCGCTGTCGTTCTCTAGACAGATACGACAACAAGAGGAGATAAAGAAGCAGAACCACCGCTCTCCAAATCATCTTCAGCGTTTATCTCATGATCGGAACTCTCTGCCTCTGCCGAGGAAGAAGAAGAAGAAGAAGATGATAGAGTGTTTCCTAATAAGGGAGCGGAATCACTGAGGTTCTGAGAATCTGGTGGCTGCAATTGTACTTCACCTTGCATCAGAGTCTCCGATGTCTGAATTTGTAGTCTGTCGGAAAAAAAAAGATTGTGCATGTAAGAAGATTTGGAGAGTGGAGGAGAGAGAGAGAGACAAAATGTAAAAGGTCAATGGGAGAGAGAGTTGGGAAAAAATAAAATATGGGGTGAGAGAGCCTCGAACTCTCGACCTCAGGATCACTCAATAGCTATGAGACCTACGCGCTAGCCAACTGCGCCACCACCCCGTTGTTGCTCTGTTTTGTTGACAATAAAATATTTACTTGATAATGTTTTCTCAGTGATTAAAAACATCTTGGGACACACGTAACTTATTATATTAACCGCCGTCTATAAATCAATCAGACATAAATCAAACCGGATTTTTATTACCAGTTGGTGGATTAGACGGCTGATCGGTTTTTAATTATCAAATGGTGGATGAAACGGTTGAACCGGTCAGTCAAGTCCTGAATCTTAGTCTACCGGAGAAAGATCGTGGGAGGAGGATATGACTAATGAATCAATCATATCAGGTGGGGGATTATACGGTTGAACCGGTCGGTCAAGGCCAGCTTTTGTGCATAATTAAAAACTATAACGACTTTTAAGACAGGAGCACATGAGATGCATTAAATGAAAGACGTTGGAGGAAGAAGGAAGGAAGAGGAAGTAGCCATGTGCGGCGGTTTCTACTTGGTACAGCATTCCATGAGCTTTCTCCTCCTCCTTGAATTATTTATTTATTTCTAATTTAAATGAAGAAAGAAAAAATATAAAAAGCTAAAAACTTTTATTATTTCCAACGTAATCACACAGATGCAGATCGCTTCTCAAACTTTCTCGGAAGAAAAGTTTGTGGCGACTTTACAAGCCGGAGATGGAGCATATGATGAAACAAGGGAGGTCTCTCGCAGAGACGCCGACTTACTCTGTTGCTTCGGTTGTCACTGTTTTGGTGTTCGTTTGCTTTCTAGTTGAACGCGCCATCTACAGATTCGGAAAGGTTAGTTCTTTTTTTTTTTTTTTTTTTTTGAGCTTTCTATGTCTGGTAAGTGTTTGTTGAAATGTTCAGCTCGGATAATGAGTATATGAAGTTTTATGCACTTGGGGGGGGGGGACTAAAAGTCTTGCTCTCCTTTGATTTGTGAACAGCTAGTGTTTTTATCTGTTAATGGGTACTAGAAAGTGAGAGTTTTTATGGACGAGGAGATGTTTGTTCCTCAGGATTTGTGCTTATGGTTTGCTGAATGTTGGGAGAAGTGTTAAGGTTCTCACTGTTAGGAATTCGGAGAAGTCATTGCTACATAATAATTGTTTAACTGGACAAGAAACTGTTACTCAGGATTTGTGTTAATGGTTGCTAAATGTTAGGGGAAGAAGACCTTGCTCTGTTATGAAATTTAGGACAAGTTTTGAGGTTCTCACTTTAGGAGATGTCATTGTTATATGATAATTGTTTAACTGGACAAGAAAGTGTTCCATGTTAGATGAAGATGCGACGCTTATTTCTATGTTTTTTTTTTGTGTTTTAGTGGTTAAAGAAGACAAGAAGAAAAGCACTTTTTACTTCTCTGGAGAAGATGAAAGAAGGTATGTAAATTATACCAGTGGTGGAATTTTAGAGTTGTGGTCCTTGTATCTTATGCTGGCAATAGTGAATGTGCTGTCTTCTTTTATAGATTTTGACTTGTTAAACTTTCTTGGTAGAGTTGATGTTGCTGGGGCTCATATCACTGCTCTTGTCACAAAGCGCGAGATGGATTTCAGACATCTGTGTAAACTCTTCTCTTTTCAACAGTAAATTTTATATTTGCTCTGAACAAGACTACGGAATCCATAAGAAACTTCTTTTGGAGCACACCTCTCCTACAAGCAACACTTCCTTACCACATCATGTAGCCCCTCATCAATGTGGTCATGTAAATGTCTACTTATCAGTCGACTAAGCAGTCACTTTTCCTTTTACCTTTGATGATACATATATATCTGAAGTGGAACTTGGACACAATGTCAGGGCCGTGAACCATTTGTGTCGTATGAGGGCCTCGAGCAACTCCTGAGATTCTTGTTTGTCCTGGGTATAACTCATGTTCTGTACAGTGGCATTGCCATTGGTTTAGCCATGAGCAAGGTACACAATCTAGCTCCTGAATCTGCATATGAGTGTTACAATTTTATTCGTTGGTATTTCTATGTTGCTCGGGGTAGGACTACATTTGAACTATACTTGCTACCGCCTTTTTAATCAAATAGACTGTGCTGTTGTTATGTACATGACAGTTGATTACAAATACTGTTGTTAATGTGATGTAGAGAGAACATGGTAACAGTGTTTTTTTTAATCATGTGCACAGATTTACAGTTGGAGGAAATGGGAAGCCCAAGCGATCGTAATGGCTGAAGCAGATATCCATGGTAAATTACAGAACTTTTCTGTTTCTCCTTCAAGTAAAGATTGCTATGCTTCTTTGATGAATCTCATCTTGAGGCACATGAGGAACTGTGCTGTCTTAGGACTAGGAACAGCGTGAAACCAGGATTATTTAGGTTGTTGAGTTCATGAGCTCATTTGAGCCGTGGAGATGCTTTTATGCCGCAGTTGCAATTATCTCTTCGCCTTGACTATCTAGTCAATTCCAGTAAACTTTGATAACTACATATATTGGCTGCTTTGATCTTCAAATATTTCTTGATAAAAAGAAAAAAAAAATTCTTGATATTGTTCAATAGCAAAGAGGACGAAAGTGATGATGCGTCAGTCAACATTTGTCTTCCATCATGCCTCTCATCCTTGGAGTAACAATCGTTTTCTCATCTGGATGGTAACTCGCTGCGATGTTACCTTAAACTGTTATATCTCCAGTTGGGAACTTCAGACAATCAAAGACCATTTCTATATACTATGTTTTCTGTTGCAGCTTTGTTTCCTGCGGCAGTTTAGAGGCTCCATACGGAAGGCTGACTACTTTGCGCTTCGGTTAGGTTTCCTCACTGTGAGTACCTTTCCCTTCAAGCATAAACTAGAACACTTCTTTGGCCTCTTAGACTGTGAAGGTTATTCATATTGTTGTTTTCAGTCTTTTCAGCCCATCTGGTAGTTGGCATGATGATTGTACTGAATTCATGTTTCTGTTGCTTTCAAATTTCAGAAACATAACTTGCCATTTACATACAACTTCCATATGTATATGGTACGGAGCATGGAAGATGAGTTTCATGGCATCGTTGGAATAAGGTACTCTTTTATTAGAATTCAGAAATTATCTAAGCCTCTTTGATTCAAACTACAGTCTGAAGATTTCATGAGCTAATAATACTGATGAATGTTTCTTGATAAATCAACAGCTGGCCGCTTTGGGTTTACGCTATAGTATGTATCTGCATAAATGTTCATGGTAACTCACCGGTTATATAAATACAATGTGAACTCCATTTCTATCATTTTAATTCAGTGATACTGTTGCAGGTCTGAATATGTACTTTTGGTTATCATTCATCCCTGCCATTGTAAGTGAACAAAGCAAGAGTAAGCAAGTAGATAGCTTGAAATTCATAAAGGCACTAACACTCAGAGCATGTGTTTTGTTGTTTAAGCTTGTCATGTTGGTTGGAACGAAACTTGAGCATGTTGTCTCGAAGCTAGCTCTTGAGGTTAAGGAGCAGCAGACAGGCACAACTGCTGGGGCTCAAGTGAAACCGCGTGATGGACTTTTCTGGTTCGGGAAACCAGAAATTCTGTTACGGCTGATACAGTTTATCATTTTTCAGGTATAAACAAAACTACAAGCCATGAAATCTTGTTTATTTATTCACAGATATGATCCTTATATACTTTCTGCTAATGCAGAATGCATTTGAGATGGCAACATTTATCTGGTTCTTGGTAAGAACACCTGCATCAATGCTTAAATCAGCTATGCAAAGTTTTTTTTCAGATTTCTAACAAGATCTTTCATCTCATGTATCAGTGGGGAATCAAGGAAAGATCTTGCTTCATGAAGAACCACGTTATGATATCTAGCCGTCTCATTTCCGGGTGCGTTTCAACTCACATAATAGTTTTTAAGCAACCAACCGTCTCTAACGATTTTCTTTGTGGTGAATGCAGGGTTATTGTTCAGTTCTGGTGTAGTTATGGCACTGTGCCTCTCAATGTTATTGTCACTCAGGTTCGTTCTAAACCTTTTTCATATATCTTCAGGTCTTTAGCTAAGCAATTTTCATCAAAAAAATTCGATGGATTCATCTGAACAGATGGGGTCTCGGTGCAAGAAAGCTGTGATAGCGGAGAATGTAAGAGACTCACTTCACAGCTGGTGCAAGAGAGTGAAAGAGAGGTCAAAGCACGCGAGGTCAGTGTGTTCACTGGACACAGCAACAATAGACGAGAGAGACGAGATGACAGTGGGAACATTGTCGAGGAGCTCATCGATGACCTCACTGAATCAGATCACCATAAACTCTACAGACCAAGCAGAGTCCATATTCGGAGCAGCAGCTTCATCGAGCAGTCCTCAAGATGAATACACTTCTAGAGTTGAAGAATATCTGTCTGAAACATTCAATAACATTGGTTCGTTGCAATCTTTAAACGATGAGATTGAGATTGAGGTTGAAAGTGAAGAAGATAATGAAAGGAGAAGGAGTGAGAGTGAAGAGACTAATGGTGAAGCTGGTGAAACACTTTTTGATTTGTTTAGGAGGACTTGATCTTGTTTCTCCTTCTTCTTCCTTAGTGAAGCTTGGTAAAGTTGTAATTACTTGACAATGACATCCATAAAAGCACAAACTACTGTAACAGAGTAAATCTTTTTGTTCCTAACAATGTTCTCATTATAATTTGGTGCGCTTTTGCTCTTTTGATATGAGTGTGAATTTGGACAAAACTATCAATGTAGATGGTCATGTAGACTATTCAAGTTAACAAACAATGTGGGATGCAGATTTCAGTGTCAAAGTAGATGATGATACCATGATAACCATGTAAATATAGATTAGTTCTATAATATGGAACCATTATCCGAGACAAGCAAGGTTCAATTTCATATTGTATCCATTATGGTGGTAGTAATAATCATACTTCCAATGGTCTATTGACATAATTGCTGCAACTCTTGGATGAAAGTGGCGGAACGAGCTCACAAGGAGGGTGGGTAACATGACCCATATGATTTTTCAGAAAATGAAAAAAAATTTTGAACAAAAATGAAATTTACTTATATTTTATCTCTAAAATATTACTTTTCTGTTTCATATTAGATGATGTTTCACATCAATGCACAGATATTAAGAAATCTATTTTCATCTTAAATATAAAATGAAAATATAATTAAAATATAAAATTTTAAATTATAAATGTAAATATGAAAAATGTGATTGGTTACGCAGTTTTTGATGAAGATAAAGTTACCTATATATGTAAGAACATCATTTATTACGAAAAAACAAAAATCACATAAAACATCATTTATATGGAAACAGAAAAAGTATAAAATAGTCTAAGAGATTAATGTATTGACCCCCTTAAAATGAAATTGTTCTTAAATTGACCACTATAAAAGAATATTATGTCTCCACAATAAAACTTTTGAAATTTCCCCTTCTTCACAATGGTAGATATATCACCTCACCCATAGCATTTCTAGGATATATTTAATTTCACCATCTTCAACTTTGTGACCTCTTTCCAAATGCTTCAGCATTAATTTCCTCCAGGAACGTTCTCCTCCTTAACAAACTAGTATGACTAATCCCCAACTTCATTGACTGACTCTTAGAACACCAGGATGTTAACTTGAACTAAGGGGTCTTTAAGATCCTGAAACCATCCACAAATATTGCCCACATTTGATGGCTGAGATACTCGTTGGCATAAATCTTACTTCGCCAAATTTAATCGTCTGAAAAGAAAATTACATTGTTTAAATTATGGTTCTCCTCCATACTTTGATAACAAGTACCTTTTTGAGGGAATTTTTACCATAATAATAAATGTCTACTTCAACCATAGCACTTTCAGCATATTTTTGAATTTCACCATTTTGAACTGAAAGACCACGCAAATGCTCCAGCATTAAAATTTGATTGGTTGTATTGTATGAGTTGGCCTAATCAACACATTGACTAGCATTTTATAGATTTTAAACAATTTACAAATTTACCATAAAATATTTATGGAAATATAATTAATATATCAGCAAAAATATATCCAAATTTATATATATGTACCTTTTTGATAACAAATAATTTTTTTGAGAGAGAGTCTACCTTCATAATGTCTACCTCAACCATAGCACTTTGAGCATATTTTTGAATCTCACCATCTTGAACTGAAAGACCTTGCAAATGCTCTAGCATTAAAGTTTGATTAGTTGTGTTGTATGAGTTGGCCTAATCAGCACATTGACTAGCATTTTAAACAACTTAAAAATTTACCATAAAATATTTATGGAAATATAATTAATATATCAGCAAAAATATATCCAAATATATATATATATATATATATATATATATATATTAATTTTAGGGAAGAAATAAAATTATAATAGTAAAAATTAATATAAAATTATATAGGTGATTGTGAACAAGATGTAAAATTATAAGTGATTAATATAATATGAACCAAGAAAATATTTGATGAAAATATGGACAAACAAAACAGAAAAAGAAAAAATCATCAAAATAAAACGAAACTACAATGATAAATAAATTTCAAATATAAAATATCATGAAACAAGTATTATGTAAAATATAATAAACCAAATAACATAATTTTTTATATTAGATAGTTGATTAGTGTAAATATAAAAACAACTCTATATACTAATAACACTGAGACTGTTATATTTTATTAATTTATAGAGTTATTATTTATAAAAAAATTCTTTTTAGTTTTTATCATACATACATTAATTTTTTTTTTTAAATCAATTTTTATTATATTATTTCATGTATATAAAATATGCTTCACAGAAATTTAAATGTTGTTTTGGATATAGTTTTACTAAATATATTAGAATGTATTGAAATGCTAAGACAGAGATAAATTCTATTGTGAAAATAAAATAAACAATACAACTTTTGTTTGTACTTATATAAACTATATATGTATAAGCCTCTAATAAGCCACTAAGAGAAGATTTATTTGTTTCATCACCACTGCAACTAAACTTTTTTTTGCTGCCAATCTTTGTTTAGGTTTGATGATGTAACTTTTGTGAGGACAAATTGAATCTGCTAAAAAAAATAGATCAGTTCTGGTATCTTCATGATTAGTAGGAAGGTATAGTGTTTGAGATGAAGGAAAATTGATAAAACTATCAATGCATTAGCAGTCAAATGTAGATGGTCACTGCATTACCTCTCTCCATACACAACATAATATGTAGACTACTCGATTTAACAAACAAACAAAAAATTTACCATCACAACATTTACGGTTAAAGAAGACCACTTACAGATATAATAATACTATAATGTTGTATAATAGAAAAAAATATATCATTTAAATCATCAAATTTCAAATTTGATTGAAAGAAACCACTAATTTTTCGGTAAACTAAAAAAATGCTAAACTTTTGTTGACAAGCTATTTTAATTATAAATTTTTGTTGATCATATCATTATGTCTAAAATGTCTTTTGAAGTTGATGATTTTTTTGAAACATATATAAATCATTAATTTAAAAAAATGAAATTTGAAAATATATTTTTAGTAACTATAATACTAATAATAAAACTTTGGATAAGAAATAACTTAAACCAAAATATATAATTTTTTCATTTTCTCAAAGTAACAATTTCTCTTATTTTCATCTACATTCTAAAATAATTAGTTAACATATCATTAATTGAGTATTTAGTTATAAAATGATTATGAAGAACTTTTATAATTACTTACGGTCAATTTACATAACTATTTATTCAATCTTATTTGAATTATGTTTTATACTCTTACCGTAAAAAAAAATGTTAGTGAAATTAGTTCAACTTTTCAGTCTTAAATGAAAAGAATTATCAATTGATGAATTCTTCATGATTATTTATGTTTATAATAAATATCTTCAAAACAAAAATATGTATAATTTTTATAAATGAGTTACAAGATTCCTTTTGCATTTTACTTTATTCAATATTTATATTTATAAAAATTTATTGTTACTAAATAATTTATTCTAAAATTTAACATTCATTTTTTTTTAAAACTGTTGATTTATATTTGTGCCAAAAAAATTATCACTTTAAAAATCATTTTAGATCTATTGTTAGTCAACTATAACTAACGATTCCATGGCTTTATATGAATTAGATGTTTCCATTCTTTCCAGTTTCTAAAAAGGAAATTAGAAGTGCTGACTAAAAATATGACGAAAATGATATGATTAAACTGATTGTCAACAAAAGTTAAGTGTTTTTTTTTTACCGAAAAGTTTTAACCAAATTTAAAAGTATCACTACCTTAAAAGTCTTCAAAATCACAAGAAAGGGGAAAAAGAGAAGGTTGAACAAAAAAAAAGAAAAAAGGGAAAAAGAGAATAACATGAGAATGTCGACATATTTAGCTAAGTATAGACAAAGTTTTGAGAGAGTAACTGAATCGCGTCAGTCTCTCATCAGTGTTGAGCTGCCACGGAGCAGCCTGTTTGTTACTCTTTCTTGCTGACAATGTCGACACTCTTTCTCCAACACTCTTCCTTCTTTTAGGTTTCTCCTATTTTAAAAAAGGTTTAGCTTTCCGCTCACTGATCCCGAGAAAGAACGAAGAACCAAGAATATACTCTCTCTCTTTGTTCCCCATGATCATCGTCGATGTTAGTCATTTTATAATCAGAATTCATCCTTTCTCCATTCTTGAATCTGATTTTTGAAAAAAAATATCCTTTAATTGGTGTTTTAGATTCTCTGGAAACTGTTTCCTCTATACTTGTTCGGTGGTGGATCAGGAAGAGAATCTCTCTCAGGTATTTCGTCGAACACCTTATCTGCGTTTTTTCCGTAAGATTCGCCATTGATTGTTAGATTACGAAACTTTGATTCTTCTGAAATGGGTTTCTCTCTTGATGTATGGACCGTCGAAACAACGAAAAAAGAGTCCATTTTGCAGATGATTCCGTCAACAATGGCCTCTCCCAAGATCCTCTGCGACGCCGGCGAATCCGACCTCTGCAGAGACGACTCAGCTGCGTTTCTACTCAAATTCGTCGCCATTGCGTCCATTCTCCTATCTGGAGCTGCAGGTGTGGCCATACCTCTCGTTGGCAAGAACCGCCGCTTCCTTCAAACCGAAGGGAACCTCTTTGTATCCGCTAAGGCCTTTGCAGCTGGTGTCATACTCGCCACTGGGTTCGTCCACATGCTTGCTGGAGGCACTGAAGCTCTCACCAACCCTTGTTTGCCTGAGTTTCCGTGGTCTAAGTTTCCCTTTCCTGGGTTCTTTGCAATGGTGGCTGCTTTGATCACTCTGCTTGTTGATTTCATGGGGACTCAGTATTATGAGAGGAGGCAAGAGAGGGGTGATGAGTCTGCTGCTGCTAGTGAAGCTTCTGCTGCTGTTGGTGTTGAGTCTGGTCGTGAAGAGGCGTCTGTTGTTGTTCCCGTGGTTGTTGAAAGAGTGAGTGATTGTAGTAGTAAAGTGTTTGGTGAAGAGGAAGGTGGTGGGATGCATATTGTTGGCATTCGTGCTCATGCTGCTCATCATAGACATAGCCACTCTAATGGCCTTGGTACATGCGATGGACATGCGCACGGACATGGGCACGCCCACGGACATCAAGATGTCGGAAACGGAGCTAGGCATGTTGTTGTTTCACAGGTTTTAAGTCTCTTATAAGTTACTTCTTTGCTCTCAAACATTATGTTAAGATTGTGTCTAAAAGATTGGGTTTTTACAGATATTGGAGCTTGGGATTGTATCGCACTCAATCATCATCGGTTTATCCCTCGGAGTATCTCAGTCTCCATGCACGATCAGACCTCTAATTGCAGCTCTATCGTTTCACCAGTTCTTTGAAGGGTTTGCGCTCGGAGGCTGCATCTCTCAAGCAGAGTTTAAGAACAAATCAGCGACCATAATGGCTTGCTTCTTCGCGCTAACAACACCTGTAGGGATTGGAACAGCGGTGGCGTCGTCTTTCAACTCGCATAGTCCTGGAGCTCTGATCGCAGAGGGGATACTAGACTCGCTCTCGGCTGGGATACTGGTGTACATGGCTCTGGTGGACCTGATCGCAGCTGATTTTCTAAGCAAGAGGATGAGTTGTAATGTTAGGCTTCAAATTGTGTCTTATGTAATGTTGTTCCTTGGAGCTGGACTTATGTCCGCGCTTGCCATTTGGGCGTAGATCTCTTTAGATTGCATGCTATTGATCTCCCGTAGAAACAAATAAATATACGCCTTCTCTCTTTTGCATTGATTCATATAATATAATGTTTAGGGGAATATATTGGAAAACGATGATGTTAAAACAAAAAAGTTTTGTGATCTACTGATCTTATAAGGGGAATTGGGGCCTATAGCCATGAAAAAAATGGTAATTTGCAGAGTAGCAGTTTTACCTAACGGACAGCTATACAGCGTCATATATACATAATAATACGGTAGTGTCCTTGAAAATTAACCGGCTTACCTGCTAAAAGAAATTAATTAAAAATATAATTCTGAATTGTCCAAAGTAAATCGTGTCTTCGCCCTATTCACATCTTCTCCTTCTCACTTTTTTCTGTAATTTTTGGAAATCGAAAACCCTCTTCCGCCGATCTGCTCCAACGCTTCGCCACTGCGTACAGTCCAATTTTCATCTCCGTCGTCCTCCTTTTTAATCGTCTTCGGCTTTGGGTTTTGGTGGTTGTGGTTTGCGTTACCATTTCGGCCGAGGGAAGTAACACAACCGGCCTCTCCAACTTCACCAACTCAGTTTTTCTCAGATTTTTGACAACGCCGTAAGTTCTTGGTGTTACGTCTATGACTGTATCAGTATATTCCGTTGTTATATGTCATCTCATGTAGAATAGTATGCGGTTCAGATTATTCCATTTTACATGGAATCGTACTTTCACATCATATACTATTCCATTCGTTTGCCGGTTTTTATTCTGTTTAACTCATTATTCATTTATATATTGCATATTATAGTGTGAACCGTCCTCACTCTTTGTCTCTCTTACTTTTCATTCTTCAGGTTTGGTATAGATGAGTTATATCTTCCAAGTAGATTGTTTGAGACATGGTTTAGTTTTATATATGGGTTAAGGGTATTTCACCATCTCATTAGAGTTTTGTCCCATTTGAGTTTTCTCTAATGAGGGTTTTAATGAGGAGAACCTCATAGCATTTCCAAATTTGACTTGTGCCATATGGTCAAATTTGAGGGAGAATTGGAAGTTTGGAGAAGTTTTTGATTTTGGTTTTGAGTTGTATTTCTTTTATTTTGCTTGTTGCACAAGTAAACAGTAAGCAACTAGATTGTATTAAGGCTTTTTTGATGAATAAATTTATTATTCATTAAAAAAAGGGTATTTCACCATTATATACTATGTTATTTATTTTGTTCTATTCTATTTGAGTTTAAGTTTATATTTGGGTTTATAGTTTATATTTAGGTTTAGGGTTTACTGATTATGGTTTAGGGTTTAGTATTTGGGGATTAGGGTGAAATTAAAATAAAATTCAGTATTTAAATGAGGTTGAGATAAAATTGGTGTCCTATACTATTTTGGTGTTATAAAATAGAACTTCTACGTGGATTTAGAGTTCACCGATTACAGTTTAGGGTTTAGTATAGGAGTTGGGTGGGATAGGATTGAGGTTTAGTATCTAGGGATCAGGTTTGATATGTTTTGTATTTAGGGATTGTATGTAAATTTATAATTTTATACTATTTTGGCTGTATAGAATAGAACATTGGGTGTATGTGTATGTGGTTAATAAAGGCAGGCGTGGATGATTTTTTCTTATGTTGGTCACATTGTTCTTTTTCGCTTTTTACCTGATACCTACAAAGACAAAGGATAAAACCAGATAATTTGGAACACAAATGTTAGAAAATGAATTATGTCAAAATCAATGTTATTTAGTTAATTTACACTTAAAATATGGCTAGTTGGCAAATAAGTCCATCTTATAATAGGGTGAGCCAGAATAGCGAAGTAGAGAAAAATATGACTTATGCATGGAGCTTTGTCCCGTATAATCATATTCCATCAAAGAAGCTTAATGATAATAGTTCATTTTGTCATCGTCTATATAACTACTTTACATAAACCATAACAGAAGTTAAAGTAACTATGAAAATCTACGACAATAAGTTATATGAATTTTATAATTATGGATGCACATGTTTATTAAACTGTATGAAAACTTTTCAATTCTTTACAAGTGACACCAAATAAAGCCACCCAGATAATGCAACTTTTTTCTACATGACCACAAAATTTATTTGATGTTGATTGTTGACTATCTTATTCTTGGATGGAATTAAAGAAAGTAGAAAGCAATCAAATTGAATTTTTTTATGCATACAAACAAATGAAAGACAGAAGATTATATCGAATTGCTCTTAGAGGACACCATATTCATTGATCTAAAAGAAAGTGAAGTAAAACACAAAAGGAATAGAGAAAAAAAATTACAGGCAGTAGTAGTAGTAGTATATTACACCCACTCGTTTCTAATCTAAAGAGAACAATTCACTTACCAAAAAGGGAGAAACTAAGAAGAAGAAACATAAGTCCTCACTGAAGAATATATATAGATGCTCCAAACTTCCTCCATCTTAATTTCCCTTTCTACTGTGTTTATATAATATATGTAAACCCCATAAGAAGCTTTCTTCTACATTGGATGTTTTTCCTCCTTTTAGTATCATCTAGTCGCACTTGATGTTTCTATAGATTCTCCTTACAAAGAGATTTGAGCCCAGGAATCCAACAGCTCCTGCAAAATTTTCATAGGATATATTTTTTAGTCCAATCGGTAACACCAAACCCTGATTTTGAAGAGAGTCGTGAGCTCACCGCAAAGGATTCCAAGGCCAAGGCAGAACATCATGGTGTATCCAAAGTAGAAGCTTGTCTGGAAGAATCCGGACATCTTGGTCTTTACGTAGTAGTAATAGATGGAGTATAAGTAGACATAGACAGCCGTTGAAGCAGCTGAGAAAAACGAAGTCCATTGCCAGTGATAGTTCTCTGCATTCAGCAGGAAATATGTTCCCACGATTGTCACACAGACCGTCACTATGACCAGAATCACAAATACCAGCAGCATGAATCCATACACATAGTACACCTGTCAGACCCAAAACCAAAAAGGGGCATCAGGAATAGCCAATCAAATTTACTATTTCTACTGTGATAAGCCAAGACACAGCATGGCTCTACTTGAAGAAGTTCAGCTGCTCAAACTTAAGCATATGTCTAATACAACAAGCCTAGGTTTTAGTATAGCAGACTGTAGCTGTGGCAGTTAGTGAGGGTTTGTTCAATTTGCAAACTAATTAGCAGTTTCACAGATTTGCTCTTATCAAAGCAACTACTATTACCTTGTAATTCCAGAAGGATGTGAAGACAAAGTACATCTCGATAAAGATGCTTCCGAATGGTAGCAAACCTCCCATCAGGGAGACAACTGATGGAGTTAAGTACCATTTCTTCTCAGGGATTGGACGTGGAATGGTCTTCACACGGCATGGATTGTTAGGAGCACCGCTCCAGTTTCTTCCAACGACTGTCCCGAGAAGGGCTAAGGGGAAGGATATGAAACCCCAAATTACAAACACAACCACCATTGTCCCGAAAGGAATAGCCGCAAGGGATCCATAGAATATAGCAATTGTGTTTAGGAGAAAGCCGATTCCAAAGCACAAAAAGGGGAACAGCGAAGCCGTGAGAACCATGCACTTGATCCAATGTTTACCTGAACAAATTAGGCATAGAAATGAAATAAAAAAAAATAAAAAATCAAAGGGGAAAGTAACACTGGAGAGATCTGACAAGAAAATTCAGTTATACCCCCGCTTCTTGAGTACATTCCACCACTCACATAACCAGAGATGAAGGAAGTTAGAGCATAGCAAACTATGAACGTTGTGACGATTGCTCCTCTCCTGAAATCATCAGAATACGCAGTGAGCAAAATCCAGCCAACACGAAAATAACAACACGGAAAACTTAGTTGCAAGTGAAACGAAGAGTGTAACACATACCCAACATAGAGAGTCCCCACAATGGCCATTAATATGACAAGAAGGACAAGCAACGCCAACTGTGCACCTGTGCCAACAACAGCTGAGAGAAGAACTAGACTCCATGGTGGTCTGAACACATCCCCATGCACAAGTTTCCAACCAGATTCTTCATTTACATCCCGTTCCTGTAGTCATCAATACCAATGTAAGAAATGGTTTTATAACCTCAAAAATAAAGAAAGCAGTGTTGGAGAAATTAACAACAGAGTAATAACAGCGAACAAAATTTTGCAGCTATGACAAAAGGAAACATACCAAGCTCTCGAGATCATCATCTTCACGAGCATACTTCGCATAATCATTTCTGAGAGTTCTCATCAATATCATCGAGACCAAACCAGTGAGAAAAATAACCATCATGAACGAGTTGAAGATGGAGAACCAATGGATCTGCAAAACAAAACAAAAAAGACTCTTAGAAGGCTTATAAAGCTTGAACAAACATCTTGACGAGATGAACTTTAGATAAGAAAAAAATTAAACAAGCAGGAAATGGGACATTCAGTATGATACATTATGGAAGTGTGAACAAATCAGTATCAAAGCCAAAGCAGAAGGGTACATAACAAGCTGAAAGTTACCTGGTGCTCAAAGAACGGATAATCCAGATATACATCAAAACGGCGAGGAAATGTGATATTTGTCGGAATCCATTGCACAGAATACGTCAGGTCTACTGTCCTCCCTGCTTCCAGTGGTCTTGGGTTGTCTTGAGTGAGATTAACATGAATGATCTATAAAAAATAAATAACTAAGGTTAAGCATATAGCTCACATGGAATCCATAGTATTTCTTAATGGCGGAGCAACAACCGACCTGGTCTTTGTTGTATTTGACAACAATGTTCTTATGTGTGTAGAGGACATGTTTGCCGTTTTCACTGTTTTTGTCAGGATGCAGCTCACCCACGAAGCCTACAGTCAATGAGACAGTATTAATACTATCTAAAACTAAAACAGGAAATGATTAATTTTGGATATTTAAGTAATTATACAAAAGCTCAATACCCCATAAAGGCAGATCATCTGAAGTTAGAACCAGCCGATGAAAATCCACGCAAACCAGATGCCACAAAAAAAGATAGATGTGAGAAATAACGTTAGCGATTCAACGAAGTGACTTTTATTGGTCTATTACAACGAGAGGCAGTAGAACTTCTAATGATGTAATTATGGGATATTTCAGATTTGCATGATATAACAGAGAGCCAAAAGCAAGCTCAGCCAACGGAAAAAAATGTTCCAAACTTTACGTAATACAAAAATCTATTAATTTGTTCCGTGCAACTTCATGAGAAATATGTGCAAGGGAATGTGAAACATACCCATAAAGAATTCAAACCAGTAGCTAGATTCGATGGCATCTTTAAAGTGCTTAACCTTAGCTTCATCGAGTTCAAGCTTACAGATAACGTTTCTGTCAACATTTTCTGTGGAAACAAAAAAAAAAAGTATTAGAATTAGAGGACAAGTATGATAAGTAGTATGAAAAACATACTCAAGAACTTAATGGGGATGTGGCTGTCAATGAGCTCATTGCCACCAAGGACTTCACCGAGGCCACCCCATTTGTGAACATCGTTTTGAGAGGGGCGGCAAAAGGGAAGACTGTAGTAGTTGTATGTCTCTTGTGGATTGTTATATGGCCCAACTTTGTTCACCCACAGGCTAACCTGCTCATCAGCTTCATACTGGAAGATAACAGGAAAGCAAAATCATTGACGAAATGTATAAAATGAGAATCTCAATCACATTTTGATTAATAAAATCTTTCTAGAATTGCAACTGGATCTGGGGCCCATCCAAGAACGAAACGGCAATCAAGAGATCTACAGACGCGTTACTCGATCCGAGCTGTATATATATGGAAACCGAAATGACAGACAGGCACGGGAGATCCGAACTCCTAACCTTGTGATCCGAATCGGAGGCGAGGGCAGTTGCGAGAAGAGAGACGAGGAGAAGCAACACGGCGCGGGTGGAGTAGGGGGAAGACGGCATCGCGAAATGCGGCGGAGGATCGGATCTGAGGAAGACGGAGACGGTGGTGGGAAATGCGTTGAAACAGTGACTATAGGCTCGATGATGATCTGATTTCAATTTGAGAGAAATACTACAGTGTCAGCTCCCCCTCTCGTTTCTCGGCAGCGAGCGAGGGATCGAGAGAGAAGAGAGCACAGTACTACTGTTTATTATATTGTTCGGCAGAGATCCTCTCCTCAGTGTATCGCGCTCTTTGAAAAGAGACTAATAAAACTATTGGTAAATCTCAACACTCAGCTAATTGGGCCTCAAAGTGTGTATTAGTAGTTTACAGGCTCATGCAAAATTTGAAACTTTGGGCCTCTATGTGGCCACTTGGAACACGTTTCTTCTTTGCTCTACACTACAATATTCAAATAATTAGGCGTTTTTAAAACGTTCAAAAATTAATCGTTTTCTTACGTCCGATTTATCATGTAAAAAATCTAGGCACTATCTAAACTGATTTTTTCCAACATTATTGTTCTATGCAAATGTAAAAAGCCTATGAAAATTTTTACTGAATTACATATTTAAAGTGTTTTTCTACATAACAATGCTGTTTAATTTTTGTCGATTTTCTCCATTTTAGGATTGAGATCTTACATTAATAGTAAAGTCATAAACTCTCAATTCATTTCCTTTTTTTTGTAACATTAACTCTCAATTTATTACCTATTTGGCTATACGTATTAAATTAGTAGTATGTAATTAGGAAAAAAGAAGAAGAAGCGGGTTTCCGTACAATACAACGGCGCTTGAATCAGAAAGAGAAACATGGATGTAATGGCGTGGTACCATCTGGGCCCCCTGTCTTAACAAAAGATAAATGATGCTATTAATTAAATATTTAATTAAAAAAAAGGAAGCATCATGAGAGAGAGAGAGAGGGAGATTCTTCAATCATCTTCATTCTCACAATCATCACCACTTTTGCAAAAAAAAATATAAAAAAAATCGATTCTTTGCTTTGCCTTCAAATCTCATCAAACCAAATCTCATCGATCACCCTCCATCGTCGTTATCTCTTTCCTTTTTTGTTGAATCTCAATATCTCGAAATCGCATCTTTGATTTTGGGGGTACTGATTGGTTTCTTGTCTTTATTTTTTTTTGGGATTTCACTTTAAATTGTCGTGTTTTTTTAAGCTCAATAGGGCATCAATTGCAACTTAGTTGCAACGAGGAATTGTTGGGGGGTTTGTTAGACGAGAGGGGAAGATCATGGAGAAGTACGAGCTGGTGAAAGACATAGGAGCAGGGAATTTCGGAGTGGCGAGGCTCATGAAGGTCAAAAACTCTAAAGAACTTGTTGCCATGAAATACATCGAGCGTGGTCCCAAGGTCCGTGGAGCGTTTTCAATCTTCTTATGAGCTACCTGATCTATCTCTCATTTCATTTCATTTCATGTACCCTTTGTTGTTTTTTTGGGGTACAACAGATTGATGAGAATGTGGCAAGAGAGATCATTAATCATAGATCACTTCGCCATCCTAATATTATCCGATTTAAGGAGGTTTGTCAATTTTTTTTCCACATGTGTGTCTTTCTCCTCCTCGTTATGGTGAAGTTGATGATGATTTTTACTTACTTAAAATTGCAGGTGGTGTTGACTCCAACTCATCTTGCTATTGCTATGGAATATGCTGCCGGTGGTGAACTTTTCGAGCGTATTTGTAGTGCTGGCAGATTCAGTGAGGATGAGGTCGTCTGCTTCCCATCTTAAACATCTGTCTTTCTTTTGCTACTTTGCAAGTACTACTATTTAGGATTAGTTCTTTTTTGTAAGAGCTCTCTATGGTCTTTCCATAGATTAGGAAGAAGAGAAAACATGTGATTCTTCTTTATTTGGGATATATATATTCTAATCCCTTTTTTTTCCTCTTGTCCAGGCGAGATACTTCTTTCAGCAGCTTATATCAGGTGTTAGCTATTGCCATGCTATGGTAAAGCCAATGATATTTCTATCAGATGTTTGAGATCAGTTCGTTTATCAACCCTTTGTGTCCATTTTTTCGCAGCAAATATGCCATAGAGATCTGAAGCTCGAGAATACACTCCTGGATGGAAGTCCTGCTCCACGTCTCAAAATCTGTGATTTTGGTTATTCCAAGGTCTGCTGCCATTATACTAAAAAAAAACTACCAAGTTCTCCCATTTTATATGATATATCCTCTGTGTCTTATTCCCCGTGTTGTCGTAAAAAGCATTGTTATTCTTCCTTTTTTTTGTAGTCCTCTCTACTGCACTCGAGGCCCAAATCAACGGTTGGAACTCCAGCGTATATTGCACCTGAGGTCCTTTCTAGGAGAGAGTATGACGGCAAGGTAGTCTTATTGCTATTTGAGCCTTGGTAAATCAGAGCATCATGCTCAGTGCAATGATCTTTACCTAAACCAATGTGTTTCTTATTTCTTCTTTCAGATGGCTGATGTATGGTCTTGTGGGGTAACTCTTTATGTCATGCTTGTTGGAGCATACCCATTCGAAGACCAGGAAGACCCCAAAAACTTCAGGAAAACAATACAAGTAAGGTTCCTTCTTTTGATCCATGTGTATTCATATGCCGCATCCATTTCATCAACCTGTGATCTTGTTGATATACAGAAAATCATGGCTGTTCAGTACAAGATCCCGGACTACGTCCACATCTCACAGGATTGCAAACATCTGCTTTCCCGTATATTTGTTGCCAATTCACTCAAGGTATATACATACATGGAGCAAATGTTTGTTAGAAGGCAGTTTATATATGACAATGGAGCTAAGTTGTTGTTTTTGGCAGAGGATAAGCATTGCAGAAATCAAGAAACATCCATGGTTCTTGAAGAACTTGCCAAGGGAACTAACAGAGACGGCTCAAGCTGCATATTTCAAGAAAGAGAATCCAACCTTCTCCCCGCAGACGGCTGAAGAGATCATGAAGATAGTGGATGAAGCCAAAACGCCTCCGCCTGTTTCGAGATCCATAGGAGGGTTTGGGTGGGGAGGAAAGGGAGATGCAGAGGATGAGGAAGAAGAGGTGGATGAAGAGGAGGTGGTGGAGGAAGAGGAAGAGGAAGAAGATGAATATGACAAGACTGTAAAGGAAGTACACGCAAGTGGAGAAGTGAGAATAAGTTGAATTTCTTGGTTTGTGTAAGAAAGAAAGTTGTTGTTGGTTTGCTGAAACTTAAAAGTCTTGTTGTGTTTTTTTTTTTTTTGTGTTTGCCAAGTACAATACTTTGGTTTTTTGGTTTTGAAGATTTGTAAAATTTGGTATAAGAAAGAAGAAGAACAAACAGAGGTTGAGTAAATGAGTCCAACTAAATATCTTGTGAATTAGATTTAAAAAAAAAGAATTCAGAGAGGTTTTGTGTATCTTATGAAGTTAATCATTGGAGTCTTTTCTTTTAAGTTTTTGATTTGTGTACGAAAGAAGTTTGTTTGCCTTTTACAGTATTCTCTGTGATTTGTTATATTTTTTGAAATTAATACACATCTCTACTAAAATGTTGGAAGGAAAAAATGTTTAATACTAAAAAAACAAAAAAAAAAAACAGAATTATAATGAGCTTTTGCAAATTGGGAGAGGGAGGGAAGCTATCCCGCCATTAGGGGGAACCGAACCGCAACATCCTTCACGCCGTTTTGCTCCTTTCTTTCTCTCTACTCTACTTGGCCTCACCGGTGGGTGTTTGATGCAAAAATAATCATTTCGCTCTAAAAATGTATATCCTCCTCAGCTTCCCTTTCTCAGTAATTTCTAGGGTTTCTTTCTTTGTCACCAGCGATGCGTTTCTTCGGCCTGTAAATGTGACGACTTTCTGTTTAGTTTCCGATTAGGGTTTTCATTTTCCGTCGGAGCCATGAACATGATCCATTCTCACTTCGATTCTTTTCAAGTGTTTTTTACCGTTTTTTTTATTCTTCCAAAGAGCTGAAATTGGCAGACTTGGATTCGTTACGTTTCACTCGAATTGTGTGTTTCAATATGAGATTCTCAACTCAAATTTTGAGTATTTAGTCAGTGATAGAGTGCAATTCTCTCTGTTCTAGATGATGTATCTTCTTCAGCTTCCTCCCACTAATCTGAATGCAACTTTCTTTTTTTTGTGTCTTCTTCATTGCAGTGTCAAGGGAAGATAAAGTTACTTACTGCAACCTCTTCTTCAGCGGTCTTAAAAATCTATGATTAGTTCAAATCAAATGAGGCAAGTTTGATCTTTTCCCTCTACTCTCTATCTCTCTGCTATTTGTTATTCCAAGAACTTCTTTTTTTTGACAGTTTCTCACCGTTGAATTTGCAGTAGGACTCATCTCCCTGAAGTTCAGAAACCTAAAGCTCCTCTCACTAATTGGTCAGAACATGTCAAGGCGCTCGGTACTCCATCTTCCGTTACTAAGCATCTCAGCTCCAGTTTCCTTTACGCTCTTGAAAGTCAAAAGCCCAGAGGGTGCAGAGATATGGCTGCAAGGTATCATCTTTATTATCTACTTCATACAACTAAGGGATTCATAGGTATTTAAAAAGCTTTCTGCTCTCTCTGTTCTAGGTCAATTGCTTTTCCCAGTGTGAATGCACCTACTTTGGCCGCGCACCCGCAAATTGACAAGGTAAATATTGTTGAAGAGAAAGTGTGGTGGTAATTATATGTTTTTTTCTTTTTCGCTATCAGTATCTTTGAGTAAATGTTTATTTCATTGTAGTTGTTATATTTCCCTACTTTGTGATTCAGCTTCCCCGTTTTGAAAGACCTCTTCTCATGAAATGTACATATTGGTATCTATGTTGGCAGGCTTGGCGTGTTCTTTCAAATCTCTCAATAAATAAGACCTACCTAAGACCTGGAATCACTCCCCCGGTTGATGATACTGGCACCAATGGCTCATATTCTGCAAGAGAGAGATCCACTGTGAAAGTTACATCTAGCACTGGTGGTTCTTTTTATTCGAACAATCAACAAAATCAAAGTCAAATGGGTGTACCAGGAACTGGAAGATACTCTCACAGCTTTCCTTCCTCTGTCCCTGGTGATGAGACAATAGCTGCTGAAAAGTTTTCACGGGTAAATGATGAAGTCGGAGAACCAGAAACCAGTTGTACTCGTTTAAATGGTGTGGAGAAACCCTTCAAGAATTCTGCATTCGCAGCTGAGCGGTTGGAATCTGGAGAAGTATGTCTTGATGAGATTGATGATGACGACATACTTCAGGTAATGTTACCAGTTAAAGTAGCACATGGTTTTTCCTTATTTAGTAATTAGTACTCTATGTGAAGAAACTGGAAGCTGGTTTTTTTCAATCTCGTATTTGTAGTATCTGTAAATTGTAGCATGTTTCGATGACAGTAAATATCAAAACTACGTATAGCTTACCTTGTAGGTGTAACTGTTACCCGGTTCGGATCTGGAAAGAAGTCTTTTCATAGATGCTTATGCAGAATAAGGCTTCATGGTGAAAATATGTCAACTCAAGCATGGTAACACTTTGTGATGCAGAATATTGATGTCGACCAAATTCTGATGGAACACTACCAATCAACAAGTACCCCACAACCATCTGTATCTAGTTTTCCATTGAGAACTCCACCTGTGGATAGAAGTGCTTCCAGTAGAGAAGAAGAGTGTTGTCTGCCTCCTGAACTATCTTCCAACTGTAGTCATGGAATAAAGGTATGACTACTCCTTTTCTCTCTCTTTTAATGTCTCTTACATTTTGAAACCTATTGGTTTTCTCATTTTGTTTAATGTTAGTATCTCCTCAGCTAGGACTTTGTCCTGAAGCGTCAACCCATGTGGAACAAATGAAGAACGCGTTGATTGCAATATCAAATGAACTCCTTGACGATGATACTGATCTGAGTCCTGAGCGTATTCAAGAGCTTCGTCAAGAGAGGTCTATATCCAAATCATTTTTTTTTTTCATTTTCTTGGGTGTTATATGTGCTCCCTTTTGGTATACTATCCTGCAAAATCTATTGCGAATAATACAGCCAAAAGAGATAAGGGTTAAAGAAATAATGGACAATACATCTGTTTCTAGAGTCTGAGTATTAAGGGTGTCACAACTGTTAGTATGCCTTGACTTTTGGTCAGTTCTAATGTATTACAATTTGCATTGTTGCTAGGTTACAGCTGAAGAACCAAATTCAGCAGCTCGAGAACCATATCCAAGATAAAGAAAGGGAAACATCTGAATTTTTGTCATCTAAAGCTACTCGTTCTTTCCAGTATGAAACACCTACAGCAACAAATCGAAATATGAATCAGCCACAAACTGATTCTCGAGCACAGTTTAGTGAGCAAGGCAGATATGCTTCTGATAGCTGGAACATGCCAAGAGATTCTTCGTTTTCTGTAGATAGGTATGGTCTTTCATCTGCTCCTGTAGAGAGAGAACAATATGTTCCAAGGATTATCGACGTGACGTACACCGAAGGTTCAAATGACAAAAGGTGGAGCAGTCGTGATTTTCCTTGGACGAGAAAATTAGAGGTGATTTGCTGAGTTTCTATTTTATTTGTTCGCTTACATTCCATGTGCTCATGTGTTTTCTTGCAACGTTCAGGTCAGTAACAAAAAGGTGTTTGGAAATCACTCGTTTCGACCTAACCAGAGAGAAATCATCAATGCAACGATGAGTGGCTCTGATGTTTTTGTTTTGATGCCAACTGGAGGAGGAAAGAGTTTGACATATCAGGTCATTACACTTAAAACAATACTATTTAATGTCGCTTTTGATGTTCAACCAGTTTCTTGTTTTTCACTGGGATATCGAATATGTCATACGCAAAAGCAATGAAAGTTTCAGGTTGTGTTCTCCGAACTGTTTTCTAACATATTTCTTTTGCAGCTCCCCGCTCTGATCTGTCAAGGAATAACATTAGTCATTTCTCCACTTGTATCACTTATTCAAGACCAGATAATGAACCTATGGCAGGTGAATACTTCAACAACCCCCAGAGATTCTACTATATCTTCTGTTTCTTTAATAATTATTCTTATAGAGGATTATTTCCATTTCACGGTTTGATTAGTGAATCATGGTTGCAGGCTAATATACCCGCTGCTTCCCTAAGTGCCGGCATGGAATGGGCTGAACAACTGAAGATCTTTCAGGAGCTTAGTTACGAGCATTCTAAGTACAAATTACTATATGTCACACCTGAAAAAGTGGCACAGTGAGTTATTATTTTACTTTTATAAAAACTCTCGTTTTCCTTTTTATATGTTCTGTTTTCCTGGTTTACTACTTACTAAGATATATGCAGTTCTCTACCATAGGTTTCTTATAATTCTAGATTGGTTATTAGCATGCTGTGGACAAGTAGTGCAAGGCTCGCCTCAGTGATTGGTATTACTAGTAACACGTAGCTTAGAAGTATCTATTTCTTGACTACAGAAGCGATTCTCTTTTGAGGCATTTAGAAAGCTTAAACTCCCGAGGTTTGCTTGCTCGATTTGTTATTGATGAAGCTCATTGTGTGAGCCAATGGGGGCATGACTTTCGACCAGACTATCAGGTTAGGCCACCAAAAGTTTCAATCAAGGAACTTCTTTTACCGTTTTGAAAAGCATGTTCTTCACCAAGAATATTGTGGAATATGCAGAGTCTTGGTATTCTGAAGCAGAAGTTTCCAAACACTCCCGTGTTAGCTTTAACAGCTACCGCAACAGCCAGTGTGAAAGAAGACGTTGTACAAGCCCTTGGCCTTGTCAACTGTGTTTTGTTCCGGCAAAGTTTTAATCGCCCAAATCTATGGTAAAGTAACATTAACTAAAAGCAGATGTTTATATATATATTCAAAATGCTGCTGACCCAGAAATTTGCAGGTATTCCGTTGTTCCCAAGACGAAAAAGTGTCTCGAAGATATTGACAAATTTATCAAGGAAAACCATTTTGATGAATGTGGAATTATATATTGTCTTTCAAGAATGGACTGTGAGAAAGTTGCTGAAAAGTTGAAGGTTGGTCATTTGTATATTGAAGCTTTATCATGTCTTGTGCATACTACAAATATCATAATTGTTTAAACGTAAAACTGGATACCATTTCAGGAGTTTGGTCACAAAGCAGCATTCTACCATGGCAGTATAGAGCCTACACAACGTGCCTTAGTACAGAAACAATGGAGCAAAGACGAAATCAATATAATTTGTGCTACTGTTGCCTTTGGAATGGGTACTGGTTTTTGCTAATGTTTGTTTTAATTGATGAAATTCTGTTACCCATTAACATTGTACATTCCAGGAATCAACAAGCCTGATGTCCGCTTTGTTATTCATCACTCGCTCCCGAAGTCTATAGAAGGCTATCATCAGGTATGTAATTGTATTGTACATTCAGCCATGAAAATCTTGTTTTAACTAGTTGCACACAGAGCTAAATACTGGTATTTCTACTAGAAACTCACATGAAATATGTTTTTTTGAAAATCAAGGAATGTGGTCGTGCTGGCAGGGATGGCCAGCGGGCATCTTGTGTTTTGTATTACGGATACGGTGACTATGTAAGTTGCATGTATACTAACATAATGACTTTTTTTTTCCTCGTCATTTTTTCTGGTCTTGCCATGTTAGTGATCCACAATATTATGTAGATACGAGTTAAGCATATGATTAGCCAAGGAGGAGTTGACCAGAGTCCCATGGCAAGTGGTTATAATCGTGTAGCAAGTTCAGCGAGGTTACTTGAAACGAACAGTGAAAACCTTCTCTGCATGGTACTTAACGTGAAAATCCCTTTTATTTGCTTTTTCGAAGTTCTACTTGCTGATATATTTCTCCAAAAATTATTGCTTCAGCTTAGGTACTGTGAAAATGAGGTGGACTGCCGACGTTTCCTACAACTAGTCCATTTTGGGGAAAAGTTTGACTCCACAAACTGCAAAAACACGTGTGATAATTGTTGCAGTAGCCAGAGTTTGATTGACAAAGATGTCACCTTGATTACAAGGCAACTGGTATCTGATTTTCTTATTGTTTATCGTGTATATCTCACTTGGTGGATGTGTTGTTACTGATCACGTGTCACTATCTTCTGTGCCTTCCACAGGTTGAACTGGTGAAGCAAACAGGGGAAAGGTTTTCTTCGTCTCATATTCTTGAAGTCTACAGAGGTTCCTTAAACCAAATGGTATGCACAAGTAAAAACAATCCGCATCTCTTTCAAGCTTTAGGAGTTATCTTATATCCATATATTCCATTTCTCTTCCAGATTCTGCTAAAACCTAAACCCTGTTGCGCCTCATAAACGTTGCTCCTTTTTTGTACTACCTGTTAGTGAAAGCCTTGCCTTCACAATCCCAGCAATCCAATCAGTGTGTCTCAGTCTCTTGAAACTAACTGTCCTCTCTGCATGTAGGTCAAGAAACACAGACATGAGACTTTGCAGTTCCATGGAGCTGGAAAACAGTTATCGAAAATTGAAGTCTCTCGTATCCTGCACTATCTCGTAACAGAAGACATTCTTGTGGAAGATGTTAGGAAAAGTGATATGTACGGAACCGTGTCATCGTTGCTCAAGGTACTTAATTTTTAATATTTTCCACTTGGCTTCTCCCTCTCAATGATGATTAAGGAATGATATGGAACCCTGGTTGTCTGTGTGTATGCATAAAACATTTGAAGTTGTTACAGACCTGACGTCTATGTACCTATCTGTATCTAGGTGAATAACTCAAAGGCTGCCTCACTCTTTTCTGGAAACCAGACTATAATGATGAGGTTTGTCTTTGGGCGTTGAGATATATCTTTATTTTAGGTTGGTTCACATGAACCAGGTAACTTTAGCTAACACTTGCATAATCTGTTGCAGATTCCCTTCTTCTGTAAAAGTATTAAAGCCGACTAAACCGGCGCCAACCCCTGCAAAACCTCCGGTAACATCAGCAGATGCTTCTCCAGAGGATTTGGTAATATCACTTTGTAATTTAAATCTCCTTTTTCCTGATGAGATTGATCTACCACTTTGAATTGTTGAGAGGTTGATTTAGTTATGTTTTTTTTTTGTTCTTTAGAATCTCTCCGCCATCATGTACACAGCCTTGAGGAAGCTTCGTACGCTTCTTGTCAAAGAAGCCCCTGACGGTGTCATGGCATATCATATATTTGGGTAAATCATCCCGCTTCTCAATTTTTCATGATCATGGTCAATGTGACTTATACATTTTTGTTTTTGTGGTGGTAGCAATGCAACGCTTCAGCAGATAAGCAAGAAAATTCCAAGAACCAAAGAGGAACTCTTAGAGATAAATGGCCTTGGGAAGTAAGTTACTTTTAGCTTACAAAACCTGTAGTTGTTGAGGTAATGAAGAAAAGCACAAAGAGTTTGATGATGCATCGTTTAAACTTTTCTTTCAGGGCCAAAGTAACCAAGTACGGTGACCGTTTGTTGGAAACAATAGAGTCAACGGTCAACGAGTACAATGGAACCAGTAACAAAGACTCCAGGATCAGTCCGGATTCAGGGAAGAGGAGAAGAGACGAGAATACTAGTCCGAATGTAACCGAGGATGATGACTTTGCAGACATGTCAATCCAGTCCTACAAGAAAACAGCGAGGAACAAAAGCAATGAGGTTGATATGGTCAGCGAGAAGCTAGATTTTGATTTTGAAGACAGAGATGGGTCGGAGATACGTCCGGAGGGAAGAGTTTTACCTTGGTGAAGTTGCAACCAACCACTGTGAAATGTTAAATTGTACAAAAAAATTGCTGTAATTTTTTTTTTGTTTTGGTAAACTTCTCGATGGCCACGTTGGTGTACCCTAATGTGAAGTATATTGTTGAATTCTTGGATGATCTTTAGGAAATGATATTCCATCAGATTTATTCGATTACTGGATCTTAAACCGATAATCTTACATGAATCGTAGAATTGACAATTTCTTCATTTTTAATAACCTTTTATATATGTTATTTTCTTTTACACATGAAGAAAATACAAAGAAATGATTAGACTTATTACCTAAATCAGAAGGGAAAATGAAGCAATCAAATACTTTGCAAAGAACTGTACGGCAGGAGACCGACAAGGGACAGCACAGCCCCACTTCCCTTCTCTTCATACCTTTCGTGACATCCACTCCACCCTTTTTTTCATATTTTAATCAACTTCTTAGTCTGTTCCAATACTATTTGGCTGTTCGTTCCCAATGTAGGAGACTTTAACAAGCAATGTAATTAGCGTGTCCAGGTTTAGCAAAAAAAAATGAAATAAATAAATTTTAAGGTCCTCTCATGGTTCTGTCTTCTTCTGTTGTGTTGTCATAGTTCACGTCTTCACGAAGGCACGTTCACTTTTGATATAGTATTGCAGAAGAAGATCCTTCTTCTTTGTTCATGTATTTTTCTAGTTTCCGACGTCAACATCGTTCATATCTAAATTCAGTTCATTACTACAAAGTTTACAAACCTTGAGCCGAGCGGAACAAAGAACTGTTTTATATGGTCTGGCTATATTATCGATAGATAAACTATATCAGATCCTGGACGGTGCAAATATCTTTTATGACTTTCATTTTATACAGATTTTATGTGATCTAATTGGGCTTCTTCTGTTGTGTTTCCCTTTTAAGAAGTATATAAACAGTAGGGACTTGACTTGTCTCTTTCTTCACGTTGTTGTCATTATTCCACAAAATACAAATCGCTAGGAGTGTTTTACCTTCATAAACACTTTAAATCTATCTTCTACACAAGGTATTTTCATGATGATAGCCATAAATTTCAACGTCGTACTCGTAAATATGATCAAACATTGGTCGATTTTCTTTTTTCCTTTGCTTTTGCCAACTTTTTCTTTTTGTCTCACATTGGTTGAGCTATTATTATATCCTTAAATATAATTATTGTTCAACTTTATATTCTATTCGAACATTTTAAAGCAATCGGTTGAGCTTAAATGACTTTATATCGTGGGAATAAAGCTTTTATTCGGTCGAAAGCTTTGCGAGTATTATTAGTCAGATGAACATTAAAATCTCACATTTTAAGATGGAATAAAAATTTAAAACTCGTCAAAGCTAGGAGGCTAGATGATATTCTTCATACAAATATCATAGTCACACATGTGATCAAATTAACACAATTATGTTTTGTGAAAACTTTTATAGGGTAACGTTGGCTTGTATTTTCCCTTCAATTATTATTATGCGTAATACGTTATTGGATTAGTAGCTGGAAAATCCTTTATCAACAAAAAAAAAAGTAGCTGGAACTGAAATTATATGGGAATATTAATCATCGAACGTTGAAATAAAACAAAGATGGATTTGTGGATTCGACACTCCTGGATGATTTGACAGTTCCACATTTTTATACGATAACATAAGATTATCCCAACTAGTTATTGATCCGGCTTAAAACATTAGTTAGATTATCTCAATACTATATATTACTATGTACTCTTTATAAAAAATTTCTACATTTCCTCTAAAAATATGTGCCCATTTATGAACCAGTCAATATAATGATATATTAATAAAATAAATTAATGAAAAAAGAAAGAAAAACACATGTCGCATAAATTCGTTAAAAAAGAAAAGAGAAAGCTGGTTTGAATGGAACTTGGTGCATGGGATAACATTCTAAATATTTTACAATACAAAAAGAACCAATTCTCAGGAAGAAAAGTTTCTCAAACCTCAGACTCTACTGTCTTTTCTTCTTCTCCATCTCTCCTCTTAGATTCTTCAAAGTTTCATTCATCTGGGTGAGTATGCTGCATCTCCTTTCTGATATCGGGTTTGTTGAGTTTGATTTTATATTCACCAAAATCTTATTAAACTGTTACTTGTAAAAGTCATATGATCTGAGATTCAAGCTCATGATAATGATTTCTGTGTATTAAATAATCTAATATTAGTTCTCTGTTTTAAGTTTGTGATTTTTTATCTTCATATTTTCTTAACTTGTGCAGAAAAGTAGACCATGCGCTCAAGAACATCATTTGTGAGGCGCCACAAAATGTTCTAGGATCACTAGAGGCTAGCTGAGATGGATACAAGGTGTGTTTTATTGTTAACCAAAATCAATTCCTGCATTTGAGTAACAGTTTTCCTAGCTTGTTATAACGTAGTATACTATTGTGTAGCATCCTCAGGCCTGGAGAAAGAGAATTCTCAAATGGTGATTTCTATTCTGGTGAGCTTAAAGGATCACTTCCTCATGGGAAAGGAAATTATGAATGGTCAGATGGAACTATCTACCAAGGAGACTGGTACGAAGGAAAAATCTCTGGTAAAGGGAAGCTTGTGTGGCCATCTGGAGCTAAGTATGAAGGAGATTTCTCTGGTGGATACCTTCATGGTATTGGCACCATGACTTCACCTGATGGATCTGTTTATAGTGGAGCCTGGAGGATGAATGTAAGACATGGTCTTGGGAGGAAAGAGTATGTTAACTCAGATCTTTATGATGGTTCATGGAAAGAAGGGATGCAAGAAGGGAATGGTAGCTATTCTTGGACCAATGGAAACCGGTACATAGGTAACTGGAAGAACGGTAAAATGTCTGGCAGAGGGGTCATGAGATGGGCTAATGGTGATCTTTTCGACGGGTTTTGGTTGAATGGGTTTAGACATGGCTCTGGAGTTTATAAGTTCGTTGATGGATGTTTATACTATGGAGCCTGGGCTCATGGACTCAAAGACGGCAAAGGAGTCTTTTATCCTGCTGGTAGTAAACATCCGTCTCTCAAGAAGTGGTGCCGCTCTCTTGAGTACGATGACACTGGAAAGTTTGTGCTTTCTCGTAGCTCATCGATAAACGTTGAGGAGCTGAGGAGTTTGAGTACTGTGACGCCAAGTCTTTCAGTGAAAACTTCAGCTAGTGGAACGTCTAAAACATTGTCAGAGAGGTTTAGAGATGAAAATTTGAGGAACTCTGATCCTCCTCCAAGTGACTTCACATGTCACGGGCCATCATTTAAGCCTGCACGGTCTTCTGGCTCAGACCAGAGAGAGGGACAAGTTAAGAACCGTGTTGTTTATGAAAGGGAATACATGCAAGGAGTTTTGATTAGAGAAACTATTACAAGTTCAGTTGATAGGTCACACAAGATAAGACCTCCAAATGTGCATAAACAAGTCAAGTCTAGGAGTTTCATGACCTTTCTTTCAGGGGAACGTAACTATTATCTAATGCTTAATCTCCAACTTGGTATCAGGTAAACTACATTATAAGCTAAAACATACAAATTGTTTGCATACCCTGTTATGATATGGCTTTATGTAGCCCACTGCATACTTCTCTATGATTGCACTATAGTTAATATACATCCTCTTAACACAACAGTCACTGGAGGTTTACAGGTACACTGTTGGAAAAATTACACCGGTGCCTAGGCGAGAAGTACGTGCTTCTGACTTTGGTAAGAAGGCCAGAACAATGGTGTACTTCCCTAGAGACGGCTCCAATTTTACACCTCCACACAAATCTATAGACTTTTCCTGGAAAGACTACTGTCCTATGGTTTTCAGGTAAAACAGTTTCCTTCAGGCAGATAAGACAGCAAAGAAGTTTAGAGTCAAAGTAAATAGCCTATCAATATGTATACTAATTTTGGCACTTTTAGACTAGTTTATGAACTTCTTAGCTTTGCCTTATACCTCTGTTGTCCCTCTTGATCTTATCTTTCTTAAATTGATATTATGTGTTCTGTTTTGTTTCAATGAAATGGAATCAGGAATTTGAGGGCAATGTTCAAGTTAGATGCTGCAGAGTACATGATGTCTATATGTGGTGATGATGGCCTGACAGAAATTTGTTCCTCTGGGAAAAGTGGCAGTATCTTTTACCTTTCTCATGATGACAGATTTGTGATCAAGACATTAAGAAAATCTGAGTTGAAGGTTTGAACTTAACTATAGTTTGTGGTGGTAACATTCTATATCCTAGTCAATAATACAGATACTAAGTCATTCCAGCTGTTTTTCTTTTTCTTTTTAGGTTCTACTCAGAATGTTGCCTAAGTACTATGGACATGTAGGGGACCATGAAAACACACTTATAACCAAATTTTTTGGAGTTCACAGAATAAAACTCAAGCTGGGGAAGAAGGTAATCATCTCTCTGTTCCCTATCATAGCTTACTTTCTATTTTGTTTCCCTTGGAATATGAGCCTTACTGGTTTTTTTGATAGGTACGCTTTGTGGTCATGGGAAATATGTTTTGCACCGAGTTAAAGATCCATCGTAGATATGATCTTAAAGGATCAACACAAGGGAGAATCACTGAAAAGATCAAAATCCAAGAAAAAACCACCTTGAAAGATCTTGATCTAGCTTATGAGTTTCACATGGACATGCTGTTAAGGGAGGCCCTCTTCAAGTGAGCTGCTTATACAATGACTAAACACAGCTGTGCGTGTTTTTCATTTTGAAAGTTTCTAATTGTTTGTGGTAACCCTCATTGTTTTTGGCAGGCAAATTTATTTAGACTGTGCGTTCTTGGAATCTCTGCACATCATTGACTACAGTCTTTTACTGGGAGTACATTTCAGAGCTCCTGGACAACTTAATGACATCCTTGAGCCTCCTAACTCAATGTCAGATCAAGAGAGTGTTTCTTCTGTAGACGGTAGGTATCATTGTTTCATGAAGAAATTTTTTGATGGCTTCATGAGCTTACACCACATGATGCCTCTATACATGGGAGGATGATTGCAGAACCTAGCAATGAACTTAGTGTCTCATATTATTGATTTGCAGTTGGTATGGCTCAAGAACTATCCATACCTCCAAAAGGGTTGCTACTAGTGACACACGAACCCAATTCAGTTAACACTGCTCCGGGTCCTCACATCAGAGGAAGCACACTCAGAGCATTTTCAGTTGGAGAGAAGGAAGTTGATCTTATTCTTCCTGGAACTGCAAGGTTGGTTACTTCATCAATGTTCTTGCTTTCTTCTGTTGACATGTGCTTTATAGCTTTGCATCTATTGGTTTTATCAGGCTTCGGGTGCAGTTAGGAGTGAACATGCCGGCTCAAGCTCATCACAAGCTTGATGAGGACAAGGAAGAGTCTGCCACAATTGAGCTCTTTGAAGTATACGATGTGGTTGTATACATGGGAATCATAGATATTCTACAGGAATATAACACCAAGAAGAAAGTGGAACATAAATGCAAGTCTTTCCGGTATGATCCCATGACAGTATCGGTGACAGAACCTAAGGTTTACTCAAAACGCTTTGTTGATTTTCTTCAAAAGGTGTTTCCAGAAGAAGGGTAGTAGGATATATCAACAAAATCATTTGTCTATCATCTTGTTTTCTATCAATGATTTTTATACATTCTTCATGTACATTGTTGACATTATAAAAAAATTGACTGTGCATGTGTTTTGTAATTTTTTTTATGAGCTCAAAGTTTAAGCTCCAAAAAAACAATAATCATAAAGAGGAAGAAGATGCATATTATCACAACAAAATAATTTAAAATGTCAAAGAGAACTAAATTTTAAATGTTAAATTACAATGATCCATCAAATTAGAAAGAGAACAAACTTTCAAAATAATAAACAGAACCTATGGGTTTAGTAGGTTTGAAGAATAAATCAAAAGATTTGGTATGAAGATCATATACAACCAGTGTCGGTATGTAATCATTACCACTGAGCAGTAACTTGTTCTTATCCAGAATTGCTATTGATGTTTGCGCCATTGATGAACTCGCAAACCTCCTTTCCTCATACAAAGAAACACTTTCAGTAAGGTCTATCGAACACATTATCTGTAACATCCCGGGTTTGTGGTATATGGAAAGGCTTAAGAGAATTGATTTGGCTACCTATGTCACCAAAGTTGACTTACCTTTTCCGGAGCACATCCTGAAAGAACTCCAGAGTTAAGCGTGCTTGAGCTGGAGTAGTGGAAGGATGGGTGACCTATCGGGAAGTGATTCGCGATAGCGTGTGAGTGAGGCCAAAGCACGGGGAAAGGTCATGTGGTGATTGCAGGGTCAGTAAACAATGATTTGGAGCCTTGGAAAATTAACGACCGACCGTCGGATGGGATGGGGCCCACGGGCCGAGAGAGCGGGTGTGGGTGGCCCATTAGCCGTGGGCGGGTCGGGCGTTATAAGTGGTATCAGAGCAGGTTAGCCGTCTCAGTTCTGACCTGAGAGGCGTCTTGAGACCTGTCGTGGGGCGCAACGAGGACGTTGCGTTCTTTGAGAGGGGGTGAATTGTAACATCCCGGGTTTGTGGTATATGGAAAGGCTTAAGAGAATTGATTTGGCTACCTATGTCACCAAAGTTGACTTACCTTTTCCGGAGCACATCCTGAAAGAACTCCAGAGTTAAGCGTGCTTGAGCTGGAGTAGTGGAAGGATGGGTGACCTATCGGGAAGTGATTCGCGATAGCGTGTGAGTGAGGCCAAAGCACGGGGAAAGGTCATGTGGTGATTGCAGGGTCAGTAAACAATGATTTGGAGCCTTGGAAAATTAACGACCGACCGTCGGATGGGATGGGGCCCACGGGCCGAGAGAGCGGGTGTGGGTGGCCCATTAGCCGTGGGCGGGTCGGGCGTTATATTATCATCCATGTCTTGTTGGCGCCATCCAACAACCATATCTCTTGGATGGGCCAGTTTATCTCGGAAACGCACAAACGATCATGGAGGATGCACATTGTGATGGTGTAAGGGTTATTAGATGAATAATGGGTGGGAGTTTTACAGATGACTTGAAACGTTTCGGTGTGAAGATCCAAAGATAATAACTTGACTTCAAAAGTTTCAGCGGGAAAAATGAAAGGTGGAACCTTGGTTTCTTCGTTAGTGAGATAATAAAGCGACCCATCTAAATACACGGGGTCATAGTAACCAAGAATCCGATAAGGAGAAGCGTGGACAAGGTACCTCCAAGCATTGGTGCTAAAATCGAAAACTTCACAAGTAGTAACGCTGTCTGGTTTAAATTCATATGAATTATATAAAAAGACCGGCTTATACGTGCCTGTTACTTTGTCTTTACCGAATCCAAGCCGAGGAAGAGTATAGGCATTATACTCACATATATTAAATTTCTCGATGCTGAGGTGTTGAACGTTGGATAGAGGAAAGGTTCGATGCCATCTAGTGGCGGGATTCACCACGACGCTGGCACTTTGTTCGCATAGAGAGTAGAGGCATAGCAGTCCGTCACAACTACCGTAGCAGAACAACTTTCGAGAAACCGGGAACTTGAGTGTAGAAGCTACTGATGAACCAGACACAAATCTTTTAGCATATGTGTTGTCCTCATCCTCCAGACCATCATTACTGAAGGGCAGGCAAAGAACATCAGGACCTCGTGATTGCTTACGACGGATAAATTGACCTTGTTGGAAACGTCCAGAATCAATTGTTGATTTCCAATTCTTTGATACAGACTTGAATCTAAGCAGAGAATCCACGGGAAGCCTCTCGAGGATGAGCTCTACCACATCATGTGGTAATAGTTCCACACTCGCGCGATGTCTTTTCAACATTGTATCCTACCTTGATCAAGAACGACAGTAGAGGCTTTATGCATATATTATATATATATCTTACTTGAGCTAGGAATCGGAATAAAGGAAAACTTGAAGTACCACACACAGGAACACTTTTTCTCCTTTACAGATAAACTCAACAGACCGACGTCATCGAATGAATATTACAAATTAAGAACATAGTGTTTGTACTTGTACGTACCTTAGGGTATTGGTCGTACAAATCCTTCCTCAGCACTTCTGAGATAGGTCTAATTAAGTTACTTGCAACCCTTCGCTCAAAAAAGTTACTCGCAACCCCCCTTTTGTCTTTCCCTCCCCCTTTTGGGCTTTTCCCCTCGTATGGGCTTTGCCATATTCTATTTTTAGAAGACTGAGATTTGTTATAAATAAATAACCCAATAAATAACCAAAAACAAGTGATCAAATCACTTACCGAAAGTAATTTCAAAGCTAAAAAAATAGTAAGTGATTTCGTAAAGTGTATGCTCATTGGTTGAAAGTCGCTCATGTCCCCGTGCGTATTCACGTGTTGATTTGAGGTTACTCAGTTGGTTGGATCAATATTTTGTTAGGGCACTGGAGAAATGCTATATTTTTCAAGAGGAATACTGGTTGCTTGAGAAGCTGAGATGACATACTTTGCTCAAATGTTATCCATGTCCATAGCGCCAGTATCGAATGGTATGCAAAACTTCTAACATTTGCCATTATTTGTTTCTGAAAACCCCATCTAGAATTTGGCTAGAGTGTTACACCCTTTTGAATGATAAAAAGTACTCCCTCCGTTTCGAATTACTTGTCGTTTTAGAGTAGAATTTTCGTTTCAAAATAAGTATCGTTTTCGGTTTTTAATGTAAAATTTATTAAAAATATTCTCTACTCTATTTTTCTATTGGTTGATATATGGTTAGATGTATTGGTAATAGTGTTTTTATTTTGAAAATATGTAAAATTAAATGTTTTTTTAATCCGTGTGCATAAACCTAGAAACACAAGTAATATGAAACGGATGAAGTATATAATAAAAGCAGCTGAATATTGTGTTAAAAAAAAAACAGCTGAATGAATTGTTCAGGGAACTGAAAATCAAGTGCACTAAAATGCAATCTGAAAGGGGATGCCTTAGTCTGCTATGTCAAAAGTCTTGCCGGTGGCATTATGCATGTTTTACCACATTCTTTACATTTGCATCTGAATATAGTTATTGATGAGAAACATTCCACATCGGAAATATAAAAATTATTTTACTCTGTGGATGTTATTCCCACATTGTCCACGCTTTAGACCTAGATGTCTGAACGTGAGGGAGGGTATTGATGAGAAACATCCCACATCGGAAATATAAGAATTATTCTACTACTATATAAAGGGTTAGGGCCAATCCATTGATTACCAATTGATTTTAAGTGTGAAGCCCATCTAGCTTAACATGGTATCAGAGCGATAAGATCCTTTGACCTAATTTACTACAACTACTACTACACCGATGTTGGGCCCTCTGTGGATGTTATTCCCACATTGTCTACGCTTTAGACCTAGATGTCTAAAACCAATTGACAATTAGTGGAGTGGCTCTAACCCTTTATATATTAGTTAATGTCCCTTAGAATTTCCGATGTGGGATGTTATATCCCTAATATAGAGTACTTACTACAGTTTCAATTCTAATGTGAAACTGTTATTTTTGGGTCCTTACAGGAAGACTTTCTTCTGCCTTATCTGGCTCATTCTTCAATCAAATTTCCCAAACAATAGAAAAATATAGACATCGCGCATCCAGCGATGAGTCCTTATAGAGAAATATAAACATCACGCATCCAGTGATGAGTCCTTACCAAAATTGTATCAAATCTGTTTTTCCCATCATATCTTGATATAAGACAATTACAGTATGGATGTATCATTACTTTTTTCAGAATTCCCGCTGAGCCTTGTTCTCTGGATATATATATGTCATTGGATATCACAAAAAGTCTTATTCTCTGTGGATATGCTCATATGCACTCTCACAGAGTGATAAGGTCAGTATTAAGCATCTCTTCCTACCACAAGACAACCAAGAAACCCCATACTATGTGGATATACCTTCTTTGGCTCAAAGTTAATAGAGGTTTTTGCAAACAAAAAGACTAATCTTCACATTGCACTGCTTTATTTTCTCCAGTGCCTATGAAAATTCAGTGCGACCATATATACACCAAGGTACTGGAACACAAGTGTTACACATAAGCTTGCTTCTAGGGACATGAAAATAGCATGTACAAGAACTTATTCTCAATGGAAAAGGGATTACGAATGCATATACTTTAAGCTAGATTGTTCACTCAAAATTTCAAATGCTCTTTACTTTTTTTCAGTAATAAATCTCTGTCTTTACATTTTAAACTTCAACTGTTTCCAAGGATGAAGACAAGTCTCGAAGCTTCTCAAACCTATTGATGGAGAACCATTTGAGATTCATGTCGCCACTCAAGGATTTCATGATGGACCAAAAACTTGCTGCCAACGATGGAAGTTACAATTCGGTTAGCCAAAGAAAATATAAACATTTCATGCAAGCGTTTGGAAGAGGGCAGGGTGGGTGACTCAGCAGAAGCTCTGCTGGATGAACGTACGCCTATAAAGGGGTTGCATCATACCGACTTCACAACTTTCCTCAAACGTGGATGCAAGTAGCTTCAGGAATTTTCACTCCCGATCCTCATGTATATGTCCGCTGCATTTTATTTTTCATTTTACTTTCTTATTCTTTACTTTTCTAAAACCTTAGTACGTTAGATTCAACTCTACTTCTTTTGCCTGCAAATTCATGGATGGTAACCATGAATTTGCAGGCAAAAGAAGTTCTTAACAGATCCATGTCTTAAATTTAAGAGCCCGCCTCCAAACTAGAGGAAAAAATAGCACTTACTCCATGATATATGTTACGTGTGACACCACCAAGTGGCCTAGAAATGCTTGACAACTCAAGAAAGAATGAAGGTAAGACTAATGTTCAACTATTATCTACAAAGAAGCTTTAGGAGATCTACCATGACCAAAAGGTAACTACTACTATTATTACAATACTTATGAAATTGAAAATACACACACAAACTATATGTGTGTGAGAATGATACCTACTATTGTGTTGTCTATTTGTCAAACGTGAACAATTAAACGAAATGGACACTGAATCGTTTACACTAATTGAAATAAATTATTAAATGCATGAGATGAGAAAGCACATGGTAGCAAAAGAGAAGAAATATGAAAAGAACTCGAAAATGGAGATTTACATCAGAAAAGTACCGAATGAATGGTATTTTTTAAATTAAGAAAATGATACTGACCCCGCATAGTATTTACAGTAACGAACTTATCATCCCTATATATTATTTTAGGAGTATTAAAAATAAATAACCTTTAGTTCATGTGTGATTTACATAGTGTCATTTCCTATGTATCGTCACCACATGCTCTCTCAAGATCTATATTCAAAACCCTTAGTTAACTAGACTAATTACACTAACTGCCATTGGTCACTACATTATAATTTATTCTTTATTGACTAACCAAAAATACAATGTCTACGATTATTGTCCTTATTATTTTCTATGTACTTTTACACGGATTATTAATCATGATGCCTTTGATTTACTCATCGATGAATCACTGAGATTTGAGTACGTCTATTATACGGTTCATCTCTTTTATATTATTTGAGAAGTATTTTTAATAGTAACTTTATGTTCATGTGTTATTAACAAGAATGTCATCTCATATGTGGTAACACCATATTATTTCATATTGTATATTTAATAATAAAATCAAATCAAATATGTGTCAATAAAATATTAAGTTATGCTAAATTATGAATATGATCGCATATAAAACTTTAGTTGATAGTATACCACGTATAAATATGACCACCCATTGAATTCTTTTTTACGTTAGACTAATTTGTCACCAATACGATTTTGAGTCTACACTTGATTAGTTTTTTGCCAATCAAATTCGGAAGCATGATCAATTAGAGATTCTAGAAATAAATATAATCAGTGGATTATAATTAATGCAAATTAAATTATCAATTTTAGATTTTTTTTGAGATTATATACATAAATAATTTCTCAAAGAAGTTACATCGCTTACAATTAATTTCAGAAATATGACCAATGAGTGATTAAAATATTAATTACATAGATAAATCAACTTGTCTACAATTTAAATTCAGAAACATGTCATTACGGATTCTAGATATAAATATAAGCAATCAGTAGATTAGAACTTAATGCAAATTAAACTATCAGTTTGAGATTGTAGACATAAATAAATTTCTATAAAATTTACCTCGCCTACAAATAGTTTTGGAAACATGATCGATAATTCTGAACTTTAGTCTTAATATATTTTTTTTTACTCTTACTATCAGGCTCAGTGATTAAAATATTAATTACATAGAGAAATTCACTCGCCTACAATCTATATTCGGAAACATGATCAATTGTAAAGTCCTAGACATAAATATTATCAATCAGGGGATTAGAATTTAATGCAAATTAGACAATTAATTTTGGATTATAGACAAATAATTTCATTTATAAGTTACTTTGCCTACAATTAGAAACCAAAACATGATCAATCAGCTATTAAAATCTTGATTACATAGAGATTCTTCCTCGCCTACAATTTATATTCGGAATACTATATATATTTTGCATATCCTATGCCCACACCTCCATCACAACCCAAACAATTTCAAAAGTATCATTCAAAAATGCATAATAATAAAATTCTTTGCTTATTTTTATTTCTTCTTAAATTCATAATAATTTATATATTTCTTTACTTATTCTTAAATTTTTTTTTCCGCACAATATAATTCAATGCATCTCTCTAATTACACAAACTTTTATATAAAATTTTAAATAAGCTTACATTATATTATTCTGTACATTATAGTTAAATATTTTATTATATCTAATATTTGTGACTACTTTTAACTTTATATTATCTATTAATTAAAAGTAATAATCTTTTTAATATATTAATCATCCTGCGCATGGCGCAAGTTACCACCTAGTTAATGGTAATGAGGGAAAGTTCGGTTAGACTAGTGAGATTGAAATGTCCGGTTATTTTAACCTAGGATCTACTGTAAACGAGGTAGAAAATTTTCATACCAAAACTTTAAAAAGAAGGAAAGACAAGTTTTAGTCTTTTTTGTATAGTAGACATGTGTATATGTATAAAAAAGACTAAATGGTGCGACGGTTGTACAATTAGAAATCACGATTATCAATGAGGCTGACCCAGAATCAACCCATGCGTCGACTTCGAGGATCGTGGCTGGGCATGACTATGTTGCAATTTCTTCGAACTGTACAACTGTGAACAAAGGAAGCGGAAGAGGAATATTGAAAGCAGATGGCTATATATATATAGTGGCGGAAGAAATTTTTTTAGTAACGGCAGGAGAAAAAAATATGTTTAGGAAAATTTTGGATCGAATCTGATATGGTTTTTAATAACAGTTTACACTTGCTTTCTTTTTAACAGAATTTTTATTATGGGGTTCACATTTATACCGTAACTAGATTCTGACCGCTCTTTAAAATGCAGATATATTTTTGTTTTAATTTTTTTGAAAATTTTAATTTTTATATTTGAGTTTTTTTATAATCATATTTGTATTTAGTATAGTTTATTTGATATAATTTTCCCTTAAATAAATAAAGTCATATTCGTATTCTAATCTTTGTTGATCCATTAGAAACTCAGAAAATGATAATCTTTTTAAAATTAAGTTTTATATACTTTTATATTGTACATAATATACTAATGAAATGTAGTTATAGAAGTTTGTTAAGATCGTAAACATATCAGAAAAGCATATATATTTTTACATAAATGTTTTGAAAAATTATCAACTACTGATTTTATTGGTCAGCAAAACTTTCCAGGTAAAGATAACCTTTGAAATGACGATGGGTTGATTTTTTTTATCTATTTGAGAATATTATAATTGAAGGTAATCATACTGTAAAATCAAAATATTGAATGCAACCTATATATAACGACATATAACATCATTTGCAATATCTATTTTTTGGTGAACTTACGATTAAAATTACTAACTTCTGTTAGTAAAAAAATTGAACAGTTACCGTAGAAAGAGCATAATAGAAGGTGGTTGTTAAATATAATTAGAACCAGTTAGATAAAAATCAGTTTTTGTAAAGTAGGTCCAACGGCAAAAAAGTAATATTTCACGTAGAAGTAGGGGTAAAAATTAACAATCCAATAATAAAGAAAAATAAATTTACAACAACACTGGTCTATCAATGGACAGAGTAACGTTTAGCACATACAATTAGGCCTATAAAACTGAGGTAGCTTCATAATAACACTCACAGTAACGCACTTGTAAGGTAAACACGGCGAGAACAGATATCCCTAACCGGATCCAGTCCGATTTCAGAAGTCTGAACCGGGTCAAAATCACTATATTTCGACGTCATCCTTTTATAAACGAATGAAAACAGAAAAGAAAGTGATGAGAATTATCTCCATTGAAGTAAATGCGTCTTGGAAACGCCCATCCTTTCTCAAACGTGAACTTTTGACGGGTTCTTTTGGAAGAGAAGTTCTGACTGTACATTGCCTATTGGACCGGCTTGGCTCAACATACCCTTGTAGAAGTTGATTCCCCAGAGCATGGCCGTGTCATCTGTAATGTATGATCGAGAGACATGAAATTAATTACCTTGAAAAACCCCAATCTAATCACGCTTAGTTTTGTTTATAGGCATCATAAGAGTACCAGTGCCTACTATCTAAACGTGTATTAATAATATTGATATTTTTTTATTTCAACATTCTTTTGAAGTAATACAAAGCCCAGATTTAAAGGCCTAAAATATAAAGTTCAACAGAAGATTAAACCCAACCATCATAAAATTTAAATGCAAACACGGCGTGTACGCATGGCATAATGAATATTGAACACGATTGACTTTTCTTTTGTAACACAAATACTATTGTGTAAATAACGAAAGTTCCTCAAACCTAATTAAACCGGAAGAGAGGTGAAACATAATTTAGATTTAAACCCGAAATTGAATCGAAATGTGGTCAAAAACAGATTAATTCGGTTTGTAGTCGGTTAATGGAAAATTTTATAAACCGAACCAAAAAGGACCGACGGAGAAGCAAGTCATTCATCCGCAAAGCCAAAACTGAAGAACCCTTGGGTCTTCATCGACGTACATCCGTCTCTTAGTCCGGTAAGTCGGTAGCCCTCATCTTTCAGATCTTCGTGTTGTATTTCTCTGTATTTTATTTGAGTTCTCTGCGAGGGGGAGGAAGAGCTAGTGAAAAAAGATGATTTTTAATCTGTGATTAAAGGGGGAGATTTTTATCGTGGAGATAAAGAATGGATTTTTTTTGGATGCTCATCATAAGTTTGAAGCTTATTTTGCACTACCTTATTGTATAGAGTTCGACGCTTGATCATGGTTTGTTTATTCCTAGTAGTACTAGATATCTGCATTTGGAAATCTCATCTCTTTTTTCTTTTTGTATCTTCACAACACACCAAACGTTTCTCTGAATTCAAACCTCATTTGGAAGAAACATTGGATATTTTGGACTATGTTTTGTATTGTATGCATCGAGTGGTAACACTAGAGCCAGTCTCTTGTTTAATCTCTTGACAATATACCTTTGAGGCTATCTTGAAATCTCATTTGTTTGGGAACATGGGTTGCCTTCTTTGTATTGGGACAGTTGAAATATGGCCAAGTCTTGCAAGGGTCTTGCTGAAGAGCTTGTCAAGTGTCTCAGTGAATCGATGTGTGTCAAGGTAAATACCTCTGAAACACATATGGAGATACTGATTTTTCCTTTACTCTCTCTCTCTCTCGTGTATTCCCAACTTGTTGTTAAGTTACCACTTGGCTTCATACCATTTTTATTTCTTAATTTTTTGGATAATGTTTGGTGTAGGAGGAGAAACGGTCAATTAGGGACTGCGCGGGTGAGAAAAGCCCATGTATACCGAGTGAATGTGTTGGCCTACGGGAAACCTACTTCAATTGTAAAAGAGGACAGGTATGTTTTGTTTTCTCCACACTTATAGAATCTCATTTTTCTCCACACTTTGAGATTTTTATGTTCAACCTTGATGGTGGAAGAGATTAGAGTGTGTTGGACTAAATGGACAGTGTGTATTTGTGTAGGTAGACATGAGAGCCAGGATTCGAGGAAACAAGGGTTACTAACAGAAGACATGTACTGCGCATCTGCTTGCTTGTTCAATACCACCGCATTTTTCACTTTGTTATTTTTTGTCTTCTTTCTGGTTTCTGCACGATGCTAAAGGTGGGAATGCAGGGACTTACAATACTTGCCATGTCAATATCAAGTTAGGCTTGTTCCTAATAATACCCAACTTGATTCCCTTTTCCTTTCATAAAAGCTGTTATTTCATCGGACCGGATGCACTTGAATGTCTTCCTTCATGTAGCTTAAAGAGAGTGAAACAATGTAAACGATGCTGCTTTCTTCCAATTTCTCAATGCACACATCTCAAACTTAACCTATTCTACATATTTTATGTAAGTCGTCCTCCAAGTCGATGAATCAAAATGTCGTTACAAAAAAAAAGAATCACAAGACTCCTAGGCCTTTTCTACAAGCGAATAGTATATTATAGGTCCATGGGCTGGGATCAATTTGTTTGTAAGAAATATATTTATTGGGTCATTAACGGATATAATCTCAATTTCGACGACTATTTTGCAATTTAGTTTTTTCTTTTCGTCTAACAAAGTCGAAGAAGCCCTATCGCATCGTTTTTTTTTCTTTCTCTAGCTCATCTCATCTCCGCCGCCGGCAAAGACACACCGCATCGTCGGAGAATCCCATTCGTTGACCTGAGAAAGCTTTCATCAATATGGCAACCAGTCAGTAAAAATTCTCCCTCTCCGTTCTCAAAGTACAACATAGAATCTATCTCATCTGAGTTTGCTCTGCGTTGTGCAGTGGCTAGGTCGTTTTTGCAGGCGATATCGAAGGACGAGGCCGTCGCTCCTCCTCTCAGAGTTGTTCAGATCGAAGGACTGGTAAACTCCTCCATTACCTAAATCTCTGGAGTTTCCCTATGCTGTGATTCATCTCCTTGTTTAAGAAGTAATTGATGCTGAGGATTTTTGAATTGTGTTAATATGCGATAGGCTTTGCTAATGATAATCAAACGTTGTCGTTTTGAACAAGTAACGATTCTGAGAATTTTTGTAATGTGTATATAGGCTGTGTTAAAGATAATCAAGCATTGCAAGGAGTTTGCACCGACGCTTGTCACGGGGCAGCTTCTCGGACTTGATGTTGGTAGTGTTCTTGAAGTCACCAATTGTTTTCCTTTCCCCGTAAGTCTGAGCATAGTTACTCTCGCTTTTGTAAGAATGTGTTATAGCTCGTCTCTGATTTTGATGTATCTTAGGTGAGAGATGACGATGAAGAGATTGAAGCTGATGGGGCCAATTATCAGCTTGAGATGATGAGGTGTCTCAGGGAGGTTAATGTTGACAACAACACTGTTGGCTGGTAGGTTTTTCATTGTCATCTGATTCTGAAATCTTGCTTACTTGTTTTGTGAATGTAATTAGATTTTGTTTGATTATTGTTCAGGTATCAATCCACTGTCCTTGGGTCCTACCAGACTGTAGAACTCATTGAGACTTTCATGAATTACCAGGTACTTCCTGAATCTTTATTTTTTTACCATACTACGATACTTTAGATTTTTGGTTTAGTCAATTCATATGTTACGCACGCCCCCTCAGATTGCCTTAGTTTGTGTTTTTTTTTACTTAGGATAACATAAACCAGCGTTGAGGATGTTTCTATATATGTATATAATGGTTACTCTAGTGTACAATAGGTAGATTGGCATTTGGTCGGGTTAATAACTTGTTTGGAAATTGAACCATAAGAATTTTTGTGGTGAAATAATTGTTACAGATCCCTTGTAAATCAGGAAATTAAAAATTAATAACTTTTCAAATCCGTATCTACAGGAGAACATCAAGAGGTGTGTTTGCATCATCTATGATCCCTCTAAAGCTGACCTAGGCGTCTTAGCTTTGAAGGCTTTGAAGCTTTCAGATTCCTTTATGGACTTGTACCGGGCCGGAAACTTTACAGGCGACAAGTATGTATCCTGATTTATTACTAATCAAATTTTTTTTGAGCCACGTGGGATAGTTGTAGTGTTCTAATCACTGTTTCTGTCAGGCTGAGAGAGAAAAACTTCTCCTGGATGGATATTTTTGAGGAAATTCCTGTAAGTTTCTTGAGCTTTACTCTTGTGTATCTTAAAGTCGTACTAGCTTGTCTTTTAAGTAAATATGTTAAAATATTAGTGTTACATAATTATAGCTTCTGCTGAGAAAAGATTTTGGTTTTAATGTCGATTTCTTTCTTTGAACAGATTAAGGTTTCAAACTCTGCACTTGTCAGTGCCTTCATGACGGAACTGGAGACTGATGCGCCTGTCTCACAGGTACACTATTAGTATCTGGGCAGGGATTCTCGCTTGCTGCCAGTATTCCAGATTTTGATTCTTTGGTGATTATCTCTTTTATAGGGTGATTACGATCGTCTGCAGTCATCAACCACTCCTTTCCTTGAGAACAATATGGAGTTTCTGATTAAATGCATGGATGATTTATCTATGGAACAGCAAAAGGTGTGTGCCTTGTTCTGTAATTTTTCTTCAATCCTCTCACCCTCAGAACTGTCTTAATACAATTTCTTACCTTTAACACTTTCAGTTCCAATACTACTACCGGAACCTGTCTCGCCAGCAAGCGCAGCAGCAAGCCTGGCTCCAGAAGAGGAGGTAGGTAGCATGATTGGTTCTGGTTCAATTTGTTTCATTCGGTTTTGTGGCAAGAGTTAAACATTAGCCTTTGTGCTTTTCTTTCTCGCTTTGAAATTACTAACGAAGAGGATTTGGTGTATAGGACGGAGAATATGGCGCGTAGGTCAGCTGGGGAAGAGCCTCTACCCGAGGAGGATCCATCAAACCCAATTTTCAAGCCGATCCCTGAACCATCAAGGCTAGAGAGTTTCCTCATCACAAACCAAGTTTCAAACTTCTGTGGCCAAATCAATGGGTATGTTCTAGTGTTAATTTTGAATTTAACCATTTTCTTCAACGCTAGCTTGGAAAGAGACTGACTTTAATGAGTCAACCCGTTGCTATGCAGAGTGGCTGGCCAAAACTTCAGCAGGCTCTACCTCACCAAGGCGTTGCACGAGAACTGAGTACGAGAAAGTGAGACTTGGTGGTATAACGGATCCTATATTTGTTTTTGCTGGAAGTTTTTCAAGTAGTTTAATAACTTTAAATCGTGAAAGATTTACTCTTTTTTTTTATAATACACTTTTTGAAAACAATATTTACAATCACAAGTAATTCATACTAGTGTTTAGAATATTTAACATTGACCCCACTTAGATGTTACGGGGACTCTGATGGCGACAAGCACCAAACCAATAAGAATTGTTTTAACCATTGTTACAATCGCATAATGAACTCTTTATACTAAATCTTGATTCAAAGTATAGATTGACATCTAGCAACTTGATATCTAGATATTGATGCCCTAGATATCTCCAAAGCTAAAGTCATTGACTCATTGGTCTGAACTTTTTTAAAAATAGTCATAAACTCAAGTATTTAATTAATTTGTATAGTTTTCATCACTAAAGCAGAGAACAGATAAAAAAAATAAGAAAATTCCAAAGAGAAGAGCAAAGGGGCATATGAAGACAAGAAAACAGAGTGCTTCTGCAAAAACAAAGAACAAACCAAACACCAATACTTAACTGTACTTTTATTATTACTACTAGACTCTCTTTCTCTCTCTCTTGACTGAGTTCGCAATTTGCTGTGCCGCTCTCCTATCTTCTTTGCACTTCGTTTCTGCTTGCTGGTGCATCTTGGGAGTGTTTACAGGTCTCTCTTGTCGGTTAAATCTCTGACTGTGACTGTGACACCACCGTTGATGCGGATTGGGGATCTTACTGAAAGACTATCTATAGCTTCCGGAGTGCTCTGTCTTTTGTAAAATCTGAGGTGAATTGCTCATCTCATGCTCCTCCACTGTTTCTTTTTGTTTGGAGAGCTTAATTAATCTCATCCTTGGGTGGTGGGGCATTCTAGTAGATCGTAGCTGGAACCGGTTTCATTCAATAGCCTCTGAGCCACCCCCAAGGATGATTCCAATGGATAGTCACTTTGTACCGCCGAGCACTAGCACGACAACAGGTCTTGTTTTTCCAGCGAATTACTCTGTTTCCGGGTTACACCCTGCTGTGGATTCTCCGGTGGCTGGAGGAATCAAACCTGAAGCTGCTTTGGTCATGGATTGGTCTCCTGAGGAGCAGTATGTATTGGACAACGGCCTTGCAAAGTAGGTATCTTCACCGTTTCATATTTGGATCTTTCCTTCCATTTGCTATTTGTTTAGTCTGCAAATGCAAAGTTTATTATAAACTATTTAGATTTTTCCGTACTATGATATCATATTTTCAAAACAAACAATAAAAGCTAGATCAAGAATTGTTTCATGACAAGTAGTGCGCACATTATATTATTCTCCATGATGGACTATCAAAGTATATTCCCTTGGAATAAGAAATGGATATTTGTTCTCTTGGACTTGTGACCATTAGCTCTAAGCATATTATTTCTCATATACATCTATTTTTTTATAAAAACTAGCTGATGTTTGTTTTTTTACTTGTTATTTTGGGTTTATGTAGGCTATTGATTTGTATTGCCGGTTTCTATGCATGACATCTTTGTTTTCTTTTTTCGTTTGTAGATTAACAAATGAACCGAAAGTTTCAAAGTATGTGAAGATCGCTGCAACACTACCAGATAAAACTGTAAGGGATGTAGCATTGAGGTGTAGATGGATGACGGTAAGTTCTTAATGCTCTTATGTTTCCCTCCATGTTGTTCATGTGCTTTTGCTTCTATAAGAAGAAAATTTACCACTCGAAAGTGTAGACTTCTACAAAGGATGTTTCTTACTTAGAAGTTTTTAGCATTCTTATTTTTATTTTTTGCAAATGGTATGTGGCTGTCATGGAAGTAGCAATCCGAGGGATATTTCTATCTATCACTGTTAAAAAAAACGTATGCTGAATATGATATGATGATGCAACTTCGGGTGTGTGCTTTGTGATAAAGATAGTCATACAAAAAGTTAATAGGTTTTACTGATGAAAAGACACCCTGCCATGTAAAGGATGAGCGGAAAAAGAGAAATGCTGACGCATATACCTGTCTTTAGATTAGCTTTGGAGTCCATGATTGTGGAGGAAATTGTATGAGAAGCTAGGTTACATCATAATGCCAAATCTTTGCATAATAAAGTGAAACAAAATGATTTAGAAGAAATATAATGTTTTATTATCATTATGTTACAATCTCCTTCATGTCTCTCTCCTGTGAGTCTTCAGTCAGATATATGATGAAATCAAACATAAAGTTCCTTTTTTCCTATTCATTAGTGCTTGTTTGCCTTTATTTTATCTTTCGTTAGATATAATGTATCCTTATCTCTAAATTGTTGGCTAAGACGGACATCTATTCTCACAGGGAAAACGGAGAAAAAGAAAAGAAAATAGTGCTGGGAAGAGCATTAGCAATAGAAAGGTATGCTTGCCCACCTAAACCTTTCCTATGTCTAGTTCACTATCTAATAAACTTATGAACATAGGTGGTCTCATTTCTGTTTTGTATGGTGATAAAGTTTTGTGATCTATTTTGCAATAAGGATGGACACCAAACAATAAGGACATATACGTATCACTTTAACATCAATATCTAACCTTGTGGGATGTTAACATGGTATAATAATAGTTTTTTTGACATTTTTGATTAAAGAGAAATCTATATATTGGTTGGTTTCATGTGTTTCATTTCATGCGCTTTTCTTTTTTACGGCTCTCTTGAAATCAATATGCTTTTGAACATGATTCTAAAAACCATGATTCTTCATGGTAAGGTGGTGGATACATCCCCAGAACTGAGCATGTTAGCCAATGTGCCACAACAAAACGCTTTATATGTCATGAACAATATGTGTCACAGTACACACATGCCTGGTGAAGGTTTAGTGCTCTTTTAATTATTTGTTCTTCTCCTTGGTTGTGGCCTTGCAAAAAAAAAAACAGTATTGTCAAAGAGTTACCTTTGATGAACTCTTGTTCTCAGGTTCAAGTGATGCCTTACTGGATCTTCTACAGCAAAATGCTCAAGCTTTTAGTCAAATTTCTTACAATCTCTCTGTGTGCAAGGTAATTTGTATATTTTTTTTTTGTTTGCAATCCTTGTGGCTAGTTGTGTACCATAATTTTGGTTTCATTGTTATTCTTTTGCAATGGAATTGAAACACATATTGTGAATACAGCTGCAGGATAACATCGGTCTCTTTTATCAGACAAGAAATAACATCAGCGCCATTCTGACTCAGTATGTGGATTTTTATATCAGATATCAGTTCTTGCCATTGAGACATGTCATTTTTCTTCTTTTCCTTTCTATGATTGAAGCATTCAATTACTAAACTCTTACTTTCTGCTGCAGTATGAAGGAGATGCCTGCCCTTCCTGTTTCAATTAACGATGAGCTTGCAAGCCATTTATGGTCGAGTACAACTCAGGTAAAAATTTATTGTTGTAATGGGTACAAACTTCTTTGGTGCTACCTAACAGAACTACAGATAGGATTGGAAAAATTGAAGATAATCAAAGTCTCTTTGTTACTACCACTTACCTCAAATAATCAGAGCTTCATGACCCTTGACCCTTAAGTAGTACTTGAGAGTCATTGTCGTATTTCTTGAACAAAGTCTTTTGTCTATGCTTTTGTTTTTGAGGAACTTAATTTGATGCCTTGAGAGGATAGATCTAGAGAAGGAACGGTTTTTAGGAGAAACATATATAAGGAAAACACACAGGAGCCATTAGTTTATCAGTCTCAGCGTTTATTGGGAGCTGGTTAAGTTTAATGTTAAGTGGATTTTTTTTCTCTGTCTCACAGCTAATATCGTACACCATTCAACCAAGCATCCACCTGAAGCAAGAGCCGAGAAGTTGACATATGTGGGAAAGCTGGATTTTGACGGATGCTAAAGAAATTAGCACAAGTACCTCATAAGTGGAAATGATATCATGATCGACATGTCACAACGGTTTGGTCTTCAGAGGCCACTTATGTGTAATACAAATTCATGTTTAGGTAATATTTTTTCATTCATGATGTAACATAGTCCTCATTTTCATGGTTCAAAACCTCATGTCAAATAATATGTATTTTTCTTACTTTTTAAGACAAACAGACAGACAACAGTATGACTGTACAGCCGGTTTATGCAGTTTTCCAAGAAGACAAGGGTGGAGTTTCAGAGTTCTTGTAGGTAACTATATAAGTGACTGATCTTTCCCCTTTCACAGAATCTGGACGTCCTATGGCTTCAAGCTCAGCCATCTCTTGGGTGGTGAGTTTCACAGATAACGCTCCAATGTTCTGATTAAGGTTCTTGATCTTGGAGGTTCCTGGGATTGGGCAGACATCATCTCCTTGGTGGTGAACCCATGCGAGTGCTAGTTGTGCATAGGGATGTCAATTGGGCTGTCCGGACGGAAGTGGACATGTCCAGATGGACTTTTTTTTTTTGGGCGTTTTTGGTTTTGATGTCCAAATAGGTCTATGTCCAAATAGTCTATGTCCAAATAGAACCATGTCCAAATAGTCCATGTCCAAATAGGACCATGTCCAGTTGGACTGTCCATGGAGTCCAGTTCGCCCATTTGATGTAAAAAAATATACAGATTCTAAATTTTATATATAACAACATATACTTAGATTAAAACTACATGTTTGAGCTCGAGATCGAGATAAATTGAGTTATGGAGAGCTTGAGATCGAGAGATATGAGATCGAGAGATAAGAGTGACGGCCAAATGAAAAAATGATTTTTCCCCAATTAAAAACCCTAGACATTTTAATAATTTGGACGGTCCATGTCCATCTGGTCTTGTCCATTGGTCTTTGGACGTATTTGGGAGTTGTCCAGTTGGACAACAAAATATTTTGGACGGATTTGGGCATGTCCATATTAGTCCATATTAATTTGGACATGGACGTCCATGGACAGAGTGTCCAGTTGACATCCCTAGTTGTGCAGGAGTGCAGCTTTTCTTTTCCGCCATTGCGTTTACCTTCTCATAGAGAATCTTGTTGTGGTCTAAGTTCTCTTGTTGGAATCTCGGTAAACCCTGGAATAGAACAAAACATAGTCTTAGTAACATTCATAATAATATTGAAATGTGTAAATAATAAAGTTAACATTCAAGTCCATGTTGTAGTACTTGCCTTTCTGTAGTCACCACTGTCCACATTGTCAATGAGCTTTGGCCCTTTAGCAAAGAAGCCTAGTCCCAGAGGACTGTAAGCTACAATTCCAATCCCAAGTTCCCTGCAAGTAGGAATGATATCTTCTTCAACGTCTCTGGACCATAAAGACCATTCTAACTGCACCACGGTGAGCGGGTGGACAGCATGAGCTCTCCTTATTGTCGAAGCAGAGGCTTCAGACAGACCTATGTACTTTATCTTACCCTCTTCAACCAGCTTCTTCAGCTCTCCCATCTTTGAAATGACATCACAAGAGATAAAAATGTTAACACTAGAATAGCAAAGATGAAACGAAAACCAAAAGATCTCTCACAGTGACTTCAATAGGGACAGTGGTGTCAATCCTGTGCTGGTAATAGAGGTCGATGCAGCTAACACCTAAACGCCTGACATATGTTGGATCTCCTCTGTAACACCAGTTCCCATCTTCATATAGCATTCCAAACTTGGTAGCTGATAAGAACAATAGTGTAATTCGATTACGTTCCACCCAACCACCCTCTCTTAGTCTCCACAGATCGGAGATCTAAGCCACTTCTTGAATCTCACACTCGAGATTCAAGCCACAAGCAATTACTCTCTAACTGCCTAATCGTAACAGACCTTGCACTCATCTATTTATATCACTTCTATTTACAAACGACTCACGTGACTTATTCGGTAAGTAACTCTGCCAGCTCAGCAACTCTTCTCTCCTTCTCCTTCCCTATTCTTCTGCTTCTTTCTTCTCGCCACGTACACTCTCATAGGTCTATCAATACCCCCATTCTGAAGAACCAGCTTGCCCTCAAGTGGATAATCCGGAAACTGACTCTTAAAGTCCCTCAAACGCATCCAAGATGTCTCGTGAGACGGCAAATTCCTCCATGAAACTAATACCTCCAAATGGCCCTCATCATCATAGCGAGTATCCAATAATTCCTCTGGTTCCACAATCAACTCATCATTCTCAGATAGCACCGGTGGTAACGGTGTAACACTTCTTCCTTCTCCAATGACTGGTTTAAGTTGAGATACATGAAAGACTGGATGCACTTTCGAATCAACCGGCAACCGCAGTCGATATGCAACTTTACCAATCCTCTCCAACACTTCATAAGGCCCATAGTATCTAGCTGAGAGCTTGTGACACAAGCGCCTACTAACTGATTGTTGGCGATATGGCCTTAACTTCAAATACACTCGCATCCCGACTTCAAACTCCAAATCCCTACGCTTCTTATCAGCATTATTCTTCATTAACTCTTGGGCGCGCAACAAATGGTGTTTAACATCATCCAACATTGCATCCCTCTCCCTCAGCATCACTTCCAACTCGTAATTCTGCGTCGACCCTTCCTCAAACCGTAATAACGAAGGAGGGTCCCTGCCATAAACCATTTTGAACGGAGTACACTGCGTAGCGGTGTGAAACGACGTATTGTACCATAGCTCTGCCCACGGTAAAAACTTAGCCCATGTCTTAGGATGTGATGAAGCGAAGCAACGTAGAAACGTTTCCAAACACCTATTCAATACTTCTGTCTGACCATCCGACTGTGGGTGAAAGGCTGTACTGAACCTCAAGCGAGTTCCCGAAGCTTTGAAGCAATCTTTCCAAAAGTTGCTCAGAAATATCTTATCCCTATCAGATATTATCGATTTTGGGAACCCGTGGAGTCTGATAATCTCTTGAACAAACTTCAACGCGACGTCAGAGGCAGTAAAAGGATGCTTCAATGTGATAAAATGACTGTACTTACTCAATCTGTCCACCACCACCAGTATCACATTCGCTCCTTTGGATGAAGGAAGTCCCTCTATGAAGTCCATAGAGATGTCTTCCCAAATCTGGTTAGGAATCTCAATTGGCTGAAGTAATCCCGCAGGTGACAAGGTCGTGTACTTGTGGGTTTGACAAACTTCACACGCGGCAACATACTCTTGGATGTGTTTGCGCATCTTCGGCCAATAGAAACTAGCTCTCACTCTTTTGTAGGTTTTCAAAACTCCAGAATGGCCACCAAAAAGGCTATCATGACACTCTCGCAAAATCAGCTGAATATGACAGGAATTTGAAGGTAAAACCAAACTCCCTCCATTAAAAAGCTTCCCTTGAATCACCACAAACCCCTCTTTAATCTTCTCCCCTCTGCTCAACTTCGATATTTGATCTTGAATCCACTCGTTAGCATCCACCTCTGCATAAATGTCTTGGGCGTTCAACGACGCAGGCAACGTCAGAGCAAAACAATGCAGCTTCACTGATAGGCTTTGGTACTGCACAATACGTGAAAGACCGTCTGCAACTCTGTTTTCAGCCCCAACCTTGTATTCGATATCAAAATCATATCCCATAATACGAGTTAACCACCTTTGATAATCCAAAGTAACTTCTCGTTGCTCCAACAAGTATTTGAGACTCTGTTGATCTGTTCGAACAAGGAATCGTCTACCCAGAAGATAGTGCCTCCACTTCTGAATCGATAGTACTATCGCCATGAGCTCTCTCTCGTATATTGGCTTAAGCTGTTCCTTATCAGTCAAAGCATGACTGAAGAACGCGATAGGATGTTTACCCTGCATCAATATTGCGCCTAAACCAAATCCAGAGGCATCGGATTCAATAATAAACACCTTTGAGAAATCTGGTAATGCTAAAACAGGAGTATTTGTCATCGCAGTCTTCAACTTTTCAAACGCCTCTTGCGTGTGCTGTGACCAGACAAATTGTTCTTTCTTAAGCAGCTCAGTTAGCGGTTTAGCCAGCATCCCATAGCTCTGAACAAACTGTCTGTAATACCCTGTCAAACCCAAAAATCCCCTTACATCCTTCACAGTTCTCGGTGATGGCCACTTAACTACAGCTGCAATTTTCTGAGGATCAGTCGCAACACCATCTTTTGAAATCACGTGGCCCAAGTACTCCACCTGTCTCTGCCCAAAAGCACATTTTTTCTTATTCGCAAAGAGCTTGTGTTTCTCAAAGACCTTCAACACCACAGTCACATGCTCGATGTGCTCCTCCAATGATGAACTGAATATCAAGATATCATCAAAGAAAACCAAAACGAATTTGCGCAGAAACTCAGAAAACAACTCATTCATCAATGACTGAAAAGTAGCCGGGGCATTCATCAGTCCAAAAGGCATCACCATGAACTCATAGTGCCCTTGATGTGTTCTAAACGCTGTCTTTTCCACATCCTCTTCCTTCATCCTTATTTGATGATATCCCGATCTCAAATCTAGCTTCGAAAATCACTTAGAACCACTGAGCTCATCCAACAACTGGTCTATCATGGGAATAGGATATTTATCTGGTACTGTGGCTCTGTTTAGCATACGATAATCCACACAAAAACGCCACGAGTTATCCTTCTTCTTGACTAGCAATACCGGACTAGAGTAGGGACTGTGACTTGGCCGTATAACCCCTGTGGCAAGCATCTCTTGTACACTCTTCTCCATCACTTCCTTATGAACTTGCGGATATCTATACGGTCGTACACTAACAGGTCCTAGCCCTGGTTGTAGCAAAATGCTGTGTTCATGACCCCTTATTGGTGGCAACTCTGTTGGTTCACTGAAAACATGCGCACATCTCTCTAGCACTTCATTCAGCTGGCTCGGTATCTCCGACTCTGCTTGTAGACTTTTCATTGATGAACCTTGAAGATGTAAAGAAGGATCCCCCGTTAAGGTCACCTTTTCCCCTTGATGATAGAACACGTACTCATGCTTCTCCCAATCTATCTCACATTTCCCAAGTGTTCTGAACCAAAGCATTCCCAAAATCACATCGACATTTCCCAACTCCAACATGATAAAATCAGTCTGAAACGTTAATCCTTGAAGAGTTATGATCACATCGCGACAAATCCCTGCTCCTGGTACCGATGCTCCTGTACCTAACATGATCTCCAAGCTTCTTTGATCTGTTTTCAACTTCAGCTGCTTTGCCATTGCTGGTGAAATGAAATTATGTGTTGCTCCACTGTCCAGCATCACCACCATCACTTGCTTCTTTATCGTCCCCTTTAACTTGGTTGTAGTTGGCGAATACAAGCCTAATAACGAACTCACTGATATCGTCCTCATCTGTGGATCCCACACAATGTCATCTTCCTCTGTCTCATCAAGTTCATGTGTAACCACTTCCATCTCTATTCCATTTACTACCGTTAACACGCGCAACACTGCATTAGGGCATACAGATGCATGTTGTCTGCTCCACTTAGCGTCGCATTGAAAACAAAGCCCCAATCTTTTCTTTTCTGCTAACTGAGTATCAGATAAACGCAACGTCGGTCTAGCATTAGTGTTGTTCTTCTTCTGTTCTGATGTAGGTAGCGCAGGTTGAGTAACTTGTTTCTGCTTCCAACCAGAATTCGCCTGATAACTTGAGTAAGATTTGCTTGTATCTTGATGATTGGTGTGGTTCATTTTGTTACGTTGTTGCATCTCCTTCTTAACAACATTCAACAATGAACTCGACTCCATTTGATAAGCTGTGGCAATCATCTCCGGTAAGTCTACTGGTTTGCAAATAGTCACCACTTCCTGCATTTCCGGAGTTAAACCATTCATGAAAATGCCTTCCTTCTGTGTATCCGATATCCCTGTAACCTGAGTTGATAAGTCCTCAAACTTGTGTATGTACTCAGCTACTGCTCCTGTTTGATGCACTGCAAAGAACGGCTGACTAGGATCTCTCAGTTTCACCTTGCTGAATCTCGCGATTAACCTTTCTTTGAAATTGAGCCAGCTCACAAACGGCCTGCTTAGTACCTCACTATTGAACCAACTCAACACATCTCCTCCCAAACTGACCGAAATCAACTCGAGCTTCCTGACTTCATCATAACCTCCAATCCTGAAAAATCGCTCAGCCAAAGCAATCCATCCATATACATCATCACCGCTAAAAGTAGGTAACTCTACTTTCTTGATCCAACTATCTCTATCATCCATCAGTGGCGCAATCGTTCGATTGGCCTCTCCTCTAGAGCTAGGGCCAGTTTCCAAGTTATAGTTCGATACCTGAGTAACGTACGGATGTGAAATCGGATTCGCCGTAACCGCCGTCCCTTCCGACGACCTAACCGACCTCGACATCAGCTCGATAAGTTCAGAGAACTTCGCATCGATCTTCGCCGTAAACTTCTCCTCCAGCTTCTCGATTGAAGATTCAATCGTTGATCGCAGATTCGCATTCGTCTCTCTCTGCTCCGCAAACTGCGACGCCATTGACGCCGCTAACGATTCAACACTCGGTAGTGTCGGTCTCGTCATCTCCGTTTCTTCGTGATTGTTCGATCCGAGCGCTCACGACGCACCAATTTGATAAGAACAATAGTGTAATTCGATTACGTTCCACCCAACCACCCTCTCTTAGTCTCCACAGATCGGAGAACTAAGCCACTTCTTGAATCTCACACTCGAGATTCAAGCCACAAGCAATTACTCTCTAACTGCCTAATCGTAACAGACCTTGCACTCATCTATTTATATCACTTCTATTTACAAACGACTCACGTGACTTATTCGGTAAGTAACTCTGCCAGCTCAGCAACTCTTCTCTCCTTCTCCTTCCCTATTCTTCTGCTTCTTTCTTCTCGCCACGTACACTCTCATAGGTCTATCAGTAGCCAGCTGCACTTTCTCCCGCATCCCATCTTTCAAAGCCTGCACATCAACCAAAACCAATCTCAGTCAATCAATCACGAGAGAGTAATTAGTATGAGCAAAAGATGGGATAAGTATGAACCTTTCCTAACAGCAACTCATTGGTGGTCTCTGGACCGTAGACATCGGAAGTGTCAAGGAGCGTGATGCCAGAGTTAATGGCATGGTGAATGAGAGCAGAGCAACGTGATCCGCTTCAAACTTGGCAGCTCCTTCGAAGATGGAAAATCCCATACAGCCAAGACCTTGCGCTGATACTTCAAGTCCTTGATTTCCTAGCTTGATCCTCCTCACTTCACTAGCAGCCGCCATTGATTTGATAGAGAGACTATAAGAATGTTTTGAGTTTATTTAGATTTGAAAGGTGTTTTCAGAGGGATTTATAAGAGTGGATTGGTAAGTTGAACTCGCCGTATTTATCAAAAAAAAAAGTTGAACTCGCCTTTGCTATCACAGTCAATGCACAAAACGAAGTAAAAGTCTTGAAATGGCTCAAGAACTATATTGTCAATCTTGAATATAAGACTAATCCAATGTCAAATAAGGAATTGAAAAGTCTTGTTAACGAAAAAAAAAAGTCTTGTTAACGTGTTCTATTTTGATTTGTCTGAAATAAAGGGTTTGCAGTATTATTTTGTATTTGTATACCAAAATTCTTGTGATTCACGTTACTCGCATGGTATAAGCTGCTATTTTTATCACTGTGACACTGTTAATATGACGATAACTTTAACTCGTCATTACCTACAGTCAATGCACTAAGCGTACAAGTCTTGTAGTGGCTCGAAATTAAGCTGTCAATCTTGAATATAACAGTAATCCATACTCCCTCTGTTTCATAATAAGTGTCATTCTGAGCTCATTTTCTTGTTACACAAAGAATGTCACTTTACAATTCCAATGTAAAATATACTAACTTTCAGCTGAAAATTAATTACAAACTGCATTGATTTTATAAATAATTTTATTTATCTAAAATACTATTGGTCAAAGAGTTATAATTAATTACAACTTACATATATTTCAACAATTTTCTTAATTTGTGTGAAAAATGTCACAACGACACTCTTTAAGAAACGGAGGGAGTATAAGTCTTGTTAGCATGTACTCCCTTTCGTTTCAGATTAAATATAGAAAATTTCGTTTCAAAATAAATGCCGTTTTAAAATTTCAATACAAAATTTATTAATAAGATTCCCCGGTTAATTTTTCTATTGGTTGAAATATGATTAGGTGTATATGTAATTGTGTTTTTATCTTGGAAATACATAAAATCAGATGTTTTATTAATATGTGTGCATAAATCTAAAACAACAAATAAAGTGAAACGGAGGGAGTACTATTTTGCTTTTGTCTGGAAAAAAAGAATTTGCAGTATTAAAGTTATTTTTGTTATAAATCATTTGGTGAACGATCCATAACCAGGCCCGGAGATACAAGTCCAAGCGCCAAAAAAGAGAGAGAAACAACAAATAGATAATTTCCATATTTCTATTATCTTTAATATTTTTATTATTGTATTTGTCTTTTCTTCGTTGTATAGGAAAAGCTAGTTTTCTATTTATCTTATGACGGTCTATTTATGACGATCTAAATCTTGTATAAATATATATCTATTTGATCATTAATGAAATAAATTTTCACACTATTTTACAACAATTTTCTATTTGTATGCCCAAGTTTAAAAAACAATTATGGAGAATATAATGAATTAATAATCACATCCAAAAAAAACCATAATAATAAATACGATTTTCTTATTCGCTCCAATATATTACTACTAGCAAAATGTTTAAAACTTAGATGAGAAATTAAACTTTTACCATTTCTTAAAATTATTGTATTATGTATAGAGTATGACATTTTCTCTTAAAATCATGTCGATGGGATTGTTCTTTTATGTTGAGTCATATTTCCCAAAAAACCTAAAATTTTCTCAACTTGCATCATATCTCAAGCTTACTGGTTTCATCGTAGTATTGACCTGTGATGGGTTTTGAAGGTTGTGGAAACTGCGTTTGAGCTTAGTAACGAAGCCAATGGAGTGGAGATAGATGGAATCAATAGCCAATTTCAAGCACTTAGTAAAGAGAATAGAACATTTTTAGAGACTCTTTCAGAGGAAGATAAAAGTATTTAATAAATTCAAAAAAATTCTGATTATTGTTTTAAAATATATAAATTCGAGTGACCGTTGGGACAAAACTAATCTTATAAATGTGGTTTCACATATTAAAAAAGAAAAAGAAAAAAGTATTCAAGAAGTTTAAAGAAGAGTTAAACCGATTAAAACAAATATTAAATATTTTATGGACCAATCTCTAACATAAATTATTTTTAAAAAAATTAAAATAACTATTAATGATAAAATTCCTAAAATAGCACTTAATTAAAAATACTTAGCCTACTCTTAAACTCTAATTTTGTCTACAGCTCTTAAATACTTAACAACAAATCACTAAACCAAAATCAAATATTAAAAGTTTAATTTAAAATTAATGTTATTTTAAAATTTTGTTCCATTGTTATTTTCGTGAATTAAATATGTTTTAATTGCTAAAGATATTTTTTATATTTTATTTGTAACAAACCAACCATATGCAGTAACTCAAGCTGCATCTCATTTTAATATGATATCTTTCCTTGTTGTTGGTAAGTAGGGCCTAGTTGTTGGTTGGATAATAATATTTATTTAGTTATCTCTTTCAAATGGATGGTTTTGAGATTTAAAATTATTCGGTTTGGTTTCAGATTGGATTCTGGTTTATCAAACCGAGATACTTTAGTATAAAATAATTTTGTCGTTTCCCGTTTGAGAAAAAAAAATAAATAATAAGACAGTACTATGTAATAAAGGTGCGAAATGTATTTTTTTTTTTTTGACGAAAGGTGCGAAATGTATTTGAAAACCAAAAAGAGAAAGAGATCTGTGTGTGTTTCTTTTCAAAATTTGAAACTCCGCCCTTCTCTTCCTCACGCGCCACCTTCTCCCTCCCTTTACAAATACACTCTCTCATCTCTCTCTCTCTCTCTCTCTCTCTCTCTCTTTCTCTCTCCTCTATCGCTCTCCAAACAGATCCCAGATTCCTCCCATTGTGTCTGAGAGATTCTCAATTCTTTCCTTCGCACACCACTAAATGCGACGCAGATTCAGATTCTCATACCGTAAGTAACTCTCTCTATTCACATTGCTTCCTTCGAATCTACACTCTTCTGTGTTGTTTCTTCTTACTTTCATTACACCCATTAGCTCAATTTCATAATGACACATCCACACAAATGCTAAAGATGAATGTGGATTGTTTCCCTCTTCTTTGTCTACCACACTTATAAAGTTGGTTGCTTGATTCTTTCTCATGTCTGAGTATTTCAGATTATACTACAAGCTGATAACTTTTCCAGATCTCAAAATGTGAACTTGTGTAGTTTATCTCAAGATCCATACTTTTTGATAAGATCTGCTTTCATGTTGCATTTATGATAATAATGTTGATTGAGAAAAAAAACATTTGACATTTTTACTTGTAGACAACAAGATTTGACCTCCTTTAATTATTTGCAATTTTTGAGGGTATTGAACTATTTAATTTTTATCAACTGACCACCAACTGTTCGATGAAATGTCACAGCCAACATGGACTCACTTCCCGACGCAATCCTTCAGTACATTCTCTCCAACCTCACCGAAGCCAAAGACGTGGCATCCTGCAACTGCGTCTCCAAGCGATGGAAAGAGTCTACAGACTCCGTCAAGAGCATCAAATTCCCAAGAAACTCCTTCGAGAACATCTCCGACGTCGCCCTCTCCGACGCCATCGTCCTCAAGATGATCTCTTCATTCCACCGCCTCGAGGAGCTCGTCCTCTACAGCCCCTTCACCAGCAAAGGCCTAGGGTCCTGGCTCTCCCATGTCTCTCAATCTCTCAAGCTGTTGGAGCTGAGAATGGAGAATCTCGCTACCGACGAGGCTCTCGTGGAGGGTCCCTTGAAGCTTGATTGTATTGGGGTGGTTAAGGGTTTGGAGACTTTGAAGCTTTGGGGTGTTTTGATGATGAGTCCTCCTAAGTGGGATTTGTTCCCAAAACTTCGTTGTCTTGAGATTGTTGGAGCTAGGATGGATGATAATGCGTTGGGTAGTGCCTTGCGTGCTTGCCCGAATCTGAGTAGCTTGCTTCTTCTTGCTTGTGAAGGAGTTAAATCCATATCGATCAGCCTGCCGTTTTTGGAGCATTGTAAGCTTGATTTTTACGGACAAGGTAACACCTTGCTCTCGCTCACGGCTCCGAGGATAGTGTCTCTTGATGTACAAGGCTGTAGCTGGATCAGTGTCCCTGAAACCAGTTTCTTGAAGAACTTATCCATCGCCAATGTTTCTGGTAAACATATCTTGTCTTTGAGTTTAACTACTACTGTCTGTAGATGTCATTGGTCTTACTTTGTGTTCTTTCTTGGTTAACAGGGAGAGTTTACATGGTGCAATTCCGTAACCTGTCATCCCTTGAGTCCTTGTCAGTTAGAGGTGTACAATGGTGTTGGGATGCACTAACCACAATTCTGGAGCAAGGGAGAGACGTGAAGCATCTCTTTATGAAGGTTGAGTTCACAGGCAATGAGGCTCTTCAACCTTTCCCTGAGATTGATTTTGTCGAGTTCTTCAAGAACCATCCCAAGCTTCAGAAGTTTGATATCCATGGAGCAATGTTCGCTGCACTTTGCCAGAAAAACAGCCTAAAGAAGGTAAAAAAAAAGAACACTCTTCTTCATCAGAAACCTTCTCTGTTAAATCAAAGCCTGATTTGGATTTCTCTTATGCAGCTTGAGACAGGATTTGAAATAGGGTGTTTGGAGGAAGTCGTAATCACAGTGAGATCTCCACTGAACGCAGAACAGAAGATGAACACGCTTGAGTCGCTTGTGAGATACGCTAAAGGTTTGAGAAGAATGGTGATAAGGGTTCTTAGGATGAAGAGTAACCACAGCAGTGCTGATGATTTCTGCGATGATATCTGCAAGTTCCACCACATGAATAAACATCTTGTTCACATTGAATGACATATTGTTTTTTTTTTTGCTGGTAATCAATATTTGGGCCATTGATTTCTGGTTTTCTCATTCTGTAAGCTGAGCATTTCTAGTTTTGAACTCTTGAGTAACTTTTTGTTTTCCTGATTCATTGTTATGAACTTGTAACTCTGATTCCGACAAAGGTTCGGTAATTTTACTTGTTGTTTGTCTTTATATACAAATCATCATGGACTCATTTCTTGATATTTTAGTTTTTCTTTTTTTAAGTTGGTTTCTTGTTCTGATATAGGCATTAGTTGCACTAATTCTTTAAGCTGGATTGTATTATTAAATTATATATGCCAGTAGTTATGATCAATAAAAATTAAGAAAACAAAACTAAAAAAATGATACACCTGTGAAATAGTTGACGGCTGCCACTCTCAAAATAAACAATACATCCACTATGCATGCTACTACTAAATTGACGGCTGCCACTCTCTATGAAATAGTTGCACTATTGGTTAAATTGCTTTACTTTTGTTTAGTTTACGGTAATTATGGACACATTAAAAGCAGCCAAGTTCTCAATTTAAAAAAAAAAATAGAAAATGTTTAAAATTTAGAAAAATGTACTTATTTATGATAAAAAAACTTAAACTTGCATAAAATTTTGGTTGGACTAAGATTAAAGGAAGAAAATAATCTCCTAAAAGCAAGACAAACCTCAGATTATTAGTAACATTTTCATACATTGCCAAACAAAAACAGGAATAAACGCAAAAAACGTACTACCAACAATTTCAAAACCCAAAAGACTTCTCTATATATAAACAACAAGAGTCCCAATTCAAAAACTACACCAAGCTAATTTATTCTCAGTTAAACTAAAACAGATTTAAACACACAAAATAAAATGGCGGGCCGTGACATTTTCCAGCTGCGTTTTGCGGCTGTCGCGGTATCCGTCGCCGTATTGACCTTCCTCGTCTCCACTCAAGTCACAGAAGCGTCACGTGTGATGAACCTCTGCTCACACACCGCGTATCCATCCCTATGCCAACCTTTGATTAAACGTATCACGAACCCAAGACGTGCCACGCACCGAACCATTCAGGCTTTGGAAGCTAAGACAAAAGTGGCTTTAGCTGAAGCGGCTAGGTACAAAGACGGTAACCAAGCAATCGCGACGTGTTACGCGACGTTTAGCGATGCAGTTTATAATCTTGCGAACGCGAGGAAGAGTATAAGGAAACGTGACGTGATGGGGATGAACACGTTTTTGACCGCGGCTGTGTCTGATTACGGTGTATGTGTTGAAGGGTTTATTGACGCGAACCAAGTTAATACGGTTCAGAATGTAGCGGTCGACCTGAGAAAAATTAGCAGCAACTGCTTGTCGTTGTCTACATTGGTTTAGATGATTGATTACAGATTACCATTTATTTAATTTTTTCTCAAAACAAACAAAAAACTAATTAATTTCGTCTAAATGAATAAGAAGGAAAAAAAATCTTGAATAATTAAAAATGTTTTTTCTTATGTTGCAACTTTTGTTTTGAGGGGGAGATGTTTGCTGGATCATCGTTTGTCATGTAAAACGCCACTGGGTGGTTATTAATTATACTTGGTTTCTTGTAAATTAATTGCTGATAGAATTCTTTTTCTTATGGTAATTTAAAAAATCTCAACCATTATACTTGTCGATTTGGTGCAAAGATCATCTAATTCTAAGCAGTTTACAAAAAAAAAAAAAGATCATCTAATTACTATTTTTTTTAAAGCAGTCATATAATTACTATTTAACATACATCTTTTGACAATGTGAAGAAACACCACACCTAAAAAGTACATGAAATAACAAGTGGGCTTTGTACTCTGCTACAAAGCATAGAGATGTATAATGAAAGCTTAAAATATCTTCTGTAATTTGTGGTTTGCGAATGGTAGAAGAAAAAAAAAACATGTCGACCAAAGAAAAAAATACAAAGAGAAAGAAGGAAACTTAAAATATCAAAACAAAAAGACAAACAGAAAATGAAATAAAAATAAAATTAACGTTGATAAGAGATTCTCTATTGAACATATGAAAATATCACAAAACTGGGGCCCATAGATACCGACTATCAACGGGGCCCAAGAAGATTCACACGAGACTGGACTACCGTTCCTCCTACAGGCTCAAATCACGAAGCGCCGCGTGGCGTAATCGCAGGATAAAGTGCCCCTCGTCTTACTTCCACTACACGTGAGTGAAGAAGGGCGACCAGAGAGAGAGAGAGAAACCTCACTCACTCACCTTCAAAGATCACTGAGATTTCTTTTCTTTTTTCAGATTTCTTGGCTTCAGGATCTGATCAACAGGTGAATTGTCTTTGAATTTACATTCAGTTTCGTTTGGATTCTGCTTGTTTCATATGTGCTTCCGTTTCGATTTCGTGGCTCTATGTTTGATTGAAGTTGCTATTGCCATTGCTTTGTGACTCTTTTGCGTAGAATTATCTTCTTCTTTGTGTATATTATCGAACTTGTTACCCATATTAGCTGATGAAGTAACTAAAAGCAAAAAAAAAAAAAAATATCTAAAAGAAGAAAAAGTATCTCTGGCTTTGGAGAAATTACCTTTGTTTAGTATAACTTGTTTCATCCATGTTTGTTTTTGTTATTCTATCGTTTTATATAATTAATACTTTACTTATCAGATCCGCCAAGCTTTTGATTCAAGTGTGACAAGAAAGAAAGCATGAGTAACTCCGTGGTTCATCACTTACTTAACCGGGGTTTCACTCGTCCCGTGAGTTTTGAACATCGTAACAAGCTCAACTCTTCTTGCGTTCCGGCTGCGGGGAAGATTGGAAGATCTAGTCTGGGTGCACAGTTATACGGGAAAGGTCTTAAAAAGACAAGACGGAGACTGATCACTGGAACAGGAAGACCTGTCTCTTTTGTTACACAAGCTGTCCTTGCCATGGATCCTGCTTCTCAGGTAAAAAAAAAGTTCTTCTTTTCTTAAAGGAGATTGTTCTAACCCTGTATTGACATTGTTTGGTTGCAACAACTTCTCAATCCTTGAACAGGCAGTGAAGAGATTTAATCTTGACGGAAACATTGACTTACTGGTAAGTCTATCCTTATGATATTATCTTGTTGGTTTTGTAGCGATAATATTTCTGTGATGGTAAGTTTAACGTATATAATTCAATAGGTTGAAGTCACTTCTACAAATGTAAGAGAAGTGAATATCCAGATAGCTAATACAAGTGACTCATTGCTTCTCCACTGGGGTGCAATACGTGACAACAATGAGTACGGTCTTCTCAAATGATGTTCAGCTTGCCTAGTTGTTTCTTCAAGATTACTATGTCACATTGTTTTGTTTAACTTTCTTTCTTATTTTCCCTGTCAGGAAATGGGTTCTACCTTCTCGCTGTCCGGATAGAACTATAAACTACAAGAACAGGGCGCTTAGAACTCCTTTTGTGAAAGTGAGTTTTAAATTCCTTCCTCTACATTACATACAACATTCCATTGCTACTTGTGATGGTATCTTTTCCAGTTGATACCAGTCTGACTTAAGATATTCAAAATGGTTCTTTGGGTTCTCATTCACAGTCAGGTGGCAACTCTTACCTTAAAATAGAGATAGATGATCATGCCATACACGCTATCGAGTTTCTTATATTTGACGAAAGTCGGAACAAATGGTGAGCTTGTTTTCTCTTCTTCTTACTCTTTAAATTGGAACAGATAGACACCTAATTTTAGTGTCGTTTCTTATAATCTCAACATGTGCAGGTACAAAAGCAATAGTCAAAATTTTCGTATAAACTTACCCACGGAAAGGAACGTGGATCACAATGTGTCTGTTCCTGAGGATCTTGTACAGATCCAAGCATATCTTAGATGGGAGCGTAATGGTAAACAAAATTACAGCCCTGAGAAAGAGAAGGTAAGACGTTGTACCTATACTAGCATATCTCCAAGGATATTTTTCTTTGATATCAGTTTAATTTTTCACCTTATTGTTGCTGTGGGATTCACTTAATAGAGGAATTATCATTCTCACAAGGCATTAGGATTGAGTTCATCACCGGTTAATATTTCCACAATTACAAAATACTTCGTTGGGATTATATTACGAAAAAGTAACACTTAAAAAAGCTTGGCTGCTGGTGTCATAAAATATTTTTTCTTGCTTTATCCGGTAAACCTGTGTAAATAATAGTTGCATTTTAATCAAGTACTCTGCATTGTGTGCATATCCATTGTTTTATAGTTAAGCTGAGTAACTAGTCTATGGTCAATAGGAGGAGTATGAAGTCGCCCGTACGGAGCTACGCGAGGGAATGATGAGAGGTGCTTCAGTGGAAGATCTCCGAGCAAAGCTGTTGAAGAAAGATAACAACACCAGTGAATCTACAAAATCTAAGGGGACTTCATCTAGTGAACAGGAGTCGCAGAAAAAAGTTTCCAAGCAACCAAAGCAAAAACAATATTTTAGCACTGAGAAGATCCAGCGCAAAGGAAGGGACCTGAATAAGCTTATATGTAAGCACGTTGCTGATTTTGTTGACCCAAAATCCATATCTTCAACTGAACCACGGGCCTTAACAACTCTCGAGTTATACGCCAGAGCAAAGGAGGAACAAGAAACCACTCCAATCTTTAGCAAGAAAATATTCAAGCTTGAAGGCAGCACGATTTTGGTTAGTTGATAGTAACTATCTTGCTCTCTTCTCTATCGCAGTTTTGGGCTACATATACATCCGACAATCTAATGGCAAGTCATTATTCCCTTTATTTAGGTTCTTGTCACCAAACTCTCCGGAAAGACGAAAATTCATCTGGCAACCGATTTCAGAGAGCCAATTACCCTTCACTGGGCTTTGTCTCAAAAGGCTGGAGAGTGGTTGGTAAGTTTTATTTTTAAATTTCTCAGACAAGAGCATACTTTTCACATTGATCGCAATTTTTTTTTACCTCTTTCGCTCTGAGTTTATGAGTCATTGACAATGCAGGACCCACCTTCAGATATACTGCCACCAAACTCTTTGCCAGTACGTGGCGCTGTTGATACACAACTGACTATTGCTTCAACAGATCTTCCTAGTCCGGTATGACTAGTTGAATCTATTGTACTATAAGCCGAATAGCTTTGAATATTAAAGCCTCATGTTAACCAAAACTGTAGGTACAAACTTTTGAGCTGGAAATAGAAGGCGAGAGTTACAAGGGCATGCCATTTGTACTCAATGTTGGTGAGAGGTGGCTTAAAAATAAAGACAGTGACTTTTATGTGGACTTTGCTAAAGAAGAAAAACATGTTCAGAAGGTTCCTCTTCCTTCTTGGTCTTCTAGAAAGATCTTTCAGTTGGGTCTATTGTCTCCTAGACACTTAATTTTTTATTGTTCCGTTTGACAGGATCATGGTGATGGAAAAGGTACAGCCAATAATTTACTGGATAAAATTGCAGATCTGGAAAGCGAGGCCCAACAGTCTTTCATGCATCGGTCAGTTTTATGGTCAAGCATTCTGGTTATTTTATTCGTGTTTTTTAGACTTGAAGAAGCTTAACTGGCATTTTTCCTTTAAATATTTTTCTGCTTCAAGTCCCTTCCAAGCTGGTGACCCAACTTTTTGTTAGTTTTCTTGGGTCAGCTTTTTCCGCCTTTGAGGTTGAAGAGACTAACACTAAATTCTACAACTTACAGTCGATGATCCATATACAACGATCGCTAATACAGTGACTGATCCATGTTTCACAGTCACTAAATTTATATCCTCAGTCATACATCTCTTTTGTGCATGAAGTGGTTTGCAACTTCTGGAAAATACTCTTAACTTTAGTCACGGGGTAAATCTTCCTTTTGTATTTGTAGATTCAACATTGCATCAGATCTTGTGGACGAGGCAAAAAATGCTGGTCAACTGGGCTTTGCTGGGATGCTAGTTTGGATGAGGTTTATGGCTACAAGACAGCTTGTGTGGAACAAAAGCTACAATGTTAAGCCAAGGTACAGTTCAAAGAATGTGACTCTTATTCTGCCGCAGGGTAAAAGTTTATCATATCTTGTGGGAGCCTTTTAATTTGTTCTGGCATCTGCAATAATTTTGTTGAGTAAAATTACACAACTCGCTACATTATTTCAGGGAGATAAGCCAAGCGCAGGATAGGCTGACTAGCGGTCTACAGGACGTTTATGCAAGTTATCCAGAGTACAGAGAACTTTTGCGGATGATAATGTCTACTGTTGGTCGGGGCGGTGAAGGAGATGTTGGGCAACGAATCCGAGACGAAATTCTAGTCATCCAGGTTGGTCTTTAGATTTCTCATAATCTTAGTCAAAATGATTTTACTTCTGAGCGAACAATAATTTTACTTCAGGGTTAGAACTCCATGTCTTCTAGTGGTTCCAATATCTCCCACTGTCCCACCTTTTTTCTCAAAGAAAGCTCGGGATGGGATGGGATGCCCTCATTAGCCTGCAACTTCTCTATTTATTTGAAACATGATGAGATAATTTTGTTGGTTATAAGATTGAGTGAATTTCTTGTTTGCAGAGCAAAAATAAATGCAAGGGTGGAATGATGGAGCAATGGCATCAGAAGTTGCATAACAACACTAGTCCAGATGATGTTATCATTTGTCAGGTATTTGTACTTTAACCCTAATAATATAATGGTTCCTGATTCTGGTTCCAATCTTAATCTATTTCTTAACACTTTTCTCTCTGTAGGCTTTGATGGATTATATCAAAAGTGACTTTGACATGAGTGTTTACTGGAAGACTTTGAATGACAATGGCATAACCAAAGAGCGACTCTTAAGTTATGATCGTGCCATACGTTCTGAACCAAGTTTTGGAAATGACCAAAAAGATGGTCTCCTCCGTGATCTTGGACACTACATGAGGACTTTAAAGGTTGATTCTCCAACTTCCTGTTAGCCGCTATTTACGAAACTAGCTGCACCTTATTCTGCTTGTTTTTACTAAGGGATATCATGTAATTTGTGGTCTTCTTTACTTTGTTTAGGCTGTTCATTCAGGGGCGGACCTAGAGTCAGCTATACAAAATTGCATGGGCTACCAAGATGATGTAATGCCATTATACTAAAAAGTTAACAGTAATGACTCTTCTTGGAACTGGTAACTGATCGTTTTTGTTGTTGCCTTTCAGGCCAGAGGTTTCATGGTCGGAGTGCAGATTAATCCTATATCAGGATTGCCTTCGGGATATCCAGTACCTTTCCTCTCATCTTCCTTACGCATTTCAAGAAATTAATACACCTGTCAAGTCTGTACAATTTACATTGTGTTGGCACTTCCCTCAACAGGACTTGCTTCGCTTCGTCCTAGAACATGTTGAAGAAAAGAATGTTGAGCCACTTCTTGAGGTGTTATAATTTTCTATCGACTTGGTCGATATTATTTTTACTACTGATATGAACTCTTTGGAACGCACTGTATACTTACCATGAGGAGGAATATTGATGTAGGGTTTGCTCGAAGCTCGTCAAGAGCTAAGGCCACTTCTGCTGAAGTCTCATGACCGCCTCAAGGATCTATTGTTCTTGGACCTGGCTCTCGATTCTACTGTCAGAACAGCTATTGAAAGAGGATATGAGCAACTGAATAATGCTGGACCTGAGGTTAGTGGATTTATTACTCGTCATGATAACTTCTTGAACATCATGTGACAATAGTTTCTTTTTAAGATATCTTCTTTTTCTTATATAGTGCTTTTATATTGCAGAAAATTATGTACTTCATCAGCCTCGTTATTGAAAATCTCGCCCTTTCCTCAGATGACAATGAGGATCTTATCTACTGCTTGAAGGTGAACATTCAGTGACTTTGCCATATGCTATAGAACTTACCCATAGACTGGTTTCATCAAGATCTAGCATTTTGGCTTCCTTAACTAGTCTATTTACCTTTTCCACTAGTATAGCCATGTTTTATACAGAATTAAACTCCCTCTAATTTTTCGTTGTGGCTAAAGCTCCATGGCCCAAAATGTGAAGAGTTTAGACAAGATGCATGATTATGTTCTACTGGTTTTGCAGGGATGGCAATTTGCCCTCAGCATGTTCAAGAACAAAAAAGATCATTGGGCTCTGTATGCAAAATCTGTTCTTGACAGAAGTCGTCTGGCACTGGCAAGCAAAGCTGAGAGGTACCTTGAAATCTTGCAACCGTCGGCTGAGTATCTTGGATCTTGTCTTGGAGTCGAACAGTGGGCTGTAAGCTACTCTTCGTGCATCTGACACCATCGTCATTTTTCGTCCATCATTTTTATATTTCCCTGAAACATGAGATGCTTATAATATCATTTTAACCACTTTACCAGATTAGCATATTTACTGAAGAGATCATTCGAGCTGGATCTGCTGCAGCACTGTCGTCATTGGTTAACCGACTTGACCCAGTTCTTAGGCAGACTGCCAACTTGGGAAGGTTAGATGGCCAATCAATTATCTAACTGGTTAATATGACATTGTAGCAAGTTGTATCTAACTTCTTTTTTTGCTTTCTCTTGATCAGTTGGCAGGTTATTAGTCCTGTAGAGGTCGTTGGATATGTCATTGTTGTGGATGAATTGCTCACTGTACAGAATAAAACCTACGACAGACCTACGATTATAGTTGCAAACAGAGTGAGAGGAGAGGAGGAAATTCCTGATGGTGCTGTTGCAGTACTGACACCTGACATGCCGGATGTACTATCTCATGTTTCTGTTCGAGCAAGAAATGGAAAGGTAAGAAAAACTTTCACCAAGGTGCCAAACGGTTATCGAGGCTCGCGGTCTGTTCATTCAACTTTGTCTGGCTTTCATTTGCAGATCTGCTTTGCGACATGTTTTGATTCTGGTATCTTATCTGATCTTCAAGCAATGGATGGGAAAGTGCTGAGCCTAAAACCAACCTCTGCAGATGTGGTCTATAGGTGATTATACTTGTGATTGATAGTGTTATTATGTTGAATTCTTTTAATTCATTTTTTTAATTGATTCTTTTACTCAGAGAGGTAAACGAGAGTGAACTTTCGAGTCAAAGTTCGGATAACTTAGAAGATGCCCCTCCAAGCATTTCTTTGGTCAAGAAGCAGTTTGTGGGTAGATATGCTATATCGTCTGAGGAGTTCACAAATGACTTGGTTAGTGTCTCTTTTCGTAGTTTTTATCTTTGTATCATACAACATAATACTTAGCTTTACTCATGTTTTTATAACTAACTTAATGGGTCTGGCTAATGCAACCCCATAATTATCTTTATCTAGGTTGGTGCTAAATCAAGAAATATTGGATATCTGAAAGGGAAAGTTCCTTCTTGGGTTGGTATCCCAACTTCAGTTGCGCTGCCATTTGGTGTTTTTGAGAAGGTTCTCTCTGAAAAGACGAATCAGGTACACGATAGCAGACTCTTAACTAATTCGGTTTTAATAAAATATGAAGACAAATTAGCTGATTTTTGGTCACTTGAATAGTTTAGCTGTTCTTTACTGGTGGTCTTCATCTGGAGATATTAAGAGTAGAGTTAGTTCCAAGGTCTCTTAGGATTTGTTACCAATGTGCCTTAGTGTGCATGACTAATGACTATCATGAAGTAGTTCCTGTCTAAAACCAATACATCTTAAGACTTTGCTGTTTTCATGATTACCTTCACCCAAACTCACTACCTCTGGATGTGGCAGGCGGTGAGTGAGAAACTGCAAGTATTGAAGAAAAGTCTTGATGAGGGAGACCAAGATGCTCTCGGAGAAATACGCAAGACAGTTTTGGGACTAGTTGCACCCGCAGAACTGGTATGTCATATTGATTTTTTTTTATGTGAGAACCTTGTGAGACAATCATCAATTATTTGGCCAGCCCCTTCATTGATGCGTTTGCATTGCTTGAGTTTGGATGTTATTTTCTTGATACCATTGATCAAACCTGAAGCTTTTGCTAATAGAAGTGTGCCTTTTGCAATGGTTGGGGTGCCTAGGTTGAAGAACTAAAAAGTACTATGAAAAAATCCGACATGCCATGGCCGGGTGATGAAGGTGAACAGAGATGGGAACAAGCATGGGCAGCCATTAAAAAGGTCAAATCTCGGCGTTAACTTGAATATGTCAAATCTATCACTAACCGGCTATTTTAAATCTCAGGTCTGGGCGTCGAAATGGAACGAGAGAGCCTACTTCAGCACGAAGAAAGTAAAACTGGATCATGACTATCTCTGTATGGCTGTTTTGGTCCAAGAAGTCATCAATGCGGACTATGCGTTCGTTATTCACACAACCAACCCTTCTTCTGGAGACTCATCAGAGATTTACGCCGAGGTAAATGATCTAACCATGTTGCGAACCAATGAATCTTTCAATTTCACCTGACTTTTCCTTCTTTCTTTTTTTTTTGGTTTCAGGTTGTGAAAGGCCTTGGTGAAACTCTTGTAGGAGCATATCCTGGTCGGTCTCTGAGTTTCATCACCAAGAAAAACAACCTCGATTCTCCACTGGTTCTAAAAGCCTAACCCCTAGTGTTTTTTTCTTTTTATTTGTTTAAAACTTTGAATAGGATGTTGTCAAACCGATTGGGATGTTCATTGTTCAGGTGTTGGGTTACCCAAGCAAACCGATTGGGCTATTCATAAGACGTTCGATCATCTTCAGGTCTGATTCTAACGGAGAGGATCTCGAAGGTTATGCAGGTGCAGGTCTCTACGACAGGTAACATAAACAAAACTCAAAACCTATTGTCATTGTCTTTGATTAATTACATCACAGCACTTGCTGAACAATAAAACTTCTCCTTTTTGTTTTGGCAGTGTACCGATGGACGAGGAAGACAAAGTCGTTCTCGATTACACAACAGATCCTCTGATCACGGACGAGGGCTTCCAGAGAAAGATCCTCTCAGACATTGCACGTGCCGGAGATGCCATTGAGAAGCTGTATGGAACTGCACAAGACATTGAAGGGGTGATCAGAGACGGGAAACTCTATGTTGTCCAGACACGACCACAAGTGTGATCAGTGTATATATGACGTTCTTTGTCCAGTGAACTTATTATTTGCTCTATAAGCAAAGAGTAAAAAGCATGAGCATATAGATCAATGTGTAGTACAAAATAACATCATATCGCATTACCACCAAAATGTAAGCAAACACTTTGTATTGGAGTTGAAAGCTTCTTCAGCTTTTGCTTTCTCGTGGTTTCTTCAGAGTAACTGAAACTGCTTGCCGTTTCAGTGGTCGAGCGAGACACTACTTCAAGTTTGATTTTATGGTCTAGTGAGTCAAAGGTGTCATTACAATTCTGATTAACTTAGGCAAGTTATAGATAATAGTCTCTAGGGTCAAAATTACAACAAAAAATATTTCTATCACTAAGATTTCATAATTTGGCAACGTCCACGAAATAAGATTGAATTAAGTTACACTATTCTTTCTGTTTCTAAGTTAAGTTAGCTGCCAAATGATAACCACCAGCTTCTTTGAATTTTCTGTTTTCTTCTCTATTTCTACTTTTATTTTTGGTTTCTACTAATTTAATGTGTTTGTATTGGAATCTCACGAGTGGGTTTCTCTGAACCCAACCACCATCTCATTCTCAGTGGTTCGTTCAGTTATTAGAAATGTATATCCGCAGTTAAAGCACAGAAATCCAAATGTGTGCACTTAAATAGAAACCACAATAATATTGTAGAGATCACACTACCGGTTTGACCAATGATCCCAATTATTGCAGTAATGTCATCCGCTTGTGTAAGAATCACACACACACAGATCTTGAATTCATGTTTTCAACAAATAAAATCTTGGTTAAGATAGGGTGTCAATCAATGAAAATTATGGTATTCACGATAAGTACTAGTATGAGGTAATGATCTAGCTAGGTTAATGACTAATGAGTTGGTTTTGAATTTTACGCAAAACAAAAAGAAGGATTAGTAGTAGTATAAATTATCGTATTCAATGCTTAACTAACAAGTTTAAGGTTTCTTTCTTCATCTTTTAAGAACCCACTCTAATAGTGGAACTGTGGATGAATCTTCAATCTATATAATTTGGTACATGAACTAACGGACTTTATATCTGATAATATAGCTTACTTGGAGTATAAATCTCAAGTTATATAGCGTGTGTAATAGATTCCGAATATCAGTTCTTAAGGTTTATGAAACAAGTATCAAAGTTATGTTTGCCATGCTATATCGAATCTAATTATCATGTCCATGATTTGAACATCATGCATGTCTTCTAATTTCTTCCCTTTGAGAATATCATGCTGCATGTGTATATTGTTCGTTGAGTAAATTTATGTACTACACCATTAATTGGGGGTAGTAATTATTTCCACCAATGCAAGACATCAATTAAGATTATCTATCATGTAATGGACAAAAAAGTACTACAGAAATATGAAGCGCATAATTATGTACGTATCATATTATAGATATTAGTATACCACAGTACGTACGTATTCGTATTTTTTTTATTACTCCCTCCGTTTTATAATACTTGATGTTTTACCATAGTGCACAAAGATTAAGAAAATTGTATTTTCTAATAAAAAATATTTTAAAGATATAATTTTAAAATTAATTAACCAATAATAAAAAAGATTATGAAATCTAATTGGTTGAACAGTTTCCAATAAAGTTAAAGTAACCTTAAAATTTCAAAACTTCAACTAATTTGAGACAAAATTATCTTTCTAAAACATCAAGTATTATGAAACGGAGGAGTATATAACAATAAAATAGTTACAAATTGAGAAATAAGTAATGATAATTGGTGGGAAATTGGGAATAGATTAAGGGTGGCATGCATGGATGGGTCCCCAACATACGCACTCGAGCATGCATTGCTAATACCCAGCCGCGCGTGCCAACTAATAACTGTTTTATTGTATACAATATTTGATGCTGTTTAACTTTGTTTCTACAACGGTTACTAATTACAATAAACTAGGTTACGTGACTTCAAATGTACTGAGCAACGTATCCTTCCTTGCAACAACAACGCCATTAATTACGCTGAACAACATTTTTTTTTGTCAAACTTGAAATCGAGTATTCCAATTTCTAAATGCTTTTTGTTATGTCGATTAACTAAGAAATCGATTCATTAATGCTAGCAGAATTAATGATTAACTTTCATTAATGACTAAAATTGCATTACAATTTCTTATGATATGAAGTATTTTGTCGGAAAATAAAAACACTTAAATGTAGCTCTCGTTAGAAGATTATACTTCTAGCTTTTTAAACTTTGGTTGAGAATTTTTGAACTTAATTAAGCTCATGTTTGTCGGGTTGTTCGTAGCCTAGTGGCTGCTGAGCTCTGCCTTTGGGCCCTGACGTCGAGAGTTCGATCCATATTTACCTTAGTTTGAGGATTAAAATGTTCAAAAGTGACCTTTTGACAAAGAAAAAAAAACTTAAGCTCATGTTTTATATTGAGGATCGAATCCAAGCATAGGCAAGTGAAATATTGGCTTTGTTCCAATTTTTTTGGAGATTATTTACATAGATATGGATCCCTGAATTTTGAAGAAAATTTACCAAAATTCTTTAACAAATGTTTCTAACCCCCCCCCCCCCCCCCACACAAAAAAAATTCTATAAGATTCGGTCAAATAACATTTTTAATTGAAAGACGTCTTTTTAATGATTTGCAACTTATTATAAAAATTATATGTGAGTGATCTCTTCCCATTAACACATTTATACTAGGTCACTTAATGTTTCATATTATCCGTAGCATCATTTTAGTAAAACGGTTGATTAGTAATCTTCTATACTAATAAAGTAGGCTTTTTATCTCCTTCGAGAAAAAATGCCATGTGGCATTCTCTTTTTAATAATTAATTTTTTTTCTCAATTCCATTTAATGTGTTTTGGTGTTAATTGTGATTAAAAGTTAGTTTATTTTTGATATTGACAATTTATTGCAATGATGTTTTAATTTTGGATTGAAAGTTTAATTTATTATGAATTTTATGTCTTGATTTTTTTAGATTTCATAACTCTTATGTTACATATTTTTTTAAAATACTTTAAAATATTTCTTAATATTTTGTATGTCAAATAAAAATATTTTGTATGTCAAATAAAAATACAAAAATGGAAACTAAAGTTAAGTATTTTTTTTTAAAAAAATAAACATAAAATAGATACATATCTAAACTATTATTTTATGTTTGAAAACATTTAAAATATTAACTTTAGTTTTTATATATTTATTTTCATAGCTAATATATTATTATATAATAAAACTAATTCATTTACCAAACCGCGATTCACCAACGGTTGATGCAATAATCCAGAGATCCGGTAAATCGTCTGGTTTAATGTCCGGGTCGGGTGTCAAAACACTGGTTTATAGGATTTCTTTGTATTTGATGTTGACGATAGAGAATGGATCCTCTACGATTCTCCTTCTTTAACGCAATCGACGTAACCGTCATATAATCAATCTAGAAATTCCACTCATCCCACTCTAATGATGTTTAGTAATTAATAGCGATTCAAGTCCAAAAGACTAACATTTGGTCTATTGATATTGACACATAAACTCTATGGTATCTTCCCATGTTACACTATACAATGAAACCAATAACTTCTCTGATTCATACTATCCGTGTTTACATTTTAAAAACAACATGATTAATATAATCTTAAAACTTAACTAAAAAAAAGAATCATTACTTACATCTGAGAGAAATTTAAAAAAGTTGTCTGGTTGCTAAAGTTATTTAAAATTGATGTAAACCACACACCACCCTTACCATTAATCTTTTGCACCACACTAACCATTTATTGTCAAAACCATTACTAAATGCAACAAGCCAGCAAGCCTGAATGTCACAGATAGTTAGAAATTGTCTTTCTCATGATCGTTATAGATGCTAACATCTCATTTACTAATTAACAAATTGACTTTTTACTAGGAAGATTTGGTGAAATTGTTCCATTTCGGTTAAAATAGAAGTTTCCATTAAATAGAGGAGTTTAGGAACCATTTATAGTTTTTAGATAAAAAACATATTTAGATTCATATTAAGATTCGTTGATATTCTAAATAAGGATGGACAAACAAGAATTTTGTTATGAACACACACAGAATCTTCCATTATAACAAAACTAATATAGAAAATAATTTTATGTTTTTTATTTTAAGATACATCTTTTTGAGAGACCTTGAAACCAAAATAACACATACAACTCACACCTCTATATTTTAAAAGTCAACATGGAATTTTAAAAATATATATTAGATACTCACAATTTTTTTACCAAAAATTGACACTTCACCTTTATTTTTTTATAAAATTTATAAAATTTGAAATGTATTCCTTCTTTCTATTATTTGAATTAAATATATTAGTAAAAGTTTTATAGTTCATATATAATTATTTTAATAATTAATAATATAAGTATGTTCTCTATACAAAACTTCAACTTTGTTTTATGTTTAAATTCCAACTAAATTAATTTTTTATGACTATTGGCTTTTAATTCTATTTTTATTAAATCGATTAGTAACAACCATTTATGCTATTGCACTTTGAACTAAACAACTTCAAACAAAATAATGCACTACGGTCACTAACCACTATTAAAAAATTAGAAAATATCATTTTTAATATATTTTTATTTTCATATTTAACATATTTTATTTGTTAAGACCATATAATAATTTATGTAAAAGTATAATATACGAACCCGGTGCGTAATGCCGGAAAATCACTAGTAACTTATAAATTAAGTTTATTGTTACACCAAAAAAATAAGTTCATTGTCCTCGAAATATAATATATATATTAATAGAATAAAAATGAGGAGATGGTAGCTGACAGAAGGAACATATAGGGAAAATAGAAATTGAAAAAAGATAAACTTCAAGAAGCAACAATAAAATAGTAGTTATAATTATAACTTCCTCTATTTGTGTGTATAAAGTTAAGAAAAATGTTTTCTTAGAATAAAAAGAGAACACTAACTAGCAGAAAGTAAAACAAGAAGAAGAACACATAATTTTGACTGTCATTATCATAAGGAACATAGCAAACACAAGACTTCCCTTTATTTTTGGCTACATACATATTTTCACACACACACAAATACAACGTTTCAGGCTTTGTATTGCTGCTTGGGAACACTTGCTCTCAGTCTCCCCCAACATTTTTCTCTTTTGACCAACTTATATTGTATTAATTTGATTTTACTTATTTACTTAGCTGTATATTTTCAATTTCAGTGTTGAGACTATTAACATAATATATTGTATATTTTTGTAGAGTGATAATGTATTTTCTTTTAATTATATTTTTAAAAATACAATGGAGACACATACAAAAGAGCACCATCCTAAGGTCGGAACTTATAAGGTTCAACGTCTAATATTAGAGTATGGTCCATCTTTACACTTATTATTTTACCTGTCATGAAATTGACATCTTAACATATCTTAAGGGTAGAAAAAAAAGCTTTTTGGATAGACTGAATCACATACAATCTACATAAAATAAACAGAATTGTACTAAAAACATTATTATTCGAAAGTTCTCTCTCATTAGTGAAAACATGAGACATTCAGACTAAAGAAAATTGTATCCTCAGTGTCGGCTAAACAGTATTTGTAGCAAGCTGATTCTAGGTGATTTTAAGGAGGAAGTGTGCATACTCATTTTATTCAGCCATGAGCAAAAAAAAAAGCATCGTAGTTAGATTTTGTTTTAGTCACTTTATCTCGTCACTTTACGTCAGTCGGCTTTTATGATTTTGTCATTTGTATTGCTTCCTCAATATTCTCGGAGAGCTTAATTAAAAAAAAAAAAACAAAGGCATGAATGATTTCATCACTACCCAAAGTATTTATAACTTAACACATAAACATTTAGACTATTACTTTGAGACACCACAATTCCATAAACCCCTTTTAATACTCTCTCTCTCCTCTATTTCTCTCTCTAACTCTTTCTTTATTGACATAAGACCCCCCAAGAAGACAATTGAGAGTGTTTTTGATCCTTTGTTTGAGTTTAAGATGAAGAAATGTATCTTCGATAGCTTTGGAAATGGTGAGAGCTTGAGAAGATTATAAAAATTAAGGGTTTTTTTTTTGTCTTCTTTCGTGCACTTTCTTAATTCTTTTATCAAAGAAAACGTCTTGAGTTTTGATGGGAGGAGAGTTCGTGTTGAGGAAACCCAGAAACGGCATTAAATGCCGTCGTTTCGACCGATGCAATACAATGAGACAAACAGAAGCAGAGTTGTTCTCAGAAGAAACAAGAGAAAGAAGACGAAGAAGAAGAAGAATAAACGGAAGATTCTTCTTAGATATGATCATTTCCTTTCGTCCTTGTTTCCCCAACGTCCTCTTCCTCTCTCTTTTTATCTTGTCTTCTTCTTCTTTCTCCTCTGTCTTGTCGTCGGAAACAGAGAATCTCTCACCGAGAAACCAAACTCTCCGGCCACTCGAGGAGCTTAACAAGCTCAAAGCCATTAATCAGCATCTCAGGAGGATCAATAAACCTTCCGTCAAGACAATTCATGTAAGTGAGATAATCTTCTTTTTTTTTTGCTCTGCTTTTGAAGTTAAAAAACACTCTCTTTACTCTGTTTCTTGTTTTTGTGCTCTGTTTCAAGAGCCCACTCTGTGTTTTGCTTCTCTGTTCTTATTTTTCTTGACAATCTTATTTTTCATGATTCATTGGTCCCTTTATTGCTGCAGAGCTCTGACGGTGACATCATAGACTGTGTTTTAACACATCAGCAACCAGCATTTGATCATCCCAGATTAAGAGGACAGAAGCCACTGGTACAAATTACATATGTTAAATCTTAAATGACACAGTTATTAGAGCCGTTAATGATAAACTAATTAATCTGTGAGATTAATTATTGAAGGATCCCCCTGAGAGGCCAAGTGGGCATAATAGCAGAGGACTGAGTCCAAAGAGCTTCCAGTTATGGAGAATGGAAGGAGAAACATGTCCAGAAGGAACAGTCCCTATCAGAAGAACAAAACAAGAAGACATTCTCAGAGCAAACTCTGTTTCTGCCTTTGGCAAGAAACTCAGACATTTCAGAAGAGACACCAGCAGCAATGGCCATGAAGTAAGATTTTCTCTCTTTTTTTTTCTCTTTGGTCTTTGGTCTTTTTTAAACATTATTACATCACTAAAGCATATATATCTTTATATTTTTTTCTCTAATAAATTAAACTTAGATAGATCTTTGGTCCATCAGCTATAATTATTAGCAAAGTCTAAAGAGAAAATAAATTCAAAATTCAAAATCTTGCATTTCCAAATTATAAGATTTTGAAATTGATGGAATTTAAATGTTTACTATCTCTAGATGAGAAGACGAAGTGGTCAAAGAAACTGGCAAGTGTTTTCAAGAAAGTTTTCAATTCATTTTTTTTGTTTATTCTTCAAAAATTCATCTTTTGAGAATTGTAGTTTGTAGAAAAGGAAAAGATAGACAAGCTTGTCGGTAGAAAACAACCAAAAAAGAGAGTATTGTGTTACACTACCAAGGTGTTCAAACAAAAAGTGAACTACCAAATAAAACTCCTTTTGATTAATGATTTATCATCTTCTACATTCTGTCAGTAAAATACCATTTTCAAAATAATAGTATCATTAAATCTCTTAAATATAAAATAAATCCTTAGTTTCTAGATTTGGAAACACACAAACTCTCACGAAATTAAAGCTCTGCCACGTTTCCACTATATCCATTTTATTTTCATGACATAAGCTGCATAACCAGGAAAAATAATACTCCCTCTGTTTTTTAAAGATACATATTCTAGACTTTTCACATATATTAAGAAATCACATTAAAAATGCATTGATATTGTGAATAACAATTTTCCATAATCTTTAACCAATAAAAATCTAATAAACACAATTAATTTTCTTGAAGTTAACAGATTTTCATTAAATAATACATTGAAAAAGTAAAAAATGTATTTTTTTAAAACAAATTTTTTTCCTAGAACATGGATCTTATCTACTTAATACGCACAACAAGTATTAGCATTGGAAAAAGATTAGCAACACCATGTAATAATTGTTGATTAGTGGTAATTAATTACTTGGTTTTGGTTATAGCACGCGGTAGGATACGTGAGTGGAGAGAAATACTTTGGAGCAAAAGCAAGCATAAATGTATGGGCTCCACAGGTGCAGAACCAATACGAGTTTAGCTTATCTCAGATTTGGATTATCTCTGGTTCTTTCGGTAATGATCTCAACACCATTGAAGCTGGCTGGCAGGTGATTTTTCTTGTTTTTATATGTTTTCTTGCTGCTTTAACTTTCACTAATATAGTAGACCAATAGGTTAAAGTTTTTAATTTACCAATTGTTATATACTTTTTATACAAAGTTATGCATTAGGTGGTATTAATTACTAATTATGCAAAATTTATCTGCCATTAGGTGAGTCCGGAGCTCTATGGAGATAATTACCCAAGATTCTTTACTTACTGGACTGTAAGTAATACTACAACGCTAAGCTAGTGTGCCTTTGTATTGTATAAGTTTGAGTCTATGGCTAATAAGCTCTTATGTTTTTGGAGATAGAACGATGCATATCAAGCAACAGGCTGCTACAATCTATTGTGTTCCGGTTTTGTCCAAACCAATAGTCAAATTGCTATCGGAGCTGCAATCTCTCCCTCATCTTCATTCAAGGGTGGACAGTTCGATATTACTCTCCTAATTTGGAAGGTACAATTCGAATATATAATATAGTCTATATAAAAATATATTCTCTTGTAATCACACTACTGCTTTTACTACAATATTCATTCAACATTTGAAAATTTAGGGTACATAAAAAATAATCTATTGCATGCCTTTAATAAGAAGATGCTCTTTCCTTTCTCTTTTTATTATTTTCTTTAGAAAAAGGGAAGTATACTTGAGTATCATACCACTTATCACAGACACTCTTTACTTTTCTTCCAAGTTATTCCTTTTCATTTCTTTGATACATTTGTCCCCAAATAGTTCAACATACCAACTCTCAAAGCAATGCTATGAGCGTGGCTCATGAGTTACAAAAACTATAGTACTATTTTTTTTCCTAGCCTCACATGGGTCATAATTAAAGGTATACATTTTTCATATTAGTTTTTAGAGGACTACACGCAGATTAAACATTTTATTCTTCAATTTTGGGTGCATAAAAATTCATGTAAATTAATAATATTTGATTAAAAAATTGACTATAAATTATTTAATATTTATAGATTAATAATTAAATACTATTATTCAGCAATAGCTAATGCATCCTGATTAAGCACTTTTTCTGATTTAAGCATTTTTCATGACAACCTGAAAAATAGATCAAGTGAATTTTAAAACAGAGGATTTATACGTGTTTAATTGTTAAAACTAAAATTAATGTTCAGGATCCGAAGCATGGGAACTGGTGGCTGGAGTTTGGGTCGGGTATTTTAGTTGGGTATTGGCCATCTTTCTTATTCACCCACCTGAGAGAGCACGCGAGCATGGTCCAATACGGTGGCGAAGTTGTAAATTCAAGCCCATTTGGGACCCATACTTCGACACAGATGGGGAGTGGACATTTTGCAGAGGAAGGGTTCACAAAATCTTCTTATTTCAGAAACATCCAAGTAGTTGATTGGGATAACAATTTGGTCCCTTCTCCAAACCTTCGAGTTCTCGCAGACCATCCAAATTGTTATGATATTCAAGGTGGATCTAATAAGGCTTGGGGTAATTATTTTTATTATGGAGGACCAGGCAAAAATCCTAAATGTCCTTGAGAATATAAATGTAGTTAGATTTTTAGGGATTTAAATTTGTTGAGAAAAAGAGAAAATTCATGGTCTTTTAGGTGATATCTATATGGGTTATAAGTAAAGGTTGTTTTCATCATCTATAATTGTGATTAGTGTTCATTGTTATGCTCTAACCAGGAAACTGGCATAGTGGAGCTTTTAAAGTCACCGTAATTGTTGTGTTCCAACAAGGAAACTGACATAGTAACTACAAAAATGGTTTAACATTGCATTACTTATAATTGAAACTAGATTTTGACCCGCACGCCCGTGCGGGTATTTATATTTATTTTTATTTCGAAATAGTTACGGTATTTGTTTTTATAATTAGTATATATATATTTTAATGTTTACCGTATAACTAATTATGTATTATTATATTTTAAATGTATCGTGAGAAGGTTTGTTGGTCGATATTGACCAATGCTTATGATATAGAAAATGTTTGTTTGTCGATATTGTCCAAATGATTCAATATATAATAATAATTGGAATTATTTATGAAAAAATTATTCAAATTATAAAAGTTGTTTTTCTTAGTTTTTATGCTCACTTTGTAATCCGAAGAATAACGAACTAATAATATGTTCTTAGTTGAATTTCCATTGACTGAATATATGATAATTATATGGTTTATATTTTCCATAAAAGGTTATAAATTTATGGTGGAACAGTGTACGATAAGAAGATGCCATTGTATTTTGGTGTGATTCCAAATTTATAAGATTTCATATTGCTTAAAGAAATGGGTGATGAGTGGTTAAGGCTTTTAATTAATTCTGGTTTTAGTAATGTGATTGAATTGACCTTTGTTTGGTTACTTATTACTATGTACAGTTGGTTAGTTATTTAAGTTATATTTAAATGGTTTGATTTAAGTGTTAAACAGGGTTTAAATTAGTGACATAGACTTGTAATATTTAAAGAATATTGAGGGCAAATTTCAGTTTGTATTATATAATTATTACTGCATCTGTACCATTTTAAGTGGTGTTTAAAGATTTTTATTTTGTTTCATAATAAGTGATGGTTTCACTATTATAGATAATATTTAGAATAATTGCACTCCCTACCCACCAAACTCACCTTATTTGTATTCCACACACTAAATTCCCCAATTTTCTTTCCCATATCACTAACATTTCCCCCTCCTTCTATGGCAAATCCCTAATATCTAACTTTTTTAGGATTTTGAGCAAATTCACTCTAATATTTATTGCAATTTAAAATTTGTAACCAATTAAAAAATGCTGTAATTTTTTTATTAATTGAATTAGTTTTATTTAATGTTATTTTTATGTAACCAAGATAAATTTTATAGAAATATATATTTTCTTAATATTTATGGAAAAACTTTAAACACCACTTAAACTGGTACAAAGGAAGTATATTTTAGATTACATTGAGTAATTTTATTTGGTTGTGTTTTTTCATATATTTTATCATCGATACTAGATATCATATAACAATCCAGCATTTATATATATAAAGTTATATATGTATAAGATATATAAATAACGATTGCTTTGTATTAAAAGTACGAAAAATAGACAACTACGGGTTAGTATGTTATCAAAATATGATACATAAGTTTTAACTATTATAACAAAATAAAATAATTGTTCAATTTCCATCTACTCTGTAACATATAACAAATTAAGATTATAATTTGTAAGAAAATAAAATGAAAATACCAATTCAATTTAACTGATAACAAATTACTATTGGGCTTAACTTCGTGTAGATTTTTATTATTAAATTAGGTTATATTAAATTGTTAAATGCAAAGGAAAAAATTGATAAATGCCCACTACCCGAATAGTTGAGTAATTATTTTGTAAACCCTATATATATATATGAAACCTTAGAGTGGAGAATATATATTAACCCATTTTGCAGGGAAAATCACGTGAATTTAAGTTCACAAAATATTATGTGTGTAGAATATATTGGTTAGCACAAATTTAGGCAATATTTTGGATGCTAATTATTAACAGTGTTTGATATGGAGATTTGAGGAACTAATTTATAGCTGATTTTTAGTTAAAATTCAAATTAGGAAATCATAAATTAAACAGGAAAACAAAAAAATATTTAATTAATTCAATGGCATTCCACTGTAAATATTAAGCAAATCTATGGGGGTATTTCTTATTTGTACTTCAGTTTTAATAGATTAGATTTCCCCTACCTATAAATGATGTAATATGATTTTGCATCATTTATTTAAGTGATTCTGAAAGTGGTGATGTAAATAATTAACATCATTTTATTAAAACTTATGTAAAAATAACAATACTTACTTCAATTATTATAAGAGATATCAATATGTAGATATTAAAATTTACATCGGTTTGGCAAAATGATATTAGTTTCGAGATCTCTTAAAATAACTGATTTTAATTTTTATCTTCTTATTAATAAATGGACCAAAATTAATATAAAATTTCAAAATTAATTTAATAATTATATAATTTAAATCCATCCATTTAAAATATTTTTATTTATACATTTGATTTTTAAATGTATGTCATCAAATAAATTAAGTGAATATGTTTCTATAAACTACATTTTCCATTGATAAAGGGAAAGGGAAGTATAAATAAAATGAATTCTTCTTCTTTATATTCATCTTCAATCTTTATTGCTGATGTAAAACTGAGTCAATTTAGTAAATTAAGAATCGAAGTATCTTTAAAAACTTGAAACTGAAAAATAATAACACAACGCTAATTAAGTTAATCACAATATATATTTATATTAATCACATATATGTGGTTTAGTTGTAGGTAAATTTTGGTGAGTTAAGCGATTCAAATTTGAAGTAACTTCACGACACTAAACATATGCGGCCACATAAATCTAAAATCATGTTTTAGATCATATTTGAATACAAGAGAAGTCCATTCAGAAGCTGCATCTCCATTTGAAAGATTAGTTTGAATTGTTTGGATATCCTCATATTAATATATATATATATATATATATATATATATATATATATATATATGTCTAACTTTATTGTCGCTCTAATATGATATATTGTTTTAACTGTTATTTACTGTGTTCAAAAACTTTTGATCGCTAAACCTTCAAGATAATTACTTAGTGTTGTAGATATATTGAATTGATATTTTTGTTCATTATCTATCTATACTATTATTTACGAAGTAATTTTGACAATAATTTTCACGTTTAAAATTAGAGTGATTAATATAGTTTATACCCTAATGAATAAAATATATAATTAGCCAAAAAATAAAAATAAATTTAAATTTATTTGATTATATATGTGATTAAATTAGTAATAATTAAATTTTAAAATATATTCAAAAATAAAATGATAATTCTTATATATATTGTGTTGTTATCCAAAATATCTTTTAATAAAAAATTTACAAATCAGAAAAACAAAACACATAACTAAATATTAATCAAATGATTCTTAATTTTATGTAATTAAAATAGAATAATAAATGATTTTTAATATTTATTTAGTAATAATAAATATCATAAATTATAGTACGTAAGAATTTTCCAATAATAAAACATAAATAATAATGTATCATTATAGTTTTTAATTATTGATGCTTATATGAATAAATAATTATAAAATGCTTAACTATACACCTAATTTTTATATAGTTATCCTTCTTAAAAATTCCTATTTAAATAAAAATATATATAAATGTCGAATAAACAGGATTTAAATTCGTATTGAATACAAGTTTTAGTTTTGGATGACTGGATTATATGATTAAACAGGATAAGGTTACATCAAAGCAAAAAGATACAGTTTGGTTATCTTCCAGCGCTGATCCAGCGTGCTTTGCCGTTTCTCTCAACCAATCACAATTCACCAAAACAATAACAAAAAAACAAAAATAATGAAAGTGGGCCTTGGAATCCATTACAATATTTGCGGAAACTCGAGGAGTTCTGTAATAAGAGAGGTCAGGACTCATTTACACATGGCGTGCTTCAGCTAAAAAGATTGGTGAGAGGTGGGCATAGATACAAGTGGATGCCAAATTAACATTGGATAATACATGAGAGAGAGAGACGTTGCCAACTTTCTCGGGAAAAATTCAAAGTTCTCTCTTTTTCTTTTTTCTGGGTTTTTCTTCCCCCAAAGGAAGATCCTTCCATGTTCATTTGAAGAAACCTCACGAGGGTCTCTCTGCATTTGCCTCTCCTGTTCCGTGGAGTCTATAGATTCCTTTTTTTTTTCCAAAAGATGATGATGATGATAAAGTTGTGGATGGTGACTTGTCTTCAACTCGCCGAGCTCCTCGTGAGCTCTGTCGTGCATTTGATTTATGGGTTTTATATATTCAGCACCGCCGTGGCCGGAGACGTTTCTCAGAAGTTGAGTGATTATCTGTTCAAGTCAAATGTAGGAGGAGAAACAGATCAAAGTCAGAGTAATGTTGAAGGTCTGCCTCCTATTATATTGGTTCATGGGATCTTTGGTTTTGGCAAAGGGGTAATAATGCAAAAACTCAATTTTTTTTTAATTAGATTCTTGTGGGTTTTGATCTTGTTGATTTGACCAGAGATTAGGAGGGTTATCATACTTTGGTGGTGCTGAGAAGAAAGATGAGAGGGTTCTTGTTCCTGATTTGGGATCTTTAACAAGCATCTATGATAGGTATTTGCATTGCACTTTTTTTTTTTATCTTATTGTGTAAATCATTATGCTGATGGTAATAATAATGGTTTTCAGGGCAAGGGAATTGTTTTATTACTTAAAAGGAGGAAGAGTTGATTTTGGTGAAGAGCATAGTGAAGCTTGTGGACATTCTCGGTTTGGAAGAGATTATGGAAAAGGTTAGGTTTTGATCTGAAACTCTCATTCAAAGACTAATGTATTTATCTGACTTTGGTATGTGTGTGTGTGTGTTTAGGGCAATACCCTGAATGGGATGAGGATCATCCTATTCATTTTGTGGGGCACTCAGCTGGTGCTCAAGTTATACGCTTGTTGCAGCAAATGCTTGCAGATAAGGTTTGACTTGAAGAATGTATTATTGGTTTAAAAAAAGCTTTGTTTGATGATTGATGCTCTAATAACACATATGTCTGAAACTGTGTGATGGTTTAGGCATTTGAAGGGTTTGAAGAAACGAATGAGAATTGGGTTTTGAGTGTGACATCATTGTCCGGAGCATTCAATGGTACTACCAGGACTTACTTAGATGGCATGAGGTTAGTTTCCCTTCTTGAAAGCAGACGTGTTCAAGATATTAGTTGGTTGGTTCTTATCACTCTTATCTTTTGTTATTTACAGGACAGATGATGGAACAAGCATGAAACCGATATGTCTGTTGCAGATATGTCGTATAGGCGTGATAATGTACGATTGGTTGGACATATCATGGCTAAAGAACTATTACAACTTCGGGTTTGATCACTTCAACATTTCTTGGAAGAAGACAGGAGTGAGAGGTCTAGTTGATTGCCTTGTGGGGAACTCAGGTCCTTTTGCTACGGGTGACTGGATCTTGCCTGATCTCACGATCCAAGGGTCCACAAGTCTTAACTCCAGCCTCCAGACGTTCCCAAGCACTTACTACTTCAGCTACGCGACTAAACGCACACGCAGAATGATGGGGATGACGGTCCTTCAGGTGTTCTTGGAATCCACCCTATGCTTTTCCTCCGTGTCTTTCAGATGAGCCAGTGGAGGTTCCCGCAAGATGTTTCTCCTCCTTATAAAGGCTACAGGTAACAGCATTCAAACTTTGAAACAATCATTCTTTTGAAGTTGATTCAAAATGTTATGGAAATGAAGGGATGAAGAGTGGCAAGAGAACGATGGGGCAATGAACACAATATCAATGACGCATCCGAGGTTACCAGTGGAGCATCCTAGCCGGTTCATAAGGAGTGATTCAGAGTGCCAAACGTTACAACCTGGGATCTGGTGAGTGAATCTCAATATTTTAGATAAACATATAAGTCCAAAATTGAATGGGACCTTCTGTTTTGGTTATTGCAGGTATTATAAGATAGTGGAAGCAGATCACATAACGTTCATAGTGAATAGAGAGAGAGCTGGAGTTCAGTTTGATCTTATATATGACAGTATCTTCCAACGTTGCAGGAAACATGTTTTTAGAAAGATTCCTCAGAGTCTCCCTAATCAATCTCCGCGTGCTCCCAGCTCTCCTCGTTGGTAGCCCAAAAAGAAAAACTAGCTTTGTACATTGATCATTTTTCGTTTTCAAATGTTGAGGGGACGTTGGTCCTTAATTCTTTAGGCAATTCATCAGTTCAGATATGTTCACTGTTCTTACGCTCTCAAGTTTTTGTTGTAACATTTTGTTTAAAATGTATAATACACCTCTGTTGTTTTGTCATGTTGGTCTACTGTCTAATCTGAATCCTATTAGGATACGAGTCAGACTCTATCTACTGTATCATCCTCAAAAAGAACAATCATTTTATTGTCTATGATTAGGACCCCAGTGACAAGAACTATCAACCAATGACCACTAAAAGAACACACCAAATTGCTTGTTTAACAATTTTAAACAAAAGAAAAGTGTCATAAAAAGCTTACATGAAAAATAGACAAGAGACGCCATGAAACAATTCACAAGAAATAGAGATCTCTAAAACAACATTTCACCGTAATTTTCATAAGCTAAAATTTTTCAAATCTTTTTCCTTTTCTTTGATCTTCCTCTGCTTTGTTTTCTTGACAAATGGCTTAAATAAAAACAAAAAAACAACACAGATTCTCATATTACATGAGTCTGAGTTCGTACTCACCAGCCATAGTTATATATCTCACCCACGGAAGAGCTTGGTACCCACTCTTCTCAATGATCTTCAGGTATCGAACCTGTATTAACAACACGCATTAGGATTTTCCAATTCCAAGGTTTGCCTTCAGATAACGAGTGCAGAAACATAGAAAAGCCGCAATATATTACATAGTACTAACCTGTATTCCTGAAACAGTGAAATATGGGATCTCGAATTTGACACGGATAGGAGCTTTTCTCTCAGGCGTGGCTTCCTCTGCGGTTATGCTTGGAAGATGGAACTCTGCTCTCAACATATACTCCTACAGTGTTTCAGAACTTAAATGTCAAATCATTCAACATTATATAGTCAGTTCTTACATTAAAATTTATACACACTTACCTTGTTCCCAGGGAAAGATTTGATTTTCCAAACCAGTGCATCTTTTTCGGGAGCATATGCGGCAGACCCTAGAGATGTTCTTACGGTAGGGTTGGATGCATCAGTTGGTACAGGCAACTCTATCTCAACATTCGTTGCAGTGCTGCAGAAAAGCATCTGTTATTGAAACGTTTATATGGTAAAAGCGTAAATATCAAACAAAGTCAGACAAGGATTACTAGTTACCTTCTTTCCTTGAACTGGCTTCTAGCTTTTACAAGCATCTCAACACGACTTCTTGAATGCCTCTCAATCTGAGCTTCTACCCATATAAGAGGCTTCACCTGAACAAGTATAATGTACAAAACACTTCATGAGATTTAATATGGTTAAGAACGGGAAAAGACCATCCATGCAATATTCAACATTTCAAACCTGGGTACTGAGTCTATATGTCATTAAATCAAAAGCCCCATCAGGTGGTATGAAAGATATAGTCCTATCGTTCTCAAAACGGGCCAATCGAACACACCTGCATTTTGAAGAAAGACAAATGTAGAACTCAAGTATTGTAAAACAGTAGTCTGGATAAGTGATTGTCAGAGAATGTTTGGCGTTAGAAAGAGGAAAGCGTACTGGTGAAATTTGATGTCCTCCAAATCAATTGCTTTTCCTTTTGTTGCTCGTCCCTGTGCTTCCAACAGTACTCTATCATTCAGTCCTAGCTTGCACTCTGGCATTCCACTGTAATAACATGGATCACGAAGCAGAGAGTCAAAAACTTGATCTAACATGCTTTTGGTTGATAACTTGATGTTAGAACAGTAGAAAACGCACCTCAAATAGGTTCGCATCTTCAATGCTCCAACGACATCAGACCTCACAATTTGCCCATTACTGTTCACAAGGATATTCACACTCTCTATTACGTCCAAGAAAACCTGTGAAACCAAAAACATCAGTCTGTTAAGACCTAAACAATCTCAAAATAAAAATGTTCCCTGCTTGTAAACTAAGCACCTACTTCATTTTTCTTAAACTGTAACCCTTCACTCCTCCAAGAAACAGCATTAGTGACAGCCATCGGAGGTCTCTGTGTAACCTCCATTCTATAAGCATCAGTCTTGATGAACTCACTAAGGATCCTTGCTTCAGTATACTGAGGGTAACCAAAGTCCATCATCTCATCAAGTAACTCATACTGCCCACCAAGAGAAGTAAACTTTGAGCATCTAATATATATATATTCATCAATAGAGTATTAAAAGAGCAGAAGAAGGCATTAACATACCACAACCACAAAGTTATCCCTCAATGATTCTTCCTCCAACTCCTCAAAGTAATGCTTGAAGACCTAAGAAACAAGTAAATGATATCAATTGAAACAGTCAAGTCTTTCTTTTTTGCGGAAAACGGAATATCAAAGGGATGCATGCTTACATCGACAACGCGGTGCAAGAAGGAGATAAGACTGGCAGCATTACAGTTCTGCCTGGAGGCTATCATGAGGTAAATGTTACTATGCTGTACAAACATGTAGGTTACGCCATTATCGTAAGCAACCGGATCATTAGACTGCGAATCCCCCTGCAAGATTTAGCCACCAACAACCATTAACAAACACACGCACACACCAAGTAGAATCTAATATCAACCGTATATAACAACTGATCAAGCTTGCTAATTCGTTCCAAATGTTCAACAATCACGAGAATCTCAGAAGTAATACAAATCCACCAAATCGCACATCTAGAAATCAAACCTCTTTCTCGATGAGTTTGGTGAAGAAACGCTCGGCCTGAGCAGCGGTGACATCGCCACGGTAATCGCGCCACACGAGGACACGCCCCTTGATGTCGAGCAGAAACAGCGCGGAGGCCGCCCCTGCCATTTTTCTTCTCTAAGGATTGTGATTATCAGATCCGATCAAATAGAAGAAGTTAATCCCACGAGATCTGATGAATTTTATGCAAAAAGAGCAACGTCAAAGCGATGAATGAGCTAAGATCATCTGCAGCTGAGCTCGAGTGGTTTCGATAAAAAAGTCCTTATTCACGATCTCACGATTTCGCTCTTGCTCCTGCTGGGTCGTGGATTCATAATAGCGAGAGAGAGAGAGCGAGGACGAGAGACGACACTAAAATAAACTGATTTAATTTACTCTACCGAAACGATATCGTTTTTGCGCTGTTGGTATAAAGTAATCTTTGATCATCAACAGTCACTTTCTGCAAATCAATGGTAATTGATCTTTGACATGTAATCATGTAGCATCAGATACTAAACACGTTTCACATAGTATATCATTGCTTCCAATATTTCCTTACATTGGTGATAAAGAAAAACATTACAAATGCAATTGAAGTGACTGAATAAATCTTCTGTACATGTTTCAAAACCTTCTTTTTTTTTCTTTTCATTTGACAAACAATCAAACTCACCCAAAAAACTTCACGCTTTGACTCGGTACAAATCCTTTTATGTTCAGTTCCCATTGATTTGATCTTGAGGTAAAGACAAAGCAACAAGACCGAGATGATGTTTCATGTTGCTTTTTGGTCCGTGCCCTTTGAAGTAATCTTAGACTTGAGTGCTAAGCTACTAATATCGTCGTCACCTTCGAGATCACTGAAAGAAACATCATCCTCATTCCCTGTAAACATGGGAGCCCAATCATGAGCATCATCTTCTTCTTCTGGCCAATCATCATCATCATCATCCTCATCATTGGGTGTTAGGCTTAGGCTTGCACCACTTGTCTCGTTCTTCTCGATTGGTTGTTCCTCGATAACAGCTTTATCAATGAACTCTGCATTCTCCGAACCAGAACCACGATCTGCTGTTTCGAAATCGCGATACATGATTGAAGGAGGTTCGAAGGCATATATTCTTGGAGACAGAAACTCAGGTGGGGCATGGTTGTAGTAACTCGAAGTCGATGGTGTAATCTCTTCCTTAAGAATATCTCCATAGCCTGTTTTTGTTGAACTGTTTTGATTATGAAGCTCTTTCATCCACAATGCTCTTGCTTCCATCACCTGCAAACAAAAAGAGTAAAAACATATGTCATGTTTTTGTGTGGATTGTTGGATTCAAGAAGACAGAGAGTTTAACCTGTGGCGAGGATAAAAGCTGAGAATCGTGTTTATTGAGCCTTGAGAGGAGAAGAACAAAATAGACTTTCCAGAAGTAACCAACAGTCATATGGCATGGACAGAGTTCAATTCTGAGGGCGGCTAACCTCGGAGCAAGACGTTCTATAGCTAAAGCATGGCCTCTTTGTGCATCAGACATTTCCAAATCTACACATAAAACACAAGTATTGATACGCTACACGCCAAAAAAAAATCCGAGAATCATTTTCTATCGAGTCCAAAAAAATTAAGAGGGAGGAATGAAGATTACCATCAAGGTCTTCGTCGGGGTCGAGAGGAAAGTCTAACCAAGTTTCAGGATGCATTGCTATGTTCCTCGCAAATGCTAGCACTTCGTCCGTCAGAGCAACCGCATCCATCTCTTCTTCTTCTTCTTCTTCTTCATCCGTTTCCTCTTCTTCTTCTTCCTCTTCCTCCTCCTCCAGATCGTTGTGTAAATCTTCTAATCTTTTATCTTCCATATTATCCGAATTCCAGCTCTTAGCTCTAATCTCTGTCTCTCGCGTGTCAGTTCCCACACACGGTTCAGATCGATCCCAAGGCGACGATTGATTCAGCCTGGGATCGGAAGACGCCGCCGATTGATTCAGCCTCGGATCGGAAGAGGATGATCGATTCAGCTTTGGAGCGGAAGACGAGAATTGATTCAATTCTGGATCCGAAAAACGCGACTGGCTCAATCTGGGATTCGATAGATCTGACGAAGATCTCTCCGGTAACGGTGCGAGAAAGTTAGCGACGCCACGAAATTTACGCGAGAGGGTATGGCTGAGTTCCGACAGGTCGTCTTTCACCCCGCGCGCTTGGGCCTCCTCCTCTTCCGGCGACATCGGAGGACGCAAACGATCGGTGTTTCTCCCGGGAACGTGTCTCTCCGTTGGAGTTTTCGGGTTGTTCTCTTCGTCGTCGTCGTCGGCTTCACCGTCTCCGATGCCATCGTATAAGCTTTCGAGGAAATTCGAAAACATTATGATTGAATTCCTCCTTTTGCTTTTTTGGTCGTATTCATTGACCTATTGATATTTGATTACTCGCGTTGAGTCCAAATTAAACATACTGTTACAATATTCTTTTATTTTTTGCCCCAACTAATCCCATACAAATTAAATATTATTATATAGCTGTTATTTTTATTTTTATTTTTTTTTGTAACACATATGGCTGTTATTTAAGTTTAAATTCTACAGACTGGAACCAAGGTTACCACAAAACAAAATTATAATGAAACTAGATTTAACACCCATAAACTTTAAAGTTTATTTAAAATGAAATTTCGTATTCACAAAACTAAATTATGTAACAGGAAAATGTTATAATATATAGTTCTCAGAATATCTCTAAAAAAAACTCTATGACTTCAAAATATAGATCTCTACAAATAAATTTCAAAATTTCAACTTTAGAATTCACATTTAAAGTTTTAGTACTCAAAATTTCAAATTGAAGTTTCTATTTATATTTTGGCTTTTATAATTAATTACACATCAAATTTATGATTCTTGAGTATTTTCTCATTTATCATTTAATTTTAAAAACTTTTATATGTCATAAATATTTCAGATTTGTTTTTATAAATTCAAGTTTTACATACAAATTTAAAAGTAAGATTATATTATTTTAAAACTAGAATTAGAGAATAAAAATATTAAAAAGGAAACTTAATAAAATAATTTTTTTAAAGGTACATGAAAACATGATTATTAAACAAATTTAAATATTACAACAACAATAATAGTCTAATAAATTTTCTCCAAAACCTCCAAAATCTTTAAAATATTTTTCAAATTTTGTTTGTAATCAAAAATGGAACATTACAAAAACAATTCTATGTAACAATGTAGTATTTTGCTTGTAGTTTAATATTAATTATATTTCGATTTAAATTTTATAATTTAGTTAAATATTTTATTAATTAATATGACTATAATATTTTATATATGTGCTAGTTGTTTATAAAAGTTTTATGGATTTACTTTAATTATAAAAATACAAGGGCCATAGACTAAAATACAAATAATTTTGAAGTTAAATTTAAAATTTCAATTTTGGTAAATAATTTTGAAACTAAATTTAAAATTTTAGTTTTGGTAAATAATTTTAAAGTTAAATTTAAAATTTTAGTTTTGGTAAAAACTACCTTAGAGTATCTTCATCTTCTGCTTCATATTTTTTTACTCCATGTACTCTCTAAATAGAGTAAAATATGGACAGGAGATAGATAAGCCCTTATAAAATATCATATATAGAGTTTTGCAAATTTTAAAACAGAAAGTCTTCTTTTTGTTTGAGATCCCCTTAACCAGATATATGATATTCAAATTTCAAATTTGATAACAAGGAAAATGAAATTTGATATAACTAAGAAAACTATAGCTTATAAGGGTGGGCATTTGATATTCAGAAATGTTAAAGTACACTAGTACAGTGTTCGCGTTCACAAGTACAAAGAGTATCAACAATGTCTGAACCATATACGTTGCATCAAACAAAATATACTGGATTTGGAAAACAAGATTGAGATTGTGAATATATATGTGAGATGAAACTCAGGGAATCCAGCTACCTCCTATTTCTTCCATAACTCTCTCTACTTTCTGCAGCATGTCTGGATAGTGAGGAAACAAATTGTTACATATATACATTTTTGAAATCTATGAAGTGAAGTAAGCTGGAATGTAAGTTCTGAAACGGAAAGTGTGCAAGTGTTGGAGGGAAAACAAACCGTGAAATGAAGAATCTTCCATGTACTTCTGTCAAAACAAAAAGGTTTGAATCCCAAAAAAACCATAAGAAATCATTAGAACTGTATTGGTGTGTAGTAAGAGAGAGAGAGAGTTTTGTGAAAGAAACAAAACTCGAGTTGTTATGCTGTACCAGTATCTGTGACTTTAGCTCAGGATCCTGCTTTATAGTTGTTTGGCCTGCATCTATACCCAGTTTCATGGGAATAAAGTTGTTAACTAAATGTATGAAAAAGGCTATACATTTTAAACTAGAACAAGCCAGATCATAGTGGGGATTACCAAGAGTGGAGTTTGGGAAGCAGCCAGAGAGTAAGGTGGTGAAACTCGGAGGGAGGTTACTGAAAGAATCGTTAGGGATTTGACTAAGGGTGGATTGTGGTCGGTATAAGGTCTGCCCAGTTTGATACTCAAGCCTTGGTTGTATTTCAGGGACATAGCTACCAATATGTTTAACCATGGTTGGCTCCTCCACAGCGGCGATTTGTGGTGTATAGAAGGTCTGACCAGTTTGATACTCGAGCCTTGGTTGCATTTCAGGAACATAGCTACCAAGATGTTTAACCATGTTTGGCTCTTCCGCAGTGGCGGATTGTTGATACTCGAGCCTTGGTAACATTTCAGGAACATAACTATTAGGAGGTCTAAACAGATTTGGCTCTTCTTCAGTGGCTCTGCAAAGAGAATTTACCATATCTAAAGGCTAAAACACCTGTACAAATTGGCAACACTGTAATGTGATCTAACCTGGGGATGATAATCTCATTTCCAGTGTTGTAATCTGACTGGAAACTAGTATCAGGCTCACGTTCCTGGATCCCAGCTTCCTCTAAGCCCTTGAGTTTCTCCTGCAAACAGAACCACAAACACAGGAATGAATCATTGGCTTATAAAACAGAAGTCAGGGTAATGAGATATCATCTCTATCTCAAACCAACATGTATAAAGCAGCTCATTGCAGTAATTTAACCTTAAGAGCTGCAACAAAGGTCACCGCTGCATCACATGTGGAGAACCTTAAAGCGAACTTTTGAATCTGGAGAATAAGATCAACAATCACAGTGAAGCAATACGATCTCAATCACATTGCTGAAGTATCTAACTCGTGAACAACTATCAAATCTTAGTACACTATGAAGCTTTCAAAAGAGATTCTAGCGTTAGGAGGTTGCCTCGTTTTCAGAATCCATGTAGCTAACGAGAATCGCTCGGCTACCACGAGGTGGGAATCCAGAAACGCACGTCATGTGAGGCCACGAGAAATTCAGCTTTGAAATGTAGTGTTCTTCCTGTAGATTGAACAATCAAACAACAGTGAAGCCAAATCACTCCACAAAACTACAATCAACAAACATGGATAGATCCGATTCACGAAATCTAATAAGCCTAAACCATCGCGAAACCACCGATCCAAACAAAAGACCAGGAGTAGCAACTAGCGAATCCGATCTAAAGAGATTCAACTCACGAGGACTTTTCCGGCGAGTTCGACGGAGAGAATCGCATCGGATCTGTTAACTGCGTCCACCAGAGTGAGATACACCTTCGAGAAAGACGTGGACAGCCACGTGCCTATGGGCGACGAGCTCAGCTCTCTCTTTCCGAGAGGAACGAGTCCTGGATACGGAGATGGAGAGGATGGAAACGGAATAAACCGAGCGAAGCTGATTAACCATCGGAGATTTCCCGAAGCCTCCGCGTTTCCTCGGTGGACTGATGCAGTTAGGGATCCCGCCATCTTCCTTCCGATTTTTCCTCCGATTTTGAATTTTCTTTTTTTATTATCTAACGAGTGGAATTTTAAAAACCGTAACTGTGCGAAGTCATAGATTTCCAGCATCCATGGGCTCGGATTATTAAAATTGGGCCCAAAAGCCCAATGCTTTTCTCAATTTGTTTCTTATTTGTGCTTTTTTTTTGACACATTTTCATTAGCTCAAAACATAGTACAATGGTCAGCTACCTAGCCATGATATTACATATTGCTGGTTCATTAATCTGGCTCTTTTTGCTAACAGGTCAACATAATGTACAAGATTTGTAGAAACTTTCTTAAAAGAATACTTATTGAGCTTAAAAAGATTAGAATGTCCATTACCATTGTTGTGGCTTCATTGCATAAGTGGTTGGAATCTTGTAAGCTCTTGTAAAGTTGTGCATTGTCTCTTAGAAACATTACATTGTCATATCGCAGTCGGTGCAGCTGTTGAACTGCTAGCAAGGTTGCCATTGCCTCAGCTTCAAGCGATGAGTTTGTTGGAGTTATTGTAGAACTTCCTTGGATTGGATAATGAGAGTGCCTTGTGGACTATATAAGGACCACCTTATGCCTGCTGTTTCATAAGGAGACTTCCAAGAAGCATCTACAATACAGTAGAAATATGGTTCTCGAGGCAGAATATCTTCAATAGAGTGATAATTATTTTCTTTACTATCTGATGTAACTGATTCATTAAACTGTAAGGTTTCCTTCCATTGGTTTAAATCCATTATGGCCTTTTTGATGACCTGTACAATGTGGACTCTAGTGTTTTCGAATAGTAATTTGTTTTGTATTTTCCATATGTTTTAAATTATGATAAGAGGTTTTAAGGCATTTATACAAGCTATAGATTAATTTATAAAGCAATTTTAAAAATTTTATTATATTAATTGAGAAATCACTTAATGGTTTTTTTCAGATGTCTGATCATATAGAGAGTTTGAGAATTTTTTTTATAATTTGACTTTTTAATGAATTTTCAAATTTTTATTTATTTTACGAGTAAGAAAATCAGTTCAAGATCCAGTTTTATCATTATCCAAACGACATAATTTTTTTGTTGACAAAAACGACATAAATATATTGCACAAAATAATTTATGGTAGTTAAATATGTGATTTACATAATATATATAATGCTTCATAAGATTATATTTAGCAATCAAGTATTTCTAAACTATATAAAATATTTCAAAAGTTTCAGTATTATATACCTTCAAAACTTATAGTAATTTGATTAAAAACTGAATCATGAATATTATATACAGCTGATTTTACTGCAATTATCAATATAAAATATAAAAAATATTTAAAATAATTATATTTATCTTTTTTAAAGTTGTACTTTGGGATATATTTAACAAAAAACACAGAATGAAAAAAAAATATTTTAATTTGATAAATTATAATAAATTTGTTGTTACAAAATATTAAAATCCGCGAAATCGTGGACATGCACCTAGTTGATAGGTTATTCTGTTTTTCCCCTTTTTTGTAGGTCTGAGTTGGTGTAGTTTACTGGCTTTGTCGTGACTTTTATCACCGCAATTATGTGTGTTTTATAATTAGTTTTCGGATTCGGGACCAATGAAAGAGTTTATAAGACTAATCTGTACAAAAATGTGCATTCTATGAATGGATCATCTCCCTAGAATTTTTTTTTCTTTTTTTGAGAAAAGGCCTATCTCCTTAGATATTGTGGCTTTGATGTTGCGGTCATTACATTATCAAACTCTATTTGGTTTAATTTCTGTTGTCGTATGTTTTATTGAAGATAGACAATAATTCCCTCTCTCTCTTTTTTCTGTAACCTATAATTTTAAATGGATGAACTTAAAGTTTGCACACAAAGAATAGGAATAAGTCAACTACTCTGTTACTTTTACATTCTTTGGAGCTACAATTTGGAAGTAACATTTTTTGGTTTATAGATTTAATTTTTGAAAATGACACTCAGTATAGTATAATTTAAGGAAACAATTAAGTAGTCTCATATCTCTATGGACTAGACCTCTCTACACAATATAAGAAAGACTCTATGGGAGTAGAACTTTACAACCAACTAGATCATGACCCGCGCGCCTGCGCGGATTTATCTTTTGATTCACATATTTTATATACATGTTGTATATTATTTAAGATTTATAATATAAAAAGTTATAATGATTCGGAACAAAAAAATCGATCCGAACAAAAAAAATCAAATACCTACTTAGATCCAAATGTTGAGAACTCGAAAAACTCATACCTGAAATGAACAGATTTATACCCGATCCAATGAGCTAAATTTCAAACATAATATCTTTTGTTATATTTTTAATTTATTTTTTTGGGTTGGTGAGATTTACTATTTATTCGGAAGATTTTTGGCTAACTTAATGGTATATATTCGTAGGTTTCTTTTTTTCTGAACATGAAAAGAAAAAGATTTGGGTCTTGATTAAATTTATCTTATATAACAAATTGCTGCTATAAATAATTTTTATAAAAATTAATTTGTAACATTAATATCATTTTTGTTATAAATTAGTATATCATGGTTTATAGGTTCAAAGTATAGAGTTAGTCGTCTTCATAGTATTGCTAATATTGATAGATGCAAGTTAATGAATACAGATAATATATTGTATTATTAGTAATCTGTCGTATAGTATTATATGTTAGTAGATATATTATTAATAATCTATCTTATAGTATAATATGCTAGTGGATGTATCTAGCTTATAGTAAGATATATGCAATATAAGAAAACATGTGTAGTAGATATAATAATAAGGTAAGAAGTGAAAAACTATGGTAATGGTTAATATTAATTATTGAGATGTTAGTTATTTATAAAAAGGTATGTTTAATAATAAGTAGATTAATATAACATTAACTACATAAGATCCAACTTTAAAATCCACCTAGAAGAAGTTGTAATGTTTCTGTTTTAATAAGATAGATAGATGACGCGCATACGATCATTTTAAAAAATGGCAACTAATAATATTTAAGTTATATAATTTAACTAAGTAAAAACAAAAGTCAGCTTCGATAACAATTGGTGACTATATTTATAGGGCTTTTATTCGTTATAAACATAACTGAAATATAGAGTATATGTTATTTATTTTTTTTAAAGAAAAAAATAAATATATTATTAAAACTGAAGTAATTGTTAGTACTGTTTGGAAACATAGATAATATGATAAGTGAAAATAATTTGGAAACATAGATATCAGATTAAATATTTTTTTATTTACACATTTAGCCATTGCATTTATAACAAATTAAGTAATTTTTTTTTGTATTTTTAATTACAGATCTTACCACTGTATTTAATATAAATTTAATTTAATTAATTATAATGGTTGTTGTTTCTTTGTGGTAAAAATAAAAACACAAACTGAAATATAGAGTATATGTTATATAATTTTTTTTAAATATAATATTACCTTATTAAGTTTAGTCAAATATAAAAATTTCAAGAGTTCAATTTTCAGAAAAAAAAAATATCATAAATTAATAGTAATTCATAGAAAAGTAATGCAAAATTTTAAAAATTTAGTATGTTGTTTCATTTTAAAATAAATTAACAAAAAAACAACATGTTAATATATAAACACTACAATCACATCAAATTGCATCAAATTATAAATTTTTAATATAAAATTATGTTCAAATTAAAAAAAATTATCATCAAACATCTATATTATAAAATTATATATTCTACTCTATATGTAAATTACAAAACATAAAAATTTACATGAGACTTTTTTATAAAACCAAAAATTTATGAATTTACATTGAACACAAGTTTAATCAAAATTCGCACGGGGACACATATCAAGTTCTAGTTAGTATTATAGTTAGTCAATTATATTTTTTGTTAAGATCAACAAAAACACTATTTTTTTCTTATATGATGACATGAGTCTTTTGGGATTACTAATAGTTTCTAAAAATCTCCACCTCTAGAACTTTTTGTCTTCTCTCTCCTAGTATCATTATTATTTTTTTCTTAAATACTTAGAATAGAATCACCTCTAACACTCATTGTTGGAGGTGCTCTTATTTTACCATGGCGAAACGCTTTAACATTAGTTGACTTATATTTTAGATACCTTGAATCGAGAAATCCAGATGTTGATAGTTCAACAGTCTTTCCCGCTGGTTGTAAATTGTTTTATATTTGATGTACACATTTGAGAAAGCTAGTTATTCAAGATATTTCTTTGGCAAGAATATGAATAATTTACGAAAAATATTATTTACATAAACTTAGCGTAGTTAGAAAAATCCATTAGAGCTTATGTTAAAGCTTGAATGAAACAAAAGAGATTACTAAGGAGAGTGTATTGAACTAAGAGTTTTAAGAGATTTTAACTTTTCATTAAAATCACCTGTTATTCAACTAATGATTTCTAAATATCTTCTCAAATCACCTGTTATTGAATATGAGATTTATGTAAAGTCTTCAAAAATCATCTAAAGTGTTCTGTTATTCAATCAGTAATTCATAAAGACCAAATCAAATCCAGTGTTATTGAAAACTAAACAACTTTTTAAAAAGAAAAGTTATAAAATGGATTTGAGGAGACTTTCCACCGTTTTGTAGTTAAAAATAGTGATAGTGAAATCCCACCTCTACGTCAGTTTTTTTTGGAGAGATTTCAAAACAAAAAGAGAGAGACATTGTTCAGTCTCTACCTCTGAGATTCCTTCATCCACTATAACATCATTGATTTTTCATAAACCCTTTAACAAAAGAAATCAATGATTTTTCATTCCCCAGATTCTCAAGCTTCTTTACCCATCAGGTCATAAACCCTTAATTTAATAGCCGATCTCGTGTTCAACTACTTTGTGTTCTTCCCATTGGCAACGTCTCCCAGGACGAAGACAATGTTTCAGATCATATACTTGATGTGTTCCCATGATATTGATTCATTTCCTTGAGGATGCGCTTGCAAATTCTCTCTGACTATATGTGCTTATCGCCTTGATTGAATCTAGTCTGATTTGAAAAGTGGTAAGATTTGTTAAGTGGTATTAGAATGATTGATTTTGTTTCATCATGATTGGTTATTACACCACGTTTGTCTTCATGGTAGTTGGTTCTCCGTTTGACTTGCAGAGAGTGATGTTAAAAGTAGCTTAACGTATTTAACCAAGTTGTTCTCTTTTGTTAAACATGAACCTGCAAAAAGAGGGAACATAGTATTGGATACTTATCTTTACTTTTAGGATTAGTGGTAGACTGAGATTTTATTATGTTCGGTGAATGCAAGAACTACGTACGAATCAGACTACTGCAGTTGAAGCCCAAAAAGTTGATTGCGATTGGATAATGAGGTTGAGGTATTGTTCAAAGAGTTTGACTTTCCTTTCAACTTATGGTTTAGCTATGGTACTTTTAAGTAAAACATGAGATGAACAAATGGAGAAGTTGGACTTTTATTAGACCAAAAAAAAAAGAAGTTGAACTTTGAAAAGTGTAAACTAAGGAAGAGAGAGATGAGAATGTGTTGATGTTATTCACAGCGTACGACAAGCTTATATACATCACAAAGAGATCTCAACAATAGATCTTCACTTATCAGTATCTAAATTATATTCTACACATATTCTGTAACAACTCATGTATATCTCCAGCGAAGCGTGCTCCTCAAGTATCGTACGCTAACACTCCCCCTCAAGTAGGTGAATGTAGGTTACGAACACCTAACTTGGACAGTAAGTAGTTGAAGGCAGGAGCTCCCAAAGCTTTGGTCATTATATCTGCTAGTTGCTCCGTTGTACGCACATGTCTTGTAACGATTATTCGATCCTGAATAGCATCTCGAACACTATGACAATCAGACTCAATGTGTTTCGTTCTCTCGTGAAACACAGGGTTATTCGCAATATATAATGCCGATTTGCTATCACAGAACATCTCCATAGGCGCCGTGTGTTGAACCCCCATATCACACAAGAGTCGCTTTAGCCACTTCAGTTCTCGTAACGCGGCTGCCATGGATCTATACTCGGCTTCAGCCGACGAATGGGACACAGTGTCCTGCTTCTTGGTCTTCCAAGAGATAGGAGAGTTCCCGAGTAGAGTGATAAATGATGACAAGGAACGTCTCGTATTGGGGCATGCTGCCCAGTCTGCATCACAAAATATACGAAGACGAAGATCACTCACAGCATTAAGCATGATCCCTTGTCCCGGACATCCCTTTAAATACCGCATGACTCTCACTACTGCGTCCCAGTGCGCTTCTCTTGGTTTATGCATGACCTGAGAGAGTACATGAATTGCATAACTTAACTCAGGCCTCGTGATAGAGAGATAAACTAGCTTCCCAACAAATCTCCTGAACCGCGCAGGATTGTTATAGTACGGTCCAGCATCTGACAGAAGCTTGTGATTCTGTTCCATAGGTGTCGAGACTGGCTTACACCCAAGCAATCCCGCCTCCTTTATAATGTCTAATGCATATTTTCTCTGAGACAAGAACATCCCTTCTGGCCCCCTTGCAATTTCGATACCCAAGAAGTACTTGGCTCTTCCCAAGTCCTTCATTTTGAAGCACTCATTCAAGTATACTTTGAATTTACTCATCATCACAGCATCGTTACCAGTTAGGATCAAATCGTCGACATATATCAGTACACGCAATGCTCTGTCTCCCTTAATGTATGTGAACAATGAGTAGTCAGAATAAGATTGCTTGAACCCAAACTTCTTCAAAGCTGATGTGAGTTTTGCAAACCAACATCTTGGTGCCTGTTTCAACCCGTAAAGAGATCGTTTCAGTCTGCATACTTTGCCAGGCGCTTTAGCCTGAAATCCAGGAGGCATTTGCATGTATACTTCTTCCTTCAAGTCGCCATGGAGGAATGCATTGTGCACGTCCATCTGGTGTACTTCCCAGTTCCTAGCAACCGCTACTTCCAAGAGAGTTCGCACTGTAGTTAGCTTGGCTACGGGAGCAAAAGTCTCGTCATAGTCTTCACCCTCCACTTGTCTGTTCCCACAGACTACCAGCCGAGCCTTTGGTCTTTCCACAGTGCCATCGGCATTGTATTTGTACTTATAGATCCACATACATGCCAGTGCTTTCTTTCCTCTAGGAAGTTCAGTAACATCCCATGTTTCCTGTTCTTCAAGCGCATGCACCTCTACTGACATTGCATCTCTGAATTTGGGATCCAACATAGCCTCTTTGAAGTTCTTTGGTTCTGTTCCTTCTGTTATGACTGCGAGAAACACTTGATGTTTCCTGGAAAATACGGCGTCAGTAACATATGCTGATAGAGGATAGGAGGACGTGTTACCTGAGACCGTCTTGGAGGACTTTGATGGAGGAGTTGCAGGTGAGATTGGAGTGGCGTTATGTTTATCGATGAGACATTGTGAGTTGTATGTCACGTAGTCTTTGAGTCTGACAGAGGGTTGAGACACTCGATGCCCTCTTCCCAACATCTGTTCCTCAGTAGCCTGTTTCCCATCAGGTTTAGACTGCACTGACTCTGTGTCTGTGACTATTTCAGTCGCTTCAACTCCATCAGTCGCTACTACACTTGGTGTTACCGTCTCTGTCACAACTGTAACTACACTCCCCCTGGAGTCCACATGTGTTGAATCTTCAAGAAACACGCCTGTGTCGCGAGCAATCGGCACGACTTCACCGACGCCTGACTTCTTTATACTGTCACGATATGGGAAAGTATCTTCTCTGAAAACAACATCCCGTGATACGAAGAACTCGTGGCTTTCGAGATCGTAGAGTTTCCACCCTCGCTTACCATATGGATAGCCCACCATAATGCATCTCCGGCTTCTCTCCTTGAATTTATCCTTGTCACGAGACTTCTTGTGCGCGAAACTCAAGCAACCAAACACCTTGATGTCTTCGTAGTTAGGAGCCTTGCCATACAAGCATTCATAAGGTGTCTTCCCGTGCAGCAAGCTGGAAGGTGTTCTGTTGATAACATGAGCCGCAACAAGCACACTTTCGCCCCAGAACTTGGTAGGAAGGTCCGCTTGGAACAGCAACGATCTAGCCACGTTGAGAATATGCCGATGCTTTCTCTCGACTCGGCCATTCTGCTGTGGGGTAGCTACGCATGACGTTTGATGAATGATGCCACTGTCTTCGAAGTATTTAGATAGACAGACAAACTCAGTGCCATTGTCACTCCTCACCTTCTGCACTGAGTGACCAAACTGTCGCTGAACCAGTTTGCAGAAATTTGGCAACACTGTCTTGACTTCACTTTTCTCAAGCAGCAGATGTATCCATACAGCTCGTGAGAAGTCATCTACAATCGTAAGAAAGTACACGGCACCGCAGGAAGCTTGTTTCCGATAAGGTCCCCACAAATCTACATGTATTAATTCAAATGGAATTGAAGCTTTATTAATACTCTCAGAAAACACCCCTCGAGTTTGTTTTGATTTGAAACAGATATCACAACCACCAAACTTATCCTTATTGTCTAAAACACCAGAAACAAATGGTAAACTTCCTAAAACACCAAAAGCAGGATGTCCTAATCTCCGATGCCACAATGTCTTGTCCTCAGCGGCTTTGATTCTGTAGCCTCGTGCCATAGTAACATCCCGATAAACATAAACGCCATCCCTTTCTTCACCTGCTCCAATCAGGGTCCTCGTAAAACGGTCCTGCAACATGCATAGAGTGTCAGTAAAAACAGCTAGACAACCGGTCTGTTTCAGTAGCTTGGCGACAGACAAGAGAGTGCAATTTAGATTAGGCACAAACATAACATGCAACAGAGTAATCTTGTCTGACAATCTAAGAGAACCACTCTTAGATGCGAGAACTTGACTACCATCTGCGAAGCTTACAGGACAGTTAATGATATCGACAGTATCGGTAAGTAGAGCTAGATCACCGGTCATGTGATGAGATGCTCCGGTGTCAAGGATCACCTCACCGGTCTGTTGCTTACCATTTAACTTATCAGGAATCGGATTTGCCTTTTGCTGCTCAAGTAAAGCAGCTAGAGAGGCCCATTGCTCACTGGTAAATCCTGGAGCTCCACCGGTCGCTGCTTGAGCTGCATTAGCTCTCGTCTGACTGCGGCCTCGTCCTCTTCCTCTGCTGCGTCCACCTCCTCTGTCACCGTTCTGATTACGCTCTGTCCACCACTCGGGGAAGCCAACAATTTGCCAGCAGTCCTTCTTCTCATGACCAGGTCTGCTGCAATGACTACACACAAGCGAGCTTCCACGATTACGTGTAGCAGACGCCATCAGGTTACTCATCGAAGCAACATCACTCGGACTTCCATCAGTTTTAGCTAGAAACCCGACTGCATCCTGTTTTACTTCGGTTCTGGTTGTTAGCAGACGCCTTTCTTCTCTCACTACCCTCTGGTACACTGAGTTGAGATCAGGTAAGGGCTCCATGCCGATGATGTTAGTACATACATTACCAAAACGTGCATCGTCTAGTCCCATCAGAAAGGTGTGAACTTTCTCTTCCTCGTACTCCGCCATGAACTTCTCTGAAGCACCACAAGAGCACTTAGGAACCGGTTTGTAGTTGAGAAGTTCTTCCCATTTGAGCACCAAACGACCGAAGTAGTCCATAACACTGGACCCATCTTGCTTGCACGCCGCTAACTCTGCCCTTAACTGATGTACACGCACCGCGTTTCCAACAGAGAACCTCCTCTTCAGATCGCACCACAACTTGTTTGCGTCTGGCGTGAAAGTTACGGTAGACCTGATCGCCGGTGATAGAGACGCCCTCACCCATCCTACGATCATAGAGTTCACCGTCCTCCACTTCTCTGCTTCTACTGGCTGATCTGACTCACTCGGCATCTTCAGGGAGCCGTCAATGAAGCCGATCTTTCGCTTCGCACGAAGCGCGTTCTCCAACTCCGACGACCACTCTCCATAGTTCTCTCCTGTCAACTGGACAGACGAGATGAATACTCCGGGGTTGTCAGATGGATGGAGATAATAAGGTGACAAAACACTGTTACTTTCGCTACCTGCGGATTTCACAATTTCTCCAGACATTTTTCTCTTTCTCAATCGTTCCTTTGATGGATCTTGTTTTAGTTTGGCTCTGATACCATGTAAACTAAGGAAGAGAGAGATGAGAATGTGTTGATGTTATTCACAGCGTACGACAAGCTTATATACATCACAAAGAGATCTCAACAATAGATCTTCACTTATCAGTATCTAAATTATATTCTACACATATTCTGTAACAACTCATGTATATCTCCAGCGAAGCGTGCTCCTCAAGTATCGTACGCTAACAAAAAGTGACGACTTTAATCTAGACTAGAGTTCAGAATTATCTCAAATCATCTAAACTATTCTAAATTTTTTAAAAAAAATCTTACCAAATCATCACTAATTTCTGAGTCCTTTTTAAAAATCTTACCAAAACCAGCTATATTTACTCAAACTCTCCTTGAATCCCACCATATCTAAAATCCATCAAACCATTCTTAAATAATTAATTCAATACACCCCCTAAGAGCATGATTAACTCTGACCTCTTATTTAGGATTTTTAATTCATGATTTGACATTTTTTAAAATATTTTTCAGTTAAGAAACGGTTTTTTATATTTCTTATTTAAGAAATGGTTCTTAATATTTCTTAATTAAAACTAAAAAATGTATCTTATCCAAAGCTAAGAATCCCAATTAAGAGACTGGGGTTAATCATGGCTTAAAAATCAAGTTTACTCATAGGTAAACCACTAACTAAGGTGGGTGCAAACCTAACATGTGAATCAACTAGATTAAACTAGTTTTATGTTCAACTTAGCGATTAAACTAATTCTATGTTCAACTTAGCGATTAAGCTGAAGACAAATTCAAATTACGTTTTGATGGTCAATATATTACCACAAGTTGGCAACTTCTCAAAATTATCCCAAAGACCATATGTCTATTTATACGTGAGATTAGCAGTATGGTTATATGCCATCTTAACAAACACAAATTAAAGGGTCAAACAAACAACCAAACACAATATTGCCTAAGAGAAAAATAAAGTTCTAACATGACGGGTTCTTCTTCTTCTGGTGGTGCAGGACAAATCTCAAAAGGCCCTCAAGTGTTCATCAACTTCCGTGGAGTGGAGTTGCGCAAAAACTTCGTGGACTCTCTCGTGATTGCTTTCGAAGCAGCGAGAATCAACTTTTTCATAGACAGTAACGAGCAGGTGGGCAGAACCTTACAACACTTGCTTGTTAGGATCGAGCAGTCAAGGGTCGCCCTAGCGATCTTCTCGAAAGAGTACACTACTTCAGCTTGGTGCTTGGATGAGCTGGTCAGGATCAAGGAACGCATGGACGATGGCAAACTTATAGGGATTCCTATCTTCTATAAGGTGGATCCTTCCGTTGTGAGCAATCTTGAAGGCGATTTTGGTGATAAATTCAGGAGACTTAAGCGTGAAAATCGACATGAGCTAGTAAAAACCCATAAATGGAAGGAAGCTTTGACGTATATGACCACTGTAGTAGGCTTGCACTTGCGCGAAGAAAGGTTAGTTTTGTTCCCTTTCTCTTTATCTTACTTTTAGTGAAAGTATCTAATCCAATTTTTGATCAATAACACGCAGTCACGCAAGAGTAAATTTTGTTTGTCTACTGTGGTCTGTCTATTTGTCTGTAGCAGAAATTGTAGATTGACTTAGGGGCTGAAACGTTCAGTCTGAATGCTTTTCTTTGGCAGAGTTAGACGAATTCTCTAACTCTTACTCTATTTTAATCATCTTTGGCAATTTTTCTTGACAAGAAAATATGAGTTTCCATGGATTCCGTTATGGACTTCGGCTTGGGATTCTCTCCATTGAAAAAGAATTTTGCAGTTAAAATTAAAGCATATTTCCCAAATAGTATTCTCAGAGTGAATTTATTAGGTTATATACATAAAAAGCACAATTTCTTAGTTTTTTTTTTTTTTTTGAAAATGATAAAGGGTTAAACCCGAGTCAATGATAACACAAGCCTAACTCCTGGGTGGAGGTACATCCCACGGATATACCTTCTCATGGACATTCAAATGAACCGAAAACAATGGGCCCATATCCATGTGGCCAGTGGGAATCGAACCCGGGACCGTATTGAGGCCTCTTCTCTCAGCCACAGTTGTAACTCTTAAATAAATGTTGGCCTCTTCTCTCTCAGCCACAGTAAATAAATTTAGTTATCGTTCGTTGCCAAGGTTCTGTGTTTAGATTTCTTTTTGCTTTCTGCTACTAGTACTCTGTGCTACTAGTACTCTGTGTATGATCTGTCACAAACTAAAAATTCTGGTATAATACTTAACATTTTACCCAAAAAAAAGTAGCTAACATATTTTACGCAGCCTGGCACGTAGAACTCGTGTTTTACCAGCTTTAGCCAAGGCCAGCTTAGGTAGACATAGAATAGTTTAGTAGCGCAACATATAATTATCTTGAATTCTAAAGTGTTTGTAGCCGTACCTTTTTTGATATAATAACATTAATTAAACTTCAAGACATTGCGCCTTGCGCATCACACAATTTAAATGTTTTTGGAATTTGAATTAAGTCAGATACTCGGTAACGTGTAACAGTGGTCAGACGGATAATAGTTTCATAGAATCAATCGTCAGGAAGGTTCAGGAAGTGCTGGCCGATATCCCAATGGAAATAAACGCTGAAGACAGTTTCATGATCTATGCAAAGAGAATCAAGATTGCGCATTCGGAGAAACCCGAAAATTGGACATGGAGTTCAATCCACGAGGCACCAAAGTAAGACCATTATATACTGAACTAACCTACGTTAAATACAGTTATAAAATTGCATATTCGAATTATATTATAAATACGTTATTTATTTGCAAATACATAATATTATATTTTACGTTATTTACTATGAAATAGTAACAAGGCCTATGCAGCACCTCTACATATGTTTGTGGATATATTTAGTATGGCCATTTTCTCAACAGTCTTACTTTCGAAATATGTTCCAGCGGAAAAGCCATTGACATTGCAACATTGAAAGTAGTTTACTGGATGAACATAGAAGGAAATTCTTTTACGAGTCAACTGACACCAGAAACAAAGTACGAAGTTGTATTCGTGGTTAAGTTAGAAGAGGATGCAATTGGATGGCATGAGCCGGTGAACTTGCTTCTGATAGTGACCATGCGCGATAAAACCGTGATTCAGCAGGAGCAGACACGTTTTTTAGACCCCTACATAGGTGATAAAGAATGGGTCGACATCAAGGCCGGAGATTTTGTGGCACCACCAAAGGAATCACCTGCCAGGATATCTTTCACCATGTGTCAGCATGACGCCACCGTCCGGAAGACCGGACTTGTGGTAAAAGGTGTTGCATTTCGTCCGCTGGACTAAAATGCAAAATCATATTGGACTTTCCTATATCTCTTTCGTTTAAGAAAAAAAGAAGCAGATTCATGTTTGCTAAAATCGTGTGCAATTTATTCTTGTCCTAATAAGGTCTCTTCTTGACTGTTTAAGATTCTTAATAATTACAAAAAAGATTCTTAATAATTAACTTTTTGTGTTTTTTTTTAATTATTATCCAAACCTAGTTATATGACCATAGTCTTACAGTTATTTTAAGAGATTACATAAGTAGTCGAAACATATAATGAACCAGAAACATAAGTAGTCGAAACATATATGATATAATGAACCGCAGAAAAATCAAACCACTCGCTTCGATTGACTGTAGTCAGTTAGTGACCAGAGAAAATACCTTTGGTTAGTTGTGTGACTTGTGTCCGCCTCGGCTCTCTCATCGTCGGTTTCCACATCCAAAACTTTTATAGTTAATTTTTTTTAATTCGACGTTATATGTTTTCTTGGCTAAAAATTTGTCGTTATATAATACATGGTAAAATCACGTGCCTCGAAGATAGTTCTAAAAACTCCATCTTTAGGTTTTTTCTATTTTGTTTCAAAATAAATATCATTGGTTTGTAATTTTGTGCTTTAAATCTTTTTTTTTTACCTTTTTGGATAACCAATAGATGTTTACTTAAATTATTCCTATTTATTTAATCATACTGTATGATTCATCTATTAAATATAAATATACTAGTCAATCATACAAATTTCTTAATTTCCATGAAAAGTGTCAAAATGACACTTATTTAAAAATTGAAAGAGTAAGATATAGAGGAGTTTTTTAAAATATATATGTTATAACAAAGTTTATTATGCTCATCTATCTATATTATTAATTGAGAAATGATTTTTTTTAGTTGTCATCTTCTCCATAATTTTTGAATACATCATTAATTTAGTTAATATTCTTATGTAAATTTTATTTTAACTTTAATATATATATTAATCATAATATCTAAGATAGGTAATAAACATTAACCTATTCCACCGATATATATATATATATATATATATATATATATATATATATATATATATTGTTTTTAAGATATGTATTGTAATAATATACTTATCATGTTATTTATGACATTTAATTAATAATTAGATATTAACAATTGATATTAAAAATATTTACCAATAATATCATAATTATGTATATCTTATTTTTACTTTATGATTTAAATGACTAATATTATAGGCATGCTCTCTAATTTTTATTGGAAATACTGAATCAAATACAAATTATTTCAATATTACGGTTAAGTTTGAATGTAAAATATCATAGAAAATATGTCGTAAAATATAAATTATATTCTTATGTTAAATATTTTTATATGTTTGATATTAAACAATTATATTCTTAAATTAAAATAAGTTAATTTGTATTTGTGCATAAAAATCAAAATTACAAATGAATTTATCCGTAAAATCACAAAAGTTACCAAAATATATATTTAAAACCAAAATAGCAAATATTATGTAAACGACAAAATGAAAATTTACTAAAAATATTAAAAATATATGGAAGCATGAAAAACTAGGATTAAAATAAATCACACTAAAAATTTGACACAATAATAATCATAATATATATAATATACGAGAATACATATTAATGCACTTTTTCTTTTTGTGTTTCTGTCTCATTGTTTTAAAATCTTAATTGTAGATAATATATAAAGTTGCTGTTGAATTTATTTTCAGTCCACAAGTAGTGTTTAGTTTCAAATCCAAATTTCATAATTTGATTATTACTATAGAAAAGATTTTGATACAAAACATAGTAAAAATAACTCTCTTCTACATTTCATTATATAGTAGAATAACTCTATTATATAATCGAGTAATTCTAGAATAAATTTATTATAAAATAAATTATTATAGGATATCAAACTCTATATAATTGAGTTATCCTCAGTTAGAGCAAAATATAGAGAAAGTTATAGAGTACCATTGGAAATGATTTAAGTTTCAGATGGAAAACATAGATCATTTCTCTCTCTTTTAATATATTTATATTTTGAATTCAATTGTATTTTTATCTTATAAAAAATTCTTTTAAATTTAAATTGCTCATTTATAGGATACAAAATAGCTAATTCATTATAAAAATATATATTTAAATTATGTATGCACCACGAAAACCTAATACCACTCGGTAGATTCGGGTTGGTTTAGAGACCTGATGTGGAGAGTTAATCCATTTTTTTAAGTGGTCAGTTGACACAATTCCAGTGATGATAGATGGAGGAGAAGATTTTTTCTACTCAAATCATTTACGCATGAAATACAGTGGTAGAGAGGAAGGAGTTGTGGAGTGATTTGAAGCTATGTTAAGACTCACCCACTGTAAGAAATGTTGGAACTCGTTTTTGACGAGATGGTTTTAGACCATTTTCGGTAAGTTTCCGGACGAAGACGTTCGTCGGAATAACCGAATATTTGATAAACACTATGAAGTAGTGTATTAATATGTCAAAAACAAAGTTCGTTTGAATAAGAAATGTTGGTCCAAAGTCATTTCCTTGGAAAACTTGTAAGCTTGACTATTTGACTATGTTTAAATAACTAGTAAATGTCCCACATAAAATATGAGGTGAGAGTCCTCTTATTTATATATGGAGAAGTATGATTATACTATAATATATTGCTGGAAAGATATATTCGATCAAAATGTGTTTGCACATTAAACCGAGTTAACCAAATTAAATTAGATTAAACTGGTTTGGAATTAAAAATTAATTTGATTAATAGACAACTAGTCTAATTCCCTAACAATGTTTTGGGTCAAATTCAAATTAATTTATGATTCAAAAATATCTTTGCCATTGATGATAAAAACGTTTCCATTGACTTTGTTTTAATGGTTGATCAAAATTTATTATTTTGAGTCAATGCTTGTGTACGTTTTATTATTAGTGTTCTTTGGAACAAGCATATAAAGCACTTCTCCATATTGCAATAATATGAAGGAATATATACGATCAAGACAATAGTAAAAAGATTCTCCCATGTTGGATAGTGATGTCTCTTATTTTTTATTTTAGTTTGTGTCTGAGAGTACAACACAAAACCAGTTTCGCCAGGCTTCTGATAGAGTGATGCAAATTCAGAAGATTGTTTGCAGTTGTATCCTGGGACTCTTTACGTTATCGAACCGTCGCACTACGGGACATATTTTGAGTTAAGGAAAGAGATAATATCTCGCCTCTGCAGTTGTATCATCCTTTTCTTACTCTTTGGTATAATTTTATCAATTTTATTATTTACAATATTCAGTAATCCGTAGTTTATAAAACACGGTTCTATCAAGAAATAAACCATGGCTTGTAGCAAGGGATTTTAATGAAACCTTGGACATGGAAGATCATTCTTCGCATGCTGCTTCACCAGTGGTCACCCACCCAAGGAATGAGAGATTTCAGTGATGTGAACCAATAATGCTCGTTTCTGGATCTGGCCTCTCGTAGTCCACGGTTCACGCGGTGTAATAAGCGAGCGGAAGGCCTAGTATCAAAGAAGCTATGTCGCGTACTTTCCAATGATCAATGGTTAGCAGCAGGTCCGTCCGTTTTGATGATCTATGTCCCAAACAGAATGAAACAGTGATGAATCAAACGGAACAGAACATGGAAGCAGAGAGCAGTATAGGTTATAAGAATGTGTTTCTTGTATTTCTGTTACAATGGAGAGATGTATATATACAAGCTTATGAGAATAAACACAAGATACTTCTAGAATATGTGAGCCAGGATCTATAATATCTTAGCTTGCCATATTCTAGGATATATATCTAATGAATATCTCTTGGAAGAGTGCGAGTCAAGTAATGATCTCGGGACTGGTTTTGTGAATGCATTTGCAAGTTGATCTTTGGAAGACACATGTGGTACCCGAAGAAAGCCTGATTGCACAAGTTCCTGAATGAAGTGAAACACCGGATTAGCACACAAGTACATAGCTCCGACATTATCACAATAGAGGACAGGTTGAGATAATGATTCAACACCAAGTTCACGAAGAATGGAGACAATCCGCTGAAGTTCGGCTGCTGTATCAGCTACGCATTGATACTCTGCCTCAGTGGATGACCGAGCTACTGTCTTTTGTTTGTTAGATGACCAGAAAATAGGATTTGCACCAAGGTACACAATATAGGCGCTTGTTGATTTGTGTAATCATCATATGGTTACCAGCCTAGTAAGCATCGGAGAAAGTAAGTTTCTCGTTTTTAAAAAAAAAGACTGATAGAACCGAATTTTATAAACTACGGATTACTGAATATTGTAAAGAATAAAAATGATAAAATTATATCAAAGAATAAGAAAAAGATGATACAACTGCAGAGGCGAGATATTATCTCTTTCCTTAACTCAAAATACGTCCCGTAGTGCGACGGTTCGATAACGTAATGAGTCCCAGGATACAACTGCAAACAATCTTCTGAATTTGCGTCACTCTATCAGAAGCCTGGCGAAACTAGTTTTGTGTTGTACTCTCAGACACAAGAAATAAAAAAAATACTAACATGACTATTCAATATAGGAGATTGTGGTTTTTCTTTTGGTATTTGATATGTATCTCTTTCTATCATGCTAACAAGGCATTTATATAGAAAAATAATGAGAAGCACAAGTTTTATTTTCAACATAGAAATGAAACCTCCATGGTGCACTAATGAAGACTTTATTTCTTGTCATTATTATGTGAATTCATTTCACATTTTGACCAAGAAATTAAAGAGTATAATTATTATTATTTGACTCATTCAAATAAAATAATATACTTTAAATGGATTTCTTTTTTATATTTTATCAATATAAAAGATCACATATATTTGGTTTATATGATTAAGTTAATGAACATGAAGTCCAACTAACAAATCAAAACCCAAATCCAAATATCTAATGTGTATATTTGTAACTTTATACAAGTTTCTCAAATCACACACATTAGACCTTCATTTCTCATTCACACTAACTCTATTTTTAGCATATGAATACATTGCTAAAAAAATAGTTCCAACAATCCCTCACATGAATAGAAATGCTTCTAGACACTAGACGACTCGACAGACTTGACTTCCTAGACAAGACTCGACAAGACTCAACAAGACTCAACTAAGGACTTTTGAGAGTACAAGCGAGAAATACTGCATGATGAGTTGGTAGCAATTTTTCAGCCTTGAACCAGTCATTGTTAATAGCTATCGGATTTACTCGGCCAGGAGGTGGCCATGATGTCTTGAACCTCCCGGGCTTTGGTGTAAACCTAGACAATAGCCAAAACACAGTTTCATTCTCTCACAAAACCAATTTCTCTATTGTGTTCATTTTGGCCGTGAACATTCCTGGTAATCATGAGTGAAATTTAGAGAATATAGCCTTTTTATTCTCCTAGAAACGACCCCATTTCACACTCATAAGGTGATTTGCCATTAGTTTTGTTTAGAGCAGTATCATGTACTACTCCATTCATATCTCAAAACAATTGGCACAAATCATTAAAATCAAATGCTTATCCTCTATTCCTTACATGTAGCACTGTTTAATCATCCTAGGAACTGGGTATAGACCGAAGTCTTACAGTGCTTTGGGCAGATTTAGTTTGACTTAGTTGTCTCCTTGAACCTATTTCTTGGGATCTCCAATCTGATAAGTAGAGTTACCGCCAAACCTCATCTTAGTTCATAGGCTAAACCCATTCCTCTTGATGATATTACAATTTGATCTCATGACACACCTTTAATAACAGGATCCTAGGTTGTCATCACATGGAACATAATCTATTGAGATTAGCCGAGATCAATTGTCTAATGATTTTTGTCATCTTTTTTTTTTCCTCAAGAGACAATTAACCATTATACATAAAACTCAGTGTATAACACTAGTTTTTTTTTTAATCATATTTTGATAACTATCACAAAGTTCATTTGGCCTCTTGCCAATTACTTAATATGGTAAGCAAAGCTTCCCCCACATTTCTTGAGATAGCTCAAAACCATACATATGTACATTTATCATCTCTTAAGAGTTTAGAAAGTTAATCTACAACTCTTTTAGATTTAAATGAATAATAAAACAATTTCGAAAATTATTACAATTTTCTTTAAAATGTATTTCATTCTCAGGAAATCACATTTTAGATAAAACTATTTTCATAGTTCTCTCAAGTTGATGTATAAATCCAACTTTGTATATGTTTTTTTTTTCAAAACATATTTTTGCCTTTTGGCAAATATACATATCATTTCATGATATTTTTGTACCATCAAAACCACAATTTTCTATGATTATTTTTAACCATATTGACTTTAGAAACTACAATACATATGTCAATTTCAGTCATATTGGTATGAAAAATTTTCATTGGTTTTGTATGGTCAACCTTTTTAAAAGGTGCATTTAAGTATTGACGAAATACAAATGTTTTGATCAATATCAACAAACATTTTATTTCTTATGGCAAATGATTTATATGTGGCAGACCTTTCCCAAATTTAGTTTGGGGCGTCGACTCACAAAAATCAATTTCCATTCATACAACTTGATCTCAAAAGATCAAAATGTTGTTTATAAATATGTTTTCACCATATTTTTTAAACTTGACTCCTTTTTGTTTTCTCATGATCAACATATGCTTAATAACTAAATTAAGTTATCCCAAGATCTGAAAGACGAAATAAAAAAACGTTAAACCATTCTTGATAATTAAAGCAAATAATTATCTTAACCAAGTCAAAGCATTAACATGCACTGAGACTAATAACGTTTTATTCTAAACTCATTTATGAGCTAGAATATTTAATACAAAATTATTGTAACCACTCAATCCATCAATTAATTATTTTGAAAATTAAGAGTAGACAAACCATCCAAATACGTTACCAATGACGTTCGGAAAATGGTTTTCAGTGTCACCATCAAAAGATGAAACCTGTTCTTATAAACCATAAAATGTCAAATTCATTAGTCCAAAAAATATTAATTATTTTAATTATAATGAATTTAAACACACAAAATCTCAAATAATCTGAAACTTGTTTCAGAAAATCAGAAGAATTTGTTTTCCATCACCCTTGAATTCTCTAATTCCTGTTTTCATAACAAAACACTTCACAAAAATAATCAGTTTTTGTTAGTAGGAAAATACAAATAAAAATTTAAAGAATTAGATTGAAGAATGATTATTTTTAAATAATCCTATAGATCTGATTCCGGCATCTTTTTTCAAAGATCAATCAACCTGTTCTTACAAAAAAATATTTTTTACAATAATCAGTCCGGTTAGTGCAAAGCAATAAACGGATATTTTTGAGTTAAGACTGATGTAACCGAATTTTATAAACTATGGATTACTGAATATTGTAAAGAATAAAAATGATAAAATTATATCAAAGAATAAGAAAAAGATGATACAACTGCAGAGGCGAGATATTATCTCTTTCCTTAACTCAAAATACGTCCCGTAGTGCGACGGTTCGATAACGTAATGAGTCCCAGGATACAACTACAAATAATCTTCTGAATTTGCGTCACTCTATCAGAAGCCTGGCGAAACTAGTTTTGTGTTGTACTCTCAGACACAAGAAATAAAAAAAATACTAACATGACTATTCAATATAGGAGATTGTGGTTTTTCTTTTGGTATTTGATGTGTATCTCTTTCTATCATGCTAACAAACCATTTATATAGAAAAATAATGAGAAGCACAAGTTTCATTTTCAACATAGAAATGAAAACTCCATGGTGCACTAATGAAAACTTTATTTCTTGTCATTATTATGTGAATTCATTTCACATTTTGACCAAGAAATTAAAGAGTATAATTATTATTATTTGACTCATTCAGACAAAATAATATACTTTAAATGGATTTCTTTTTTATATTTTATCAATATAAAATATCACATATATTTGGTTTATATGATTAAGTTAATGAACATAAAGTCCAACTAACAAATCAAAACCCGAATCCAAATATCTAATGTGTATATTTGTAACTTTATACAAGTTTCTCAAATCACACACATTAGACCTCCATTTCTCATTTACACAAACTCTATTTTTAGCATATGAATACATTGCTAAAAAAATAGTTCCAACATATATCAATAATGTTCTAATCCCAAAATCAACATCATTCAACTCAAGACAATTGACTGAGAATCCTGTTTTTTTGTTCTTGCTTTGTGAAGTGGGAGGTGGGTGCACTGTTGATCTCGTAAACTATTTTGCTTACGAGAATCTCATTCCGGTGATTCGGCCTCACAAAAGAGCAAGAGAAGCTGAAAGCATCAGTAATAATAATATCCAAGACAACAGAAACTTCAGGTTTCTTCAGTAATGGAACAAAAGAAAGATTTTTCTATGTTACCAATTTCTTTTTCTGCAAAGCAGAGCAACAAGAACAGAGAGTAGCAAGATGGGATTAATAGTATAACACTGCAGAATCGCATGTTAACAATCAAACTCTACATGAATATTTTCAAATATGCACATATGAAGACTTACACATTCACGGATAATGGGTCTTTTGTCTTGTTTTGCAGTAACCGGTCCTCCCTTTTGAACTTCTTTAATGATCTCTTCTCCATCCAGCAGAGGCTTTATATCCCAAATGTTATCAAGACCTGTGATGTTAAAGCAAGAAACACATTTACGCTACTAACACATTCCATAATTCTCTCACAATTTTCCATCTTCAGTACAACCTTTTGTTTCTCTCGTTCCATATAGCATAAAAGACCGCTTGGGCAAGTAACTTGCAAATCATTCTTAACTTGCCAGGCAGAGTAGAATGATGAACCCACCTGATGATCGCATCGAAACTGTAAGGAGGGTTAAAGTTCCCATGATGAAAAAAGGAATCCCAAACAGACTTAGAGAACGAACAGGAAAGGTAAACATGATCTCTAGATTCATTTGCGGCACCAGAGAGCAAGCAAGCTGAGGGGACACTCATTCCCCAGTTAAGAAGCCTGTGTCTAGTAGGAAGCCTATCCCGAACAGAGACCCAAGCGTGAAAGGCATGTTTTGGAATTCCAAACTTGAACCAAATAGAGTTATACCAAGGAACTGCTAGAGGAGAAGGATGAAGAGCTTCCCAAGTTCTTGAAGCTGAGAACTGACCAGGAGCAGTATTAATAGAGGTTCTCCATGTTAGGAAATATACGATCACATTTTGCGGGAAACCAAAATTTATGGGAACGAAAAAACACACACACAATTTGTTAATGGAGTTCGGCCAACTTTTGCCTACGTCTCCGGACCTGCTACAGATCTTTTATTATCAACTCGGGAAATTTTTACAAGCTCTCAACTCACACCCGATCCCAAATACATTCAAGAAATTACTCTTAATTTCTTAAAGAAGATTTTCGTGAGAAAAAAAAATTATTTTCTTCTCCACGAACTCTTTCTTCTTCTTCTTGTTCTCTCTGTGTTTTGTTTTTGTTTTGGGATGAAGAGCAACAACAAAAGCATCACATATTTATAGGAAGAGCTTGAGAGGTTGGTGAGAAGTAGTTGTTGACAAAATTACCAAGCTTTTCTTTTTGACTTTGTTTTCACCATGTCTCCATTTAACCAACTTCTTTTACCGTCCAATAATTAAAACGTGATTCTTGGACTTACACTCCATAAATAAAAATCATCAATCTCTTGGAGCAGCACCGGTGGCTGGGGAGACAAGCATGCCCTCAGCAGCTGAATGATCCTATGACGTCCTCTCGAGAGAGTCCATTCCCCGTCGGAGATAGATTGAGAGACTAAACTGAGAGCGGGAATACCTGAAACTCTGGGACCATTGGCGTCTGTAATCTCAAGCAGCGGACCCAAGCCTGTCCAGTTGTGAGGATTATTACACCAAACAAGAGACTCAAAACTCTATATATATGTGTGTGTGTGTACCACGCAAATGTATGTATGTGGGTGGCAATGGAGACTTGGAGAGTACACATTTTCTTCTGTTTTAAAGATTCTTCTTCTTCTTCTCCTTCCTCTTAGATCTCCTAGTAATTTGGGGACAAATCCAAGAACTTTGGAAGAGAATTAATTATGATGAGCTATAAAGGAAAAGAACAAAACATGAAGATGTTAAGAAAAACAAAACATGAAGATATTTTGTCGCAATAAGGAAGCTTCAAAATGTAAATACACATGCATATACATGCGTTGATATACATGTGGGTATAATTGGATAGTGTCATTTAATGAGTTATCCAAGAGAGATCCAAGTGAAGGACTAGAAATAGATAGATTCTCTTTTTTTTTTCTTTTGAAACACATCCAAAGGAAAGATTTTGTATCTGCCACTTTTTCTAATTGATCACAATTTCTTTTAGTTGAAACTAACTTGTCTGACTATGACTTCAGAGATAACTCTTTTTTTCTTATACTCTCTAGAATATGTTATCTACTAACTTCAATTAAGGTTTTTGTCAGTTTACTTAATGAGTAAAAGCGGATTTCAAGGACTAATCACCGGACGAAAAACTTTTGGCAGCTTTATTTCGGTTCAATGAAATTATTATAAACCAACCCGACATATTATCATATATGGTTAACCTTTCACAAATAAAATTGATACGAAATTTAAAATGAATTCCCCTTCATCAAATGATGATCAATCGACTACAAGATCAGAGGATGGTCCCAAGAAAAACAACAATATTATTATGTGAATTTTGAATATAACATGGTTATGTGTTTTTAACTTAGTGGATTTAATTTCATTGTCTTATTGTTCCTTATAAGCTATTAGAATTATTATTTGTCAAATTTTTTAATTGCTAAAATATGATTTATATTGACATTACTGTATACATTTTTCAAACATATTGACATTATTATATATCTAACAACATTTTCCCATATATTATTTAGCTGAAAGTATCGATCAGTTATTTGGAATATAAAGCCAAATACCTCGAATCGTATCGGCCTTCAGCTTCTTAGATAGCACGTTATATGTATATTTATATCAAAAAAATACATGCTTTCAATATCAAGAAGAAAAGAATACACATGTCAAATTTTATAGTGTCCACTTGTCTTTTTCTATAACACCTTGTAGAGATCAACTTATTCTTTGCTTAAGTCCACTTTCCTCAAATCAAATGAACTTTGGAGGTAAAAAGAAAATTGGTTCTCCATCAAGTATTGCATCTAATCATTATTACTAGTTAGAACACATAAAAACCTTGATAAACATATGCACAAATCTTGTATTCGAAAGCAAAAGCACACCGAACAGAAGCATATCACTCTGACCATATGGCCATGTTTTTATCCTACGAATCAATGGAGTCTTCCAATTTCTCTAAAAAGTGGTGCCTAGACAATGATGTTCAGGTATTTTTCATTATGTTATATATATATATATATATATATATATATCCTTCTCGTTTTGGTGTTAAGGTATCTAGTTTGTTAATTTGTAGTTTGCGAAAATGGAGCATACAAAACTTCTTATCCAGAAATGGGAGAAGACTTTGGAGAGTCTTCAGGTAAAACTGACCTCAAAACAAGATGATGTCCAATGTATAAAGCGATGTGTCATAGAAGGTTGTTTTCTGGTGTGTGTTTCTTAATGTCGTTCTTTGTCACTGTTGTGTGTTTGGCAATGTCTTTCGCGTCATTTCATAACTTGTATACCTTGGTTTGCAGGATACATTTCAACTTGTGGAAAATTCCAAAGTGATGGAACTTACAAGAGTTAAAATCTCCGTATGCAACGAAAAGGATAGACCCCACTTCGACTTTATACGAGGTAAGCAGCTTTTCATATATCAATTTCTTATAAATTAACCATTTTTGATGAAATAGTTAGATGAATATAGAATCATATCAAGTCATGATTAACACTGGAAAATGTAGCTTAGGTTCAAGGGCCTGATTTATGGCAAAGATATTAATTGATCAGTTCTCTAGTTAGGGCTTTCTTCACATATCATCGTCTTAAGTAGTTTTTTTATCCAAAGGCTTCCAAAGAAAGAAACAAAACTAGTGTTTCAAATGTGAAGTATATGCAAGAGGATGCATTGAGAAAGATACTAGCTAAAGCAAATTACAGAAAGCAAATAAATGAGTTTTGAAAATGATAACAAAATTTATATGTAACAAAAAATATACCATAGCTTATATGATGATGTAATTGATGATTTAACCAATTTTAAAAAAATAAAAAATAAAAAACCCACTACATCAAACATCAACAGACACAAAACACACAACACATAAAACCACAATTTTCTCCACAAAACAACACTCACTAAATAACTACATTGCTTTATTGTTCTTCAACTAGTTGATTAAATTGTTTTCGGTGGTTGTCATCATCATATCCAAAATAGATCATATCTGGATCGGATAGAAGGGGACTTGTTGCTGAAGAACCGAGCAATAACCTTGTCTTCAAGAACCTTCAAAGCATCAACAGAGTTTATGCATATAGGTGTCTTCTTCTTTTCCTGTCAACAGTTCTGTGAGTAAAATCAGTTATAATAAATCTCAATAGTAAACCAAAAAGCATTTGTAGAAATGAGATTATTTACCTGAAGGGATATCATACTATTGTTAACCAAATCTTTTACCAAGAGACGCACCACTCTTACAGGTCTTGTCTGACCAATGCGGTGAGCTCAAACGGCTTGAACTTCAGTAGTGCAGTTACACCATGTTTCCATGATGAGAACCAAAGAAGATGCAACAGGATTTGGTCCAATGCTAGCAGCCTATAAAGAAATTATCATTACAACAACTTGGCCAAAACCTTGATAAACGTCAGCACAAATTTTGTTTCATAAAAAGAAGACTGACTTGTAGTTCTTCTTGTTTTCAATTTTGGCTGTCATGATTCTTGATGGCCTGTTCTTCATCTAGCACCATTCTAAACTGTGCAATCGTAGTAAAAGACCAATATCATACTTTGAGAGGTAATACCAATACCATATTTTGCTATCTACTGCATATATCACTTCTACTGAAGCCATGGAATATCAAAACAGAGAGTTTTGCAACTAGAGATACCATTTAAGTAGTTCATCAGCCCACTGTCTCATTAAGCTATTAGGACAAACAATGAGAGGTTTAGCTAGTATTCTTCTTGTTGCTTGATCACATACATAAAAACATGAATTCTTCATTAATCCAAAAACACATGAATTTTTCTTGATCAAGACAAATTAGATATAAATTTAGTCAATTTTAATTTTCACTTAACCAACGGTTATTTTTAACGAAAATGGAAACAATATCGTTTTACTAAAATAAAAATAACAAAATTGACCACAAAATATCTAACTTACAGTTTTGCTAAAAAGCATGAACACTTCAATGATCCAAAAATATAATCTTGTTTTGGTTAAGACAAATTAGATATAAACCAAAATTTTAAGATTTAAACCGACCAAAAATGAATCAGTATCGGATCGGAGAAGAACATGAATAAATATTGTAAAATGGTATAATACATAACCGAAACCGAAATATTATTAATTGAATCCACATGGGTAATCAAAAAACCTAAGAACCAAGAGTACCCAACAAATTTTAAAAATATTACCAGAATCTGAATTGGTATTCTTTTTTTTTAACACAAATCTGAATAGGTATTCAAAATAATTATTTCAAATATAAAAAGAAATTTGATATGATATCTAAAGTTCATGATTTTTACCAACTTAATTTATACCTAATTTAGCTTGGTCAACACAACTTCATATGTTTTGACTGTTTTCTCGTAAAAAATGGAACAAAAGAAAGATTTATCTTTTCCTATAGTAAGGGAAACCAACTAATCATCTAGCCTTAAACAGCAATGTCACGAACTTTCCCCACGTTCAGAAGTCACACAAGTCCTTGCTTGTTTTTGTCTCATCCAATTGATGCATGCCTCTGCGGAGGATTTGTCATAAGATAGCTGCCATGTTAACAATTTCTTTTCCTGCAAAACAGAGCAACAAGAACAGAGAGAAGCAAGATGTGATTAATAGTATAGAAGTCACACAAGTCCTTGTTCGTTTTGGTCTCATCCAATTGATGCATTCCGCTGCGGAGGCTTTGTCATAACTTAGCTGCCATGTTAGCAATTTCTTTTGCTGCAAAACAGAGCGTAGCCAGATGTGATTAATAGTATAACACTGCAGAATCGCATGTTAACAATCAAACCCTACATGAATGTTTTCTAATTAATATGCAGATGAAGACTTACCCATTCACGGATAATGGGTCCTCTGTCTTGTTCTGCGGTAACCGGTCTTCCCTTTTGTACTTCTTTAATGATCGCTTTTCCATCCATCAGAGGCTTTGTATCCCAAATGTTATCAAGACCTGTGATGTTAAAGCAAGAAACACATTTATTCTACCAACACATTCTATAACTCTCTCACAATTTTCCATCTTCAGTGCTATCACTTATCAAAAATACACTTACTCAGTTCACGGATGGTTTCCTGAATCGTTAGATAAAATTCTCGTCTCTTGTCAAGATCAAGACTCATGCCATCATCATCCTTATACAGCAGAAATGATATTAACAAGGCAACGCGCCAGAAACCTTTGATATCTCTAAGAAGAAACCCTGGAGAGTATGACCAGAGACAACCCATTATAGAGTTGCGCATTTAAGGTGGTGGTCGTAGGACACTAGTATAGATGCGCTAGTGGAGATTACCAGTGAGTACTCTTAATTTCGAAGTTGCAGGGACCTGTGGATCATATAGGGAGATGGATTCACAGATCTCAAGAATCTCACTAGCCCAATCAAGTCTCTCCAGTTGTAATGGATTCTTAAACTGAAGAGGAATTATCAACGACATGAACTTCTCCGCGGCACGGTGTATACTGATAACCTGAAGGAAGCAGATGGATTATGTTACCATGGGGGATTAAGACACTGAACATTAATAAACAAGGCTCACTGTTTCAGCGTCCTTAAACTTCCGCTTCATAGACTTCTTAAAGATGTAGTTGACAACGGAAACCTGGAAAAGGTTCATGTTACGTTTGCTTAGAGAATCAAGAAGTCAAGATTTAAGCTAAGAGCATAAAATGCTTAGTGAAGTATCAGTACCAGTTTCCCTTCGTTATCCTTGTAGATAGTTTTTCTAAACGGCAGAAACAGAGCTGCGTAAAGAGCAAGCCTTCTTTCTTCACCCTACAAAAAAAAATTGACCACCAGTAAAGATCTAACTGAAATAAACAAAACAAGAACCGATGGTGACAGGCTAATTTAACTTACACTGAAGCTAACGAGCCCAGGTGTCTGAATTAGGTTCCACATAGCTTCCATGTAGGCCCGGCAGAGACTAAAGAAGCAATACATGTGACAGCAAAATTTCAGCGGCACTGGCGTCTCCTTTTTTATGTCTCCAGCAATCAATCTGCGGCAATTAACTTTTGATTCTGTTAATTTTTTTTTGTCTCCGTTGCCCTACTTTTTTGAACGCTGCCGCTGTTTTCAGCGATGACGAAACGAACAGGGCTTATGTCAATATCCTCAGAATCTCTCCCCAGAAGCTTTCAACCAAACACACACAAAAATATCAGAAAAACTTTCGAATTTTGACAGAAACGACCAATGGCGAATGAATTAATAATTTTCACGCAATTTAGAAAGAAAAAAGGATAAAAACTTTAGAGGAAGAGTAGTAGTAAGTAAGTAAGTACCTTGTCGCGCACCCAACCACCGGCGACGCGAAGCTGCGTTTTGGGGTTAGATTCCTTGGGAGCACCTATAAGAAGGTCGAAGATTTGCCTTTCATTGTCGGTTAGATTGACTCTTTCTCTCAGCTTCACCGGACCAGTCATGGCCTCTGTCTGTCTCATACGACAAATTGGTTAGTGAGTTCAAAACCCTTTATATATATAGGGTTTGGTTTGCTCAATTTTCCAAACCGGAACTTGGATATTTGATTTGATTCCGGTTAGCTGAAGAACCGTATTGGTTTCCCAAAGTGGAGACTGGCCCAAATCCACATGAAACTGGGCCTGTTGTGTCTAAGCCCAACTGAAAGTGGTTCTTTTTTATACATGATCTTCACGAATAAAGAAGATTAGATCATCTGTATGGAGAAGTTCTCACACTTTCCAAAAAAATAAAAATAATAATGAACCGTGACGAACTCGTTTTGTTGGGGTTCGTCCGGATGAATTCGGTTCGCCATGGATTTGCCACGTGGCGGCCCTCTATTTGTCGGTTAATTCTTTTTTTAATCAAACAAAAAAATAAAAAGAAAATTAAAAAAAAATAAAGTTGTGAACCCCATAGGATTTATGGATGCGGATGCCCTTATAGATGCCGTTTGGTACAAAGTAATGGAAAGAAACACAAAGAATCTAATTGTCATCTTAATGTTGTGAAATGTTGTGAGTTTATCTGCTATACTTTGTTTGTCCCCCCCCCCAGTGAAATCTAAAATAACATCTTCAAACTTGTGACACCACTATTTAATCTCCCTCTTCCAATTGTGTGATCGATCCAAGATGAAGTTTCTTGCCATTTAATATTTCAGTTGCTTTCTTGCTATCTCCTTCCAGAATAATCCTATACGATAACCCAATCTCCAGCAATGTTGGATTGTCATTATAACATTGTTTGCACTTCACTTAACGACTTTGAACTCTTCTTCCTGAAAAGGGGGTTCTCGTTTTAACACTCTCTTCAATAATAAATCCAATATTAAAAAGAGAATTTTCACTTCCTACCCAAACAATATTCCATAATTATCAATATACACATTACTTTTAGATATTTGAGTATTTGAATTCTTATATTTGTATCATTTGAGTATTTTTCCAATTTCCATATTATTTTAGGTTTTTGGCCTAATTCACTCTATTAAAAATTGTATTTTCATATAATCTTTATAATCAATCAAAAGTCAAAACTGACTATAAAATCATATTATTATAAATAAATATAACCATATACTGAAGAAGAATTCAAACATTTTATTCTAAATGGATGGCGAAAAAATAATTTTTTCTAAATAAAAAGTTATGTTCTAATAAAAATACAAACTAAATAATCTACAAGTAAAGTTTAATTAACTCAATGAAATTAATGAATTTTAAGGAAATAATTATTTTGCTTAGAACAGCAAAATTTTCTAGACCACTGGCAAGAGGTTTGGTACAAACTGTTAATGTATGTATGACTCAACATAAATGATATACATGTGATCATCACTGACATTTGTATTTAATTTGACATACCGTATTACGTATAGATATATGCATCTACGATATCCAAATGTTGAACGGTGATTGGATGATAGGCTATGTATAGTGAGAACAAAATGGTTTGGACACGAGAAGAGACAAAATTTGTCTCTGTGAATTTATGAAGAAACATAACAGTAAATACCCATGATCTCTCTCATTTCACGCACACTGATACACATATTCAAATACATCATATGAAAACATATAGTTTTTATAACTCGCATGTCATGTATGTATACTCTAACACAGTCCATAACTCGAATTATTCGAAATGGATGTTTTATAGGGACAACAGCACAGATCCTTTGGTGAACACAATAAAAACAATCACAGCAACACTTCTTTATCAAAAAAAAAAGGTTATGCTACCAACAACAAATAAATATTCCAACATTTACCCCTTCAGATTTCATCTGTATCAGACAACCGAATTTTATAACAGTACATAAAATTATATAATTTTGTGAAATTTATAAATCTATACATGTGACTGAACTATAATATATTAGAAGAAATTAAACATATGGAAGGACACTGGGGTAAATTCTAAGACGTTGCATGGAGTTCACGGGGAAGCTAATACAAGAAAAAAAACACACAACAAAAGAAAAAGGTTCACGAGCGGATCTGCGCTTGAAGACAGCATATATAACTGATAACCTTTCAGACTCGCAAAGCCAAAAGATAAAACAAAGACTAATTAATCCCAAATCAAAGAAACAATATCCACGTGATGTAAATAATGTGATCCACATATATATAATTTCGGTTTAAACAGATTATTAAAGGTTATTCTTGTTGAATGGGACTCTCTCCAGTAAAGTAGATTAGTTATAATGATGATGAATATCGAATCGTATCAAGTCGTGATTAACACTGGAAAATTTAGCTTAGGTTCAAGGGTCAAAGTTATAATACGGCCGAGTCAAAGACGATGATTAAGATTTTTTTTTATTTAGATATGGTTATATCTGATATAGTCAAAGAAAAGATTGTAAATTTCTGTAGAGTGGATTTATTTAACAAACATAGAAGACATATAACTTATGATAAATATTTGATGCCGTATGTCTCAGAGAAACGGTACGGTCCACAAAATATAGTTCGCTTTATCAACAACAGAAAGAAAAAGAGAAACTGGCACGAGATCTTGAAGAGTCTAGCTGTGAAGTCAAAGGGCATACATTTTGTTATTATTACATATCCAATAATTACAAAACTCCCGTGCATCTTACAGATTTGTCCATATTATTATCTAGATCTAATAGATAATAGCGCATCGATTTTTGGCTTACTCGATGCATGAGTTGTTGATGTAAAGATGTCCGTCCTGAAGTAGCCGATGACGTAGTTGCTGAAGCAGACGTCGAAGTGAGTGGTGAAGATCATGTGGAGTCGAGATGCTGAGCTGGAGTAGTGTAGACTTGGAGAGCAACAGAGTATCTTAAAGAAAAAGCAAAGAAGAATAAACTTGGGGAGCAAGTTTATGACTTACAAGAAGAGGAATAAGTGCTTCCAAGAAAAGGAAAGTTGCACTTATTGATATGGAAGATGTCCATATTGTGGTTCCTTAGAGACTAGGGTTTCGGGAACGTGGAGACTATATAAGATATCTATGTGGTCGTCTGTAGAGAGACAGAGACACAGAAGCTGATCTTATAGAGAGAGAGAAGCGCTTGGAGGTGTTCTGGGTCGTGCTGAAGCAGGGGCTGAAGTACTTGACGGTGGAGAGACATAAGCGGGTAGCTTAGGAATTGTTCAGTAGCAGCTGTTAGGGTGTTAACAGGCTAGCGAAGCTGATTAAGCAGAACTTGTAATTGAGTTGTACAAGGCGATTTCTAATAAAGCTATTGGGTGTGCTTGTGTAATTGTTTCTCTTGGTTTACCTTCTGCATTACTTATTGTGGTGTCATCTTTGCACTAACAAGTGGTATCAGAGCGGGTCACCTAAGTTACTGGTGTGATCCTAGAGGTGAAGATGGACACGGTTATTTCTGTGCAGAAGGCAATCGTGTTGAAAGCGGACCAGTATGGTCATTGGAAGGCTCGCATGAAGCAGTTGATTCGAGGAATCAATGAAGATGCGTGGACAGCTGTGGAGACTGGTTGGGAGGAGCCTACCATAGTCACAGCAGATGGGAAGAAGCCTAAGCCAAAAGAGGATTGGTCAGAGGCAGAGCGCAATGCATCAAAGTTTAATGCAAAGGCGCTTTCGACGATTTTCGGAGCTGTTGAAGTAGAGCAGTTCCAGTTGATTCAGGGAAGTACTTCAGCTAAAGAGGCGTGGGAGATCCTGCTGAATTCGTTTGAAGGAGATGATAGTGTCAAGAGGACACGTCTGGATCATCTTGGGTCTCAGTTTGAAAATCTGAAGTGGTCAGATGCGGATACGGTGGCGAGCTTCAGTGTCAAACTCAGTGCTATGGCGCATGAAGCATGTGTACTTGGAAAGAAGTACAAGGAGAAGAAGCTGGTGAAGAAGTTGCTACGCTGTCTTCCAGCCAGGTTTGAAACTCAGAAGGCGGTCCTAAATATGACTGCAAACACGGATGAGTTCAAGTTTGACAAGGTTGTGGGTATGCTGAAGGCGGAAGAGATGGAGACAGGCAGTGGCTCGGTGTCTACATCAGGAGGTACGCCAGGGAGTATAGCCCTTGTAGTTGACAAAGAAGCAGAGAAAATTCAGGAGCTTGAAGATGCCGTGGGTATGTTGGCTAGGAATTTTGGCAAGAGGATGAATTTCTCAGGTGGGAGAAATCAGGTTGGTCGCCAGGGAGGTGATCGTGACAGTAGCAGAAGAAGAGAAGGTCTCAAGTGCTACGAGTGTGAAGGAGTTGGTCATATAAGGGCTAACTGTCCGTTGGTACAACGAAGAGAGCTTAAGTGCTCTGAGTGTAGAGGTGTTGGACACACACGGCGTGAATGTCCAAACTCAAGGAAGGGTAAAGGTAGTCCATTGCAGTCGTCTGATGATTCAGAGTCTGAAGAAGATGGAAAGGTGAATCTTGTTGCATTTGGTGCACGCAAGGAGGGATCTAGTGAATCCTCTGGTTCAGATCTCAGCACAGATGATGAGGAGTATCACGTGCTGCTTAATAAGTGGTTGAAGGTCAAAGATAAGAATTTGAGATTGGAGGATATGGCTCAGAAGCAGAACGAGCTGCTTGAAGAACTTCGTGAAGAACTTGCTGCTGTGAATGAGAAGAATGAGTCTCTTGAGCAGAAAGTGAGCGAGTTGAGAGAAGTTGTCGTTGGAGAACGAGAGAGAGAGCAAGGATGCTGGAACGTGATTTGGCTGAGAATCACAAACAGATCAGGATGCTCAACAGTGGATCCAAGGAGTTGGATAAGATACTCTCGATGGGACAACCAGCCAAGGTGAACTGGGGTCTGGGATATCGAAGAGCTGAGAGTACTAAGGAAGTACAGAAGGGGCTGTCACATTTTTTGCGTGGAAGCACATCAAAAGGTGGAGCCAAAGAGACTTGTCAGGAAGTGCGTCGGGACGTACGACAAGAAGTGCGGCAGGAAGTTCTACAGCGCGGGGCTGTGAGCAACAAGCCGAGAGTGGTACGTCAGTACAACAACATGAAGGTCAGACAGGAGGTTCTGAAACATGGTTGTGCAGCTGGTACAAGGAAGGAGACTGATCGGTGCATCAGTAACTGTGTCAGGCCAAAGAAGAAGCAACATCGGATGTGCTGCTGGTTCTGTGGTAAGGTTGGACACAAGAAGGTGGAGTGTTTTGCTCGTGAGAAGAGCAGATACATGACCAAGAGGGTGAACAAGACGTTCACTAAACCCAAGAGGGTTGAAGCGGTGTTGTTAGCCAAGAGTGGCTTACTTGATGAGATCAAGGATGAGACAACATGAGAAGGATGCAGCTCTGGTAGGAGTGACCTTGAGGTTGATCAAGAAGCATCAAGTGTGGAGCTAGGACACGGAGTTGTCCATAGCACAAAGGGGAAGGAGATCGAAGTACATCAGGAAGTGATGTGAGGTGATCTTCAGGAGGGTGATAGTGAAATCACTCCAAGACAGTAGCAACGAGTGCAAAGGGCACTCGGGGTGGTTGAGAAGAGGCTCATGGTCAAGGAGAACGCATGAAGGAAGCCTGGTCCTCAACAGAAGTGAGTCGAGAAGTAGCTCGACAGGTGCGTCAGATCGTGATGCAGTAAGTGTAATCTATTCCGCTGCAGCAGAGGCTGTGTCATGATTATGCATGGAGTAGCAGACGGGTTTGTCTGTAAGGCTTGACATCTAAGCATCTGTTTTAGCTTAGTATGTAATCAAGCAGGGGGAGAATGGTGACGTTCTAGTCCAAGGAGTGCATATTTCATGGGGGAGAAGAGCATAGTGATGGGCGTCCTAAAGTAGATGATGCTTGTCTCATGGGGGAGAAAAGCATGGTGTGGTGCACATCTCGTGGGGGAGAAAAGCACAATGGCGTGGAAGTTTCCAGGTGGGGAACGTGGTTGTTGAACCAGAAGAAGGTTGTGCTTGATCGGCACACAAAGCTAAAAGGGGGAGATTGTTGATGTAAAGATGTCCGTCCTGAAGTAGTCGCTGACGTAGTTGCTGAAGCAGACTTCGTAGTGAGTGGTGAAGACCATGTGGAGTCGAGATGCTGAGCTGGAGTCGTGTAGACTTGGAGAGCAAGGGAGTATCTTGAAGAAAAGGCAAAGAAGAATAAACTTGGGGAGCAATTTTATGACTTAAAAGAAAAGAAATAAGTGCATTCCAAGAAAAGGAAAGTTGCACTTATTAATATGGAAGATGTCCATATTGTGGTTCCTTAGAGACTAGGGTTTCGGGAACGTGGAGACTATATAAGATATCTATGTGGTCGTCTGTAGAGAGACAGAGACACAGAAGCTGATCTTATAGAGAGAGAGAAGCGCTTGGAGGTGTTCTGGGTCGTGCTGAAGCAGAGGCTGAAGTACTTGACGGTGGAGAGACATAAGCGGGTAGCTTAGGAATTGTTCAGTAGCAGTTGTTAGGATGTTAACAGGCTAGCGAGGCTGATTAAACAGAACTTATAATTGAGTTGTACAAGGCGATTTCTAATAAAGCTATTGGGTGTGCTTGTGTAATTGTCTCTCTTGGTTTACCTTCTGCATTACTTATTGTGGTGTCATTTTTTCACTAACATGAGTTGTTCTTTTTTCCCGTCAAACGGCTACAACAACTCACGCATCCACGTATATTATATTTCTTGATGATCTCTTTAAAGGTTTTAGTTAGTGAATATATATAGAAGGCAATATGTACATTGAAATTCTAAATAATTTAATTAGATCTTGCGCTATAATGCACACATCCCCTTACTATTATTTGAGGAGACCACTAATCAAATTAACCTTTTGTTCATGTGTCTATTACATGTGTGCCATTTCCTATGTGGCATCTCTACATTTAACCTCACACCATTTTTTCAAAAGCCCATACTTGCCTAGAGTATTTACTTCTCATGCCATTCTAATGGACATATGTTATATTGAATAGGGAATAAATGTTATTAATATCCAATACTATACATGATGTGCTTTACGTGATGTATATATATAATGTAACGTTTATTATTTGGTCTTGACCCTTTTAAAAGATTATGGTTATACTAACATAAAATATATATTTTATAAGATTATGGCTATACTAACATAAAATCATATTCTGGTTCGTTGCTCTTACTAACATAAAAAAAAAATATTTTTGTTCCAACAAAAGAACATATATATATTTTTGTTCCAAGAACATATATATTTATATATTTATTGTTAATATAATGCTCATACTTATAATAGTGGTAGTTGTCATATTTTATACTTTATTTATATTTTATCCATCATTTCGTGAAAACATATATTTATATATTTATTTGTATATTTTATGTTTATCGTAATTTTTATATTTTTTTATTTTTATGATACAACCATAATCATATCTTAAAAATGCCATTATTGATTATTCAAACGATTCTAAATATATCGTAATTAAAACCTTAATTGATTACTCTACGATTAAATCGGACCAGTCTTCCATATTCAGAGTATTTTTGGTGATCATAATTTATTGAAACTTTATCAATTACGGCAATACACATAAATTCAGGGTCAATGTATTTTGTTTTTTTAGTTATGTTAAAATTTGATTCCTTCATTTCAATTATAAGAAGGCGTATTATTTTGTTGTTTTTTTTGCGGAATGATATTGATGCGTGATTAGCAATCCACATCCTCTATATATTATTTTAGGAGCATTGTAAAGAACTAACCTTTACTTCATGTATTATTTACAGATGTGCAATTTCCTACGTGTCAACTCCACAAATCTTCTCACATCATATATTAAAGAACCCTTTATTAACTAGAAGAATTACAAAAAGTGTCATTCACCATATCACACTGATATATACCATATGTCTCGCATCATTTATTCATAGATATCCTAAAAAAAAAAATATGAGCTCATGTATATCTCGCACATCGTACCTTCTTCTCCGTTATAAGTGAAAACGATAATAAGACATATAGAATTATAAACTCAAACGATAATCTGTTCATGCCAATCAAAAGTCGAAGAGTGTTTAAATGGTCCACGATTGATCTATCGGCTAATATATAAAACATAGTTAAATTATAAACTATGTTAACATGATCATTATAAACTCAAACGATATACTTGAGAAAACAAAAAAAAAACTCAAACGATATACTAAATGGAAAATGATGGTGTATCAAAGCTTGGCAATTTAATCATCTAATGTATGTATATTTTTCCATTATGCATTCTATTTCGTACATATAATGTTTATTGAGGATGCTTATTTAGTAAGAGAATCATATTACAAAACAAATATATACATATAAATGGTCATATTATGACATATACATTATTTTCTTATAACGAACATTCATATTACAAAACAAGTTTGTATCTGCAACGGACCTCTATGTCATACATATAAGAATAATGAAAATTTGATACATTAGTTTAGAAATTATTTTTTATGATATGATCAAACATTTAAGTTTAGAACATGATTAAGATCTTAGGAATATCCGAGATCAACGGTAAAGAATAAATGTAAAAGGAAACAGGATATCAGGAAATTTTGAGTTATAATTATGAATAAATGATGATTGATATTTTTTTTCTCTTACGGAAATCTCATTGTATAGTTAAGGAATAATATAGATTTTTTTTTTGAATCTCAACCATTCGATAATTAATGAGATTGAAGAGAGTTATCACCATTGTTAGATTACCTTAAATAAGGCAAATATATCAATTAAATTATGGCTGATTGATTTGTTTTCAAAGTGATCAATCGAATGGCTTTAGTAAAATATAATTTATGGAAACTTTTGATCAGAATGGGGGCGCAAGTTATGTCCTTTATTTAATTTTCCGATTTGAAAGTAATTAATTTGATTATTCATTGTTCCTAAATCCTAATCAGATTCTTCTACTATATAACAAGCAGTGCTCACCACCTATCACCTCACCACATTCTCTTAGCTCTTAAATCCTCCTTGATATAAACCAGTCTTGATAGCACCTCCCTCATGGACGTCTTTAATTCCGTTGCCGATTCGAAACCGTTTAGGACAACTTTCTAATGGTACTATTCATGGCAGTTTTTTTAGAAATTTTTATTCAGCTTATGTTTTCTTATATTTTTTATGTTTGGATTTATTACTTTATTTCGTATGTTTTGTTTTATCTTATATTTATTATTTTAAATGAAAATAAATTTGAACTTATATATCTACGTTTTGTGTTCTCTTTTACATCATAATTTTTATTAGTATTTGCTTATCCCTTATGTATTATTTTAGAAGCACTAAAAGAAAACAACCTTAACTTGATGTGTTATTTACACAATGTCATTTCCTATGTGGCATTCTCACATTCACTCTCATTCCTATCTTGAGAAACCCCTTTCAATACTAGAATAATTACATCTTTTTGCTATTGTCAAATCAGTCCAAATTTTGTTATAACACATGAATCATTGTTACAATCATTAAAGATGATTAATTTTTCAATCAATCATTTACGTGTTAACTTTGTTTTCCCATATATAACATTTCCACGTAGTTTCCATATTAAACCATTTCCAAATTCATCATTTACGTGTTGACTTTGTTTTTCCATATATAAAATAACGTGTGTTAGATTTATTGATTTTTGGTAAAAAGTTAGATTTATTGTTATTACTTATTATAAATATGATATTATAATATCAAACCAAAGCCAAATCATATATCAACTGAAAATATATACCAAGTTATCATATAAATCAATTTCAATTGGTATATGGTTTGACTTTTTACGTAATATAAAAACGTGAATTTGGCAACAACAGTATAATGTAAAAACGTGAATTACGAGCTATAATATATATTTGACTGATTGTGTAGATCTTTCAAAAGGGAAGCTCCAAAATTTTTTACGTAAGGAATAAATATAAATGGTGACACAGAAGTAGTTATTGTTGATATGTTATTCAATATACTTGATCTATGGTCAAATACCGTAGTGAATTTTGTTTCCTAATTTCTGGAACAATAATATAATACTTTCCAAAATTTTGCCAAATATTATAAGCGTAAATTTTGGAAAATTTAAAATTATTGAATTGGCGACATAACAATCGTTCCAAACTCAAATCTTTGCGCCTAATCCCTAAGTTTGATGACTATATATATATCAAACCAAACTCATTTATACAGCATCACTAACAGCCTCAAACAAAACTGCTATACCAAGCAAAATTAAAAAAAAAATTATGGAGATCACCGAGTTACATAGAGCTGTTGTTCGAAAAACCTAAGAACGAAGTTCTGTTTAATTATTCCTAAGTTTGTACTCCTCATTTTTGTTTTGGTAAAATGTACTAACTGTTTTTGTTTTTTTTTTTTTTACCGACTTTTTTAGAACTTGCTGACTTTTTTAGAACTTACTGATCAGCCTGATAATTTTTTATATTTTTAATTCATGGTTTTATTTTTGTATTTCCTGTGTTTCGTTTTTACTTATATTTAGAATTTTCAGTGAACACAAGTTTGGACTTATATTATCTTCACATCATAATTTCTTTTATTAGTTTTTGTTTATACTTTTTCATTCAATTTTATGTTATATGATCGAAAAAACAATTAAACGAAACCACAAGTTAACAAATAAATAAAAATATCCGTGTGGTTTTTATTTTACTTTATAAACTTCATTCTTTCTTTCCATAAAATCAGATCATTTTTTAAAATAATTTCACTCCGCGCAGGGCGCGGATTATCACCTAGTTATTAGTAGGGAAATGAACGATTGTTTTTAACCGACTCGTAGCTAAGAGAACCAACAAAGATAGGCAACATGTTTGGTCCACCTATAAGTCTTCGATTTATAAATGCAACGTTAGCTTTGGGCTTAGTTTTAATAAATGTTTTGCCTGACACATTGATTCGTCAGGATCCTTTCCTTAGTTTTAATAAAAAGAATTTGAATAAACAAAGCTTGTTTGTACTTATTTGTCTCGTGCAACAATGAACAGTGGTATTTTCTTTTTTTTTTTTTTTTTTTGAATTATACAGAGGTATCCTGGCCCCACAGAAGTGGTCCAGACTAGTCACGTGTTGCCACATGTCGGTCCTCTGTCCCTGGCGATGCCGAAATGTTAATTCCCCAGTGACCGGGATTCGAACCCAGGTGGCGGAACTCACAGCTGTGAACCCTTTACCAACTGAGCTAGAAAGCCCGGTTGAACAGTGGTATTTTCGATAATTTTAATGAAAGAAAGGGTCATATAGAGGCATCTGTTTGGACCTATATATCTGCTGCGTAAGTAAAACTGAAACTAACTGCAATCTCAGTAAAGAAGCCAGGGTCTCTGACTATCTTCGCATACTATAATTCAGCTTAACGAAAACGATTTTAACTTTTATGCTTCATCGTGCACCGTGACAGTAGAATAATAACATCATTTGATCTCTTTTTAAAGTTAACAGTAACAATATTGCGAGGCAAAAACACAAAAAATTACTTATCAAAAACAAAAAAAGAAACATACCAACGTTTACAAATTACAATCTCCCGCAAATTTTTTAAATTTAGGGTTAAGAAAAAGCCTAGCTGTTGTAAACTTGTAGTCTACGTTTATTATTAATAAAGCATTGAAATGCATCCGAATTCACTACGAAGATCAATGTTTCATGTGATGATATTCTTGTGACAATAATCTTATATCTTTGTTTATTCTAGGCCAACGGCTTTTTGGCTGTCAAGAAGGGGACTGTGGAATCACATATGTCATATACGTGTGTTCATCACATGATAGTTTACTATTTACAGAATAGTAAACAATATTTAATTATTATTTGTAATAATTATAAATTCTGAAAAAAACATAATGGCAATAAATATTCTTTTTTCTTATACCATCAAGACAACACAACCTACATTTTCCAGCTTAGAACAGTTGAATCGAGCATTCTTTTGTATATATATTAATTTTAGTTTTATTTGATAGAGAAGTTGAATACTATGAGCGCACAAAGCTTTTTCTGAATCCCAAAGATGGTTTATGCTTATCCGTACATCACTGCCAGAATTGTGCATATAGTTTTTCAAGTACATTTATTTTTATTTAACGTATTTATTAAGTATATATGATAAATCAAAATTCATTTTAAATAACTTATATCATCTCTTCCAAATATTTTTGCATGCTAGATTAATTGTATTCCAAAAATAGCTGGAGACGGACAAACCAATACTTTGTACGAGAACTGATACAATAATACTATAATAGCCTGTGGTATACGACGCGGCCTTTTGCCTAGACAACTAAACATGTGTGGCTAATACCAAAAAACCTTAGTTAATGAGATTTAAAAACGTTATATTAACTTAACCAGAACCAAAGCTCTCGTGTAGATGTAGTTAGTTTTAAAAAAAAAACTCGTGTATATTTGGTATGTTTCACCAAGTTCGAACAAAATGTATCACGATTGCCGTATATAGACAATTTTGCATATTGACGTCTAAAGCTATTAATTTGATATACTAAATAAAACAGTTTTTTCATTCTCAAACAATGCCGACATCTCATGATGAGAAAACAAGAAAACAGTACTGACATTAATTTGTTCTAACTTTTCATCATAATCAGTGTATATACGAATATGAGATAAATAGAAGAAAATAAAATAATGAGGACCTAAAGAAACAAGCTTCGGTTACTTTCTGTTTTCTGTTTCTGCTCTTTCCTTTAGCAGCAAGTCGTTTTTCTTGAGTAATAAAGAACTTTTACTATAGAATGAATTCAACATGAGAAATATACTAATGAAATATAAGAAAACAATTTAATAAGTAAATAATAATTGAGGTTTTTTACAAAAAAAAAAGTAAATAATAATTGAGGAGTTGTGAATGCAAAAGCAATGCCCGTGAAGTGGTGCATGTGAGTACTAAAAGAGATGTTATAATCAGTGCCCCACTGACAACAGATTGACCCACTCACGAGTCTCTTTCGTTTTACAATATTCTTATATATGTTTTATAAATTAAATTCTTCAGAAAACTAACGAGACAAACTATCTCTTAACTTTGATAAAAAAAAAACTCTCTTAACAAAAAGATTTGTGTCCCTTTTTTTGAGGAAAAAAAAAGATTTCTGTCCCTTTCCTTTTTGTTGAATATATTTTGAGATTTTGATTATCCACTTGGAATCATAGCTAATATGTGATGTTTCGACCAGATGACAGGTATACGAAACAAATAATGAAATATATTAGATTAACTATCATTGCTTTTAAGATTGTGTGTGTGTGTTATTCAACAAGAAGAACCTAGTTATTTTTTTAACACTCTCTACTGTGAGCATGCATGGTATTGTTAGTAGTGATTGAAAGATTTAGATTTAATACAAATCACTTTCCTTAAATCTTCGTTAAAACATATCTTTTCTGCATGGCCTCTCGAATCTATACACTAAATGTGAATATCATAGGACACTCCAATCATGCCAAAACGACAGATCCAACGCATGCTTGAGTTCTTTTAGAAGCCCGCCCTTACGTTACATACACAATGAATGTAATTGTATATATCAAAGGACGACACCTAAAATCGAATATGTACACATATCATTTTAAGTATCATCATCTTTTACAAAAAAAAAGTAGCATAACTTCATGGTGCGCATACACGTGTTTCAGTGTTTGTCTATATTGAAGTCTTGGCTATCCATGTTCGCTACCAAGCATGTGTTGGCCGTTTGTGTAAGACACTTTTACACACAGTGAAAAAGTCGATCTTACATTATAACTTCGGCATATTTTCTACTTATAGCTTCCAAATACTAATTCACGAGTAATCACTTCACATCACTGTCAATATCATCATTTGTTTAACAAAAGTCCAAGTAAAATCGAATATATATTTTTTTTTGTAAATGAGTAAAATCGAATATTATGGTTCTATTATATCATATATAGGTAACGAATACATTGATGACATGAACTTTTTGGTTTATTTATTACATTAGTTTTTATAAGTAAGTTTATCAGTCACAACATGGAAAATAATGGATAACTAGATCTTGACCCGCCCAACCAGGCGTGTATTTATTTTATGTTTTTTTTTATAAATGATATATTTGTAATATTTAAACATAAATTTAGATTGAAAATTAACATTTGTAGTTATAATAAAAATTAAAAGTTTAAAAAATATTTTGATATAAATTTTAAATTCTTAATTGAAATAATATAGAGATGGGTCATAATTTTTTCCAATCCCAAAATCTTAGCATTATTAATAAAAAATAAAATAGTTTATAAATAAATAAAATATATAAACATATTTGAATTAAAATAAATTTGTTAAAAAAAATCTTACGCCATTGTTGTTTATTTCTATAGTTTGATCCGTGGCCATATAAATATTTGCTTTCACTTCAATTTTTTTCTTTGTTCTAATGATAATATATATATATATATGTAAATTAATATGTATTACATAATTGTTAGTATAACATTTTAAAACAAAAATTTTATTTATTACTTTAAATAATTATATTATGTGATTTTAATCGTGTATTATATCACAGTGTATCATATAAAATCTAATATTTATAACTAATTGGACTTATATTATAAAAGTTTTATACTAACAATTTATAAATAAAATATTTATAAATATAAAATATAAATACTAATTGGACTTATATATCATATAAAATATTTTATATTTTATTTATATGATATATAAATTGATTTTGATGTGTGATTTTTATTTTATTATTTTTATTAATAAATATTGAAAAATATTTAATGTTAACAAAAAATCTATAAGGAAATTTATTTTGGTTAAGATTCAATCTATTAAAGAAATCTATTATTTAAATTAGGAAAAGACATTAAATACTTAAATCTATCATTTAAATAAGGAAAAGACAAAATTCTCTACTATCTTTGTTACCAAACAAAATTTAATTTTTTTAAAGACTCCTATCCCTATTACCAAACAAAAGCTTAAATTATTTCTACTTTAATAAGATAGATATTGATTCAGTTTCGTTACAGAATTTTAAAATAAAATTTCGTTTTGAAAACCCGTGAGCCTCTCAACATTCTTGGATTGCTTCCTTATTTAAATCCCCTCAAAAACCTTCTCTTTCTTCAACTTAAGCCACCACAAAAAAAACAAAGTCTCAACCACTAGATACTCTCCTTGAGAAAGGAAAAATGATAATGAGAAGAAGTCTAAGGCTGGGAAGCATCACAATGATAATGTTAATGGCGGTTTTAGTATGGTCCATAACTCTAGAGACCTGCATTGCTAGAAGAGGAAGACATTGGAGACATAACCACCGAAGCTCCTCTGACTTGTCTGATTCCTTGTCAAGCAAGAAACCAAAAACCCACACTCATCACAGTCACCATAGCTCACACAACAACAACCATAATCATCACCAAAAGTCTAAACCTAAACCAAAACCAAAGCTGAAAACGCCAGCAAAAGGTGACCATAATAACTCTCCCGTGGTTTCACGGCCCCCAAAATTCCAACCACCGTCTCTGCCGCCGCTAAAGGGATCCAAAATTTTCAATGTGATGGATTTTGGCGCAAAGGGTGATGGCAAATGTGATGACACTAAGGTAAAAATTAAAATTAGCTCATTAATTTCGTCCGTATAGTTATCAATCCTAGGGGTTGTTTTGTTTTTTTATTTATTTAGTTTTATATATAGTTTTCATGATTTTGTAAAACAATAAATAAATTACAAATGTGAGAACACTGAGACAGAACAAGAAAAAAACAGAGCTAAGAAACAGGTTTCTCTGTCTGTGAAGTCACTTTAAACTTTTTAGTTCTATGTTTACTTTCGCCAGAAGAAAAAGACAAACGAATATAAGGTAAGTGACAACAGAAATAACAGATTACAAATGGGACCACACATCACTAGGCATAGTAACCATTATTATAACGGTGATTAATAAAGTTTCATAAACATTTACAGGCGTTTGAAGGGGCTTGGGCGGCTGCTTGCAAAGTAGAGGCATCGATGATGATCATACCACCTGATTACACTTTCCTTGTCGGTCCAATCTCATTCTCTGGTCCTTATTGTCAAGCTAACATTGTGTTTCAGGTGAGAATGATCTTTTGAATATAAAAAGCATTTCTCATTTCAGTAAAGAATCTAAAGTTAGTGTCCTGTTCAGCTTGATGGGACGATCATAGCTCCAACGGATGCAAAATCATGGGGGAAAGGGTTAATGTGGTGGATTGATTTCACAAAGCTGAAAGGTATTAAAGTACAAGGGAAAGGTGTGATTGATGGAAGAGGCTCAGGTTGGTGGCAACAAGATTACCCTTTCATTGATGGTGAAACCAAGCTCATTGTTCCCTTGAACAACTCTGTTCACCAAAACACTCCAATGCCTGTATGTTCATCGTCTCTTCTTCTTTCTTCTTCAGCACGTCACATTTTCATCAAAGATCAAAACTCTTTTTGTTTCACATTTAACAGATAAGAAGTGAGCTTGATTGGAAGATGCCAAGCATCAAACCAACGGTGAGAAAGAGTTTTGGGATTGTGAAGTTGTAAGCTCACTGGTGTTTGTGTACTGATTTGTGTTTCTTGTTTATCAAGGCACTGCGATTCTACGGTAGTGTTGGCGTGGAAGTATCTGGTATAACGATCCAAAACAGTCCTCAATGTCACCTCAAGTTCGATAACTGCGTCGACGTTTTGGTACATGACATGGTCGTTTCTTCACCCGGTGACAGTCCAAACACTGACGGGATTCACCTCCAGAACACCAGAGATGTCCTCATTCACAGCTCAACTCTCGCTTGCGGTAGGAATCTTGAATTCTTGAATCTTGAATAATCTGAATGTTCTACTAATATGTGTGTGTGTGTGTTTGTGTGTGCAGGAGATGACTGTATCTCAATCCAAACAGGTTGCTCGAATGTATATATACACAACATAAACTGTGGACCAGGTCACGGCATCAGCATTGGTAGTCTTGGCAAAGACAGCACAAAAGCCTGCGTCTCCAACATAACAGTACGAGACGTGGCTATGCACAACACGATGACAGGCGTCAGGATCAAGACATGGCAAGGAGGAGTAGGATCAGTGAAAGGGATACTCTTCTCAAACATTCAACTCAACGAAGTCCAGCTTCCAATAGTGATAGATCAATTCTACTGTGACCATACCACATGTAAGAACCAGACATCAGCGGTTGCAGTTGAAGGAGTGACTTATGAGAAGATTAAAGGCACGTACACAGTGAAACCGGTTCATTTCGCATGCAGCGATGACTTTCCATGCGTAGATGTGCAGTTATCTGGAATTGAGCTTAAACCGGTTCAAGAACGGTATCATATGTATGATCCTTTTTGCTGGCAGACATTTGGTGAGCTCAACACTCCTACTCTTCCTCCTATTGATTGTTTACAGATTGGGAAGCCTGCGAGAAACAGAGTTCAGTCTGATCATGATGTATGTTGATGGTTCTTGCAAGTTAAAGATCAGTATGAACAATTAATGTAGATGAATGTATATCTTTCTTTAGACTAAAAGCTCGACTACCTACTAGTACCACTGCCTACGAGTTATAGTTTAGTTCAAAACTAATGTCTTTTCTATTCTTCTTGTTGAAAGTGTGATGCGATCAAATATTTAATAAATTAATTAGAGACAAAGGTTAGGAAGCTCGTTTATTTAGAAAGTAAACTGAGATCGAATATGGGTCGAACGAAGTTAATTATGCAAGACGAATTTGATTATTGAGTTGTTTCCTTTTATAGATGACACTTGCTACTTAAATGCCTCACTTGATTAGCCAGAACCAAGTGAGGTTGAATAAAAAGATAATGAAAATAAACTGATGTAACAAAATGGATTTAAGAAGCCACAATCCACCACATGGAGCCGGTTGTTATGTTGATCTTTTGCACTTTTTGATAATACTGTCAACATATAAACTTGTCACCATGAAGCTTGTGAAAATCAGATCTAAGCTGTAACTTGTGGCTGAAGCAAACAAAACATTTGCTGACCCATTTTTGGTTGGTTATGTACACTGTTTTGCAGACTCTGCATTAGGGTTTTCTGAAGTTATCATCATCTCCAGCAGCAAATCTCTCAGATCTTCACGTGTAGTTCCGTCTTTGTTCGCCTAAAAGATGCAAATATATATCAAATTTCAAGAATCTGCGACTTAAGTAGGGTAAAAGAGATGTAATCAAGTTACCTTAACATTGAGAATGGTCATGACACTGAGGTCGAGTCTGGTGAAATTGACATGGATGATCTCAAGTCCACACGAATCTACAGCTTCTATCAACCTCTTGAATCCATCTCGTTTATGCCCCTGTGCGACACGAATCAAGAAATCTCCCTCACCAGTCTCGTGGACTTCAAGATTCACCTGAACGAGTCCAGAAACCAAATTTCACCAGGTCAGTCTGATATATATGGATATGATCTTAAGTCTCTATAGTAGATACCTCGTTGTTGTTCTCTTTCTTGTTGAGTTCATAGGAAACTTTTTCAGCTTCTGGATTAGCTATCACAGCTTCTTCCTCTGCTCTGCATTCTACCTCGCTGATTCCACTCAGCTCGTCTTCAAGTTTCTGCTTCTCCACCAGCAGTTCATTGATGTAATCAACCGCATCACTAAGAGCTCCATTTTTATTCATCTGCATAGCATAATCATGTGGATAAATCAAATCAACAAGGGATGTGGTTCACACAAGAAGAGTGATCCAGAAACCAAAAATGAGTTTTATAAGAGGGAACCTTTGTCATGACAGGGACTAAGGCTCTTAGGGCATAGATTCTCTGATTAAGCCTCTCTCTTCTTTTTCTCTCTGAATGAAGATTCTTTGATTTGAAATTTTCATTATTAGTCAGCTTCTTATTATCTTGCATCACCACATTCTCTTGCTTGTTCATCACAGTCAAACACGGCGCTTGTTCCCCACATGGAAATGTTTGTTCAGGGAATGGTTCGAAGAAGGCGTTACAATGCGATATGATCACATCAACCATGCTTTCATCAACTGGTTTCTGAAACAACCAAAAAACAGAGAGAATGGCATTTTATGAAAGTTACCATTTAAAAATTTGTAAACCGATTTAGAAAGGTAAATGCTTAATATATATTACCATTGTGAAGGAGAAAAGTTCAACTAGACCATCACGGACAGGGACAAGAACCCGTGTTCTAAACATATCCTGCAAACAAACAAAACAAACAAAAATCGAGATCAGATTTGTTTTTATGATCAAACCTGAAAGTGTTTTTTTTTTTGGGGTTACCTGTTTAGATCCTAGACCTGAATTAATCAACCATTTGGGAGATTTAGACATGACTACTTCTCCATGAATCCTGTAAATTTTAAGGAGCTTGTATCATTTAAAAAAAAACAAAAAAATATTAAGTCTTAGAGGTTTGTGCGGATGAAACATAACATACCCGGGATAGAGAGGTATGAAGAGAGGAAAACGAGAAAGAGATTCACAAGCTAGGCTTCTTATATGATGCTTGTTATGTTCATCTCTGCAAATACAGCTCATCATCTTTTGTCTCTCTTCTTGTTCTTCTACTTCCACATTTTCATGCTTAATGTTGTTATCAGTATAACTACCACTGCAGCAGCATCCCATCCATTCAATAAACCTGCTGATTAAACGGAATTATAAGGAACAGTAGAAAATAAAAGCTTCTAAGACCCCATATCAGTATGGGTCAAAATGGAAAAAAAAAACAAAAGTTGAAGATTCACAAAGAACAAAAGAAACCCTGAAAACAAGGAACAGAATGCGAGAGTGTGTGTGTACCTAGAAGGATCATCACCGAGTTTCCAGATAACGCAAAAGTCCCAGTCTCTGGAATCAACCAAGGGTCTAAGAAACTCCTTCACTCTCTCAACACTTCTCATCATTTCTCTCTCTCTCTCTCTTACTAATTCACTTCTGCTAAAACAAGGAAAGCCAAACAAAAAGCCTGAACTCTTCTGTTCACTTGTGAACTGGTGCAAGGAGAGAGAGAGAGAGAGAGAGACAGAGAGATATGTTTTGGCATATATATATACAGAGCAGTTACTCTGTCAAATCAAAATCATAACGCGAATATACCAAATCGTACAGGACAATACTAACCAACATCGCTTTTTGAATTAAAAGAGAGAGAGAGTCGTACCCATATACGTACGTGACAGTGATGACTGACGACATATCTGTAGAAAGAGACAGAAAGATGGTTTTACTCTGACTGTAAGGAGAAACGGCCATAAAAAGGACTTCTTACAGTATATGTTTTTTTTTTTGATAGCTACACTTAACAATAAGAAATTGATCAAACCTTCTTTTTTTTTTTTTGTTTCTTCACTTGCTCAAATCATCATCTCTACTTTATACTTTTAAGGAAAGACACAGAGCTTGAGAGCTTTAATACTTTTAGAAGAAGAAAAAGAAAAAGGTTAGGATCTTTGATTCTGTTTTCGTACTTTAATGAATCAACGTCACAAATAAGATATTCATTTCTACTAACATTAGATTATTGACATTGCTAATTAAGCTTTCCGACAGCCTTCGTATACAGTTCCGGTTATGGTTATGATAATTGATATATCCTTAAGCTCATAGACACAGTGGTTCAAGCTTGAACCTTTTAATACTGACAAGGCCCAGGAAGGGCCGTTACATTTAGCGCAGATCAAAAAAAAATCTCGAAGACGTTCGAGCAATGCTGATGAACCGGGTTTCCATCTGCTGGTTCTTTGTGCAGGTGGAATCCTAATAAACCGATTAAGTTATATCGGTTTACTCGGTTTTGAAAATTATTAATTCGGAGAAATCGTGGGGGTGTAAAATATACTGATCAAAGTTTTGAGGCTAATCGAAAATGTTTACTAAATATAAGGTTCAATAGGGCGTGACACGTGTTCAGCTCATTAATACATGAGTTTTAGACAAAACCGCTTGTGTCGCGTCTTTGAGTTCATCGCCTCGATAGATCTAATCAGGAAGTCGTCTCTCTCTTCTCCCAAACCAAAACGTAAGTGAATTGAAAAACCCTGGCTTTCTTGTTCAATTCGATATTCCATGAATCTATGGAGTCAAACGTAAGTGACTGATTAGCTTTGAATCTGTTCGTCGACTTGTGTAATGGATGTGTTTGGTTTGAAGAATGAAAACTTTTTTTTTTGTTTGATCTTGGATATTGAATGTGTCATCTCTGTCACTGTAACTCGTGTGAGATCTGGATTGCTTTAAAATGTTTGTTTGATCGCAAGGGTTTGAATTGAATTGTTAGGAGTGCTGATCCGGTTAAGTTTACTTCTTTATGGGTTATTTTGTAGGCTTCTTTTTTTTTTTAATTAAAAAAAAAGATTATGGCTGAGGCATCAGCTGCTTTGAGGAAGCCTGTGTTCACAAAGGTTAATGAGCTGAGGCCAGGAACCAATGGCCACTCACTCAACGTGAAAGTTGTCAGCACGAAGACGGTGATGCAGAGAGGTGGAGGAGGTCGTCCTAGTGGTCCCCAGGCTCGTCAGATGAGGATTGCTGAATGTTTAGTTGGTGATGAGACTGGTATCATTATCTTTACTGCCAGAAACGATCAAGGTCAGAAACACAGATTGTAGGTTTTATGGAATGTCTAGAGTGTTAGTCTGGTGATTTAATAGAGATTTTCTGATTTATTGATCAGTGGATTTGATGAAAGAAGGAAAGATAGTGACACTGCGCAATGCAAAGATCGACATGTACAAGGGATCTATGAGGCTTGCTGTTGATAGATGGGGCCGCGTTGAAGTTGCTGAGGAGTCCACTGACATCACTGTCAAGGAAGATAACAATCTTTCGCTCATCGAGTATGAGCTTGTGAGCGTCGAAGCTTGATTTGGTTCATCCTGCCAACCACCAAAAATGTAAGCAGAGTGAGACTCAGAAGACCCCCATTTTCTAGTTGGAGAAGCAATAGCAGCCTCTCTCTCTCTGCTTTGAGTTTTGTTTATCAGAATTTGTAGTCTTTAATGTATTCTCCAAGCTTAACTCTGTTCTCGTTTTGAAAATCAAGTTGCAGGTATTTTTATTATGTAGATTGATTCTCTCATAAAATATCATGGGAACATTAGGTTGTTTAAGCTTTGGTTTCCTCATAGCCAAAAGAAGAAAAAAAACTTAACAACAGACATACATCGACTATCACTTTGGTCCAATAAGTTTAAGTCATTCGACCAATGGAGTTGTATCATCAGGCGTACACTGAAACAGCCATTCAGTTTGTATAAAACGAGGCTAGTATGCAAAATCTATTAGTTATAGTTACATCAAGAACGATTAAATCAATATTCCTGGCAGCTTTAATTAATGACATTTTGAGTGAGTAGATTCTCAAATAGATGATCCATCATACAATCACATTCGTCTAATATGTTTTTTTTTTTTTTTTTGAAAAAAATCGTCTAATATGTTGCTGAATGTATGTTAACAGCAGTTTGGTTTCACTAATGACACTTCAGATTGTTTCCCTCATGATGTTTTGCGTTCATGAGTACATATCATATATGAATAGCATGTCTATTGTCAATGCAAAAGGAGGCTGGATTCGAAAGTAAACTCTAAAAAATTGGAACAACTTATTCATCTAAGTCATCATGAATAATACAAAAGCAAAGTATCAGACTGACGAGACTTTGCGCAACGGTTCCCATTCTACATCGCCTAAAGTTGTGGGTTTCAATGAAATCAAATCTGAGAAAAGTAAACGTTAAGCATGATTTATTCTTAGTGTATTCATGAACCCGACTAAAGATAAGTATACGTAGGAGATGGAAGAAACTGCCTTAAGTTGTTGTACCATAAAAGTTAGATATGGTTCTGTTATACCGAGATATAGTTCAGCATCGCTCCTGTTCTTTGGGTGATTTTGTCTCCTTTGAGCTATCATGGCTCTTGTGAGGGACCCTAACTTTCATAAGCAACAAACTCTATATCACAGTTCACATGTGCATATACCCGTATATATTCTTATGGTAGTTCATATTTATCTTGCCTGAAAAGGTGCTACAATTTCTTACTTGTAAATGTGTTAACTAGATAGCGAACCAGATTGCATATTTAATTTATATACTTATTATTATGAAAATCACCTATGTTATTAGCTTATAACTGACCATGAAAAGGTAAATTATGCAAAATACTAATCCTCATATCTTGTCACAAATAAGTTTTTATTTTTTTAGTTTTTAATTTAAATATCAAATTAAATTATTTATATATGTCAAATTCATTGTTTATGTTTTTATTTATTTATGTTTTTTTCCATGATATTTTGTTTAAAATTTAGAATAAGTAAATATTTATAACTTTACTCCATAAAATTTTAGATATAGTAAAAATAGGTCATGAAAAACAATGGTAATTCGTTACAAATCATATAAGTAACCTCACTATTCTCTTATATTAATTGCATTTTTGAATGATACAAATCTTGTCCGGACAAACCAATATGATGACCATGATGGGAACCAAAATTCAAAACAATGACTTGTACAAATAGCTAGTTTCATGTACTGGTGTTCAAACATTTGAAGAAAATAGAAAACATGTGGAAAATGCACTAAGAATAATATTAGCACTTATAGCAGTGTCTAAGAAAACGGCTGGACGAGAATGATACAGTCTTTTATTAACAAGAATCATTCGACGATTTTTTTCTTTCTAAAACTAGGAAAGACGTACAAATAATGTTCTTCTTTAATTTTTCTTTTTGCGGCTAACTTATTTTCCATATACCATTTTTCAAATTCTTTATTATAACTAGTTTAAAATATTATTTATATTGAACTAATTTATTCGGTGCTCACAAAGCTCGACTTCAATTCGGTTTATCGGGTTCGAACGAAAATCATAGCAATCGGTGATGCGTGAAAAATATTCTAGTCCTAACTATATATATCCTCAAAAGTGAAAACATACAATATATATGCTAACCATAACATTTTTAGTGTGCAATCATAACATTTTTCTTTCTAATTTTCTGACTTTGTATTCATTTCCACATATAAAAGTTTAATTTTGTTTACTCTCTAATGTAAAAGTTCCAAGCCTTTTTGTAGGCAACATCTCTGGTTAATTATTTCAGCAATTTAGCCAAAAATGTTTAATTATCTTGAACGCGTTGTATATCCTTTTCTGGTATGTTACCTTGTTAAATGATAATGAAAGTTAATGAAAACGTTGAACAATCGCAGCTTATAACATGTTTATTTGGGGTTTTAAATACGTGCACCTAATTAGTTAATGATGAATCATGACTTTTACGTAGGTCTCTCTTTCAATCGGTAATAGAAACACATTTTCTTTTTATTTTTGTCGATTGGAAACATATTGCACACTTTTGCAAGGCATTCATTTAAACCATGCATTGGTTTTTTTTTTTGCTAAGTAAACCATGCATTGGTTGATCGTATTAAAGTTATATTCCCACTTTAATAAAATGTGTCAGTTTATTTTTTATATATAAAATTACTATTTGAGAAGTTTAATGCGATCTATACTTAGTATAAACTTAATATAATTGGTGACCAAAAAAACTTTATATAATTGTAAGTCATCGATCTTATAAATTATTTTTTTTTATCTCAAACATTGTTGTTTAAACTTTAAATAGATGTAATATTTAATATATAATAAATACTAGATCTCGATCCGCACAACCGTGCGAGTTTTATTTTCATTTTTATATGTATATATATTTATTTAGATCATTAGTAGTATACAATCATAATTTTAATCATATATTTAAATATTTATAAAGCTATTTCAAATACAATAATGTATAGTTTGCATATTGTAAATAATCAACTGTTTAAACCGTCGTACGTATTTGTTGGTTCTTATTATATATTTTTCTTATTGTATTTGCATTTAGTTATTAAACATATTAATATGTGCATGAAAAAACATATTTGAAAATTACTTTTTATTTAATTGATGTTAAATTTTTACCCGTCTTTCAAAGCTGGATTTCTTAGTATTTTCTATGTTTATTCATTTTACACAATATATTATTATATCTACAAAAGTGAAAGATATGTTGATTTTTATACATGTAGTATATAGTCTGCTATAATATTAAGCCGCTCTGTCATATTATATTTTCAATATTTTCTATTTATGAAAATAAAATTTAAAACTTTATCAATTTAATATAATTTTATCATATTAAATTCAATATGATAAAAAAAATTAACATGATTGATTGTGATTATATAATAGATAAAAATAAGATATAATATTTTATTTTTCATTTTGTAAAAACAACTGAATATATTAATGTATAATGATATTTCAAAACTAATTACGGAATTAGTTAAAATATTTACATATAATTTTGAAAGTAAGATCTTGTTAAGATCTTTTTAAAAGATTTTTCGAAATTAAAAAATATATATATATATATATATATATATATATATATATATTTTTAAATGAAAAGATATCAAAAGATATTATGATGAAAGTAGTTTAAAAATTAATAATGATTAAAAATAGAGTGTGACCAAATCTAGTAGATAGTCCATTTTTAAAAAAATCACACATAAATTAGAAGTCATGACTTATGTTTTAATATAATAGATATTTTTATTGTTTTCAAAATTTTAAAATGACAATTTTAATAAAATAAATTAAATATGTTTTTATAAGAATTATCTTAAAACCTGATATCGTGTTAAAAATGTAAAACCCTGATACACTGTAATCTAGCAATTTACTGGAACCAAACCGAATGATGCTTTGGACTAGTGATTTAGTGTAGAAAATTGGTTTGCGTTGTATTTTTAGTTCAATTTTTGTTGTGAAAGATGTTTTATGTAATGACATTAATTAGGTATTAGCAATGGCTGGTTCGAGTATAAGAGCATGACCCAAACTTTTTGTAGTTAATAAAAGAAAATAGTCTATGAATAAAAGTTATACAAATGTATAACTCAGTCTCTGAACATTATATCGAACAACATCTATATGTAAGAACGAATAAACAATCAGTTATTAGGTAGTGTGTAAGCTCACGGGCGCAATTACTAAACCCTGACTTTCTTGGTGGTAAAGGAGGTACAGCTGTACTGCCCGTCACCCGGGTTCGAGCTTTGGTCACAACGGATTTAACATCCTTTCCGTTGGGGCGCTGGACCCCTTTCGAGGGAATAGTTGGGAATGTGGCTGCCCAGATACCAGAGTTATCAAAAAAAAAAAAAAAAAAAATTACTAAACCCTGACTTTCTTCTAAAAATGTCAGTTTACACTATTTCTTCAAAAAAGTCACTTTCCAGTACTACAATTACGCAACTCATGCTCTCAAAACTGAGAACTGTGACTCTCTCAATCTCTCAATCTTTATATATAGAGATAGTCTCTCTCTCTCTCTCTCTCTCTCTCTCTCTCTCTCTCTCTCTCTCTCTCTCTCTCTCTCTCTCTCTCTCTCTCTCTCTCTCTCTATATATATATATATATATATATATATATATATATATATATATATATATAACATACATAAGAGCTTCAAAGAGAACAAGGAGAATGGAGAGGAAAAGAGAAATCGGAGAAGGAAGCTCACTGTCATTGAGGGAAAAGCGAAACCTCAGGGAGAAAGAGCGACGGACGCGTATGAAAGATCTATTTTGTTTACTCTCTTCCCATGTGTCTCCCACTCGTAGGGTCTGGATCTCTCTTCCCTTCGTAGTCTCTCTCTTTCTAATCTCTGTCACATTATATATACATGGATTTTATGTGCATATTGTAGAAACTTCATGATAGGTATATTCCATAATACGTATGTGTAAGACTTACAAACAAGTGTTTCTCATAGCTAGCTAGGACACTGCGTTTGTGTTATATTGATTATAAACTCATTCATGCAAAAAGAAAAAGAATAATTAATTTGAGTAATATATGTGTGTTTGTGACTTTTTGTATTGGCACCAGTAGTTACCAGTGCCTCAACTTATTGATGAAGCGACATCATACATGATCAAAATGAAAGAGAATGTAAAGTATTTGAAGGAGAAGAAAAAAACATTGTTAGGAAGAGAAGTCTGGAAGCGCTCAGAAGGATCGTCGTCTCTTTTGCCAAAACTCAGTATCCATTCAAGGGATTCGATCATAGAGATGAATCTGATTATCGATGTTAACATGAAAAGATTAATGTTACACGAGCTTATGAGAGTTTTTTGAAGAAGAAGGAGCTCAAATTATGACTGCTAGTCTCCAGAACTTGAATGATAGAACTGCTTATACAATCATAGCCCAGGTATGTATGAACACATATCCATGCATAAACGCACATGCATGTGTCAAGGTATTTTGATATATACCAATTTTGATTATAAACAGTTTGTTGTCTAAATGAATATTTGCAGGCTGTCATATGCAGGATCGGCATTGATCCATCAAGAATAGAAAATAGAGTGAGGGATATCATCTTTTAATATGTTGTTGAAGCATTAATTCACATGTCTCTGAAAGAATAATTGAAAGTCTTAAGTTTATAACGTTAAAGATTTTGTTTAAACCTAACTTGCCGGGATAGGATATTGTCCTCATACACTAATTAACATCCCTAATAAGCTGCAGATGTTTTATATGATTCATTTTATATCTTTTTGTTGACATAGAAAATTGTGCACTATTTACATTTACACAATGTACTCAAATAGTTATCATACATTACTCAGGTATTCCATCCATTTCAAAATGTTATATGCTATGGTTTTTTCATAGAGATTAATAAAACATAATAAATTTAAATATTAAATGTATAACAGAAATTATATATTTTCCATGATTCTAAATCAATCAGAATTCGTTAAATGCAATTAATATTTTTGAAGTTTATAATTAGTCATTATTACTTATTAAAAATGAATTAGAAAGTGAAAAATACATTTTTTGAAACAAATATTTTTTCAAAAACATGGCTTAATTTGAAACGGAGGGATTGTAAACTAGTAATGACAGAGTTCTTCAACATTTCGTTTAGAAGTTAATTTCAAAAAAAAAATGATTAATAAAGTTAACAGATTTTTTTTTTTTTTGAACAATAGAATTCTGTTAACTATTTTTGAAAAGTTAACAGAATTTTCTTTACTAAATCCCTTACTTTCGTGGTTAAAAGTCGCAAAAGTATGTTTAACACTGGTTAATAAAATTGTGATATGGAAAATAACTACATATTCGAGAAATCCACTGTTAAAGTTGTTCGTAAACAATCTAGCATTTATTAAGGATTTTTGGTCTATAATTTCGTGGCCAAATTAGCAAAGAAATGAATGATACGTCCGACAATACATTGAAAAGTGTATGGCCAGCAAATGACTTATGTAGACAAATCGATAAATTCGTGTTAAGTAGGCCGATATTTTTTCGATATTGCTTTCAATAATTGGTGGTTCTATAATTGAACAAAACTACAAAATTATTTGTGGTGTAGGTTTTTATTTTTCAGTGTGGAAATCAATGTATGAAGAAATAACTTTTGAAAAAAAAACATGCTCAAAATCACCAAGCCTAAAATAAACACTTAGGGAAAAAGAAGTAAGACGACTAGACGAAATATATTCAGATGAGGAAAGGCGAACTGCATACAAATGAGATTCTTCTATTTCTTTGCGGCAACATGTTTTATAGTTTTTACCCAAAGGAACATGTTTTATAGTTTTTTCTTTTAAACATGTTTGCCATGCATCCATAATTATATAGCATTCCAGTTTGTGATTTATTGTAATATAAGTATACAATTCTAAAAGAGTTTATTTGATTCCATATGTTACTAATAATACATTTATCTTTTTGATTTATTGTCCCCAAATAATTTCAAAACTTCAGTTACAAAAAAGAAATTCAAAACTTTTTTTTTTGATAAAAGGTTTTCTTAAAATTTTTGATAAAGGGTTTTCTTAAAATTTCAAAACTAAACGTGATTAAACTGAAATAGTAGGATTGATAGTCTATCATAATTCGTTGGTGATATTTATAAATGAAGACAAAACGACAAAAATAGTACTTAATAATTACAAGATCAGAAAAGAAAAAAATTTAGAAGATCAGTAAACGAATCATTTCTGTCCTCGCACAAATGGTAAAATCCACAATTCCAAAGAAAGAACGAATTTTCATTTACATTGGCGGTAGCATTACAAATTTATCCGCTTTCCGTCAATGCTAAATTCACGAGAATAAGTATTTTGTAAACTATTACCTTCTTTCTCTTTTCTCTCTGCCAGAAACGCAAACGTTGCTATAACCCGTTCCAGTCCCATATTGATCTGGCCGATCAGCTCAAGCAGCCGTGATTCGATCGTTGGATATTTACATGCATGCATGAGCTTGCCCATGATAGCCTGCGTACATATTCACCTCCCGTGAACGTTTAATTAGATCGTTCCATGCAAACGTTCAGGTCTTTATAAATAAACGACACATCGGTGGATAAAGTCGGCAAAACTGTTCAAGTTCTTTTTGGACTTTGTGCAACGTGTTCTATAGTCCTTTGATGTTTTTTTTTGCTAAATTATAATAGTCCTTTGATATTTGTAGGGAATACGTTGTATTCAATTAATTGTGTCCTTTCCTTGTATCATTGTATGTTGACTGATGAATCATGTTAGCTTTTTTTTTTGTGGCCCGTGATTGGATAATAAACATGTGCACCTTATCGATCGAACAAGGAATTGGTACGTCGTGGTCCCTTTGTATCGGCAATAATACAGTTTACTCGGCGAATTAAAAAAAAACATAGTACTTTTTTTGTAAGGAATTTTGTTTATTTTGTCTATCATATCTGACTATTATGCCATTGAATTGGTCTTTGATGAGAATTTTCTATAAACCCTACTAAATCTCCAGCAGCTGATAGCTGGACTTATCCGATAACAATAATAACATATATTATACTATGAAATTAGAATCTCTGAACACTATAGAACTGTGTCCAACCATACCAACCAATCCCTTTGTATTAAATTCTCCACTTTTTGAAACTTTTTTTGAACATAATTTTCACTTTTTGAAACTTAATTAGTATCTCAAATTCTTTAGAATGAAAACTAAAGTATATATAAATTTTACTTGGTAGGATAAAAACAAGCAAATTATTAAGTAGTGTGTAAGCTGCCAGACGCAATCAGAAAAGCTATGACTTTCTTTGGAAAGTGAGGCTTTCCAAATACGAATGCTCTTTCTATGAAATTTGAGATTTGTGACTCTGACCTGTTGCTCCCTCTCTATAAATAGAGTGATGAGATGGATTTGAAAAGAGAGTAAAACATAAAATCTTTTTAAAAACAAAAGAAAATAGGAGAAGGAGAGTAATAGAGAGTTAGGAGAAGGAAACTCAATGTCGCTGAGGGAACAACGAAACCTCAGAGAGAAAGAGCGACGAACGCGCATGAAACATCTCTTCGCTATACTCTCTTCTCATGTTTCTCCCACTCATAGGGTATGTTTCTATTTCTCTAATGTACTTAACTTATATATATTTTGTGTCAAAAAAACATAACTAAACAATTAGTGTTAGATGTATAAATTGCCACAAAATATGACCGTCTAAGCGCGCCTCTATGCAAACAAAATCATCTACACATCCCCATTTATATAATCAATGGGTTTTCTAATCGTTTTATGCAAAATAAAAACATATGTACCAAAAGTATATATTATATATAATACGGACAAAAACCAGTGGTTTCACTTATAGGCTTTTTACGTTTTACTTATATATATACATCACAAGATTCATACAAAAGATATGAAAGTAATTTGGGATTATTTTTTATTGGCTGTAGCAGTTACCGGTGCCTCAACTTATAGATCAAGCAACATCATACATGATCCAATTGAAAGAAAAGGTAAATTATCTGAGGGAGAAGAAAATGACTTTGCTAGGAGATGAAGTGAGTAATCACTATGAAGGGTCGTTGTCTTTTCTGCCGAAACTCAGTATTTATTCGAGGGACTCGACCATAGAAATGAATCTGATTATGGATCTGAACAAGAAAAGAGTAATGTTACACGAGCTTGTGAGTGTTTTTGAAGAAGAAGGAGCTCAAGTAGTGAATGCTAATCTTCAGAACTTGAATGATAGGATGATCATTTATATAATCGTAGGTCAGGTATGTATGAAAAACATCCACATATTTCCGTGTCACGTATGTTTAATATAGTTTTGGATCACTTTGATTATGCATGTATACGTGATTCCCTAAATGAATATTTGCAGGCTATAATATGTCGGATCGGCATTGATCCATCAAGGATAGAAGAGAGATTAAGGGATATCATATTTTGATGAAGCAGTATCTAAGTCCGAATGAATCATTAGTATACACTACTACACTAGTACGAGTGCAATATTTTAAGTGTATTTTTCTTTTGAAATATACAAGTTCTTTAGTTTTTTTTTAATGTTATTTTGAGTTCGACTATGTAAGCATGCATGCGTCAATGATTTTTTTTTTTTGAACATCTGGATCGATTATTATCGATTAATTATGCTATTATAATGATGAGAATATTACAAAGACGATTTTACAGCCGACAATTCTACCACCCTGTGAGAATACACGTCTGACTGCACCACTCTGAGTCGTCCTATGAGATCTATGTTCGATGGTATGCCATGCACCAAGCTGAATATCTCATGTAACTTGTTTCTCCATAATCTGCATAATTTGGTATTTTTTAGGGTTTGAACCCCAAACCTCCAGATGTAGAAACAATTGAATACTTAGTCAAACCACTAGATAAGGGGACTTTCACATGCATCAATGATTAAATATAAATTTCTTGATTTGTGATATATCCTTAGAACCAGTGCATAATTTCATTGTAGTAATTTTTATCCATGCAAAACTATCAAAGAACGACCTATGTGCTACAAGCCTAGAAGCATACATCAGCGTGTTTTTTCTTTAGAATTATAGAGGTATCCTGGCCACATCAGCGTGTATTTACATACATTTTAAACAGTATATGAAAATAGTTTATAAATTCTTCATCTTTAGTGTATTTATTCCTTTTTATTTCGTAATTTTATAACTATTTGTACTCCAGAAAAACGTGTAGTTTATTTGAATGTGTTGACAAAGATGCAATGTTTGGATGTAATGATGAATACATAACCAGACCACATAAACTGAATTACGTTTACATTTCTGTAGAAATATTTTCAGATTTTTCTAGATTAACAATTACTCCATCTGTTTCATAATAAGTGTCACTCTAAACTCATTTTCTTGTTACACAAAGAGTGTCACTTTACAATTCCAATGTAAATTATACTAACTTTCAGCTGAAAATTAATTGCAAACTGCATTGATTTTATAAATAATTTTATTTATCTAAAATATTATTGGTCAAAGAGGTATAATTAATTACAATTTACATATATTTCAACAACTTTCTTAATCTGTGTGAAAAATGTCACAACGACACTCTTTAAGAAACGGAGAGAGTATTGAATAAATACGTCTCCGAATATTAGACATGTGTTACATATCGCCACCGTCAGCTCAGCATAAGAAACCTTAATTTTGGCTTTCGGTTCCTTTTGGTTTTACTCGGTTTGACTATCGTGTAAGTCAATGGGGTGTAAGTGTCAAAACAAAAACTAATGGGGTAAATGTGAAAAAGGATAAAACAAAAGTTCGGGTTAATCTTTCAAGTTTCACACAAATTGCAATCGCGCGCGAGATGGATCTGATTCAATCCTACGACGGAGAAGCCGTTTCCTCTTCGCCGGAATGTTAACCGCCTTGTATCTCAAAACCGACCGAAATCAAACCCGATCAATCCAACCCAAAACATGTCGTTTTAAATCCTACCTGCTCTGAGCTACGTGGAAGTACAACGACCGGCGTTTCGGTTTACAATATTAAACAGAGCGAGCAGAAGCGGAGGAAAGTTGAGACAAGAGACGGGGGAAAAGGAATGGGTGGAGCTTGAGACGGATGCTGAGAATCCGACGACTGAAACGTGGCTTCGATTCGAAAGCTGAGTTTGAGCTCATTGCTCTGATACCATGTTAGAGATGTTGAAGAAGATAAAATGCAAAATGAAAACGTTCTGTTATTCTGTTACAGTTATTACTTATTTTGTTACAGAGTTGTTACTCTTGTTTATATTTATACAGAGGCTTTACAAGAATCGGTTAAGTACACGGTTTAGACTAAACCAATTACACAATTTGATCAACTCTAATACTTGAGGAAGGAGGTTGTTCAGGGAGAGTTGACTGAGGAGCAGAAGAAATATGCAGAGGATCAGACAAAGAAGAAGGGACAACAAGCAGAAGCTAAAGGAGAGCATTATGCTGAGAGCTGCAACGTCTTCAGGACTCTTAAATGTCACAGTGGGGTATGCATTGGAGCCGAGTTGCCTCCTCTGGAGCAGAGTAAAGTCGCGACTTGTGGTTGGGACGGCTTGATTAAGTACTGATAAGTAACCTTCTTTTATTTGTTTTCTTGCCATGATACCTGCCTTCTTTTGTTCAACAGATGCATAACGGTTCTTGTTAATATAGCAAATATAGAGTTTTATACTCTGGCTAGTGGCTAATAGTTTCAACTTATGATAAAAAAGTAGTGAATCAACTTCTGAATCGTTACAAAGATTCGCATATCCTTCTTCCACATGTCATAAAAAGAAAAAGATTCTACTTTATATATATATATAGATTTGTTTAACTATACATAATTTATATATCAAATGCAATTTTTAAAATAAATAATATATTTCTTAATCTTTATGCATTCAAGATTACTTACATAAAAAACTGAGGGATTATTAAACTAGCTCGCACTACTAGTCCATTTTCATCGACAAACGCGTAGTCCAGTCTGGCTTGTATAAACAATATAAACGGTTTCCCAGGCTTGACATTATTAAAAGCACTTGCATCGATATAAAGGAATCACTGATATGGTTGGTGTTACAGACATCTAAAAGAATAAATATGAGTGTAGGCTGTGATCTCTCTTTTCTGGAAGAGCTAACTTCAAATGCCAAGCAAATACAAGATGATGTATTGGACAAGATACTCAAAGCTAACGCAAACACAGAGTATCTCCACCGTTTTCTCGAAGGGAGCTCTGACAAAGAGCTATTCAAGAAGAACGTACCAGTGGTGAGCTATGAAGATCTTAAGCCTTACATCGATCGTGTGGCAAACGGAGAACCCTCGGACATTATTTCGAGCGAACCCATTACTACGTTTAACCGAAGGTATACACTACACACTATCTTATCATTTGAATAACTAGAGTTTCCTTGTTCCAAAAGAATAAAACTAGAGTTTCTTATTTACTTATGAAAGATTTTGCTGAATCAAAGAGTTATAAAATTGTTGTAATTAATGGTTGTTTAGCTCTGGAACTTCAAGCGGGAATCAAAAGATATATCCTGCGAACCACATCTACTTTGAAAATCTGCAAATCGGCTATTCACTATGCTCTGTCCTTATGTCCAAGTAATAAATATTTACATGCTTTTTTTTGTGTGCTGCCAAGTAATTATTTGACGCCGAAGATGGATTGATATCTTTTTGGTTGATATTTAAGGCATTTCGATGGTTATAAGCAAGGAAAGGTGATGATGTTTAGGTTCATTCACCGGACTGTTGGATTAAGCTTGAAAAGAAAAGAAGATTGAGATGCAAGGAGTTATCCTAATCTACCGAGTTATGGAGATATACACATATATATTTAGGAGTTATCTAATATTGTTATATCTATTAAGATTAGGATAAGCATAAGCCCTATATAAGTATGTGTCAAAGTTGTGACATACCTTAACGGAGCTAGGGGATTAAACTTGAGTTTTGAGTCAGTTTCTCAGGTTTATAATAAGAGAGTTATACTTATTTGATCCTTGTGTTTCAATATTTGGTATCAGAGCCTGAGGGAGATGAGTACCGAAATCGTTGCTGCTAATATGAAATCTAAGGAAGAAGGGAGTTCGTCCATCCGATGCCCCATGCTCACTGCAACAAATTATACTGTGTGGGCAATAAGGATGAAGAACGTCCTGAAGATACATAAAGTTTGGGAGGTGGTTGAAGAGGAAACCCTAGAAGGCGAGAAGAATGATATGGCGATGGGTCTCCTGTTTCAATCCATACCAGAAGTACTAGTCCTGCAAGTCGGAGAGCTTAAGTCGGCAAAGAAAGTGTGGGAGGCAATAAAGACCAGACATGTAGGAGCAGAAAGAGTTAAGGAAGCTAGACTGCAGACTTTGATGAGCGAGTTTGATCGGTTAAAGATGTCTGAGACAGACAAAATCGATGACTTTGGAGGCAAGTTAGCGGAGATAGCCTCAAAATCTGCTGCTCTAGGAGTAAGTATGGAAGAACCGAAGTTGGTTAAGAAGTTCTTATCCAGCCTTCCAAGAAGAAAATACATACACATTGTTGCATCTCTGGAACAGGTCTTAGATCTAAATAAAACAAGCTTTGAAGACATAATGGGTCGGTTAAAAGCATATGAGGAGAGAATCAGTGAAGAAGAAGAACCCACAGATGATCAAGCAAAGCTGATGTACTCAAACGATGACTCGAAGGAATCACAAGCTACACAATATCGAGATGGCTATAAAGACCAACGAGACTATAACAGAGATAACAGAAGCCGTGGCAGAGGAGGAAGATCAAATTACAGAGGACGAGGCAGAGGAAGAGGCAGAGACACATCGAGGATTATGTGTTACCGATGCGACAAACAGGGACATTATGCCTCTGATTGCCCAGATCGACTCCTCAAGCTGCAGGAAGCCTTAGAAAACTCCAACAATGACACTCTGGAGGCAGATGAACTTATGATGAATGAAGTCGTACATCTTAACGACACTGACAGTGACACTCTGGAGGCAGACGAGCTCATGATGAATGAAGTCGTATATCTCAACGAGAAGAATTGCTTGCCTGAAAAATATGAAACCAGCACTGATGCGGAAGATATATGGTATTTGGACAATGGAGCCAGCAACCATATGACTGGGGATCAAAGATATTTTTCGACAATAGACAAAACTGTCTCTGGAAAGGTCAGATTTGGTGATGACTCAAGGATTGACATCAAAGGAAAAGGCACTATATCTTTCATAGATGTGAATGGAGAAGCCAGAAAGATGAATGATGTGTACTTTATCCCTGAACTGAAAAGCAATATCATCAGCCTCGGACAAGCAACGGAGTCTGGCTGTGATATACGATTGAAAGGAGAGCATTTAACTATGCGAGATCAGCACGGCAAGCTTTTGGTGAGAGCAAATAGGTCCAAGAACCGTCTCTATAAAGTACGAATGGGCATCAGAGACTCTGCTCACTTACACTTGAGCAAGATAAGTGAGTCAAACCGATGGCACGCTAGACTTGGGCATGTCAACACTGCAACTATGAAGCTTATGATGCAGAAGGAGCTAGTCAGTGGAGTCACCAATGTCAATGTTACTAATGAGGTATGCCCATCATGTTTGCTTGGAAAGCAAGCAAGAAAGATGTTTCCTCAAGCAACGACCTATAGAGCAACCAGACCTATGGAATTACTCCACGGTGACCTATGTGGTCCAATAACGCCGAGTACTATGGGAGGAAACAGATACATCTTCGTGGTCATTGATGATCACACACGATATATGTGGATAAGTCTATTGAAAGAGAAAAGCGAGGTGTTTGAAAGGTTCAAGAAACTCAGAGGAATGATTGAAAAAGAAACTGGTGAAAGCATAGCAACATTCAGAACAGATCGTGGTGGAGAATTCACCTCCCATAAGTTTAATCAATACTGTGAGGAAGCAGGCATCAAACGCCATCTCACTGCTCCGTACTCTCCACAACAGAACGGAGTGGTGGAGAGACGAAACAGGACGCTTATGGGAATGGCACGGAGCATCCTAAAGCACATGCATATGCCAAGTTACCTCTGGGGTGAGTCGGTGAGGCATGCTAGCTACTTGATTAATCGTATCGCAACCAGGTCACTGCAGGACAAAACACCATACGAGGCATTGCGAGGAAAACGACCAAATATAAGTCATCTACGCATCTTTGGTTGTGTGTGTTACGCAAAGATTGATAAGCAGCACCTAAAGAAGCTAGATGACCGGTCTCAGATGCTTGTCCACCTAGGAACAGAGCCTGGCACTAAGGCCTATCGGTTACTTGATCCAGAGAAAAGGAAAATAGTCGTAAGTCGTGATGTCGTGTTCGATGAAACGAAAGGTTGGAACTGGAAGAGGGTCGATGGAGAGTTGAGAAACTATGAGGAGTTCAACGTGACATTGGGAGAATTTGGAAATCATGGAATATAAAAGAACACTTGTGAGGTTCACCATGATCAACAACGTACATTGGAGCCAGACAGCAACGACAAGGGTGACCCTGTTGTTACCATTGAGGAAGGTTCTGTGAAGAATGAAGAAGATAATGCAGGAGATCACGAGAAAGAAGTTCCTAGACGAAGTGAAAGACAAACATCAAAGCCTAAATACCTTGATGATTACGTCTTACTAGCAGAGGAAGAAGGAGAGATGCTTCTGTTGTGTCTTAATGAAGAGCCAAGGAACTTTGCAGAAGCAAGTCAGTTGAAGGAATGGATAGAGGCGTGTCTAGATGAACTTCAGTCAATCGAGAAGAACAAAGTATGGAGCCTAGTTGATCTCCCAGAAGGTGTGAAACCAATAGGACTATGGTGGCTGTTCAAGATAAAATTTAATTCAGATGGGTCCATAAAGAAGTACAAGTCGCGACTAATGGCCAAGGGATATGTACAACAGTATGGGATCGATTATGAAGAGGTGTTTGCGCCTGTTGCTCGACTGGAAACTATCAGACTATTAGTAAGTATAGCAGCAGCCAGAGGATGGGAAGTGCATCATCTTGATGTCAAAACAGCTTTCCTACATGGAGAATTAAAAGAGACTGTCTATGTGCTACAACCAGAAGGCTTCGAAGTAAAGGGAAGCGAGAGGAAGGTTTACAAACTTCACAAGGCATTGTATGGGTTAAAACAGGCTCCAAGAGCGTGGAACAACAAACTCAACGGTATACTACTTGAACTCGGATTCTCAAGATGCACAAAAGAACCCTCTGTCTACAGGAAAACGGTGAATACAAATATACTTGTAGTTGCCGTATATGTGGATGATCTCTTTGTGACAGGAGCGAGCCCAAAGATAATCAGTGAGTTCAAGAAGGAGATGGCGTCTAACTTTGATATGAGTGATTTGGGTATGTTGAGTTACTACCTAGGCATTGAAGTAAGTCAGGAAGAGGGCCGTATAACATTGAATCAGAGGAGATATGCAACTAAGATCTTGGAGGAGAGTGGAATGATAAAGTGCAATATGTCACATGTGCCCATGGAACAAGGTTTGAAGCTCGAGAAGTCGATTGAAGAAGCAGATATAGAGGCTACAAGTTATCGAAGAAACGTTGGCTGCTTGAGGTACTTACTTCACACTAGACCGGATATGGCGTATACAGTGGGAGTCTTGAGCCGATATATGCAATGTCCTAAGACATCACATGGAGCTGCAATGAAGCATTGTCTCAGGTATCTTCAAGGAACTACAGCACTCGGTCTGGTTTTCACCCGATCAAACTCTGTGGTCCCACGACTTATTGGATACAGTGACAGTAGTCATAACATTGATCCAGACGACGGGAGAAGCACTGCAGGCCATATATTCTATCTAGGTGAGAATGTGATCACGTGGAGCTCAGCCAAACAAGAGACGGTTGCACTTTCAAGCTGTGAGGCAGAGTTCATGGCAGGAACAGAGGCTGCTAAGCAAGCCATATGGTTACAGGAACTGCTAAGTGAAATCACCAAGGAGTTTGTGCAAAAGGTGGTGATCAGGATCGACAACCAGTCTGCTATCGCACTCACGCGAAACCCTGTTTTCCACGGGAGAAGCAAACACATCCATGCACGATTCCATTTTATACGCGAGTGTGTCGAGAGGGGACAGGTTACCGTAGAGCATGTCTCAGGAGATCAACAGAAGGCCGACATCCTGACAAAGGCACTTGGAAGAATCAAACACAAGGAAATGCGAGACTTGATTGGGATGCAAGAAGTGAAGAGAGAGTGTTTCAAGCTTAAGGGGGAGACTGTTAGATTAAGCTTGAAAAGAAAAGAAGATTGAGATGCAAGGAGTTATCCTAATCTACCGAGTTATGGAGATATACACATATATATTTAGGAGTTATCTAATATTGTTATATCTATTAAGATTAGGATAAGCATAAGCCCTATATAAGTATGTGTCAAAGTTGTGACATACCTTAACGGAGCTAGGGGATTAAACTTGAGTTTTGAGTCAGTTTCTCAGGTTTATAATAAGAGAGTTATACTTATTTGATCCTTGTGTTTCAATACGGACAACCATAACTCCTTGTGGTTTGCCTATTGCTCCCGCGCTAACAAGCTTCACAAAGAGCAAATATTATTCGTGCGTGGCCAAAACTAGTACAAGCCCGTACGAGATTGCACTGTGTCCGGATCCCAAACAGAGTATGTACTGTCAACTTCTATGTGGTCTTGTCCAGAGAGACGAGGTTGTAAGTGTCGGTGCTACGTTCCCCTCTGTCTTGCTTCAAATAGTTCAATTTCTTGAAAATTACTGGAAAGAGTTGTCTAGTGATATCAGGTCTGGTAATGTCAGCGACTGGATCACCGACCTTAGTTGTAGAGACTCCCTCTCTACCATTCTTGGAGAACCAAATGCAGAATTGGCAGATCTAATTGAATACGAGTGCAGCGGACAGAAATCTTGGCAAGGTATAATTACAAGACTTTGGCCCAAAACCAAATGCATTGAAACTATTGTTACAGGAACTATGTCTCAATACATCCCAGCATTGGATTACTACTCAAATAAAGTGCCTCTAGTTTCCAAAGTTTATGCATCCTCTGAAGCATTTTTCGGGATAAATGTGAATCCTCTAAGCAAACCACAAGATATATCCTTCACATTCCTACCCAACATGTCATATTTTGAGTTCATAGAAGTTGATGACGATGGAGGAACCACCGGTGAGATTGTTGATCTTGTGAATGTGAAGTTAGGTTCCTACTATGAGCCCTTGCTCACAAACTTTTCCGGTAATGCCCCTTTAATTTAATTATATTTATCATTACCTACATCGATATTATTTTTTTTTAGCTAACGTTGTTATAATATTTTGTTTGTTTTTTTAGGTTTACACAGATGTAAAGTGGGAGATGTTTTACAGGTCACTGGGTTTTACAATAACACACCACAACTAAGATTCGTACGTAGAAAAAATACGGTTTTATGCGTCTATGAAGAGCCAACCACTGAAGAAGATATTTTAAAGGCGTTGGCTAGTGCAACAGTCGTTCTTGAATCTTCGGATTTGATTATGACAGGCTTCACATGCTATGGTGACATCTCCGTTGTTCCGGGCCACTACGTCTTTTACTTGGAACTCATAGCAAAAGTCAACGATGGCACCAACGTTCTACAACTTGATAACAAGGTGTTGGTGGAGTATTGTTGTGCCATGGAGGAATCATTGAGTAGTCTTTATAGGAAACTTAGGGTAAAAGATGGACCGATCGGACCTCTAGAGGTAAGGATTGTGCAACAAGGAACGTTTGATTCTCTCATGGAGTTTTTTGTATCCCGAGGTGCTTCTATAACTCAATACAAGACACCAATGTGCATAAACTCTGCTGAGGCTTTAAAGGTTCTTGAAGATAAGGTACTTGCTAGGTTCTTCAGCGACAGATCGCCTCTTCTCTGATCCAGATATGATCTATTTGGTGATGATAGCCACCAAAAACAATTAGATTGCCTACTTGAAGAATAATGAAGTAACGTAGTTATCTGGTGAGAATGGTTTCTTTCTGGAGAAATTTGTTGTTTGTGTATTGTGTGCTTTCCTTGTGTTGGCTTAAGTATCTTGGTCTACATCCTTTTGGATTTGCTTCGCATTTGAAATAAACACTACTTTTATTTCCGTCAATGATATGTGAAGCATTATTTTTTTCTTTTTTTAACAGCAACTGATTATACTAAACTAAATAATATCCAAAAAGATTCGAAGATTAAACTCGACGGAAAGACAAATAACGAAGAACACTACAACAAAAATGATAGAAGTGTTAAAGAGAAGAAGAAACTCATAGAAGAACTTCACTCTAAACCTTAAAACTGTAACCAGGTGGTGGTAGCCTAGTGGCAATCTCTTGGGGTTTGGTGTGTTCCCACATCAGTCATGGGTTCGATTCTCCCTGTGAACTAAATTATCATCATTTGGTCAGTCTGGGTTTGGGTTTTGGTTCAAGTGGTTTTTATGGTGGATCGTAACAGATGATCGGTTCACCTTCTGGCATTAGTCGGAAGGTATTCCAAACTCGGGTTAGGCAGTGTGGTAGCCAGTCCACTCTGTAGCACTAAGTGCGTTCCTCCCGAGGCCGACCGAATCAGCCGATAGAGTTTATAAAAAAAAAAACTGTTATTCGAAAGAACGTTGACGTTGAAGTACCCAACTGAAAGGATATGAAAGCGGTGATGATAATGAGAGGCTCTCCTTTGCAGCACAAATGATGTTTTCTCCGTTAGAGTTGCCTGTTGCCCCTCCGTTACGTACATTTTCCATGTAAGCCACAAGTGGTAATAATGCTGAATAGCAATAGTGTCTCAAGGCGTAAGCTGAAAATACCGACAGATAAAGAGCAAGGCCGATGACCGTAAGTAGACTAGTCATGGAGGTGGTAGAGGCTGATGGCATTTTAAGACATTGTGTATTGTCGTTTTCAATTTTCATTTTCAATTTTCAATTTTCATTTTCAAATATTCTATTTAAAATAGAGATATATATATATCTGTAAAACAAGAAAAAGATTTAGAAATGTTATATTTTTGAAACGGATGAACTATTGAACTAACAGGCACGACTAGTTCTTGCTCGGTTCTTCAGCGACAAATCCCCTCCTTGCTGATCTATATATGCTATGTTTGTATATGGTGATGCTGACCACCAGAATTAATAAAATCACTTACTTGAAGAACAATGAAGCAAAGTAGTTAATTTTTTGAAGCAAAGTATTTGGTGATCAGAGTGGTTTGTTTCTGTAGAAATATGTGGTTTTATGTGTTGTGTGCTTCTATTTTGTGCCGTCGTGTTTACTGTAGTGGGTTTTTAAGTGTGATTGATACATTGAAGCCTTTGAAAAAGAAAACTTATTAAGACTGGTGTGTGATAATCTGAAGAAAAGAGTTTAGGCTTGTGTTGGTTGCAATATTTAAATATCTAAAGAGACCAATCAGATCTTTAACATATTTTTGTTTTCAGATTATATTAAGTGATTTTATGCAACTAATCAAACATAGAATCTAATCCAATGAAGCCTTCGCTTTGACGATCAGAAGTTGGAAGTTGGAACAAACTCATTGAACTATTCCGCAAGAGAATGTGTATGTTTGATTAGTTGCATAAAATCACTTAATATAATCTGAAAACAAAAATATGTTAAAGATCTGATTGGTCTCTTTAGATATTTAAATATTGCAACCAACACAAGCATATTTTTCGAGGTATTGCAATTTACAATAATCATCTATTGCTTAAATTCTGATAATGATGTGCATTAAATTTAACAATATTAACTTCGTCGAAAGCATACACCATCTCGCTTTTTATTGGATTCACGTTCATGCATGTGAACAAAGTTTCATGTCAATAGTACTTGTTACTATAAATTTAAGTATATAGGATTTGAACCGTTACATATTCTATTAATAAGTACTCCCTCCGTTTCAGATTAAATGTTGTTCTAGGGGAAATTTTTCGTTTCAAAATAAGTGTCGTTTTAGAATTTCAATGCAAAATTTATTAATAAGATTCCCCAGTTAATTTTTTTATTGGCTGAAATATGGTTAGATGTATAGGTAATTGAGTTTTTAATTATCTTGGAAATGTATAAAATCAAATGTTTTATTAATATGTGTGCATAAGTCTAAAACGACAAATAAAGTAAAACGGAGGGAGTAACTCTTAAGGATTAATTACTAGCTGGTTTTGTTTGTGTTTAACGAAAAGCTGGAGAATTTAAGTGTACGAAGTTGTTGACCATTATGAAAAGAACAATGACGACCCTAATAGAAAACGAAGGGACATATATAATTCACAATCTTAAATCTTGATTTTTTACGTGTTGGTTGCCGCATAACGTGATTTGGTTTCTACAGTAATAACACAATGCTATAATATGAGTTTATCTAAAGTTGACAAAATTAATATCATGAAGAACATTTATCCACAAACAATAACAACATGACAAAATTAATATCGCGAAGAACATTTATCTAAAGTTGTGTACAACGTTTTTTCATTCTATTTGTGTATCGACTGAATAGTTTTTGACTAAAATCACACTACTATATATACTTTATGTTTGCACGTTGGTAAATAAGTAAAAACATGATCATTAATATATTTATTTTAATTCGGGGGTCAAAGATCATTAGTATATAGTACTCCCTCTATTTCTAAATATAAGATGTTTAGAATAATTTTTTTGTTCCAATATGTAAGATGTCTTCATATTTTTAGGTAATTTTAACTTTATCAAAAACTGTATAACCTATCAAATTTAATAGTTCTATTTTGTAGTTGGTCAGATAGTTTTTAATTTATAATTTTAATAATATTTTTTAAATAAAAATAACTTTTTTAATAAACGTGTTTTACCCAAAACATCTTATATTTAGAAACGGAGGGAGTATATAATTACTATAGCTAATATAACTATTACATACTACTAGTAATAATTTCTTGAACTTCAGTTTTGTCACGCCTACAAACTTTACTATCTAAGTTTCAAAAAAGAAAAGAAAAAACTTTACTATCTTACCTCAGGCGAAGATTAGGTGATTAAAGTGTTGCTATAGTATTTTCCATCGAAGATAAATGTATGATGTCAGTGTAGAACAAGAGAAAAAAACAAGATAATATTCGCCAAAATAAGCAAATAAATAAAATTTGATAGTAAAAGTATAGGGTTTTAATGGTTTTCCTTATGTTTGGGTAGGAATTATACATCAATCAAGGGAGATATAATAGAAAACAATTGATCCTCAGTGGAAATGCATCGGATCCTGCAAAAGAGAAAACAAAAGTCTCTATTACGTTTATTTTATTATTTTAAAACCTCTGCCTTTGCCCTATCACAAGTAACTGTTAACAAAAGAAACAATGGAAATTGTCGAGTATTGTAAACAATACAAAACTATTCAAAACTTGAAAGTTAAAACAATTAAACCTTACAAGGAAAAATCTGGATAAGAAAACATTTAACTACTTTTTATTTCTATATCAATAACACTAAATATTTAACTACTTTTTATTTCTATATCAATAACACTTTAGTAAAGAATAGTGTTTTACATTGACCAAAAAAAAATTAGTGTTTTACTATTCATTACTCCATCAGTATCATTTTAAAAGGTGTTTAAAGTTTTTGCACAAAAATTAAGAAAATAAAATTTTATGCAAAATAAATTGAAATTTTGACCAATTACAAAATAAAAATAATCTACATTTTTATTGGTTAAATTAATTTTATTTTGTACATTATTTTGTAATTGGTTAAAAATTTCAAATGACATTAAATTTCATATAGAATTGTGAGAACACTATTTATTTTGAAACAAAATTAAAATTCTTAAACACCAGTTAAATTGATATGTGAGATACATGACTGTCTCTGTTTTTAACAACATTTATGTCATTATTATTATGGAAAAAGGTCCCTAATAATTATCACCCTTTCAATCTCTAACTTTTCTTTTTCTTTTCAGAATATACATGAAATTTATCGAAAATTTCTGAAGAGAATTGCTTATTATGCGAAACCATTTATTCATAAACGTCAGATTAGTTTGGTGCAAACAATATATACTTATTTTTAGTAGAACATGATCAAATATCTAGTAGATGTAAAGTAAAATTTTCACAAACCAAAAGTGTTGATATCTAAGTCATGTCTCTTATCTCAGGTGCCCGGCACCTGTCCATGCTAACCGACCATCCTGTTTTCTAATTGGCTGATTCTATTCTCAAAAAATGAAAGATTTAAGAAATTTACCGGTGTGGATGGCACTCAGTCTCACACACTCTGATTCACGGTCAAATCTACATAAACCACAATAATAAAAGTACAATCCGATAATGACAGAAGCTCAAATATAAAATTAGATAACTGCACTCTCAAGTCATAACAATTTTTTTTTTTTCATAACAATAACAATATTAACCATAATATAATATTCGGATTTCACATCTATCTTATTAAAACAGAAACATTACAACTTCTTCTAGGTGGATTTTAAAGGTGGACCTCTTATATTTAAATTAAACATCATCCCTTATTTATAATACATACCATATACGGTTTTCATATATTATTACATATGGATTTAATACGTACCATTATTACATGTCGATTTATATACTAAGAATCTATCTTATTAAAACAAAAACATTCTGTTGGACCTAACATTTATTCTGTAAGTTTTTAAATTAAATACACATTTATACTTTATAGTTAAACATACATTAAGTCACTAATGTTCCTTTCTTTATACTACTATCCATGTTTCCAAACAATATACTTATTTCTTTATACTACTATCAATGTTTCCAAACAGTATATTTTTATATTACTATCAATGTTTCCAAATAATACAATAATTAATCTTAGTTATTTTATATCTATCATTTTTTCTTTAAAATTTGGTAGAAACGTCATAATTTCATAAATTGTAAAATAGTGAACTTTAAAATTTCGATTATAAGATTACAAATTATGAAACTATTACAATTTAAATCCAATTAGATTACATATCGGCCATCCATCAGTTCAATCGGTTAGTCTCGGGTTTTAGTGATTTTTTTAATATGAATATTTTAAAAACATAAATTGAATTGTCAGATCTCCGGATTAACCGGTATAATCACAATTGGGTTGAATTTAAAAATACTGATTTAAATGCAAAAATATTTTAAATACACACTCTTTAAAAATAACCAAAATATTTGTTAAATTATTAGTGAAATTTTTCATCGTAAAATATCCCGCGCTTCAAAAGCGCGGGTCAAAATCTAGTGTATAAGTAAAGCTAAAGCGAGAGTGTGGACCTACACTCGCCTAAAGAACACTTTCTTTACTCTGCTCCTATTTCGTTTTTTTTTTCACAGAGTTTTCTCTGTTTTTTATTTCTTAGAAAAATGGGAAATTGTCAGACGATAAACGCGGCGGCGCTGGTTCTACAGCATCCCGGCGGCAAAATAGACAGGTACTATAACTCTATCTCCGTCAACGAGATCATGAGTATGTATCCTGGCCACTACGTGTGTCTCATCATTCCTTTGACGGAAGAGGAAGAGAAGAACGTTCCAACGACTGTGAAGAGAGACGATAAGAAACACAAGAAGGGCGTGAGGTTTACACGTGTTCATCTTCTCAGGCCTAAGGAGAGTCTCGTGCTTGGTCATGCTTACCGTCTCATTACTTCCCAAGGTTCGCCCTTATGTTCTGTTTCCTCTGTTTTTTTTCCGTTGACTTTTGTTCTGTTTTCCTCTGTTTTTTACAACCGTGTGATTTGGAGTTTATGATGAATTTTGGTGATATTTAACAGAAGTGATGAAGGTCTTAAGGGAGAAGAAATGCGCGAAGACGAAGAAGCACCACACCGAGGCGATGACTACGGTGAAGAAGTTGTTGGAGAAGAATGTTCCGGTAGATTCTTCATAACTGATTTTTTTTTTTCAAAACTGATTTGTTTTGGAAGAACATGGGTTTAACAGAGTTAATGGGTTTTGTGATTTGTTGGCAGGAGAAGAAACAGGGGAAGCAGAGTTCAGCTTCTTTCTTAAAGTCTAAAACATGGAAGCCCTCTCTTCAGAGCATCTCTGAAGCTACAAGCTGAGTGTTTTGGTTCTTGTTCGAGGGACAAGAAACAGTTACTTGGTTACTGAATAAACTCTGGATCTATTCCTTTTTTTTTTAATTTTCTGGTCCTTATAGCAGAGGAAGAAGTCAAGATTAAGATATGAAGAGATAAGAGTAGTGGATATCTTCCCTATTACAAAGAAAAGCTCAAGAAAGGCACGAAGAACAAAGCTTTCTTTCTTCTTTTTTTTCTCCATCTTCAATGTACATATTTTCGCAGATGGAGAGATCAATCGAAGTTTGCAAGACCAGACCAGACCAACGTGTGGTTTCTGTTGATGTAAACTCGATTCAGAAGAAACAGAGCTTGTAAAACTATGAACAAATAAGATATCTTTTACTATCTTTCTTTGTTGTTTCCAGTCGTTCGGACAAACAATAACTGTCTTCACAACATAGTAATCTTGAAACATCAACGAAAAGCTAACATATCTCTAGTACTTAACGGTTATTATTTGGTGTATTGGAAGAATCTATTCAACCATACACGATACTACAAAAAGACATTATTATAAGAACAGAGCTTAAAACAATACCTAAGCTTGCAAAATTAATAAGTTCTACAATGCCAGTTCTATCTTCTGATTACATCACTAACAACCGACGACTACAATAAGTGAATGGGCCTAATAGACCCGGCCCGGCCCGGCGACACAGAGATCATATTCTGACCTCTAACCTTTCTCTAGGAAACCTTTTTCTTGCCTTGCAAGCGAGCAATCCTAATTCCCAATCTGAAGTCGTAGCAAAGATGACGAGGCGATCCATCTTTGCTAAGGTTGGCGAATAGGAACAGATCGTTTATCTGATTTCTGTTTTTATTTTCCGATATCCATTCGTTACATCTGATTTTGTATTTCGTCCCAAAACTAACGATACAAAAACATTTTTGCAGTTATCGGGGACGGGGTATCCAAACTGGTCTTCCGTGGTGGGTATGAACTCCTTTTCCTCTCTTTATTAGTTGTTGCTTGCGATTACTGACAGGATTGTTTGTTTGTTTGTGTTGTTGAAGCGACTACCAAGGAGCGGGCTGGTCTGATTGCGCAGGAAATTGTTTCGAAAGGGATGATAGGCTGCTTTGGATACGGGCTTGGTATGTTGCGGTTTCTCTCTCTCTCTCAGCTTTAAGTAGTTTTTAACAGTGAATCCTTCGTTTTCCTTAGGTACCATGATTTTCTCCCAATCCTCTACGCTAGGACGATATGAAGTCATGTTGCATAAATTGGAGGGGGTCATAAAAAAGCATGAAGAACTTTTAAGGTTTGTGGATAAGGGTGAAGAAGAGCTAGTGCAATTGGAGGAGAATTATAAGAAGAGGATGGAGTATTGGAGTAGAGCTTCAAAAAACTAGCCCTTGTAGTATTCAAATTCCAAACTTGATTGTGGGTGTGTTATGATTAACCTTGGAACCAACTAGCTTGTTGTTGCTATTTGCTAAAAGACTTTTCATTTGAATAATGACCATTCCTCGGGCATGTGTCAAAAATGTTATTATTTTGTTACTAGCCTGAATGCTTGTCCCAGAACATCCCCTCCGTTGAGTTGTTGTGTGTTACATGGGACGATTATCTCTCTCTGTCTGAAGGCTACAACCAAATTTCCTTATATGCTTTGTTTCTGAGTGCAAAAGAGCTTGCTATTTGTTCTGGAAGCAGACACTTTTTCATGTCAGTTTCCAAGCTTGCACTCTCCCACCCTGAGCAGTGCCAACATCGCTCTTAGCCTGGGAGCTGCTTTATCTCCCTACCAGTTGTCTGATGAGGGCAAAATGGCCAAAAATAAGCCTGGTCTTTGTTATGTTCAAGGATCATCTTTTCCACACATAAATAAATCCACTTCTGAAATAGGTGTTTGCCACAAGTATTATTACATAAGCCAGAGCATATATGATTGTTTTGATTACTTGACTTGTCCGCAACCTCACTTCTTCTTTATCCAGAAAAAGTCGACAGCCATCTGCATCAACTGAAGCCAAGACATGATGAATTCATTAAAACACACAAAAAAAAAAGTTATTTATTCTTCCTTTGTCCTCTACACACTATATGCCCCATTCAAATCTATGCTACAATTCAAAAAAAAAAAAAAAAACTCACCAAATCATCCTTTTTAGCATTAAAATCTGCATTTCTCTCAAGAACCCGTTTCCTCATGATCTCACATTCCGCTTCTTGTTCAAGAAGTTTCTTTCTTATCTTGCGCACCTTCTCAACTTTTCATCAAAAAAATCAGAATTTTTTTACTTAAAACTTTCTCAGAAATATTGAAAAATTTCAAATCAACACTTACACTGGTCATGGAAAGCGTACCCCATTGTACCGGCTACTACTAGGAAAGCTTGGCCTGGTTTCTGCTCGACCCCTTCTACCCACACACGTTTCATGAATTGACCAATCCTACCCTTCAACTGCAAAACAAAAATCATCGAATCAAAATCAATCAATACAAAAACTCGAAACGGGAATTGGAAGTATCGTCGTTCGTTTCAATAACGTTGGCAACAGAGGATCGTACACTCCGCATTGCCGCCATCTTTCTCTAGGGTTGTTTCGTCTTCCCCTGCCTAAACCCGAAAATAAGATGAGCTTTGCTTCTAAGCAAACAAACCGGAATTTTTTTTTTTTTATTAAAGGGATCTGGTTTGGCCGACAAACAAAATTTGGTTCGGTTCTAATTGTTTCATTTCTTAATTGAATCAAATCTGTCCGGTTTTTTTAAAAAAAATTGTGAATTTTTTGTCAATTCAATTCTGGTACTTTTTTTTGAAAAAGGGTGGTTCAACATTGTTAATATGTAATGACCTATTTTTATACTAATTTATTTACTTTTTTAATGATATAAACAATATGTACATTTATAGTTGAATTGTTACTAATGTTATGAAATATTATGATTTTATTTGTATATTATTATTTATTTTATAATTTATTAAAGTTTATTTCACAATGTAAACAGAAGTCTTTTATAAATTAAAGGATTATATCTGTATGCAGTGGTTTATATTTATAAATTAATCATAGAGTTTGTAACCTTTTATTTAAGCTTATTTAAACAAAATTGATTATTTTTAATACTTCAGCATATTAAATTTTAATGATATTTTACGCAAAAGAAATTAGGCACCATTCTAGTTGATTGTAATCATGTAGCCGTTACTTGTACCAAAGCCACAAATCATTTTCGTTGATAACTGTTATCAAATAATAATGTGATCGTAAAGGCACATTATATATTATCAAATAATAATATGATCGTAAAGGCACATGTTCCGGATAGTGTTCATTTTTGTTTTCTTTTTTTTTTAGTGTTCATTTCTTGTCTCTTGGCAACAACGAGTTTGAGACTAGGAATATCACACATCCGGTCGCATGAAGCCAGTGTCTCAGCTTCAGAGCCTTTGAACCTGACCGATTGAGAGATCTAATTCAGATGTTTGGAAGTGGCATAACGAGCCTCTATTGTTGCTTCAAAAGCAGATACGATGGATTAAGTACTAATTACTATGAATGGCCAGTGATGTATGCATCTCTTCTTCTAACCGATTTCAGTATATACTTAACGTTGTGTTGGGAGACGATAAGGTAAAAAACTAATAGGTTGGGATTGTTAAATCCTATATCCAATTCTATTTTATTTGATTAGTACGATATTGTTTATTTTGAGCTTTAGAAGCAAGTTCGTATTGATTTATTTTTGGGCTTCTTTCCAATGTGGGATTTAATTTGATATCTCACATTCTTTCCTTTAAATTAAAGACTATATTCACTCGTGTGTTTTTACTTCAGCGGTTTCGTTTGAGAATGTGTCTTCCATAACATCTCATTCCTTTAAAAAATATTCTCTCACAACATCATAGACTCCATAATCTTTTTTCTAGTTCTGCCACAGACCTTCTTTTTTAATTTGAAGGTTCATATTCTTTTTTTAAAGGTATTTTTGTTTTCTTATAGATCTTCGTTAAACCGTTTTGATACCAATTATTGGGATTGTTAAATCATGTGTCCAACTATATTTTATCTGATTAGGACGATATTGTCCACTTGAGCTTTAGAGACAAGTTCACATTGATTTACTTTAGAACTTATTCTTAAAAAGTCTAGTACTAAATAGAGTTAGACATTTTTTTTTTTTGAAACACAGTTAGACATATTTTTATATATTACTTTCCTTTGTCTAATTTTTAATGTGAGACTTAATTTGATATTTCACAGAGATGTGTGTCGAGTTTGGTTGTCCTCGCTTCTAGATTATTTGTCGTTTAATATACAGTTCTTGATGATCATGAGAAGAAAAAATGAAAGTTTCAGCGGAAAGTTTGCATTTAAAGTTTCTAGGGAAGCTGGTTTGCATAAAAATAAGCATGAACTTATTAAACTTATGTATGATTTTGCCAATTATAAACAGATTTACAAATTTTAGGTATACGAGTCCCCCTTAACAAATGAAGACAGAAATGGGGAATATTTGACTTATGTCGCAATGAAGTTTTTGTCGGATCTACCCACACTTAATACTACATTTTGTAGTTTTTTTTTTTTAATATATATATATATTTATTTCAACCCGAAAACGGGAATTTTAGATCGGTTACAAGCCCAAATTGAACAAAAGCTCCTAAGTCAATGTATTACAAAGCTACTTTCGCCCACCCACTAAACCCGGCGCAATCCTGTAGCCCGATTTTAAAATTCCTAGGACCCAATTGCTGTTCTCACTGAAAATGATGACCACGGAACCGTGAGGTTCTCCTAGTTGCCTAAGATGCCGGGAACTTCCATGACATTCTCAAAGTAGCTAGCTCTCGGGGATCTCCTTGGGCTTATAACTTTCACCGTCAATGAACGCGCACAAACGAAACTAGAAGTAGGAATTAGAAGCCATATCAAGTGAAAAACGCTCCTAATTCGCTGTGCAGACTTCTAGAACGCCAACCACCGGGACAAGACATCAAAGATAGTCTCTAGACCAAGCGGAATCAAAAGACGGACTCGGTCCAGTCGAAACTAGACGAAGCCGAAGACACTCCAAACCTGCAAAAACGTTAGTGAAGCAACACCACCATGAGCTCAACAAACTCACGATGTCGGGATTTGCCGCCTCCACCGACCAAGCCACCGAAAAATGAGTAGACTCCGCTGACAAACAGAGACGCTCGAAACCCTCGAAGGTCGCCTCTTCCGAGAACCGGGTAGAGGTAAGTTCTTGACGCTTAAAGCAGCAACCTGTGGCAAGAATGAAGCTTGAACAAATACAAAACAGGAGTGAGACCAAGCATGAGCAAGTCGACACGCTCCGCTTGTCGACACCGAATAGACAGGAAAAAGGAGGAAGATTGAAAAGAAGGCCGCAACATCGCCTTGGAAACGCCATGGACGACGCCTCCAACACCGCTCAGGAGCAGCACTTCACGCAAGACCACCGCGTGCTCCGACACACGCCGACAACACGAGCTACAAACGTCTTCGAGTAAACGGACCTCCAAAGCTCTCAAATCGCAAGTACTACAGATCCCGCCTGACCTAGACGCCCAGGAAAGAACGGAGAACCGACACCACACGACCATCGCCTATCGAGACCAAAACAGATCCGACGACGAGACTCCAACCCGCCTCCACGCGCTACTGGCCCTCCAAGGGTTAAAAGACCCCTTGTACAGCCCAAAAAGCCGACTCCTCAGCCTGAGAACACACAGATTCCGCACCATCGCTCCAACCCTCGCAATCTACACCGGAGACGGAGGTCCTCACGTGCGAAGACGTCTCTGGCGAAACCCTTGGAACAGAACAGCAAGCAAAGCAAAGCAAGTGAAGGTAAAAGGAGAGGAGCAAAGAGGAAAATGAGAAGTTAAAGGAGAAGAGGGGGGTCGGACGGACGCTCACGCGCCACCGAAGAGCCGGAGCTGCTGAGATCTGCTTTTTGTTTTTGTCGAGAGAGAAAAGATAGATATGAGAGAAAAGAGGAGTCTAAAGGATTTGTAAACCTTTACATTTTGTAGTTGTTCGCTGATCAATCTTATTTCACTGATTGAGCACTGAACTATAGTGATAAGGTCCTTTTGCATAGAAAACAATATACATTATGGTATGTGATGTCTGCACACGACGTGAAAATCGAATATTTACTACTTAGCAACTAATGGTGCACTAAAATGGCCAACTATGTATTAAATAAGATAAATTAGTTTTACTTGTCACTTAGTACACGTCTTCAGCAATGAGAGCTTCTTCGAAAAAAATATCTGATCGATGGATGCTCTACCAATACCATACTATTTTACATCAAGTGATTCATTTTGAATCAATTTTTATAGTTACATCTTAGCGGTAGTACTTTAATTATTGGATCGAGAATAATTCAAACCAATAAAGTAACCGATAGTTTTTGTCCTTCTTTGACGAACCGAACAAATATTTTCCTTTTAAAATATGATAACTTCGTAAGTACACACGTAACGAGTCTTTCAAACAATTACACCTGAGTCATAATTAAAATATAACGAATTAAAAATATAGATATTGCAATATACTAGTTTTCTTGATGGTCAAATGCAACAGGTAGTAGTGTTTTTTAAAATAGACTTGCTTTTAAGAAAGCAATAATAGTAAATTTTCCGTTTACAAAAAAAAAAATAGTAAATTTTATAATGTGTGGATATGCCATTTACTAAGTTATAATCCATAATTGAAAGAAGGATCGGTGGTACACAAGGCGAAGTCTTGTTGAACAAGTGTTTAATCAATTTAGACCAGCAAGCTAACCTTACCTGGCTTGGATCTATCTTTGTCTCTCATGACAATAGATAACATTATCTCTTCTTTTTTTTAAACCATTTAAATTTAATTTTAAAATGAGCTATATTATTTAAATAAAGATCCAGTTATGATTACATTTCATATGCTACGATAACATGTTGCATGGTGTGAACTTCTGAGAATAATATACTAGAAAGTTTTTCAAGATCAATGAAATATATTTCACTTATATTGTCAATAGAAATAGTTAAAACAATAAAAATACTTTTGAGACAAACACGAATATTAATCTCACTGACATGGTGCCATGGTGATATACTTGTTGAAGATTCTTTTGATGAGTTATGCTAGGGTTTGGATTTCCGGTTTTTCATGATTGGTTTGCCGTCGATGTTATATATAGCATGTATATATATGGCATTTCTATTGGTATTGATGATTAGTTTAGGATATATTCTGCTACAAGAAAAAAGAATAATAAGATCAAAAGTGAAAAAGAAAAATCATATATCCCAAACACTGGCTAGAGTTTTCGAGAAAATAAAATAAAATAAAATATAGTATAATGTAACTGATAACTGTTTTAGCCTTGTAATTAAATCCCAACTCTAACGTAACTCATACTCCCTCTGTTTTTAAATAATAGATGTTTTGAGATTTTCACACTTTTTAATAAAACATATTAAAACTTACTTATTACTGCATAGTTTTTTGTTATTTTATATTTCCTATATTTCTAAACCAATAAGATTTCAAAAAATGCAATTAATGTTTTTGAGATTCACAATTATTCATAATTAGTTGACAAAAATTACATTGAAAATATGAAAAATATATCTTTTTGAAACAAAAAAATTTTCTAGAACATACATCTTTTAAAAACAGAGGGAGTATATAGTTTCTCTTCCTGTGGTGAACCATATCATTTATAACCAATAAAAATAACCTGTAAATAATTAGAAAAAACATATTAAATTTATTTTAAAATAGTTAAAAAAGAATATGACAATTGTAAACAACAAATCTTAATTTTAAACCCTAAATATTAATTTCTAAATCCAAACCCTATACCCTAAACCCAAATTCTAGACCCTAAACCCAAACCATAAATCTTAAACCTAAACCTAATACCATAAACCCAAATCGTAGATCCTAAACCCAAACCTTATACCCTAAACCCAAATTCTATACCCTAAACCCAAATCGTAAATCCTAAACCCAAACCGTATATCATAAACCCAAATCCTAGATCTTAAATCCAAACCGTAAACCCTAAAATTTAAATTTAAATTTAGGGTTTACGGTTTGGGTTTAAGATTTAGGATTTGGGTTTAGGGTATACGGTTTGGATCTAGGGTATAGGATTTGGGTTTAGGGTCTAGGATTTGGATTTAGGGTATTAGACTTAGATTTAAGGTTTATGGTTTGGGTTTAGGATCTAAGATTTGGGTTTAGGATATAGGATTTTAGTTTAGGATATAGAGTTTGGATTTAGAAATTAATATTTAGGATTTAAAAATTAAGATTTGTGGTTTAGAATTGACATTATTCTTTTTTAACTATTTTAAAATAAATTTAATATGTTTTAGTTAATTATCTACAGAGAAATTCTTGGGTTCACCCCTAGAGTGAACCTTTAGGTTCACCAAACCAATAGGATTTCGTTATTTCATATTCAGTATCTTTTAAAAAATGAAACAAAATATTGTCAAATTATATTAATATTTTCAAACTAAAAAATAAAACTAATAAAAATTAATATTAATTGCAAACAAAAATACGTTTTAGAAAAATATATTTTTAATACCGTCAGCCAAACACTAAACTCTAAATCCTAAATCTTAAACCCTAAATCTGTGAGTAAACCCTAAACCCCTGGGTAAACCCTAAACCCTTGGGTAATTCATCAACCCTTGGGTTTATGATTTACCCAAGGGTTTAGGATTTAGTATTTATGATTTACCAAAGGGTTTACGGTTTACCCAAAGATTTAGGCTTTATCCAAGGGTTTAAAATTTAAGATTTAGGGTTTAGGGATTAGGGTTTATCTAAGGGTTTAGGATTTAGTATTTATGATTTATCCAAGGGTTTAGGGTTTAGTATTTAAGGTTTAGGGTTTAGTGTTTTGCTGATTGTGTTAAAAATATTTTTTAAAAAAGTCCAAAAATTTAAGATTTATCTAAGGGTTTACCATGGATTTAAAGTTTATGATTTAGGGTTTAGTGTTTTGCTGGCGGTATTTTAAATATAAAATCTTTTTTTGCGACCACTATTATTTTCTATTTATTTTTATTTTAAAAACATAATAAAATTTGATAGTATTTTGTTTCCTTTTTTAAAAGATACTGAATATAAAATAACGAAATCCTATTGGTTGAGTGAATCTAAAGGTTCACTATAGGGGTGAACCCAAATATTTCTTTTATCTATATGTCATTTTTATTGGTCATAAACGGTGTGGTGAATTTAAAGATTCACGATAGGGAGTGATTCTTGTCCTTTCCTCACATAGCCATGTTCCGAAGTTAACAAAAACATATTACCAAAACTAGGAAACATTCGAAATGGACAATAAAGGAAAACCATTCTTAAAGAAATATATACTGAAAGTATAAATAAATGGGATAAGCATCTAATACGCACATAAGTTCCGTTGGTGTCGGAAGTGACATGTGTTACCCAATTAAAGGGGCCTCCCTCCAACATTGGATGTTGAATCTTAAGCTTACATACGCATGCAATTGATTAAACATATAACCTGCCGACTAGATCTATTAGTATATTATAACAGAAAATTACGAATTGATGAACATGTTTATCAGAGACTTAATGGGAAATTTCGAATCGATCTTAGACCAAATCTATTTGGAAGAATAAAATCTAACTCGAGAAATGTCACCACTAATTTCACTTATTCGTTTCTCAGTAGAAGTATTCACAGTTGACGGACTTCTTTCCCTTACAGAAAACATAAATCAGTTCATCAAAATACTCGTTTTAATTTATGGATATGTTTAAATCGTAGTAGCATCAATTAATCAGTTGAAGTAAGCAGGTAATTAGTATTTATATATATATTATTTTGGTCCGGATATGAAAAATTCAATAACTAGATACTGGAAGACTTGGAAGTTATATATACGCAATAAGTTAATATTTTAAGTTCAAAATAGTAATTACAAATTCCACCTAACCATCCCACGTGAAATCCATATTACAATGTTAAGGTAGTTTTAGCACGTCTTTCATAGATTTAAGGAAATAACGAAATTATGGGAGAGCTAGTTATTTTCAAGTTTGTCACGAGTTATATGAATGCTGTTAGAGTTCATAAGCCTTGTAATGTATTAATTCACGCTTCTTAAATATTACACATATGATTTTAAAATATATGACATGTAAAATTCTACCAAAATGTTTGAAATTTAACAATAAATTAAACTAGACGTACTTCTTTGCGTGGAAGATCATCAGCACAGAGGCGCATCAAAACCTCTCAGGTTCGGAAATCATCGAAAACATTGACTCCCCTCTTGTTGCAGAAGCCCTAGCGTTCTATCACGGGATTAGAAAGGCGATCGATCTAGGCCTCCCCTCGATCAGCTTCCTCTCCGATTGCAAAACGTTCACCAGAGCCATCAGCACCAAAAGTCAGATCAAAGAGATCTATGGCATCCTCAAGGATATCGACAGTCTCTCTTCTAACTTTGTTTCTATCTCATTCCATTACATTCCTCGTTCTCAGAACAAGGATGCTGATTCGTTAGATAAAATGGCCCTTAAGGTCCATCTATCTTCATTTTCGACTCTGGGCTAGCTCTCCTGTGGGCTTCAAACATCTCTTTGCTTTTTTCTCTTAAGTTTAAATATATGCAGTTGTTCAAAAAAAAAAAAAAAAATTAAACTAGACGTGTACGCAGTAACGCTGCACGTATACAGAGAGGCGTGCCTACCCTTTAAATTTTGAGGCATTGGCCTCAGATCCCTTTTCATATCAGTTAATTTTGGGGCCCCAAATTTACGATTAATGACATAAACAAAATGATAATAATCATCTACAAATATGTTTTTTTAAACCTTGTTCGTTTCATAGACGCCACATTCAGCAGCAGCGGCAAACAAATGTACGGTGAACGAGACAAAAATAACAGACGCAGCGGCAATCGCTGATGGACTTCCAAAGACACAAGTAATAAAAAGCCGATGCCGTTAATAATTTTCCGAGTCCGTTTTATCTTCCGTTTGTTGCCGCAATGACTGCAAAATCAGTCAACCGTGCTTCATCTGTGTTGTGTGTTGTTGTCATTAAAGCTTTAGTTTTTTGATGCTACCGCTGTTTTCTGCGGTGACGAAACGAACAGGGTTTTAATAACCAAACCTCCAATATTCCCATTTCTTGTTATGAGCTTTAACTTCCGTTTTTAATTAATAATGTTGATAACTTTTTCAGTGTAGAATTTATTTTTATTAATAACAAAACATATAATGATTTCCACTAAAAGTTTTTATAATGTTTCATAGTATAATTTCAAAATTTGAAATAACAAAAACCCAGTTTTTTTATTTGTCAACTTAAACTAAAATTTTATTATTATACTAATATTACTATATTATCTTTTAACAACATTATTATTGTTATTATTATATATTGAAAATAAGAGAAATTATTTTTGCCTTAAGTCCCGATTGTTCTAAGCACGGCACTGACGTATAACCACTACCAGGGCTGGGCATTTTATCCGTTAAATTTGATTCGATTCGTTATCCATTACTATTCGATCCGGAAATTCCGGATATCCGTAAGCTTTCGAGGCAAAGCAAATACTAAAATTCAATATCCGTTAGAATCGAAGCAAATCACAAATATTAAAATTTTGGGAAGCGAATATCCGATCCGATCCATCAATATATAAATACGTGTATATTTTGATTATATTTAAAGTTTTAAATGTATAAAAATATATAATTATTATTCTAACATGTGATTTGACAGATTCTATTCACATTATTACTTATATAAAAGTATTACATAAAAGGAATATAAAATATTTATGACAATTCTAATTTCTTTCTTAATATTTGTGATATTATAATTGTTAACTGAGTTTAAAAATTTACAAAATATGTAGGTTCATTACTTTTTTTAATTTTTATCTTTTATATCATGCACAAAAATTATTTCACAAAACAAATTTGTATCGAAATTATAAGATTATTTGTATTAATCAGAACAAATGAGATATCCGTAAGTATACGTAAGCATCTATCTATTTTTCGGATATCCGTTTTTTCGAATATCCGTATTTTTCCGAAGCAAATCAAATCGAAAAATTAGATATCCGTGATATTCGAAGCAAATCACAAATATCTTCAAAACCCCGAATATCCGATCCGTGCCCAGACCTAAGTCCACTACTTGTAACGGAGATATATACGTACAGCCTGGAAGTATGTATGTACATTATAATATTATCTAAACACTAATAAAGAAGTACGTAATGACCATAAATTAACTAAGCAACAAGAAAGTAAATTTTAGCTTAAAATGAATGTTTCAAGTTTAGTTAGAAAAAAACAAATGTTTCAACTTGTTTTTTCCATCAATTAAGCAATGCACCATTTATAACACAACAAATAATAACTAATGATAAAAACTTTCTCAACTAATATTTGGATAACAAACTAAGCAACAATAAAATGATATTGTAATCAATACTTGAAGTCTTGATCCAATCTACTTTGATTTCCTTTATTGGATGACAGTGTTTGGAAATTTTCTATATAAGTAATCTGTTTGAGATTTGTTTATTTTTGGTTTGTTTTGCGACTCTACAACATGATTGCTGAAATTAATTTAAAAATAAATCATACATAACCTAATTAAAAAGAAACTCAAATTTCATCAAGAATACTATGTCTTGTTTTCTTTCATCATTTCCAATCAACATACTTAAAATACATCACTATAAACATTCTTTAATCATATATCTCTCTCTTTGTTAGTCCGTATCTCCGGCAAACCCCAGATGAAGATCCAATGACTTAATGCTTCTCTTCGAGTCAGAACGAGAAGTCAGATCTCTCTGGAACTGAATCATGTTTTGCCTCACACCATACATCTTAACCATCTCACCATTTTGCTCATTTAGATCTTGACACGTATCCTTATTACCGAAGCTAATTTGCGACGACATAGACGCCCACTCCTCGTTGAACACACCCATCTGACTATTCAAATGCATGGAAGAGAACGTGCAATACGACGGCGTTTTACATTGTCTCTCAAACGACTTCGTTATTGGTTGTTGGTGGGTGGTTAGATAATAACCGATGCTAGCTCGTCGAGCTTGAAGCTGAAGCCTCTTCTTCTTCAGCCTCTCCTTCTTGTGAGCGTTCTGGTGACCGCCCAAGGCTTGAGAATTTGCAAACTCTTTGCCACAGTATTGGCACTCGAGTCTTTTCGCTTTGAACGGCGCCGTGTTGTTCGTTGAAGAGCTTACGCTATCCGCTGTCGTGAGTTCAGGCGAACGATTACCGCTGATGAGTTCGAAACCGAACAGTTTTATAGTCTTATCGGAGGACGTGCCTGAGGAGCTTTCGCCTGTACGAGACATTGTCGGAATGTATATATTCTGGTGGGTTTAATTAATTTATAGGAGTTGTGTACGTAAATGATCATCTTTATATAGCAAAGTTTGAGATGGAGCATGTTTAGTTTAATAATTTGTAACTAGTGATGCATTGCATCTGTACTTTAATATATCGTGGAGGAATTTAATATGCCATGAACAGCATCGACTTTATTTTTTAGGGTTTATAATAAAATTAGTTGTTTGAATCTGAGGGGTGACGAGAAATGATCTCTGGAAAATAAATCTTGATATGTATTAATATACACTACACTAACCGAGGAAAATATATGGATTACCATGCGCCTACATTATAGGACGATATACCATAGAACGGGACAAATAATATATATATATATATATATATTTTTAGACTATATAAAGACTTAACTTGTCAACTTGTTTTATCGTTTGTCGTATGCATATAAAGCATAATATTTGCTTAAGATTTATAAACTTGGCTTTAAAATGGTGTGGAAAAATACTTTCTGTTTAGTGCGTGAATAAAATAGTTAGATTCAGTTGGGATTTGATAAATTAAGTGTATATGAAAAGGCATGCAGCGATCACACCACTTGTGACAATTAATACAAAAGTTATATCCTAAGCTTAAAGAGAAGTTTAAATGTTGTTATCACATTAAAAATAAAATCAAAGTCAATGAAGGATAGGAAGAAATAAAGCTCATCAGTATAACCCAAAATATATAACCAAACTGCAAGGGGAAGGATAATACTATACTACTTGAATCCCAAAGTAATATTAAAATTCGGTACGATACTTGGCACCCATATCATCATTTATTTTACATCCAGCCTCATTTCTAAGCGACTAAATGACAGTTTTTCTATTAAAACTTTCACTCAAAAACAAATACAAATGAATTGTCATCCGATGTTCTGAACCAACAAAAAAAAACTAATTATTAAATATACTCTTAGATATTATATTAGGACTTATTCTTGGGTTCACTCCTTAGGGTGAACCTAAAGGTTCACCAACCAATAGAAATTAAGTATTTTTTATTTAATATTTTTTAAAAAGAAAACAAAATCTTGTTAAATTATATTATGTTTTTAAAATAAATAACTAAAAATAAATAAAAATAGTAGTAATTGAAATTTTTTTTAAAAAATTTTAAAACTATGATTCATCCAAACGGTTTAGAGTTTACTCAAGGGTTCCGGATTTCCCAAGGGTTTAGGATTTAGTATTTAGGGTTTAGGGTTTAGTATTTTGGGTTCAGAGTTTTTATTAAAAAAATATTTTGCAACTACAAATGTTTTTATTTATTTTTAGCTATTTATTTGAAAACATAATATAATTTAACAATATTTTGTTTCCTTTTTAAAAATATATTAAATATGAAATACTTGAATCTTATTGGTTGGTGAACCTAAAGGTTCACCCTAGGGGGTGAACCTAAAAATAACTCTTATATTAGTCATGTATAGGTTTAGAAAATTCAGTCGTTCAAAAAAAAAAGGTTTAGAAAATTCCCATCAATTGAAAGTTGCTCGCATACAGATCTCTAAGATCTGATAATGGAGGATGGACTTAAGCTTCTTTGTAAGTTATCGCAATGTCTTCCACCTATACCCATTCTTATTTGTCTAGTGATAAAAGAAAGAAAAAGCCTATGTTGACCATGTTTAATGAATGCTAATCAAATTATTAATTCAATCAGGGAGAATTGCTAGTTCCAAATCAGGGAATACAAGAAGTGGGCAATGATGCAAGCATGTATACTATACAACAAATAAAAAATTATTCCCAAGTCTAATCTTCAAAACAAGATCTTGGGCAAATCTTCATAAAGCATGAGAAGACATTATTTTAAATAGGAATAAATTAGTATTAAAAATGGTGTAGCTTATTCTATTTCTCAGGTGAATCAAGTCATGAGATAATCTTATATTTAATAAAAACAATTCTAATGAAATGCAATTTGGTTCGGACAGTTGTTCCATGAAGACCCACTGCTCTTTAACTTAAAAGATAGATCAAATAGATCTGTCCACAGAAAAAAAAAGATCAAATAGATCAAGAAAATTAGCTGAAACATTAGGTGTTGTAAATATGTTAACTCTTACAACCTACAATCCTTGATTGGTGGACTTTATTGGTGCCAATTGGTGTCGCATGCAATTTCTTATCTCATGTATTTTATTTTGTTTTTAATTATTAAAAGTGTACTACTCTATCAACTCAGTGAAATAAGAATTCCACATAAGTATGCTACCAACAATCATCTATATATATTCCAATAAAATGTGGAATCTAAACCTACTAGGTTTTTTTCTCTAAATTTTAATTGTGGTGGCTACTAGATGGGTGGGTTGGTTTTAATAACATCTAATAAAAATAATATATATGATATATATCTACAAATTATTTCCACCTGACCTTCTTAATTACTATATGTCTTTTTATTGCTATCGAGCAACTTAACATCAATACAAAAACCATTTTTGAGAGGTAGTTAGTCTACAATGTGTAGATATTAATATTGACTAAATTCAAAGAAACAATTGTTACTTAAATTTTAAATTTATTTTTTCATATGTTACAAAATATGGATACAAACATTTCTTAATTGTTTATTAATAAAAATTAGAGATCAAACGTTCAAAATGAACAATTTCAAGAACAAGAAAGAAAATTAAATCAGTGGTGACCATTTAGAAGTAAGAACATATGGGTCGGACACAGACAATATTAGGCCTTCACTAAAATTTTCATTTTGGGGCTTATATAGAATATTAGTCCGGCCTGCGAAACAAAGAAGGTCCACTCTCCGTGGGCTAATACAAAAATACAACAAATTACGAAGACACCCAAATGTCAGCATGCTTTAACTTGTAGTTTTGGAATTGCAATACTACTTTTACTTTGGGCGTGATTGGCAGAACGTTACTATAAACATTATACTCGTTTAACATTGATCACATAAGCATTTAAAAAAAATAGAAAACGAATGTTCTCCAAGTGTTATATGTTCAATGCTGGAGATTTTAGTAGAGTATTTACGTTTAAAATATATATATTTTTAAAATAAGTATATAATTTATTTATTTTTATTTAATAATATAAAATTACGTTTATAATAAAAAAAATTGTTTCTAAAAATAAAAGTTGAAATTATATATTTTAACTTTTTAAAAGAATAATATTTCACATTTAAAATATAATATAGTTTTTATAATTACACATATCATTCATTAATTTTAATACTAAACATAACAATATATTTATATAATATATTATAAAATAAACATATCTATATTATTTAGAAATAAATAAATTATATATCATATATCAATTTTTATGATAATATTATATATGAATCATATACAGCTATATCAATAAATAAATACTGATAATATAAAATAAATATACCTATAATATTTAGAAATAAACACTGCTATATATAATTAATATATTTTATTTAATAATATCAAAATATTTCACATTTAAAATTTAGTTTAATTTCTATAATTAAATAAAATTAATTATTTTTAATAACAAGTATAATATATATTATAGTTTCATATATATTATTTTAAAATAAATATGTTTCTAATTTTTATGATAATTTAAAATATTATATTACTACTGCTTTACCAATCAATTTATTAAAAAAATTAATGAATACATACAGTTTATGTAGCATACTTGATATTTTGCATATTTACATGATTTTATCCATTCATTTTTGTATATTTTGATCATCTATATCTCCATTTAGGCATATTTAGGTTGCATTGCATTGCATATGTCTATATCAGGTCTTGGAAATACTTGGTGGTGAGTTTGGAGGCATTTGAAGGGTTTTGAGTCAAAAAAGTGAAAGATGAACATGGATGAAGGTCTTGAAGATATCTTTTGATGCTCATAGTTTGGGAGGACATGGGAAATTGAGATAGCTTTCTAATGGAAGTGGTTTCAAGTCATTTGGAGTTATATTGGAGGAGTTATGATCAATCTAATGGAGGCATATCAATACCCGACCACAGTACGCCTGGAGCGGGGTTACGGAGCGGGGTCGCAACCACGCTGTGTATCCAGAGTGGACAGACAGAGCGGCGTCACATACCCCACTCGGGTTTACACAGAAATGGAGGAAAAACGGCTGGAGGGGGGTTGTGACCCGGGTACGGAGACCCGGATACGGAGGGTCGCTGCATGTTTTCATCTTAGGCGATTTTTAATGTTTTTAAGAGCTTTTTAGACTTTTTAATATCACCTATTAGGGTTGGAAATGATTATATAAATACTTCTGAGTTCCCAAAGTGGGGATTAACTATTTTTCTCTCAAAAAACACATTTGTAAACCTTGAAGAAAGCTTGGATCTTTGATCTTTTTTCATCATATTTTCTTTGTGTTTGTTGGATTATCTTGTTCACTAAGCATGTTTAACCTTGAATCATCTTTGGTTTTTGGGTTAATCATGTCTATTAGTGAGTAGATCTATCTAAGATTCATGGACTGGTGATTAAGGGTGATTAGTAAAGATCTAGGGTGTGTAGTGTTAAATCTACTTCTTTCCTTGCTTGATGAGGGTTCTCAATGCTATTTTGGTCTTGATCATATTAAAATAGATCCTTAGGCATTTTCTGCCCGAAAGGTGTATGATGAAATACCTGAACCAACTCTTCAATGCTTTTAATGCACTTTGCCAAAAAGATCTGTTGTTAAAGGTGTTAAGATTGCTAGTAGACTTGTTCTCCATGATTGCTTTAGTAACATTCAACCAAAGAGAAATTTGATGCTTGAGTTGCTTTAGCAAATGAACATTCATCTAGGGATAGAGCTTGTTTAGTATTATGTCTAGGCATAAGGAAAATACTTGATTGATAACTTGTCACCTTTAGATTGGATCTACATCACTCTATGAGTCCACTTGCTTCCTATTGAGAAAGAAAGTTCACTTTTTATTGCATTTCTAGTCTAGTTTTAGTTCACTTCACTTCACTCAATTGGTTATACTTAAATTAAGCATAAATTTGCATTCCATTTGCATTAGAATCACTTAGGATTGGTTCGACAATCTCTTACACTACAACATTTGATAGGGAGCTTTGAAAACTCCTAGCATCAATATTGTCTCCACAAGTTATTATTTTTACTTTATTATCCGTGTTACCAATCGAGACTTTCGTGTTAATTAGTCACTTTCAGTGTTTGGAATACTATATGGAGTGTTGACAAAAAGAACCTATGAGAAGTGTATTTTATTTAGCATATAATATCTTTGGTGCAAGATGATTTAAATAAGACTGCAACAGTACTTTAAAAGTTTCTCCAAAACCGTAATCAAGTACCAAAATAAATTTAAAGGATAAATGTCAATGCTTCAGTTTTCGGTTGATGTACAAACTACAAAGTTCCTAGAAAATATCTTAACTTTGAATGTATATGCGACATTGATCATTACTATTATGGATTTCTTTTGGTTAAACCCTCGATTTCTAGTTGACATCATGAAGATTTGATCTATCATTCGTTGGCCCATATCGTTTGAAAAACTAATTCACAAATCAATTTTAGAAATTCGCAGTTTGTTTTTTAAAAGAAAAATGAGCATATGTCCATTGTAAAATCTGATTTCACACGTCATTAGGAATTTTTCTTTCTACTTGTAAAAGAGTGTTTTTAAACCAAAATTTCTTTGAACTAAACCTTTTAAGAATATTAAGTTGACAATTTTACCAAAAAAAAGAAAAGTTTAAGCTGACAAAAGAAATTAATAAGAAACTATTTAATTTTGCGAGAAAGAAAAACAGTAACATTTTATAAATAATTTATTTATTTTTTGAGTGGGAAAGACAAAGCAAAAGCAATCTCTAGATATGATACGCTGTGGTGTCTAAAAGAGTGAAACAGCAAAATATGTTTACAGAAAAAGAGGAAAAGTCCAATGCCTTAAAAAGAAATGTTCGAACGAATATTGATGGGCCCATTTTTCAGATTTTCGTGGACCCCGCGTATCCTAATTTTAGTGTGGACGTCAAATGCATTATTATTTATCCACCTTCCGCTTTGTTTTTTTTTTTTTTACCGTAAAATCATCTCCGATGTTTTTTTTTTTATCAACTTCGAATTTTATTAAATATAAAAAAATACAATTGTCATAAGGGCTTATTGACGTAATAGCCATATTTTAGAGAGAAATTAAAAAAATAGACATGATTTTGACATAATTTAGTGTTTAGTTTTTTGGTTTCAATCAAGCCGGTTATCCTTTTTACTTAACAAGTTGCCAGTTACATTTACAAAAGTAAGAGACGTGGTTTTTTTTTTGGGACTTAATTATACGAAGCGTATATGACAACTGTAAGCAACATATAGAATGAAACAGCATGTTATGAAGGATCTATTTTATATGAGAATAGATTCCATTTTACATGACAAAAATAGAATAGCTTTATTGTTTATAATTTACTAATATAATCACGAACATAGATGGTGAAATGTGCGGTTGGGAAGAGGCGATGATGTAGTTAGTGCAATAAATTTGTAATTAAAGGTTACAGCTCTTGCAGATTAAAGAGGAGGGAAAAGCCACGTAGAAAAATAGATTTACTGATGATATTTTTACTGTAGAGGGGTAAATGAGTGGTGGAAATTAACACCGCTAATCTTAAATGATGAAGTGAAAGCAAACCATAAATGGTGTATTCCATATAATAATCACTGTAATCTATGTGAAGATACTCATAAGTAACAAAGTGAAAGAAGTCAAAGATTCACTGGTTTGAAGCAAAAAGGAGGTAAGTTCTTGTGCGAATATTCTAATAAACCTGGTTTCATAGGAAATTTACTCTTTTAAAGTTAACATGATTTCCATACTATATTTTACACATAGAATAGTATGAAAATAGTGTATGTTAGTCAAGCATAGCATAATCAAGTATAGTATCTGACATACCCGAACTCAATTATCAAAACTAAACCCTAAGCAGAAAATGTCAACCCAAATCCCAAAGATCAACAATATAACAAATGGTTAGTTTTGGTGATTTTTAATATTATACCCTAATCTGGAAATATCAACCCAAATCCAAAGATAAACAAGGGTAGTATGTTATTAAATTGTGTGTACTAAATATAATTCCAAACACGTACGAAAACTTCTCATATTAAAGCATACATAATTAGTCAAGCATACATAATAAAGTATAGTACAATTTCCATTTCATATATATTAAATGGTATAGAAATGTAGATACAAAACATCTCCATAATTCTCGGGTCACCTGGACGATAATGTGCACGATAGTAAGACGATAATCCGATATTTCTCCATAAAATACCTTCCACAAGCACCAACAAGGACAATCGCAGATGGGTTACAAATCCTTGTATTATTTCCTCTTGACAAGGTGGTCAATTATCCAGCTGGTGGTGGGCTTATCCTCCTTTCCAAACAAAACATCCCATATTGACGGTGATGAGGCCGAGGACTTGGAGTTAGAACTTCCCTTCCCCCGCTGTCCTTTACCCTTCGACTTAAGGTGGACATCCACTATTGGTCCACAATTGAGCCCGGTCACAAGTGCAAAGTCTTGAATAGCATAACGTATTGGCTTCCCAACGAAAAGCCACCAAAGTTCGAAGTCCTTCTCCGTTACCAACTGGCGTGAAAGAATGTAATGAAGAAACATAACAGAGAAGATATGGGACCCCATCCTCAGTACTTGGCCAAACTGTGACGCACTCAACAACGCAAGGTCCTCATCCTCCAATGCACCCTTTATTGTTTCCATACTATATCACATGGTTGATAGGTTTACGAATACTATTTCATGTGAAGTAGAAACCAGAACTTAAAATTCATACTATGTGTAGTCACATATCATTTCAAAAAAAGAAAATCAAACCGTAGTTAAAATAGTAACCATTGTTTAAAACCCTAATAAGAAAATGACACACATCCACCAGTTCTAGGAAGCATACTTGTAAAAATGTTTCCATACTATATCACATGGTTGATAGGTTTACGAATACTATTTCATTTGAAGTAGAAACTAGAACTTAAAATTCATACTATGTGTAGTCACATACCATTTCAAAGTTAAAAAATTCTACAAAGATTTCGTATGACTTACTATCCCACATATTTTACAGCATCGACATGAAACAAATCAAATCCAAAAAGCCCTCAAACAACCCGGGAACACGCAAACCCTAATTCTATTTGGGGAGTCATATTTTGAGACAACGGCAAACCTTAATTTTGAGCAGATCGGAAAATTGCAATCCAACAAACAGAGCATAAGGAGACAACAGCAATAACTTTAACAGAGGAGAAGGAGACAACGGCAATAACTTACAGAAATGTGAGAGCTAAGCGGCAGGAAGCAATTAGAACGGAATAGACAATCACCGGTGGTTTTACTCTCTCTGCCGAGACCTAAACCCAAAAGAACCACCACACCACTTGGAAGAGAGAACGATGGAGATAGCGTAGTCTCTGATTACATGCACCGGCGAACGGAATGGGGATTATCGAAAGGGGAATTGCGTGGGGATTATCGAGAGGGAGAAACGGGAGAGGATGAAAGATGAGAGAGTTTGTGTGGAATGGGGAAGGACACGAGTTACTTCGCTATAAAAATTAATTTTCTTTTTTATTATTTTTCCTATCAGGTCAGCCGGTAAGTTTAAGAGGATATCATTGTAATATTATATATTTATAACGGCGTATATCCTTCTGTTAGGTAAAAACGCTAGTCTGCTAATTATCTTTTTTTCATGGCTATAGAGCCCAATTCCCCTTTTCATAACTCTACACATTTACTAATATGACAAATACACGTGTAGGTTAGCAAGGTATCTAACATCTACGTGGCACAAGTGGGACAAACAGATCTAGATTTTTCTTTTCGCCGCCGGCAAAATCTCGATCACTTCCGATGAGATAACTTCATGTTCCCATCTTCAAACTTTGATTCACCTTGATATTGTACTCTTCATATTTAAACTTTCGCTTAAAACCATCGCTAGAAGCTTGAAACCCATACAATTGCCAGTGATTCAAGAACAGGGAAACTCTAATTGAATCAAGAAAGAGACCCTTTATTGGACCAACTTCATAGAAGATGCCAATTTTTCTGAATCTCTCTTAACTCAATCGAACGTTTCCAATATCACTATCGTCCTTTTCCATTTGAGAAACTCCACTATTGTTGACTTATAAACTCTTATAATTAAGAGATAAAAAGTCTCATAGAAAAGGAGTATGTGCTCAACTAACAGAGAATACAAGATTCAAGCCCAAGCTTTGACGGGATATTCTTTAGCTCAGCGAAAGAGAAAAAAAAAGATCAAACGTCGCCATCGCGAATAGATAATCCGCTAACGGAAAATCGCCTAGCGAAAATACTATCGATATATAGATCGAGAAAGGTAACTATAATATAACACAAGATAACAAAAAGCAAAAGGGGTGGCGACCGGTGGCGTATTTCTCACCGGCCCCGGAGACAAACTCAGTTTTTGTTTAGTCTAGAAAGAAGTTGGAGTGTTGAAGAGAGAGAAGTTTTCGATAAATCATCTCCAATGTATTTTGCTATTTTTGTTTCTGTAATAGAAAAATTCTATAATAGAAATGTTATTTGTTCCAATATATTTTTTCAAAATAGAAATCATCAAATATAAAACAAAATACAGAGCAATGCTATTTTTTCTTCTATAAATAGAGGAAAATATAGCAATTTATATTTTAGAAAAAGAATAGAATTAGAGTAGTTTTCGTTATAAGTGCTATTATAGAGGTAAATACATGAGAGGGTTAGAGATGCTCTAAGAAGTAAAAACTCGTAAGAACAATTTTAACCGAGCCGGAGTGCTGATTGAACCGGATTACTTAAACAGTTAAACCGCTTCTGTGAATTGGAATGGTTTATGGTTACTCCTTTGCTTAAACAGCTTCTGTGAATTGGAATGGTTACCACTTCTCATGTTCAGCTACTTAATCCATTTTCAGTTTTTCACATACACTGAAGGCCAAATATTATTGGTCAATATCTCATGACATTTTTTTCTATTCATTTGTATGGATTTCTTTTTTTTTTTGTCACAAATTGAGATTATAGTAAAGCCCAAAGGCAAATACAAATACAGGGCCGAAGCCCGAACATATTTTAACAAACCCAAAGCCTAAAACCAACTTTGGCAATAAACAAAAGGAAATAAGGCCCACGGCCCATTTCAAAAACACCACCGACAGTCGACCTCTACGCTGACCCCTGTTCCAAGACTAGTCTGAGACGCCGCCGCCGGGAAAGCTTCCGCCAAGGAAGACGACAACGTTGCAGAGCCCGCGTCTCACCAGTCACACCAAGCGCGTCTACCTACGCCATTCACCACTTCACCACCATAGCTTCTTCTCCTCGGGGATAGCGTCGATCGATCTAAGGAGATCGAGATCTAATCCCACATCTTTGAAGCCCCGAAGCTACTCCACTTAAAAATCATCTACGATCCGTCGGATAGCAACCTCGAACTCATCGAAAGCTCATCCAACCACTCCTCCATCTCACGAAAACCCTAGAACCACCATCTCCGACACACGGAGAGTCCGAACCGACAGAAACCGACTCCCCCCGAGCCAAAAGAAACACCAAACGTCTTCAGCATCAAAGACCACATAAACGGCAAGATGGATCTAAGAGAGCCTCCATCCCCCGGGAACAATAACCGGCGGCGGCGGAGCTTCCCAAGCCTCCCCCTCCTGGAAGAGCTACTACCACGATAACAACTCTCTCTTTTTTCCTTGTTGACTAGAGCCACGGTTGAACTGCACTTGACTGGAAGAACCGGACCGGCGGTGGCTAAAGGAGCCTCTCCGCCGGCCGGAGCAAAACTCTCTTTCTCTCTCTTTCTCTCTCTTTCTCTCTCTCCTAAGGGGTGACTATTTGTACGGATTTCTCCTCTATTACTTATTCCATTTAGACCATCTCCAATGTATTTCCCTATTTCTATCTCTAAAATAGAGGATTTCTAAAATAGAGATGTGCTTCTCTCCAACGTATTGCTCTATTTCTACCTCTAAAGAGGAATATTCTCAAAAAAAATTATTTTTATTTTACAATAATTACCTTTTATTTTTGAAAGTTGCAAATCAACCCTATTCAATTTTAATTATATAAGATTTTCATACAGTTTTAACTTTGTTTAAACAAAAGTTTCACTAAAAAGATTGTTAGGTAAATAAAAAGTGTCATTTTATGTTTATAAAAACTGTATTTTCTTATAAAAATATTTTTTTTATATAATTATAAAAATTTAAAAATTAAAGGACTGTTTTAAAATAAAAAAATATGTCTCTATAATAGAGGAATGCTATTTTTTCTCTATTTATAGAGGAAAAATAGCATTATTCTATTATAGCTATTATAGAGGTAGATATAGCAATAGATTAGAGCATTTTTTACTCTATTATAGCATTTGGAGGTGAATATAGCAATGGGTTGGAGATGTTCTTAGGAATATTTTTCTCAATGATATTCGCATAGGCCCCCAGCGGATTCTCAGATATTTAATTGTACTATTTTTACAAAATTAAAGTTCGATTTTCAACCCTATAAGCACGGCACACATAAATAAACATTATATTTTCACATGAATGTGAACCAAAGATTTTGTTGGATTTTTCATCGCTGGATAAGAAAAAAACATATAAAAATATATAAAAAGACACACTAAAAGTTTGATTATAATTTTTGAGAGTGAGAGAGAAAAAAAAAGTTGGGAATATAAAAACTGTCTGGATGAGGAGAAGAGGAAAAGAAACCCAGGCGTGAGAGCTCTTGTTCCTCTCTCTCTCTCTCTCTGTGCTATTTTGATCTTCTCCTCTCAGTTACTAGTACTATTACTCATCTATGGCCAGAGACGGTGGCGTTTCTTGCCTACGGAGTTCAGAGATGATGAGCGTCGGTATCGGAAAAATGGAATCTCCGCCGTTGGAGTTAGATGAAGTTCATGTCCTGGCCGTTGATGACAGCCTCGTTGATCGGATTGTCATCGAGAGATTGCTTCGTATTACTTCCTGCAAAGGTCTGTCTTCCTAATTCTTAATTTATAAAAAAAATGAAATATTTATTCGGCGGTTCTGTTTCAGTCACGGCGGTAGATAGCGGATGGCGTGCTCTGGAGTTTCTAGGACTAGACAACGAGAAAGCATCTGCAGAACTAGATGTAAGTCCTGGAACTTGAAGATATTTATTTTTATAGGATTAGTGATCATGATTTTGATTTTTGGATTTTAATTTTTATTTTAATTACCGATTATCAGAGATTGAAAGTTGATTTGATCATCACTGATTACTGTATGCCTGGAATGACTGGCTACGAGCTCCTCAAAAAGATAAAGGTCTGAACTTTCTCACTATTTTTACAATTTATTTTGAATCCTTTCGGACCAATGTTGAGATTGCCGGTAATCTGAAACAGGAATCGTCCAGTTTCCGACAAGTTCCGGTTGTAATTATGTCGTCAGAGAATGTCTTAACCAGAATAGACAGGTGGGTTTTGTAATAAAGCCGAAAACTTTTTTTTCTTGGGTTTTTGAGAAACTGTCGATTGATCCAAAAACTGATCATGGCAGATGTCTTGAGGAAGGTGCGGAGGACTTCTTATTAAAACCGGTGAAACTCGCCGACGTGAAGCGCCTGAGAAGCTATTTAACCAGAGACGTTAAACTTTCCAACGCAAACAAACGGAAGCTTCTGGAACATTCTGTTCCCATTCAAACCTCGCTTCCTCCTCCATCGTCGCCTGATTCGTCGGACTCTTCTCGGCCGTTGACTAACTCACCTGAATCTTCGGATTCTTCTCCGCCGTTATCTCCCGTGGAGATATTTTCCTCGCCACTCTCATCTCCAATAGACGATGAAGATGACGATGTGCTGCCATCGTCGCCGGAGTCTTCGCCGACGCCGGAGGAATCGCCGGTACGACGGCAGAAGATGGGAAGTCCCGGATTGTTAGATTAATAACGCTTGTTTTTTACTTAATCGTGTAATATTTATCTCCGTTAACTTTTTTAAACCTTTGACGGTACTTTTAGTTGCACGTTGACTTGACGCCGTCAATTTGTAGATCTCCTTTAATCTAGCCCCACGTGGGCTTTTCTGTTTCTAAAAGCTTTTCGAATTTTCCTATAATGATTTTAAAGGAAATGGTAGAGAAAAAAAAACCTTGACAAAAGAAAAGAGAGAAAAAGTCCCTGATTTTTCCCGTTAAGGAGAGAGAGAGAGAGTAGAGAGAGAAAAGTAGATCTAGATCAGGGTTCGACGGTTGGCCGGCGCGTGTGCGTCCGTGCCACCATCGGATGCACAGCTTCTTCCGTCCTTGTTATTTCTCTCTGTTTCCTCTACGCTGTCCTACCTTTGACCGTTTTGTCTGATTTCTGATATCGCTACCATTTCTGTCAGTGGCTTAGCCGTTGGAGTAACGATACGGTTTTGGGGAGGTCGTCGATGTAGAGGGAGCAGCTTGCATGTTCAGCTGTTACTCTGGTCCGGGAGATGGAGGCTAAGCTAGCTTCATCGTCTTCGGTGGTCGCGGGAGGTGGAGGCTTGTGTCTTCCAAAAAAAGAGAGTTCTAGTTCTTCATCCGTTCGTCTAGAGTTTGATGTGGTTCAAAGTTAGAGGAAATCGCGTTGTTTTGCTGGATACCTCCGACGTGAAGACGATGCGGTGAAGTGTAGAGGTGGATGTCGGTGGAGGCTCACAGGTTTCTGAACTCTACCGGTTTGGGTGTGTCGGTTCTGGTGCTCCGGCGCCGTATCGTGGCGACGACGTTCAAGTTAAAGCAAAGATAAGATTCGCGTGCTGACGGTGGAGATTCGTCCATGTGTCCAACTTCCTTAACGGGTGGATCGTTCATAGTCGTCGAGTTTGAATTTGAATTGGTTTGTGTCGATGGGCTATTTTGTGGTTTGGTTGTAGCCCGCTGGGCGATTTGAATTTCATCTTTGTTGTAGTGTTCTGGGTTTCGGCCAGTTTTTAAGCTTGGTCTACTTTTATAATAATAACTTGACGGAAAAAAAAAGAGAGAAAAAACCCTTCAATATGTACGAAATTCAAGAGAGCTAACATTTTTCTTTTAAATACATAAAGTACATTATGTAAGCATCCTACACATGAATGAATATATATATATATTTTTTTTTTGTAAAACAATGAATATATATACACATGAATTAATATATATACATGAATAAATATATATACATGGTCGTATTTTCTCGAAATAATCCTATAACTAGATCATGACCCGCTCGACCGAGCGGGAATCAATTTTTTTATTATTTTTGTTTGTACTAAATGTTATACATGATTCATGATTGTAATGTGTATTAATATAAACTTTTAATAAATAACAGTGTGTACTAATGTGTTTAAATAAGCAATGTGTTTAATTATTAAATTTGATTTTTAAACTTTATGATAACGTAAAGTAGATTTTTAATATATTATTTAAAATATATAGTGCTATATATTTTGTATTTTCAACATTTATCATATAAAACTTACATTGGGGTATTATTTATATGAAAATATTTGTAACATAATATATTTATATATTATATAAACATATCTACGATTATCGCAAAGACCATGCGCACCCGCACGGGTTTTATTTTTAAAATGTATTCTATATTGTTTAGTTTTATGTAGTATCGAGTTTGTATAATTCAATTTTGTGTTTAAAAAAACAATATCAAAACTGTTTTTCGTATGTAAAAATAACACTTTGCAAGCGCGAATTGTGTCTTTTTATTGTAACACAAAATTTGATATAAAACTTATGTTTTTTTTTACATTACGAAGTTTAGTTTTTAAAAATAATTATTACATAATTTCAAAGTGAATTTTATCTCTGAGATCTAATATATTTTGTTTGTAATGATTCAAAGCATTTTTGATATATATTATATTTCAGTTTGGTTTTTTTTTAATATTATTGTATAAGTATAATACTATACAATATTATTATATTCTATACAATATATAAAGCTATGTGTTATTTGTTTTAAAAAGTAGATTAGACCTAATATAGTTAAAAAATTGTCATATTTTTATTTATGTGTCTATGACTTATCTACCTAATGTTATCCGTGCAAATAAAATCAATATGGCCAATGAAAGTATACTGATCAATTTAAAATGAATTTTATAGAGTAACTCTAGTATGATTAATTTTTTAGTATTCTTAGTATCTATCTTATTTAAATCGACATGTAATAAAAGTGAAAGCCATATATAGAATATGGACAAAGAGAGGAATTGCATTTAAGGAAATACATCAATGTAAAGTTAGATTATGGTATGTATTATATATAAAGAATGAGACATTTAATTTAAATATATGAGGTCCACTTTTTAAAATCCACCTAGAAGAAGTTGTAATGTTTCTGATTTAATAAGATAGATTGTCACGTATTGATTTACTAACATAGTCATATTCTTAACTCAAAAAACAATCCACGGTATTAATTTTACTAGAAAGAGGTGGACGCATCATTGATAGTCTCATGCATGTGTAGTCGTGTACAGAGCAAGCAAGAGATATATACTCCTAGAAAATACAGAAAAAGAGATTTGTAAAGCTGGAAATGGGCAACTCTTGTTCCCTTTCCATAGGGCATATATCTCCATAAATAGTCTTTATAGATCCGTTGTCTCTGGCACTCATTTTAGTGCTTTTTTGACGGTAGAATGTGTTTTTACAACACCATAGAAATCCGAGATCTTGACGTGGATGTTGTATAGTGCATTTGTAACTCTAAATGTACTGTCTAATGGCCCCTACTCGATCTATTGAGTATTGGGATTACATGCCAAACTAAGGTTGACATAGAAGGTGTGAGTGACGAAGCCCGCCGCAGCACCGTACATCTAAGTGGGGGTTATTGGTTGTAGTATTTTGATGAATTCAGGAATTTTTTTTGGATTTAGAAATTTTGATAAATCCATTGATTTTAAAATCAAATATATAGATTTCAGAATCAATGGTATAGATTTCAGAATCAAAATAACTAGATTATCTTAAATCAGTCAAATTATAATGTATAGAATTGACATGATACAATTTGTATCTTACGAAGATACCATTTGAAAGTGAACTAAATTTATTTTCAATGCTTTTGCTCGTCACCTCATGAGAACTACAACTTAAATAATGAGAACTACTTGTACAAAAGTCAAAAGTACAATATACAAGGACAGAACGTCAGAACCAAAAAAACAGTAGTAACATAACTGCTTCGTATATGAAGGAGTAATCAAAATAATAATAATAAATAATTTCAGTTCTGTAATAAAATAAATATAAAAACTATAATATGTGTTTAGCATTTTGTATATTATGATAACATAAAATCTGTCCACATTTCTGTAGCTATTGTCGCTCTCATTTGATTGGCTTGTTCTCTTTGTTGATCTTGAGTTGCAAAAATTTCTTCATCGTTGTTATTAACTTCTCGAAGTTTTTGCACGTCATCAGAATCTTTTTCTTCAGGAAAAATATCTGTTCGACAGAACTTTCGAAGAAAGTTATGTAGACCAGCACACGCAAGTACTATTTCTGTTTGTGTCTTATAAGGAAAAGGAGGTGCAGACTTAAATATTAGAAATCGAGATTTGAATATACCGAAAATTCTCTCGATAACATTCCTCAGAGAAGCATGACGATGATTGAACAACTCTTTGTCATTTTGTGGAGTAGAATCTTGACCAGAAAACTCTTGTAGATGATATCGAACACCACGATATGGAGCCAAAAAGTTGCGACGATTTGCGAAACCGCAATCAACCAGATAAAATTTTCCTGATATTTAAAAATAAATAATTATTTATGGAAATATTATCAAGGATTACAATATATATTATACATATTTATATGTACCTTCTGGAACTGGTAGTCGATTTGTGTTCCTTGTTAAAGCATCATTTAATATTTTTGAATCATGAGCTGAACCTTCCCATCCACTGAGTACGTATATGAACTCAAGATCAAAATTACATGCAGCCAATACATTTTGTGATATATCTCCTTTTCGGTTTCGGAAAGCAGATGCTTCTTTTTTTTGTACCATTGCAAATATATGTGTACCATCGATAGCTCCTACACAATCCTAAAAATATAACAAATATATGATCAAAATAATAATGATAAGAACATAGATAAAAATTATATATATATATAAGTACCTTAAAATAAGGATAAAATCTTGTATTTTCCCTAATCTTTTGAGGTATTCCAGGTCCAGCGGTAGCCATGAAACTTGGTGAAATTTGGTTTAAAGCTTGCAAAACTTTGTGAAAGTTCTCACTTATAGCAAATTTGGATCTTTTAAAAGTATCTCGTGTATAGCAATACCTTGCATTTTGGCCAACTACCAAGAGAAAAGATGCAACCATTTCTTCAAGGCTAATATATCTTGTATCAGTTAACCCTGTCTTCTCTCGGATGAGATTGCATAACTTCAAGAAAATATCTGGATACATTCGATATAACTCTCTAAAGTGAAGAGGATCTTCTTTCAGCACATTTTCTATATAATCTTGACCAGCTCTTGTGGTTACACGTCGAATGGGACGTTCAATTTGCAACTGAAGTTCTCGTTGTCGTTTCTTCAACCATATCATCTGACGAAAAATTAAGATCACCAATAAGGCAATATGAACATCTAACTCCTCATCTTCATGTGACATGTATCTCTCGTTTTCATCAGAAGTTTCTTGTTGCCCAAAAATTTCTGGATTCATGCTTAGTAATGTGCTATGATAAAAAAAAAAAGAAGAAGAAGTTAAGAACTAGTGTTTGACGAGATGATCTTACTTATTTATTTGATGGTGCTTCTTTTCTTTATAAGTAAATAAGCAACTAACTTATAAAATAATGTTAATTATACATATCTAAATTTACCTTTGACAAAAAAGAATGTAAATTTTACATTTAAATAAGAAACTAAGATTACGTAAATTTAACAAAAAAGTATGTAAATTTATATTTAAATAAAGAAATAAAAGTAAGTAAATTTTTAAATTAACAAAAAGTAATCTTGACAAAAAAAACAAAAAGTAAAAAAAATATCTACGGGATAAAAACCACATTGACATGCAATAGACCAAATCTTGTCAAGCTCATATTTGACATAAGAACAACATTTACGTTTCTTTTTTTTCACCTTTCTTTAATTAATTAGAATTTTGTTTGTATGCACTAAACAATATGATTGCATATGAGCCACGTGCATTATGCATGTTTTGGACATGCTCAAAAACTTACAACACAGGGAAAAAATGATAAAAAGTAATTTCATTATAAAAATATCGTAATACAATGCAAAAGCCCATACTATAATCATAGCAAAAAACCCTAGAGATAATTAAAGCCAACATCAGATGATAAAAATAAATAAAACCCAACGTATGAAATAATAACGAATTCAAAACCCTATGACATTATGTTTAATCCAACCATAGTGTTCATCAATGGACATACTAATGAATACATCTTTCATTCCTAGTTGATGAATCATTTTAACCGTATCATGACGTACATGGTCTTCCAAATCAGAAACTTCTTTGATAGCTTCCCATAGATTATTCTTTTTCTTTTCTGCTTCTCTTTGTTCAGCTTCTTGTTTTTGTCTTGATTCTCTTTCTTCTATCAAGTTGAAGAGTTTCTGAGTGATCGTTGTCAAGGCGTTAATTCCTGTGCTAGCTTCTTCTACACCTTCTTTTTGAATGGATGGATCATCAGCTTTGTAGAGAAAATTAGTTCTCTGCCTCTTTCTTACTGGGAGTTTTTCCACAGTATCATTTGAAGGACTGCCAAAAAAAGATGATTGTGATTCATAATTTTCTGGAGCATTAAAAGGAAATTCTTCACCATAATTTGGACGTTCCTTTTCTGTTTCCGCAATTCCAGTTGTTCGAGCATCAGTGGTATCACCTAATCCAATCGCGTTTCTGCCAGTTGCTAAATTCCTTTCGAATATAATTTTGAGATCATCAAATTCTTCGAAGGTTTCATCACGAAATTTTTTGTAATTTGGATGTGCCTAAAATTTTTTTTAAAAAAAAATTAATACAAAGAAAAATATATAACAATATAATCTTGGGTAACTTTTTACCTTTATATATTCAGCCCACACTTCATCTGGAGCCGTAAACCGTTTTGTGGTTGAATCCCATCCAAACCCAGAACTAAATCGAAGAAGTTCAGCAGCATTTAAATACTTTGTTTTCAAAATCTTCATTCTGTTTGAGTAGTGTTGAAAAGTTTTGGTGCTCCCATGCATTTGATTGAGAGTAGGTAAGATTCTTCTCTCCACTGTGAATTTGCTGAATAAACCATTACTATCACGTAATCCTGCAGCAACACAATCTAAAAGTAGATTTATCAAAGTTTTATTTTCTTGAGGACTCCATTGAACATAAGAACCTTTTCCACGTTCTTGTGGTTCTTGTTGTGATTCTTCCATTGATGCTCTTTAGGGTTTTAAAGTGTTTGTTTCTTCTGTTAATTTTCCAATGTCTAATAGAGATTATATATAATGATGATGGACCATTACGATAGAAAATAGAAAACTATTATTTATAGGAAAATGTTAAAAAATTGAATGATTGGAAAATTAGAAAACTGACAAAAATGCGAGTGCTTGACATTTTTATAAATGAAAACTTTCAAGGACTACCATTTAACAAAAGTCTCGTACCTTTTTGTTACTGCCTTTTATAATTAACATATGCAATACATATACGAACTTGTCAAAATAACAAGGTTCAATGCAATATTTGCTCCTTTGTATTTTTAACTTAAAATCACTCACAAATCCATTCTAATCCAATTTTAAATCAAATCCTTAAACAAATCATTATTATTGAATAACACTTGATTTTAAAATCTATTTTGAAATCATAAAACCAATAACAATGGATTTTAATATAGATTTTAAAATCATAGAACCAATAACAATGAATTTGAATATGGATTATAAAATCACAAAACCAATAACACTTGATTTGATTTGTATTTTCAAATCCATAAAAGTATGTAAACCAATAACACCCCCTAAGGTTGACGTATTTTTTAATTTAATTTACAGTGTATGAGAGCTCTTTTTCTTCAAATCAACCAATGAACAAAAACATATTCCTTATTTTCCCCCCAAGTTATTGTGATTAGTCGTTAATTCACAGTTGAATATTACTGACTAGAAGTGTTATTTTCAAATTTTAAATAAATGATCATATTAGTATAAACTCTTATCTTAATGTACTGTTACTGACACATCCAGCCACATTGGAAGGACAAAGTCTCATTTTAAAACTTGTGGATGCAATGTATTTACCAACAAGATAAACAATTATTGTCGACAACAAAATCATACCCAAAGGATACTCCTCACGTTTGGCATACTTAAAAAATTGCAATAAATTAACAAAAAATATTTATTGGTTTTGCGTTTTGTCCCTTCATGTGGGGAATGGATCTCTATATTTTCTCTTTTGTCATCTTTGGCTACCGTAGTGTCCCGATCGCAGCCGGATATGTCTTTACACGTTTTATGCTTTACCCTTGACATGTAGATTTTACCTTTTGTCCGATGGCTAAGCTAGTTTGCTACATTTAAATGTTCTATACAAATTTTGTTATAAAAAGGGGAAGTTTACTAAACTGACTCAAATTAGTTGTGTAATTACTAGAATGACTCATATTTTTAAAAAATTATTATAATATTTTTCTGGTCGAAATTACCCTTATACATAGTTATAACAAAAAAAATATTACTAAAATGCCATTATTATTTGATCGAGTACAGATTTGTTTTCAAAAAATAAATCTGTCGAGTAATAAGTCTATTAAAAAATCTGTGTAGAAAAAGAAATCTACCATTAAAGTGGTGGCAGACTTTTTAAAAAATGCCAGATTTATTCACACGGCAGAGTTAATTGTCTGATTTGATTAGACAACAGATTTTTAAGAATATGTCTATCGAATAAGGTAGCAGATTTGTTATAAATGGTAGATTTATGTGATCAACTTATTTTCTTCTGGACCGATTTATTTTTTTATGTTCGACTTATTTTTTACGGCAGATTTATTTATCCGTTTTAAAATTGTTGACAGACTTTTTATTTATATGGTAGAAGATTTTTTGTTTATGTAGTGACAGACTTTTTAATTTATATTGTGACAGATTTATTGACGGAAATCTTGGTTTATGTAAACTAATTTTAATTTTGACCCGGTTTACTAATAATTTCGAATCTAGTTTATTTTTCAGGTTAATTAAACTCAGAATTAGGAAAAAAATTTAAGTTGTCATCATCTTTTCGTCGCTCTTTTTTTTCTTTCAAATTGTCTTTTTTATGGTAGTTTAATCACTTGTGGCAATTCTTATTGCTTGAAGAGACATGTATCATATCATTCTCGTCTGCGAAAAGTGGAAATTTAAAATAAAAATGTGGTTATTTGATGTGGATAATGTGATTAAGATAGTAAATTACTTGCAGCTAACTAGGAAACTAGATATGAAGATTTTGTAAAGATCATACGGAGTTGATTTCACAGAACACGAGTTGGAGCTAACGTACCTTTTGCCAAAGCGTAATGTGGTCAAGTTGGAGCTCTATTAACTGAATTTACGTTTTAAGTTTTGTATGAGATTAAGTTTGATTGTATTGTTTGAAATCATTACTGTATTAAGATAACCACGCAGGGAGTGGAGATTGCAGATTAAACAACATTAGTTCAAACAATCGGAAGACTTCTTGCAATAGTTTCTTATTTGTATGTGTGACTGACTGTGAGCTCGTACATATATTCACACACATCAAACCCCCAAGTTTCACAAACCTAGATATGAACTTCAGTGACCGTCAGATGGATTTGTTAGCAACTCGAGTGACTTCTTCAGATGTTCTATAGCCGTTGTAAAGACTTCATCGAAAGCTTGAGATCATGGATAAGCGCCTAATGGCCTTTATTTCATTGTTCATCAGGACAATTACTGTCGAGGCAAGACCTGGTAAAAAGTAATCAGCAAGACCTGATGCTTGAAATGCCAAATATGTAAAAAGCCATACCTGGAAAGTAAAACAATTCACAAATTATTTTCTTCTCTACAAAGCAAAAAAAAACAAAATTTTGGCCTAAAACAGACACAGAATTAAACGATGGTGGTTCTAAAGAAAATGGAAATTAAAGTAATGAAGAAAAACAGAACAAAATTTCAACTGAAACTCTAGTTTAATCTGAGCTGATGCTAAAGAAATCTACAAACTTTCACGATCAATAAAATTGTGTTATAACCAAACTTAAAAAAAAAGTCTTTCGATTTCAAAGTCCAAGGAACCCTAAATTGGGATTTAGGGTTTTCGAAAGCATTCAATCAAAGAAAATATATGAAAACGTGTTATAACAACTTGGATTGGATCTATTTAGCTCTTACAGTGTCAATTTCATCGATTTAAAAACCTACACAAATCGGAGCTAGGGTTCATCTTGAACGACGGGGACGATGGCGACTTGACGAGGAGGGGACAAAATCAAAGGTGGCTGTGATGGAGGAGTTGTTGTGGGAGTGGGGTAGGGACGACAGCAACTGTCGATAGGAGAACTCTGATTTTGTTGACGGCGTAAGAGAAAAGAGAGACTCCGGACAAACAAAACTTTCTATTATTTTTTTTTCTTTTCAATGGCAAACTTGTGGTTAATCAAAATAGATATGGGCTTTTAGTAAATTTGCTTATATCTCAATTTAGTCTAGTAATTAAAACTTAATATGAATCATTCTAGTAATTATTGAATCAATTAGAGTCATTCTAAGTAATTTCTCTAAAAAAAAATTGAACCTTAATTTAAAATTTTATTAGGACAGGAGATCATATCTCGTTTAACTAGTCTCCTTTCTCCTAATGCGTTTTTTCTTTCTTTCAGTGCCGGCTTAAGTGGAGCAGTGCATCCGCCCAGAGCTCGCCTAAAGTCAGAAAAAAAAATTGGTAATATGAAGGGTCCTGTTTTTTTTTTCTTTTTTGATATCAGTGGCCTATTTTTTGTTTTGCATTTTCAGTTTTATACAATAATAAGTTGTTATATATATTTTTAATAAAATTTTGATGAGAAAATTCAAATAAATTAATATAGGTGCCTAAAAAATTTGTTTTGCCCAAGGGTCCTCTATATTTTAAGCCCGCCCTGCTTTCTTTCAATAAAGTTTCCTCTACGGTGCTATTAAAAAAGTTCCCATGTTGTTCAAACTCGTGATCTTGAGTATTCATATTATTTGGGTGTCCAACCATTACGTTACTTGTGTTACTATCTCGGATTAGTTTATTTTTGTGTTAAATATTACAAGACCATCAAAAAGATAAATATTACAAGACCATCAAAAAGATATTTACTTGTGTGTTTGTTTTTTTTTTGTATGGACTAAAAAGGCATTTCTATTAATAAGCTACTCGTTTAAAGAATTATAAATGAGTCAACTCCATTTTGATTTATACTAATTTGAATAGCAGGATTTTAAAAATGCACGTTAATCAAAAATAACCATATCATTTGATTATTTTAAAACATTTACAAGCATCCTCATTAGTATCTTAATATATAAAAATATTAACTCATAATAAAATTGAACTCTATATAAGGTGAGACTGAACCTTTATTTGATAATCACTTAGTGTTATAGAATCAAACACTATTAAAAGGAGAATAACAAGCCTTGCGAAGGTGTCCACGTAAGACATTTAAATCATCCAATCAGAGGGTTTAGTTTTGCCACATCAGATGATTTCAATATTTAGGCTTAGGTGTGGGCTTCTTATGAATTCTAAAAAAGGCAACGCGACGACGGAAGTCACGAGGATCTATTCCTCTACCTTTTCGTCTTCTCCGACTGAGTTTTGATCGATCTATTTCTACACAATCAAAACTCCTCTTTAATTTGATCAATCAATTTCTTCTTTATGATTTCGTTTCATCTCCCTTTTCTCCCTTCTTTATATATTGATCTTCTTTCTGTGTACAAATCAAAACCCTAGAACTGCTATAACCTCAATCCATGGCGATGAGATCAAATGGGAAGTCCCCTGAATCTCAACATATGAATCTTCCAAATGAAATACAAAATCTCTAGCCAAGTCTCCGGCGGCTCTATTTTTCAACACCATCACACCAGGCCTCTCCGACACGGAGTTACGCATCAGTTTAATCCACTTCTGGGAGTCAAGAAACAGGGGGCATCATGGTTGGCTTGGAACTGCTGCTCTGCAACAAGCAGGTATGATCTTTTACTGATTAACATATAACCCTATACTGTTTTCACAAGTCACGGAAATTGTTTGTCGGTGATATCTGTTCATCTTCGTGTTTGTATCATAATTCATATGGCTTGCATTTCATTTAAAATAAACAATAAAAATCAATTATTGATTCTCAAATCGCTGTGTCTAACAAGGGCTTCAGTTCTGAAGACACTCAATTGGAAATGACTTAGCTGGCAGATTCTTTGATTGATATTTACACATTCGGCATCTAAAGCTTTCTTTGTCTCTGAAACACATTGTACAAGTAAGCTTTTCTTTTTTGGATTTTAATCTTTTTTGTTGCTGTGAATTTTCACCTTAGTTGTTTTTTCTTAGCAGTTACAAGATCGATGCTCTACTGAATGAGAGGGATGGAAGACTTCTAATGATGGTTCTCCTTTGCGGAAATAGGAACGAGCTTCCCATGAATAAAGGAAAACCATAAGAGAAACTCCATTCAAAACCCATTGTGTCAACAGAGAATAGCAATTCTAATTTTTTCAACTCAGTTTTCCATTTGTCGTGCAAGGATGATTATGTGTTTGTCACAGGCTGTTCTCAATTCTGATTGTGCTATGTACAATAGAAGTGCTTATGTCTAGCTGTCTATTTATTTCTGACGAACTATAACTCTTTGGATGAATATGAGACACTAAGGAAGCTGATATAGTAGGTATGTTTTCACGTACTATCTTATTATATAATATAATACTTATGCAATCATGTGCCAGACATTGCCTAAACATATTTTCTTCACTCATTTACCTTTCATATCTCTTTTCATTTAGTGTTAGATAGAGTGCTAAGTAATCAGCAGGGCTGTATTACAATCTAAATTCAAAGTTCTGTCTCAGATGGCCACGTTAATTATCTCTTAGCACAACTTTTTTTGTCCATTTTTTATATAAAGAGAGATGAAGACTTCTCCAGATTTGTGTGCCCCACCAAATTCATCATGTATCTAAAGAGAATCGGTGGATGAGAGAAGAGACAAAGAGCTTGGAGAGGCAGAGCAGGAGATAGACATTCTAAACCTCGAGTGTGAGTGAATACCGTTCCAGATAAGGAAATGAAGAGAAGATAGATGCCATAGCATCGCCGCGTATGCCAGAATATGAAGTGAATCAGAGGATGAGAGAAGAGAGAAGAGACAGAGAGCTTGGAGAGGCAGAGCATGCCATGGAAACCTTTTGTAAACACATGTCGCTTTTTCCCTGTTGGCTAACGACTGTAATTTCATTCACTCTCTGTCGCTTGAAGCTGCTGAAGGACAAAGGAGAGAGAAACTGAAGAGAGAGAGACAGTTAAGGTGAGATTGATACTAAAGACTGTTTCTTTTGTTTTTGTCAGTACAGAGTACGTGCCTTGATTTATCGTTGGCTCTTCTGTCATATATTCAACAGCCGCCACTCTATTTCACATGTTTGCTTTGATCTCAGGCTCGTGATGCTGACGTAGGAAGCATACCATCAACAATGGCGGATCTAGGCCGCAACAAGAGGATGGAGAAACAGAGACGCCAAATACCATACATGCGACTAAATCTTTGATGTCACAGGTAAAGTATTAATCGTTTACACTTTCATTGGACTGTTTGGTCTCTTCTGCTTGTGAACTAAAGAACAAAATTGTGAAAGCATGAATTTTTACTCAGTGGTCGTGTTTGATCTGTTACAATTTTTTTTATAAACATAGTTAATAATCTAAGTTCCAGTCCAGGAATGCGTCTCTGAGTTCATCAGCTTCATTACCAGGGAGCATGTTGTTTCTTCTCTTTAATTGCTTCTGTAACACATATTTTTTTTTTCTTTTGAATTTAGATTAGTAGGTTAATTTGTAGCTTAGAAAGTCTTTACTTTTTTATCTGATTTTCAAGTTTTAAATTTCTGATTAATTCAGAGCCAGTGACAAGTGCCAGAAAGAGAAATGGAAAACTGTGAATGGTGGGGATTTGTTGTGGGCAATGTCAACATTAGATTTCGAGAATTACTTGGAACCCTTAAAGCTGTACCTTGCGAGGTACAGGGAGGTAGGTTACATTTACTCTTTGGCTTAGATACTGAGACATTAGATAAGAAGATTGAAAGATTTAATTTTACTGGAACAAAAAGATTGAAAGATGAAAAACATTTGGCTTTGGCTTAGATACTGAGACATTAGATAAGACTTTTGTAAAACCAACACTTGGTTCAGCCTTTTAATGATTGGTCAAATGCTGGCAACAGAGGAGGTGATGGGTTTTTATCAGAGGAAGAGATAAGGGCTAGAAGTAATGAAACTGATGAGTTTTTTTTTTCTCAAGTTGTGATTGAGAGAAGATGGTCAACAACCTAAAATTTTAAATTATTATATGTTTAAAATGCTGGAAAAGTAGATAATGTGAAGTAGACTTTGTTGTGTGTTTGTATTGGAAAAACAGGTGGTTGTTCTTAGCGTGTCTTCACTGTCCATGTAGAGGCTGTGAAGCAAAGTGAAGAAACATCTATCTAGAATGAAGGTCAATCTCTTCTTATCAACAACTTTTTTTTTCCTTTTCAACATAATATCCACACAGCATATACATGTCATTGTGAATGGGTTTAAGGTAATTTATAATTGTATTTGGCAAACACTCAGGTGTGACGTCATTCAAAATTAATTTTCCTTCAAAGGTGTGTGGCTGGAGACATCAGTCCCTTACAAGTAGTGGGTTGTTTCTCAAAGGTCAAAAATACCCAGCTCAGAGCGGAACCACCTCCATCATCATTTTTAAGGGTTATTCCGGAGAACTAAAAACCTTAAATTTTGAATATTTTGTATTCACTTTATCTGATTTGTTATGAATCAAATCAGTGGTAAAAGTTCAGAGTTTCTTACTCCATTTTCAAATGTTTATGTGAAAGATTCAAACCTTTCATTTAGTTAATATCATTTCTTTAACTTTATGCTATGTAATTAAGGTGTTGGCCATTTAGGCCACCCACGTTTGTCTCACTTTAGCTTTTGGCGATTAGTCAATCTTTTGATGTTTTTCCTATTAATTGTGATTGGTTTCTAAAGCAAAGTTCGTCATCTTTCTACAATGCAAATCTTCGAAATCAATGACCACAACAAAAGAAAAATTCACAAACACGGCTTACATTCATTTAGATAGAGTAACGGTGTTCAATCCACATGTCAGTTCGTTTTCTTTTTGGTTTTTGGCATTTCGGTTTATAAAAATAAGCTACCATATTAATATCATATCTAATTCGGTTTAGTTTGGTTTATATACTAACGATTTTTGGTTTATTCGTTTTTATATTTTTTTCATTTTTACTATTAAAAATATAAATAAGAAAACTATTAATATCATAATAGTATTAAATAACTATATTTTAGCATAAATATGTACCAATGAAAATATATTTTATTTAATTTAATGAAAATGAGAATTTTTAAACTTAGAACAAATAAAAGAATTGATAAAATCAGTGTTTGCATGTATATATTATTAATTTATTATAAATTTCGTATATAAGTATAGTAGTATACTAACATATTTTATTTAATTGGTTTCTTTGATTTATTAGGTTTTATCGGTTTTATGCTGAACCATATTCAGATACCATTATTTCTTAAATTAACATTCATTCGGTTTATTAGGTATTACCAAATTCAAATCATTTTTTCTATTTCGGTTCCGTTTTACCGGAATCTTCTAAGTAGAGTAACATCTATGTCGGATTGGTAGAGGATGTGACTTTAGTTGTTTTAATTTAGAATGTATGTTGTAAGTTTTTTTTGTGACTTTAGATTAGATTGAGGTAAATTTATATTAATTATTTTGAAAATACTATATGTATATATATTTTAAAAATGATTTCCAAAACCAATATATTTCCTAATTTAACTTTTGGGCTGTAGTTTAAAATTATTTTCTTAAAAAAGTAATTGATAAATCAAAATGTTTGTAAAAATAAAAGAACAGTAAAAATACTCAGAGCACTTACCAGTTACCTCTAACAACATTTATGAAATTTCTGAAAATGTTCAATAAATCAATTGTTTACCTTTTATCAAGATGATAAAATTATTAGATCTAACACTTTTGAAATTGTAAGAAAATTCAACAATTTTATTTTTCATGTGTATTTCTAGAGAGATTGATTTTGTTGGGAAGAACTTAACTCTTACTCACTAATTATACAATACGAATCAGATAGAGTTGAACAAAATAGTTAAGAAATCAAAATTTTAAATTATTGGAGTTTTAACTAAATTTACTGTAATAATATTTCAAATAATGTAATATGCACTTTTATTATTATTTACGTTTTAAATTCTAAGATGTGAAACTTCTTTTTAATAATTTATATTTTCCAGAGTTTCCAATATATATATTACATATTTAAATATAAATAATATTTTAAAATGAATTAAAAATTTATGAAATAAACTCGGGCGTATAATAATTTTTTTACTATAGATCACATCACAGACTTTATTTTTCAGAATATTTAATTTTTTCTTACATTATTTACGTTACTATATGCAAACCTTTTACTCTTTTTTTTTGTTACATGCACTTAATAACTACCAAATTTCAAATAATTGTGTGAAATAGAATATTCCAATCCCAGACAAAATTCAAAAATAATGATCTAAAACTTAACAATTTCAACATTTATCCGCGCGTAGCGCGGAGATCGAATCTAGTATAGCTAAGTTGAAAGTGCTACGCTTTAGGAAGAAAAAAAATCGATTTGCGTTCCACAATAAGTGCTATCAATCCTAGTTTAGTTGTCATATGATTTGAGGTTGTAAATATTCAGTTTGTATATGAACTGATACATAATTACGCAAATACTTCACCAGTAGCATTTTGGTTGAACAAGGTTGATGGTGATAAGATTCATTGGATGAAGGAAAGTTTTCGTTTTCTTTGCTTAACGGCTTAACAAAACTTCACCAACAGCCTTTGCTTAGACAAAAAATTTGCACCACTATGAAATTGACCTCACATTTTTTTTTGCTTCTTCTATAATAAAAATTAAAAAAACATAACAAATATCATATGTCAAGAATTTTAAAAATCAGACATAAAAATGAAGAATATAATTCAACGGCATGTTATTAGACATCATTTTCTCAAGTTGATCATTTATACACCCACTTACTCACCCCCCTTCAATTCATATCTCCAAATGTAAAACCCAACAATAGGAACTAATCCCATGCTTCTAAAATTACTATTAGCGTTCATACTTCTAATGGGTCAGGTTAGAACCGACCCAGACTCACTCCAAGACTACTGCGTTTCTCCTCCTCATTCACCTGACCAACATATCTTCCTTAACGGCGATCTTTGCAAAGATCCCACAAAAGTCACCGTCTCCGACTTCACAACGTCCGCATTATCCAAACCCGGAAACATCCGGGCCAATCCGTTTATGATCAACGTCACTCTCACTACAACCACCAATCTCCCGGGTCTCAACACAATGGGCCTAACGATGGGCAGGATCGACTTTGGCGCCTCTGGCGTCGTCTCACCGCACGTACACCCACGCGCCTCCGAAGTAACGGTCTGCCTAGATGGTGTGCTTCTGGTTGGGTTCGTGGATACGTCGGGTCGGGTCTTTACACAGGAGCTTCATCCGGGTGAGACGTTCGTGTTTCCCAAAGGGTTGATACATTTTCTATACAACATAGATACAGTGAGCTCGGCTTTAGCTGTCTCTGGGCTGACTAGTCAGAATCCTGGGACGCAGTTTGTGTCTTTGGTCTCTTTCGCTTCAGAGCTTCCGATTCCACAAGACGTTTTAAAGAGGCTTTACCATATCAATGACCAGGAAGGATGTTGCTAGCATCCGCAAACATCTTGGAGGCTGATGATTGCGTTTAAAAACTCCAATGGTACAATATAAATTTTATATCTTGTTGAGAAAAAGTGTGTTTAAGTTTTTAACTAATTGCTAAACTACGTGTAACTATGACCAAATCTACATGTATATATATTTATGTGGAATCACAACTAATATAATCTTCATACGGGGAATAATAAACATGAGATGATATATTTGTTGAACTTCGTTAGCATAATGTCTAAAACTCTTGGATCACCTAATATGAATCTAAATGCTATAAGTTTGATTTCCGTTAGGCGTGTTCATCTCTCCTAAATAAAGTTAATTTAGCATGGGTTGAGCTTTGTCATAGGAGATGTACGGATTTTGAGTCAATAATCTTTAAATCATTAAAAGAAAAGTTGTTGAAGGAAGAAACTACAACTCCTCGATGTTGGTTGGCAACTTCCCTATACATTATTAATAAAACAATGCACACAAGGGCCAAAACTGGCTGCTCCAAACGCAAACACACAAAAAGTGGCTTAGCTAATCATGAGCCATAAGATGATCCCACTCTACCAACAAGCCTTAGCATAGTCTCTATAAGAGCCAGAGAGCCTTTACCAGGAAGGCAGGAAGAACGTCAACACTTACACTTGTAACAAGAATTATAAATTTTTTTAAGTCAATAAGACAAACACAATGTATATCCAAACCATCCCAATGATCAGGAAATATAAAACAGAGAGAATGGATATAATTGAACTTCTGTCTATGGCTATTTGGCTTTAGTTAAGATACAGACTCAGAAATCATTGCACTGCTATACATACGAATCCTAAGCTAACCAATGAGTTTTTTTATGTAGATTCAAAGATTATCATCTTAATTTTTGACCATAAGCAATGAATATAACAAAGGTTACAGAATAAATCCTGGAGCAATCTTAACTTTCATTAGAGTTTCATCGATTTAGTGAATAACAAATGGGCATTTGGTCTAGTGGTATGATTCTCGCTTAGGGTGCGAGAGGTCCGGAGTTCAATTCTCCGAATGCCCCCTTTTCCGATTTTAGTTTTAGCTCCAACTTCCTTCGAGCTTCTCCAGGCCCATGACATTTCCACTATCCACAAAAACCCATATCATGAAAATATTTGACGGCCTTGCAGACCAATCCTCTTTGTTTTTATTTGACAAGTTCTCATTTCACTAACATAATAGACCAAACCTAAAACCAAAAAATCGAAGCAACCAAACCAAACAATTGTACGTTTATATTTGCTCTCCAAATTAAAATAAAAAACCTAACCCGAAACTTAACCGGGTCATAACATCTGTTTGTTTTTTGTCTCGCTTGTAGCAACTTAGTAGAGACCAATTATCTGTGTTTTTTGTTGACAAGTTCTCATTTCACCAACTTAGTAGACCAAACCTAAAACCAACAAATAGAACAAACCAAACCAAACCAAACCTGTACGTTTATATTTTACTCTCAAAATCAAAATTAAAAACTAAACCGGGTTATTACATCTGTTTAGTTCCGTCTCGCTCGCAGCAAGTGTTTCCTCTTTCATTTTCATTTTCATTTTCTTTCCGTCTCAAAACTCCAAAAAAAGAAAAATCCATTTTTCCATCTCTCAGCCTAAAAGACCAGAGATTTGATATCTCTGGCCCTTTCATAATCCTCTCCATCCATCCACCATCCGCCGTATAAGTTAAAAAAAAGATCGGTGGTCTTTTCCGATGCCGCCGAACGGAGATCTAGACCGTCAGATCTCCCAGCTGATGGAGTGTAAACCGTTATCAGAGGCAGATGTGAAGACGCTCTGCGATCAAGCTCGAGCCATCCTCGTCGAGGAGTGGAACGTTCAGCCCGTGAAATGTCCCGTCACCGTCTGCGGAGATATTCACGGACAGTTCTATGACCTTATCGAGCTCTTTCGAATCGGTGGGAATCCTCCCGATACCAATTACCTCTTCATGGGTGACTATGTAGGTCTGTCCTCTTTCTCCTCTATTTACTTTTTCTTTTTTTTAGATCTACGTTTATGTAATGGGAAAGAACATTTTTTTTGAACAGTTTGGTTACGTTAGAGGGAGTTGAAGTACAGATTACGGATTCTAGTTTGTGAATCTTATGTAAAAGTTTGCATCTTTTAAATGTCTAAAGTAAGTTGCTTTATGTATGTTGTGTAATGAGAATGAATACTTTTGAACAGTTTGGTGTCGTTAGAAAGGAGTTGAAGTACGGATTACGGATCCTAATCGGTGAATCTTATGTAAAGTTAGCAGCTTTTAGTTGTCTAAAGTGAGTTGGTTTTTGTGTTCTGTAATCGGAAAGAAAATCTTTTTTTTTTTAACAGTTTAGTCTCGTCAGAGGGAGTTGAAGAAGAGATTATGGTTTCTGCTATTCATTTCGTTACATTGATATAGATTTTTTCCATAATGGCCTTTTAGTCTTTCTGTGCCTTGGTTATTATTATTTTGCTATGCTGTTATCATATGGTTTATTAACAATGACTATTTTGTTTGCAGACCGTGGCTACTATTCAGTAGAAACAGTTTCTCTATTGGTGGCACTGAAAGTGCGATACAGGGATAGGATTACAATCCTGCGAGGGAATCATGAGAGTCGGCAGATTACTCAAGTGTAAGCTTCTGTTTTGTAACAAGCTCACTTCTGACTATTCAAAACAGCATTATCATGTTTGATGTGTTTTTGCTTCTCTGTTTCTTCAGCTATGGTTTTTATGATGAATGTTTGAGGAAGTACGGAAATGCAAATGTCTGGAAGCATTTCACTGACCTTTTCGATTATCTTCCTCTTACTGCCCTCATTGAGAGCCAGGTTTAAGCTCTTCTTCCCAGTCGTTGATGTTTGGCACATATTCTTTAACTACACCTTTTGACTTGAATCACTCTTTTTTTTTTTTAAATATCAATTACAGGTTTTCTGTTTGCATGGAGGGCTTTCACCTTCTCTGGATACCCTTGACAATATCCGAAGCTTGGATCGGATACAGGAGGTATATTACCATTCTTCTCTCTGTTTAGATCAAGTTCTCTTAAAATACAACTCAAACTAGTATTGTTTTGTTTTCTGAAAGAGCAAAAGATCTTACTGGTTATCTATTTGACTCTTATGTATGGTGTGATGATCTGTAGGTTCCACACGAAGGACCAATGTGCGATTTACTTTGGTCTGATCCCGATGATCGATGTGGGTGGGGAATATCTCCACGGGGTGCTGGTTATACATTTGGACAAGATATCGCTACTCAGTTCAATCACAACAACGGACTCAGTCTCATATCAAGAGCGCATCAGCTTGTCATGGAAGGTTTTAACTGGTGTCAGGTATGTGTATATGTTCATGTGGTGGTCAATGGTCATCTTCAATTATGTAAGGTTCTAACGCATGGATTGGTCCTTGTCTCTTCTTCTGTAACAGGACAAGAATGTAGTGACGGTGTTTAGTGCACCAAACTATTGCTACCGATGTGGAAACATGGCAGCTATTCTAGAGATAGGAGAGAACATGGACCAGAACTTCCTTCAGTTTGATCCAGCTCCTCGTCAAGTCGAACCAGATACTACCCGCAAGACCCCTGATTATTTTTTGTGATTTATTTGTATTTTTTTTTTCTTGCTTGGTTCCAACCATTTATAATTTTTCAAAATTCCTGTCTATCTTTTTCCTTATCTATTACTGTAGTGTCTTTTCATTTACTTTAGTACATAGTGGAATGAGTTCATCAACTTTCATTTAAGATTCGTTTATAATAAGCATTGCTATTAACCGAATAAATCTTTGTGTCATAATGGCTCCCTAATGGCTACAATAGCAATGTCGGAAACTAAAAGCATTACAAAAACGCCTAAGCGAAGGTTTCTATTTATATTTTTATACCATCTAATATTGTGAACTGTAAAAAGTAGTGTCAGCCTAAATATACAACACAACTCTTAGATATATCCATTTTTGGCTTCCTGTTTTCATTTCTTCTTTTTTGGTGCTTTGGGTCGTGACCTCATGCTAGCTCTCCTAGCCACGTCCCAAGCCTTCTGCGGCGTGTATACACCGAACTGAGACGCGAAGAACGACTCATAACCAGGTGAATCAAAGGCAAAACCAGTGTGCTTTGATAATTCCCTAGGCAGTTGGGATATAGCATAGCTTCTCGCCTCCTCTGGTGACAGCTCGTTCGCTATCTCCAGTTGATCTGCATTGCTGCTATCCGGCTCGTGTCTGTGAATCTCTTGAACTATCTGATAATCGTATGGGTAAAACCACCTCTCCACCCTGCATATCCCCAAATGTTCAAATCAGCAATCTTTTTGAGATATAAAGCATATTTGCTCTAGTGTTAGATCCAAGTTTTTTACTTACCCTTGGTAGATGAAGTCTGCAAGAAGAGCAACAACAGGAACAAGTAGCAATGTGAAGTAGAAGTAAAATGTACTCATAAGAACGTATATGACAAAGTAGATATTCTCCTGCATACACAGAAGCAGACAAAAGAGTTAAAAAAAAACAAATTGAGATACCAGAAGATGTAACTACCCAGTGGAGGAAGGAAGTGAAGCTTACATTTCTATCACGTGGCGTCATGATCCCGCAGTAGACAAAAGCGAAAACGAGCCATGCCAAAATGCTTCCAAGAACTGTGATATGATGCCATCTGGTAATCGAGTTGCTCATCAGAAGAATCCGCAGGTTCACGGCTATGACCAGACAGGTGAAGACCATTGTGCTCACGTCCCAAAGACCCAACATTTTGCCTGATGAATTTTTGCCGTCGAAAGCTGAGGCAGTTACGAAGAGATAGCATACCAAAGATTGATACACGGCAGATGAAGCCCAAACTGCCACAACTCTCCATTTGAAAAAGGAATTGCGTATGCCCTCTCTGTACAGCTCAGGGTATCTCTTTGAAAGGGATGCGCTCACATCCTGGCAAAAGCACAATTCATTTCTGAATAATCAAATCCAAAATATGATGAGCTGTAAAGAAAACGTTGTACCTTCTCAAACAGCCCAAGAACAATCACAGGAAGAGCTGTGAAGAAAACATTGTACAGTGACTGGAACCAATCATCATAGAACCTTTGACCAGAAAATCCAGTTCTAAATGTGAACCAAAACTGAGTCAGAGTGAAGGTAAGATTTTTGTAAAAGAAATACATGACCACCTGCAAAAACAAAACACCATTAGTAACATCAAACTATTGTATAAAAAAGTAGGAGGCGAGAGAGAAAAATCAACCTTGCAGATTCTAAGATATGACCACCGTCCATGGACAAGAAGCAAATCCGTGAGAAATCTAAACTGAGCGATGGCAAAATCACTAGCCATCACAGCTTGCATTCCTTCCATCCCACTAATTCCTACACCAACATGAGCTGCTTGAATCATGCTAACATCGTTAGCTCCATCACCGATGCTAAGTGTTATCTTTTTCGCCCCTTTTCTCACCAACCTTGTAACCTGAAATTCATATTAACGTGTCATGTCAGACCACCATGTAAGTATTAATCAAAAACAAGTCATCTGAAATTTACCTGCGCTTTCTGTAAAGGAGAAACACGACAGCACACGACTGAAGTACAGTTCAAGCTCAAGCTGAGCAGTGTAACACGTAAAGTCGGGTCTAATGCATACATCAAACACTTCCCATCGATAACGAGAGCCAATTTTGGTCCAGCTACAGTTTGCAGATACTGCTGAGCTTCTTCAAGGCTCTTCTTCAGCTCCTTATTTACTTCTTCCTTAATAACACGAGCAATTTCAACTTGGTTTCCCTAGTTTTATATATATTTCAACCATTAGGACTGTAGTAAATGATAATCATACAAACAAATATTAAAGGGAATCTGTATGACTTACCCTTTCTTCAGCTTCTCTGATCGCATCAGTTTCAGAGCTGATAATGAACTGCTTCATATCATTGTTGATCAAATTGCAAGCTGAAACATTAGAAGAATCAATGAGCATAAAGTTTAACATGGAGGAAGGAAAAAGAAGAGGCAAAAGAAAAAAAGTTTCAAACACTTACCGTATGCGATATTAATTGCAGTTTCCATCTTGTCACCTGTTAGCACCCAGATCTTAATCCCAGCTCTTGATAAGGTCTCTATGCAGGTTGGGACCCCTTCCTGAAGCTTGTCTTCTATTGCAGTTGATCCAATCAGGATAAGATCCTTCTCAATGAGTTCTGCAACCTGCACGGACCAAGATTATGATATTTTTCTAGTTATAAGTTAAAAGAGGATATTGCCTGATGAATACCAGTTTAACAAGTTCTTATTGCCACTTTCTATCTTTGCAATGTACGTTGTAAGCAAAAAAAAATTTACGAAATAGCAGTCTACCTCATCTAATTTCTTCTCACGATCTCGTAAAGCAGACTTAGCCTGGACGAATTTTTCATTCCAACTATCATAGGCTTCAGGGTTTAAATCTTTATACGCCAGGCAAAGGGTACGCAACCCAGACGATCCAAAGTGTTCCAAGTGCTCCCTTGTTACTTTTCTAACATCATCCACAGCGTCAGCCAATCTCTCGAAAATTACAGTATCTGCACCCTGTAGACATTATAACCAAGCAGTGGTCAAATTTGATATCAAAGTACACAGAGTCATCCAACTACCAAGAAAACCGTTTACCTTACAGTAGAGTACGAGTCTCCCATCTGGAAAACGACACACAACAGACTGGCGCTTCCTTGTACTGTTAATGCATGGTGTGATATTTCATTAGTATGCTTAACCATGGCAAAGAGATAACAAGATAACACTCTGAAGTCTTATACACCTGTTGAACTCGAGAACATTAAGAATCTCATATGACACATCTTGGATCTTTCCCATCTGCTCCGTGTGAGACTCACGAACATACACCATAGTAGGAGTACGCCTGAAAATAAATGAAAGTTGTCTCAAAGAAACTCAAGAATTGAGAAAACAAAGCACCTTTTCTCAGACCACAATGGAAGAAATATATAAAATTCATTAAAACACGTGATTACGGGTCTAGCTAAGTAATTGAAAATTTGTTCTTGTCAGAATTCTTGCATTTTCAACTTGTCCATTGGAAAATGAAATTTAAGTGAGAATAACCTGTAAAAGAAGAAACCAAAATTCTTAGCGGCTGTAACTAGAGCAGCTTCATCTGGAGATGCAGCTTGGTAAAAGATCTTCTCCGGAGACTCATCACCTTCAGGAAGGACTGTGTGGCATATGGCTAGGCATCTAAAAAATTCCTACAGAGATTATAATACAAAACATTTAAGTTAAGAGTCATGCACATGTCCAATAACAGAGAAGGCAAAATGAAACCCCAAGGTCAACCAAATCCTGTAAATGGAAGGGTTTTAATGATATTTATGTAGGCTTTTTTCGTATTCAAGGCTTCCAGAACAGAGGCCTAAGCTCAGGTCTTGGCCAAAGCCAAAATACCGACTTAAAAACGTTTTATGAGAAGATTTAATAAACTAACTCCTAATCAATGAAAGAAAAGGGATATCATCCATTGTCCTGGCCTCTGGTCACAGGAGAAGGGAACTCAAGACTAAATATAATTTCCATAGCATTAACAGAACGTATGCATAGACGTCAGTGAAATCATAAACCATCTGAAATGGAAATAACACCTAGATGATAGCATAAAAAGTAGATGTCTCAGTTCTCCCAGAAACCATGTACTCAAGCTTCACACATGGAAAAAGGAAAAATTATTTCTAAACTAGTCAAATCACGCCTCACTAGCTATTTCGATTAGTAAAATCTACAGGATATGAAAGACACCTTGCAAAGGTCGGGATTGGGTTCGTTTCTCCAACCTCCTCGCATAAGCCTTGGATCATCGAAGTTAAATCCCTTTTCTCTTATAGCACCAGCCGACCTTTGTTCCTGAGAAAATTATGGCATGAGACAATAAGATCAAATGTTCCACAATGCGTGACACAACATCCTCACACAAGGAAAAATCATACCTCTTGAATTTTTAAGCCATCACGCTGAGCAATGCCTCTTTCTATCTCAGTAATACCGCATCCATAACTTATTCCTCCAATTGAACATTTAAAAAACTCCATCAAGTTTCTTGTCAGAGTTCCGGTTTTATCAGAAAAGATGTATTCAACCTGAAAGATGCCAATAATAATACAAAGTTTATATCAAACATATGGAAATTGATGTTGATTAGTATCTTACTTGTCCAAGCTCCTCATTTAAATTCGAAGTCCTGGCGGAGGCAGGAGTATCTGTCTCAACATGGTACATATGAAGATCTCGGTTGATAAACTGAGTTGACTGAATAAACTTGATCATCTGTGTGAGGAAAAAGAGGAAGCATTCAAAATTGCTTGTACCGCAAACAATTCAAATTAAAAGAAAGAAAAAATTGGAAAGACATACCTCGATAGAAACATATAAGGAGATCGGTATAATTGTTGAGAAAAGAGTGATCAGAGTGAAGAAGGTGAAAAATGCTATCTGTGGCACCGAAGTTACTATAAGCACCAGCAAACTATATATAAATAAAATCAATTCAATTATGCAAGGTTATTAGTTATTACCGTCATTCGGTTACGGTATTCCCAGTCTAGTTTATGCAGACCCAAATATTCATGGTCACGATCGGTCACAATTGCACTGCAAAATTTAACAGATTATTACAAATCAACATAGTTTTGGATAAACCACAGAGATTGATACGGAGTTATACCAGCCAGTAGCTCCAATCAGGCACATCATGAAAAGAACACAGAAGATAGTAATAATGAGTTTGTCGAGTTTCTTTTCCAGTGTACTTCTTTTGGAGGGAATGTTCATGGCATTCATCATCACCTGCATGCATTGCATTCACCACCATGTAAATCAGATTATATATATGAAACTATATATGGATGGAGAATCATGAGAGTGTCAGTAAAAGGAGATAATCCTGAATGCTTGCCATACCAATAAATTTTTTCAAAGTTAGTGTTTGTTATCAAACAAGCTTCACGGCAGCTTACCTTAGTCTCATGACCAGTGAAAACCACAGCCCCGACAATGTATTCTGTGTTCCTAAGACTGCATCCCTGAAAATAAGAAGGCAGAAGATTTACATAACCAAGTTCTGGCATAATGAAATCCTGTAGACAATTCACAAGCCAGAAAAGGAACACACAGCTAAAAGCAGAAACAGTTGATCATACACGCAATAAGAGCTGGTCCGGAGAGAGTGGTAGAGTCTGCTTTTCTACTATAAGATTCCCAGTGAAAGTGTACAGGGAATTATTAGGCTGCTCGCACTGAATCTCACCTGCATAGTAAAAGAGAGAACATTGGATAAACAGATTCAGCTAAGTAAATTTCTGCAAGATAATAATCAACTCCAAAGGCTAACCTTTAAATTCAGAAGCTTTCTCTGATGTCAAGTAATCCCATGTCCTTTCAAGGGCCTTTCTAATTTTTAAATTTGTTTCTCCATCTAAGTTTGCAGTCTGCAGTTACAAAGAATATGCACAACAAGACTAGAGTTAACATGTATATTCACAGATAAAGTGAATATACATAGCTAAAAGCAGACAAGCACCTCGACATAGCAGATACCATCAGGATTTGTGCTGGACAGGAAAAGAATATCAGCTGGAAAATATCCATCTTTATGTATCTGCAAATATCAACAAAGAATATTTACCAAGATTATAGATTTGAAGTTTAAAGATAGTTACAAGTTCTGGACCCCTCCACAAACGCCACCCGAGTTAACTGAGATTTACTGTGATAACTCTATAATTCGGGTCAAGTAATCAAATAAACAAGTTATCAATAAATTCTTGAGTTTTCAGTACAACCTTGTTCAATAACATAGTAAATCAAATCATCACCTCTGTTAGAAAATATACCTTGATAATATCTCCGACCTGCACCTTTCGCCAGGGAATAGACACCCATTGTTGATCTTGCAGAATCTCCACTGTACTATTATTTATGGACATATCATTTTGAAAGCGTTTCTGCAACATGTTATTTGCAGAAGGATTTAAAAGTTGAACAGCAGATAAGTCCTGCAATTAAGCATGGACTAACTAAAACCTAATGCAGATATCAACTAAAGAATTCCGTTTCATCACATTTAAAAACATGAAGAACTAGACGTCAGGCCCTCACCCAGTCTTCGAAAGCCTCTTTAATGAGAGAGACAAGAAGCACCATCGACAGAGGAGCCACATTAGTAATTGGATTTACAGGGCTGCAGGAAAGGAAAAAAAAACAGTTTATCTAGTTACATTTGTACTTTACTGATTGCACAAAATAGAGAAAATGATGATAAACACGCTAGTAAACTTGTCCAGGCATGCGAAATGACTTTATCCACATAAACCTCAATGGGAATACAAACACATGTTTTGGCTGCTTTATGGCCAAGTATTACCAGTTTACAAAACAAGCACAAGTCAGTGGCAAAAAAAATGAGTCAACTGAACCATACCTTATTGGTGTCATTGAGAGACATGAGATTCCAAGAAAGTAGATGTTTGCTATGCGTCTAAACTGTCAGAAAGCAAGTTACTTCTCACATCAGCCAAGAAACGTCAAAGAACCATAAAGATTTTAATGATCCAAATATATCAGAGGCTACATGAAAGTCAATAGGCACCTTTTACAAGGATTCTGCAGTTGAAAGCCAGGACCACTTAACGTAATCATTTTATTATTATTCTTATTATTATTAAAATCACTAATTTAGTATTAATAGATGCAAGGCAAGTGAACAATCTCAAGTTATTTAACAAGAACTAAAAAAAAACTTACTTGTTCAAAGAGACCTTTGGGGAGAAAGGTGAAAACATTATACTTTGTCGTAGAAATTGAATTACCCTGCCCACATTTCACCCAACATTTAAAAAAAAAAAACAATATTCCAAAAAGAAGATCACACATTATCCGAAAACGGCGTCGTACGAACCTTGAAACGGACGGGGAGATTAGCATCACGATCATTGCAGAAGACGGTACGGTAAGTGGGAGCCTGAGGCTGTATACGTCCAAGCGTGACGGTTCTAGAGGGTGCACGATGGAGAGACGGTGACGACGACGACGACTCAATGCTTAATCCACCACCACCTCCGGAGCTAGCCATCCCGATTTCAATCCGAAGCTTCGGCCTCTTCGCTTATTTCCTTCCCTCTCTCCCTTTTTCTTTTTCTTTTTCTTTTATTTTATTTTCCCCCTTTTTTTCTTTGTTATTTTATCCTTTTCTGTGGTTATTATTCTCTCATCATTGACCAATAACATTTCGAGTCCGCTTCTAACAAAAATAAATAAATAGAAAGAAGAAAACATCACATCTTATTTTTTGTTTTAATTTAATTTTTGATATTTTTTTCTTTCTGATTATATTTTTTTTGGTAATAATATTTTTGTATAAATTTTAGTCAAAATATATTTTATTAAACAATACCAATTTAAAAATTGATTCAGTATCGCACGATTAAGGCTGGATTACGGATTGAACTCGTCCGCTGATCCGCTAACCCGCGGGTTTTTAATTTTGTTTTGGCTATAAAATATGAACCGCACAACCTGCAAACAAATAATTTTGTACCCGCATTCGTTCTGCTTAATTTTAAGGTTATCCGGGGGTTATATATATTTTTAAATCATTATTTAATTTAATTTTTATAAAAAATATATTTATAATAAAAAAATTATACATGATTTAAATAAGGGCGAGTGTAGTTATAGCTTCCCCTCGAATTTATGTTTAGCAGTTATCATTCTTAACCATTTACTTTATAATATTACTCAAACTCTTTTATCAGTTATATATATATATTTTTTAAATTGGAACTATTATCAAGAGGGAACGATCCTATTTTAAAGGTATTAATCATAAATACCGCCTTAAAAAACGTGATAACTGATTTTGGTAGAAAAAATTATAATATGGTCAGCGTTTTGATATGGTCAGCGTTTTGCGTTTTAGCAAAAATATATTGATATATTGAAAAATCATTAAAATAGGAAGAGAGGCAGTTAAATAAATAGGAAGAGATCGTTGCAATATATTGATAAGAAGCAGTAACTGAATTTAGATAAATTAATTATTTGATTCCTGAAATGTATTTTTTTAATTATTTTTGGATAAATTTAATTATCCTGAATTTGGATAAATAAATTAATTATTTTTTACATAAGTATTTGTTCTATTAATTTTGTTATAATATAAGACCCATTAAACTAAATGAGTTTATATATATATATATTTGATTCCTGAAATGTTATTGTTTGTTATATAAATACTCAGAATTTAAATTAGATATGAGTCTTATTATTAGGTAACAAATAGGAGTAAAATAAAATATATTAACCCTTTTGAATAAAGAAAAACATATACGTTATATTATTTTTGGGGATAAGCATTGAAGGTCCTACAATTATGGAGTAAAGAAATACATCACGTTTATATTTAAATGCAATTTGATGATTCTACGTAGTATTTAAGAGGTGGTCTGTAAGACCCGAACCCGGCCGGCTAGGCCGCGGTCGATGCCTCACGTCGCTCGGTCCATACCCTAACCGAACCACTCAATTTTTCGATCTTTATCTGTACTTTCGCCTAAAGGCGAAGTCTATCTTGGACCTTAGCTTAAGACTACCTTAGTCATTCCCTAGCTTAGATCCTTTCAACTTATGCACAGCGGAATATTATCTATCAACCATTGGTCTAAAACCAATCTAACACTCGTCAGGTCGAATCACCTTAGCCATGATCAGTAGACACAACTACTACCAGCTCCAAGGTTGATCCTGAACCTAATCCAAGTCATACAATAACTGAGGTTCCATTCCCCTAACCATTCTATCTAGATCTATGCAATATTGCTAGATCATACCTTTGCCACATCCACGGAGCTTAATAACTCTTTGTCTTAGCTGCCTTAGCTGTCTAGCTAGCTTATTCAGCTAGCTGAACTGAACCACTTCACTTGAGGTTCCCAACTCTCTTCCAGCTGATCGAGCTGTGAGGTAGCTTTGCCCAGCTCCCCAACCACTCGTCCAACTCCCTTATACCTGTATAAACTCTTCCCTTAGGTACTTAGTCATTCAACCAACCATCCCCACAAACCAAGTACTTTTGGGAAGTCTTCAGCTGCAAAACCAACCACAAGCAAACATGCTCCAAAAACTAATTAAAATTCATGATAATTCATAACTAAGAGAATGGTCAAGTCAGATTTCTCAGAACTGGCCTCGATCATACTGATCTCGCCCATGAACAGCCCATATGGCCATAATTGACCACCTCTAAATCAATCAGATAAAACTAATCTTTCACAATGATAATTCATGATAAATACCCATTAAGAGATATTTGAAGTCGGATCTTAACAATTCCTTCAGGAACTATCAGATCTCCACTTACCTGCCCAACCAAGGCCATAGAGAGATTTCTCTGAACCGGCCACTCCATGGTTCAGTACCTCCATGTCTGATCAACATAGAATAGGATTAATAATTCCCACCAGTTCCTGAGTCAATCAACCAACCACCCCACATGACTCAGAACTGATGAGTCTTCACACATACCTAACCGGCCATGGAACCATGTCCCAATGAACCTGGTCAGTCTTGCTCTTCTTCATGGCTCTCAGCCAATCCTGTACCAACCCAAGGTTGATACCTATCATACCATATGATTCCATTACCTCATTGCCACGGCCTGAAGCCATTGGTAATGCAAAACCATAGATCAGGTTCACTCATGAACCACCATGAATCACTAGTTGCTGTATAGCATCTAATTACCATCCCATATGGATGAATTAGTTCAACTATGATCCGCCCCTTTCTCCAGGGTCCTGTATCCCTACAATACATCACAATATATGGTCTCCAAGGGCGTGCCATACTTGGCCTCATATGCACCTCAAGAGACACCAACATAAACCACAAAGTAATCATATGTACATGTTACCTTAGACTTGATCTTACTAGATCTTGTGCTTCATGTATCATGTCTGGCCATGCTCCTTCATTGCACGCCTCTATCAAGTCTTATCATATACTTCCAGTATTGATAAGATTCAACCATGGGTCGCACCCATCATCCCTTTCATGGAACTTCCATGAAACAAGTTTCTGCACTGCATCCACTTTCAAGGCTGTACATGCCTTTGGGAGTGGAGTCCGGCCTTCTCCATTCTCTTCTGGCCATTGGCGTGTGTTCCTAAGACACAGAGGAAGCCTAGGGTGTGTTCATCCATGATCAAACACCACCCAAGGGTCGTCCATCACTTCTCACTTCAGTGCCCATGAAACTGCCTTTCTACACACCACTGCCCTTAAGGCTGTCTCCACCATTGGAAGTGCATTCCGGCCCTCCATCTTCTCTCCTGGCTATTTGAATGTGTAGTATGGATGTAGAGGAAGCCCATGGCATGGCAAACATCAATCAAAACACACCAGAGGGTCGTTCACAACTCCCCTCTTGATTGCCATCAAAACTGCCTCTTTGCTGCCTTCATCCCACTCTTGGGGTTGGATGTTGCCATCCGACTTTCTCTCTGTTTTCTCTGGTTTTTCTTTGTGTTTCAGGAAGAAGAATGAAGCCCTGACGTGCCTGCAAAGGCACGGACTTGCCCTTGTATTTATAGAAAAGGAATGGTCACCTTTCCAAAGGTTGCACCCTTTCGGTATTAATTATGTCCATTGATTTAATCAATGGTACAGATTGCACCTGTTCGCCCATGGCAGTTACCTGACGTCCATGACATGCCTAACTGCTCCTAGACATGTCACACACAAGCCTGGGCTGGTTGCCCAAGCCCCTGGTTCAACCACAAGTGCCCACCGGCTCACCGGCACACCCGGGTGGTCCACATGGTCCGACCACTCTCCGGACCTGGCCCAACTGCCCAAGACTTGAACACTCAGTCTAGCTGAGTTGAGCTGATCCCCAGCTGACCCAGCTGAGTGAGCTAGTTCATCCAGCTCAGGGAGCTGACACACACTTCAGTGAGCTACACTGAGCTGCACTACACTTCATCTAGCTGGTCGAGCTTGCTCACTGCATCACCCAGCTGCCATACACTTTGTACAGCTCCTTTATACTTGTCTCCTTCTTGGTTTAGCTATATCTTAGCTTCCTGATGCCTTTAATCTTACTTCCAGGCCATGATACCCTTGTGTTTAGGTCACATGACCTGACTGGTGCGTCTCCTTGCACCATGGTTGATTCTAACGATCATTTCCAGGAACGGGGACATGACAAGTCTCCCACACTTAGAATGGATTCGTCCTCGAATCCAGTGGGGCTTACATCCCATATCATGACAAAGGTTCCAACTGAACTCTTTGCATCCTGCACATCCGTTAAGGTTCATGACCCCAATCCCAACTTACTGAATCATTCCTTAACTGACCACAGCTTATCCCAGCTTGGCCCTATTGCGATCTTAGTGTCTACGAGACTAAACCGCCTCATACTTGACTTCTGTCCATCACCAGACATAGTCATACTTTGATCCTAGTCGATGACTAGATCAGTTTCAGTCCTTAAGAACATACTGCATACTCGAGTCTTAGTAGATTACCCAATCTCCAAGCTACTCAATGTATCAGTCAAGTCTTAAAGAACTCGATCACATTCTGGTCCTGTCCACTCCGGGACCCCACCGTCTAAATCCAACCATAGGTGAATCTCCAACTTGGTTGTGTTGTGACCCTCGTCCCTCACTGGACTTAGTCGACCTCATCTCAGCCATCTCGGCTGGTGCCAAACGATACGGACTTTTGGACATTGGGACCGTTCTCGGTTCTAGTTCGATCATGCTCGGGTCAGTCCCTGCAAGAGGCACACCCTGCAGCGCCCGAAACACATCCTTGAACTCTTGAACCAACCGAATCCTCGTCCGGGCTACCACCCCCTACAACCTCCTTAGTGTTAATGGTCGCCAACCAGGCCTCATGACCACCTCTCAACATATTTTCCACCCGGACCGCTGAGATCACTAAGCATCCAGAGGTTGGTCGGATCCTTGGAATCTGATCGGGGGTCCACACCCACTCTCAAACTGCACTTTTCCCCGGTGACAGTCTAAGGTGGCCCGATTCTTTCCAAGACCAATCCATCCCTAAGATCACTTCATGATTCTTAAGGCTAACCACAATCAGATCCACAGGCATCGCCCTTTCCTGGATCATCACTGGGATGTCCCTAACAAGGCCTAGTGAATGCATCCTTTGGCCTCCGGCCGCACTCACTATCCCGGGATCATCCCCTATACCAATACAAACAACCCCTTTCCGATCATATCTGGACTCACAAACGGTGTGTAGCTCCAGTATCGAAAGGTATGTTGTTTCCACACCCTGATCATTAAGTACCTAGATGAGTAAGATATCGGTTTGATCACACATTTGGAAAACGTCCCATACCATTCTCCAAAGTGTCACACTTCTGTGAATGTCCCATACCATTCACAAAAGTGTTTATAATATACCTCAATCCCCATCATACTAAGCCACTTAACATCGTATTCCCAATCCATTCAAATTGATCTAAGGAATCCTACCTTGGCTTATACCGAGTCCCAGCTGATCCATCTGATCCCAAGCCACTCGTATACTAGCCCTGTAGTGTCTCCCTTAAACCAACTTGAACCTTGCAAATGCTCACTTTTTTTGAACGGCCACCAAGGATACACTTACCCCCAAAGAGTGCTGCACGTTTCTTTCAACCTAAGCCACTCTCAGGTTCATGTTGCTTCCCTGGTCCAGTCGTCCATCAATGATCTTGCATTGCATCGATCCGTCCAACCCGTCTATTATTTCCAGATAACTAGATCAACCAACCTTCTGTTTCAGGATCTTGCCCTTGGGGAGTGCATCTTGGCCAAGCCGGTTCACCTTGGAACTTTCCCGTTCACAAGCATGATACCCTTTCTTGCCTCAACTCCCTCTTGGCTCACTTAGTAAGGTTCCATGGTCATCTCAGTTTCCAGAAATAATTTCGGTTTGGAACACAATACCTTTGAGCAGTGAGTTGAGCTGAAGTTACAACCCAATCAGAACCTCCACTCATCTGCCTCAAAAGGATCCAACTACCTGAGAAATACTTAGTTCTCATCTGAGCTATGTGCTCCAGCACACTCAGGTAGTCCACTAACCAAGCTGCCCTAGCTGGTGGATCAATCTAGACCACCTCAGCTACTGGTCCAGCTTGATCATTAGCTGCCAAAACAGCTGCCCAATCAACCGGTTAGTCCTCTCATTGTTTGCAACAATTGTTTGGATCAGCCCGGTTTACATCACAAGAGGATTCAACTTCCCCTTCCAGCTGCAGCTCAGCTCTCCCCCACTAGAACCTCAGTAGGGTTGAGCTGACTTACAGTCACTCCAGCTTCATTGTTAACTTCCTCCAGCTGAGTCAACAATAAAACTGGTGGATTAATCACATCAGCATCCACTTGTCCGGATGCATGGGTGGACAACCACAACCCAACGATCCTAGAATCAAGCATGCTCTGATACCAACTTGTAAGACCCGAACCCGGCCGGCTAGGCCGCGGTCGATGCCTCACGTCGCTCGGTCCATACCCTAACCGAACCACTCAATTTTTCGATCTTTATCTGTACTTTCGCCTAAAGGCGAAAGTCTATCTTGGACCTTAGCTTAAGACTACCTTAGTCATTCCCTAGCTTAGATCCTTTCAACTTATGCACAGCGTAATATTATCTATCAACCATTGGTCTAAAACCAATTTAACACTCGTCAGGTCGAATCACCTTAGCCATGATCAGTAGACACAACTACTACCAGCTCCAAGGTTGATCCTGAACCTAATCCAAGTCATACAATAACTGAGGTTCCATTCCCCTAACTATTCTATCTAGATCTATGAAATATTGCTAGATCATACCTTTGCCACATCCACGGAGCTTGATAACTCTTTGTCTCAGCTGCCTTAGCTGTCTAGCTAGCTCATTCAACTAGCTGAACTGAACCACTTCACTTGAGGTTCCCAACTCTCTTCCAGCTGATCGAGCTGTGAGGTAGCTTTGCCCAGCTCCCCAACCACTCGTCCAACTCCCTTATACCTGTATAAACTCTTCCCTTAGGTACTTAGTCATTCAACCAACCATCCCCACAAACCAAGTACTTTTGGGAAGTCTTCAGCTGCAAAACCAACCACAAGCAAACATGCTCCAAAAACTAATTAAAATTCATGATAATTCCTGAGTCAATCAACCAACCACCCCACATGACTCAGAACTGATGAGTCTTCACACATACCTAACCGGCCATGGAACCATGTCCCAATGAACCTGGTTAGTCTTGCTCTTCTTCATGGCTCTCAGCCAATCCTGTACCAACCCAAGGTTGATACCTATCATACCATATGATTCCATTACCTCATTGCCACGGCCTGAAGCCATTGGTAATGCAAAACCATAGATCAGGTTCACTCATGAACCACCATGAATCACTAGTTGCTGTATAGCATCTAATTACCATCCCATATGGATGAATTAGTTCAACTATGATCCGCCCTTTTCTCCAGGGTCCTGTATCCCTACAATACATCACAATATATGGTCTCCAAGGGCGTGCCATACTTGGCCTCATATGCACCTCAAGAGACACCAACATAAACCACAAAGTAATCATTTGTACACGTTACCTTAGACTTGATCTTACTAGATCTTGTGCTTCCTGTATCATGTCTGGCCATGCTCCTTCATTGCACGCCTCTATCAAGTCTTATCATATACTTCCAGTATTGATAAGATTCAACCATGGGTCGCACCCATCATCCCTTTCATGGAACTTCCATGAAACCAGTTTCTGCACTGCATCCACCTTCAAGGCTGTACATGCCTTTGGGAGTGGAGTCCGGCTTTCTCCATTCTCTTCTGGCCATTGGCGTGTGTCCCTAAGACACAGAGGAAGCCTAGGGTGTGTTCATCCATGATCAAACACCACCCAAGGGTCGTCCATCACTTCTCACTTCAGTGCCCATGAAACTGCCTTTCTACACACCACTGCCCTTAAGGCTGTCTCCACCATTGGAAGTGCATTCCGGCCCTCCATCTTCTCTCCTGGCTATTTGAATGTGTAGTATGGATGTAGAGGAATCCCATGGCATGGCAAACATCAATCAAAACACACCAGAGGGTCGTTCACAACTCCCCTCTTGATTGCCATCAAAACTGCCTCTTTGCTGCCTTCATCCCACTCTTGGGGTTGGATGTTGCCATCCGACTTTCTCTCTGTTTTCTCTGGTTTTTCTTTGTGTTTCAGGAAGAAGAATGAAGCCCTGACGTGCCTGCAAAGGCACGGACTTGCCCTTGTATTTATAGAAAAGGAATGGTCACCTTTCCAAAGGTTGCACCCTTTCGGTATTAATTATGTCCATTGATTTAATCAATGGTACAGATTGCACCTGTTCGCCCATGGCAGTTACCTGACGTCCATGACATGCCTAACTGCTCCTAGACATGTCACACACAAGCCTAGGCTGGTTGCCCAAGCCCCTGGTTCAACCACAAGTGCCCACCAGCTCACCGGCACACCCGGGTGGTCCACATGGTCCGACCACTCTCCGGACCTGGCCCAACTGCCCAAGACTTGAACACTCAGTCTAGCTGAGTTGAGCTGATCCCCAGCTGACCCAGCTGAGTGAGCTAGTTCATCCAGCTCAGGGAGCTGACACACACTTCAGTGAGCTACACTGAGCTGCACTACACTTCATCTAGCTGGTCGAGCTTGCTCACTGCATCACCCAGCTGCCATACACTTTGTACAGCTCCTTTATACTTGTCTCCTTCTTGGTTTAGCTATATCTTAGCTTCCTGATGCCTTTAATCTTACTTCCAGGCCATGATACCCTTGTGTTTAGGTCACATGACCTGACTGGTGCGTCTCCTTGCACCATGGTTGATTCTAACGATCATTTCCAGGAACGGGGACATGACATGGTCACTTAGATGCAGTTAACAAATAATTATTACACCACTAAACAATATTTATAAAGTGATTATGGTTATTTAGGTGCAGTTATAAAAATTAAAAGATGGACATAACTTACTATCAATTGGTCATGTTGAAGAATTAATAGAATAGATGTTTTCAAAATCACCCAAACGTGTGGGGCCCTGTGGAATCGTATAAGAGATTTTTATCTTTTTATTTTTGGTAAGAATGTTAAGAGTCGTATTTGAAAAGGATTTTTAGCAAAAAAACATTTATTTCGCAAGAGCTAAGACAATCTCCAATCGAACACAAAAATTTACTATATAATTTACTCTAAAAACTCTATTATAGAGTTAGATTTGCTCCAATAGTTCACTTTATAATAGAGACTCTATAAATATATTGAATTATAGAGTAATGTTGATTTTCACACTAAATATAGAGTGAGAAAGCAACATTACTTTATAATTCATTCTATTTATAGAGTAACTCTATTATAAAGTGAATCATTTGAGCAAATCCAACTCTATAATAGAATTATTCTAGAGTGAAATATAGAGTAGATTTTTGTGTACCATTGGAAATGCCCTAAAAGCAGCTCCAACATAGAATTGGAAGAAGTATCTAAGATTTAAAGAAAAAGAGAAAAAGAAATGAAAATGAAAAAAGAGAACCAATGGCTTCGAATTTGAATGGATAAAGCATATAAAAAATGCAGATAAAAAAGAACAAATGCAGATCAAGTAAAATAAATGCAGATCACGTTAGTTTAATAAATTATATTATTTAAATAAATGTTAATTTTTAAATGAAAATTAAATATTTAAACAAAATACTACTTAATATATATATAAGTAATAAATAATATGTTGACAAAAATAACAATAAATATCATCATTTTAATAAATATAGTAAAAGTAAAATTATATGAAAATTCATAACAATTAGAAAAAAATAAATAATATTTTTTTACTCTTATTTTTGTATCTTTATTCGATTTTCGATTTTTATTTACCATTTGGTTCAACTATAGAACTAACATTATCAAATTTTATATATGTTATTGTATCAACAAAATCTTTATTTAAAATTTCAAAATTTCATAAATATATATGTAAGAACAAAAAATATGTTTGATATTTAATTGAAATTAAGTAATTATAAACAACCTTTAACATTTATAATTATATGCAGTTATAATACGAATTATAAAATATGAAAATATTAAATGCTTTTTGAAAATATAATACATGATTTTTACTGATCATATATTTTGAAAGGATACAAAATAACATGTATAACATGCTGAAACTAAATTATAAGAAAATTACTAATATACAAAATAAATATATATTATTTTTTAATCAGATTTATTTTATTGAATTAATGGGTTTTCTAAGTATGTGTAAAAAAATACTAAAGAGAAATATCTTTATGGAACAAAAATAATACGTAAGAGCAAAAACTATGTTTGATTTATTTCATGTGCATGCATTCATTAAATTTCTAGTCTAGTTTTGGTTGTTACAAATCTTCCAATATATGTAATCAGTATATGAATTATCATTAACATGCATGAATTCATTAACTGATTTAGTTTTATAATTTAATTAATTAATTTATTAATCATCAAAAATAAAATAAAAATAAATTATATAATATAAATATATGTTTTATATTTTATATTTTTAAAAATATTATATATGGTTATTTAGTGAAGTTTTATATTTTTCTATTATACAAAATAACAGCATAAATAGTTATTATATAAAAATTGTGAATATGTAATGAGAATATAATTAATTGTATGTGAACATATTATAGTATATAATGTATATTTACAAAGTGAAAAGATAAATTACTAAATCATATTTTGAGAATATTTAGTTTGAGAAAAATATAAAAGTAATTAAGTAATAGTGGACAAAAGAAGTATTTAACTAATTAAAAAGAATGAAAAACAAAAGTCAAAGCAGGGATTGGTCATCGGCATCACCACCGCTTATTTCTCCCTTGTATATGCAGGACTTATATTAATATTTATTTTATTAGTTTTTCTTGTATATTAATATTTATTTTATTAGTTTTTCTTGTTTTGCATCTAAAATAATGAATGGGTACTAAGTGCAGATTGGACTGTATATCATTCCTCCTACTTTTGTTCTACTTTTTCTCTGCGTTATATTCGGATCCAATAAATTCTAAAATGAAAATTTTAAGAACCGTTTAACTTCACATATCATGTTTTCAATGCATATTAATCCCCGAGACGACTTTTAAGACTTAATCATTTGATTTAATTATTATTTTGATTTTTAAAACCTTATTGAAAGAAACTGATCGATAATGTTGCTCTAACCTTTGTTTTTCATTCTCAGCTTCTGTCTCGCAGCTTTAGACAACCCAATTTTTCCATCCATAGAAGGATTACAACAAAGCATAACATAGAACGCATGTGAAAAGCTAAACAAATTTACTAACACTTTCTGAAGCAACAGAGGAAATCATCCTCGCCGGTCGAGTCGACCTCCCTCTTTACGTCAAACATATAAAATAGAAACTTAGAAATCAGGAAAACTGAACATTGTAGTCTTTAGAGCCCATTTTGGATTAGACCCATGTATAAGTATTTAACAGACTAACTTCTCTGACAAGTACGTTTATTTGGTTTGAGAATTACGGTGGTCTAATTCTCTCGTTGATACAATGAATGATACCTAGAAAATAACGACCAAAATGGAGTTGCTCAAGTTGTCAAAAAGTTAAATTCCAGCTTCAGTCACTGAACAGACAAGTGTGACCTGCACGTACGAAGAAAAGTGTTTATTTATCGGACGTCAACTTTTGCCCAAGATATTTATAAGAGATTGAATCAGATGAATATAGCTTTTGATTCCGCGGCTATTTGGCAGTGGAATATTGACCACGTATCATCTTTCAAAGAAAAATATCGACCACCTATGTAAATATATCAATCAGTAAGTAAGCTTGAAGAAATTTAGTTTGGTGGGGATCGGTCATATAAGCGACGAGAACACGAGCTTTATACTTTCCCACACGGAATGAACTAGGCGTAGGCTAAAAGTATTTTTTCTTTACATTTTCATAGAGATTGGAAATTGTCCCTCGTTTTTATTGAAAACTAACCAAAAAACGTTGAGCGTTGATTTTTATATGAATACGCGATAGTAAAAAAAAATGAACAGCTTGTACCTAGGTCTAGTAGTTTAGAGGGTGAAGCTGGTGAAATTGGTGGCTGTTGTTGGGAAAGTTGTTATGTTTCCACTTCTTTGATTTAATGCTCCATATCTTCTCCTATGCTACTACTAAACCCATTTTCGAAGCTAGTTAAACTGCTTTAATCAATTATATTTATATACAACTAAAAATAGTTATATACAACCACTGCGTTCGTATGTTTCGAGCGTTGGAGTCATATCAATTTACAGTCATAACGCAGTGATTGCTCAACGAAGGACGAGGCGCTGGGTAAAACGTTCGTTAATGCAGTAGAACGTTTCAAATGGTATGAAGCTACATACAACCAAAGATAACCACAAGCTCTCACTACAAAGAAGTTAGTGATTTTGCAACGTTTAACTTTTGATACGTGCTACATTCAGTCCGCAACATTTGCAATATATTTGCAGCAAATTTCGTTGTCGATATTCTATACTTATATCTGCTTTAACTATTAAAAATTTATTAATTGGTTTGTACATAAGCACAAGATAATGGTGGCCCGGTTGGACGCATGTATATATACACTTGTGATAAGCAAGAGAAAGCTCATCACAATTCACAATATGGCCCCTCGTCTCTATGATGCTTGAGACTAACACGTTGTGCATCATTATTTGCTCATGACTTTTCATATAGCAAAATATATTTTTAATCTTAAAGACATCTCCAACTCACTCTATTTTCACTTTAAAATAGATTTTAGAGTAAAAATGTTCCAATTGTACTATATTTCTCATTCTATAGTAAAAAATATGTTTACTTCAAATATAAAATAATTTATTTATCTTTTGTTCATCACTCTATTTTATATTCTAAAATAGAATATATCATTGGAATAAACTCTAACTTTATTATAGAATTACTCTATCTTAAAATAAAAATAGAATAAACTATTTGGAGATGGTCTAACCTAATATTTATGTGTATAACTGTTTACACGTTATGCATACACGGTTAAGATTGTTTGACGCTACTAATTTAATTTAACACTAGTAGTAGTTATCCAACTTCAAAGTATAATAAGATGTAAACATTATACTTATTGACATTTATTCGTTTATATATTTATTTATTTATAAATAATCTGAAGGACTGACTAGATGTCTGCAAGGCGTGTGTGGAACATGAAAGCGTCAGTTCTGAACGAATCGAAATGATCAAAGAGATTCTGCCATCAAAGAACAATCACACGTGTGCTGGTTCATCATATATATCTACTGTTCCTTTTGTTTTTATTACAGCAACACGACAAGCCAATTATATTGTGATTATTGTTTAAATAAATTTTTTAAATTGAGTGAAAAAGATGTATATGTTTAAAGAATATATCTCAGTCGGCATAAAAGAAAGAAAAAGAAACAAGAATATGTTTCTTTCATTAAACAATGGACAAACCGTGTTTCAGGATTACATATCATTTGTATGGTTGTTATAAATTGAAGAAATATACGGTGGAGAAACAGGAAAGTCTGGTAATTTAGAAGCTATATATTTATAATCAAATTATACTGCCACTTGTTTAATAATATAATATATATTAGAGAAAGTCTGAAGGGAAAGAAAATAATATGTAGATGGAGTCATGAGGGTCCATGGAGATGAGATTGTAACTTTGTAAGATTGTCAGGTCAAATGAAATAGGTGGACCAACCAACCCTCTTTTTCTTGTGTAAATTTCTTGATATTCTATTTTGAAATTTAGACTTCGTTTATAATACTGAAATTTTAAAGTTTCATATAACCCAATATGAAACCATATAACTTTATGATTTTTCTTCATTTACTAAACCACATGTATCTTACTTACTTTTTTATTTTCTTTATCAACACTACAATCAGTTTTGGTAATTTAAGTCTAATATGTTGACAATTTATTCCTACACAACCTTATGCATGAAACTGCTTTTTACCAATGCATATTGTTAGATAGGAAACCAACTAAAAAGTAATCTCTCTATTTCATAATAATAGATGATGTTTTGATATTTTAGTATAAACTTTAATTTTACTGGAAACTATGTAGGTAACCAATTAGATTTTATAGTCTTGTATATGATTGTTTAAATGATTTTTTAAATTATAGTTTTTAAATACTTTTTCTTAAAAAGCAATTTTTAAAAATTTTTGTGCACTAATCAAAACTTCATGTATTGTAAAACAGTAAAAGTAATATTTTGTATCTTAATATATGATTTAAAAACATCTGTCTCGATGTAGTCGCTTAACAGTTCAACTATTTATAAAACGATGATAAGTAGCTCATACATAAACCGCATCTCTTGAATGACTAATTTGTTTGGCTAAGTTTAAGATTGTAACATCAAAACATAACTAATGAATAATACTTAAATTCAAAGTTTATATAATCAAATATGTTCAAAGTCATTTACATATTAAATAATTGATGAAAGAATAAGCTGAAAGAGAGAGCATTTTTGTTAAAAATGGTAGAAGTTCTTAGACAGAAATTAAAGTTTTGTCAATAAAACGACAACCCATGATAAAAAAAACAGAAATGAAATATCTTGAAACCATTAATGTTTGATATTAAAGGCGGAAAACATTTATAATGGAGAAATGTTCATGCTTGCATACAACATTTCCAATAGCTAATTAATTAGTATGCAGTAATGGTCATATCTTTTACCAAACTATCCTTTGGGGCTATGCAAATAATTTAATGGTAATTGATTTTGATGCTAATGCAGAAAAGTACACATCTAACAAATACTTTGATTATCCAATTTATGGAAACACCATATAAAGCGTATACAAGGACATGCCAATTGTATTCAACTTCAATGCTTATATACTTTTTAGTCACTCCAACATTTTACTATTTTTTCTATAAAGAAAAGATAGAACTGCACTAATTAAACACACATTGAAAAGATTGACTTCACATTTTCACTATTTTACTCTTTTTATTTATGTCTTTTTCCTAAGTCCTAATAATTAGAAAATTTCACATTACGACTATAACTGGATTGTCAAATTTTAGAGTAGAATAATGTGAAATGTTATACACTATTCATTCCATAATATTTTTATAAATTATAATGAATGATATGGAATGCTCATTCTATCAGTTTCACAAAAAATAAACAACATTTAAAAGTAATTATTGTCTTACAATTTTGATCATGAATAAATGGAATGAAATGTATTCAAATTTTCTATATATTCCATCCATTTCTATTCCAGTAATTCTTTTTGTTTCTCTTTATATATGAAAACATGAATCTGCATTAATGAAATTGTACTATAATGGATATAAGTGTTTATAGATTCTGGTGTTTTTCAACAAAGAAAGACTTTAGTTGTTTTTAATGAATAGAAATTCTCGTATGATTCTAGTCTTATTAATAGATAATATTAAATATTATTCAATTTATTAATTTCTAAATTCTATTATTATTTTAATGCGATTCAATGCTATGTGATACTTATGGTTGATATCATCTCAAGAGAATTTAACAAAAAAAATCAAATAAAATGGGTAAATTAATTCATTTTTAGCTTTAAAATGACACGTTTTACAATTTTCTGCAAGGTTCAACTATATTTCTTAACTCCAATGACCAAAAGAAAAATCAAACCGAATTGGAATGACAACATTTATAGCCAGTATTAATAACAAACCAATAGGCAATAGATAATCAGATTCCATGTGATGAAGGTTGTGTTTAGAGTTTAGACCAGACCTGTCATAATACCGATAAAATAAAATCCGGTTTAAGAAGCCGGTTTACTTCAATGGTTGACATGAAAAGAAAAGAAAAGAAAAGAAAAGAAAAGAAAAGAAAAGAAAAGAAAAATAAGACAATTTACGAAAGAAATCAAACTACTTGCCACGTAAGATACTTTCCCCAAATTTTTTGACTTTTAGAATCTCCAAAAACCCAACAAAAGACCTCTGTTTTGTTTTGTTTGGTTTTGTGTTTTGTTTCTTCACCAAATAATTTGTCTCTTTCACAAATCGTACCTGAAACCAAGTGCCTTTCTCCCTCTAAATTTGTTGGGTGTTTTTCATTTATAGTGGGATTCGATGATGACAGATTCTAAATAAAAGAGATTTGATCATACGGAGAGAGAAGAGAGAAACAAACGTCTATGGAAGATTGTTAGCTAATTGTAATCTAGAGAGAGAGAGAGAGAGAGAGAGATGGGAGGTTGCGTGTCGACGCCGAAGAGCTGTGTGGGATCGAAGCTGAGGTCTAAGCGAAGGAAGAGTCGTAAAAGACGAAAGCTTCAAAGGAAGAGAGGAGCCGCCGGATCATTTGACAATAATCTCGATCATCCTCCCAACAACTTGCCCACTCCCAGTTTCAGAGGTCCTCAATTCTTTCGTCTTGAATCTTGATCATGATTTTGTGTTTTTTTTTGGTTTTCTCTAATGCTTCATTGATTGTACAATTTAGTATCTGTATCTGCTGGATTAGATTCTGATTATAGATTTTTATTAATAAGGCTGTTAATAGTTCTTTTTAAATATTTTTTTTAAAAAGGTTGAAATCTTTGTTAATTTTTTTAAAATTTCTGTCTTGCGATCTTATGATTTGAATGATGTTGGAGACAAGTAACATGTTACCTGATGATGATCTTATGTTTTGGTCTACAGCAAGTGGGGAAGAAGCATGGTTTGAATCCAATGTAGCATTTGAAACTGATTGTGATGATGATTTCCACAGCGTCCATGATGATGGTATATTTTAACATTCTTTCTCCTCATTTTTATTGATCTTCGTTTTACAGTTTTTCTTCTATTTTTCATTTTCAGATACCTCGTCTTTAAACGGAGGTGAGCGTGCATCAGACTCCAGTACTATAACCACATCATCAACAGGAGACTCTGACTCAAACTCAAACGCATCCATGCCCCGGTCGAAATCAGACGGTGGCATAAACGACACTGACCAGCCTGATTTCATAGACTCATCATCATCTGCGGATGAAGGAGGAGGAGCCTTGCCTAGTAACTGTTTGCCTTGTCTGAATCCAATAACTGTTGTTCCTTGTGTTGAAAAAGGAAGGTCACTTAGCTCTAGCCCTCCTAGTTCAAGGAAAAAAGCGTCTCTTAAACTATCTTATAAATGGAGAGAAGGTCATGCTTCAGGGGCCTTGTGTAAGTATATATATGAATCCCACTTGATTCACCATCTTGATCACAAAATCATGGACTTACTTCTTTGTCTCGAAACTTGTTTCAGTTCTTTCTAAAATGCAGTTGAAGAGACCAGTAGCGGGTTCTCAGGTTCCTTTCTGTCCAATCGACAAGAAAATGCTAGATTGTTGGACAACCATCGAGCCAAATAGCTTCCGTGTTCGTGGCAAAACCTATTTAAGGTGAACCATTACTTATGATTACTAGTTTAACAATCTTAAACAAGAAGCTAAACCGTTGACTTTTTTTTTTAAAAGGGACAAGAAGAAAGAGTTTGCAGCTAGCCATGCAGCGTATAATCCTTTTGGCGTTGATGTTTACTTATCAGAACGTAAAATAAACCATATCGCACAATATGTCAAGCTTCCCGTTACGACTCCGTCCACGAAACTCCCATCTATCCTTGTTGTTAATGTTCAGGTACGATCTAGTTCTTCTGATTACTCTGTTTCTGGAACTTCCAGTGATTGTTTTCTCTTGGTGTAAGCAGATTCCATTGTATCCAACTACAATCTTTCAAGGTGAAACTGATGGAGAAGGAATGAATATTGTTTTATACTTCAAACTTTCGGATAATTATTCAGAGGAAATCCCTCTTCATTTTCAAGAAAACATTCAGGTAAAATTTAAAGTTTGATCCCTATAGTTTCATCTTTATGGCTCTGTGTAATGCTCTTTGTTTTGGCGCAGAGATTAATAAATGACGAGGTTGAGAAAGTTAAAAGCTTCCCTATGGATGCAACGGCGCCTTTCAGAGAACGGCTGAAGATACTGGGACGTGTTGCCAACGTGGATGATCTGCACTTGAGTGGTCCAGAGAAGAAGCTGATGCAGGCTTACAACGAGAAGCCTGTTCTTTCGCGTCCGCAGCACGAGTTCTACTCGGTGAGACCAGACTCTTTAATCATTCCCCTTGATCAGGAATATGCTTTAATAACTAATGGACTTGAATTTTTTTCTAACTCTTTGTAGGGTGAAAATTACTTTGAGATTGATATTGATATGCATAGATTCAGTTATATATCACGGAAAGGATTTGAAACATTCATCGACAGACTCAAGATCTGTGTTCTTGATGTTGGACTCACAATTCAGGTAATTTTTTTTTACAAAAAAAAAGTTGTTATGGATGTATAAATTTTGCTTATGTTGAGTATTTGTATGTATGAACAGGGGAACAAACCAGAGGAGCTACCAGAGCAGATTCTGTGTTGCATCAAGCTAAATGGAATTGATTTCATGAACTATCATCAATTGACTCAAGAACTCTTATGACTTTACAAAAAAAATTTCTCCCCCCTTTGTTTAGCTTATTAATGACATCCCTTTAGAACACTCCAAGAATACAAAAAGGGTGATGATTTTTAAGTGAATATATAAAATTTTATGGTCTTTACTGAGAAAATGCCATCAGCATGGTATGACACCATATAAGAGAATCCGTTGTTGACCGGTGTGATCACACCATTGTTGTAGTATTGAGACAAGACTAATGCAATCCTTAAACAAAGCATGGTTACAAACTTACAAAATATTTTTGAACTATACAATAACAGTGACCATAAAGCCACATACTTGAATTTTGTAGTTTACATGCATTTAGTATTTTAGTTTAAAAGACATTTATAAAAAAAAAACGTTGATTAATTGTTGAATTATTAGCTTTGTTAAATTCTGATGCTATGATTTAGCAGATGAAACAGAGGGGATTGTGATGTCACGTCGCGCTCTCTGTGGCCACCAAAAATTGGTTTTTAAAGGTTACATCTTTATCGCTGGTTGAGCTATGTCCGCAAATCACTCTTCTTCCGGCAACTGTTTCATCATCATCCAAATGGCCCGAGCTATGATGTTTCAGAGCAAAGATAGGAAGGCAAATAAGCACATACGCAAAAAAAAAAAAAAAAAGCACATATGCTTTATTCAATAAAAGCACACACACCAAACAACTTAAAGCCACTAATTACCCTTGTTAGTACATCAAGCTGGAATGAATAAGATTAAGAACTAAACTTTTCATACGTATGTGCGACACACACCAAACAACTTATTTTGTTCTCAACATATCATCAATTATTATTATTTAGTAATTTTTCATGTTGCTTCTAACGAATCCATTTCATAGAAATGTAATATACTGTTACATATCACTCTTGATCACTATCCCCTCTGTTTCCTCTGCTAAATCCTAGCACTAGTAATCGACGTACGTAGAATAATAGGTTCTTTACATAGCCATGCAAAAAGTCTGTAAGAAAGGTATCGAAACACACAACAAATGGAGTAGAGTTCTGTTTCTTATTGCATAATTCCAACATTCCCTACACAAAGCAATTCCAACACTGAGATGAGACCCTAGAATTCATTTTCCCTTCATTGTCAAGTTTATAGGAACTAAAATGATAGACATGAAACTTCCACTCGCCTTTCACAGGATCAAGCGACACAAACTCAGATCCTTCCTTGTGCGGCTGTGCCTCAGCTTTCTGTATCAAAGAGGCGTTCTCATCCTAGAGTAGTAAAGGCCAAGGCGTTTCCAGTTCATAAAGCAACGGATCTACAAGCAAAAGGATCATCTAATAAACCAAATGGACATAAGAAAATCAATGGGAAAAATAAAAGAGACAAACCTCTAGAACTTTCTCTGTTTGTCCTTGTTTTTCGAGGAGTTTCATCCAGCGGTTTAGATCTGCTTTGGTGATGCGGAATCCTTGGTCCTCCATCTCTCTCAAAAGGTCGTCACAGGTGGTTTCAGAGGATCTGAGCTTGGAAAAAAGATTTCTTTTTTGAGCAGGAGTAATAGGAGTAGCATTCTTAGCCCATTCAGGATCATCAAGTTTAGGGAGCTTAAGAACATATGGTCTTGGCCCTTTAGTCCGACTCTGGTCTGCAACGTGGAACCAATGCAAGACCTTCAAGTAGGCAGGGCGGTTTTTGGCATCAACGTCCATCTCAACGAAATTTGGCTCTACTTTGTTGAAGTACGCTGAAGCCGCTGCATCTCCTTTAACCTTGCCAAGAAGATCCACATAAATCTCAAGTTCCTAGGGAGAAAACACCATCTTCTTTTTATCCATCCACCTAAAGATCTACACACAACAAGTAAACATTTTCAAAAAAAAAAACTTAAATCCATAATAATAATAATTCAATTGTTGCATCAGACATATATATATACCTCGAGAGAGTTTTCAGGCGTGTTGTTCCTCTTATCAAGACGTTTGGCCCATCTGACAAGATCCGTTTGAGTGACGTAAACGCCCTTCTTCTCTTCCTCCCTTAAGATGAGATCTATTGTCTCAACCGTAAGTGACTTCAGCTTCTGAAATACCTTCATCTTCCCTGCCTTGATCTGACCAGAGCTCTCAACGCCAGATGAAAACGGTGCAGCCACCGTTGTACAAGCCATCTTCCAGCCAGAAGACAACGGAACAGCTGCCTTCCTCCAGAAATGAAGAGAAGCCATGAGAATGCGGTATAATTTCCTGTACCTAGTTTCACTACCCCCTAATTCATTTATAGATCTTTTATAACTCTTAATGTAACAATTCTTTCAGTAAATTTTATAGGATGATGCTTAAGCGGAAAGCTAAGGCACAAGGAGCTGAGCTTATATCGTTTGATCCTATAAGATTTGGCGATGAAGACATCAAGTTTAAGGATTCATCTCAGTGTTAATCCTGTTGGAACTGTGCTGTAAGAAATAGTTCCCTACTCCATTTGTTGTATGTTTCCTTTTCTTACAATTTTTGTTGTTTTCTTATAATAAGACCATAACTGACCACCTCCTTCTCCCTAAGGCTTTTTGAGACTTTATTCAAATGAGGTAATTGCTCCATATTACACTTTTTCAACCTCAAAACATTCTTCTTTTGTTCATATAATTGCTCATCATTACACTTTTTCAACAACAAAAAAGAATGTAGATGCATGAAGAACGTGAATTGATTTATATGGGGATGGGATTCTCTTGAAAACGATTTGTTTTTGTTTTCAAATGTGTATTTTACGTAATGAAATATGTAATTTTTTTAAAAATTAGAAATTGTAGTTATCAAAAGATAGTAAAAGAATTCTCAAAAAAAAAGTAAAAGAAGTGCATTTTCAAAATTTAAAATATAAATAGAGTAATTTTTGAATTATCCCATATGTATATAACTATATTTATTTTATCTTAGATAGACCAAATTTATATGTAACATCAGTTTGTTAAGTTAGCGTTTGTTCTAAATGAGTTAAAGTTTTATATGATTATAATTCAAACTAAAAATTGATTTACATCATTTTTTCGGGTTTAATATATTCTTTTAGATATGTTTTGTTTGCTTTTATCTATTGCATTTTCAACTCGTTATTTCCTTTTTTTTTTTTGGACGAACAACTCGTTATTTCCTAGAAGTCAATAAACACATGGAAAAGGTTCCAAGAAGATTTAATGGTTCATTTGCTGCCACGCAATGGATATAATGTCACACGTCAATTTTCACCATCTTTTTATGTAACTCTCTCCGTTTGTTTCCATCACTTAGTCATGAGGGCGAGGATAGCTCTCAACCTCAAATTCTAAACCATAACATTCTCTCACAAAAAAAAAACACACATCGAGTTCTTCTTGGTTCTTAATTTTCGCGATAAAATGGTGACCGGCGACGTAAAGCTGATTGGCTCATGGGCGAGTGTGTTCGTCATGAGGGCGAGGATAGCTCTCAACCTCAAATCTATTAGCTACGAGTTTCTCCAGGAGACATACGGCACTAAGAGCGAATTGCTCCTTAAATCAAACCCGGTTCACAAGAAGATGCCGGTTCTGATTCACGCTGACAAACCGGTGTGTGAGTCCAACATCATCGTTCAGTACATCGACGAGGCTTGGAGCTCATATGGACCCTCCATCCTCCCTTCTCAGCCCTATGACAGAGCCATCGCTCGGTTCTGGGCCGCCTACGTCGATGATAAGGTTAGTTTAAGCTCTTCAACTGATATTGTGTTTGTTCAGTTACAATCATGTTAATGATATAATAGCATGTCCTCAAGATCTAGCGGGTTTTGGTTTAATCCGGTTAATAATCTGTAACTTATACGATCAACTGAGTTTAAACCGTATATGGTTGGACCAGTTCTGTTTCAACCAACTCCTTTCTCATAGTACAGATGATAAATAAGCTTAATCTTGTATCTTTGATGTTCTGTCTTAATTCGATATAAATGGGAAGTGGTTTATTGCTCTGAGAAGTATCCTAACCGCTCGAGGAGAAGAGGAGAAGAAAGCAGCCATAGCTGAAGTCGAAGAAAGGACTGACCATTTGGAGAAAGCGTTCATCGATTGCAGCAATGGGAAGCCATTCTTCAACGGTGACCATATCGGTTACCTAGACATTGCCCTAGGGAGCTTCTTGGGTTGGTGGAGAGTCGTGGAGTTAGACGCCAACCATATACTTCTTGACGAGACCAAGACTCCTTCTCTGTTCAAATGGGCAGAGCGGTTCTGTAATGACCCTGCTGTGAAGCCTCTCATGCCGGAGACTACAAAGCTAGCTGAATTCGCGAGGAAACTCTTTCCCAAACCGCAAGCTTGATGGCAAAGTCAACTCCTCTTAAATATATTGTTGGAGATGAAAGCAATGTAATGTATCGGTTATTGGAAGTATGAAACTGGTTTGCTAGAACATGTAATTTATCTTCCATTTCAATGTATCCAGGACGACCTAATATCAAGAAAATATTATGTATATTCGTAGCTCTTTAATTCAACTAATTTGTCTGACCTGGAAAAACCATATTGATTGTTACACGACATCATCATGGATTATTCACTATAAGGTCTCTTTTATTTCTCTGAATTTTCATACACAAACCAAAACTTTCCAGTGTTAGGGTCGATCAAAGGAAGCCAAACTATGACCGACTCTTTTCTTAACAGTACACAGACACCTGAGAGCAGAAACTTTCGAGTACTTGCACTGGTACAAAGAATCACCATACTTGACTAGGTTCACATAATCACTAGCTTCTTGGCAGAAGGGATCTCTGTCAACAGAGTTTGATTGTGTGAACATGAGTTTCCTCATATAGAAGCTACTTGTTTCTATTGTGGATAACAACTGGTGTTTCGGATTCATAGGAGTCTCAATACCAATCGTTCTATAAAGTGCACACTTCTAGACATGTGAGTTAAAAGACTTGCAAAACACAGTCTAGTGATACCCTGTCTAACTGTTATGCATCGTTGAGCGCTTATAGAAAGCTTAAGATGAGGTGATCATGTTGGTGTATAAGAGAGTGACCAATCATCTGAAGCAGCACTACTCTGTTCAATTCAACAAAACAGGGGAAAGAGCTAACCCAATGAAGAGCAGTGTGAGTGATGCACGCTGCGTTAACTGAGAGCCAAGACGGCTGATCTAATATTTCTTCAATTCAACTGAAGTAAGAAGTCAAATGTCTCGGCGTCTACTCTGAGAAATTTAGATGAAACCGCTCTCACCTATTACAGTAGCTAATGTGGAGAAGGTTTCCAGTTTTGTAGGTTTCTGAATTGATGGTTTCTTCTTCTATAAAATATTCAATAGAGAGTATTAGTGCCAAAAGCCAAAAGCCAAAAGCCAAAAGGTGAAACTTAATAACCCTAGCTCTGTTTCGTGTGAACCACGTAAATGAATATACATAACATAATTCTCACGTGGCCACAACAGACTTTTTGCATGGTTATGTTTATAGACTGAATAACCCATGCCCGGTCGATAGCCTAAGTTTCCACTGAATCATGTTTTAGACTTTGACATGCTCAGACCTAAAATTGCCAGTTATGTTACCTCATTTAATTAAGTGTCAGAAAGCCTTTGGGAAAAGGAGCCAAGGATTTGATTAGTTCCAATAAGACCAGGAAAGGAGTATGGTGCTCGAACAGCTGGAAAAACATCAAAAACAAGTTTACGATCGTTGGAGACTAAATTAAAAGGTGACAGAAACCTCATGAGCACCATACGCCTTTTTCAGTATTAACAGTTGTCCGATTTTAAACAGCTTCAACGTTGTCATAGTATTTTACATCTACGATGAACAAATGTAATGGTTCGTTCATAAATTAATCAATATTCATAATTCATCAGTCAACCTAATATGAAGTGCACACAAAGTTGAGCTCCATGAAGTATATTAGCATTCTTTTATAGTCTAAGTACCATGATATCAAGTTCCCAAAAAAAAAATGATATCAAGTTCCATTGTAGGTTTTGAATAATTATTTGGGAATTTATTTTTTATACCAAAAATGATAACTATGTTCTAATAGACTAATCTCATATATTTTGTGTCGTATTAGGCTATTTTGTTTCAAAATGGCAATACTGCCCCTAATTTCAATCAAAATTTTGAAATTACAATTAAAAAATATTGTTAAATATTAAAATATACTTTTTAACTGAAGTAATTAAAAGAATATCAAAATCCCAAAAATTTTAAACTTTATTTTTTTTTTATTTTAACTTAAAAGTTGATTTTATAATTTTATTTCATTAATTTAAAAATTGATTTTATAAATCACGAACTTATAAATGGATTTTTCCTTTTTTATATAAATCATTTTTATTAAGAAACGATTTTCTATTTTTTTTAAAATGATTTCTATTTTCTGATAAATCGATTTTCTATTAAAAACATTTTTTTAAAAAAAATTGATTTAATTAATAAATTTAAGGAAACATAATATTTCCAAATATTCACTTCCCATATTTTGAAACCGATTATTCTTATCCGTAGAGAGTAGAATGTAGTAAACATGTTTGAGATCGAATTCTACTAGTTTTAAATTTACAGTAATGTGTAGATTCAGATTTCTACAAGTTTTAGATTTATTACAATGTGTAGATTCAGATTTCTACATATTTTAGAATGATAGGTTAAACGCAGAATATGTTTTCCAAATATTTTTAGATTACTATTATTTACGTAGAACACGTATTTGTAGATTCAATGGAAAAAGTGGATTACGTTTTCTAACTATGTAGAATGTCAATTCTACTTTTCTAGAAAATATGAAATTATGATTTAAACATTTTTAAAACTGAAAAATATCAATACGTAGATATAGGTATTTCATCAGTATTTACTATTTTTGTTTTTGTTTTTTTTGTTTGTAAAACTATTAATTTGATTTATTTTAGAAAATACTAAAGAATATTAGAAGAAAATGGTACAAAAAGAGATTAGCCTAATAGGACATAGTTATCATTTTTTTATCTAAAAGAACAATTTTCTTTAATTATTTTAAGGTCTAGTAACCTATCTATAGAAAACTATATATATGCGGATAAATTAGGCATAAATTGATACATATTCCTCGGAATTTGGTAACTTAAGAAGTTGGTAATTTTTCAAATGCTGCTAATTCATTTAGAACTTCAGTTTCGGTCAAGCAATCTTTAAAACCAAAATTTTAATTTTGATAACATAAAATTTTTAAACTATTTACCCTGCGGAAAAGCGCAGTCATCTATTAAGTAAAAGATAGTATGATTATTGATTACTGATGAATGATCTGTGAGTTGTCTTAGTCGAAAAATTAGAGTTTTGGTTAGTGCAGAATTCTCTTCAATGTTTCTCCGACACTTCTTGAAAACTCCTCAGATCTCCTCCTCTGTGGGGATGATCAAAACCATCTCCTGCTCTAAAACAAAAACTTTTTTCCAATCTCAAATCATCCGAAAAACCATGTGACGACGTTCTGAGAGATATGGAGAAGCAAGGATTTCAGATAAATCCAGCCAATCTAACTCGCTCGGCAAATCTGCTGGAAAAGCAAGGTCGAGAAGAAAAGGCTTTAGAGGTCAGTTTTTTTTTCCACCTGATAATTTACTGTTAACTAAATGCTCGTTTTGGTTTGTAGATCCTTTCCTTTATGGATTGAAAATGTTGTCTTATGATGAGTAAGTATGTTCTCCGTCCTGGAAATCAATCTTCTGCATTTGTTGGAAAAAGCACTTTCAGAAGGGCTGCTAAAACCATCGCTCCTTCTGTCCTCAATCTCGATGGACCTAATGGTTAGTTTGTGCTTACTATGGCTCTGGGATTTTGTTTGGGGAAGAAGGCAAAATAATCACTTGTGGTCATATCGTCGTCAACCTCCATAAGTTTTTGTCAATTTTGTTTGTTTCTATAGTTGCACTATTTTTGCTGAATTTTATTATTTGTAAAAGTGGTTGTTGGCTTTGCAGTGCCCAAAGACACATTTCTAAAAGTGATGAAGGAAATAAACTGGTAGATGTTTTAGGATTTGAAACTACTAAGATTAGCTTTGACTAGGAAACACATGTATGTTCAACAACTTTTTTAAACATGTGTACATAGAGTATTGTGTTACATAGGTTTTCAACAATCTAATTGTATTGACAAGGGTATATTGGTTAATTAAGTTTTCAACAATCTTATCTTGTTATCAGATGCTAGTAACGTTAAGTGTTGGCACTAACTACAACGGAGTAACTTTCTCATACGACACTGATAATAACATTGCCTTGATCAGAATAAAGCCCAAACCCAATTTGGTTTGCTGCTAAGGCTGGTGATGCCAGTGAAGTTCATCCTGGTGATTTGGTTATGTCTGCTGGTTCTCCAAAAGGTTGGCGTTTTAGCTTCTCAAAGGGAATCATAAGGTAATTTAGCATATTCTTGGTTTCTGTTGCTTTAAATTGTGTATGTGTAATATATCTTAATTTGTTTTTTATTGTCTTACAAGTTCCCATAACCGCAAGCACAAGGCACTGATGGATAGAAGTTCCCATGGCAACATTTACCTTCACTGATTGTGGGACTGCTAAGGTGATTCATATATATTGGCTTTAGTTTGACTTTTACTCGTTATAGGGAAATTCTGGTGGTCCTCTGGTTAATTTAAATGGTGAGGTCGTTGGTATTAATGTAGCCGGAGAAGTTCCAGGGATTGGATTTGCCATTACGATTGATACTGTCTTAGAGCATCTCCAAAAAACATTCTATAATTTCAAATATAAAATTTCAATATATAGTGTCACTATTCAAAACTTCAAATTTGAAGTTTCATTTTTATTGTATTTTGGTCCTTACATTTACATATTATATTTATAATTTTTAAATATTTTGTCCTTTAATCTTTTTAATCCTTCAAAATTTTATAAAGCATAAATATTTCAAATTTACTTTTATAATGTTAATTTCTACAAATAAAGTTAAATAAAAACATTAAAATAAGCTCTTTTTTTCAAAACTAGATTTAGATACCAACAATAATAGAAAAGAAACTTAACAAATATACTAATTGATCATACATGAAAGTATTACGAAAAATAGTTTTATAGAATAATGTAGTAATTTACTTCTAATTTAATATTTACTTATGTATTTCTATGTAAAATATATATTTTATTGTATCATTTTGTTAATTAATATATCTATAATATTTATATATATGTGCTATTTATTTATAATTTTTTTATGAATTTAAATTAAGTATCATAAATATAAACACCATAACATAAAATATAATTTTTTTTGAGGTTAGGTTTGAAGTTTGGTTTTTTTCAGAGAAAACTAGCTTAAAACTTTAAATATAAAGTTTTGCAAAATTTAAAATACAGTGTCTTCTTGGAAATTCTCTTAGAGCACTCTTATCCTTATCAGTCGTGTCACTTTAGTTTATAAATTCAAAAATATTAATATTTAAACAGAATTACATTAATGAATTAAATTGTATTATATTTCTAGTGATACAGGCATTTTTTTTGTACATGTTTGTTTTCTGTGATTATGTTTACAATTGATTGACTAATAGTAAAACAAAGTTCAATCGACAGTGGTGGAAACAAATTTCAAAAAAGCAATTTACGTCTTCATTTTAATTTCTTTACTTCACTATTAAAACTATACATATGTAAATAATATATTTTTATATTATCATTTTATGTTTTGTTTTAAGATATACTAGATTTTGATCTGCGCTTTGATAGTGCGGAATAACATTTTGGTTAAATTTTCCAATTTAAAAGTTAGGAATGGACGCTCGGCTACCCATTCAGACTCAGTTCGGGTCTATTCGGGTTTTTGAGGTCAAAGATTTCAATCCATTCAAGTATTTTTAAATCTCAATTCGAGTTTGTTTCAGATCTTTGCGATTGGGAATAAACCATTTAAGTTATTTTAAATTTTTAAAAATTCATTATATACTTCAAATTTCTCAAAATCTATAAGGATAATAATAAATTGCATAAAATTTGAATAAAATATGTCAAAATACCTAAACTTAACATTTAAATTGATTTGGTTTGAATATTTGGATAGATAATCAATAGATATTTTAAGTATTTTTGATAATTTGAGTATACTTTAGTTATTTTAGACATTTACTTAAACAATTTGGATATATTTTCAAATATTTTGGATAAATTAAAAGCATTTTATATACTTTCAATGTTTTTAATATACATCAAATCTAAAAATAGTTGATATATTTAGGTATATAAATCTACTTCGGATATATTCGGGTACCCGAAATACTTCAGTACAGATCATATTCGGTTTTGGTTCTTTAAATAACAAAATTTTGAACTCATTCGGATATCTAATCAATTTCTGTTCGGATTCGATACTACTTTATCAGACTGAGTTTGGTTTAGTATAATATATATTTTATATGAAATAGACAATGTGTATTTTTGTGTATATGTGTAGTAATTGTTCTATAATTTGGATTGTCGTTAGTAAGATATTATATTAAGAATAAGAAGTTTTGAGAGCAATGAAATATTATTATTTTGTGACAATTAAAAATCTTGTTTTATAAATTTTTGGTTTCATTTTTAGATACAATTAGACAAATTTAGTTAACAAAATTAATAAAAAAATCTAACACAATAACTCTATTAGATGTAATTTTTATGAATTATAAAATAATTTTCTACATTAAATATCAATAAAAGCCATTGATTGTTTAGTATATATTTTTCAAATAAATTCAGTTTATTTTTAGTGTAAAGGAAATAAAGTGATTTTATTTATAAATTCATGTCTATACTACTATTTATGAAGTGATTTTGCTTACTTGTCATATTCTCCATGATTTTAGCTAACTTTGCTTGTTTGTCATGTTTTTATTAATTTGTTAAGTTTAAGCATTTAAAAAGAGCCTTGATAAATCTTTTATATAATAAAAACGAATTTTATTTTATCAATATTAAATTTATATGGTATATTAGCTTTTCTTATTTGTCATATTTTTATTAGGGTTTAGACTTTTAAATAGGTTATTGATTTATTATTAGTTACTAACTATTCACTAATTTATTAATTTAAATAAATATCCTTACTGAATATATATATATATATAAACAAATTTTATTTTAATGATATAAAGTTTATATGGTATATGCTATATTAAATAATTGATTACAAAATAATATTATAGAATTATCAAAAACAAAATCATGTTCTCCATGATTTTAACTAATTTTGCTTATTTGTCATGTTTTTATTAAGTTTAAGCTAAATTATCATTGATTTATTATTTGTTTTTACCTGAGTCACTAATTTATTAATTTTAAAAATAGCCTTGATGAATCTTGTGTATAAATAAAAACAAATTTTATTAATATTAAATTTATATGTTATATTAGCTTTTCTAATTTTTTCATATTTTTATTAGGTTTTAGACTTTTAATAGGTTATTGATTTATTATTAGTTTCTAACTATTCACTAATTTATTAATTTAAATAATACTCTTGCTGAATTTATATATAAATAAAAACGAATTTTGTTTTAATGATATAAAGTTTATCTGTTATATGCTATATTAAATAATTGATTATAAAATAATATTATAGAATTATCAAAAAAAAGAAGAAGATAATATATATATATATATATGTATTGTGTGCCTATCTGAAAACAATATTTTTATTATAAATTTTTTAAAATAATTAAGATACAAAACAATTTATAATTAAATATTAGTCAACCAAAAAGTATAAATATATTTTTCTAAACTATTTCTAAGATATAAGTGTTTTAAGAAAACTTAACTCAATAATAAATATATATTTTGATAAAAACAATATTTGACATATAAATATTTTTATGTTTGATTTAACTATGTAAAAACATAAATAATAATTTATTATGTTGGTTTTAGATTAATAAGACATAAACTAATTAGTATTTATAAGATATTTATGTCCGCAGGTGCGGGCAAAACACCTAGATGACTCGGTCCAACAATTCACCTCCTTCGGTCATAAGTGACCCTGTACTTTATCTAAGTAAAAAAAAAAACAGAAAACAGAAGGAAAAGAAAGAGACCATACAGCTCTTGACCGACGAACATTTTTTAATTGCAAAATCGAAAATCGATGATGAAAATCAAAGGTCTACCACGTATATCCGAAAAAGACGACTGCAAAATGAAGGAATTGTAAGGTATAAATCGTTTGCTCACCTTTAAATTGTTTTGGCTCGATTAGTTATAAAAAATAAAAAAAAATTCCCAAAGTGACAACAAAAGAAATCCCAGATCCTAACAAAAAGGATTCTCTTCCACAGATCCTAACATGCGGATGAAGAGTTTCTTAAATCTAAAATATTATGAAAGGGACCGAAACGGACGAACATCATCCGTATCATAGATCAGAGACTTTAAGACATCTGAAGAAACAAACAAAAGTGACCGTTAATAAAGCTTCTCAATCACTTCTCATAACTAAATTTTGATCTTTCTATAAGTCACTTAACCATAAGTACAAAAGTGTACTCAGGTCATTGGTGGTACAAATTGATGAACAGAGAATATTATAAGAAGTACGACATTACACTTTTTCTTAGTCAAGATTGGTTAGTACTCCTGATGATTCTTATAAACCTCCAATTATCATTTGTTAAGATGCTTTTGTATTTGCGATCAAGGAGCACAATATTCTGTAACTTTTTTATTTACATGTTTTAGGTGATTGAAGGAATAAGGAACGTTGGTTGTATTCTTCGCCTGCAAGGTAGAAAATAATTAAAAGTGAAACAATACGACCACCATATAAAAGATATTTCGTTGATACAACTGTTAAAAACTTTCAGTGTATTAGACTTTAATCTGATATATTATTTGGCATTAACAGGACCCATCTCCGTATTGCACCGCTTCCAAATGTGAAAAAAAGCAAACTGATGAAATTTCTCCAAAAAGAAAAAAAGAAAAACAAAAGGTAACGCACCATTCACAGCAGAACTATAATAGTATCTATCTTATTAAAACAGAAACATTATGTTGTACCTAACATTTATTTTGTAAGTTTTTAAATTAAATATACCTTTATACTTTATAGTTAAACCTACATTAAATCATTAATATTCCTTTCTTTATACTAATATCCATGTTTCCAAACAATATACTTATTTCTTTATACTACTATCAATGTTTCCAAACAATACAATAATCAATCTTAGTTATTTTATATCCATCATTTTCTCTTTAAAATTTTGTAGAAACATCATAATTTCATAAATTGCAAAATAATAAACTTTAAAATTTGGATTATAAGATTACAAATTATGAAACTATTACAATTTAAATCAAATTTGATTACATATCGGTCATCTATCAGTTCAATCGTTTAGTCTCGGGTTTTAGTAATTTTTAATATGAATATTTTAAAAACCTAAATTGAATTGTTAGATCTCCGGATTAACCGGTATAATAACAATCGGGTTGAATTTTAAAATACTGATTTAAATGCAAAAATATTTTAAATACACACTCTTTAAAAATTACAAAATATTTGTTAAGTTGTTAGTGAAATTTTTTATCGTAAAATATTCCGCGCTTCCAAAGCGCGGGTCAAGATCTAGTTATACTTTGTAATAGAACCGATAATTGATAGGAATGGTGTCTGAAAGCAAATTATATAGTATGAAACGAATGGAAAAGTTTTCTATTCTGTCATAAATATTAGACAAATACGAAAATCTGTAAATCAATTTAAAACAATCATTCTATCTTCGGAACTAAATGAAATATTGAAAAGAATATAATCAGTAAATTGGATATCTATACAATTAAATGAAACTAGATTTTGACCCGCGCTTCGAAAGCGCGGGTATTATTTTTCAGTTTTATGAAATATATTATTTGTTTGTAGTTATTGAATGTATTTATCATAGTGAAATTTTCTTTATAATAAATTCGACACATAGAGTGTCTCTGGTAAACTATATGCTTCTCTGGCTTTGTTTTATTCTCTCTCCAATCAACATATTTATTTGACTTGTTGTTAAAAATAAATGATTTTAGGACGTAAATATACAATATTTTTACATTGATATTTTGTTTAAACAATGTGACATATTTTTATATTAATTAAATATTTACATTGTAATTTAAACTAAATTTTGACCCGCACGCCCATGCGGATGTATATTTCAAACCGATTTATATGTTAAGTTTAGGTATTCTAACATATGTTATTCAGATTTATATACAATATATTATTTTATTTATAGATTTTAAGAAATTCAAAATATATAATGAATTTTAAAAATTAATTTAAATGAGTTATCCAAACCCGAAGTGAACCCGCAAATATCCGAATATAATTCAAAATAAAATTTAGAAATATCTGAATGGAGCTGAAATCTTTGACCTCCGAAACCCAAAACCCAAGCAGATCTGAAACGAACCCGAATGGATACCTGAACGCCCAGCCCTAGTCATAATTCGAACTGAAATTTAGAAATATATGAATGGGGCTGAAATCTTTGACCCTAGAAATCTGAAACTCAAACAGATCCGAAACAAACCGGAATGGATACCTTAACGTCCAGCCCTAGTCACTATTATGTATCATGTATATGTCAGCATATAAATGCAATTAATTGCATTGGTCCATCATATAAATAATAGAATAGTCTTTCGACGTCAAAAAAAAAAATTGGTCCATCATATAAATAATTATATAAGTAATAATATTTTATATGTATCATCTTATAAATAATCATATATATTATATTCTTAAAGTTTAATGTGAAATATAAAAACCATAATTTAAGTTGGTATATAAAATTAATCTTTTTGTTGTATTTGCTTATATATAATGAAAACATTTTTTTAATAATGGTTATTGGATAATATTTTAGTAAAATAATTTTTGAATATATGAATATTTTAAAACAATTTTTTATATAAATCAACTTTAAATTATTATTTTGATTTGAAATATGTATATAAAATTTAAATTTTATTTTATGATTATTTTAGTCAAAACAATGTTTTTAGGTAATTAGATTAGTCTATTTTGTATATTTTTTAAAACTGATATAATGGATTTCCAATTTTTATTAATAACATAAGCCATTATTTTTTCTTCTTATTTTTTCTTCTTGACATACTTTTATCCATGTTTCAAAGTTTTAAATTTTTTTGCATTAGTTTTCTATGAGTTATTATTAATTTTATGATATTTTTTTGAAAATTGAACTCTTGAAATTTTATATTTGACAAAACTAAATAAGGTAATAATACTGTTTTTAAAAATTGTTTTACATAATAAACTATTTATATTTCAGTCTGTGTTTTTTATTTTCACCATAAAGAATTGTAAATATAGTGACATAATTTTAAATAAAAAAAATATAGAAAGAAGGTTGTTTAATTTATTATAAAAACAATAGTTAAATGTTTAAATAAAAAGAAATATTAATTATGTTATTCATGTTTCCAATCAATTCTCATTTGTTATTAATTTACTGAAAATACAATGGCTAAATATGTAAATAAAAGAAAGTACACATCTCTACTATCCGTGTTGCCAAACATATCTCATTTATTCTACTATCCATATTACTAAACATATCTCATTTATTCTACTATCCTTGTTTCCAAACATCTCCATTTTGTACTTCAACTTTAATAATATAGATGTTGCAAATATTTTTTTTACTATAAAAAACTGAGTTGTTTGAATCATTTCTTGAATGTTCTTGCTGGGGAAGAGTAACCATTTATCACTCTTAATTCACTTCTATTCTATGATTGCTCAAGCTTACTGCAATCTTTTTCAAGATTTTCTTCATTACTTTCAAACAATCTAATCGCTCTTTCCTTATCATTGAATCTGAATTTAAATATATAAAAGATATAGTTAAACCACCTATATCTTTTTGCATGAGGCATGAATTTTGTGACCCTTTTACATGTTACATATATTTATTTATTTGATCTAAACATGTTAGATATATCAATACGAAAGTCATGCTATGATTGTCAAGATGAATCCGGCATATAATATATGAGTTGATAAAGATCGTTTTGAGATATATATATGTTGTCAGTAAAAACACTTACATTCCATGGTTTAGCCTGATAAGATAGTATTTTGTTTCCAAGAATATAGCACTTTTACATGAACAAACCATTCCGATTTATATAGTAGAAGCCACAAAGTAAGAAGCCTAAGGTCAAAAGGTTGATAAAGTATTTGTTTGAGAAGAGTGGCGAAGGTGTCATATATATAAGAGATAATTGGAAAATAAGGACATTTAAAACTTTAGTTTGTTACAATAGGATTTTTTGTGATATTTTTGTCCTATTAGGATTTAAATTATTGTTAATACAATTATACCCTTCAGTTAATCAAATTTAAATTTAATTAAAATATATAATATTTGTTAATAAAATTTTATAAGTTAAAAAGAACGTAAAATAAAAAAGGGAAAACACATTTAACCTAACTTATAGCTTCTACTCTCCTCTTCTCCGCTAAAGCTTCCTATTCTCTTCCATGGCAATTCTTCTTCTCACAATATTAAAATCATGTCATCTGTTCTCTGTTTTTTATTTTTTGTTCTCTTTTTTTCTCGTACTTGTTCTTTGTCAGTTTCGTTGCATCAGCTGAGTTATGTACTCCACCATCAATTTCATCAAAATACTCGATTCTTCACGCATGGTATGTGTTTTATCCTATAGATTCATTTTTAGGATTTGATTTGTATCTGAAACCTAAGCAGAGGCTTGGCAAGCTAGCTTGACTGTACTCCACCATTACAAACCGTAGATTCGGGTGAATCATATATTCTAAAGTTCTGGTTGAGATATACTTGGAGGAGATCATGAACAGCCCCATGGCCTAGGGTGATCTTCTAAGTAAGTATCTCATAACTTAGCAACCTCCTGACGTTTTTTTTACTTGGCTTATAATTTTATCTCCTTATTTGTAGTGCATATGATTCAAAACCTAGAAGCAACTCTAAGAGTCGGTGTCGTTCCTAACGCTCCACAGTTTAATCCTCAACCACAAGATTTTGGAGCTTTTAGCAAAGAGAAAGAGGAAAGTCCAAAATCATTTAACAACCCCAACGAGAATAACTCTAAAACTGAGAAAGCTTCCAAATCTAGAGATGCAAAAACCTCAGTTCATATTGAAAAACGTGTTACTGGTTGTTCAACCTTCAGCTAGTAAAGAGAAGATAAAAGAGGACCCACTTGGTGATGCTAGGACCAAGATTCAGGAAGAGATTACTCGTAAATTTGCAGCTGATCTCATTTCACAAGGCACATTAAGAGCAAGTGAAGCAGCTACTATAGCTACCAAAAAAGCGAGGCTAAGAGTATGGACATCTAAATGCAGCTGCTTAGCCTAGTAAAACAGATGAAACCGTTTTTATTGCAACTGTATTGGAACTGCATCAATAATATTGAAACAATAAAATATGATTCCATTATTTTATAATCAAAGAAAACAAATAAGCTGATTCTGTGTTTTTCATTCCCAGTAGCAAGTATTGAACTGCAGACATTGTTGCTTGGAAGAATATCATGAAGGAATTATCAGTTTGAACATGATCATGAGAGATTTAGGGTAGATTTAGTATAGATTTGGAAAATATTTTTAACCGATTAGGTTCCACGCCATAATCCTCATACACCATGATTTTGAGGTCCTCCAACAGAGTAGTAGTTTCTAATGTAATCATTCGACCACACTTTTTTTGTCTCCCATGAAACTCCACTCGTCACTGCAATTAGACATACATTCACCAGATTTAACATAGATTAGAACTATGTTGTATTGATGAAAAAAAAGAGAAGAGAATTGGACGATGAAGAAGAAGAGAAGATATGTCGATGAAAGGATCATGGGAGGAAGAGAAAATCGTGGAGAAAATATTCTCTAAGATGTTTAGGATAGATTTAGGAAACATCTATAACCGAATATGGAAGTTTCCATATTCTTTGGATTTGCCTAGAAAACGTATCCTACCTAACTCAGAGCACAGTAGAATACGTGGGAATCATATTCTTCCTAAGGCGTCATATAAGGTAAAATGTACATGAGCTTAATTTCACAATAAGTACGTAAGGTACATTTTAGAGTTGTGGCTATATGTCGTTATATATCCTTAGGTAGAGTGAAGACATATTGATAGATTGTAAGGTTACAAAATCTACCTAAGATATATATGCAAGGAAGTCTATATAACGTTATATACTCTGGGTATACCGATGTATAAAACTTATAATTCGGTTTCTAGATAAAGTAGATTACCAGAATGTGTATTCTAACTTCGGTTAGAAAACAAAATAAAATATGATTCTAATTTTTTTTTTAAATAAACATAAAAATTGTCATACTTATGTTTCCAATAGTTTTCATATTTTTGTATATTTTTATATTTAAGTTTACTATTTTTCTCATGAACGAAAGGTAAAACATGTCCAAAATTGCCAAAAGTATGAAAAGTCCTAAAACGACAAAGAAAAATTTAAAGTGTCTCTTTTTTCCAATTCTCCATATATATAATAATAAGAATTTTAGGTGTTGATGTTAAGTTCAACATGTAGAAAATAACTGGGTGGCATATTCTGAAATATTCTAAATTTGAAACTTGATAGATTTTGTGAAAATGGAGATATTCGGTAACCATAATTTGGAAAACAATACTATTTAATATGTTTATATGGCAACTTTGTATACATTAGATGATGATGATTGTTGCCTAAACACTAATTTCAAGAATTAAATAATAGATTTAAGAATAATAAAGTGCCATATATTTAGGAGTATCTAGTAATCTATGTTCCGTTCTGTTAATTGATATTGATTGTCGACCAATTTTGAAAAAGCAATATTTTAAAAATATTCAGCTAAATGATAGTATTGATTTTGTATTTTTGATTTAGCTGATTACGTAAACTATTAAAACAGTTAGGAATATACACAGTATATAATTGGAGATCACAACAATATTAAATAAAAGAAAAAATTACATTAAGTTTAAGAGTCACTTTCTATGTTTATAATCACACTTTCGGTCACTTAAGGTAGTTGATTACTATTCCTAAGGTAGTTTCTCTTCTTCCAAAGCTTTTTTTCCTTCTTCTAAAGAAAATTGGTCCCGAAGCATATTACTATATTATGCTTGTCCACTTATTACCTGCTTCTATTTTTTAGTTGCTAGTTGTTTAGTTTGTTGGTTTGTTTTAAATTTTAATCTAAAGTTAGTGGTCCACAGCTTTTATTTACATCCACATATTTTTATTTTGACATTATTCTTCTTTAATGAAAGCAGACATCAAATTTAGTTACAGACATAGGCGACGGAAGAGATGTGGAGCCAGAGAAAGCACTACGGCCATCGACCACAGAATTCTTATTTTCACACTCTGTTTTGGCACAAGATTGAAGCAACGAGGCTCGCAGTCTCTGGTTGGATATCTCTCCATCTTCAACACCAAATTACAGAGGATAGAGACACAAAGAAGAGAAAAAAGAAGTAAAGTAAGAGTACGTGACAAAAGCATTACACGGTGACACAGCCTCAGCTCATCAGCTAGAGGTTACTCCGATTACTAAATACATGTTGGATCCTCAGCTCATGCTCGTGGTGGATTGGCAACTTGAAATAGCAATGCTGGGAAATTCAGCAATAACATAAAAAGTTAAATTCTTGTTTGATGTATGAGTATTTTCTTGGAGTTATTATAGCATTAGCAACTTGTGTATGAAGTTGGTGGAACCTGTTATCTGTATTCTTTAATTTTACTATAGTTCTTGTACATTTGGATCATTCTTCTTTCCTTATTGTCTAGTCACGTATGTACATGAACATAGGTGTCCATGTGGATATTGTGAAATTTTATATACAGACAGAAAAATCAGTGTACATATATGGATAGTAGAAAAATCGGTGTACATACTTCATGAGAGTTTTTACTTTTTTGGTTTACTTAAAAATATATTGAACTTCAGCTAAAGCCCAACAGCCACAACCTTAGAAAAGAGTTAACTACAGCACCGGGACTTTCCAATCCCAACAGACCTACACGCAGGTTGTACACTATCTTAACATGTTCACATTTACGCTGTCTAGACATATCCATATATGTGTACACTCATATCCATGTGTACACTGATGCGATTCTTCAATTCTTCAACGAACTATCCATGTGTACACTGATGAGGTTCTTCTACGAACTGCCCATGTTTTTTACTTCGTTATTATTTTACATGTGTCCTAACAAACAGGTTTCTATTCAACTCTCTCCAAAATCTTCATTTTTATCTTTCACTGGAGCATTAACTGAAAAAAAAACTCAATCACTTGGGAATCAATAAAAATTAGCAAATAACTTGAGTTAGACCCGTAGAGACAAAATTGATGGAGCAAAATAAGGATAGTGGTTTTAATACATACACGAACTGGTGGAGACAACACGGCTGAGACAGAGATGATAATAAAAGAAGAGTAGTGGTGGACGTGTGGGTTAAATATAGTTTAAAGTGGTAATCAAACATATACTGTCGGAGAACAGTGGCAAGTGAGGGGGAAAAGACGACCGGAGATTTTCAGGGAGGACAAGGTGGAGTTGACTGAGACGAGAAAGAAAAAGAAACTTGTGATAGTGACATTGGTTGAGTACCTCTCGGATTAAAATTCTGCGAACAGAACTGTGGTGGGTTCGTCGAATCTCAAATATGCATGAAAGGATGAATGAGAGAAGGATTTTTTGCTTGTTGAAGTCATTGTGGCCGTCAACTAAAACATCAGAGTTGATAATACCGAAGGTAAAGAGATAACCTTTAAAAACTGAGATAAACCATATCTTTGTGTGGTTGTGATTAGAAGAATTAAAATGCTTTCTGAATTTTCAAAACTATTTTATTCTCACGAGACTTGAAAAAAAATTGGAAACAGTTAAATTATTAGCTGAGGACATGTTTGACATTTTAACTCTATAAACTGCCTGAGGAGCACAAAGTGACCTTTTAGTATTATAAAAACTTAAAGAGTGACCTATGCTGTAAAAACAAAAAAAAAAACTATTGTGAACTTGAAAAATACTTCATAAATGGGAAACATATTATATTTACATATAACTATATCTTGAATTGTTTTAGTTTTTGTTCTAGTTAGATTTATATTATGTGTATAATCATATGTTAAACTACTTTACGTTTTGTATATTTAAGAGTTTAGAGATTGTATAGTTATAAAATTATTAGGCTCGTATTAAATATGTTTGTAAAATAATGATAGTGTTCATATTTGAACGGTGGGCCTTGAGCGATGGCCCAAATAACTGAGTAAATCTCGTTGGTTCAATTTGTTGGGCGAGTTTATTTTCTAAATTTTAAATAAAAGAAAAATCCTTGAGATATACTATTTCTTTAAACATATTTAAATTATTAAATTATTCAATAACAAAAAAAAATCAGAAAGTGTAATAAAAATATAGCTATCTAAATCAGAATAAAGATATAAAATTGCATATCTATATCGAGACCCATGCCTTTGAATTGAACCTAAAATGTATTGGTTGCTAATATTGTTATCTGAACTAAACCAAAACCAAAATAACAAAACTCAAACCAAAGTCAAATTCATAAATAACCAAACTACATTATTACTATATTTAATGAACCGAATACCAAAACCCATAAACAATTCGGAACCAAACCGAAAAAATACAATTTCGACATGAACCGAAGTTTATCAAATATCACAAAATCTTAAATTTTAGTTTTAAAAACATTAGTTATTTATATAGATAATCCCGCGCAACCGGCCGATCAAAATCCAGGATGCTTCATTCTCTCCTGCAAAGTTTGGAGTCTCCAAGGATGTTTCTGTTGGGGATATGGTGATGTCCATCGGCAATCCTCTTGGTTTTGCAAACAGTTTCTTAGCAGGGATAATCATGTACTATCTTTTTCCCATTATTTTGGAAGCTCGGTTTGTTCATTTCTCTGATATATGTTCCTTTTGTTTTCCAAGTTGTGTTAAACGCACAAACAAGGAAATTGGCATAGAAGGCAATTTCCAATCCTATCTCCAAACTGATTGTGCTTTGAATGAGGTAATATGGTTTTTTAAATTCTATGTTAGCGTTCCTGTTTGCAATACTTTGCTGATTTTTTTTTTGTTATTTGTAGGGTAACTCTGGAGGTCCGCTTGTTAACCTAGATGGCGAGGTTATTGGTGTTAACTGCGAAATTGAGGACGGAGAGGTGGGTGTTGGGTTTGCAATACCCATAGACATACTGCTGAATTTCATGAAGGAGAGAAACTGGTATTATTAGCCCATAGATAGACACAGTGCTAAAGGTCGTGAAGGATAGAAACTGGTAGATTCTAGGATTTAAAACTCTTTTAAAGTTAAAATCTTTTGTTATGTGGTACTTTGAATACTCTTGTGTTTTGTTTCCTTATCACTGTCTCTGCTGTGTTTGTTTTTGTTGCTACTTATGTGTAACGAATATTGTTTTTGTGTTATATATTCATGACCCGTGAAACTTAATAACCTGAGGGAATAGTAACGTCTAGAGTGATTTGTAAACTACTTAGCCGTATTGAGTTGACAAGTTTGATTGCGTGAAATTGAGTTTCCTCATGTTGAAGCAGCAACTTATTACTCTTGTAGATAATAGTTGGTGTTTCAGATTTATACGAATCTCAATAGAAAATCGTTCTATAACTATAGTAAAGTGCACACTTTCCCCTTCAACAACAGATGCGAACAAAAGAAGAGAATAAGAACCAAAAAGATTCAAACAGACATCAACTCATGAAACACATATGTGATAATATTATCTACAAGGAGACAAAACAAGCAGTCCCAGTAAAAGAATTTGTCTCCGAGTCCACTTTAGTCTTTCATGTTCTAATGTAAATAATTACTTCTGGTCTTCATCCTCCACAAGTTTTTGTCAATTTTTATATTTGTACTATTTTTGCTAATTTTTTTAATTATTTGTAAAAGTGGTTGTTGGCTTTGCAATACTCAAAGAGACAATTCTAAAAGTGATCAAGAAAAGAAACTGGTATATGTTTTTAGGATTTGAAACTACTAAGATTAATTTTGAGAAACAAGGCCAAACTCATAAATCACTTCAGATTTGTCTTTGTTTCTCTAGTGTTGGTAACTGAATGAATATGTTTCATTGTGTAAGTGAATATGAAACTGTCTCTTTGTTATTGGTAATTGAATGATTTGGTTTGTTAGATGATTTGTAGATTTTGTCAATGTCTCTGGTTGGTAAATGAATTTGTTTCTCATTGGTAAATGAATGAACATATTGCGTGGCCTCTTTTTCTAACTATTTGTCTTAATTGAGTTGGAGAGAGAGTGAGAAGGGATGATTTTTTCTTAGGCGAAGATAACAGTTGGTATTTCAGTCTCAATACAAAATCGTTCTATAACTACAATATAGTGCACACTTTCCCTCTCAACAAAAGATGCAAACATAATAAGAACAAAAGATGCGAACAGAATAAAAACAAAAGATTCAAAAATCGACTCATGACTCAAAACTCTAGCTGCAAAACACATATGCGTTATAATATTATCTACAAGTAGACAAAACAGGTAGTCCCCGCAAAAGAATCTGTCTCCGGGTTCATTTTTGTCTTTCAGGTTCTAATACCTGTAAGATGAACCAGCCTGTGGTGGTGCTGGTGGCAGCCGATTTGGGGTGGTTCGGCGGTTGCTACCAGAGTCTGGTGATTCTGCTTCTCCGTTCTGAGCAGGATCGCTGAAGCGGCGGCTGTGACCACCTGATCCATACCTTGAAAGAGAACCTGACCCTCCATTAGCAGCGCTGTTGAAGGCATTTCTCCAGTCATCCCCTGTAGAACCTCCAGCACTGGTTCTTAGGCTACTTTCTGCGAGTTAAGAGATACCGCAACGAATTTTAAGTAAGAATCATCAAACATGTAACGTAGCCCACAGTAGCCACATGAAACGTAGTCCACAGTTGCCAGCATTGCACTGTCCGAAACCGGAAGTATATTTATATTCGAACAAATCCTACAAACCTTTTCTAAAGAAAAAGATGGATGAATTTACCAGGGGCGCCGTTGTCAGACCAACTTGAAGCAGCGGCAGCTCGGTTGTCATGAACGCTAAGCTGCCTCGTGAGCTTAGAAAGAAGAGAGGATTGTTTCTGGTGACGCTCTCTTTGTCTTTTAACGTTCTGATCCTCTTGAATCAATGACTCAATTCTCTCATTGCCTATTGCACTACAGATCAAATACAAGAGAGCGCAGATAAGCACACCGCAACTGAAATTGGACAGGGGGTGGGGAGGGAGAAACGATACTGAACCTGATAGAACTGTATAGTTGATTCAGCATGTCTTCTTTTGCTTTCTCCACTTGACAAAGAACAACAGCCTATATTGAATTCACGTTGCTTAGTATCACAACCGATGAATATTTGTTTAAAGCAAAAGAGATGGACAAGGAAGTTTGGAGCTAACCTTTGGAACATTGGCTGCGAGACTGTTAAGGACAGCTTCAACGTAACCACGCACTTCTTGGGACATCCACCGGAGTTCCTCTTCTGGATCGACGGGTTTCCTTGCCATCTTATCCTGAAATATCGACAAGATAAAATCATAAGTAACCACTAACAGGGAATCAAGCATAATGTTTGATATGCCACAAACGTAACTTCTATTCTCTCAAGTGTAAAATTTCTGACCCTTATATAGCGAAAGGTTTTAACAATTAACAACTCGACAACCATTTCCAAGTTCACTAAGACATCATTGATTCTTTTTTACTCTTCCAACAATTCTTGTTTTAACTGTTCAACGTAAAGTTTCTAACGTTCTTCCATTCAGTTTTTTCAAGCCACACAGAAACCTTGTTCGCCAAAGTGATATCTGGAGGTGTATAAGACCAGTGAACATATCCAGCGTAGACTCGAAGGAAGGAAAATACGAAAGACAAGAGACTAAGCATAAAAGTTGGCCGAGAAAACTCACAAGTGAACCTTCTGAAAGACTGTGTCTCATAGAAACATTCACCACTTGGCCTCCTCGAGCCTGAATGACCTTTTGCAACTTATTAATCCACTCGTTCTTATCGACTACACTCTCAGCCTTGAGCACAAGGGCATTGTGAGCTGCAACATAATCGTTTTGAGCAAAAGAAGCATAAAAGAGCACAGAGGATTAACACGTTTAAATTTGGGTAATGATTGGTGCACTTACCTTTAAGTACAGTCTTATAGGGAACCTTACAGGTTAACTTAAACACAAGACCTGGTCCTTTTGAATCAGGTCCGTTTGCCTTCTTGTCCTTCGAACTCTTTGACTTTTCTACTTCTTCCTCGGGAAGTTCTTCAATAGTGCATTCCTGATAGGATTTACAAAGTTTATGAGAAAGTAATATTAGGATGACATGGAAAGAAAAATGTTATTTATAGAGCATCCACACTTCCTCATCGATAATAACAGTGGTATAAAAATTTGAAGCATGAGCCTCACAATATAGAAGTAATTGTCATTCTCCATGAAAGAACCAGTGTGGGGGAAAGTAACAAGGTGCATATGAAACCATACTATTCGTCTTCTCTAGTTTATTCTTTCTTCACGTAATCTTCTCTAACTAGTTCATCATTGACAGAAGTAAAGAAAGCATTAGAAGAGAATGATACCTCCAAAGTTACCGTGCCGCGGAAGTTTCTTTCTTCTTGCTTTTTGGTATAGCCCAGCTAGAACAAAGGTAATGGTTAATGCAGTGAGTTATTACAGTGCTTCCTCTTTTGCAGATATTTGGATTAACGCCAGAAGGATATAAACTCTAAAAACTAACCTTTCCAGTTTTCTCATTCAGAACAAACCATCGTCTTCCCCATCCATTTGTTTTTCCACTTTTCTTCATTAAGTACCCTACATGGAGTAATTGTTTTTTTTATCAACGCTTAAGTGAGAAAGACGAAAAAGACACAAAGAAATCGTGCACTTGGACTAGAGAAGCTTTGCAGCAATTAAATCATGCAACGGAAGGAAAACGGATAGGGGAAGAATGAATTTTTTAGACTGGTAAACTTAGATTAGGATACCAACCTGCTGTTATCTCTCCCTCAGGTCCAGCAGTTTTCAGACCAGAGACCTCTGGCGTCTCTTTATCTTGTGGACTAGGTTTGTCTTTCATTGACTTCATGCTGCCACCAGCTAATGGCCCATCTGGCTGAGGACTAGAAGCCTGATATACATGCAGGTACGAGAATTTCTAATCATGTACTTTCATGTAAGTTGTAAAACCATAAGAAGCATTTTCCACTACGTGGATCTAAATTGATTTGGAATGAAGACACACCCTGCTTAAAAGGGACTGCTCTGCATCTTGTCCCTTCTTAGAAGACCGTCCTTTCAGCTCTTCCTCGCGACGTTGTCTTTCCATCCTGATGAAATCAAAGCAGAGCGATGTCAGAAAGAGAGAAATGATTTTCAGTCATGAACCATGAAAACAATGAGCATATAATTTTTTTTTAAAAATCTGGACTTGCTCAACAAATGTGCAGCTTCAAAAGTATAAAGACTTCACGATACAAAAGTGCAGCCAAGAAAGACGTTTACTGAAGTGACCTGAAACACCCAGCCAACCAGGCTCTGGCTAACAACTATATATAATCTACCATCAGAAAGCTTTGCCGTTAAAGGCTTATAGGTATTAGCTCAGAGGAAAAAAATAAAAAGATAAATCACAAAAGATGGCTTGTCAAGAAGAATAAGAAGTTGATTAAATCTATAAGCGTCAAAGTTGTACCACGCAAATACTTCTACAGAGAGGTACAAAATTTTATAGTAATGAAAGCATGAAAATCTTAGATACAAACAGGCGAAATTTTTTTTTAAACAGAATTATGGGATTCAACAACAATCGATTCATAATATTAAAAGAAAAAAATTTAATGAGGGATCAGTAAGTTGAGTACACAACCATTAAGAATACAAAATAAAATTGTAAAGAAAGTAAGACACTATACCTCCTTTGCACAAGGCGGATAAAATGTTGAGGTGGTACAAAAGCGCGTTCCATATCAACTAGCGCAACCACCATTTTCTTGGCTTCGTTCTTGAAACCATCAAGTGCTGCACTTGCTATAGCTACAACCTGGTTGATCATTAGTTAGAAACGAACAGCTATCATCGAAATAGATAAAATGTTACTGAATAAAGAATCACCGAAAATTAGTACCTCTCTTTTGAAAGGAGGATATCTCCCGAGTCCAGGTGTAGCATTTGCGGAGGCTGAAACTATGTCAACAAGAACACGGTGAACCTACTCAAAAGTTAAGACAATGTTAGCTCAACAGAGAATTAATTTAAGACAAAACAGAGATCTGGATGCATGATTTTTATAGGAAATATATATCAAGACTTTAAGAAACCAGATAAGAGCACTAAAACCAGAGAAAACTTAACAAAACTCTCAGCAACAGTCAGAAGAATTAAAATGTCAAAGTGAGACGAGTGCAGTGAACTGCTGAAATTCAATACTACTGCATCAGGCTAAAAGCAAAAATATTAGATAGGCACACCTCATCAACACAAAGACGCGCCGGATCTTTAGCCATCTCAAGAACAATCTTTATCAACGATCTCAACCCTTTCTCTGGCGATATAAGATAAGGTTGATAACCATCTGCCTCCAAAACAACCTAATAAATTCAAAGATTTCACCGCCAAGTCAACTTAAAACTTGTCCCGTGGGGAAATTGATAGGAAAAAAAGCAGACACCCACCCGTTTAACATTGTTCAAGTCAAAATGTCTGTCCAATGGAAGCTGCTTGATTCGGTTGGGGAAATTTCCTTCAAAACTTGCAACAACTTTCCAACCACTTCCCTGAGCCAAAAAAAGATGGTTAGACAAAAACGTTCACCAAGCTCCAGATGGATTTCAGCACGAACTAAAACAGACAATTGCAAATCATGTAATCCAACTCAACTACCATAAATCTCATTGATGAGATTCCCCACAGTACTGTATAATGTGATCTTACTAAACGTATGTTAGCAAGATACTTTCGACTACACTAGCATCAATTTTCAATTGGCTGATTGCTAATATTTAGACAGTTCCTCTTTTTCAGCTTAAGTTCAGTGTACATATGTAGGAAAGTACTTACTTCACCACCAACCAAGTGGAGAAGAAATTTTTCCTCGAACTCACGGCAAAGCTCCAAAGCTATAGCCCTTGTACCTTCAGCGCTGTCAACTAGCTGTTCACCAAGCCTCGCTAGTTCATTCTGCACTGTTTGAGACTTACCCTGGAGCCTGTACAAAGAAATAGAATAATGAAAAACCTGACCATCTACAAAGAATTCGAACAATGAATAACTTAATAAAAGAGACAAGAAAGTAGCTTGGGAAATAACAATTTTGCCTGTCTGACGCCTATAGGTAAGCAACTCCATTACTATCCTCACCGATTAATAGGTAAAACGATTGGTCTAACTTTCACATTATGACATTAACGAAGAAAGTAAAGATATATACCCAGACAAGATATTTGGAAGCCTGAGCTTCATTCTGCTACGAATTTGGCTAGCAAGAGTGTCCACCAAAGCAATTCTGCCAAGCTTGCTCTGAGGAGCCCCAGTCAGAATGGACTTAAGACTTTCACTCTCAGCACGCCATGCAGTTTCTAAGGAGTTCTCAGCACTTCCAGACTGTGCTGTCGCAATTGCAACGGATTGGCCAATAAGAGCAACCCATGGAATGTCGGTTGTTTTTGTCGGTCCTTGATTTGAAAGAAGAGCCTGAACAGCTGCAAGGGACTTCGGGTTTTCTGCAGCCTGGTCAATCTTGCCAATAATGCCTACTGTCCTAGTGCCTATAAGAAAGGAGGAGTGATAGTGGCTAATGAGTATTTTAAGTAAAGTAAGTGATTATTGGCTAGCAAAGCAACAGTTATTAGTAAGTATAAATATGAATATAAGAAAGCCAGATCGAAAAGACTGATGTACTCACTATCTGGATCATACTCCTTTGCAATCTTCAGGGCTCGGGATGATGAAATTTCAGATGCCTGGCTAGCAGGAACTATAACCAGCAGTATGGCATCATTGTGCTGAGTATATTGAGAAATCTTGCACAGAGATCCAACAAACAAAGAGATTCAATAAGGAGTTAATGGCAAACATGAATGAATCTATGATAGCTTTTCAGCAGGAAATCCGAATAATATTGTTGAAATCTTATGCTTCATGGTTGTCACTAAAAAAGGTACCAAGTAAGTCCAAGGCTCACCATTGAATCATCCACAATTCGCTGGTCCAGTCCAGGCATGTCAACTAATTTCAGTGGTGGAGCTGAAATATTAAGGATAAACGTAATAAGTTATGATGAACAAAGAAAATCTAACACAAAGTCAATGCAGGTCATATATATCATTTACTCACGTTCAAAAGAGTACTATTTATTTGAAAGCTAAATGTAGTATTTTGATACCAATCACTGACAAGCTTGAGGCTCCTAAACAGTGAACTAGACTATATGGGATGGGGAGGTAGCAACTTATTACAGCTAACTAGTTCACTGACATATATATATTCATTCACTCACCCAACTTAGGTAAGCCAGTAATGATGCTACAATTAAAAAAAAGGGACTCACCTGTGCTGGTACGAAGTTTTAGATAAATTTCATCAGGATTCTTCCCAGAGGCACCTTTGCTAAGCCTATCTTGAAGAGAATGTCTGAGAGCACCTATGGTAAACAACATTATGAGAAAGCTTGATCAAATGCCGTATATTAATAATACATGCAGAAAGAGCCTGAAATAGCGTTGCATAACAGAGGGAGGGAGACTTACTAGCTGAAACTTGTTGGGATTTATTGTCAATCTGCAAGAGAATTGCCTTGCTACTCAAAGAAGCCTCCCTGGTCAAGTCAATGATTATAGGAGCACGTGTAGCACCATTCTCCCCCGTGGGCTGTCCAGCAACACACAACAAACCTTCAGTCTTGTTTTTGAGGGAAGGTATAAGAAACTCACACACAGACTCACTCAATGTAGTAGTGCTTACCAGAACAGGATGTCCAATAAGACTGTTTAAAACAGCAGACTTTCCAGCTCCCTGGTTCAAAGTAAAGCAAAGAAAGAGAGAGAGAGAAAGATGGCTTAGGTCTGAACACAGAACCATAACAAACTCTAAACTACAAATGCGTGTCCTAATCGAGATCCAATCAAATATTAAAAACAGCAGAAATCGAATGGAGCAAAGGGAAACGCACCACATTTCCTAGGGCAACGACGTTAAGGAACGTGGCGGGGCGTTTAGAAGAAGAGGACTCGTCGGGATCTTCGTCGGCGAGCAGAGACGCCGCTTGTTTCATCGAATCTGAGAGCTGAGATAACTCATCGATCGCATCCATCACAACTTGCAAAAGCCCGAGATCTTGAAGAAGGGAGTCACTAGATTAGATCTGAACAGAAACCGAAACCGGCGCGGTTTTTTTCCCCCGGTATTAAGCTAAGATGATGATTCGTCCGTCTCCGTTAGAGGAAGGCAGAGATGAAGAAAGACGTGGTGAAGGAGGACGTAAGAATCACAAAAAAGACACGGGGACAAAGATTCAAAATTCAAATTAGATTTGTGTTATCTTTTCTTTCTCATCCGACTCAAGTTGCTTCTTTCTTTCTTTTTTTTGGTCCTACCCTTCCTTTTTTTAGAAAATTCCCACTAAAATGTTAAATAATGTCTGAAAAAGTATAAATGTTTTCTTTTGGGAGAGATGCAAATATAAAATTCTATCAATTCACAGAAGTAGTTACCTCTTTCTTTATTTGTTAGATCCACTCATATTATAGTAAACATGTTAGATCCTGATGAACTAATTAATTAGTTTGAAGGTAACTAATCACCAAAGACTAATATGAACGATTATTATTATGTCATAATAAGAGCTAAATTACAAAGACTCTTTGAATTGGATGACAAGTTTGATACTATTATGTGTTTTAGAAGTTGCATTACCCGTCAAAAACTCTGATGATCTTTTCCAATTTAATAATAAGAGCTTAATTCCCCAGCTCTCTCATTAGCTTATTCAAAAATAATTGACGAGAAACCACGTCACAATCAAACATGGGCCAGTCCACGTGGCCCAATCATAATCTGGTCTGCTGAGTTTGGAATTCGTTAATGTTTTCTGGACGTGGACCTGGTCCTTAAACACCCGAAGGTCCCGAACCAAATCTAACTAGATTATAAAATCAACTTTCGGTTTTCGTTTTATAGTATAAGATCAGAATCCAACGTGGATTTCAAGCAGACCAGATTAGTTCAATTTTCTGATCATTTTCTCTCTCTTCTTATTTTTCCGACCAACTTTCACGAAAATCTAACTCTGGTCTCTTCCCTGTAGATTTATTATTACACACAAAAAAACGAGGCTTTGGAGGAAGGAAATGGATTTTCATTTGAGACGATCAGATCGTCACTGTAGTGTTTGAGTTTTCTCTGAAAAACAATTGCGAGAGGAAGAGTGGGTGAGAAAGAGGAAGGACCCGGAAAACACAATGGTTTACTAAAACTAGCTCAAACGCTGTCGTTTCTGCTCATATTAATGGCCGGAATCATCATCGGCCTCGCCGCTAGCTCCCACATCGATCGCTACTTCAATTCTCTACATCAGAAACGATTCCTTTGATGTCCTCTGATTACTCCAACTGCACGATCATCCACAGTGACTGCAAAGGAGACGGCAAGGCGGAGAAACCCAAGTTCCGAGATTGCTGGAGCGTATAGATGAAGATAAAGTCTAAAAGGATTGAATTGTATAAAGAATAACTCTCTTTATTAACCTTGAGAAAATGACTCAAAACTCAAGAACACAAGACAACCTCTTCAAACTCTTAGGTTTAGCAAACACACTTGCAAACCCTTATATAGTTAAACTGACAACGACATTTTAGGCTATAGATAACTCCTATCTTATGTTTTAGATAACTCCAAATATATTCCTAAACCATATCTGGGTTAGGATATAGACAACTTATTCTCTAAGTTATCTCAAGCTTAACCAATAGAAGATTGGTTACTGCATCTACTTTTTGAGGTTGTGTATAGATGAAGATTGGTTACTCTTGCGCATTATTTTGTGTTGGCTATATGTGTCTTATAGTGGTTAGTGGTTACACATTCTTTTAGAGTATAATGTGGAACATAGCTGGTTTTAGTATATTCATGGGAACAGATTAATCCATAGGGGTAAAAGTGCAAACTGTTTAGTTGTGAACCAGGAAACAAAAAGCACTATATTGAACTTCTCTTGTAGATTTAAAAACTCTTTTTAATCTCTTTCACTTTCTGTATATGTTGCAATTATACTGGTAACTGCTCAAAGGCTTTCTTTTTTTTTTTTCACGACAGTGAGACTGTTTGGTTCTTCAATCTTTTGAGGGATCATGGATGGTCTGTGTCATTCTATGTTTGGTTCTGATGTGTCTTCTATGCTTTGACTACACAGAAAGTTGCATGGGGATCCCCAACCTACTGACCGATGCAGAGAAGCGTCTACTAGCCAACGCATTACTCGACTTCTCAAACGAGCGTTCTGTTCTTCTCTCAGAAAAGCTGTGTCCCCGTCCACAACTTCACAACCGTCTACTCGTACCTAATCAACTCTGCTTACAGTTTCGTGGACTCTTACGACGAGCCAACACGTTACGGTCGTGGTCGTGCCGCAAGATGCTCCCAGATATCAAACTACATCAGTGGCGTAAAGGCTCTCAGTGGTTGGAAGTAAACCGTAAACTCCATCTACATCATCTCTGACTCAAAATACTACTCATTGTTCAAACAATACTGCAGACCAGCTTGTTACCCTGACGAGCATTACATCCCAACGTTCTTGAACATGTTTCACGGTTCCGTGAACGCGAACAGAAGTGTGACGTGGGTTGATTGGTCCGTTGGCGGTCTGCATCCAGCTACATATGCTGCAGATATTATCACTGATGGGTTTCTAGAGTCAATAGGGAAGAATGAGACGGATTGTCTTTACAATGAAGAGCCAACTTCTTTATGCTTCCTTTTTGCTAGGAAGTTTGCTCCTAGTGCATTAGCTCCTCTTATGAATGTGAGCTCCACGGTCATGGGGTTTTGACAAAACATCTGATTAGATGAGATGAGATTCTTCTACGAGATGTATACACATTGGACTTCTTTTAGCAGTTTCCTTTGTTTCTAGAGATAAAATGTAAAGGTCGAGCATTTTGTATGTAAGAGTTTTGCTTCTGCCGACCTGCAGAGCTAGCTAATCTACAGTTATACAAGTTTTGAACATCTATCCTTTTTAGAAAAATGAAATTATACAAGTTTGATCGAGGTCAAGGATCAGGAAAACTTATTAGATTATTCTTTTGAACTTTAATAAATACCAGAGTTTGCAAAAATTGCGACCCACAAAGCATATAAGGTAAATTACTATAACTAGTAAGTCACAAGGAACATGGCCAAAATGAAATAGCCAAGTTGTCGAACTAGTTGTTGCTCGATTCAGCTACCTTTTTCTCTTCTCCATCTTGCCACCCGTGGGAGGACACTGTCTCCTGTTGTTGAGGAAGATGACTATTTCCAGAGTTTGACCATGGTGCTTGATTAGCCACCTGTCCTGCCGAGGGATTTGACCACTGGGACTGCTGAGGGGTAGCTGTCTGATTAGACCACGGTTGTTGCTGCTGCCCTGTCCACGCTGAATGCTGGCCAGGTGTCTGATTAGTCCACTGTTGCTGCTGTCCAGGCGTCTGATTAGCCCACTGTTGCTGATGAACAGTGTTCTGATTAGTCCACGGTTTCTGCTGGCCAGGCGTCTGATTAGCCCACGGTTGCTGATGATGACCAGTGTTCTGATTAGCCCACTGTTGCTGCTGGCCAGTTGCCTGGTTAGTCCATGATTGTTGATGATCAGTGTTCTGATAATCCCAATGTTGCTGCTTGCCAGGCGTCTGATTAGCCCATGTTTGCTGATGATTTGAAGGGCTTGACCACCCCGGTTGCTGAGACCAAGATTGCTGCTGTTGATATCCTGGTGCTTGACTCGACCATGATGGTGGCTGTTGCACTGCCCTCTGATTAGACCATGGTTGCTGCTGCTGGTTAACCGAAGTGTTGGACCAAGAAGGATTCTCGCCATTATTAGCCTTGTAATTTCCTCCTGCTGTTTGACCTTGACCTGCAGCTCCATTGGTCCCACTTGAATTTGGAACCCCTGTCCCGTTGCTCGTCCATGGGGCCCTGTCTCTAGGTTGCTGAGGAGCTGCAGATGTGACTCCTACCACTGCCGGCACCCTAGGTGCAGTGTAACCAGATTGCCCAGAATTTCTAACCGGACGGTTAACCGTATTCAAGGTTTTCTCAATCTCCTCACGCCGTCCTGCTTTCTCAAAAGTCTCTATGATAAATTCCCTCAGCACAGGAGTAACCCCAACACCATGTCCAACCATCTGACCAATTATATCCTTGGCTTGGTCAAGTGCATCACCATCACAAAGACCTCTAACCACCACGTCGTAAACCGAAGGATCTGGTTTAGGTTCCCTCTCTCCCATCTTAGTCAAAACCTCTGCAGACTCCGCGAGCTTACCATTCCTAATCAGCTCACCAAACACCCTCGTACCAAACACAGCAACCACCCTAAGATTCACATCCACCATCCTGTTCAACATCTTGACAGCATCATCAATCCTCTCCGCCTTGAGATACGCATCAATCATAGCCCTGTGGCTTGGAGCGTCAGGAGGCAAAGCCTTACTCACACTCTCCGCAAAGAACCTTTCAGCCTCCGGTAACATCCCATGCTCACAGAACCTCGTCACTATGTTACTGTAACCTCCATAATCCATCACAAACGGCCTCGAGGTCGGATTCCTCCCAACTTTCTTAAACGTCTCAATAGCTTCACTAAACTCCCCCATCTTGAAACACTCATTAACCATTAAACTAATCGTCTCCGAGTTCACAGAGAGAATATTAGGAGGAGTGTGATTATCCAACATCTCATTAAACAACCCCCAAGCTTCATCCTTCTTACCATACTTGAGAAAAACCTCAATAAGCATATTCCCGGTATGCGGATGCATTCTAAACTTCTTATCCAACAAAGACCTGTAAGACTCCATAGCTTCCTTATCATTCCCTTTCTCAAACCAATACTCCATAAACGGCGCATGCACAATCCCATCGTAAACAGTACACCTACTCTTCAACTCATCAAAGAACTCATTAGCCTTATCTAAATCCCCAAGGTCCAAGTAACCTCTTATCATATTACTGTACACAACCGAATCAGCAGCTTGTCCTTTGCTCAACATCTCCCTCACCAAACTAACCGCCTCTCCGATCCTCCCGGCTCCAACCAAACCTTTCGTGAGATGCCTATACGTAACCGACGAAGGAGCGAAAGGAGCGTTGGCCAGTATGTAACGGTACACCTCCAGAGCCTCCTCCACGTGTCCCTCGTCGCAGTGGGCGTTGATGATCTGGTTGTAGGAGACTACGTTGGGGACGATGTTGGACTGCTTGAAGAAGTACTCGAAGAGGGAGATCGAATCGGCGTAGCGCTTGGATCTGTACATGGCGGCGATGATGGCGTTGCAGGTGAAGACGGTGGGGCGTGTGCTGGAGTAGACGGACTGGCGAGCGAGTTTTGACGCGGCGTCGAGGTCGGAGGCTCTGATTAGGGATTGGACTCTGTTGTGGAGGTTGAGACGCGCGCCGACGAGGGAGGAGGTCGAGTCCGGGAGGCGGGGAGCGTTGGGGTCGCGTTTCGGGGGAGGGAGGAGGGGTCGCGGCGGAGGGCGTGGAGAGGGGGCTCGATTCGGAGACGGCGTTTGCGGCGGCGGCGCTCGGTGGCGGCTTCCTCGGCGGATGAGAAGGCCGTGGTTCGGAGAGGGAACTGTGGATACGGAATCGGAGGAGGTTGATTGTTCGTCTCTGGATCTTCATTTTGCGGGGAGATTGAGATGTTGTAGAGGCGTTGCTGGATGTGTGAGATCGGGAGAGGGAATCGGGTGGAAGAGAGGCGTTGCGAGAGGGAGGAGCGGCGAAGGAGGTGACGGAGAGACATGGCGGATGGGAGAAGAGGTTTAGGGCTTTAGAGGTAGACGAAGGCGAGGCGAGAGAGACAATACAGTGGTGTGGCTTAAAACCCTTTGTGAGCGAGCGATTGAAATGAACAGTGATCATTCAAGTTGGAAAACGCCATCGTTTTATTAAGTGGGGGTGTTTGGTAACACATGTAATAGTATTCAAAAGAGGAGTAGAGAAGGCGTTTTGGTATGAGTGAAAGACTAGATCATGACCCGGCGGGTTTTTATTCTTTTACAAATGTGAATTGTGTTTTTTTTATTGTCACGTAAACTTTACTATAAAACTTGTGTTTTGATTTTTTAGACCGGGTATTTTTTTATTCTTTTGCAAAAGCGGATTGTTTTTTTTTATTATCACAGTAGAATTTGCTATAAACTTGTGTTTTGATTTTTTTTGTATATTATGAAGTTAAATGATTGAAAATAGTTATTATATAATTGCTCAGTGATATTGACGTCTAATATATTTTCTCTAAGATATATATTATATTTAAGTTTAGTTTGTTTTCAGGAAAAAGTTATAAATACAAAACTATACAAATATTACTATACTATCTTATTATATAAAGCTTGGTTCTTCAAAGTTACTAATTAACACGATCGCGACACATGGCAATTATAACTTTAAGATTGCAACATGTGTTAAAATATGAAACCAAATTAATTAAAAAGAGTTTTTGTAATTAGTAATTATCCATTTCTTACAAAACCTATATACCAAAATAAATTTGTGAAATATTTAACATTGATTTTTCTATTTTTTTACTTTCATAATAAAGAAAATTTCGTAAAGAGTTTTTAAAAATAGTAACTTTTGTTTTATACAAATCTTATATACTAAATAATAAGCTTGGTTCTTCAAAGTTACTAATTAACACGATCGCGACACATGGTAATTATAACTTTAAGATTGCAACATGTGTTAAAATATGAAACCAAATTAATTAAAAAGAGTTTTTGTAATTAGTAATTATCCATTTTTTACAAAACCTATATACCAAAATAAATTTGTGAAATATTTAACATTGATTTTTCTATTTTTTTACTTTCATAATAAAGAAAATTTCGTAAAGAGTTTTTAAAAATAGTAACTTTTGTTTTATACAAATCTTATATACTAAATTAAATTTATACAATATTTAACACTAATTTTCCTATTTTCCTACTCTCAATAAAGAAAATATAATCCACACAGTAATGAAGCTAGACTCTCTCCTGGTGTTGACACATCAGATTTTTAGAGACATGAGAGATAGACATGTCAATAACTGAAAAAAACTTGAGTATCCAACCAAATCATTTTATTAATACATGTAGATTTTGTTATCGACACATAAGCAAAGAGAACCAATTCATTAAACAACAATAGCGTGTTCTTCCTGCCTCCATCTTCTCTCTCTCTCTCCATCTCCATGTCAATGGTAATGATTCTAATGAATCCTCTCTGTTTTTAGATCTACAAAGAACTACTTTCTCATCACCTCTTTTCTGTTGATTTTAATCCTGGTGAAGGTAGAATAATTGAACGAGTGAAGAAGAACCAGAGGAGGTGTGCGACAGGAGTTGTGGAGACTGGAGTAAGAGAACCGAGGTTTGACGCGGATGCTCTGGAGGCTGGAGGCGGAGGCGGAGGCGGAGGCTCTGGTAGCGGCGGGTTAGGTTTAGGTTAAGATTTGGTTTTGTTAGTTAGATTTTGGTTTAATGTTATCGATTAGTCTTCGGTTAATGTTATCGATTAGTCTTTGGTTTATTATGTCATAGAAATGAGGTCTTAGGGACGGACAAGAGTGGAAGCACGTTCTCCATGCTAACTTGCACCATCTCAGCTAAGATCTTCTTCGCCTTACCAGACTGATCATCACCGTCTATATGAGAGATTAAGCTCGACACTATGTTCTCTATTGTATCAGGTTGAACCTCTGACCTCGGGCTTTCCGAGTCCCTTAGTAAACAGAGGAGTCTCTGAGCTTTCCGAGTCCCTTAGTAAACAGAGGAGTCTCTGAGCTTTGGTACGAGACTTCGAGGTCCCTTGAACCGTGAGCTCAAGGAGTCCAGGTATCACACCTTCTCTAAGAATCGGCTCTCTGTATTTACTCCTATCGCTTTGGCACAATGTTAAGAGCACACCAACCGCGTGTTCCTTAGCTTGTAGCGACCCGTTTTCGAGAACTTCTACCACCGCGAGAACACCTCCTTCATCTGAGACTAAACCCTTTCTTGCCTCCTCTCTGGAAGTCCATTGTTTACTGATATGAATTAATATCATAAATTAATATACAGATTCATCCACTTCGTCTGAAACAATTTTTAATAAATATCTGTATATTAATTTAAGTATTAGACAAAATGTATGTGATCAATAAAACATGATATTTCTTTGTAGATGAAATAGCCATCGCATACTTCGTTAATCTGTGCAAGAACGGATTCGTCTCCGGCTTCAATTTGAGAGAGCAGCAATTCATAACCACGGTAATCTCTCATGCTCATCTCTAATACAACTCGACTACAGTTTTGTAGACATTTCCAAATAGCTTCGAACCCTTGCTCTGTCCACAGTTTCTTGATATAGTAAGATCCTTCAGTGAGCTGATTGTCGTTGATCAAAGCCATACCATAGAGATACATGCCTTCGCAGTGTCCTACATCTGCAGCCATCTTCAGATTATTCGTTCCTGTCACTCTTGGTTTAGTAAAATAGTATTCTATTAAACCACATAAGAATATAGCGTGAACATTTCCAGACTCAGCACAATCATAAATAATTTGAGAATTTTCAGGAATTCTTTCCCAAGGAGGTGAGAAGACTTGTGTGAGATCCAGCCTCTGCAAAACTTCAGGATATTTGGAGATTCTTTGGAAGGTTTTGCATGAGATTAAGCATCCGGTGAAATCTTTGAAAGACGATTCTCCTACCTTACCGAGGATAGCACCTAGCGCATCATCGGGTAAATCCACTAAACTCATTTCTTGCTTATTTTTTTTCATTGCCGATTTATTTTTTGTCGAGTTTAATTGTGATTGTGTGAAAATAATCGAACATAAACAACTCTATTTAAACTCAGTCAAATTGTTACAGACGAAGTGAATGAATCCACGATTTGGTACACCCACTGAATCTATGCATTGTTTTACACCCATTGAATCAACACAATAATGAAGCAAGTGTGTTTCTTGGTGTTGACACATCAGATTTTTAAAAGCATTAGAAATAGACATGTCAATAACTGAAAAAAACATACAAACCAATCAAAACATTTTGTTTCTCCATGTCATTGCCTTGATGCTTTACGTTTTCTTCTTCGTTGATTTCTCTATCACGAACTGAAGAGATAAACTAGAGACTGTTAGAGAGAGAGAGATAGATCAGTTCCGAAGATGAAGCATCCTTTCTAAACTCTACATCGGAGGAAGTAGTGGCGTCGGTGGCGGATTCCGAGACCATCAGTCCATCACAGGTTAGACGACTAGACCAATGATCGATCTCGTCCCTATTCGTAGCTCTAGCTAGAGCCCAGATTTTGGTAACACGGACGTGATCTAGCGGTGACTGTGGATGGTGTTGGTTTCAATTTGACGATGGAGGAGAAGTATCAAGCCATGTTAGCTATGGCGATCAACCTGTCTAATCCTAAACAGACAGAAGATGCAGATACGGCTCAGCTTGGTGCCGCTAAGAGAGAGGATCAGCGTTTCAAGATTATATCAATAAATGTTTCTAACTTTGGTCTTAGACGAGTTAATCAATACCTGTTTCTAACTTTGGTCTCAGACGAGTTAGTTTTTAAGATTTGAAAAAATATGATGTGATCTAATGGATTGGTTATAACATGTGTGTTTAGTGTTCGTAATCGTATAGGCCATTACCACTCTTGCGTTTTTGGCTCCTGAAGAGACTGAATCTAAATACAGCTTTGACTTAGTTTCTCGCTTCTTTAAACTTGCTGTGGATGAAGTCATTTGCTTTTCCATTTGAAATCAATGGTTAAAATACTGTTTATTTTTAGCATTTTGTTTTTGAATACTTGTTGCATCTTTGCAGAAACCAGAAAATGAAACCTACCATAAATCACTTGAAGTGACAGCAAAGGTCTTGTAGATTAGAACAATCGAACAACTTAGTTCATGGTTTGGCCTGGTTTCAGGATTATCATCCTTGCATAAAGAATGAAATATTGCTGCTGAACAGTGGTTTAGTGAAAGATCATTCTCTCTGTTTTAAGCACAAGCTCTTAACTTGTAAAGATTCAATTTGTTGATCAATTCATAGGAAGGGTATGTTGCAGCTGATTGTGCATTGATATCACATTTCAATTGAGGAGAAATTATTGAAGTTTTGGGATACAGAAGATGGAAAAAAGTGTGCTGATGCAGGCTTCTTTTGAGAGAGAACTGCAGATCATTATTTAGTGCTGCAATTAGCGGGAAAGATAGAGCAAGTCACACAATGTGTGATTATGGGCATACCAATGAAACTTGGAACCGGCATACTCAGATTTTCATTCCTCTCTATTTTTTTTAAGGTTCAGGTTAAGACTACTGCTTGTTTTACGACTCTAATAGACTTAGGTGACATCTCATCTTGTTCATCAGCCCTTGGTTTATTCAGAATCCATTATCTTTCTAAAACCGTTTTGTGCTATACAGAAGAAAATAATAAGTGTTCTTTTTTATCAATCTTTGTCTTTTAAACTGTTATAAAATAATTTTATATAAATTAAACAGAACAATTTAAAATATAAGAATTATGTTATATAACACATAAAAAGTGAATTAGTTAAATATACAACATAGAGAACAAGTTTACAGCAGTTCTAAATTATTTCAAATTTGTTTATTTTATCTAAAATAGTCCTATTATCAAGTTTACAACTCCTAGAACTAGAAAAACACACAAAAAAACTCCTACAACTGGAAGTAAAAATTTCATTATCTATTTAGATAATGATTTCCTTAAATTAAAACTAATGATTGTATACATTATATCAGTAAAACAAAAATATATCTATAAAACAATTACCCGCAGTTAGGGGTGTCAAAATGGGTCAAATTGGTCAATCCAACCCATAACCCAAATGGATTGACTATTAATGGGTCATAGGTCAATCCAATCTATTTATTAAATAGGTTGGGTTGATCCATGACCCATTAAATTAAATGGGTCAGATGGATTAATGGTTGATCCATGAACCCAACATCTTTATAATGAACCATTTTTAAATTAAGACCAAGTTGATCGAATTGAGACATAAATTAAATTAAGACCAAGTTGATCGAATTGAAAATTTTATTTTTCTGGTTTTTGCGAAAAATTGCGTTTTTCGGTTTCGGTAGAAAATTACGTTTTTCCAATTTTGGCAAAAAATTAGGTTTTCGTTTTAACGGGAAATTGCATTTTTCCGGTTTGGCGGGAAATTGCGTTTTCCAATTTGGCGGGAAATTGCGTTTTTCCGGTTTTGGCGGGAAATTGCGTTTTTCCGGTTTTGGCGGGAAATTGCGTTTTTCCGATTTTGATGGGAAATTGCATTTTCCGGTTTTGGCGGGAAATTGCGTTTTTCCGGTTTTGCCGGGAAATTGCGTTTTCTGGTTTTGGCGGGAAATTTTTCCGGTTTTGGCGGAAATTGCGTTTTTCCAATTTTGGCGGGAAATTGCGTTTTCCGGTTTTGACGGGAAATTGCATTTTTCCGATTTTGACGGGAAATTGCGTTTTCCGGTTTTGGCGGGAAATTGTGTTTTCGGCGAAAATATTGTTTTCCATTTTTGCGGAAAATTACGTTTTCCGGTTTTGGCGGAAAATTGCGTTTTTCCGGTTTTGGCGGGAAATTACGTTTTACGAATTTGACGGAAAAATTACGTTTTTCCGGTTTTAGCGGGAAATTGTTTTTTTTTTACGATTTTGGTGGGAAATTACATTTTCGGTTTTGGCGAGAAATTATGTTTTTCCGGTTTTTGTGGGAAAATGTGTTTTTGTGATTTTGACCATTTTTAATTAAAAAACTAAATGGGTTAGAGTTGACCCAACCCAATAGACCTATTTAACTTGTTAACCCATTAACTTGTTAACTCATTAACCTGTTAACCCGTTAACTCGTTAATCCATCAACCCATTGGATCAAAAATAAACAATTCATTTGGGTTAATGGGTCAGTTTGGGTTGGATCAACCCATGGGTCATGATCCATTTTGACATCCCTACCCGCAGCGTAGCGCGGGTATCTACCTAGTCTTATTAAAAATTGTAATCATCCGTTTAAAAATATAAACCAGGAAAAATGTCAAAGACTATTTAATGTTAATTTTTTTTATAAACCTAAAAAAATTCACATGATAAAACGATTTATTAAAAAGTTAATAGTAATTTTATTATTAACAAAACCTATACCAAAACTAATTTGTAAAACTATTTTTTGAACTAATTTACTTAAATTAATTTTCCTAAAACCTATACCAAAACAAATTTGTAAAACTAATTTATTTTTGTAAAACTAATTTATTTAAAACTAATTTTCTTTTTCTAAAATCGTGAAAGATAACTTTTGAAATAAAAAGGCAACTTAAACAAAAAAAATGTCAAAGATTGTTTAATGTTAATTTTCCTTTTTTAAGTCCTAATTTTTTAAAAAAAACATAGCCCAAGAGGAACTATGATTATTCACACACATATATATATAGAATCTCTCATATTTGATCACCAAACATAAATATTGATTCAAGAAAAATATAAGGTGATGTTCTATATCTTCTTTGCCGCATCTTCTTTTCTTCATAGAATTGATTTTGGTTTGTTGTGTTCATATTATCATGCTTCCTACATTAATTACATAGATGATGATTTCAGCAAGTTATTTAATACTATATTAGTTAAACAAAAAATGTGATTATCGTCATACCGTAGTTCGTCTCACTAGAAAGTGGGAATGAATTTTCTCTTACTCGATGAAAAGGTAAATAATTTTTTAATTTTTCTAAAAAAATCTAAAATAGTTTTTTTTATTAAATATATAGTTTATTGATGTAGTAGAAAAATAATATTCAAAGTTGTGTGCTTCATTCTCTTATTGAAAAGTTTGGAGATGGATTACACGAATGAGCCGTTATTGAAATCAGCTATTTTAATATGCAAGATTGCAATAAAATTTACAAAGTCTCAGATCATAAATTTCGGATAAGATTTACTGAGAGAACATCAGTTGCATGTTTAATAATTTGTAACTTTCATTTATATACTTTATTGGAAGATTTATGTATAAGCAAAAGTCTAATATATTATAATTACAATTTTATAAATAGTAAACTTAAATGTTAAATTTTTAAATTTGAAAATATTTTTTCCTAAAATATTAAATAAAAGAGATTTATAAAAAAAATTCTTTTTAAAACTTTACCAAATAAGATTTTTCTTTTAAATCATGACCAGAGAGAATTGTAAAATTTTACTCAATAATAATTTTTACTTTGAAAAATTAATGTTAAATATGATACTAAAGATTTTTAATTAACAAGAAAATTTGTAAAAATATTACTGATATTGAAAAAGCCTAATCTTGAAAATGTGAACTTTTAAAAATAGTTAATATTAATTATTTGATAGTAATTTTATTTATTTGTTTTCATCCTAGACAAAATAGAATTGTAAAAGACTATGTAATACTAATTTCTTTTTCAAAAATCTTAAAAACTGTAAAAGAATATCTGATAGTTGTTTTGCTTTCTAAAAATATTAATCAAAAGAGATTTGTATTATATTTTTATGTCATAACCAAAAGGGAATTGTAAAACATTATTTGATAATATTTTAAGATAGAATTTAAAAAGTAATTTTAAATTTATTTATTAGTAATTAGAAATAATTATTTGATAGCAATGTTTTTCGAAATTTCAAAGAGAAGACAAATTACAAAAGTTTTATATAACAGTAGTTTTCTTATTCTACAACCTAAACAAAAAGGTAAAAGAGTATTTAATAGTATTTTTTATTTCAAAATTGCAAAAATAAAAAGAATATTTATAAAATAGAATGTCTTCATTTTAAAACAAATCCTAACATAATAAAATTTTAAAAACTTATCCAATAAAACATTAAATTATTACATAAGAAAGTGTTTGATGATGTCATTGACTCGATTGGCTTTATTTGGCAATTAGTTTTTTCTCTAATCTAAGTACAAATTTTATAGCAATTCATCTATGAACCATGATTATAAAATACATATATTAACTTATATTTATGTGTAACAATTGTCTTTAAGCTATAAAATAAATCTCACACAACATATGTAAAAAGCAATCATAAAACTATAATAAAATATTTTATTATTATATGTTTTTATTAGATTAAAACGTCAAACAAAACCCGTTGCGTTGCAACGGGCTCATATCTAGTGTAATATATAAAACTATGTTTTTATATTTGTATTAGAAACATAATCAGGACCAACTTAATTCATAAACACCAGCTTAATTCATAAACACCAATATTAGTAATAAATACCAAATCATGTTATAAGGTCACTGAGATATTATGCATTATTGAAACGACTTGCAGAAAAAGATTTGCCATAAACGATTTTATTGAAATGAATGTAATACCTGGATATTGCCTAATCTATAATAAGATACTAAATCACGTTTCACCAAAATATTAGGCACAATCATAGGAACTGATCACGCAAACTTGGAGAAAGGGTTTGAAATAAAATATTTTATTGCTAAGTAAAAATTAGAGGTTTCTCTTATGTAAAATATGGGAAACATAGATGTAGATATCAATAACTAACAGAAATATAAGAACTGACAACCGATATACTAAATCTATGATAAATACATAATCAGGCAAATGATGACCGAGATATTAGGCACAATCACGCAAACTTGGAGAAGGGGTTTTTAATAAAATATTTTTTTCTAAGTTTAAATACAGGTTTCTGTTATGAACAGAAATATAGAAACTAACATATACATATCGAAATATTGTGTTTGGTAAGTTTGAAATGAAAAAATGACTAAACATGGTAATAACCGAGATGAACATTGCTGAAACATTAAAATTGTAGCATGTATATTGTATTCTTGTTCGCTTGGTCTAGTAGACTGGTTGAAAATGATTTTGTGTATATATGACCTTGGGTTATACACTAATTAACTACCTTGGGTTTACGATATATGATCTTGGGTTTACGACGTCAGGACTTTAATGCATATACACTCTGTAGTCATTCAATCTTTTTTGTGACCAAAACTTATCTATGCAATGTATCTTGTTCTCTATACTGACTACATATGATGGTTGGAAAAAAAGGAATTTAATCACTGCGAGATAACATAAACTTCAACTTCAACAATCCTCACCACAGGCTCGTTTAGTATCATATACTAAATTATGTACCAATGAATGTTTAATAGATAGATGTATAATAGGACGTTTAATAGATAGATGAAGTAGGTTTATTTTTAGTCTAATAGATGAAGTAGGTTTATTATGAAATTATATAGTTATGGTGCGTTTAATAATATAGATGCTACGGTAGGTTTAATGTAAAATTAAATGGATGATGCATTTAAAAATATAGATATGAGGTTCAACTTAAAAATCCACCTAGAATAAGTTGTAATGTTTCTGTTTTAATAATATAGATGTTTTTTTTTTGTCAATATGAATGAAGATGTCTTGTTTATGAGCAAACTATATTTATGTTAAGCTGTCAACATCATACCTAAACTTGCAAGATGACTGTCTTGCGTAAATACCACAAGAAGAGCATTGTGTTTATAATGATTTAATTTGGACTTTGATTTTTTTTTTTCACACTGAAAGTATTTGATTCATAAAACAAAGGTACAATACATTGAAGGATCATAGGCCGGCAGAAACATAAATTTCTCCGGAAACAAAGGCCGGCGAAAATCTAATTTTCCCGGAAACACAGCCCGATATTCGGGAAACAGATTAGAAGAACAACAAGGATTAATGATAAAGCGATGAAACAAAAGATCTCCAACATAAGAATTGCAAAGAAACCCAAATTTCTTGCGTCCATTGCAATTAAATTACCAAAACAGGAATGGTAATTGAATCCTCCTATAGTGAATAGCGCAAATCAATCAACACGAAGCTTTAAATCCGATAACCTTGAACCAGAGACGTTGAAGGTAGCTAACAGAGCAACCTGAGGAAGTATAAAACAACCAGAAAGCGCCAAGAAAGAAGTTTTACGAAGGGTGAGACGTCGATCAAATCTCTTGGGTGAAGACAAGGAGCGATTACGATCCGGACCGGACAAATCTACTCTAGAGAAACCAGAGTAGAAAACGATCGAAACCAAGACGAAACACAGGAATTCAGGGCCATGCAAGCTTGAGGAGAGGTCGCTAAACACACAGACACCGCTAACATCAAAACCGATGACATGCATAAACGCCAAAGACAGATCCACCTGATATATCAAGATAAAACTTGCAAAGAAAGGAACAAGAGAATTTGGACTTTGATTCATCTTTGCTAATAACAAAAAAAATCAAAATAAACTCAACTATTGCAGTCTAGAAATATTTAAAATGGTCTCGTAGGTCTGAAATGAAGTGCTGTTGCATAATAATAACATCACAAAAAGACGAAGACACCAGGGAAGAGTAAGATCGAAGACTTTGCGGGCATTGGCATAATTGATTTCCTCCTCCATGTGTTTCATGAAAGAGCTGATGAAAGCTTAAGCAGCTACATTTGTCAAATCTTTCACTGGGACAATTTCATGAGGCTGCACACATATAGCATTTACCACAAGTTAGAATAGAACCCACAATATCGAGTAAGGGAACATAACTGAAAAAATCAAAAAGAGATTACAAGTCACTGGCTCTCTCTTGTGCAATCTCATGTAAGAACGTCTATATTACCTTAGACTATCAATCCTATCGAATAATCACCCCATGTTCACATGTTCAGTTACCAGGTATCACATTACAATGCTTTAAAAAAATCAAACGAAAAGCAAAACCCAAGATTTAGGCCGTCTTAAAAGTTCACAAACATGATTTGAAGATTTTTAAGTCAAGCTTAAACATTTAGAAACACACCAGATGAAGGCATATATAGCAGAGGAGCAAAATATGTTTTGACGAGATTTTGTCCAGAATCAAAGAGGAATTGAATGTACCTCTGCTAATTCCTCTTCATGCTTGGGGATGAAAGCTGTATCAACTTTTCCGTTTTTGAAATCCTGTTACAAGTACGCAAGTTACATCAAATCCAAATACTTTCATAATTAAAAAGGTTGCCTAAGAGTATAGCTAACTAGTTCTTTCACACACCTCAACTTCAAGGATAAGCTTGTGGTACTCAATGGTGGTGGGAACCCCTGACAAATGAAAAAAAAAAAATGAAATCATTTCATCACAAGTGCAACAAAAGAAAAAGTAGAACCAGCAATCCTTGGAATACCTGTAATAATAGTGTCATTAAGTGCACGCTTCATCCGCTCGATTGCCCTTTCCCTCGTTGGAGCCCATACAATAAGCTAAACCAAATATATAGATACACCATACATATCAAAAAGAAACCAATGGAACATGAATACATGTGTACTAGAACACATGCACAAATCAGTTCAATGTAATATATTAAAGCCCTGCAGACATGAGATGCATATTCCAGTTTTGAAGACTATGCATTTTAGTGATTTATGATGCTAATCTACTGTGATGCCACAATATGTTCTTAAACAACCAACCATATACAATCCAGAAAGAAAAATGCAGAGTGTAGTATACCTTTCCAAGAAGAGAATCATAGCTTGGGGGAACAACATAGTCGGGATATACATGGCTATCCATCCTAACAAAAGGACCTCCAGATGGCAGATACGATGTTATTCTTCCTGTTATTGTGACAGAAATACATTTTTTAATCAATAAGTCATTTGCTAATAGTTGGTAAATGTAGCATGTAAGCGGTGGAACATACCAGGTCCAGGTCTGAATCCTTTAAATGGGTCTTCTGCATTGATACGACATTCAATCGAGTGTCCTCTAAGCACAATCTCATCCTGTTTAAAAAAAAAAAAGAAAATTGTTCCAGATTGAAGAGTTTTTTCTATCAAAGAGAATATAATGATAGACACCAGTCGTACCTGTGTATAACGCAGTTTCTCTCCCATTGCAACACGAATCTGTTCTTCAATCAAATCAACCGAGTAAATCATCTCCGTCACAGGGTGCTCCACCTAATATTAATCCCCCAAAAAAAGGGTAGCCATTCGTAAGCTTCAAAATGCTTCTAGATTAAAAGAATGATTCTATAGTTACTCTGCAGTGATGATAACTTAACAAACCTGGATTCTAGTGTTCATTTCCATGAAATAGAAGGAACCTCTCTCATCCAAAAGAAATTCCACCGTACCAACACCAATGTAACCAATGGACGCTGCTGCTGCCACTGCTGCATCTCCCATGGCTTTTCGCAGCTCAGGGGTCAGTGCAGGAGAAGGCGCTTCTTCCAGCAATTTTTGGTTACGTCTCTGTGGTCAAGAGAAGATGTAGTTAGACGAGAAAGCAGTTCTGTAACATAAGTTCAATTTTTATTTTTATTTTATTTAGCATTTGCGCCTTAACTACTACAGAGAACACTAGTGTTGTTGCCTTCTCATTACGCTAAAAGAAAGTAATGAGAAGCGATTTAAATACTAAGTGATCAGTTTTTCTTTTGTTCTTAGATGACCAAGCAACAAAAAATTAATACTGTAAAAGATACCTGAATGCTGCAGTCACGCTCGCCAAAGTGAACAACATTACCAAATTTATCTGCAAGGATCTAAAATCCAACAGCAGTAGATGAGAACAGTTGATAGCACACTAAAGATTTAAAAATATTTCTGCTTCGTAGAAGTCTAGAAAAAAAGACAAATGTATACCTGGAACTCGATATGCCGGGGATTTTGCACGTACTTCTCCAGATAAACTCCATCATTTCCAAAAGCCGCGGCGGCCTCACTCTTTGCTTGCTGCAGAACACCAAATTAAGCCAAATTCAATATTGTTAAAAATCTTAACATAGCTTTTACGGTATGGTTTGCCTTAATTTTCATACCTGCAACAGTTTCACAAACTCTGAGGGTTCGTTAGCAAGACGCATTCCACGTCCACCACCACCTGCTGTTGCCTTTTTAAACCAGAAAGAGACCAGTTGTGAGATACAATTCTCAGTGAAACATTCTAAAAAATACAGAGATAGCTTCCCAAAAGAAAGACCAAAGCTTCAGCTGATGCCTACTGAAGCAAATCCTAAATGAGAATCAAGGTGATCCGTAACATGAAAAATAGTGTAAACACCCGAATTGCAGCTTTTAAAAAATAATTTACCTTGATCATTACAGGGTACCCAATCTCATTGGCGAGCCTGACTCCTTCTTCTGTGCTCTGTAATAATAATAATAAATATCAAAATGCACTGAAGTTCCAAGAGACACGTTGATATGACTCAATTTGAAATGCAGAACTGTTAGTTCAGCATAATACCTGCAATAGTCCATCACTCCCTGGAACAGTTGGGACACCAGCATTTTTCATTGTCTCCCTGGCAGTTGATTTGTCACCCATGACACGGATACTATCAGGCTGCAGATGCAGATGATCCCAGTTAGAAAGCATTTTCTTTTCCTATTTTCTGCAAATTTGTAAAAAAAAACTTACATTTGGTCCAATAAAATTGATCCTGTGTTCTCTGCACATCTCAACAAAAAGAGCGTTCTCAGCAAGGAACCCATATCCAGGATGGAGCATTGTACATCCTCTGCTAATCGCAGCTGACAGAACATTCGGTATCAACAAATACCTACACACAAAAAGCAAAGTTTCCTCTTCCTAAATATTAAACCAAGAAGAATCTAATAAAAGTGTTACATAAAAGAATCTTACGACTGGTTGCTAGGAGCTTCACCAATACAAACAGCTTCGTCAGCCAACTTCACATGGAGTGCATCCTTGTCTATGGTTGAGTAGACAGCAACACAAGGAATCCCCATTTCGTGAGCAGTTCGGATAACACGGACAGCAATTTCACCTCGGTTAGCCACAAGAATCTTATCTCCACTGCAAGTAGCAGCAAGCGCACCACCACCACTCCTTCTCTTCACGTTCCGGCTAACCTTCAAAGTCAGGGTCTTTTGCCTCGGGAAGCTAACCGTTTGTCCCATCGTGACATTACACTGGGAACTTCTAGTGCTACCTCCCGACCTCCCCAGGAACAAAGACTTGTATATACATTATGATACGAAGCAATAGTCAGCGAAAAACAAACAAAAAAACTATACATCATAGAGTATGAATTACTAATGCATTGTTCCAGTTTAAATGTTCTCAGGAGATAATCAAATGGGAAGTACCAAGTTCAGATTTAAAGTTCAAAATTTTCAAAATGTGTTTCTTTTGTCTTTTGTCTTATCTTTCGTTTGTACTTTGCAGGTAAGTGACCATTCCGAAATTAATAAAAAATCCAGTATTAAAAAAAGGTTCAAAAATTCAGGAAACTGAACAGTGTATATATAGATTCAAAACCAATGGATAAACTAAATCGAATTAGCATAAGCAAAAGATCTCAGAAGATAATAATCAGACGGGACAAAAGGCGCAAGTTCGAAGCAATGAATGCATCTACAGAAAATCCAAAAAAGGAAAGAGTGAAGATGAGGTTTTGGTGTACTTACGGGAAGGGAGGCTACGGATTTGCATTTAGTAATCATTGAGGCGTCCATTGCTGGAAAGGGAGAAAGCTTCTTACCTCAGAGAGGAGAAAGATTTCGATGTAAACTATGTGAAGAACTTGAGTTCAGAGATTGAACTGAATTTTAATTGAAACACACAAAACTCAAATTTATTTTACCTTCTTACAACAACAAAAGCTTTGGTAAGTAAATCATTACTTTTGATTTGGGCTGGATGGTTAATGTTCTGTTCTCTCGTTTGGGCCCGGTTTTAAGACCTCTCTTATTTCTAATCGAACCAAAACACCAACCCAATTTAGACTGGTCTGACTTTGGTAAGTTCCCCTCAAACCGGCCTCTGACCGATTAGTACCGAACTCCACCAAGTTTTTTTTTTTTTTTTGGGCAACACTCCACCAAGTTTCTTTTTTTTTTTTGAGCAACACTCCACCAAGTTTCAAATTGCAATTAAAGAACATTTAATATTCTGTCCAGTCAATTTCCCTGTAGAAACCAAACGTGGGTAATAATTAAATATAAGTGAAAATAGTACATGTTGTCCAGAAATACAAGTAACCAACAAGCCCTAAAATTCTCAATAAGATTAAAAATTCAACTAATTATAACTGAATTAAGGAATGGCGGACCACGACCCGTTTAATATATAATTACATACCATTAACATTAGAAAATGAAAAAAAAAAATCAGAATTTACAGATCTTTCTATTTCAAAACTATTAACAACTATGAACAAAACTATTAACATTTTAGGCAAAATGAACTATGAACAAAACATTCCACAAAAAAAGTTAAATAAGTTTTGGTCACGGGTGAGCAGCCAGATGTGAAAACAACTTCTTGTTTTTCTTTTCGGTTTCATTAGGTGATGATCTTCTCCTTCTACTATGTTCCTTAATCAATGGAACCAAGTACCAAACGATACAAGTGCACATGATAGACACGGTTCGTCCAAAGAACACCAAGAAGATCAAAACCAAGATCATTGTCACGGCCGGTAAGAAACGGTACGGTCTCGAAATCTTCTTCAGATTCTCGTTCAACACGCAGCTCTGTTTCTGCTCTGTTACTGACTCTGTATTCTTTATTTCTTTCACCTCCTCCACTTTTGTATCGATCTTGACCTTGAAATCATCTTCAGAATCCTTCTTCTTGGTTACCTTCTTTGTCTTTATCATGATAGGGACGCACTCCCCTGAGCTTTTGAACACAAACCGAACAAGAGGCGGCCCATCTGAGTCGACCCTCGTTGCATAAATGCTTTGTCTCTTCTCGTCGAGCTCAGAGAGAAGTGCAGAGAACTTTTCAAGTCCGAGATCTGAATAAGGGTTCTTGCTTTCTTTGTTTCCTTTCCTCGATTTCTTCAGTGACGAGAATAGACTCACCATTTTTGAAAGATTGAATTTCTTTTTAATATTGTGATGTTGTTGTTAGGGTTTAGTACTGTATTGGGACAAGAGAGATGGCTTGTATTTAAAACTATAGATGGCTTGTCTTTAAAACTAGATGTGATTTTCTCGTATAAACAAATAGTTTGGTGATTTGACCAGATCTCATTAAATGTTTTATAGATTGTTCAGATCACGTACTTTAAACACTTTCTTTATCTTGGGACGAATAAACAAAACGTCACCCCAGATGTATTCTGGCTGACCTTAGTGATTGACTTTCTTGCAGGAGAAGCAAAGACTTTTTTTCCCATGATGGCCGTACTTTATTCAAACATGGGTTGGGTTCCAAGAAAAAGGGTTTAGATTTAGACGATACCGAACAGATAAAGTGGATTAATAAACAAAGAAATCAAACCAATGAAAAGCAACAAATCATTTGCTGACAAAAGGAAGAAGAAGAAAGCATATCATGTGATGATATATGGGTGGGTAACAATACAATTAATTCTCTTGGGGCTTTGAAGACTCAAGACAACATAGACTGATCCGTATTTTAAAATAAAACGCTTATGTTTGGTTTCGATTTGGTAAATTAGGTTTGGTTCAAAAAAGGCCTAATCCTATTTGATCATATGAATGTGCAAGGAGATCATAGAGTGTTCATAAAATACTCGTATAAATAGTCGTAGTCTCATAATAGTCACGCGTTCGAACTAACTAGTTGAGCGTTTTTCTCCGATTTTTTTTTAAAAGGGCACCTAAATTGAAACTTTGTAGGGGTTTTGAATCTTTGAGCAAGGTTGAAGGAAATGAACTTCTGTAATACGTAAACATTTATTTTCATTTATAGGTTTGATCCACAGGAACTTTAGACTTCACCAGAGGGTTCGACGTTCTATAAGATGCAAACAAACATAAAAACAGAGCACTCGATGTACGTTATACACACACATATATATATATACATTAGATTGGGCTGGACCGTTTGTACCGGGTCTTAAAGACCTCTCTTATTTAAAATCGAACTGAAACAAACCACATTGATACTGGTCTGACTTTGGTAAGGTACTCTCAAACCGGTCTAGCCACGCTGGTACCAAACTCGAACTTTCAAATTGCAATTAAAGAACATTTAATATACTGTCTAGTAAATCTAATACAATAAAGTAGAAGAATCTGCCTTCTTAAGCTATCCACGACACCAAAAAAGGATGGGGCTTTTTGCGACACGTGTCGGCTTGGTGGGGCATCCGTGTCTTTCACGCGGTTTCATTTATTCTCGCGCGTCTCTTTTCATTTCGCTACTCTCTCTCTATTTTTCACTAAACGGTGAAGAGAGCAAGGGATATGCGCTTTTTAATTTAAAATTTCAATAGCCCGTTCTACCAACAGCCCACAAAAACTTCAAAACCTAGATTGGTCGTTGACACCTCCATCACCTTCATCGTCCCATCTGGAAATTCATCAGTCTCTGCAACTCGACGTTACCGTGTAATAATGTCGATCCTTTACTAAATCATTCAATTCGGTTCTTAACTCCTTTACTAATGAGATATGGTATCGTTCTACGTCCCTTTGTTTCTCCACCTATATAAATCCCTTCATAAACCTTCACTCCAGCCATAATTGAAAACCTCAGTCAAAGAATATAAAGCTATGACCATAAAATCTGCTCAGCCCTTGGCAAGTCTCCTGTCGAACGGTGTAATCTGAAGGTTAGAGATTTCTCACTTTAATGGCTTACGCTTTGGTTCTTCTTGGACGGCTGCTCAGATTCTGGGAGGCCATGTGACGATTTGATCGGTCTCGACATGATCTTCGTCGATTCTCAGGTCCTCCGTATAATCTTTAAAAAAGTCCTTTATTGCGATTTAATTATTTCTTCTTACTCTTACCAGAGTTAATTTCAATACCGTTTATTGATTACGTTTCCTTACTCTCATGTCAGCCACTATTTAAAGTCGGTGAAGTTCATAGCAAGCACTCAATAGGCAGATGGTTCATGGGACATACGGTCCCTTAAAACGTAAAGAGTGCACATCTAAGGCAAATCATGGTCAGGTGAAGTTACTGATGTGTAAGAACTAAGAAAGTGTTTCTTTACGATTGGCAGGTACGGAGTTTGTGGAGTTTGCTACACATATGCATCATGGTTTGCTCTTAGAAGCTTGGAAGTAACCGGCAACACGTATGAAAACTGTTCCACTATGCAAGCCATATGTCCTGCCCTGAAAAGGTAATGTCTCTTTTATAATCAATTTTAAGGATCTAAGTTCCCTAAAATCTCTCTCCAAAACTCTTGAATATTCTTGGATGTGCAGAGATACATAGAATTAGGAGGAATCAAACCTGGTGCAAACCGGTTAGGAATTGATAGGTCTGATTCAACCAGGACAGATCTGCCAAACAAATGTTACATATTCCATTTCTCAACATTTCTGTTAAAAAGGTATGTTGTGTTTAACTGATATATTTGTTAACAGGTCGAGAGAGATCCACTGCCTCTTCACAGTGTTGTGAAACTGATCATCAGTTCCAGTTAGAAAACGGAGACTACCCTCAACAGCTGCAAATGAAGCAGAAGCAGCTCGAGCTTATGCCAAAGAAGCTTCAAAGACACTGAAAGGAAAATACATCTGCAAAGTGGTCGTATTGAAAATTTGATTAAACAGATGGTATGTACGTGATGACAGAAAAGAAAGAGAAGAGAAGAAGCTAAATGTGTTGCAGGTGGAGAGAGAGAGAGAGAGAAGCGGCGAAGTAGTGTTTGTGTGTTGATGATTTTCTACCTTGGAAACACTTTTTAGTCGTAAACACTAATTTTAGATGCTAAAGCTATTGTATTATTGCTCATACTTCACTTTACAGCCAAACTAAGTTTTAAAACTGAAAATATAAAACGCTACAATTTTCTTTGGTCGGCATCACCACAATCAAAATTTAGTTTCCTCCTTTGATTCAACCATATCAAAAACTGACATAAGTTTGAGTTTACATGCTTTCAAGAAATAAAATGCAACTCTTATCATAAAATCACAGTCATCGTATTATTAAGTACAAACCACCGCAAACCAATATTTGCACACATGAAAGTTTCCAATCTTAGCTGCCACTATAAAACCACCACGCAGAGTTCCTTATTTTAAGATGAATTTCGTACGGTAAAACATATTAATTCTTTTCTAAGTTAAATATTAAGAATATCACATACACATATTTGAAAAAGCAACCAAAGAGTCATCATTGTTTTTTCCCGACCTCCCACAAAAAGAAATTCTCTAACCAAAATACCAAAAACAAAAATCAATTTTAGACTATTGAAACAAAGTTATTTCACGAAATTAGAATTCTTTTTCAAAACATTTCCAAATATGTTTCTCCTCCACTCTTTTCCTTAATATGCACATCAAATTGATCATCGTTCCAAGATATATATAAACTACAAAATCCTGTTAACACACTAACATCTATACGCGGCTACATGTTGAAAAATATCAAATTTATTTACACATTCATTACTTCCAAATATTAATCCATCTAATAAACAATAATATCATGCACAAAATACTTGCTTAACATCTTTGGCATATCAAAAAAAAAAAACATCTTTGGCATATCCCGCAGCACTACATAGCACAATTGACCAATGATATATAGCCACTATACAGTGTGGTCACTGAAGAAGTCGGGAGAGAAGGAGACTTGAAACAGATAAAATATTTATTTAGGCTAATGCAATCAGAGAGAATAAAACAAAGATGCTTTCTTTTTTTTCGAAACACACAAAGATGCGTTCACTACTGTCATTTTATAAATATTTTATGACATATAAATGACTTTGAAATTAAGGTAGTTTTCAAAACTTTATGCCAATCTCAGATTAGTTTATAAATGATCTATAAACTTACCAACAAAAAATACATTGTTTGTCTTCTACCAAAACTATTTCTATATGTTCACTATGTAAAACACATAAAATTTTGGGATATACACACTACCACCAAACATTATTAAACATTATAAGTGAACTAGAAAACCTTACATCTATTCACCATAAGATAAATTCTGTGATTTTCATGATGCAATCATATTTCATTTTAAAAAAGGGAACCACCTCGACACAAATAGCAACTACAATAGTAAATTTTCAGATAACAGTTTGAAGTCAACAATGAAACTTATCTTCGTTTGCAAAAAAAAAAAAAACAATGAAACTTATCTATTCTCTTTTACTTGCAGTCAATATTTTCCATTTCCACTATGTTACTCAATGGCTTCGTACAAATATAAGCTGTCTTATATATAGGGAAAGTCTTCTATGATTCAGCAATATTACAATTTATAAAGAAGTTTATTATATTCCAATTTTCATCAGTTCCACTTACATACCGTTTTTGATCTTTGTTTTAATTTTCAAACAAAATAAATAAATGTTTTTCCTCATTTCATAATATGCTCCTTTGCCAAAATGAGTTTCTTACCAAAATCAAATAAGAAGAAATATATATACAAAACTTTATAACATACGTCTAAATAAAACATCAACTTTAATTTATGTTTAAATTCCAAATAAATTAACCTTTTTTACAACTATCAGCTTTTTGTTCTACTTTTATTCAATCGATTAATCACTTATATTACTACACTTTGAACTAAGCAACTTCAAAGCAAAGTATTATACTACTGTCGTTGAACCCTTATCAAATGGATCAGAAAAATATCATTTTTCAATTTCATATTTTTGAACATATTTTCTTTACTAAGAACACAAAATGAATTGTAAATTAATGTAAAAATAAAACATACGAACCCGGCGCGTAGCGCCGGAATACCACTAGTTTCCTTATAAAAACCAAACGTGGGTAATGGGTATAATAAACAAGTGAAAGTTGTACATGTTGTCCAGAAATACAAGTAACCAACAACAAGCCCAAAAATTCTCAAATCAGATTAAAAATCATCTCTAATCTAAATCTAAATCTAAACTATACTAAAAAGGAGCATATAAAGCCCTGTGAGTATGTCCACGTCGGCAATTAAAATCATCCAATGGGGTACCTTCTTTTCTCCACGTCAAACCGAATCTGGGCTGATCTTAATAAGCCAAAGAAGCTTCTTTACCTCTCCAAGGTGACGCCTTAGCTTTTCCTCATTAATTTAATTGCCCAAGATTAGGTCTTCAATGCGTGGCTTAGATCTTTAAGGCGGTGCGTTTTCGGATATAAATATATGTAAGTGTTTCTCTTCTTCGAATCATCTTCTCTTCACATCTCTTATAGTGAACTAATACCATTATCTCGAGAGTTTTCTTCTCCGATTTTCAAGGGTTCCTCTGTTGTCTAGGCTAGGCTATTGTTGTTTTCCAGATTTTGATATTTATGTAATCAAATTATTCCGACGAAACGCTCTGTGTTCTTTCGCACTGATAACTTTTATATTTCTGTCTTATTTACAAGTTGCGTAAATTTTAGGAACTTAGCTCTAATTAGTAAGGCTACTCCATGTGTTGTTGATATGTTGAACATGTGATAGCTTACTCGCTTTGTATATCTAAGAAATATATATGGTCTCAATTCTTTTTTTCGAGTTCAGCTAGGTTTTGTTTAATTGTTAAGTCATGTTCAGAGTAGGCTATGGATGGATCATGGTGCTGTTATATAGGTAGGTACAAAGCGTGGGGCTCGCTCCTGGGAATGCAGCTAGCAAAAATGGTTATCACTATAGAGAAATTATTCTCTATGTTATCTTAGTAGCCTAGGAAACGTGTTGTAAACATTTTCTGCTGATGGTTACAAAAGATCAACAAGGCAAGCTGTGGTCACCTGAAAGAAAGACAAGTTAGATTCTATGGAACTGGTACATCTTCCCTTTTCTGTTTATAGAGAACCAATGAGTTTAGCTTCTCTTTTTTTTTCTTGCAGGCCAATGTAGGACATGCAACCAGAAAATTCTCACAGATTCTGCAATAAAATACATGTAAAGAAACAAACGTTGCTTCTCTGGATGGTTTCTCATTTCAGAAATAATGTTTGGTTCAGATTTTCTGGAGCATGTTTATGTTAATAATGTCTCACTAAAATCCAACTGATCTCTTTGTGTAGGTTTTGTCTGATCTGTAACTGAGACTTACCAAGAAAGCTCTCACGGAGAAATGTAAACATAACGCGTTGAAGATGTTGAATGAGGCTTAGAGATTGGTGGTTCTGGTGTTTGCTTCTCAGATTGTTTTAAAAGATGCGCTTGGATCACACCCAAGTCTGATAAACAAAAAAAAATGAGTTTGGTGTTTAGTGTTTGAATGTAGGCTCAAATCTTGGGTGTGATTTGTGAACATGCAAAGATTTCTATGGAACAAGGATCTTATATATGGGAGCTGGATAGATCAGCAATCTTTTCATATATGGGAGCTGGATAGATCAGCAATTGCTCTTTTATTCCCCTATGTTTCAAGCAATAAATTTGGTTGGAGAGACCAGAAGCGAGAAATCTATAATGTAATTGCGATGTTGCAGAGGTTTCGAGATTTTGATCACGTCAGCAAAGCTAGAGCCGATTTTGCTCTATGAAACAATCGTACCAAACATTGCTTGTGGAGGAGGATAAGCTATCTGCAGTTCAGCTATTTAATGCTCATGGCTTTTAGTGTACCAAGCATGTAACTTTAACGGCACTTGAAGGAATGTGCAGCTCTAAATTCCAGATTCATACGGTGACTTTTTGAGGATTGTTCTACAATTGGTAGCAGTCATGAAAACATGGCATCAACTCATATTGATTCACATCTTCACATTTCTACCAAAAACACTCATATTGATGTTGTGCAAGCTCACTGATTTCAAGCAAAAAAAAATCAAAATTTACAGATCTTTCTTTTTTTCAGCCAAAAATTTACAGATCTTTCTATTCTGAAATCAAAACTATTTACAACTATTAACATTTTAAACAAAATATGTAAATGTTAAATACGTTTTGGTCACCGAGTAACAGCCACATGCGAAAACTTCTTCTTATTTTTCTTTTCGGGTTCGTGTGGTGATGATCTTCTCCTTCTGCAATGTTCAGAAGATCAGAACCAAGATCGCTGTCACGGGTAAGAAACGGTAAGGTCTCGAAATCTTCTTCAGATTCTCGTTCAACACGCAGCTCTGTTTCTGCTCTGTTACTGACTCTGTATTCTTTATTTCTTTCACCTCCTCCACTTTTGTATCGATCTTGACCTTGAAATCATCTTCAGAATCCTTCTTCTTGGTTACCTTCTTTGTCTTTATCATGATAGGGACGCACTCCCCGGAGCTTTTGAACGCAAACCGAACAAGAGGCAGCCCATCTGAGTCGACCCTCGTTGCGTAAATGCTTTGTCTCTTCTCGTCAAGCTCGGAGAGAAGTGCAGAGAACTTCTCAAGTCCGAGATCTGAATAAGGGTTCTTGCTTCCTTTCCTCGATCTCTTCGAAAATAGACTCACCATATTGATTAGATTACTGAGAGGTTGTGAGAAATTTTAAACAGGGTTGAGATGTAAATTGAAAAATACAAAGAGAACTGGGTGCAGGAAGCAGATATTTCTTTGTGGAAGAATGAGAAGGGTAAATTTAAGAAGACTTTTTCCTCAAGAGAGACTTGGCTCGTTATTAAAGAGAAGCATCAGTTGTGTGATTGGCATCAGGTGGTGTGGTTTAAATATGCTACACCAAGATACTCTTTTATACTTTGGACTGCCATTCATGGTAGGCTATCCACTGGAGATCGAGTTAAAAATTGGAATGCAAATGCTGATGTAGCTTGTGGTTTATGTGATGAGCCGTTGGAGACTAGAAAGCACCTGTTTTTTGAGTGTCCATATTCAAGACAGATTTGGGAGAAACTTATAAGAAGTGTTATGGGAAATCAGTACACAGTGGATTGGGATAATATTATCAGGTTGCTATCAAATGGTTCTACTTGGGATAAGCTTAGTCTCTACATTATTCGACATGTTTTCCAATCAGTGGTCCATGCTGTTTGGAGGGAGAGAAATAGGAGGAGACATGGAGAGAAACCTTATCCAGCTGCGCTTATTATTAAGAAGAGATGAGGAATAAGTTCACAGTGATTAGGCAGAAGGGTGATAAAGCATATGAAGGAGGCATGGTCAAGTGGTTCAGTTCGAGAGAGCTGTCTCATCACTCTTGATCATGCAGGTTTTTCTTTTAAAGGTCCTAGTAGGAGTGAGAGATAGGTCTTCAGTAGGAGTGAGTGCTGGAGAAGAAGTTAAAATCCAGTAGGAGTGAGAGCTGGTTGCTCAGTAGGAGTGAGGGCTGAGTATTCAAATGAAGGGTGAGGAGGCAGTTTTGAGGGTTTGAAGCAAAGATTTTCATCTCGATTTTGAGTTTTTATTTCAATCTTGTATAGAATTTTAGAAAAAGTCACACATATGTTGTAACAAGGATTTTTCTTTTTGAATTCAATTTAACATTCAGTTCAAAAAAGAAAAAAAAAAGAGGTTGTGAGAACAGGAGAGGTTGAAGTTGTTTTGTTTTTAATTGTGACTAGATCTTGATCCGTGCGACCGCACGGGTATTAGTTTCAATTTTAATTTTTATTTATTTATACTAAATAATATATTTGTAATATTTGATCGTTTTATATTGACTAAGTTAGGGGTAGGTATTTGGGTATCCACTCGAATTCGATTAAAATCTATTCGAATTTAGGATTTCGAGTTTAAAGATTCTAGCTCTGTTTAGGTATTTATAAACTTTGGTTTCGGTTTAATTCGGATCTTTGCGGGTTTGATAACCTGTTTAAATTATTTTTAAATTTTCAAAATTTATATATCTTTAAATATCCTTAAATCTAAAAAATATAACATGTAAATTTGAGTAATGTAAGCTAAAGTACCTAAATTAAAAATTAAAAATAGGTTTAACTTGAATATTTGGATGAAGAATAAATATATATTTTAAGTATTTTTGGTGTTTTGATTATTGTTTATCTACTTTAGATGTTTACTTTTGACTATTTTTTATATTTCAAATATTTTAAACAACTTAAAATTGCTTATATCTTGGATATTAACTCGAAAATAGCTAACATATTGAAAAATATAAATATGATTTAAATACATTCGAATATCCGAAATATTTTGTTCGGATAAGGTTTGGTTATGGTTCTCTAGATACCAAAATGGTAAATCCGTTTGGATATTATCTAGTTTCGGTTCAAATTTGGTAATATTTTTTTTTCGTTCAGATTTGTTAAACAAAGAGTTGATATTATAATTTCCATGAATTATTTGTCCAATAAAAATATATAGTTTTTTGAATTTGACATTGATTTAATTGAGAAGTTAATGAAGTTTATTCAATTCAAATTTAATTTTAGAAAACACATTAATATAAGTGGAAAAGACAAATCATTAAAATATGAAATATTATTTAATTGTGTTTTTAATTCAAATTTAATTTTGGAAACACACATTAATCAAATTGGAAAAGACAAAGCATTAAAATAAGAAATATTATTTAATGTCAGTGGCATGGAAATGTAAATCCCTTATACATTATTTGTGAAGTGATTTCACATATGTCATCTCCACAATAATTTTGACCAAACAAATGTGACATGACATATGATTAAATGTGACATGGCATATGATTAAACGTGACATGGCATAGTACATTACATGTTAACTAGGATATGATCCGCACCTTGTGCGGGGTGAAAATGATTACGTAAAAATGTAGTCAACATTAATATTAGAATGTGTAGTAATCCTCCGATTTCGGTTTTCTAAAACCAAACCTAACCATTGGTTTTCGGTTAACCAAAATTTTGAAAAATTAATTTCAAAATTAACCAAACTGAATTTCGGTTTAGTTTTCGGTTATTTTCGGTTTTCAATTTTATACCAGAAAATAACTGATATAATTGGTTTTCAGCCAATTTCGGTATAATTTTCTTTAAAAATTCGGATATTTTCGGTTAATTTTGGTTATTTTGGTTAAATTCGGATATTTTTGGTTTTTTGGTTAATTTCGGTTCGTTTTTCTGGTTATTTTAGGTCCTTATCGATTTTTCATTTTTTTGAAAATCAAAACCGAAAGAAAACCAAATTATTATTTGTTTAAATCCTACCAAACTGAACCGAATTGAAAACCGTAACTGAACTAAAATCATTCTTACTGTTTCATACAATATAAATATTATGACAGCGTAGTGGTTAGAAATATTGAGTGATTGATTGTGGTTTCTATTGTATATTTTTGGAAAGTACATTCTAGTTAGGATACGAATTAGCAATAATTATAGACGATTATAATTCTATAATAGCGATTGCATAAAAACATAATTTTGGAAACCATGAATATTACGAAACAAAAACATTTTCATAGTTTGAATATATAAAAACAGCAATAATGAATATTTTTAACGTCTCACAAATTCAGCCAGTCTATAATTTTGTATATCATCTTCTCATGATTTAGTAAAGAAATAAATATCATGGTCAAATACAATTAATAATAATACAAAATTATATGGTAAGTAATGGTTACAAAATTGGAATGACCATGATTTTTTTATTTTAGAAATAATATGTTGACATAATTTTGAAAACAATTGTGTTAACCTCCTAAATTTATTCAGTGATTGACCATTAACTCAGTTTCTGTCATATATGCATAATTTGGCTCGAAATTTAATTACTTTCGCCCAGTGTCTGATTTATCGTCGAATTTATATAAATTTTTTTCCTAATTTTGTATACGATAATATATTCTAAAACATAGACAATACTGATTTGAAGGAAAATTATGAATATATGGCCAAAATGTTACAATTACTGATAGTTTAAACTATAAGAAAATAAAACTAAACATACAATGCCATTGTTTGATGTATGTTTTATAAGCTATTATATATGTCGTTCGTGTAATATAAAAAAGAGTGTATAAGTCATGTATACATCTATGTCTCTCCGGTGATTTTTTGATATTTTTACATCTTTCTGCGAAAGGGGATTAGGGATTTAGGATTCATGCCATTATGCTGAATGTATAAGTCATGTATACAATTATTAATTTTTTAAAAAAAAAATCCAAAGATTTAGGATTTATCCAAGGGTTTACCATAGATTTAAGGTTTATAATTTAGGGTTTAGAGTTTAGAGTTTAGTGTTTTGCTGGCGGTATTTTAAATATAAAATCTTTTTTTGCGACTATTATTATTTTCTATTTATTTTTTATTTCAAAATAAAACTTGACAATATTTTATTTCTTTTTTTAAAAGATACCGAATATGAAATAACGAAATCTTATTGGTTGGGTGAACCTAAAGGTTCACTCTAGGGGTGAACCCAAGTATTTCTCCTACTAATATATCCCATTTGTTAAGTGAATCAATGCAATATTTCTCTTATAATTTGGATCAATTTGAAATCTCAGTCAAGATACTATGTAATTACTTATCGCCTTGTGAATCATTTCCCATACTAACGTATTTGAATTTATGGAAATTTAAAGCTAATGTCATTTTCATTTGTGTGTACACACCGTTGAAGGCAATTATTAAGGAAAATGACATTTTAGGAAATTTTAAATTTGACTATTGTTTATATTTTGGAATTTGTTTTAGAAATCTCTAATTCTTTGGCTTCGAATTCACAGGGGTTTCATTTTGTATTTTGTATTTTTTTGAAGCTTTTTTAAAAAACATTTCTTAACTGTAACATAGGAACACAAAATGAAATTATCCATATACAAGAACAGTCTAATGAAATTGATTACAAATTGTGACTAAACCATGATTTTCGAAGTGTTCATAATAATAGTTTTGAATCTGCTAATATTTACCAAATATGAAACAATTAATGTGTTCGTGTGTACCTTACCTAACCAATTTTTCTATATGTAACGACTATTTTTTGAATTTTATAGATAGTAATTATAATATTTGACTGTTTTTATGTTGGTTATGAACTTATGATCATTTACGGTTCTTATGTTAAATTTTGAACCAAAACGCGGCAAAGTAAAACGTGAGTATAGTGTTTGAAAGTCAAATATTATAATCAATAATATAATAAAATTATAATATTTATATATTTAATGTACAGTTAATTATAATATGAATTTATATGGTAAGTAATGGTTAGGTATGACATGTGGGTACTTACTTCTATAAATAATATGTTGTCATAATACAAATAATCAATTTTTTCAAATCAACCTCCAAATTTACTCACTGTTTGGCGATGGTATAGTGGATTTGATTCAAAGATTTGAATTGATCATGTGTATTTCCTCCTAAACTGTTACGCACCGAAGGTAACTGATTTCTATAATTTCAAGCCAAATAAGAACAACCACCGTCAAATCACTATAAATTTGGTTCATAATTTTATATGCTTCCTATATTCTAAAACATGCAATGATATTATATGGTTCCTATATTCGTGATGTTGAAAAAAGAATATGCAATATTAAAGAATATATAAGTAAAAGAATATATAAAGAATGTATAAGTAAATGTATACATATTCACTTTTTTACATATTACATACTGTATATTGCATATATATATAAAAGAATGTATAAGTAAAAGAATATATAAAAGAATGTATATGTAAATGTAAATGTAAATGTATACATATATGCATTTCTTACATATAATATATAAAATAATATATAAAAGAATGAATGTATAAGTTATGTATACACGTTTTAAGTGGAGGAGAATTTCACTATACATTTATGTCGAATATAATCCTCTAACGTATTATGCATGTCGAACAGAAGCAATGCATATATGTCAACTTACCCTAGTATAAATATAAAGAAGGAGCATGTAACAAACATAATAGTACCAATGGCATTATATGTAATAACCCTAATAAATCAAGGATAATTGTAAATGATGGCCGAGAAAGATTGTGAGAATGACACATATGCATAATGGCAACATTGAAATTAGTTTACTCTTTAAAGATTATTTTTTAAAAATGATTCTTGATTAATAATAAGGGGATTTCAATTTTTTGGTAACTTTATATAATACTAGTGGTATTCCGGCGCTACGCGCCAGGTTTGTATGTTTTATTTTCACATAAATTTACAATTCAATTTATGATTTTATTAAATAAAATATGTTCAAAATATGTAAATGAAGAAAATGATTTTTTCCAAGACATTTAATAGTAGCTAGCGACTGTAGTGTATCACTTTGTTTTAAAATTGCTTATCTCAAAATGAAATAACAAATTAATTTAGTTGGAGTTTAAATATAAATTAAAGTTGATATTTTATTTAGAGAACATATAAATACTATGTTAACAATATATAGAAGAAACGGCATTTCAAATTTTATTCTAGAGACTAATCTGAATTCAAACATATGTAATGAGATTTTGTTCATATAATCTTCTTATTTGATTTTTGGTAAGAAAATAATTTTGGCAAAGAAACATATTAGAAAATGAGGAAAAAAATTATATATTTTGTTTGGAAATAAAAACGAATTTAGAAAACAGTATGTTAATAAAACTGAAAATTGGATCATAAAAACCCCCTTATAAATTGTAGTAATGCTGAATCATAGATGACTTTCCTACATATGGAACAGCTTATGTTTTATTATAGTTTGAAGGTGGTTAATATTCTATTTATCCAAGTTACAAAAAAAAAATATATTCTATTTATCCGACTTGTGTTTGAGGTGAAACATATAGTAGCATGAAAGAAACTCAGTGATAAGTACGTAAAATCTCACGTAGTATCTACTGTTTTGAAACATTAACTGGTATTCTGACTTATATTATATATAACATGCATCAAAGAGTCACTCATAGACGTCTAGTGGTCAATAGAATTAGACATCTCGAGTTTTCTCCATTTTTATCATCACTAATGAATGTCCTTTTTTGTCTGCTTTTGAGTTTGCTGTTGTACATAATACAAAAAGATGGTTGAGAAGCTTTTTATCACCAATAATGAATGTTTGTACTTGGATGGAAGAGTGTCGATCAGATTGAGAAGATCATTTTTATTTTTTACTTATCTCAAAGTCGTGCCAATCTTAGCAATCTTAAACCCTTCTATTTGCAGTCTCTAACAAAAGAATTTTTATTGTGACCATGAATTTAAGGTTATTGTACTCAAATAAATGTGAAAAATTAAAATATTATCTACTAAAAGAATTTCATTCGTAATTTTAATATTTGATGAAAATAAAAATATGTCATTGGGTATGGCTAGTATTACGTTTTGTAAGCCTTGCAAGTGCTGGACTGTTCGAACGTAATCATGAAGGTCATGGTACAAAACTTATAAATGCAAGACAAGCAGTTGTTTATCAGTAAAAAAATTTGCATTGATAAGAGGAATAACAACAACCACGACACTGAGTTTTTTTTTCTAAAAAGGGAAATAGATTTAAGCAAGCTGAAAGATGCTAAAACATTAACTTATAAGGACAAGTCGGGGTTGTTTAGGTTCTAACATTCATTCCACACGTGCTTTCTTCAGGGAATGCTCTTCCAGAATGGGTTGTTTTGTTTCCAGAATGTTCTGCGTTTTTGTTTCTTAGTATAAATCACACTGAAGAATGGGTTGTGACATGAGACAAGGGACCTCTTCCCGGAGGCCAGTAAGATCATTGCCATCGGGCCTAAGTGGAGATGTGAAGACTTATAAAATGGCAACAAACATACTTATGTGGTGGGCCTTGAAGAGACGAAACTGCAGATGATGAAGGACCTAGAAACTTGACTCGGTCACTTAAAAAAATGATGGAAATGCTTGCTCAGTAACACGTGAAAATTGGCACAGCAGAGAAAGTGACCACCAATCAGATGACAAAAACCATCCTGCTTCAAACGTGCAACTCCTAGAAGTTTGCTGTTGCACTTCTTGCTTTGGCAAAAGCATTAGAACTCAATGTTGATCCACCTGTTTTATTAGCATCATTAGTTTCTTATGCTGCAAGCATAGAGAGCTTTCACGCCTAGAACCTTCTTTAGAAGATTCAGCTTCCCTGGCTGGTGATCCCTGACGGAAATAGTGCAAGTGTAGGCATTGTGACAAATATAGCATCTAAGCTTAATACTCACTTGCCAAGATGACAGAAAATTATTTTAAATAACCAAAACAAAATTGTAATGATATCACAATGCATAAATTAATGGGGAAAGAAAGAAAATTACCCCAGGCAACAAAAGAGAATCAACGATCATCAACTTGGCCTCAAAATTTTCCGCAAGCACTTTTACCAACATTTCTTGATATATCTCAGAGCCTAATAATATTTTCATATGGTAAATATTGGAAAAATAGGCATATAAGTTCTCATATATATGAAGGTATACTTTGCTAGAGGGATGGACACAGCAAAAACAATAGAAGCACTAATTCTAAAGCCCTCATACCTGCTGGGCCAGACAGCAAGATACGGGGACACGTTGTAGGCGAGTCTGATGTACTTTGCGAACTTGCTTCCACCCTTCATATGGACATACATCCATGCTATTAGAACATCCTTCGTAGTAGCAGTGCAAAAATTCAGAAATTGTTTTGACTATAATTCATCAAACCATCAAATAGTAGAATCTAGCATAGAATACAGCAGCCAGACCTTAGAAAAATAAGGGAAATTATAAGGATAATAAAATACATCTCTTGGAAAGTATAAGGATCAGAGATTTCCACTTCAAGGTTTCACAATGACAAGAATTATGGAAACTGGTGGTAACTTTGTAGTGAGTACACTCGTGGGTTATTTTTGTTTGTATTGTCTAGATTAACAAAGTAATCCTAGAAACAATATATTTCATTCTTCATTAAAAAGAGGGGCAGTGCACAAAATACACAATAAAACATGTCTCAGACAAATGAATTCCAGATTAAAACGTGATAAATCTTGAGGAAGTATGAAGCCCAACTAACACAATTTGTTGCCAACCAATGCCGATATATCCGTACCCAAGCTTCATAACAAATCATCGCAGAGCATGAACCTTGTTCACTAACATATATTGATAAAGCCTAGAAAAGAAGTAAGTGAGTAAAGGCAATTTCCCTGAAGCTGAGTGAAATTCTTTGATTTTGATAATTGCCGAGATTCTTTGATTTTAATAATTTTGGTAAAGAGGAGAAGCTAGAGAACAAAAATGATATATAGAGTTTGTAACTGAGGGGATCCCAAAAGTTGCATTTCTTATGATTGTTACAGCAAAGAGAGGTACCTGCAAAAGGATATGTAGATAATTCCTTTTGTCTTTTTTGCGTTTTCTTTGTGGAGGGCCTGTCCTCGGGAGCTTGTGAATCCTCTCCAAGCATCCCATCCAGTGTTCATGACACCAACATGGGGCTCATTTGAAACAGAGGCCTGACTCCTGAGCTTTTTCTCCTCCAGCCATCCTATCAAAGAATTTTTGTGCGAGAAAACAACAATTAACAATTGGGTGGATGAGAAGGATTTGGCTAGAATATAGTGAAAAATTAAGATGATGGAATTAGTGGGATAACTTGATTGAATATCATTACTCTAAGCGTGTTACGTCGTGGGCGAGAAGGAATGAGAAGCATAGCCATCAACTGACCCCTTTCTTCACATTCCGAAGCTTCAAGGTGCCAGTAGAGCTTGGAAATTGCTATTATGGAGAGCTTGTCTGAGAGTTTCATTGAGAAATAATCGATGAAGAGCAGAGAAAAGGGGGAGGCAAAGGCGAAAGAATATATATATACTGTGAACAGAGCTATCGAAGAACAAAGGAAACTGTCATGAAGAGGAGATCGTGGGATTAGTGGGTTTTCTTCATTGATTGACATAACGCCAAAACGTTACTTCGCCGAGGAAGAGGAAGAGAGATTGTAAGGTCTACGATCCTTACTAACCCTATTCTTCAATCGGCCCAAACACAAAGGGGAATCACTTGATGGGTCAGAGAAAACCAAGCCCAATATATTGAGGTCACCAGTGTTTTACCGAAACCTGATTAATTAATGCGCATGAAGACCACAATACACCCGAGAATATTTTTAATCGCTAGAAAGAAGCCCAATTTGTTAAGAAACTCCGCTGGCACAAGACGAAAAATTATCTGCGCTGGCCCAAGAAGAGAAGTGGGAGGACACGTGGCTGTATTCCCCCAAAGGAGAAAAAAAAACTTGACTTTATTAGTATACTAGGGTCGGCCCGCCCTACGGGCGGGATGTGAACTATAAAATAATTTCAACGGCTAATATACAAATTAAAAACATTAAGATCTGGATACTGAAATTTTAGGCATGTATATCCGGATCCGGACCAATTATATATATTTAAAATATTTAAACATAATTATATCTATATATGTATACTATAAATATTTAGTTTAAAATGTCTATTTTTATTTTGTTTAACATTTAATATATACTTATTTTAATGTGATGTGTTCTAATTTTTATTTGATGTATATGTTGTGAGACCATACTATTATAATTATTATTTATATTTTTTGTTGTGGGTTTTTAGTTTGATGAAAACATAATTTTATTACAATTGACCAATTTTCCTATACAGTATAGTTTTATTTTAGAAATGAGAATATCCAAATATGTTTTATTTGTTTATTTATATTTGATCTAACTTGTATTGTCAATGTTTTTCCCTTTTATATCATCTATATCATTCACAATGTGTAATTATAAAGATTTATACATCATATAAGTTTTTTTATTCTACTTCGTCTATTCCTATTCTTAGAAGAAATAAGATTAATCTTCTATGTCATTTGATTGGATTTTGTAAGTTATTTTATAACAGTGATTTATATTTATATTAAAGTTTATTAATATTTTTAAAAGCATTAATACATATAGAACTTATAGAAATTTCATTTGCGAAAACATAGTTAAAATATAATATATATTTTTAAATTACTTTTGTTTGTATTTATAATCATACATTTGCAAGTTAAACAATAACCATAAAATAAATAATTATATTCCACAAACGGATTATGAGCCTCACAAAATTTGGAGTATTTTAAAGCTGGAAAAGAAAAAGAAAAATTGGAGTATCTTATATATTTGATAATATATCCAAGGTTTGAGAATACCCATAAGCGTATGGACATTGTATAGTCAGAAAGCTTGAAGTTGTGGTTGCTCCGAGTAATGCCAATGGTCGCTGGCCTCACCTGCTCGCCGACGAATAGCTTGCTAACCCCACAAGACGCTGCCTTTTTCAGAGAGATGAAGAGATCGCGATCTCCGGAAGATTATAGATTTTGCCGGAAACGACGCATCGAAGATTTATATATATAAGGATCTAGCAGACGAAGAGCGCAATAGTTTGATTCGTAGTGGGATGGAGAATAAAGACGATTTAAGATTAAACCACAAACACCGTTACAGAATCTAGAAAGTCTCAGCGCCAAATGAAAACAGACGAAAAAAACGAAGGAGAACATCTGTTTAGGGATTCCGTAGAACAGTGTCGATGGGCCTAGTGCCGAAGAGCATTTTATTTGCGCTGGACGAAACCCACTGCGAAGCCCATTTCGAGAGAACAAAGTTTAAGTGATACGGTGCGTATCTGATGTGTCAACTCGTGAGATTTCTAATTTATGACGTGGACGCTGATGTGTCAGCAGGAGAGATTCAACTCTCTTTTATATATATAGATATAGATGGTAATAACTCATAAATCACAATTAAAATAAATATATTCAAATATTTTACTATATAATATAATAATATAAATATAAAATATTTTCAAATTTTTGAAATATTGTTTAAGTTTTTTTTTTAATAATTGTACAATTTTTATTATTAAACAAGTTTTTCAAATTTTGTACAATCTTTGAAAAAAAAATAATCTTAATATCATTTATTTCATTTCGATATCTACAAATTTTAGAAATTATTTTTAGTTTTATATTTTGATAACTAAAAAAAATATATCAATTTCATTTTAATTTTAATAATTTTATTGTTGTAAGTAAATCAAATTGTTTATTTTATCTTAATTTTATGTTTAACTAAATTAGTTTTATATTAAAATATTGGTTTAAAATAATAATTTAACATTAATAAAATTATATTTAAAATATAGTTTAAAATTTTACTACTGCACATGGTGGAGGAAAACACCTAGTAACACTGAAAACTAAGGTGCATTCTATACGGGAACTTCTCTTTTAATAATATACTAGATCTTGACCCGCCCGACTGGGCGGGTGTTTACTTTAATTTATAAAAATACTATCAACTTATACCAAATTGGAAATTATTTGATTTTATAAAGTATGATCCACGTTCTTTGCTATCATATGATTTTTGTTGTATTTAATGTACTTGTAACATGAAAAAACACTAATGTTAGTATACATATTTTTGCATTGTTTATTTGATATTGTAACCATATAATTTTTAAATTAATAGTGACATATCTATCATATTAACGGACAACAAATCTTATTTGAGAGAAATATACTTTTACCTTTGTATTATATAAAAACTATAAAACCAATGATTATAATAAATAACCAATGATTACAATGACCCAATAAATAATCTAATTATCAAAATCAAACATAATAACAAATTAAAAAAATGTGGCCCAATTTTATAGTAACAATTTAAAAAAAAAATATAAGCCCAACCCAAGATAGGTATTATCTTTGTGTCCAAACAACATTTTAATTTTTTTAACTTTACAATTTATGTTGCCAAACAAAACTAAAAGGTATTTTTACTTTAATAAGATAAATTAATAATGACATATCTATCGTATAATGGATAATAAATCTTGTTTGAGATAAATATATTTTAACCTTTGTATTATATAAAAATATAAAATCAATAATTATAATAAATAACCAATAATTACAATGACCTAATAAATACTTTAGTTATCAAAATAGAATATAATAGAAAATTAAATAATGTGGCCCAATTTTATAGTAACAATTTAAAAAAAAATATAAGCCCAACCCAAGATATATATTATCTTTGTGTTCAAACAACATTTTATTCTTTTTAACTCTGTAATTCATGTTGCCAAACAAAACTAAAAGTTACTTTTACTTATTAGATAGATGTTGTTAGGTTTTAGTATTGGGACAATAGAGACTTGTTGTCTTAAATGTTGATGTGATTTTCTCGTATAAACAAATAGTTTGGTGATTTGACCAGATCTCATTTAATGTTATAAGATTGTTCGGATCACGTACTTTCGACACTTTCTTTTGTCCTGGGCACGAATAGAATAGTTTCCACCCTACTAAAAGACGTCATCTCAGATGTATCCTGGATGCTATTACTGGTTGACTTTCTTGCGGGCGAAGTAAAGACTTTTCTTAAAGTTCAGCTAGATTTAGATGAAAACTCAGAGTTAAGGTGCATTAACAAACAAAACAAAAATCCAATGAAATAGCAACAAACCATGTGTTGACAATTAGAAGAAGAAAGCAAAGCATGTGATATGCTGATTACAATACAATCTATATTCGTCTGGGGGCTTTGAAGAAAATATAGTCGGTAAATTAGGTTTGGTGCAATGGCTATTTGATCATAGAGCTTTCTTAAAATATTCTTATATATATATATATATATTTTTTACCTAAGCTTAAATATTTATATACATACATAGTCGTAGTCTTATAATAGTCATGACGCGTTCGATTAATATTTAAATCTAAGCTAGTTGAGCGTTTTTGTCGAAAATAATTCTTAAAAGGGTTTTGAATCTTCGAGCAAGGTTGAAGGAAACGAAAACTTGTGTAATACGCAGAACATCTATTTTCATTATAAAAGATTTGATTCACAGGAGGTTAGGAGCCTTACACTTCACCAGAGGTTGATATTGCTACGTTGTTCCATATATCTTTTGAACGCTTCTTATGTGACCTATGCGACGGTGTCGGTGAATGGGGGGACATTGTACCACAAGAACGTTTCAAGTGTACACATGGATGCTGGCTGCACGATAAGTCCTTCGAATTACATAGCTCATGAGGGGAAGCTTTATTGCAAGCATCATCATAATTCAGCTGATCAAGGAGACATGAAATTTGAGCGAGCTCGAAGGAGGAGAAAATGAAGTTAAAAAAATGACGCTAAGGACAAAGTCATTGCTGCTTAAAAAAGAAACATTTCTATCTCTCTGTAGTGTCGCTTCATCGCGGTCCATAACATACATTATATAAGTTTTTGTTTCTTGTTAAATTTGTGTTATTTTCTTAATTGTTGTATCCCAGGGTGATTATGTTCACTCAATCACTCCTTGTTTGGTTTCTTGTAATGAAAAACAAAATAGAGAAAAAATACATCGCATAGGATAATATTTTTTCCCAAAAATTAATGTAATAAGTTCAAATAACAGTTGATATGATTTAAAATCATATTCTTCAGCAAAGTAATATATTCTCTTTAGAACAATGCAGTGACTTTTCATATGTTCCTTTCACAAAAGCTATCATTTTCATCTATATACGACTTCAAAAACAGGGGCGGACCGACGCCCATAAAGGGTGTGGCACGTGCCACATGCTCGACGATTAAAATTTATTTGTGTAAGAAAGTACACATTAAACGCCTGAGCTCTGTGGCTTGTTCATGCTTATTGTGCCACACCCATTCACCAGTTCGAACCTCACCTTCTGCACTTTTTTTCTTTCTGTTTTAAAAGACTTTTAATCACTCACAATTAAAATCCCTTTTTTACCTTTATTTTTTTTTATACCTATTTTTTCCCCAGTCGACAAAAAATCTTTCTTTCCCTTTATAATTGTTTTTCATTTCTTTTCTTTATTATCAGTTTCTTATTTGAAATTTATTCAAACAATTATTTTTATGCACTTTATTTTCAGTAATTAGACAAAATAAAACACTTTAATTCACTTTGTCACAAAATATTCTTACTTTCGTTTCTTATGTCACCTGAACTATTTTTTTACCTTTGTTTTTATTATTTTAACTTTTAAAAACATTTTAATTACTTTGTCACAAAAAAGTTTTCCTTAATACCTTTTTCAGTGTTACCTAAACTATTTTTTATATAACGGTTTTTCTGTTCTTTTATTTAGTTTTGTTTCTTTAAAATATAAAAATTTATTTTAAATTTACCTAAATAGTTATTTTAGTTGAAATTGTTTTTTAGCAATTAGACCAAACTAGAAATGATGTCAAAAAAGGAAATAACTATTTTATACCGAACTATTTTGTGTTGTATACTATTTATTTTAAAAAATTAAATTGATGATTACCTTATAAAACTTGTTTATTTACTTTATTTGATTCTTTAAAAAACAAAATTCACTTTTTAAGAATTTTCAGTGTATATACAAAATATATTTTAATTCAAATATATTTAATATTTATATATTATTGTGCCCCATGTTATATCTTTTTCTAGATCCGCCTTTGTTCAAAAATGTTTTTTTGTTTGTTACTTAATGGGGTTTATTGGACTTGGCATATTGATATTCCTGTGAGGATCTCAAAAATAATAGACAAATTTATTGATTTCCTCTTTATTAGGTGACGATATAAAAATCTTCAAATTCAAAAAGAAATTAATAGTGTTCGTAGTATTTAAATATTTAATATTGTCACAATATTAGACACTATTTTAAAATTTTTATGTATTGAATGACATATAATATTTTTTTTTTAAAAAGCCTGACATGTTCAAAGAAAATATGATAAAAATTTGAAATATAAAGTCCATAGTAATATAAATTAAAATGCACATTCTAGGGTAGAAAAAAAGCCAACATAAGTCTTTTAAAATGATTAGAATTTTGTAAACAATGCTATAGAATTAAATAAATAAATATTTTTCTAAATTTATTGAATAAAAACATATAAAATTCAAGTACTGTTATCTAAATATTATGAAAACTGGTTCGTAGTCGATATGTATTGTCTTTGTCGATATTTACTTGTTATTGGTAGAAGAAAATAACTGTAATAATCATTCTAGTTACTTTTTTTATTGACAAAAATCATTTTGATACTGTTTTCGGTTCTTTGTTTTAATCCCTACACAAGCAAATGAGCCTAACTTTAATTATGCCATGTATGGTTTTAAGTTTTTGAGATTAGAAATACGGTTTTTTTAACCTAGAACCACTGCCATTTTTTGAATGCAACATAATTCATTCATAAAACCTTGAACCACTGCCATTAGCTTTTAAAATTTAATATCAAAGCTGAAATTTGTTTGTATCGTACGATCATGGTGGCCAATTTTATATACTCAAACTTTCATGTTCTACTATTTATTTGCAGAATATCTATATGCATTATATTTCTATAATGTGGTTTGCAATAATTGTTTATATCCCCTAGACTATATTTGAGAAGTGATTTTGCCACATGTCTTCTCTACAATCATTCTCACAAAAATAATATGACATGGCTATTAAAATTGATGACGTGTCATATAGATTAATATGACATGGACAATTTTTGCCACATGTCTTCTCTACAATCATTCTTACAAAAATAATATGACATTGCTAATAAAATTGATGACATGTCTTATAGATTAATATGACATGGACAATTATACTTAATGTTAATTTATATTTTTGGTAAATTTTTTAAAATATGGTAATAACTCCTATATTACATTTATTTTCGATTTATATTTTTGGACTTTTTTTAAAATATGGTAATAACTCATAAATCATCATTAAAATAAATATATTCAATTATGGCATTCAAATTTCGAAAATATCATTTAAATTAAAAATATTTCAAAAATATATACATATTTCAAAAATATATACATATTTTTAGAAAATTACAAAATTAAATCATAAAATCAAATTAAATCGTAAAATCATTAGTTTCTTATATATATCTACAGATTTTATAAATATTTTTTAATTTTAATTTTTGACAATTATAAAATTTTCATCCCCTAGATTATATTTGAGAAGTGATTTTGCCACATGTCTTCTACAATCATTTTCAATGATTTTGAAATATCATTTAAATTAAAAATATTTCAAAATATATACATATTTTTTTAGAAAAGTATAAAAATTAAATCATAAAATCAAATAAAATCGTAAAATCATTAGTTTCTTATATATATATATATATATCTACAGATTTTATAAATATTGTTTAATTTTAATTTTTGAAAATTATGCAATTTTACATATTTATTTAATATATTTAATTAAAATAAATAGATAGAAAAATCTACCTAAGATTATAATTTTAAATATATACATGCACATTCTTAAATATATTTCAAAATAAACAAAATTGCTTTTATCTTAATTTTAATGTTCAGTTAAATCAAATTTATACTAAAATATTAATAAGAAAAAGAAAATTTATAATATTAATAAAAAATAAATATAATTTATATTTATCTGTTAGAAAATATTTTAAATTTTTTTACTGCACATGGTGCAGGAAAACACCTAGTAAAATATTATAAGAGCGGACAAAAAATATTATAAGCAATAGAGATCCCAATAAACAATAGTAACAGACCACATAAGTGTCCCACTATGTTTTTTCAAAAAAAAAAAAGTATCCCACTATGTTTCACCTTGTGACCACACAGATATGAAGTAATATTTTAGACCTAATTTGAAAATCTGGAGTGTGAGTCCATCTGTTTGGACACATCATCTTTTGGGTATTAGACTATTAGTCTAAGCTTCTACATGAGTGTGAGATATCTCAAAATTAAATAATAGCAATAATAATAGTTTTTTACTTTCTAATTAGGAAACCAAATAATAAAAGTTGACAAAAAATGGAGTCTGTTTTGATTCTCTTTATGAAGCCTCTGTTTTGCATAAGCTTCCAATGACGCTTCAGCCTGTCGAGTGGAAACCGATTCCCCCTGGGGCAGAGAAAGCTTTCGTGTGCCGCTAAGCTAGAGCTTATGCGAGTTCTTCAAGATGCGTTTGATACCACTCCCCCTAATTTGAACTATGTACATTTCAGCGAGAATTCTTCTATGACACAGATTGTTTCATTTCAGACATGTATAGGCGTGAACCGAAGTGGTACTAGCAACGCTTCAAGCTCCTTGAACTTGGGAAAACCAGAGGAAGTACAAGTGCCCTCGTGGTCCATGTCTTCTGCCCTATGCAAAAGGAGACACGAAACAAGGTTCGGCTTCTAGCTGAGAGGTGGAAACTTGCGATTCATATATGTAAATCCGGTTGGCTAATTAATTATCTAAAACCTTGTTGAAGTTGTTTGATAAAAGAATACCAAACCAGTTCAAGTGAATATTAATTTTCTTCATGAGAACGTTACTGAGTTTTGCCTTGGTTTGGCTTACATATTTCCAAAACAGGATTAGTAACAAGTGTCGGCTAACAGAATGTAGTAACCATAAACACAATCTAAGCTTATGTTTCAAGACCCTAATAATTGTTTCATTACACTACCACCTTTAGTATCTCATTAAATCGCCAAAAAATGAGTCTTTACGCCAATCATTCTCAAAATCAAGCCCTCATCCGCAAGAAACCTGAAAAGAATCAACACAGATCATGTAAATATTCATTTTGTAAACTATAAAGGCACTGTCTCATAGTAAAATAGAAAGAAAGCAAACCTCAGTTAGTTCAGTTCTGAACCAACACAGAATTTGGAAGCTTATAACCCATCGTCTTCAAGATTTTCAACAAAGAGTCAAGCCTCAAAGCAAATTCAATCCACCCTTCTTTTTCTCCACCAACAATCATACCAATTACCTCTCCACTGAGATTCACAAGGGGCCCACCAGAATTACCCTATCATTAGTAAAAACGAAAATGAGTCAAACCGACTAACAAAAATGTAATAAATCATGTATATGAATCTTACCTGACTAGCAGCACAATCCGTTTGAAGATATAAGTTGTTAGCGCCTTCACTACCTATTTCCTCGTGGGTACGTTCGAGACAGCTTGTAGACACACAATAAAAAACAGAACATGAGAAATATAGATACACAATTTAAAAATAGAAAAATAAATATTCAGCAATACCTTACGACCCCCTTTGAGAAGCTGTGAGACAAACCTAGAGTTGAGCCCGCACACAACACCAGATCTCCAAGAAAAACTTTCTTGACATCACCCCACTTGGCAGGAGTAAGTGTCCCGCGACCATCTATCTTGACCAAGGCAACATCCTTATCACTCATGTACTTCCAAACTACACCGTTGTAGTGCTCGCCGTTACTCAAAGTTACTACCAACTGCAAATTAATGCAAACTAAGAAAGGTAAATACAATTATAAAACTAATGTTAAGATAAAATGTTGTATATTACCTTTTCTTTATTTACAAGTAGGTCTCGATCGGTAACAACATGAGCGCATGTTATGATCGTGCCAACACTGTCAATAATGAATCCTGAGCCAGACGAACCAGAATTGATGTGGACGACAGAAGGAGCGATGATAGAGGCAGCGGTTTTGAGAGAACTTCTCCCAAAGTAATCAGGGTCGGTGTTTTTTTTTCCAGAGCAGAGCTTGAAATGGTTCATGAGAGCCAGATATTTCAATTCCTTGAAACGAAGGATCTACAAAGAAAACGAAATCTATTAGTAAGCAAAAGAGAACAAGAGATGTGCTCATTCAAGAAACAGAGAGACAAAAACAGACCTCAAGAGATTTCTGAGTTTGCCCTTGTTTCTCAAACAGTTTAGCCCACCGGTTTAGATCAGATCTACTGATTTGAAACCCTTCTTCTCTCTCTATCTTGCTCAAGACGTTGGCACATGACTCCGAAGTTGATTTCAGAGTAGAAACGATCATCTTTTTCTGTGAAGCACTGGGAGTCGAAGTGTGAATGGTGCTTAACATTCTTTATCATGAGAATATGAGCAGAAACGACATCGTGTGAGCAACGTTGAGCAGAAACGACAGCTTTGAAGAAACGACGGCGTTTGGGCGAAAACGACGGCGTCTGAGCAGAAAACGACAGCGTTTGAGCAGAAACGACGCCGTTTGAGTAAAGTAAACCAATGTGTTTTTCGAGTCCTTCCTCTGTCTCACCCACTCTTCCTCTCGCCATTTGTTTCAGAGAAATTTAAATACTACAGTGGCAATCTCTCGAGGTTGTTGTTCCCCTGAAACATATCTCGTAAGATTCAAAGAGAATCTGATTTGTAACAGAGGAACAAAACTACAGGGAAGAGACCAGAGTTAGATCTTTCTCTATCTTTATTCTCAACTTCATCTTTCTCTATCTACTACTACTGTCTCTCTCATACGTTCTAAAGAATCTAAACACAAAATACTCCTCTATTTACAAGTAGGTCTCGATCGGTAACAACATGAGCGCATGTTATGATCGTGCCAACACTGTCAATAATGAATCCTGAGCCAGACGAACCAGAATTGATGTGGACGACAGAAGGAGCGATGATAGAGGCAGCGGTTTTGAGAGAACTTCTCCCAAAGTAATCAGGGTCGGTGTTTTTTTTTCCAGAGCAGAGCTTGAAATGGTTCATGAGAGCCAGATATTTCAATTCCTTGAAACGAAGGATCTACAAAGAAAACGAAATCTATTAGTAAGCAAAAGAGAACAAGAGATGTGCTCATTCAAGAAACAGAGAGACAAAAACAGACCTCAAGAGATTTCTGAGTTTGCCCTTGTTTCTCAAACAGTTTAGCCCACCGGTTTAGATCAGATCTACTGATTTGAAACCCTTCTTCTCTCTCTATCTTGCTCAAGACGTTGGCACATGACTCCGAAGTTGATTTCAGAGTAGAAACGATCATCTTTTTCTGTGAAGCACTGGGAGTCGAAGTGTGAATGGTGCTGGCGAGGGAAGAGATCTGAGAAATCCTCCCCACATTGTTGAAAGAGGATGAAAAAAGTTTACGTAACATCAGAACTCTAATCTCTCTCTTTCTCTCTCCGACGACAAATAGTTTCTTTTACTCCAGATAATTTGTAGGGTTTCTCTTCATAGTTTTAGGCCAATTTCCTATTGGGCCTTTGTATTTTACAAGACCATCTGTAAAAGGCATTTCTGTTTAGGCCATCATTTAGCATAGCCATCGGTTTCTTTCGGTTCTTCAGAGGATTAAGATTTGTTCGGTATTCAGAAAATTTGGTTTGGTTATTTCGGTTTTCACACATTCAAATTTACTAATTTACTGAACATTGTTATTAATGGTTCACACATTCAAATTTCAGAATGTGTGGAAACTTTCAACTAGATATATACATTTCTCATGCCGTAATTCAGCTAACCACGTGAATATACAAATCTTCCAATATAATTTTGAAGGATTTGATAAACCAGTTTGTTTTGCCATACGCATCTCAATTTATAATGTGATTAATAAAGTTTGTTTTGTTATGTATGTTGATTATTACGGTAACTAGGATAAGATCCGCGCCTTGCGTGAGATGAGATTATATTTTCGGAAATAAAATTGGAAATTTGCATAATTGTTTTCTGTGTATTTTTGTTCAACAGTTTCGAATATAAGTAAATATTAGTTTTGTTAAGCCAAAATTGCCAAGTTTAACCATATTTATATGTATTATGTTGTTGATTATACTTGGGCCAAAAAGCCAATATTAAAATATTGAATTTAAAGGTAATCCACATTCTATGGAAGTGAATTTTTTTAAAATATATTGTATTTAAATAATTATAAACAATATACACTTTTACCAATATTTTTTTTAAATGATTAGAGGTGGGAATTCGAGTACCGTTTGGTTCGAATCTTTGCAGGTTTCGTTTGGTTTGGAGTTGCGTTATTGTTTCGGGTTTGGGTTTATATAACCTATCTAATTTATTCTGAAAATTAAAGTTTATATATTCTTAAATTTTTCAAATATAAAAATAAAAATAATATGTAACATATAAATTTTAATAATGTATGCCAGAATACTTAAACTTAACATAAAAACTTGTTTAGCTTAAATATTTTGATAAGAAATAAATAGATAATTTAAGTATTTTAGGTATTTTAAATATCTTTTAGCTATTTTAAATATCTTTTAGCTATTTTAAACATGTACTTGTAACTATTTTGTATATATTTCAAAGTATTTTAAGCAACTTAGAAAAATCTTATATATTTTGTATATTAATTTAGATATTAAATTTAAATAATTAATATATTTAAGTATATAAATCTGGTTTACATATATTCAGATATCCCGAAATTTTGAACCCATTTGGATATCTAACCAATTTTGGTTAAAGTTCAGTACTACTTATTTGGATCGTGATTTGGTTCGGTTTTTTGTATTTGGATTTTTTCGCCCAATACTATATTTAACAAAATTTAAAACAAAATGATGATAGTTCATATTAAATTTGTGTATGCAATAAATTTTAAACCAAAACACATTTTACTATTTATGTGGCTCACTTACTTAATCATTAAAAACCATCACCATTTCAGATTGTCAATCGACATTTTCATATATTCTTTGCGGTGTTGTAACGAATAGAAAGGAGAGTTAGGGTTAGGAAAGGAAATTTGTTGTGCAATCTATGTTTTCTTAGGTTCACTCCCTAGGATAAACCTTTGTGCAATCTATGTTTTCGTTAGGTTCACTTTCTATGATTAATCTCTAGGTTCATCAACCAATAATATTTGGTTATCTGATATTTGATAACTTTTAAAAAAGGAAACAAAATTAATTTATATTATATATTTTAAATAAAAATATTAAAACACCTAAAATAGTAATAATTTAAAAAATAAACTAATATTGATAACACTGTTAACACAATACTAAACCCTAAACCCTAAATTTTAAACCCTAAACTCTTGGGTAAATCTTAAAAGTTTGGGTAAATGTTAAACCCTAAAAATATTAGAAATGAAATCCTAATAACACTAAACCTAAATCGTAATCACTAAACCCTAAATCCTTTGGTAAAATCTATTTTTATTATATAATAAATGTGATATTTTAATTTCTTTTAATAATATAAAATTTAAAATTGTTCTATGCTTATTTTTTATTATATGTTTAATGGGTGCTGGTCTTATTCCAGGTCCATGTCGTTAATTTTTACCATTAGTTACTAAGATTTTTCTGGGTTGATAAAGATTTTCCTTAATTCCCAAATAAATGTAATTAATTTTTGCCTTGGTGATAAAGATTTTCCGTAGCTACATATTGGCTAAGTTTCCATCAATTCGTGTATCTAGTGTCTAAACGCAGAACGTGTATATTTAACATTTATTTTACGTGCATTAAGTTAATAATCTTTTATTGTTTCTTCTAATAAGGCAATATTCATATTTAGTCAAATTTGTTTTTTTCCCGAAGCGAAATAGGTCTAAACCCGACCTGACTCAGCTCCTCTTTCCACCTTACCACCATCCTCCTTTTTCCTCCGACAATGTTTCTTATCTCCATCGCAAGCACGATCTTCTCCACGGTGAATATCTCACAATATTTTGAAAACCGGACCGGTCACTGATTTGGAACTATCACTGGGCGATTGGTCGGACCGGTCCAATCGGTTCAACCAGGTTTTCAGTGATTTTTGTTATATATATATACATATACATAAGTGAAAATCTGATAACCGGAGAGGACACCTAGAAACCTTTGATGTTATAATTTTTTTTCTTCTTTTTTTCCCTGTAAATTATTTGAATTAAAACATGAAGATACACAAAGCCATCGAAAGGATGAATCTTTGATGTTATAATTTATAAATTAAACATAGAATTAAAATAATTATTAAATAATAATGTTTGTGATCACTATAGTTTTACGCATGACCACGATGGTATACATATAAGTTATAATAGACATGACCATTAGTGGATAATAATTTATTGTTATAGATGTGTATAATAAAGAGAAGGAAAAAAAATATAAAAAACTATAAAAGGAAATAAATGATTTGGGTTTTCAAACAAAAAGATAAGAATCTGTAATCAAATCAAGAAGTTACTATTTCTATATTAAACTTAGTAAACGACATTTAATATTTTGATGAACCGGTTTTCTTTACTGACCGAGTCGCCGGTTTAGCCGGGTTTTAACTGAGTTTGCCGGTTTAATTTAAATCGACCCAGACTCGGTTAGCTTAACGATTTACGGTTGGACCGGTCCGACCGGCCGGTCCGGTCAGGTTTTGAAAACCATGCCTCCTCCTCCATCATTGTCGCCATGGTTTTGAAAACCGGACCAAGCGCGTCGAACAACACCGCAGCCTCCTCCTCCATCGTCGTTGCAGCTCAGTTCCTGCTCCATCACCGTCACCATACTCGGTTTCCGCCTCCGTATGATTTCCACGGCATCGAGATAGCTCCTGGTGACGTCGTATAACCGGTGCTGCATCGATCCAGTGAACCACCACAGCCTCGCCGGGCCTCGACTCAGATCGGTCACGTCTCCGATTACGCCGACATGGGATGAAACTCGAAGGAGAGGGATAAGGAGGTTGCGAAATCGGCGAGTTTCCGGCTGGTAGAAGCGAGGATGTCGGAGATATGATATGATATCATATAAACATATGCAAAAGCTATGATATCATATAAACATATGCAAAAGCTATGATATGATATCATAGGTTTCATTTAATTTCTCTAGCAACATAAATAAATCAAATTGGACCATTCATTTTTTCAATTTCAATATAATCATGACACGTAGGATAATTGAACATTCTAATTGAATGACACGTAGGATAGGAGCTTTTTTAATTAATACAAAATTAAGGTTCTAATTTCCGAAATGTTTCTCAATTAATATATAGGGGATGAAACCGTTGTGCTTATGTATAAATCATCGAATTTTGTTAACTTTTCTTCCGTGTTTTGACTAAATATATTATGGTTGTTTTGTCCCACTGCCATCATAATCTGCTTTACCTAATCAAATATCATATTCATATTCAAGGCTGCTCACTCTTACAAAATTCTAATTAAATAACGTTTATGCCAGAACATAAACAGATAATGAGTACGTGATCAAAATATAGACACCATCTTTTGCATTTCGTCGTGACATGATCGGAGAACTGTAAACCAGTCAATGTTAGTTGCTACTAGGTCGAGAGCTACAGTGGGTCTTGGTGGACTGATACATTAACAATAGAACGTATACGTGGAATCTTCCAAGGATTATGCACCGAGACAAATACCAAAATACTTCTTAAGTAGTAAATGTTTGAAAATCCGATATACCTGAAAGCATTGATCTGTGTAAGAATACATAGAAATTTGTTACAAAATATAGAAAGACAATTAAAAGCGAAAGAGTTTTATGGTGTTGGAGCTTTCTGGATTGCATTAGAATCTCCCTCTCTCTCTCTCTTCGTATTGGTGTATCTATAATGCCAAAACTCTGTATGACAGAAGAAGCGATGCCTTGCGTTCTTGTTCTACCTGTCACGCCGGTCCTTGGGGAGTTGATCCATCTTCCTTAATCTGAACCTGAACCTCAAGCCTACATTAACAACAACAGGGAATAATAACACATCAGACTCGGTACTAATATCAGAACAACTGCGTCGCAGTTGATATGATAGGTGGTCCTATAAACATCTGAAACATTACCGGTGTTTCTAGAGAGGAACTTCAGAATCTCATCAATGATGATAACCTGCAGATTTTTACAGAAAGATTCAAATTAACTGATCTTTCAAGGAATTTTATCACTTCTTTCAAATATCTCATCTCATATCTGAATGATCAGTTCATTGACGAACTTGCATCCATATATGAACTAAGGTGTTCTATGGCAAGGCAAGGTTCCATTGTGAGGGTTAATAGACTATGAAGAAGAAGCTCAAAAGTGGGAATACTTACTGGAAACGAAAGATACAGAACGGCGGTCCATTCGCCCAAGGACAATGGCGTGACCTATAAAGCAGGGAAAGTGAGAGAGAATGAGAAAATGCAAACGGGTATGCCAAAATTTGTTCAAGGTTTGCGGAAAAGAGGAAACTTACAGAAAATAAGACTGCTAGTGGATGAACATATAATATTAGTATGTGCAGAACCATCGTCAGGATAATTGACCCAACGAGCCATAAATTACTCCTCGGGGTTATAACCCTGCAATCATATACCTTCTTTATTAAAAGCCAATACAAATGATCACGTAGCAAACTCGTCAAGTTGCACAATCGAATGCAAGTATAGTCTATAAAACAATATTACTTTTCTTGAAATCGTTAAAGACCCCCTAATGCAGTACAGTCTATGATGCTATAGCTGCGATCATAACAGAAATAAACTGTTTACAAGAAAAGAAAAGTATACTTACAGAAGGGATTGATTTTCGCTAAGGTTATTTAGAGCATTAAACATCTCCACTACAACAAGTATTGTCATAGCCACGGTTGATGGATGTCGATCCTCAAATATGCTGCAGGGATAACTTGTCTCTCTAAGTGCGCACGTTTCAAAATTCATCTGAAATGAGATTGTTTCATTCTCCAATGAATATAATGGAAAAAAATATTACATCTGTAATAAATGAATGGTGAAAGATGCACAAACATTCAGCAACGAAATAATTTATAGGAGTGTAGCTGGAGATAAATCTAACCAGTTCACTGTAAGTAAGTTTAGGACCACCATCAGAGTAAATAAACCACCATATAAAGCCAGCAACAGTTGCCAGGCCAACATAAACTGCAGAAAAGAAGAAGATAAATTAGTCAATTAATCATTTTAATGGACATATGCTTGATGGCAATGACCATTCACTACTTTGCCAAGAAGATTCCAAGATCTTAGTGTCGTAGTGTCGTAATGAGCTGAGGCCAGTAACCAATGGTCACTCGCTCAACGTGAAAGTTATCAGCACAAAGACTGTGATGCAGAGAGGTGGAGGAGGAGGTCGTCCCAGTGGTCCTCAGGCTCGTCAGATGCGGATTGCTGAATGTCTTTGTTGGTGATGAGACTGGTATCATTATCTTCACTGCCAGAAACGATCAAGGTCAGAATACTGAATACATATATACTCTGTACATATGCTGATGTTATGTTCTTAGTTAGCAGCTTCATTGCATGTTTGCAATTTCGAAGATAGAGAGTGGAAACATAGATTGTAGGTTCTGATTTTTTTGAGTATTGACAAGTGATTTTTGAGATTTTCTAATTGATGTTATACAATTTTTGATCAGTGGTTCTGATGAAAGAAGGCAAAATAGTGACACTGCGCAATGCAAAGTTGACATGTACAAGGGATCTATGAAGCTTGCAGTTGATAGATGGGGCCGTTTTGAAGTGGCTGAGGAGCCCACCGACATCCCTGTCAAGGAAGACAAAAAAGTTTGTGAAGAAACTAAAGACCTTACCACTGCCGGCCGCTGTGTCAAGCCGACGAAACCAGTCACCACCACCAAGTTACGTGCTCTGCAACTGCGAGACTCCTATTACTATACCCCCATCTCTAAGATTGACTCTGTGACAATGCCACATCATCTACATGATAAAGACTCTGTGACTGTGCTCTAGCCTACATCGACGATCTCCATCTGGACGTGTCGAGTTAGCTCGTCAATGCTTTCCAGTGTCAGTCATGAGGTTGAGCTTGGCCCCCATAATTTGAGCTATAGTCCTAATTTTAGAGGCTTTAGGGTCACTAAAATTTTATTTTCAAGTTCAGGCAGATTAGTGAGTGACTCTTGTTACGATTCTGGAGTTCTCCAACTTTTACCGAGCAACATCATGTTTTCCGATATATTTGAAATTAACCTAGTCTCAACAGTAAGTTTTGTCGGTTTTAATACCAATATATCTCTGGTCTAATGGCTGCTTAGCCACACCCAGCTGCTCATTGGGCGATTATGCAGCCTTCCAAACTTGGTCGATTGGTACCATCAACGGACTATTTCATGGTCGTTGGAAAAGGAGCTACGCTCGATGATAGAACGATAATAACCAAAAGTATATTCGATGGGAAGATGCTAAACAAAAGTGAACGATAAAACGAAGGACACGGATTTTGATAAATTAAAAAAACAGAAATGATGGTAGGACATGTGTCGCTTATAAGTTATATATCATTGACATATGTTCTATCATGTGTAGAAAGATTAAAAACGAGAAATAGTGTGTTAGAGACATGTATCACTTACAGAACAGAACTGTCACTTATGTATAAATAATCCATTTTTCAATACTTTCACTGTCAAGCTTATTCCACAGTAAACAAAAAAAAGAAGAAAAAGGTGACATGCAGTGTTAAACTGTACGGGCCGGGCTAGAAAAACTTAGACGAACGGGCCGCGCAGTAATGAGGGTTGTTAAAGGCCCAGAATGAGAGGTCAGATATATAGGAGAAATAGGGGGTTTAGGGTTTGAAACAAGAAGCACATAATATCTGCCGCAGTTAGTTCCCCCATGGCTTCTCTTGAGCTCTGGAAGAAAATCGTTGCTCCGCTGTCTTCGAACGGTCGTATGTGGAAGATGGCTTGTACAACGGTGGCTGCGCCGTTTTCATCTGGCGTCGAGAGCTCAGCACCGGTCAAGGTTGAGAAGGAGAGCTCTGGTCCGATAAAGCCAGAGAAACAGAAAGTGGAGAAGAGGAAGGTATTTCAGAAGCTGAAGTCTCTTACGGTTGAGACAATAGATCTCATCATAAGGGAAGAAGGAAAGAAGGGCGTTTTTGTAGATCAGGAGGATCTTGTCAGGTGGGCCAGACTTCTTAAGAACCGCAAACCTGAAAACGCCCTTGAGGTATGTATGTCTGTCTGTCTGATGGAATATTAATTTAGAGAAAGAAGCCTCCTTCTTCTGTTTATTAATCAACAATGTTTGTTTACTTGTTGTGTGTAGATCTTTAGGTGGATGGATAAAAAGAAGATGGTGTTTTCTCCCTCTCAACTTGAGCTTTATGTGGATCTTCTTGGCAAGGTTAAAGGACATGCAGCAGCTTCAGCGTACTTCAACAAAGTAGAGCCTAATTTCGATGAGATGGACGTTGATGCCAAAAACCGCCCTGCCTACTTGAAGGTCTTGCATCGGTTCCACGTTGCAGGCCAGAGTCGGACTAAAGGGCTAATACCATATGTTCTCAAGTACCCTAAATGTGATGATAATTGGAATCTTCTCGAGTGAATTTGTTGTTTCAAGCTGTTTGGTGTGTGTTTTAATGAATAAAGCACGACTTTCACATACATGCCTTCTTGTAGTCACTCATCTATGTAATAATCTTTTGCTCTGTAAAACGAATCCTAAGTTAAATTGCATCTCTTCTGTTTATAGTCCTTATAAGTATTAAATTTTCATGGTAAAATCTCACTATCACAACAAATTTGTATCCTTTTTAATCTTCTGAAGATCCAAATGTTGTCTCGTAATGTTTTTTTTATGCCTACAAACATAAAAACATAGTGCTCATGATAATGAGGCTGTTCATTTGGTAGCAGACCCAAAATTGCATGTGCTACCAAGATGATGTAATGCCATTATACTAAAAAGTTGCAGTTTATGGTTCTTCTTGGAATTGGTAACCGATCGTATTTGTAGTGCCTATGTAGTGCTTTTATATTGAGATAAGCTCTTTTATCTTATGTAGTGCTTTTATATTGCAGAAATTTATGTACTTCATCAGCCTCGTTCTTGAAAATCTCGCCCTATCGTCTGTTTGAAGGTGAACATTCAGTGACTTTTCCATATGCTATATAACATTATCCATAGACTGGTTTCACCAAGATCTAGCATTTTTGGCTTCCTTTACTAGTCTACTTTAGCTTTTCCACTTTTATAGCCATATTTTATACAGAATGTAGATCCCTGATCTAAATTTTCGTTGGGGCTAAAGCTCAATGGTCCAAAATGTGAAGAGTTTAGACAAGATACATGATTATGTTCTACTGGTTTTGGCAGGGATGGCAATGTGCTCTCAGCATGTTTAACAGAAAAAAAAAAGAGATCATTAGGCTGTGTATGTAGACTGATTTTGTAGAAACAATTATCTAACTGGTTAAATATGATTTCGTAGCAAGTTGCATCTAATGTTGTTTTGCTTTCTCTTTTTCAGTTGGCAGGTAATAAGTCCTGTAGAGGTCGTTGGATATGTCATTGTTGTGGATGAGTTGCTCACTGTACAGACTACAACCCACGACAGACCTACAAATATAGTTGCAAACAGAGTGAGAGGAGAGGAGGAAATTCCTGACGGTTCTGTTGCAGTACTGACACCTGATATGCCAGATGCACTGTCTAATGTTTCTGCTCGAGCAAGAAATGGAAAGGTAAAAAAACTTCCACCATGATGCAAAACGGTTATTGATGCTCGTGGTCTGTTCATTCAACTTTGTCTGGCTTTCACTTTTGCAGGTCTGCTTTGGGACATATTTTGATTCTGGTATCTGTTGAATGATGCCTATTTGTTCTCAAACCACAAAACATAAACGTGTGAAAAGAAGAGCAACACGTCAAGCTGTTGTTTAGTTATGTAAAAGTCAAAGAGTATGGGCTCCACATATGGAGAGTACTCCTAAGTCTAAGTCAATAGTAAGGATATATGGAGAAAGATCGAGAGTGTTCTGTTCTCTGTATAAATATGTAACGGCCAGTGTTGTGTAATATAAGCAAGAAAAATGTCAGTTCTCAACTTCATCTTTCTCTATCTACTACTACTGTCTCTCTCATACGTTCTAAAGAATCTAAACACAAAATACTCCTCTATTTACAAGTAGGTCTCGATCGGTAACAACATGAGCGCATGTTATGATCGTGCCAACACTGTCAATAATGAATCCTGAGCCAGACGAACCAGAATTGATGTGGACGACAGAAGGAGCGATGATAGAGGCAGCGGTTTTGAGAGAACTTCTCCCAAAGTAATCAGGGTCGGTGTTTTTTTTTCCAGAGCAGAGCTTGAAATGGTTCATGAGAGCCAGATATTTCAATTCCTTGAAACGAAGGATCTACAAAGAAAACGAAATCTATTAGTAAGCAAAAGAGAACAAGAGATGTGCTCATTCAAGAAACAGAGAGACAAAAACAGACCTCAAGAGATTTCTGAGTTTGCCCTTGTTTCTCAAACAGTTTAGCCCACCGGTTTAGATCAGATCTACTGATTTGAAACCCTTCTTCTCTCTCTATCTTGCTCAAGACGTTGGCACATGACTCCGAAGTTGATTTCAGAGTAGAAACGATCATCTTTTTCTGTGAAGCACTGGGAGTCGAAGTGTGAATGGTGCTTAACATTCTTTATCATGAGAATATGAGCAGAAACGACATCGTGTGAGCAACGTTGAGCAGAAACGACAGCTTTGAAGAAACGACGGCGTTTGGGCGAAAACGACGGCGTCTGAGCAGAAAACGACAGCGTTTGAGCAGAAACGACGCCGTTTGAGTAAAGTAAACCAATGTGTTTTTCGAGTCCTTCCTCTGTCTCACCCACTCTTCCTCTCGCCATTTGTTTCAGAGAAATTTAAATACTACAGTGGCAATCTCTCGAGGTTGTTGTTCCCCTGAAACATATCTCGTAAGATTCAAAGAGAATCTGATTTGTAACAGAGGAACAAAACTACAGGGAAGAGACCAGAGTTAGATCTTTCTCTATCTTTATTCTCAACTTCATCTTTCTCTATCTACTACTACTGTCTCTCTCATACGTTCTAAAGAATCTAAACACAAAATACTCCTCTATTTACAAGTAGGTCTCGATCGGTAACAACATGAGCGCATGTTATGATCGTGCCAACACTGTCAATAATGAATCCTGAGCCAGACGAACCAGAATTGATGTGGACGACAGAAGGAGCGATGATAGAGGCAGCGGTTTTGAGAGAACTTCTCCCAAAGTAATCAGGGTCGGTGTTTTTTTTTCCAGAGCAGAGCTTGAAATGGTTCATGAGAGCCAGATATTTCAATTCCTTGAAACGAAGGATCTACAAAGAAAACGAAATCTATTAGTAAGCAAAAGAGAACAAGAGATGTGCTCATTCAAGAAACAGAGAGACAAAAACAGACCTCAAGAGATTTCTGAGTTTGCCCTTGTTTCTCAAACAGTTTAGCCCACCGGTTTAGATCAGATCTACTGATTTGAAACCCTTCTTCTCTCTCTATCTTGCTCAAGACGTTGGCACATGACTCCGAAGTTGATTTCAGAGTAGAAACGATCATCTTTTTCTGTGAAGCACTGGGAGTCGAAGTGTGAATGGTGCTGGCGAGGGAAGAGATCTGAGAAATCCTCCCCACATTGTTGAAAGAGGATGAAAAAAGTTTACGTAACATCAGAACTCTAATCTCTCTCTTTCTCTCTCCGACGACAAATAGTTTCTTTTACTCCAGATAATTTGTAGGGTTTCTCTTCATAGTTTTAGGCCAATTTCCTATTGGGCCTTTGTATTTTACAAGACCATCTGTAAAAGGCATTTCTGTTTAGGCCATCATTTAGCATAGCCATCGGTTTCTTTCGGTTCTTCAGAGGATTAAGATTTGTTCGGTATTCAGAAAATTTGGTTTGGTTATTTCGGTTTTCACACATTCAAATTTACTAATTTACTGAACATTGTTATTAATGGTTCACACATTCAAATTTCAGAATGTGTGGAAACTTTCAACTAGATATATACATTTCTCATGCCGTAATTCAGCTAACCACGTGAATATACAAATCTTCCAATATAATTTTGAAGGATTTGATAAACCAGTTTGTTTTGCCATACGCATCTCAATTTATAATGTGATTAATAGTGTTTGTTTTGTTATGTATGTTGATTATTACAGCAATGAAACCGTTGTGCTTATGTATAAATCATCGAATTTTGTTAACTTTTCTTCCGTGTTTTGACTAAATATATTATGGTTGTTTTGTCCCACTGCCATCATAATCTGCTTTACCTAATCAAATATCATATTCATATTCAAGGCTGCTCACTCTTACAAAATTCTAATTAAATAACGTTTATGCGAGAACATAAACAGATAATGAGTACGTGATCAAAATATAGACACCATCTTTTGCATTTCGTCGTGACATGATCGGAGAACTGTAAACCAATCAATGTTAGTTGCTACTAGGTCGAGAGCTACAGTGGGTCTTGGTGGACTGATACATTAACAATAGAACGTATACGTGGAATCTTCCAAGGATTATGCACCGAGACAAATACCAAAATACTTCTTAAGTAGTAAATGTTTGAAAATCCGATATACCTGAAAGCATTGATCTGTGTAAGAATACATAGAAATTTGTTACAAAATATAGAAAGACAATTAAAAGCGAAAGAGTTTTATGGTGTTGGAGCTTTCTGGATTGCATTAGAATCTCCCTCTCTCTCTCTCTCTTCGTATTGGTGTATCTATAATGCCAAAACTCTGTATGACAGAAGAAGCGATGCCTTGCGTTCTTGTTCTACCTGTCACGCCGGTCCTTGGGGAGTTGATCCATCTTCCTTAATCTGAACCTGAACCTCAAGCCTACATTAACAACAACAGGGAATAATAACACATCAGACTCGGTACTAATATCAGAACATCTGCGTCGCAGTTGATATGATAGGTGGTCCTATAAACATCTGAAACATTACCGGTGTTTCTAGAGAGGAACTTCAGAATCTCATCAATGATGATAACCTGCAGATTTTTACAGAAAGATTCAAATTAACTGATCTTTCAAGGAATTTTATCACTTCTTTCAAATATCTCATCTCATATCTGAATGATCAGTTCATTGACGAACTTGCATCCATATGTGAACTAAGGTGTTCTATGGCAAGGCAAGGTTCCATTGTGAGGGTTAATAGACTATGAAGAAGAAGCTCAAAAGTGGGAATACTTACTGGAAACGAAAGATACAGAACGGCGGTCCATTCGCCCAAGGACAATGGCGTGACCTATAAAGCAGGGAAAGTGAGAGAGAATGAGAAAATGCAAACGGGTATGCCAAAATTTGTTCAAGGTTTGCGGAAAAGAGGAAACTTACAGAAAATAAGACTGCTAGTGGATGAACATATAATATTAGTATGTGCAGAACCATCGTCAGGATAATTGACCCAACGAGCCATAAATTACTCCTCGGGGTTATAACCCTGCAATCATATACCTTCTTTATTAAAAGCCAATACAAATGATCACGTAGCAAACTCGTCAAGTTGCACAATCGAATGCAAGTATAGTCTATAAAACAGTATTACTTTTTTTTGAAATCGTTAAAGACCCCCTAATGCAGTACAGTCTATGATGCTATAGCTGCGATCATAACAGAAATAAACTGTTTACAAGAAAAGAAAAGTATACTTACAGAAGGGATTGATTTTCGCTGAGGTTATTTAGAGCATTAAACATCTCCACTACAACAAGTACTGTCATAGCCACGGTTGATGGATGTCGATCCTCAAATATGCTGCATGGATAACTTGTCTCTCTAAGTGCGCACGTTTCAAAATTCATCTGAAATGAGATTGTTTCATTCTCCAATGAATATAATGGAAAAAAAATATTACATCTGTAATAAATGAATGGTGAAAGATGCACAAACATTCAGCAACGAAATAATTTATAGGAGTGTAGCTGGAGATAAATCTAACCAGTTCACTGTAAGTAAGTTTAGGACCACCATCAGAGTAAATAAACCACCATATAAAGCCAGCAACAGTTGCCAGGCCAACATAAACTGCAGAAAAGAAGAAGATAAATTAGTCAATTAATCATTTTAATGGACAGATGCTTGATGGCAATGACCATTCACTACTTTGCCAAGAAGATTCCAAGATCTTAGTGTCGTAAGATGTTGAAATAAATTACAGAACCATATTTTTTACCATACCTCCGATAACCAAATAGCGGAAGAATAACCACCCAGTGACCACTGCTTCACCAACCTGGAATTCAACAACAATCAAAACAAAAACAAAGATACAAGGTCTAAGTAGTTGGAAAAGAAACAGCACAGTAAAGAAATCGTTAATTGAAAACTTTAAAATCCCCTCTTCAAATTATACGTCATCATTATAACTTATGAAATTTGGAAGGGCCCATAGACCATGCAACAACGAACTATTTACAAAGTACTCCACAGGGTGTTACTGTACAGTTACAGCTCCTACCTTTCGGGGTTTTGCCTTCATAACATCGGAATCTTGTTTGTTAAAGCCAATGGCAGTGGCAGGCAATCCATCCGTTACCAAATTGACCCACAAAAGTTGAACCTGCAATGTTTTACCATAAGAATCATAGATGTAGACAAGCTTTACAAAGTAAAACTTTGCTCATAAGGCTGTCATAATATCGATGCGATTGTATTGGAAAACAAAGTTACTTACAGGTGCAAGGGTATCAGGAATTCCCAGTACAGCTGCTACAAATATACAAACAACTTCCCCGATATTTGAAGAGATCATGTATCTAATGAATTGCTTAGTGTTATTATATATAGCCCTTCCTTCCGCAACAGCCTGTCAAGAAGAGAAAATATTTAGTAGTTGCATTAATAAAGATATTGCAGTGTGATTCACTGATTTGTACCCTTGCTTCTAATTTTACAGAAATTGACAAATATCATATATGGGCCCAAACAAATTGTAACCACGCTGAACTACTATGAGAAGTGTGCGTCAGAATCAACCACTGAGAAATAATTATAACAAAAGTGCAAGAAAACAAACTTACCGCAACTATTGAAGCAAAATTATCATCAGCCAAAACCATATCTGAAGCGCTCTGGAATGTAAAAACACGAGAAACATTTGTTAAGCACAGAAGAGCATAGAGATAAGTACCCTTGGCAAGCCATTTTGTTGAAGGAATGACGACTCCCATATAAGTAGCTTAAGAATTCTATGATCTCAGAAGAATTTTCTGTAGCAGTCACATTGTATTGTACCACTATGATGGCAGCAGAAAAACCGGAAACTTTCCAACAATATTTTTCGTTTTTAGTTGCAAATTAAAATACAAAGAAAAAACTACTGAGTAAGTATCTAGTAGCTGGAGGACAAGATTCCCATGTTAAAAAGCATATGGGCGAGAGAAAATTACTACTGCCTCCGTATCATTTTAAGTGAATTTTAAGGTTTTTTCATAAAGATTAAGAAAATACAAAATTTTATATAATTTATCTTGGTTATATAAAAATAGCATTAAATAGAATTAGTTCAACCAATGAAAAAAAGAGAGTATTTTGTAATTGGTTGTAAATTTTAAATTTGGTATAGAAAAGTGAGAACATCCATTATTTTAAAACAAAATAAAAATCCTTAAAAACCACTTTAAATGATATGGAGGAGTATGATTTCAAAGATGATAAGAAGGTTTTAGGGTACCAAAAATTATCAAGTCACACAGGGTAATAAAAAACAAACACAAGGTACCTTAGCTACAGCTGTTCCAGAACCCATGGCAATCCCAATGTCAGCTTTCTTCAATGCAGGGGCATCATTTACGCCGTCACCAGTCATTGCCACCTAGGAGAACAAGGTTATGTGTTCCACGGTTAGAAGCAAGAACTTTTCCTCTAATTTTTTTTTATTGGACAAAAAACTTTTACACTAATAAGTAAAATTGTTAACAAACAAAAAAAGTTGGAACAAAGCCAATAATGCAAAATGTGAATGCACTCAAACGCAGATAAAGCAGAAGAAATGTAATAAATGACAACTTAGTGAACAAGAGGAATTACCACTTCATTTTGGTTCTGTAGGGCTTCAACAAGCATCCTTTTGTGAGAAGGTTCAACCCTACACGCAGAAAAATATGGTTTATTAGAAACGATTATGGAAAGAAAAACAGAAATACGCATGATGATTAAACATTCAGTTCCTTTCTCCTAAAAGACTATCGTTTAAGAAATATATGAACACATACCTGGAAAAAAGTGTCATCCGTTGCAATGCTGTAGTTTGTTGCAACGCTGGAAGCCGTTCAAATTCAGAAGCCGTATAAGACAGACCAGAAAAGTCAACCAGATTGTCGAATGCCCCTATTTTTCTACATATTGACTCTGCTGTGGACTGAAGTTTCAAGCTAATCAGAATAAGCACCCAAAAGGATATAGGTAATTAGCAAATTGTATGTCCTCAGTTTTCTATTACCTTGTTATCCCCAGTTACGACTATAACACGAATACCAGCAGTCATACAGGCAAGCATAGCATCTCTAACTTCTTTTCTTGGTGGATCAAGCATTCCCACCTTCACAAAAAGCACAAAATGAGCAAGTCGTCAAAGTATAAATATGATGAATTTTTAGGAAACCCATATGAATCCATCAGCTTTGAAAGAACGGCGTACCAACCCAATAAACGTCAGGTCGTTCTCATTATCATAAGAAATAGTTTTCTGACCATGGGGCACGGTTTTGAAGGCTAGTGCTAAGCATCTCAATGTTTCATCTCCAAAACTGTTGCAAAGATGCATGGTCAGAAAATGGAACAAACATTTATTTCATATCTTCAAGAGCAAAATTACAATTAATACAAGCATCCAAAGATGACAATCATGAAGTAATATAAAATTAAATCAATTGACACCAAATTAAATCAGTTGTCATCAAACGGGTCGAGCCTAACCTGGCGAACCTAGACTCAAGTTCTGCACGGGAAGCAGCAGTGAGAGGAACAACAGAACCATCACTGTTGCAGAGAAGTTTAGTACATCTAGCAATTATACTTTCTGGAGCACCCTTTGAAAACATTACATCCATTTGCTTATGGCTACATAGGACGCTCATCATTTTGCGGTCACGTGTAAACTCCAAAGCATAAACCTGCAAAGTAAAGGAAGGTCAGTAAAACTTGGACAAAAAATACGTAGTCCACAACTCTTGGCTCTTTTTTCCTCATTTAAATGCATGCAAAGCAAGGGTCAACATGTTAGTGTTACTAGAGCCACACCTTTTTAAATTGGTTTTCCCAATAATGGTTGCAGTATGATGCACGTTCATGCTTGCTCAACATGTTTAGAGCAGAAGGCATTGAATCAAAACCAGGGAGGCCAACCTGAAAATTAAACAACAGAAGTTGTACGGTCCTTCAGATTCTAGACTTAGCAGTTCAACCACTGCGCATGGTATATTGTAGGCAAGAATTGGATGTATACGACCAAGTCTAAGATCCAACATGAAATTGGATAGAAAAAAAGTCTGTTATATTCCATTCTTGTTGTGGAAATGAATGCTACTAAAGCAAGAATTTACCCAAAAATACAAACCTTTTCTGCAAGTACTCGAAGAGCAACTTCAGTTGACTCTCCAATTTTTTCATAAGAATCCTTGTCTGGATTGTATTGCAAAACAGAGTCATTGCAAAGTGATGAACACATTGCTAAATAGTGAAGGCATGGTGACTGGGCAGGGCAGTCAAGCTGCAAAAGAAGAAAGCATCTTATCTTAAAAATGTTGTGTTGTTACAAGGCTTGCTAGAGTTTTTTATCTTTGTCATTTACAATAATAAATTATTGAGATTAGTGAAATGCTTAAGATGATGAGCAAAGAAAGGAACTCCATGAAATTTTAAAATTCAAATGAAAATGAGAAATAAAAAATACAGGAAATTGTAAAAAAAATAAAAATACAAAAAGGGACGGAAGAATATCAGTTTTTAGGATCTTTTGTCATCAAGTATCCAGATCAGTTTATCAATCAATCTTGAGTAAGAATTTACATTTATCTATTGTCATCACGTAATAATTACCTGTTGACCGTTGCTGTCAAAGACAGTACCTTCTGGTGCATAAGTTGTCCCACTAACATCGAACTCACTAATCGCAGGACCATGGTCTGCAGATTGGACTACACATATCTGCATAGAAGCACAAGAGTAAACTATTCGAATATTCTATTTACGACACCACAAGGAGAAAATTTATATGCAAGAATGTAATTTAGTTGCAATTAGTTATTGAAAAATGACAAGGTGTACAGGAAAATTGTAAATATTAATAATTAGTCTGAAAGCTCTATTTGACTACTTCCAAGACATGCAAAATTGCAAACATATATGAAAGAATGTAATTACTTGCAATTAGTTACTGGAAAAAAATCAGAAGATGTACAAGCAAAATTGTTTTCGTAATTAGTTCTGTAAGCTCTATTTGACTACCTCCGAGACATGCAAAATTGCAAAAATATACGAGCAGTGTATTTTACACGTGAACTGCATTGCCAAGATTTGCCGACTTAAGATATTCCAAAAAACTATTCAAATTGAAAATCGCAAGCGGCAAAGATAACAATAATAAGAGTTAACAGGCTCGAGCACTGAGGGTTAAAATGCTAACCTTAGACACGGACATCATATTGGTTGTCAATGTTCCAGTCTTGTCACTGCAAATTACAGTAGTGCAACCAAGCGTTTCGACAGATGGCAATGACCGTACAATCGCATTCAAACGAGCCATTTTCTTTGTTCCAAGAGCTAAACACCTAGATACCGAAAGCATCATAGCCAGTTTCAGCCACAATAGTATAACCAAAGTAGCCTCCCAACGTGGGAGATGACTAGTTTTAAAGCATTTTGGACTTGACCAACATTTAAGTGAATTGAAACTTGAAACAAAAATTGTCATTTGATGATCAAAAGAGCGACCTACTTCTCTGGGAAACTCGCCTTTCTCCTAATATTGCTATTTGCTAGTAAGGAAATTAGTGAACACTTACGTAGTAACAACAGCAGGAAGTCCTTCAGGAATAGCTGCAACAGCAAGGGCAACTGCAATCTGGGAAAATTAAAGAAAAGCAACATCCATGTTTTGGCATCACAGCAAGAGGGAGCAAACAACACTGATTATGTACCCCTTAACTAAAAATTCAAAACTGCAATAAAAGAAGAACAAATTTCTTTACCTTAAAATAGTGAATTGCGCCTTTAAAAAAGCCACCATGAGAAGGATCACTGAAGTGACCAATATTGACAACCCACACAAGAATACAAATCCCCGCAATAACCTATACAAACAGAATAGGCTACCATCTCAGAGAACGCCATGTTATGTTGAGAAACATATGATTTATCAATGAAATTAACTACATATGAAAAAACAAAACTTCCGAAAAGGAAAAGAGTTTCACCTTAGCCAAAAAGCTGCCAAACTCGTCCAGCTTCTTTTTCAATGGAGTTGCCTCCTGTGAAAAAAACATTTACAAGTAAGAGAGTTAATGCACTTCGAAACAGATGGAAAAGAACCTCCAGACAGAATGCCGATATTATACTATACAGCATAAGTCTACCATGCCAAAAGCGCAAAGTGTTAAACAATTCACTGGAAAAAGTTGAACCAATCGTAGGTACAATGAAACCTTCTTCTATAAGAGAGTTCTGATCGGTAAGAAAGTATATCAAAGTGTACATGGTGCATTAGATAAAGAAATAAAAAAAAATATTCACCGCTTACATCATCTGTGTGCAACATAGAATCGTGTATGCTACCCATCGCGGTGTTTGAACCAACTCCAATTACGACAGCCCTCCCCCTACCCGCGACCACATCAGTTCCCTGGCAGTCATTATACATTCTACTAAATTAAAACACACACAAAGAGATATAAAATAAATAGGTGATTACAACAGATTGTAGAGCCTTAATTCTAATAGTGAGAGAAAATTAAGAATCTTACAGCTAGTTAAGGTGTACGCAAGAAAATTGCACTAGATCTCAATATCACTAAATCAAAAGCCAGTAAGCTAATGCAGGTATGAGTAATAAATCCTACCGAGAATAAAATATTTTTCTTGTCTTGGTAGACAGCATTTGTTGTTGAAGTACATTCAACATCTTTCTCCACAGAACAGCTTTCACCTGCAATTTCCGGGAAACATTTGATAGTGAGTATGAAAATAGTGAACTGAAAGTGATCACTTGGACTATAATCTACATGAAAAAAAAAGTATCACTGTTGTTGAACTTAATAGTGTTATTAGATAATGCATATTCAGTAGTCGGTGGAGAAAAGGGTTGACAATAAGTTGTACTAATCACCTACTCGCATATATAGTTCTTGCGGCTACGCAATTAAGGAGTTATGAATAACACGATGATAATATACCAGTCAGAATTGCTTGATCCACTCGAAACTCATTGCTCGACATCTCAATCATTCTAAGGTCAGCTGGAATCTTACAGCCCACTGTTCAGCATGCAAACGTCAAGAAAAGCAGCGTTTAAGAGTTTAACGAGATTCTGAACCATTGCCAAAAAACTGCATCCAGGTGAGATACAACACACATACCAGTCACTTCAACAATGTCCCCTGGCACCAGCTCTGATGCTGGTAGTATAGAGAAGCACCCTGCAATTGTATACATGTTAATGCGGAATGCCATCAGAGACAAAAACTTGCAGATATTCAAAACCTGGAACAACGTCCCAAGCCAAAAACAAAACAAAAAAGGAAGGGCACAGAAACATTTCTGATTAACTAAATCTTAATGTCATTAATTATGATTTTAGATAACCTAGAGAACTTGAGCATAATAAAATAAGCTATTGGTTTGGCAGAAGAAGAGATTGCTACACAAGATACAAAGTATCTCTAGAGGATATAACAACAGCGTAACACGACCGTTTAGTAAGCAGTTTCAATCGTAGTAGCTTGTTCTAAGAAAGAAAAACTGAAAAGACAAGCAGTCAGCGTAAATTTCGCAGTAATACTAATTACTCAAGATATATCTATGTACCATTTCGCAACACTGTAGCTATATTTGCTTGGTAGGCACGTAGCTCCTACAATAGGGCAAAGAGAAAACAAACAAGATAAATATGAGAATGTTACAAGTTACAATCAAAATAAGATTTAAGCTTAACTTAATTTCAAAGGACATTGACTTGTATCTGCAAATATGTCATCAGTTAAGCCGTAGCATACAAAATACCTCAAGAGCCTTCTCAGCATTAGTCTCCGTAATCACCCCCACTGCCGCATTTGCAGCCAGTATCAGCAGAATTACCTGTGGTGGAATAGTAAATTCAAATGAATTGTGACACTCAGAGAAAGCTCCACACACAAAGTCTAGTTTATGGAAGTCTTGGTAAAGATGCAATCTTATATTATATGTAAATGGAATCATATAACAAAACTGAATCCTGTTAATGCTAAAAACCACGGCATTGAAGACTTTTGGTCTGCTTATAGATATTTTATAGACCACTACATAAATATTTATTTTTAACAAAGACCACAAAGCGAAAATGACAAAAAGGTTTCAAGTTTAAACTCCACCACAAAGAACCACTAGCCGATCCAGTTGCCCAAATAAAATATGTTAAGTAAACAACTATAACATGAAAACCAGTGTGAGTGTTCAAAAGATGTTGCGACTTACAAAAGGTTCTAGAAATGCTGTTAAGCCAGTCTCTCCATTGGCCAAAGCCAATACGAAAGAGACAATTGCAGCCACAATCAATATCTTAACAAGTAAATCATCAAACTGTTTGAGAACCAGTTTCCAGAATGGAGTTCCTGCATTTAATTAAGAATAAGATAAGGAAAAACTGGCACATGTCAGGGGAGTTCTAAATTCTCATCCTAGATAACATAATCAGAAAAATCTAGGCCCACGTGTTAAAAAGAACCATAAGACAATCTAACACGATCAGCTATGACAGTCTCAAAAGGAGCTAAAGATATATAAAAATGCTTTTGCAATAGAATAGCATTGTCTTACACAAAAATGAGCAAGAGTGAACAATGTGAAAACCCAATTGAAATCCAATGTGAAAACTGGACAAATCATCACAGCGCTAAAACAATCTAGCAGCTCTCAAACCATGATGGTCATCTCGAAATAAAAAAGAAAACTCCCATCTTTTTCATTGAACCTCTAAGAAGAATAAATTACTGAAGTAAGGATGAAATTCAAAGACAGGTATTGACAAACTTACTTTTCTCTTCGGGCAGTACTGCAGATCATGTGAAAAAGAACATGCAAAAACATTAAAAGAAGACGATCAGAACTAAACAAGGTAAAAACATAGAAACAAATTCACAATGTGTTTATATGCTATCTTAAATGAAAAAGATATACCCTTTATAATTCAAGCAGACACTAACTTCATAAATTTTTAACCCCTCAGACAATCATATGCAGTATACTTTTACTGAAGAACACTAACAATGTGCATCTGTATTGGAAATCCTACGGACTATACAAGAAAAGGTAACAAAAAGTTTTGTAGTTTCCTACTAGTTTGTGCACTTGGCAAGTCATATACAATACTGAACTTCAAACTGCATGCCAAAACTATAATCTACAGCATCCTTAAATTCCAATATGCTTCACTACAAAGGAAAGTTAACACCCTATCGTGCCCATCTACAATAAATCTCCCCGTGTCCTTTTAAGTGCCTTTATAAGAAGGAACACACCAAATATCCCTGAAGTGCAAGAGAAGTGAAAAGTAAATACATACCATTCCTGCCAAACATCCTAGAATGATGATCAACCTACATTTACAACCAATTTCAACAATCAGGTAACTGTAACAAGTTCGAGTTAAAGTTGAAGATCTTAACAGAATCCAAACCTGAGAATCAGAAAGACCCTTTGCTGGATCTACCCCGAAGAAATCAAGAACCTGCGCAGAAACAACACGAATCACATCTCAACACCTAAACAGAGGCAATCAATCTACAGCCCCAACACAGTGACACAGCTAATAATCGTCACTGTATGCAGATCGCCGACAACAAGTATCTGTCAAAACGAAAGAATAAGATTGAGGAGAAGTGGGAAACGCAAAGCACCTCGGAGGCAGATCTGGCGTAAGCGTCTTCCATTGTTGGGGGGGGGGGGAGGGTTTTGATTAAGATCCCTAAGCGTGGATTGGGTGTGGCGAGGAAAATGAGCTGAAATCTAAAAGACTAGAGGGAGAAGAAGGGAGCTTGTAACGTCATCTGCTTCCATAGACCTTCCTTCTTTCTGATTCTACGTTACGTTCGATCTCTCTCTCTCGCTCAGTGTCAAAGTCAAAGTGCCCAGAGAGAGAGAGAACACACTTTCTTTACATGAATTAGCGGGTAGGCTTCCTCTCACGTGAGGCCCATTTAGTTTCATCCAATTTAAATGTGACAATTTTTTAAAAAAAAATTATGAGGGAAAAAAACTAATAATATTAGGTCCAATCCAATGCAATGGTACTAAATATTTACTTTTTATCTTTCATCGAATGTTATTTTCAGAAAAAAAATTATGCTACCTTTAGAAATTAAAAAAAAAAGTATTACCATTTGAGTACATTGTTGTCCATAATATTAATGCTGGCTCTATTTAGTTTTCATTTTCATAGTAAAATAAAGTTAAGCAATTCTCCTAGATAGCCATTTTTTTAGTTTTTGTCACAAGAGAACTTTTAAAAAGAAAATGATCACAAGAGGTTTTATAAAAGAAGTAAAAGATACTAACCTCTTATTTTATAAATATATAAATAAATAAATATTTTTGATAATTTGGAATTATATATTTTCAAATTTGAAATTTATAAACTTTATTTTTTTTTATTTTTTTCAAAAAAATGTTTCCTAAATATTTTTAAACTATTTTTTCTAAAAATCTTTTTTTAAAAATTTAAAGTTCCGTTCTCAAAATCTCCCTAACTTTTATTCAAAGTCTAGTGTTAATAAACCCTAAAAATATAAGAATATATTTACTCTTTGATAAATATATTTTGGTCAATTTCTGAAAATAAACTAATAAATACTATCATAGAGAATTTCTCAATTGATTTTGTTTATTTTTCCCTTTTGAAAAAAATGGATATACCTGATACAAATACAACTAACGAATCCAACATGACAGATATTTGATTATCTCATCCACAATGCAATCATCAAGAGACCACTCAAACTTCTTATTGTCAGGTCAACCAGGACACTTGGAAGCATGGATTTTATCTAGCTGACAGCAAACCAATAAAGACACATCACACATTTGAAACAATGCTCCAAATTTATTCGAACCATCCATGAAAGTATAAAACAGCTTATCAAGATGAAGGTAACACACATTTCTCCTTATCGAAAGTCCAGTTGATCAAGAAACGTTTACAACACAAACGTTTTTTTCTAATGACCAACAAGCATGTGGTCGTAAAATCAATTGATAGATGCGGCATCCTAGTTAGTGTCGTAGAACTTTATGATAAACTTTTCTCAATCGCTAAGTTTTCACTACCAACAAATCAATTTTTTTTTTGGGAAGACATCCGACAAATCAATTCTATAAACAACATAATCTGTTTCATTGACAAGTCTACACTCTTAGTTTTGGTTTCTTTTCTTCTGCTAGGAATGTAAATATTAGTTTTGGTTTCTGGTCTTTATTTCTCTAAGCTATACAATTTCTTATAGGTTATGGGTACAGCTGACTTTTTGTTTAGATTAAGAAACAAAAATATGTTTGTGATATGCGATCATGATAAATATCCTAGGAATCTCGAGCATTATTGCAAATAAAAGAGTTTGAACCACTTCTTATGGGCCGTTGTAGTTTTTAGTTTAAAAACTTTTATAAACGAGTCTACATAAGTAGTACTGTGGTAGTCATCGCGCGTGGTCGGAGTATCTTCTCGCTTTAATTGGCTTCACGCTAATCGTAGTTTACCATTAGTCTGATTAAAACGGAGTTTAATAAGAAACTCATACCTTTAATTAAACCAACTTCACTAAAAGGTTTCTTAATCATTCCTTTGCTCCCTTTCTACGTATGTCATTGTTCTTTTACAGCACATGAAATAGAGAGTTGATAGTACTATTATATTCGTACATTGGTTACTGGTAATTATACAACTATGCACATCTATGATGTGATGCTTGTCACTTGGAAGTTTAGTGATAGAACTTATGTGAGGATAGTTATTTGATTCAAGATTCCGCTGAACACTGATTCGATTTTAAATGTCACTAGATCATGACCCGCTCTACCGAGCGGGAGTCAATTTTTTTTTATCTTTGTTTCTACTAAATTTACTAAATGTTATACATGATTGCAATGTGTATTAATATAAAATTTTGATAAATAACAATGTGTACTAATGTGTTTAAATAAGTAATGTGTTTAATTACTAAATTTGATTTTTAAATTTTATGATAACGTGAAGTAGATTTTTATATATATAATTTAAAATATATAGTGCTATATATTTTGTATTTTCAACATTTATCATATAAAACTTACACTGGGGTATTATTTATATGAAATATGTGTAACTTAATATATAAATATATTATATAAACATATCTACGATTTTTGCAAAGGCCATGCGCACCCGCACGGGTTTTATTTTTAAAATGTATTATATATTGTTTAGTTTTATGTAGTATCGAGTTTGTATAATTCAATTTTGTGTTTAAAGAACAATATCAAATCTGTCTTTATGTAAAAATAACACTTTGCAAGCGCGAGTTGTGTCTTTTTATTGTAACACAAAATTTTATATAAAACTTATGTTTTTTGTACATTACGAAATTTAATTTTCTAAAATAACTATTACATAATTTCAAAGTGAATTTTATCTCTGAGGTCTAATATATTTTGTGTGTAATGGTTCAAAGCATTTTCGATATATATTATATTTCAGTTTGGTTTGTTTTTAGTATTATTGTATAAGTATAATACTATACAATATTACTATATTCTATACAATATATAAAGCTATGTGTTATTTGTTTTAGAAAGTAGATTAAACCCAACGTAGTTAAAGAATAATCGTATCTTTATGTATGTGTCTGTGACTTATCTACTTAATGTTATTCGTACTAATAAAATCAATATGGCCAATGAAAGTATACTGATCAATTTAAAATGAATTGTATAAGGTAATTCTAAAACGATTAATATTTTTAGTATTTTAGTATCTATCTTATTTAAATCGATATGTAATAAATGTGAAAATTATATATGGAATATGGACAAAAAGAAGAATTGTATTTAAGGAAATACATCAATGCAAAGTTAGACTATAGTACGTATTATATATAAAGAATGAGACATTTAATTTAAATATATGAGGTCCACCTTTAAAATCCACCTAGAAGAAGTTGTAATGTTTCTGATTTAATAAGATAGATACATGTATGTCATATGATATATCGTCGGTGAAATGGTCTAAAACGGTAAAACATAATATTCTCTAATTGGATTTGTTTTCGATATATAAGGACATTTTATCTGTTAAATTTAATTCGATTCATTATTCGTTTCGATTTGATTCAAAAATTCTAGATATCCGTAAACTTTCAAAATCAAGCAAATACCAAAATTAATATCCGCTAAAATCAAAATAAACATTAAAATTTTAGAAATCGGATATCCCTTATGATCTGACAATATATAAATACATGTATATCTTGATTATATTTAAAGTTTTAAATATATAAATTATATAATTATTATTCTAATATATGATTTGACAAATCTTATTCATATTATTACTTAGAAAATTATTACAAAAAGAGAAAACTTAATTACAATTATACATTTTTCTTAAATTTTATGTTATTATAATTGTTAACTAAGTTTATTTTTTTATAAAATATATAGATTCACTACTTATTTTAATTTTTATTTTATATATCACGTAAACTAAATTTACAAAAAAAAATTGTATCCAGCTTTTAAGATTACTTGTATTAATCAAAACATATGAGATATTCGTAAGTATTTGTAAATATCCGTAAATATCTATTTATTTTCCGGATATCTATACTTTTATGAAACAAAGTAAATCTAAAAATTAGATATCAATAACATATAAAGCAAATCACAAATACCGTCAAAATAACTTGGATATCTGATCGTGCCCACCATAGGTATGTGTATGTTTAGTGAAACAGTAAATCTAGAGTGGTCCCGTATAATTAATTATCGGAGTAGTGTAGAACGAGTTGTATGCAAGTCTCACTTACTATCATAATGTGGTTGGATCTTAATTCTCCTACCTTGTTTGCAATGATGAGAAGCATTTCCAAATTGTATAATTAATTTAATTTCCCCACTTAATTACTTTTATAAAAACATCATATATGAGTCTATGTGTTTGATGACAAAAAAAAAAACTTGTCACAAGCGCACATATTTGATTTATTGGTTTATAGTTGTAAAATATAGTTGGGGAAACAAATACAGTATTTTTTTTTTGTAATAGTCTACATTCTTAAAAAAAAAATTAAAACTACGAATCAAAAATTACACATTTGAAAATAAAATTTAATATGAAATTTGCATATATATCACTATTCCTTATATGAAGTAATAATTATCTAGGTAGTTAAAGCGGTTAATTAATCATGTATTCGGTTACGAGTTAATTGCAGAACAAATTTGTATAAATAGTTTATACGTCTAGCACAAAATGCATGTATATCTAGGTTGCATGGAAGTTTTGTCGGATGTCCGCTTCCCGCTTTGGAATCGGAATCGGAATCAGAAGCTTGTGGAAGTTCTCAGAATCTTGCTTCCAATGCGCTTCCAAAAATACATCTTTAAAAACACGTTGGAATCTTACAATTCTATTTTGAAATCACGCTTCTGTTTTTTTTTAAAATACAATATCATAAATAAATAAAAATAGAAGGAACATTGTTTTTATATAATAGTGAAATAGAGAATATAAATATACAAAAATTAAAACTAATACTATATATTGTCTTTATGTATTGAGGGTCTATTAGAGAAATATCGTCTATATTCAAATATCTTGTGTTAATTATTTTAAAAATATTAAAATAATTAGTATAATAATATTTTATAAACATAGTTTATGCATAGTTTCACGGTTTTAACATGAAATCATTTAAAATTATTATAAATAAATATTTTTCTTTTATTTTAATTTAAATCATATAATTGTTAGTCACATTTATATTTTTATATGTATATATATATATAATATATATATACGTTTCCGACACGTTTCCGCTTCCTAATTTCATACTCCCTCTGTCCCATTTTATATGATGTTTTAGGTTATTTCACATAGATTAAGAAAACACATATTTTTATATAGTTTATCTTAGTAACATAAAAATACATTAAATAAAACTAGTTTAACCAATAATAAAAAAGTACAGTATTTTATAATTGGTCATAAAATTCAAATCATATTAAATTATATCTAGATTAGTGAGAACATCACTTAAAATGGAACAAAATAAAAATCCTAAAACATCACTTAAAATGGGACAGAGGGAGTAAAAAAACTTGCTTCTATGCTTCTACACGATTCCGCTTCCGCGTTTCTACTTCTGTTTTCACGTAACATAGATGTATATTATAGACAACCGCGTCATATCACTTTTATATAGTAGTATATGAGTTACAGCTAATTAACAACTATGATCGTGGGATTTGACCAAATAATTTAAAGTTTGACCATATTTATGGGTGTTGGGGCTTAGTTGTCCCATGTCCTATAAGAAGTTAAGAACTAGTTGTCTAGTACTAACCACTAGTGTGTCCAAGTCTTATAAACAACTGTAGCTCGAACTGTATACGTAGTATTTTAGTTTATTTTATTTCTAATGAATTATAGATTAGATTCTTTTTTATTCGTTATGCTTCCTCCTATGACGTTGATAATACTTTTATAGTCTACGATTTCTTTTTGAACCAAATCGTCTACGATTATCTTGACCAAAAAAGCGTTCCTACTATTATTTTGTGCGTGTTTAATGTTTATAAATAATTAGCATCCGTTACTTGTTGCGATTGTTTCCTTGTTTCTGCCCCCGTTGTTAATTATCCGTTAAATAATCGATATGTCTCTGAGTTTAACTTATGTAAAACGATACCATTACTCCCTCCATTTCATTTTACTTGTTGTTTTAGTTTTATACACATAAATTAAGAAAATATATAATTTTATATATTTCTAAGATAAAAACACAATTACCTATACATCTAACCATATTTCAACTAATAAAAAAAATAAAATACATAATATTTTTAATAAATTTTGCATTGAAACTCTAAAACAACATTTATTTTGAAACGAATTTTTTTTTCCTACAACGACAATTAAATTGAAACAAAGGGAGTATATGACTAAAAATTTGCAAGAAGTGGGATCGAACCTGTTTATTCTTCAGAAACGTTTTTGGAAATTGTAAAAAGTCTTGCCAGTTTAACTTGTTTATTTTCGGAAAATGACAACACAGCCAAATAGTATCACCTAGATTTGAGGATCCTCATAAACTTTACGCACTGTAAATTGAATAAAACTTAGCTTCACCCCCTAAGGTGAACCTCTACATTCACCCACCAATAGGAATTAGTTAATTGAGATTTGATATCTCTTAAAAAAGGAAACCAATTAATAAGAATTTAATGAAATAAAATTATGTTTTTAGATAAATAAAAAATAGTAGCAATTATCAAAAAAAAAATTTTTTAATATTGATAAATCCGTCAGAAAATACTAAACCCTAAACCCTAAATTCTAAACCCTAAACCTTAAATTCTAAATACTAAACCCTAAACCTTAGGGAAAAGCCTGAACCCTTGGGCAAATCCCATACCCTAAACCCTTAAATTTAAACCAAACCTTAAATCATAAACTAAATCCTAATCCCTAAACCATAAATTATAACCCCTAATACTAAACCCTAAATCCTAAATTCCAAAATGGTTTATGGTTTAGGATTAAGGGTTTATGATTTAATATTTGTCAAAGAGTTTAGGGTTTAGGGTTTCGTGTTTAGAATTTAGGGTTTAATATTATTGTTTATGATTAAGGATTTAGGGTTTAAGATTAACGATTTAGGATGTAGGATTTGCCCAAGGGTTCAGGCTTTCCCCAAGGGTTTAGGGTTTAGTATTTAGAATTTAGGGTTTAGGGTTTATGGTTTAGTATTTTCTGACGTATTTATCAATATTAAAAAAATATTTTTTTTATAATTGCTACTATTTTTTTATTTATCTAAAAACATAATTTTATTTCATTAAATTCTTATTACTTGGTTTCCTTTTTTAAGAGATATCAAATCTTAATTAACTAATTCCTATTGGTGGGTGAATGTAGAGATTCACCTTAGGGGGTGAAGCTAAGTTTTGTTCCTGTAAATTCATTAGTTGCAAATTTCAATAAAGGACAATATGTTTTCTTCTCAAGTTGCATTGTTGGTAATATATACAAAGACGAAACAATATGTCCCTCGTGCCATATTCCACTTATCTTAGAAAACTTCAAACTACCGTTCAATTCTGAGAAATGAAGAAAGTGCATGTGATCACAACCTTATTCAAGACTTTCAAACGAGTCTTTTAAGGAAAGATAACCCTTATCTATATTATTAGAATTAAAGTACATTTTAAATTTGTTTAAAAACATAAATAGCAGTAAAAAATATAATAATATTTTAAAATATGAAAATAGTATATTAAAAAAGTTTAAACTATTAAAAAAAATTGGAAGTCTATATGTTATGAAAAATTATCTATGTGGGATAATTTTAAAATATATGCAAACGACTCAATCTAATTATCTAAAACTATCTTTTGTTTAAAATAATCATAAAACAAAATTTTAATTTTGTGTACATATTTTAAAAAAAAAATTAAAAATGGTTTATATCAAAAATTTATTCAAAATATACATATGTTCAAAGATTTAAATTTTACTAAAATATTTTCCAATAACCGTTATTAAAAATCTTTTCAATATATATAATAAAAATACAATACAAAGCTCAATTTGAAACACTAACTTAAATTACGATTTTTATATTTCATACTAAATTTCTAAAGTATAATATATGTGATTATTTATATTATTTATATGATGGTACATATAAACGATTATTAATTATATGATTATTTATACGATGATACATATAAAAGCAAAAAATACTTTAAATTCCAAAATAATATGAGACAAAACAAAATAAATAATTAGAAACTATCGATATGGATCAGTTTTAAAATATACGAAAATGGCTAAATCTAATTACTTAACAAATAATAGGTTTAAATTATTAAAAAAATGGAAAGTCCATTATATTATGAAAAACTATATATCTGAGCTAGTTTTAAAATATATTAAAAACACAATCTAATTACTTAAAACATCTTTTGTCTAAAATAATCATAAAACAAAATTTAAATTTTATATACATATTGAAAATAAAAATAAAAATTTAAAATTGATTCAAAATATTCATATACTCAAAAATTAATTTTTACTTAAATATCTTCCAATAACCATTATAAAAATATTTTAACTATATAAAGAAAAATTAAATGCCAAACCCAATTTCGACCAACAACCTAAATTATGGGTTTTCATATTTGGCATTAAGTTTTAAAAATATAATATATATGATTATTTATATGAAGGTACATATAGAATACTATTAACTAGATTTTGACCCGCGCTTTCAAAGCGCGGATTTATTTTTCCTTTATTTTTTTTAATTGACAAATATTTAGTAAAGGTCATTTTTTCATATATTTGTTTTTTTATAAAAGACTTAAGCTTTTTATATTTCTTTATCGTATTTCATTTTAGGTCTGAGCACAATATCCGGACCCGAAGAACCAACCCGAAACCGATCCGAAAATCAAGGTCCCGAACCCGATCAGACCCGGGGTAAATATCCGAATGAGTTCTAAATTGCTATATCCGGAGAACAGGTCCCGAATCCGACCCGAACCGAGAACTGAATGAGTACCTGAAGATATCTGAAATGTGAATATATATAGAAAATATATGTTATAATTATATTTACAATTATTTTAATATTTTAATTTTATATTTTAAGTTAACTATAGTAGTTATTTTCGGTACTTTTGAGTATTTTTGGATAAAATATGATAGTTTGGATAAAAGTTTACCAAAAAAACTGTATAGAATGTATATTTTTGGTTACTTTTGAGTAATTTGGATACAAAAATTTTAACCGAATCGGATACTTTAGTTACTTGGAGTACAAATAACCAAACCCGTTTTAGATATTTTGGTTATTTGGTTATTTTCAGGTTCTTATGCATGAGAACCGAACCCACCAGGACCCGGAAAGACCCGACTCGAACCCGACCCAAAATTTTATAATACCCGAATGGAGTTTAATTTCAAAATCCGAAAAACCTGATACCCGAAAGAACCGATCCGTACCCGAATGGGTACCCGAACGTCCAGGTCTAATGAGTATTATGTTTAGAAAATTAAACTTTATTTTTAATGAATTAAGTTGGTATAACTCTGATAAATTAATTTTATTATGTGGTTAATTTTTTTAATAAAAAATTATATATTTTTAATAAAGATTTATACTTTTCAATGAAAAAATTCAAATTTTTTTATGAATGCTTAAATTATATTAGAAAAAAGAAAAAACATAATAATTAAGTGATTAATTTTTTTTTACTACACAAAATATTAAGAATGGTTAAAAATAAATTATTTGAACTTGGAGAAAAAAATAAGAATTGAATATGATTTATTAATCTCAAATGGCCCAAGAGAGATAACGTGGGCAGTGGATTGAATCCAAAAAAAATGACCCAATATATATGTGTTATTAATATTATTTGATTGTCCTTAATGAAATATATAATGTTAGTAAAGAAAATGATATTTTTAGTAAGAAAAACCAATATAATCCTACTTTAATAGTATATATTGAAAAAATGGGGAATATACTGTAGTACATTTGGTTAAAATTTGATTCAAATATTTTGGCTTGATTAAACTGTCAATACTATGTCAATATTGTCTGTCCATAAGTATATATTGCATTTTGATAAGCAAATATTTGAAATAACAAAGCCAAGTTACAAAAAAAAAAAAATTTGAAATAACATATAGGTTGGTGGAAAATAAGCCTTTGAACATGTCAATAAGTGTTTTAATAGTTTTTAATTATTGTGTTATGGAATAAGGTGTGTTTAGAGTTTTATTATGAAGATGATTCTGATGGGCTGAACATTTTTTCTGATTGCTTTAAAAATGCACGGGCTTTACTCTGAATCGGGCCTAAATTATTGGCTGCGAATTGATGTATACGGACATTAAATAGGCTTTAAAAACTGAGGAGTTCTGATTGGTAGATAATGACTGTGGACATTTATTTTTTTTTTAAAAGGAAAAAGGCAATGGCAATGGCATGTAATTAACTTCAAAATCCAAGGGCAAAAACCTATTAGGTATTTTGCTTTAATAGTATAGATTATATGATTATTTATATAATGATATATATATAAAATACGATTAATTATACGATAATACATATCTGGTATATAATAATGACTTGAAAAATAAATAATAATATACTTTTGAAAAATATATATCTACGCCGTACGTGCAGATTGTTAATATAATTTTATAATTTATAATGTGAGTACACTATCACATACATTAAAATGTTATAAAGGAAGATAGTGAAAAACAATAAAAATATGTTGCTTAATCCAACGGCTTAGAGATGAGATCTAAACGTAGTGGTTCAATCACACGGCTGCTAGAAAAGCTGAGAGTAAAATTATTCCAAAAGAGGGGTTAGTTGGCACTCTGAACAAAAATATGAGTGTGTCACAGCAAATAGTCTTCAGTTAGAATATACAGTTGGAGTTGCCCAAAAAAAAAATATACAGTTGGCAATTTCTGTCAGTAAAATAATACTATTATCTTACACATAATCATATAAATATATATTTTGCCCAAAAAAATCATATAAATATATATATGCATGTATGTGTACTTAGACCATCTCCAATGGTTTACACTATTTTAGAGTATATTTCACTCTAAAATAGTGTCACTCTAAAATAGAGTAGAGTTTTTCTCCAATGGTTTACTCTATATTTGACACTAAAAAGAATATTCTTAAATATATTCTTTTCTAATTTTATGACTAATAGCTTTTACTTATAAAACTTACAAATTGATCCATTACATTTTATTTTTCACAAAATTTTCATAAATTATATATCTATATCAAACATTTATTATATTAATAATTACATTACATTATACTAATAGCATAATACATTTTAACTTAAACATCTCCATTAGTGTATGTTTCTCACAAATGATCATTAACGAACTTCAGATTGTGAAATGAATTTTTTATCTAATAAAATTATTTTTGTTTTAGTGCTTATTTTCTTTTGCTAATAATAATAAAATTTAAACGTTTATATATACATATATATATATATATTGTTTTAAACATAATTATGTGTTGTTAGCATAATTAAATAAAATAAATAGTTATAAAATAAAAATGTTGAAAAATAAAAGGACTAAAGTATAAATAAAAAAGTTTCACTGTATAATAGAGTAAAAAATAGAGTTACTCCAAATATAGAGTAAGAAATAGAGTTGCACTATTTTAGAGTGGGATATAAAGTGGGGTTGGAGAAGATTTTACTCTATAATAGATATTAGTGTGAGAAATAGAGTGAGGTTGGAGATGCTCTTATAAGCTATAATATTCTAAAGCACATGTCAGGGAGTAGCAGCTAGAAAGCAAAGCTTGGGCATGAAGAGAAGAACCTCTTGCTTGCACAATGAGACTTTGAAACAATAAGAAAAGAATAATGATACTTAAATATTGTTTGAAAAAATTGATTGATAAACATAGTAAAATTAAATTTTTTATATCAATATAACCTTGATTCTCTGACAATTTGGTATATATTTTGTGTTATTGCAAAAATTCAAGATGTAGATTTTCATGTGTTTAAATAAAAAGAAAAAATGAAGGAAATACACAGAGGGAATAGTTTACTGTAGTTTAAACATTTACAAGCCTACAAGGTGTAAAAGCTAAGACATGCTTTATAAAAAAAAAGTAAGACATGCTAAAGAGGTAGATTAGGTTGTGTAATAATTAAAAAGAAAAGAACAAGTAAAGCAGTTGCAGTAGTTATTTTTTTAATAATCATATTATGTTTCATCTGTTAATGTTAATTTCAACAGTTCTCTCTCTCTCAATTGGTAATTATGAACTTTACTTTGTTTATTCTCTTTCTCTAGGTATTTTATTGTCATTAAACACAGTTATTATTACTGTTCTCTTATAAAGGTTGGAACTTGATGCTTGCTTTGTTGCTTGTGAATCTCTCCTTAATTTCACTTTATATTTTTTTCCCTTTTAAATTCTTCATTCTTCCCAATTCAAGCTACAAACAGCATTTGATACCCTTTCAAACCTATCTGATTTAGGTTTACTGTAATTGTAAAATGTAGAAGTCCCACCTACAGAATTTGATTCTTATATTGTACTCTATCTATTCAAGGGCACCACAATCTTGGAGTATCTAAAACAGAGTTTGTTTCAATCTTCTTCCATTTATTAATTCCCGTCACATTATTGCTTCTCTGATCCTAACAACTTGATGCTATCCAATGGAGTTGTGTCAATATCCTTCATTTAAAAATTCAAAGTTCTTGAAGCTGAAGAGATTAGTTATGAGACAGTGACTTTGCTCTCTCTCACACTATTAAAAGCGAATCTACTTTTGCTTTTCTTTTTTTTTCTTTTCTTGACCAAGCTTCTGTGAGCTGTAACTTAGCTAAATCCATTACTTAATACCACTTTATGCTCTGAAAGTCCTCAGCTTTCTTTGTCTATGATAAGTCTATTCTTCTCTTTAAATTATTTTCTTCTCTTGACTTGAGTAGGAGTAAGCATTGTATCCTAGGCCTCTCTTTCCTTAAAGAACCTGTGACTTGCTTCTGCTAACATTAGATTTGATGCTCTCTTGATTTTTGTTTCTCTTTCCCCACTGTATAAAATCTACAAAACTGGTTTTTAAGTTTCCTTGTCAAGAAGTCTTTACAAAGTAGCAAACCTGAGTTTAAAGTTTCTTCCTGAGAGTTGAAATGGGTGGAGAGAGTAATGAAGGTGAAATGGGGTTAAACCATGGACATGATCCCTCAAGAGTTGGAAGTACTACATCAATGCCCTTGTATGCAAAGGCAGATCCATTCTTCTCTTCTGCAGATTGGGATCCAGTTGTTAATGTTGGTGGCTTCTCCAGCTCCCATTACTCTTCAGTGGTGATGGACAATCCAGGGATGAGTTGCTTCACTCATTACCAACCTGGTTCTGGTTATCCGGACATGCCTACAAGTCTTCTTCCTTTTGTTGATTGTGGAGATGGTGGTGGTGGTCATTTTCTTGGTTCAGACAAAAATGGGGATAGTGTTGGAAGGTTGATCAGAGCTGGAGAGTCTCATGATCAGGTTTCAGATGATGGTGTTCTTGGTGTTTCCCCAAACAGAAAAAGAAGGCAAGCTGAAGCTGAATCACAACGGAACAAGGTAGGTTTTGGTTTTGGTAGCATTAGGTTCAAGGTGAGTGTGGCTTGTGCTGAAGCAAGTGTTGTTAAAAATGGCAGAAAGCTGTGGAGGAATATCGAGAAGACCCTCAAAGGGGAAGTGATCAGAGCCAGACAAAACACAAAGATGGTCAGAGTAAAGAGACAATGAACAAGGAGAGCTCACAGAGTGAAGAAGCACCTAAAGAAAACTATATTCATATGAGGGCAAGAAGAGGTCAAGCTACTAATAGTCACAGTCTTGCAGAAAGGGTAACGACTCTTTAATAATAGGTATATCAAGTTTTCCTACCAATCACTGGTTCTGAGAAGTTTGCTGTTTTGTTTGTTTGTTTGAAGGTTAGAAGAGAAAAGATCAGTGAAAGGATGAGACTGCTTCAAGAGCTTGTCCCTGGATGCAACAAGATCACTGGTAAAGCGGTTATGCTTGATGAGATCATCAACTATGTTCAGTCACTGCAACAACAAGTTGAGGTAAGAACTATCCCCAATAATGCTAGATTCTTGAAAGGTTTAAGTTAGGTCTGCAAGATGTTTTGGTTTTGATGTTACTGTCTCACATTGCTTTTCTTTTTTATTCAGTTTTTGTCTATGAAACTGGCAACGGTGAATCCAGAAATCAACATTGACATAGATAGGATTATCGCCAAAGATGTAAGAACTCCCAAAACTTGACCATTGAAAATGATTAGTAGTTTGCAAAGTTATGAATCAGTTACTAAGCCTTACATATTCTCTGTTCAGCTTCTGCAATCTAGAGACAGAAACACTCCTACGCTTGGGCTGAATCCTTTCACCGGGTTTCAAGGGACGATACCGAACATTTCTACCACCACAAATCCACAATACAACTCATTACCTCAGGCAAGCAACAGCAGAAACAGCATATGGCACCACTTTAGATTCTCTTACACATTTCTTTTTTTTTTTTAATCTCATCTTGCAGACAGCACTAGAGAGTGAACTACAAAGCCTCTACCAAATGGGTTTCGTCTCAAACCCATCGACTATGTCTAGTTTCTCACCTAATAACGGTAATTAAAGCTGCACAAGCTTTGCTCCTCTCATCTCTCTGCCTCTTCTCTCTTTTTTTCTGTTGTCTTGATTTATATTTTCTTCTTACCGTAGGTCGATTGAAACCAGAGCTCTAGTACTTCAAGGAAAATTTGCAGAGAGTTTGTATAGAAGATGGCTTTGTTCCTAAGTATGATATTGTTTTCCCATCATTCCATGTTATTATTTTTCTTATAAACCAGAACGATTCGAGTTCTCAGTTGTTGTGTTTTTTTCCCTCAACGAAGAATGCATTTATAAAATATGGAATCAGAATACATTTACTAATAGAACTTTGTAGGTAGAAGTTGAGAAGACAGAAACGAGCAGAAGATCTTTCTGTTTCTGTCACATTATAGAAAATATATCTACAGAATTATTATTCACTGTTGTATATACACGGCTTAATAATTTGCAGAGTAGTTTCTCAGTTGATACATGTGACCCATCCCTTGGTATCTTTAATGGATCCTGTCTGGATACCGACAAGGACCGAACGTAGTTTCTGGCATACAGATTCATCCCCGGCTTCATACTCTACTCTGAATGTTTCATAAAGACTATTACATGAGGACGAATCTTTGTAAAACTTGATCAAGGCATTGTGAGTTTTTTTTTTTCTTACCTTTTGTCCTGATATGTTATAGTACCCACAGGAGCAACTCCTACAGCAGTTCCTGTGCAGAAAACTTCATCTGCATCCATTATTTCATTCACATGAACTGCCTTCTCTACAACCTGTGAGGAACTTATCTGAGATTTATTATTGTTGGTTCTTCTGAGCTATAGAGCAGCTTTTGAGTTGTCTTTACCTGATAACCTTGATCAAATGCAATCTCCATCACACTCTTCCGAGTAATCCCCTCTAGAATTGTTCCATTAGTTGCAGGAGTTACGATTGTCCGACCCTGAACACTAGATATTAAGACACAGCAAAAAAGAATTCACAGTCCCAAATATGTATATTAACCTTAACAAGAAAGACGTTACAAGCTGAAGCTTCCTCAAGATACTTCTTCTTGACAGAATCAAGATAAAGAACGTCTGAAAACCCAAGACTCTTGGCTCTACTCAGTGCTTTCAAAACCTACAACACGTGTTTTTTTTTCAAAACTTGTGTCCCCTTTCAAAACTAAGTGGGTTTCAGTAGTTACCGGGGCATAGTTTGTGATGCTCTTGACGCCTCCAGATCCACCAGGAGCTGCACGAGCATGCTCTTCCTCGACAAAGAGGTTAAGAGCAGCAGTACCTTCCTATAAAGAACCATTTTCATTGAGAGAAAGCCAAACGGGAAGCGAAAGAGAGGAAATATATGTATACCTTGAAGTAGTTACCAACTGGAGATGCATAAACAATGAATGTATATTCAGGTGCAGGTCCTAAACCAAGAACTGGACCAGTTCCCATCAATAGCGGTCTAATGTACAAAGACCCTTTCCCTGAAGGAGGAACCTGGCCAAGCACAAACCACTCAGATCTCAAAAGAAACCTTTTTAGAAAGCAATACTCCCTCTGTTTCAAAATATTCATTCCATTTTTATATCCATAATTGTTTCGAAAAAATACATTTTTTATATTTTCAATATTTTTCTATTAAGTAATAATGATAAATTGTAAACTTTGAAATTTCTTATTTTTCTCAATATTGATTAATATTTGATTGGCAAAAAGTTGTGAAAATAGTTAATTTTAAGATGTGCAAAACTCTAAAAAAGGAGGGAGAGTTTGTTACTGGAAAGCATTTTTACCCAACGTTTGTTTGCAAAAGCGGTTTGTTTAACAGCATCAACGAACTGATCAACGGAAGGAGAAGGCATGAGCATACGTTCAGCTCCAAGCTGCATTCGGACAGCGTTGTGATCAGGGCGAAAGAGAAGAACCTTCCCGTTTTCTTTCCTGTATGCTTTTGTACCTTCATATATCGCCTGTGAATGATATCACAAAAACCTCCATTCATCAGACAGTTCATAGAAAAAGTCAAGAGGGTTACAAGAGGGCTTGCCTGTCCGTAGTTCAAGACTCCAGCAGAAGGACTTAGCTGAATAGTACCAAAACGAGTAAGTTCACCTTTAGTGAACTCACCGTCTTTTGAGCATTTCATGACGTACATGTAATCAGCTGGAGTAAGAGCAAACCCGAGATTATCCCAATCCATATCCGCATACTCATCATCTCTTTATAACACAAAACAACAGTTGTGAAAACAGAGTTTTCTAGTGTAACAAAAAACATATATTGGTAAAGGCAATAAGTTACATGAGTTGGATCAGAACTTACTGATAAACAGGTTTTTTACCCTCCTCTCGCAAGGCTGAGGCAGCTTGTGCGTTGTACTTAGAGAAAGTTTGTAACTGTACATCAGAAAAAAAAAACATTCTCAAATACTTTTGTATCTAAGATTTGAGTTTTGTCCGGATAAGAATGTAAGAAAAACATTTTCTGTTATACCGTACGGATGTGTACATGACTTTTGAGCAGAGATGAGACTGTTTTGATCATCTTCGCAGTTGCAGAGCCCTTGTTTTCTGGTCGTGGAAGAAGATCCTATTTGATTTTAACAGAAACAAAACAAAAAGAAACGAGAAATTTCTTGAATGAAAAAGAAAAAGGTGAAGAGGACACTAAGCACACAGTGTGTCAAATTAAGTATCCAACACGTAAGTGGTTGCGAGGTGTCTGCTTTTATCTTGGCAAATAGTTGTATTTTGTGTTCTTGTTTTGCTTTTATTTCTAGTTCGAAAAAGACACGTCAGCATCTCATCAGGTAGACAGATACATGTGACAAAGCAAATGAAAACAATAATTTTGCTTTGTTTTCTTCGTCACTTGTGTCTATCTACTTGATGAGATCATTTTTTTTTTGTCATCTGATAATATAATTACCGTGCTTAACCGAGCAAAGAGTTTGGTTACAACCATGCTTACAAAGAAGCAGAACAACTACAAGGTCGGTACTATTCACGACCATATATACCAAAAAATTAAGCCATTAACCCTCAAACTTCAACCAGTTAACGCTCTAACCCAAAATGTAGTGCTTGAGTCACTAAGTCCCAACTGCAAAAGAGGACAGCCTTTCTTCATTCTCAAAGAGATCTACTTGATGAGATCTAGACGTGTCTTTTCTTGAACTAGAATGATGTAAACAATGGAACTTTGTTCTTGTTTCGTTTTAATGGGATAAGTACCCAACAAATGAGTAATGAAAGTTAGATGTGTGTTTCCAAAAAGGCCTCAATTTAGGGTTTCAAAATTCTTTTTTTATAACCCTAGGGCCTAGGGTTTCGAATTTTTATTTCTCGTGTCGCAAGTAACAAAAGTACAGAAAAAAGATCCAGTACAGTATACACGAACAGCCAGGCTTGTATCTCACCAATGTGGATACAAGACAGCAATTGTATATAAAAATTTCAAAGGTCTATGATCACATCAAATGGACAATTGCCTTTCTCAACAAGAAAGTTCTTCACATACTTACCTTCAGAAGTAACAACTTCCACCACGTAACTCCCATGATAACCTCTGAACCCAAACCCTCCTTCTCCATCCTCAATCACTCCCTCCACAAAAGTTAACCACTCACGTTTGATCTCAAGAAACCTCTTCCCAGCTTCGTTAATCTCACCATCCGCGTCCACCAAATGCGCATGCTCTCTGCTCATAAACAGCTCCCAGAACCCCCAAAGCATCACTCCTTCAACCGCTGGATGTGCAAACGCTTCCCACAGCATCACCTCAAGATCATCTCCTCTTACATGTTCATTAACAGAAGAAACATCAAGCTCCGTGAACCAGATAGGTAACCCTAACGTACTCAACTTGTCTAGAGCTGAACGAACAATGTGACCGACCGGACTCGTTATATGTCCTTGTATCCCGATTCCTCCAACAGGTGCACCTTTTTTCTGCAGCTTATGAACAAGCTTTATGTACTTCTCGGGAGATGACCTAGAGTCAAACCCGTCTTCGATATGGTATTCATTGAGGAACAGAGTAGCTAAAGGATCTAACTCGTGTGCAGTCCTAAACATCTTTGCTCTCGCATCAAACCCTAACCTATCTCGGTAGAATGATCCATGAAGCATCTCGTTGTTCACATCATAGTGTCTGAACTTCCCGTTGTAACGTGTAAGGAGGTCTGTTACACGGTTCTCAACGGCAGCTTCTAGCTCAGGTTCGCTAAGCTGTTGTACCCACGGTTGAATGGCTGACTCAACCTCCCAGAATATGCAATGGCCTCTGGTCTCTATGTTGTACATCTCGCAGAAGCCGAGCATCTCGTCTGCGTCTCTGTAGTTGAAGCTCCCTTGCTCTGGCTCTGTCCAGGCCCATTTGAGCTCGTTGCCGAACACTGCCCACTTGAAGTTGTTGAGAAAGAACTCCACAAAGTCTTCGTTGTCTATGTTGCTCCGACTAATGCATGATCCGAGTGGGAAACTGTTACTCGTCTGCCTGATTTTCACCGTTGCGCCAGATAGTTCGTTAGGATCTAGGCCTGTGACTTTGAGGCGAACGTTGCGTTTACGAACCTGTTATAACAGAGAAAGAGCATTAGTGCAAAATGTAGCTTCATTGAAGATGTAAGGACTAATATGTTTCGTAGGTTACCATATCAGCTTCTCCTCTGAGATAACTCAACCGTGCTTTATGATCGACAGCGAAGATCTGGAGACCTGCAACCATTAGATCAACACCAGGAGACGGTCCCTGGACATGAAGCATAACTTCTCTTGCTTGCTTCTCGATTCTAAACGAACCAACAACCTCATGCCAATCACCATCCTTGACCTCAACCTTCCCTCCATTCACCCATTTACCATCAACACTGAGTGCGATGTTCACGTCCTGTGGACAAGTTAGTCCTCCTCCTGAGCCAACTTTAACCCAAGCTGAGACCTGGTATGTTAAAAACAGCTTCACTTTATCAGTTATCATCTGAGCAGGACCCATCCATGTCCCACTTCGGTTAGTTGCAAGCACGTATCGTCCGGATAGGTACTCATGCGTTGTTCTAAGAGAGTGTCTGGCCAATGGAGGTAATATCTGAGGGGAGCCTTCTCCAACTCTTAGATGGCAGTCTCCAAGAGGGAACCAACCTTCGACACTTCCATCGGTTAGGTGGCTATTGGAAACTATGTTCATCCCAAAGACATGACTCTGTAGAGATTAACAAGAAAGAGTTTATGATTCATTTAGACATGAGGAGAAGGTGCATGTCAAAAGAAGCAAATACAATGGATATGTCTAACCTCGATGTATGGTCGTCTTGAAGGTGGAGGTTTCTCTGCAGGCTTGACTTCGAAATGGTCGACGAAAACATCAATCCCCGGTGGAGGTCCTTCAATGTAAACAACTGCTCTAGCTGGAGATCCGTTCAAGAGGAACTTCCCTTTCAACTTTACCCAATCGTCATGGTTTGCCTCAACACTTGAGATAAAAAAAAAAAAGAAACAAACTTTCATCAACATTGTTCGATCAAATGATACATTTAGATTCACATCTTCAGAATCATTTGGTATAAATAAAAAAAAGAAACCGTTGCCAAGCTCACCTGGAAATGCCTATGTATTCTTCACGTTGGTCATGGTATTGAACATACAAAGTAGCCTGCACAGTGTGATGGCTATGCGATAGCCGAACAACAGAAGATGCTTCATAAATGAGTTTCCGCTGGACTCTCTCTGTAACATCCTGCTCAATCCCACTCCACTTGTGCGTGCGCTCCGTTGCAGAAGCAAAACATGTTCCAGAGTGTGGTAGTATCCTCCCATCAGCAAGAGACTCATGTAAGATAAGATTGCATCCTCTTCCAGACCAGTGATTGAGTCCATCGGAAAAGCTTGAATTTAAAAAGATGTGATGATCAGCTTCAGGAGCTGATGAGCAGAAGTCTCTGCTTCTCTGGCAAGCAGAAAAAACATATTAAACACTGAACACAGAGATTCATAAGATCTCAATATGTCAGTTACCTCAAACTGATTACTGTTTTCGCAGTGGATGGTTACAGACTTTATAAGAAGATCAACACCAGGAGGTGGCCCTTCAAGGAAGAACACAACACGGTCAGGTCTTCCTGAGAATACAAAAGTACCTTCCAGAGTTTTCCAAGTATCTTTCGAAACATAAGTTCTGCCATTAAAAAAAAAAAAAACATTATCAGTGTCTGCATCACCTTCTTGGCTATATATATCAAAGAGAATGTCGTCATGTAGTTCCATTACTTTCCAATTAGTTTAAACTCGGTATCTGAGCCTTGGTGCTCTAACTTCAAAGTGGCCAAGACCTGTGCAGACCTTTGAACAGGTCCCCAGACGCTAACACTAGCAGAGACTTTATATGAATAACCAGGAGAAACTCTGTCTGTGATATCTTGCTCCAGTCCTTGCCAGGTTTCGCTCCGGTTATTAACAACCGCATATGATTCTGAGTTACATTCGTTGCTGCCAACAACAAACGAATCACAACTGTTGGAATGCCAAGAACACATCCCGTCAGAGAAGTCATGGTTCTGAATGATATTCAAAGCCATGGGACTGGATGCTGCTTTGTTTTCTTCTGCTTCCTGCAGTAAATCAACAATCAGATCACAATGGCTTCTAACTAGTAAAGAAAGAAAGAGCCCATAAACCTTATACCTGGAAGTCGTCACAAAAAGTGGAGTCTTTAACGGTAACTGAGCGTATAAGAAGATCCTTCCCCGGAGCTGGACCTTCCAAATAGATCACAACGCGGTCAGGCATATTCTTTATCGAAAACGTTCCTTCTACATCAACCCACTCGTCTCTCGATGCATATGCTCTGCAGGTAAAGTTTTCAAATAATCCATCATCAATCAATCTCTAACAAAACTTCAAAAGATAACAATAACCTCTCAAACAAACCTACTTTCCAATGAACAAATACTCGGTAGGAGAGCCACCACGCTCCAGCCTCACAGTGGCGAGAACCTGGGACGATTCATGGAAAGGACCAGAGACACCAACGCAAGCAGATACAGTGTAGGTAACACCAGGAGAGACCTGAGCTGTGATGTCTTGCTCAAGGCCTTGCCAAGTTTCTTTCCTGTTAGTTACAACTGCGTAGCCAGAGTCTGAGCTAGAGGAGGAGTCAGAGGAAACGACGAAGGCTTGGCATCCGTTGGGGTACCAAGGCTCAAGCCCATCAGAGAAGTCACCGTTCATCACGATGTTGGAATCCGCCATGAGAGTGGCCTGTACTGAAAAAAAAAAAAAAAGAGCTAATGTGTATCAATCTATCAAATCAACATGTACAGATCATGGGTCAACGCAGAATAAAAATCTCACCTTTGAGTGACAGAGAGGAGAGGAGAGGAGCAAGGAGGAAGAAGAAGGTGATTAGTTGTAGGAGAAGACCAACAGGCATCAATCAGAAATGTCAAAAAGAAGACTCATCGGACTTTATCATTTGCTTCTCTGTTTCGGTTTCAATGCATTTGATTTGATTGAGATTCTTGTCTTGTTTTGGACGTATTGGTTGGTTGGTCATAGAATACAAAAGTCAAACATTGTGGTTTGACTCTTCCAATCCAAGCGAAAACAACAGAGAAGCTATTGGGTGGGGCAAGCTTGGATCCATGAAACAGATGTCTTCAAGACATAAGGACCGGGCTTCGTTTGGGCCCATTCTCATTTTCTTAATTTCTAAATATTTTCACCTGTCCACCACCTTAACAGAAACTAAATCTCGATCCGTGCAACCGTGCGTGTATTTATTTTTATTTATTTTTATATAAATATTTTATTTTAAATTGGTATATATTATAACATATAAAGTGTGTCTATCATTTTTTAAAATATAATAATTTTGCCGTTAATTTTTTATTGAATATGTTGTTTCAAATTTTCACATATATTTGTATCTTCTTCTATATAATATATATTTTTGGATCATTATTTCCTTATCTAACTTACCAATATATATAAAGATTGAGCATGCATTCATAATGTTTTAGTGATTACAACAATAAAACAGAGGTTTACTGGTTAATTTTAGTTAAAATGGTCTGTCTACAAATGGTTTTATGGTTTGATAGTTATTTAAACTATACTATACGATGGTCTATCTCAATCATACACTCGCACATATATTATTCTTACCAAAACATCCTAATATACGATGGTTTATCTAAATTACACCAATTTGAATAATTAATTAAGTATTCAAATATATGTTTGTTAACCAATCCTAATTTTTAGGAATAATTTATTAGGAATGATATATTATTGAGCCATATGTTTAGTAATTAATGAATGATAAGTGATTTTTAGTTAAGGGTCCATTTAAAAAAAATCACACATAAGTCAAAGCTGTGACTTCTCTTTTAATATAATAGATATGGTCATTACATGTTGAATGCATTATGTTATTTCTATAATAGTAGGTTTTGATTCTGATCCTGAATTAATTTTTACCTAATTTTAGTTAATTGGAAAAAAAACTAATTTTCAATCTATCTATCTATATTATTATTTGCGAAGTGATTTTTCGCAACGGAGCTCTCACGTTAAAAGTTAGAGTGGTTAACATCGATACTACCCTTAATGAATAAACATATAAATTATCCATAAAGAAAAACGAATTTTAATCTTATGATTAGATAAATGATTAAAACGTATACTGATAAGAATTATCCAAAATTTAAAAATATATTTTAAAATAAAAATTAGAGTGATTAATACTGTTTATATCCTTAATGGATAAATATATAAATTACATACAAAATAAAATCAAATTTTTTTTATTACATAAGTAAATAAAATTAATAATGATAAGAATTATCCAAAATCTAAAAACTATATTTTAAAATAAAAAAATTATAGTGGTCAGTATCATTTATACCCTTAATGAATAAACATAAATTAACCACAGAATAAAAAACGATTTAAATTTTTTTGATTAGATATATTATTAAAATTAATATTAATACTAATTATCCAAATCTAAAAATATATATTAAAATAAAACGAACTTATCATATAATTTAAATTAAAATATATATTATTTTGATTTCAATCTAACAATAAATATATTGATCCAACTATTACTTTTTGTAAGTAATTTTTTATTGTTTATGTTTAAATAGTATAGATGAGAAAATATATGTAATAGAAAATATAAATAATGGAAAATAAATGGAAAATATGAGCAAAATATAAGTAAAAATAAGTGTACAAAAAGTGATAATAAAAGTATAAGACTTCAAAATCAAAAATATTTTTAATATGTTAGTGTTTTCAAAAATTTAATAAAATAATAAGCATACAAATTTTAATAAAATATATAAACTAATAAATATTCGTAAAAGAATTCATATGCGGATAACACACCTAGTTTATGTTGATTAATTAGATGCGTGAAAGAAATGAAATCAGTTGGGGCAATATGGTTATAATTAACGTAGAACAAGTAGATAAAAAGAAAAGAAAGCAAACATTCAGAAATATCTACTACATAAGCTGAGTAGCATCATATCATAAAACAAGAAAATAGATGGTAATGATAATAGTTCATTTTCTTAAGTCTTGGAGTAGTGGTAGCTAAGCTTCATCCTCGTAGTTGTCAAGGAGCTGTGATACAGAAGCGAACAAACAATGAAATTTTGTATCAAAACACTGGTTAAAATATTAGTGGATTAAAGGAATATTACTTACCACAGGACAAAGGATATATTTAATCAATGACGGTTTTCCATTGCGGCTTGTTTGTCGGATTATCTTCCCGAATCCATTTTCACCCCAACCAGTTCCAGCTGAGTTTTTGACCTTCCAGTAGTGGACTCCATCAGCATCAGTTTCATAGCCCATACGCATGAGAATGTAAAAGCCAATCACACTCTTGCTATCCTTAGGACTAGATGGCATCCTGTTTTACAAACCCATCAAACAATATTGTATTGTTGTTCAAAATAGTAAAATTGGGCTTAACATATATATTAACTAACCCCTTTAAGTCTTGCAAACTCTGAATGGTTTTCAATAGAAATTGCCACGGGCCCTTTATTGGAATATGTATAAGTTCTTTCTCATCAACCTTAGTTATCACTGTCAGTTCTTTAACCTTGTACACTTTTTTAGGCTGCAACCAAAAATTTTCAACAGAAAAAATAGTGAATGTTAGATTAGTCAAACCAACCTTATATAAACCACCACTAAATGCTTTAGTGACAAAGAAAACAAAGATGGATATAATTTATATGTCAGATTTTAGCTATCTTGCGTTTGTGGGTGCACATAACTGGTCTACGCATCTTTGATTTATCAAAAGTGTTTATCCTTCTCATTTCAGCAATAGGGTCAGAACAGTTGCAATCTTCCTTCAAAATAACACCTTCGTCTTCTAAGAATCTCTTCAAAGAGGTTAGATCTTTGAGTTCTCCATTGCTTTTTATCTTGTCAAAAAGACCAACCACCATGTGGACAAGAGACATACGCTTAAGAGTAACAGTTTTCTTTTCAATATGAAGCCTAGCAGTCAAAGTACTTGTGGATGCTATAGTCCAGCAAGTTTCTACACAATTAAAAGGGCTCTCATTAACATTTATAGAAAGAAAGAGAGCACAAATATATCTAAAAGAATGAGAATATACAATCAATTCACATAACCAAAACCCATATTTGTGGTATCTGAAAAACAAATTTAATATCCAATTAATTTTCCAATCCTAACTAAAACAATAAACTAAACTATTTATCACAAGTAAAAAATTCTGATATTTGTCTAATCATGTCTGGAAACACCAATCAAAAAAACTCAAAAAGTCTATGGTGTCACAATACATGATACCCATTTTTTCTATTAAAAAAATAAATTTCTAACCCTAATCAGAACAATAAACAAAATCTATTTACCACAACTCATATTCTTGATTTATAATCATATGCTCAAAAAAAAATTACTTACGCATACAGCCTTGATCCATGACTTCAAGAAAGACTTCTTCAGACCAAAACTTCTCATAGAATTTAGCACCACTTAAGACATCCTTGAAAAAAATTACATACATATGAACAGTAAGTATTGATAAAAGCGAAAAAAATCAAAGAAAATAGAAAAGAAGTCTTCACCTTAGGCCATCTCCAACCACAACACTATTTTAGTGTGATTTTAGCACCAAATCTTTTTTCATCTCCAACAACAACACCAAATATGACACTAAAATAAATATTTTCTATTATTATATTATTAAATCAAAGATTTTTTTAATTATTTAATATTTTTGATAACTAACATTATTTTTATAACTTGTATAATTAATTATTTTTAATAAAACTGGAATAATAAATCTATTTTATATTTTTTTTGTTAAAGGGTTTAATTTTATATTCTAAATCAATTAATTAATTATGTTAACTAGAATTTAAAAGACACATAAAAATTTAAGATAAATTAATTTTAAATTACTTTATATCACAATACATAACAATGCCATTTATTTGTAACTTTGTAAAAGCAAATATATTTAACTAAACTACTTAAGCATCAAAATAATTCAAAAACAAAAAAAAAATATATCTCGTCGCTACATTGTCACACTATATATTATGATATTTTATATAAAAGTTTAATGAGTTTATGCAAGCTATTTAAAATTTTATATTTAGTTTAATATATTTATAAGTCTAAAAAATTATTTTAAAATCCCTTTATATTTTTATAGAATAAAATATATTGTATTATGTATATATAAATGTATATATTGTTCTTTCGTACATATTATAACGCTTGTGTCAACATATATATTTATATATATATAACACATGAATTATATTTTGTTTAATATTTCTTTTATAATATGTTTAAATTTTTTAATTAAAATAATAATAATAATTTGTATTTTTGTTTTAGATGTTTAACTCACAAAATTATTTTTTAATATTCGGTTAAATAAGATAATTCGATATATTAGTTTGATCTGCATCTGATTTGCATTTGATCTATATAATCTGTTTGATATGCATTTGTTTTCTTTAATCTGCATTTTATATTCAATCTGTTTTTATGATCTGCGTACCATTCGGAACCATATTGTAACACTGTAGCAAAAAAACAGCATCACACTATAATAGTGTTGGGAATGACGTTACGTTGGAGAAGAAAAGTCACATTTTTACATTATAATAGTGTTATAGTGTCTCCTCCTTTGAAGATGCCCTTAGGGTAGTGTGGATCTGACTCTGTCAGCCGCTGTTACATCAAAAATTAAATCAATACTTATTTTAAACAGAAGGTAAGTTTTTTTTCATTTTATGTCACTTCAGATTACAAGTAATTTGTATATGCTTCAGAAAAGAAAAACAAAAGAAAAGGAAATAAAAAGTGATAACATTATTGCTTTGAATAAATATAGTAGAAATGCAGAGTAAATACAGTACGGGGGAGGTTATTCAAACAAGAATTTGTATGGAATTCAGTGATTTTAAAAGTTGATGGATTTTTAAAAGTTAAGTAAACTTAACAAATATTTTATGTGGATTTCCATTGATTCTTATTGATATTCAAAGATTTGCTTACATTTTATATTTCCAAAAAAATATCCTTCTAACGTAATTTATAAAAGTTTTATAGAACATTCTCAAAATTTTATAATGTAACAACACTAGTAGCAATGATCCAATATCCACAATGGAAAAGACAAAAGGAGATGATGAATGTTTCGGAAAAGATAAATGAGTGTTGGGTAGTTCTATGAATGTATTAAAGCCTGCCTAAGCTTTTCAGATGATGTTTTAAATGTCATTTTCTTCTCCTGCTGGTGAAAAAACAATTCCGGTGTCTATGTCAACGATAAAGCTGCACCTCGAAGAATGAGTTGGTAGAAAGAAGGATCGTCGGCCATGAATGACATGTTTATACGCTGTTCTTTGAAGATGATGAAATTCAAGCATTGCTTCTTGTTATGGTGTAAGAACATCATCTCTTTTTTTTTTTGCATGGGTCACGTTCTACTTGTTACAGAGTTGAAATGAATGGGTAAATGTTCATATTATTATTACTTGTTTGTGTAATGCTACAGAATTAAAAGTGTTTTTTTATGTATGTGGATTTTGAAAATCTTATGGATATCCATAATATTTTAAAAGTTGAGTCTCATGAGTAAAAAAGTAAAGAATTTATATACCAATAACAATAGAGTTTGATGGAATTACAAAATCATTAAAATGTAAACTTTTTGAATAACAATGGATTTTGGAAGGACTTTAAAAATCTTCAAACCAATAACAATGGAGTTTACAAAGATTTTCTAAATCCATAAATCAATAATGATGGATTTTTAAAATTTCATAACTCTCGTAGAATCTATCTACCAATAACCCCCCTACATTTATGAAGCAGATTGATCTGCATTTTATTTCTTATTGAATTATTTAAATGCAGAACAAAATTAAACTATCAAATATTCAATGATCTCGATGTAGATTAATGTTAGTGCAATTTTTGTTGATCTGCAGAGAAAATAAAATAGATGCTGAAACTATGTAGAGGACCAATCACCATTCGTGCAGTTTTTTTTCTCTCTCTCTATTAATGTTTTAAATTAATTTATTGTTAATATATTTAAAATACAATAACTTATTAATGTGTAGATAAATTAATTTACTTTAAAATAAACACATGTTCTCTTTAAATATATTTAATTTTATTATATTTTCTGTTTTCATACAATAATTTACCTACTATTATTAATAAAAACAATATTTTAATATTTTAATTAAATAATAATTTGTATTTTTGGTTTAGATGTTTAACTCACAAAATTATTTTTTAATATTCGGTTAAATAAAGTAATTCGATATATTATTTTGATATGCATCTGATCTACATTTGATCTATATGATATGCTTGATCTGCATTTGTTCTTCTTAATCTGCATTTTATATTTGTATGCCTTTTTATGATCTGCATACCTTTCGGAACAATAGTGTAACATTGTACCAAAAATCAGCATCACACTATAATAGCGTTGGGAATAGCATCATGTTGGAGAAGAAATCACATTTTCACACTATAATAGTGTTATAGCGTCCCCCTTGAAGATGTCATTACCGTAGTGTGGATTTGACTTTTGACTCTGTCAATCGGTATTACATCAAAAATCAAATCAATATTTATTTTAAACACAAGGTAAATTTCTCTTCATTTTATGTCACTTCAGATGACAATTAATTTTGTATATGCTTCAGAAATGAAAAAACAAAAAAAAAAAACTGATATCATTATTGTTTTGAATTAAATACAGTAGAAATGCAAATTAAATGCAGTACATTTATTATGCAGATTGATCTGCATTTTATTTCTCATTCAATGATTTAAATGCAGAAAAACTATAAAATATTCAATGATCTCGATGCAGATTAATGTTAGTGCAATTTTTGTTGATCTGCAGAGAAAATAAAATAGATACTAAAACTATGCAGAAGACCAATCACCATGCATACATGTTTTCTTTCTCTCTCTCGATTAATTTTTTTAATTAATTTATTGGTAACTTATTTAAAGATACAATAACTTATTAATGTGTAGGTAAATTACTTTATTTTAAAATAAACACATATTCTCTTTAAATATATTTAATTTTATTATATTTTCTGTTTACATACAATACTTTACCTTCTATTATTAATAAAAACAATATATAAATATTTGTGTTTTACATATATATTATTTTTTGTATCATCTAAAATGTATAACTATAGTTATTTTCTTTATATTATGGATCACAATTAGCATTAATAAAATAACTGATATTATTTACAAAAAAGTAGTTGTTATATTATGATATTTTATATAAATAGTTTGATGAATTTATGCAAGCTATTTAAAATTTTATATTTTAGTTTAATATATATATATATATATAAATAAAAAAAGTTACTTTAAAATCCCTTTATATTTTTATAGGAATAAAATATATTGTATTATGTGTGTATATATATATATATAGAGGTGTTCAAAAAAATATATATATAGTGTTCTTTCGTACATATTATAACGCTTTTTGTCAACATTTATATATAAAAGATGAATTTGTTTAACAAAATCTTTTTATAAAATGTTTAAATTTTTTAATTAAAATAATAATGATAATTTGTATTTTTGTTTTAGATGTTTAACTTACAAAATTATTTTTTAATATTCAGTTAAATAAGGTAATTCATATATTAGTTTGATATGTATATGATCTGCATTTGATCTATATAATCTGCTTGATCTGCATTTTTTCTGCTCCATCTGCATTTTATATTTTCTCTGTCTTTTTTGATATGCGTACCATTCGGAACCATAGTGTAACATTGTAGCAAAAAGCATCATCACAATATAATAGCATTGGAAATGGCGTTCCGTTGGAGAAGAAAAGTCATATTTTTACACTATAATAGTGTTATAGTGTCCCCTTGGAGATGTCCTTAGGGTAGGGTTCTGACTTTGTCAGAAGCTATTACATCAAAAATCAAATCAGTACTTATTTTAAATACAAGGTAAATTTTTTTTCATTTTATGTCACTTGAGATGACAAGTAATTTGTATATGCTTCATAAAAGAAAAGCAAAAACAAAGAAATAAAAAATGATAGCATTATTGCTTTAATAAAATACAGTAGAAATGCATATTAAATGCAGTACATTTTATAGTGCAGATTGATCTACATTTTATTTATCATTCAATGATTTAAATGCAGAACAAAATTAAACTATAAAATATTCAATGATCTGGATGTAGATTAATGTTAGTGTTATTTTTTTTATCTGCAGAGAAAAGAAAAAAATAGATGCTGAATGGTTTTCAATAGAAATTGCCACGGGCCCTTTGTTGGGCATGCGTATAAGTTATTTTTCATCAACATTAGTTATCACTTTCAGTTTTTTAACCTTGTACACCTTTTTAGACTGCAAACAAAAATTCTCAACAAAAAAAAAATAGCGAATGTTAGATTAGTCAAACTAACCTTACATAAACCACTACTAAATGCTTTAATGACAAAGAAAAAAAAGATGGATATAATTTATATGTCAGATTTTAGCTACCTTGCATTTGTGGGTGCACAGAACTGGTTTACAGATCTTTGACTTATCAAAAGTGTTTATCCTTCTTATTTCAGCAATAGGGTCAGAACAGTTGCAATCTTCTTTCAAAATAGCACATTTATCTTCTAAGAATCTCTTCAAAGAGGCTAGATCTTTGAGTTTTCCATTGCTCTTTATTTTATCAAAAAGACCAACCACCATGTGGACAAGAGACATACGCTTAAGAGTAGCAGTTTTCTTTTCAATATGAAGCCTAACAGTCAAAGTACTCGTGGATGCTATAGTCTACCAAGTTTCTACACACTTAAAAGAGCTCTCATTAACATTTATAGAAAGAGAGAGAGTACAAATATATCTAAAAAAATGAGAATATACAATCAATTCACATAACCAAAACTCATATTTGTGGTATCTAAGAAACAAATTAATATCCAATTAATTCTCTAATCCTAATTAAAACAATAAACTAATCTATTTATCACAAGTAAAAAATTCTGATATATGTCTAATCATGTCTGGAAACACCAATCAAAAAACTCAAAAAGTCTATGGTGTCACAGTACATGATACCCATTTTTCTATTTAAAAAAACAATTTCCAAACCCTAATCAGAACAATAAACAAAATCTATTTACCACAACTCATATTCTTGATTTATATAATCATATGCTCGAAAAAAACAATTACTTATGCATACAGCCTTGATCCATGACTTCAAGACGGACTCTTTCAGACCAAAACTTCTCATAGAACTTAGCACCACTTGGGACATCCTTAAAAAAATTTTACACATATATTAACAGTAAATATTGATTAAAGCGAAAAATCAAAGAAAATAGAAAATCAGTCTTCACCTTAGGCCATCTCCAGCCACAACAGTATTTTAGTGTCAAAACTACACTATTTTAGTGTGATTTTATCACCAAATCTTTTTTCATCTCCAACCACAATACCAAATATGACAATAAAATGAATATTTTCTATTATTATATTATTAAATCAAAGATTTTTTTAATTATTTAATACTTTTGAAAACTAACATTATTTTTATAACATATATAATTAACTAATTTTAATAAAACTGGAATAATAAATCTATTTTTTGTTAAAGGGTTTAATTTTATATTTTAAATCAATTAATTAATTATGTTAACTAGAATTTAAAAGACACATGAAATTTTAAGATAAATTAATTTTAAATGACTTTATATCACAATACATAACAATGCCATTTATTTTTAACTTTGTAAAAGCAAATATATTTAACTAAACTACTTAAACATCAAAATAATTCAAAAACAAATATATATATATATATATATCCCGTCGCTACAGTGTCACACTATATATTATGATATTTTATATAAATAGTTTAATGAACTTATGCAAGCTATTTAAAATTTAAAATTTTAGTTTGATATATTTATAAATCTAAAAAGTTATTTTAAAATCCCTTTATATTTTTATAGAATAAAATATATTGTATTATGTATATATATGTGTATATATGTATATATTGTTCTTTCGTGCATATTATAACGCTTTTTGTCAACATATATATATATATGTTTAAGAATTTTCTTTATAAAATGTTTATATTTTTAATTAAAATAATAATAATAATTTGTATTTTTGTTTCAGATGTTTAACTCACAAAATTAGTTTTTAATATTAAATAAGGTAACTCGATATATTAGTTTGATCTGCATCTGATTTGCATTTGATCTATATAATATGTTTGATCTGCATTTGTTTTGTTTAATCTGGCATTTTATATTTAATCTGCGTTTTTATGATCTGCGCACCATTCGGAACATAATGAACACTGTAGAAAAAAACAGCATCACACTATAATAGCGTTGGGAATAGCGTCCCGTTGGAGAAGAAAATTCACATTTTTACATTATAATAGTGTTATAGCGTCCCCTTGAAAATGCCCTTAGGGTAGTGTGGATTTCAGCCGCCATTACATCAAAAATCAAATCAATACTTATTTTAAACACAAGGTAAATTTCTTTTCATTTTATGTCACTTGAGATGACAAGTAATTTGTATATACTTCAGAAAATAAAAACAAAAAATAAAAGAAATAAAAACTGATAGCATTATTGCTTTGAATGAAATATAGTAGAAATGCAGATTAAATGTAGTACATTTATGAATGTCAAAAAAAATGTAGTACATTTATGAAGCAGATTGATCTGCATTTTATTTCTCATTCAATGATTTAAATGCAGAACAAAATTAAAATATAAAATATTAATGATCTGGATGCAGATTAATGTTAGTCCATTTTTTTGAGAAAAAAAAATAGATGCTAAAACTATGTAGAAGACCAATCACCATGCATGCAGATTTTTTTTCTCTCTCTCTATTAATATTTTAAATTAATTTATTGTTAACTTATTTGAAGATACAATAACTTATTAATGTGTAGGTAAATTACTTTATTTTAAAAAAACACATATTCTCTTTAAATATATTTAATTTTATTATATTTTCTGTTTCCATACAATAACATACCTACTATTATTAATAAAAACAGTATATAAATATTTGTGTTTTACATATATATTATTTTTATATCATCTAAAATATATAACTATTGTTATTTTATTTATATTTTGGATAACAATTAACATTAATAAATTAACTGATATTGTTAACAAAAAAGTAGTTGTTATATTATGATATTTTACATAAATAGTTTAATGAGTTATTCTAGCTTTTTAAAATTTTATATTTTAATTTAATATATTTATAAATATGAAAAGTTATTTTAAAATCATATTATATTTTTATAGAATACAATATATTGTATTATGTATATATATATATATATATATATTGTTCTTTCGTACCTATTATAATGCTTTTTGTCAACATATATCTCTAAGAAGCCCAATAATGTTTTGTTTTACGCATAGAGAGACCATCATTAACAACAAGGAAAAAGCGTTTCGCAACCAAAAGTAAAATATTAATATTTAGTTTTACAAGTATATACTTTAATTCCTTTTAAACAACTCAATTACTCGTCGTCAAAAAAAAAAAAAACAACTCAATTACTCAACTACTAAATGAGTTACAAGTTTCTCCATTATTTTCTTGAAGTATCTTTACTATTTGTTTGTTCTTTTTTTTTTCTCAGTATTCCTTTTTAATTTAATTGGTAGAAACCTTCTAAGGTACTATGATTAGTGGGTGCTCTAATAACCGTTACTATTCCAGCCAACATATATATCATGTAACTAAAATATGAATGCAAATAAAAAGAATCCTTTTTTAGAGTGATCGACTTAAAAAAACAAATTTGTGAAAATTTAGACTCAAAACGGATAATGTCACACTGAATGAAATGTTTAGTAGGGCGTATGGCTTCAGCAAAGAGCATTTGATTTGATTTGATTTTGGTAAAACGTCTAGTCCATGAAGGGATCTGATCCGTTATTATAAATTGGTATCATATCAAAAGCTTTGTGGTCTTTGGTTTGAGTACTGTTAAAGTAAATAGAAAAGGTTTAGTTTAACTATTTTTCAGAACAACTAATCCAAAAACAAATTCGTTAAAGAATAAACACAAAAGAAAAAAATACTATACTAAGCAAATGATTGGACACATGATAAAAGACATCTAACTATAATGAAACATTTGGCATATGATGGTATCTGGTCAGTCGTCACAACAAAATCTATTACCATTTCACTTTCTTGGTGGTTGAAGAATATGTGATTTACTATCTAATTGATATATCGTATAGTGCGTTAAAGCATCTAGGTGAAGACGAGAGAGATGGTCTTGGTGACACTTAGTGTTGATCATAGGATACTTGATTAGGACATGTGTGTGTGTGTGTGTCAAAACTGGAAACGACTGATGTATAAAGTCATATTCTCCTTCATCTTATATTATATGATCCGGGGTGGTGTAACGGATTGAAGCGCACACACAAGTATAAAGAGAGATCAAAGACCATTAGATTAGAGCTTATTATATTGAATTTCGAAAGTTAAAGGTATGCGAGTGTGCGCCAAACTCGATAAGTTCAGTGCCCATTCTTTTCCGTTCTTTCATTTTGTTGAAAACCAATTTAATTCGATCAACGGTTAAGATTGAATCAACGAGCGTCTTTTTGGGGCTTCAGTACATAATTTTTCAAATCGGTCATGGTTTTACTAAATCGAGTTTCGGTATTCAAATAAACAATATGATATGTTACATAAATCATTTTCATTAGATAAAGTTTTACAAAATGATCTATCTTCTAATTTATATGTTTAAAAACAATAACATTCGATATGTTTGTGTAGATTAATAAAGCAAAACTTAAACATATGTAATTGATGTGATAATTGGTTCGACTATGGTTTTAAAAATTTCGCGGTAAATAAATTGGTTGTAACTGTAAAGTTGTTATGTATGTTTTTTTAAAGAGAATTTTGTTGTAGTTAATTTTATTGTAGCTGTAAGTTATAGTATGTAGATATTTTAAAATAAAATATGTGAAATATGTAATGTATATATAAAATAATTAATTTTTATCAATTAAAAATTTTATATAAATAGTTTTTTTTATAAATTATCAAAGTTTATTGTTATTTAAAATGTGATACATAAATAATAATTATGTTATTTAAAATATTTCAATAATTTTAAAAACAGCCAAAATTAAATTAAATATTTATAGATGTTTTTAATCATGACTATCTAATTTATTTGATTCTGTGCCATTAATGAGATATTGCTGCTCTTTTGTTCCTTTTATCTGTTGGTGTTCAATGTCTCCATGGTAGGTTATCTAATTATATAAATAAAATAGCTCATTATTAACTATTGTATTTATCTGCTCTTATATAAACTCATTGTTAACATTATTCATTATTAATTATGTATTCAGATAGTTTAGGCTACAAGTAACTAATATAAACTGTGAAAAGGCTTGTATGCTTTGACACTACTTATCAAGCCGATGATGGATCCTACTGCAGCTAGGAACGAAACAATCAAACAAACCAATACAAGGAGTTTCAACCCTATCCATCTCATGGTATACTTCTTAACTTTTTTCTGCGAGATGTGCATCTCCACTGGGAAGTAAACTGTTAACGGCCAGAATGCGAGTGCCCCGATAAGGCCTAAGACTGCGTTGAAGAAGGGGAATATCATTGCCACAGCTGTTGAGAAAATCACATAGGTTGTCCTCCACACCAGTCTGAAGAAGTTGATGCGACATTTTCCAAGCAACAGTATGTTTGTCGAATGTTCTTTGGTGATGAAATTGCTTTCTGGCCATGCTTTGTTGCATTTCTTCTCCACGAACTGGAAAATTGGTTGTGCAATCACCTGCTCGTTGTATTAACATCATCAATTTTTTGTTTATCTTTTCTTGAGCCTTATACTTAAACTTAAAAAATGTGGGTGATAGATACTAATTATCTTCGTGACAAAAAAAAAGATACTAATTATCTATTGGAGTATAAACTTTTTTGTTTAAAAAAAACGTTTTAATGAGCTACCTGATAGGCTCCGATTAGGTGGACAGCGATGCAAGCATTGGCAAAATCGATGAGCCAGTAAGGTTCATAAAAACCAAAGTCAGTAAGGAGGTCTCCAGGGGCTTGGCTTCCAAATGTAGCATATCCTATGCAGGCACATAAGATGTAGAAAGCAGTTGCAGTTGAGACTCCGACAAGGCTTGCTTTTTTCATGACTATGTTCTCTGGTGGGCTTGAACTCAGTGTATCCTGCAAAAACAAAAAACAAAACAAGCATATATGAGCAACACTGTCTTTAATTAAGAGTTAGCATACGTCATACTAACTCTAATCAATTCATCATTATATACTTTAAGGGATTTGCAACAGAAAATAACCACAATAAACGACGGTTGAAGACGTATTCAAGTGAAGATAATATAGTTCTGTGTCAAAAAGATTAATAAGAAGCCCAATAACTTTTTGTTTTACACATAGAGAGACTAGGCGTGGGCATTCGGGGTCCCAATCGGATTTCGGTTTTATCCAATCGGGTTTCGGTTTTTCGGGTTTATCAAAATCAGGTCCATTCGGATTATTTAAAAGTTTGGTTCGGGACCGGTTAGGATTCTACCGGATTCGGGTCGGGGTTAGTAAATCTTCAAAGAACCGGTACAACCCAATGTACTTTCGGGTTCGGGTCCCAATCGGTTCTTCGGTTTAAAAATATCTGATTTATACCTACTTTATAACCAAAACATAAGTAAAATTGGTTTGTTTTGGTTTTGAATACCTAATTTGTACCTTTTTGTAACCAAAACATAAATAAAATCGATTTAAAAATAAGAAAAGAACATCAACCATGATCATTCAAAATCAAACGAAAGTGAAATAATAAAACGAAAACTACGACCTCATGAAATGAGAAACATTTTTTACTGAAAACAAAATTTAAATCTAAATCTAAATATTTCAAAATTCAATAGCCACCTTTAATCATCAATCTTCATGTATTAGAACCACCAACTTTTATGTAATAGATAAATATTTCAGATGTTCAATATATTTTAATGTATTTTGAATACATATTATGAATTGAGATTATATTTGGTATAGATCTTTTTGGGGTTTTGAATGTTTCGGGTTCTATCGGATATCCATTTAGATTCGGGTTCGGTTCGGGTAATACCCATAACCCGAAATACCAAAAAACAATATCCATTCGGTATTTATGTCGGGTTCGGATCGGTTCGGATTCATTTTTATCGGATCAGATTCAGTTCAGATTTTCGGGTTCGGTTTATTTGCCCAGCTCTAAGAGAGACCATAAACAACAAGGAAAAAGCATTTCTCAGCAAAAATAAAATATTAATATTTATTTTTACAAATATATTTTAATGACTTTTAAACAACTCAGCTGTTAAGAACATAATTAACCCGCAGTTTTTAGGGTAAGATTTTTAGCAGAAGTTAAGAAACAGTTTCTTAACTTCCACTAAAAAAATTTACCCTAAGAATTTCGGATTAATCATGCTCTAAATGAGTTACACATAGAAAAGTGTCTCAATTTTTTTCTTGAAGTATCTTTGCTATTTGTTGTTTTTCTCTTTTTTCAATATTCCTTTTTATTTTAATTAGTAGAAAACCTTCAAAGATACTATTATTAATGGTGCTCTAATAAGTGTCATTATTCCAACCAACACATATATCATGTAATTAAAATATAAATGCAAATAAAAGAACTAATAGTAAAAATTGCTACACTATTCTGAGTGTGACCAGTGACACCAACATCTCTAGTTAAAAGAATGCATGCCTTTAAGTTTCAAAAAAAAAAAAAAAAAAAAAAAAGAGAATGCATGCCTGAATCTCAACGAGAACAACAGAATAAGCGTACGAAAATGCAATGTTTCCAGCCGCTTGGAATGACTTCCATAATTTTTCAGACGCAGTTACGTCCACTCCGACCACCGTGCCTGTCAGTTCCGTCTTACCAATCTTCCCACCTTTCATCATACCGGTTTAGACATTAGTTTGAAGAACAACATATGTATAAAAAGTATATATATACATATATATATATATATACTTTTTTATGTAACTTATAAATATATATATATATATATATATATATATATATATATATATATATATATCATATTACAAATCAATGAGAATGATTTCTACAGAAAATTAAACAATAGTAATTTATGTACAGGACTGTATATGTATGTATCAAGATATTTTCATAGGGTTTAGAAATAGCTTGAGAATGAATGCTACAAATATATTTTTGAAAGTCAAAAGAAAAGTTTGGAAGGAAATAACGTACTTGCCAGAGCAGCCAAGGCTAAGCCAGTTCCGATAGATGAATAAGAGAAGGACATAACCGCGGCGATAATGGAGAGAAAAGAGAGCTTGTGAAAATTAGGAATCTGACTTAGAACAATCTGGACGATTCCAAACGCCGCCATGGCTGGATAATTTGATACTAAACATTTCGCACCATGTCCCTCGTCATGATAACAATTAGCTTTCTCAATCGCTCTAACCAACATAACATCAAACAAGACTTTAATATTTTCTTGACATGTTGGTAACCATGTGACATTGTGGCCATTTGCATGTCGCTGTAATACATGCAACTGGTCACAAGATCATGCGACATATTCAAACGAGCAACGACATTTAGTCATAGGTCACGTCAGGAATTGGAACGAACAGGTTAAATAAATCACAAGTTGTACTTACACTAAGCTTATGGAGGCAGTGATGGTGTAACCAATAGTCATCCCTGCTAGACTCCCGTACTGTGCTAGCCCACATAGCTGCACTTTCCTACCGCCTGTCGTTTTACGGATTTTGTTATTGTTTAATAAAAAAATAGACTAAGCTAAGAAAATGTACGATTTTGTTTACTACTTCTTGGTTAAAAGAATACCAAAGTAGTACGTAGTTGAGTCACAAAAATGACATATTCATACCAAGGTAAGCTCTAACGACGTCCATGTAAGTATTGTTGCGTGTTCCAGCGTCCGGAGATCGATAACAGTCGGCGAGCATTCTGGATGTGTAATTAACTACGATGGCAAAGCTTACCAAAAGCACTGTCCCCGCCACCCAGCCAAGTTGTGCTATAGCCCAAGCCAAGGACAAGACTCCGGAACCTATCACAGCCGTGATTATGTGCGCACTCGCCGTCATCAACGTCCCCGTTCTCTTCTCCCCACCATCATCGTCGAAGTTATTTCCAGCGACGGTACCGGATTCAACCGCTGAGCTCGTGTCAAAGCTTTTCATTTTGAGAGGAGAAACTGAGGAAGACAGTAATAAGATATACAAAAGCATAGGCAATGAAGAGTGAATGGAATATTTATATATAGATGATCCATGTACGCAAACATCAATGTTTATGATATTTTGGAGGCGAGGCTCTCATAACCTTTTTCTCTTATTTTAATTTGCAGAGTCAGTAACGATAGTTGCAAACCATTTTCAAAAAGAAGTAGATAATATACATACAATATTGCAAAACTTTAACTAGGCATGGACGTTCAAATACCAATTCGAGTTCCGTTAGGATCTTTTTGAGTGTACAGAATTAAAGATTTTAGCTACATTAGCATATTTAAAAATTACGATCCGGTTCGGTTCAAATTTTTGCAGATTCGGTTCGAATTTTGCGGGTTCGGTTTGGTTCGCGTTCGGATAACTCATTTAATTTTTTTTTTTAAAATTCATATACAATTTAAGTTTCTCAAAATCTAAAAATAAAAATATTATATAACATATAAATTTGAATAATGTATGCCAAAATACCTAAAGTTAACAAAAAATGGTTCGGCTTAAATATTATTTTGGATAGAGAATCAATAGATATTGTAAGTATTTTTTGGTGTTTTGAGTATTGTTTAGATATTTTAGAATTGAATATTTGTATATATTTTCAAACATTATATCTTTTACATTTTGGATATTTTTTGATACTAGATTTAAAAATAAATTAAGATATTCAAGTATATAAATCTGATTCGGAGATCCAAAATATTTCGGTTTAGATCAGATTTGGTTTTGGCTTTTTAGATACCTAGATTTTGAACTCGCTTGGATATTTAACCAATTCTGTTCGAGTTTAATATTACTTTTTTAAATCGGATTTGGTTCGATTTTTTTGATTCAGATTTTTTGTCCAGCCCTAACTTTAACCAACAAATAACAAAGAAGAGTAACGTGAAGTCTTTTTGATTTGTTCCATTTTTAATATGAAGTCTTTTCGAGAGTAACAGATTCAAAAACAAATTTGTGAAAGTTACTGCCTAAATCAAATAATATCATACTAAACGAACGGTTTAATAGAGCATCTGGTCCCAGTATAATAGAGCATTTGGTCTAATTCTAGTAGAGTGTCTAGTCTAGGAAAGCATTTGGTCCACTATAGCAAATAAGTATTAGAGTCAAAAGTTCTATGATCTTGGTATCGTTAAAGTAAGTAGAAAAGATTTAATTCAATTCTAATTATGTTAATGCAAATATGACACCACGATAAGATAATACAAAAGGTAAACCAATAGACAAATTACACAAGCAAATACTAACGTTTTATTAGAATCTTTTTAAACAATTTTTACAGAACCTTATTTTTTAGCTTTACAGTTAATACCGTAACACACGATATTGAAAGATTTCTAAGCTATCCGCTTATATTTTTCTACCGTTAAGTATTGTAATCTCTTCTTCAGCACGATCCAAGAACACTTCCAAAAACATTTTTCTTTTTATAAGATCAGCCTGTGTGCATATGTCTTTCTACAGACGATCCCATAGCTATCTTATATAATTTTCCACGTTCCCAAACTCCAAAAAACTTATGATATAAACATCTTTCATAAGAATAAGTGCAAATGTCTCTTTACCGTCAAGTACTTCTTCTTCTTCTTCAACACGACTCAAGAACACTTTCAAAATCTTTTCTCTTTTTATAAGATCAGCATTTGTGTCTCTATCTCCCTGGTTATCTTATATAATTCTCTACGTTCTCAAAACCTTAGTCTCTAAAGAATTCATGATATGAACATTTTCCATAACAATAAGTGCAATTTTTCATAAATCTTGAAATCCATTTATTCATCTTCTTTTAATCATAAATTTGCTTGTCAAATTTATATTTTTTTCCAAAATATACGTTTATTCTCCAATTCTACACGACTTCAGCTCAGTACCTTGCATCCATATAATTTTCATCATTTAACACGACGTATATTTCAGCAATTAGAATAAGCACTTCTTAGAGTAATCAATCCAATCCAACAACAAATTCGTTAAAGATTAGACCCAAAAGAAAAAAAAATAGTATACTAAGCATATAATTGGACATATAATAGGGAGACATCTAATTATAAACATTTGGCATATGCTGGCATCTGGTTCGCCACAACAAAATCGTAATCATTTTACTTTTTTTGGTGGTTGAAGAATATGTGATTTACTATTTAATTGATATCTTATAGTGCGCTAAAGCATCTAGGTGAAGACGAGAGAGGGTCTTGATGACTCTTTGTGTTGATCATAGGATACGTTCTTGGGCCGTCCGGCCATGTGTGTGTGTAAAAACTGGAAACGACTGATGTGTAAAGTCATGTTCTCCTTCATCCTTATATTAAATGATCCGGGGTGGCGTAACTGATTGAGACAACAGCTTCAAATACTGAATTTCGAAAGTTAAACGACTGATGTGTGGACAAGTCCCATTCTTTTTTTCTCTTTCTTTCATTTGGTTCAAAACCAATTTAATGTCGAGGTTAAATCAAGGCACCATCGTTTTGGGACTTCTGTTACGTGGGCCTTGTAAACTACCCAAATACCGGGATGTAAACTCATATTGAAAAGCCTGTAAACACGACTATGTGGTTTGACTAAGGTTGTCATGTGGCCGGTCCAGCCCAGCCGAAAAAACTATAAAACTAGTAAAATATTTGAGTCCGATCCTGCCTTTTTTTTGTCAAACGAGTCCGATCCTGCCCGATCTGACAATCTTATAGGTTTATATTCTAAAGCCTGGCCTGATCCCAATATGGCTATTAAGACCACCCGCAGTGGCAAGGTCTTGAGGAGTACCTCATGATAAAAAAAAATGAAAAATAACTGAAAAGCAAGAGAGATAATAGAATGAATCTCTTCCTAAAGAGACTTTGACAACTTTTAAAGAAACCATTTTCACACTTGCTGAACAACTATTGGTCTAAATATTCTTTTGGTATCAAAAATAATTGTGTATCAAAATTGTTCATTTTTTATAATTTTTGAGAGCTTCATGTGAGTTTCTCCCACTAATGATGCTCTTAAATTTTTTGGGGTTTTCAGAGAAAATTTATTTTAATGTTATATATATATATATATATATACATATATATTACTTTCACCATTTTAAACATCTAGCTTGAGTCTCCATTGTAGTTTCTGTGATTATAGTTCTCTATATGTTGTAACAAGTTAATTAACAGTTTAATATAGCTCGTCATTAACTATGTATATTCATTTGTTCTTCCATATTCTCATTGTACATAGTTCGTAATTAATTATGTATTCAAATAGCTTAGGTTACAAGTAACTAATCTAAATTGTGGAAAGGCTTGTATGCCTTGACACTACTTATCAAGCCAACGATGGATCCTACCGCAGCTAAGAGAGAAACAATCAAACAAACCAATACAAGGAGTTTCAGCCCTATCCATCTCATCGTATACTTCTTAACCTTTTTCTGCGACATGTGCATCTCCACTGGGAAGTAAACTGTTAACGGCCAGAATGTGACGGCACCAATGAGACCCAAGATTGCGTTGAAGAAGGGGAATATCATTGCTACCACTGTTGAAAACATCACATAGGTTGTCCTCCACACTAGCCTCAAAAAGTTGATGCGACATTTTCCTAGCAATGGTATGTTTATATAATGTTCTTTGGTGATGAAGTTGCTTTCTGGCCACGCTTTGTTGCATTTCTTCTCGACAAACAGGAAAATTGGTTGCGCAAACACCTGCCCATACATAACTTAAAAACTGTGAGTGATAGATACTAATTATCTATTTAAGCTCTCTGACATTTTTTCAATGAGTTACCTGATAAGCTGCGATTAGGTGGATAGCGATGCAAGCATTTGCAAAATCGATGAGCCAGTAAGGTTCATAAAAACCAAAGTCAGTAAGGAAGTCTCCAGGGGCTTGGTTTCCAAAAGCAGCATATCCTATGCAGCCACATGAGATGTAGAAAGCAGTTGTAGTTGAGACTCCAACAAGGCTTGCTTTTTTCATGACTTTGTTCTCTGGTGGGCTTGATCTCAGTGTATCCTGTTAAAAAAAACAAGCATATTTGACCAGTAACATAAAAATTGCTAAACACAATCTTGATGGTGACCACCAACATCTCTAATTGAAAGAATGCATGCCTGAATCTCAACAAGAACAACGGAAAATGCGTATGAAAAGGCAATGTCTCCAGCTGCTTGAAATGACCTCCATATTTTGTCAGACCCAGTTACGTCCACTCCCACCACCGTGCCCGTCAGATCCGTCTTGCCAACCCTCCCACCTTTCATATCAAACCGTTTTAGCCATTAGTTTGAAGATTCACATATATATATATATATGAGAATCCTAGCTATGACTAGGCCTAGAGTCACACAAACTATTTTATATGTAACTTGTTTGTGCAAGGACATTTCAAAGGATGGAGAACTGATGCATTCGAACAAGTTACCTGAATCAATAATGTTTATAAAATTGAATATGTATATATACATCTCGGGGCTCATTTTATAATATAAGAAAACTATAAACTATATAAGAGCATATGGTGAGTTTCTCTTTAATATATATATATATTTTTTTTTTTTAAATAAAAAATATGTTACTTTAAACAGAACAAAAAAAGAGTAAAAAAAATGTGAGACTTCTTTCAGAAAATCTATAATAAATTCTGAAACTCATATGCCATATGTTATCTAATGAATGAACTTGTTTTGTAAAAGGTAAAATTTTACTTATGTATAAATGACTTAATGATTTTTTTTTTGACATCAAATGACTTAATGATTTAATGATGCTCTAAACAACATAATGTATATATGAAGATATTTGCATGGGGTTCAGAAATAGCATAAGTTGGAAGCGAAAACGTACTTGCCAGAGCGGCCAAGGCTAAGCCAATTCCAATAGATGCATAAGAGAAGGACATAACGGTGGCGATAATAGAGAGAAAAGAGAGCTTGTGAAAATTATGAATCTGACTAAGAACAATCTGGACGGTCCCAAATGCCGCCATGAGTGGATAATTTGATACGGAACATCTTGCTTCGTGTCCCTTGTAATGAAAACAATTTGCTTTCCCGATCGCTCTAACCAACACAACATCAATCAGGACTTAATATTTTCTTCGCAACATGCATGTGTGTGACATTATATATATACACAATTCACAAGTTGTAACTTACACTAAGCTTATGGAGGCAGTGATGGTGTAACCGATAGTGATCCCTACTAGACTCCCGTACTGTGCAAGTCCACATAGCTTCACTTTCCAACCACCTGTCGTTTTATGTTTTTTTTTTGTTTTGTTATATAAAATAGACAAGCTAAGTCAACATGCCATTTTGTTTACTACTTTGTGGTTAAAATAATACCAAAAGTGCAAAGTAGTAGCTTAGTTAATAATGATAATATATTCATACCAAGGTAAGCTCTGACAACGTCCATGTAAATATAATTACGTATTCCTGTGTCCGGAGATCGGTAACAGTCGGCGAGCATTGTGGATGTGTAGTAATTTATAACGGCAAAAGTTACCAAAATAACTGTTCCTGCCACCCAACCAAGTTGTGCTATTGCCCAAGCCAAGGACAAGACTCCGGAACCTATCACAGCCGTGATGATGTGAGCACTCGCCGTAACCAACGTCCCCGTTCTCTTCTCCCGACCATCATCGTCGAAGTTATTATTCCCGCCGGATTCAACCGCTGAACAGGTGTCGAAGCTTTTCATTTTGAGAGGAGAAAACGAGGAAAGAGATAGAAGCGTAGTCAATGAGTAAATGGCGTATCTATTATATAGATGCTATAGGTAGAGAAACGTCAATGTTTATGATATTTTGGAGACGTCAATTGTTTATAATATTTTGGTTACTTTTTACTCTCTCTTTTGCACGGTCAATAACAATAGTTACAAAAGCATGTGAAAAGCAAGTAGTAAATACATACAATTATGCTACGAATAACTTTTTAATCAACGGAGAACAAAAAAAGGAGAAGATAAAGTCGATATTCGTTCTTTTTAGCGACTAAAACGAAATCAAATCTAATATCGTTTCGCTTTTCTTGGTGGTTGAAGAATATGTGGTTAATTATGTATTTGATATCTTATAGTGCGTTAAAGCATCTAGATGAAGACGAGAGAGAGGGTCTTGATGTCTCTTAGTGTTGATCATAGGATATTTGCTTGGGGCCATGTGTGGAAACTTGGAAACGGCTGATGTATAAAGTCTCGTACTCTCTCGTTCGTTCTTATTTTATTCGATCCGGCTGTTATTTTATTGCAACATATTGACATAAAGAAGAAACGAACAAGTATACAGAGAGATCAAAAAAGCCTGGAGATTAAAGCTTATTCTAATGAATTATGAAAGCTAAACGTATAATTTCAGTGTCTCATTCTTTTTATCCTTATCTTATTCGATCCGGATGATAATTTTTGTAACGGATTGAAAGAAAAAAAGGAAGAAAGAATCGCACAAGTAAAATACAAGCTTGAGATTAGAGCTTATTCTAATGAATTTTGAAAGCTAAACGTATAATTCCGGTTAGGGGCGGACCTAGGTGATGACTAGGTGAGGCAAGTGCCCACATACAAAAACTTAAATTTTCATTAGCTTTATTGAAAATTTTGGAACACATTGTTTAAGCTTCACATTGCCAAATGCACATTTGGTTGAAAACCAACTATAACAGCTAAATTTTGTTAATTAATAATAATGTGCCCGCCCATGTTATACACTGTTTGCTACTTTGCTAGGTCCAACTTTGTTCCAGTGTCTCATTATTTTTCAGTTCCCTCCTCATTTTCTTCGAAACGAATTCAATTCGATCAACGGTCAAGGTTCAACTAATAGGCTGTGTCGTTTTGGGCCTTATAAACTCTTACACGGGCCTTATAAACTACCAAAATAAACCGGGTCTGTTATTAGCACATCCCGGATCCATTATACAAAAGTCCAACGTCAGATTTGGCGCAAAAAAAAAAGAAATTATTTTCCGACCGAGATCCCTTCGAGATAGAGCCAAAATATCAAAAACACATAGGAAATAGTGTTGTCGCATGAACATTCATTCGTTCATCTTTTTTTACCCGACAAAAGTAATAAAAATCTGAGTAAAAACTTTTTTCAAAAATCGCTTTTGAGTCTCTCGATATCTTTTTTTGTTTGTTTGTTCCCTACCAATATCATCATTTGTTTGTTTTTCTTCTTCTCTGCTCCTACCTAAGGTCGTCCTGAAAACAGAAAACCCTAGCAAATCTGGGTTCAATCATCAGATCTTGGTTTCGAAGCCCCCCTCTTTGCTCTGCTCTGCTCTGCCATTGACATTATTCTCTTCCATTTCGAGGTAAATGTAGCTCCTGTTTTATCTTTTGTCATCTTCTTCAAGTTACGAGTCTCTATCTCCCGCCTTGTTTTCGTATTTTGAGGGAATGCAGTTTTCGCTTTTCGAAGTTTCATCATGAATTTTATTATTTTGCAACTCTTCGGCTCAGATTGGGATTTTAGCTTTTTTGACCTAATTTGGTGAAGGAGACGACTTTTTTTTAAGTAGCTCTAGTTTTGCTAAGCTGTTAATGGAATCAATCACAGACTTGGTGTGTGTGTGTGTTTTTGCTTTTATCTGCAGCTGCTGGTTTCCGCATTTATCTAGAGGAATGAGATTTTGAATTTCATCCTCAAAAACCAATCATCCAAAGTTGTAACAAGAGGGTGATGTGAGTTCCTTCATCCCATATGTTAAAGCGTCTTGGATGGTTAATTGAACTCAGCCAACGAAGTAGGCAAACCAAGACTCTTGATGCTCATCCTTACGTAGCCAGTGTTAAGCCTGTTCTCATGGTCGACACTGTTCAAGAAATCGCTGTTTATATCCATAGGTTCCATAACCTTGATCTTTTCCAGCAAGGGTATTTTTATTTATTTTTTAATCAAAACTTTGCTCTTTTATTTTTCACATTCTGTGTGTCTTAATCTTAGATTCTTTTTGCTCTCTCTTAGATGGTACCAAATAAAAATCAGCATGAGATGGGAGGATGGTGATAACAACTCCCGTGGGATTCCTTCACGAGTTGTTCTGTATGAAGGTAGTGTACTCTTCTCCATCACCTTTCCATGTTCGTGTAATTCAAGCCAAATATTATCCTATTATGCCAAGAGTGTTTCCTGAATTTATAGTTATCCTATTTCCGTGTATTTTGAGGGTTTTCTCTAGTAAAATTTACATAGTAAGTAAGAATCAATATACCTTTTGTCGTCACAGCTCTTGATTCAAGCTCAAACGACTCTTCTGGAGTTTGGAAGATAGATGATAAAGATAATAGTTTCTTAACGCAGCCCTTCCGCATCAAATATGCTAGGCAGGATGTTCGTCTGTGCATGATGGTCTCTTTTACTATGCCACTGCAAAGATATGAGGTACCATTCTTTATTCTTTTCTTTCTCGCCTAGGTTTCTTCTAATATAAACAATTGTGTTGCCTTAGCATCGAAGGTTATTCTAGCTGCTGCTTTTTGTTCATCATAGTTAGCACCAATAAATGATAATAATAATCCAGTTGGTTGGCCTAGAAGACAAGTATAGTAAATGACTAGTTGCGAAATGATGCAGGGGCCAGCTACATCTGCTGTTATACTGAGGTTTGAGCTTTTATATTCTCCAATTGCGGAGAATATATCACTCACTCATTCAGATGATTGTCCTGCTGCAGTGCATGATTTTCGTATTCCTCCTAAAGCGCTCTCAGGCGTTCATTCTTACTGTCCGGTCCACTTTGACACCTTTCACGCCGTTCTTATCGATGTAAGCGTTCACGTCAGTGTCATGAAATCCGCTTCTTACAAACGGCCTGCAGTTTTGTCAAGGTATGCCACACTTACATTTGGATTCCGCATAATTCGCCATTGTTGAGTTCTAATTCTGCTGAGCTTTCTGTATCTCATTCAGTTAATATATCAAGTATGTTTTGTGCAGTGATGCGAGTAATGGTAAAAATTTAGGCAGCGGCAATTCTCAGTCTTCCAAGAAAGTATGTGCGCTTTCTTACACTATCCTATCATCATGGCCAAACTCTTATTTGATTGAACAAAGTTTCAAGATTTGACAAGAACTTTATTGATAAACCCGTTTTGTAGTGTTAACTCTCTTTGTCGAGAATCTGACAATATTTTTATTGATTCTTTTGTAACTCACTAGGCCTTTGCTCAGATAGCTCCTGCTGACAAGCTGGTGTCATTTGTCAAAGCCTTACTTGGAGCTCGTGACACTTTGCTCGAAGAAATGCAAAAACTTAGCAAGGCAATTGACCAAACAATCGACTTATCTGAGTTTGTATCCAGTATGGACAAAACTCTCATATCTGACTCTGCTTCAACGGGAAAATCTGTTGATGCTGAAGGTTCAGGACAAGGCAAGCAACAAAACAATCTTGAGGTCCTTGCTTTATTTTGCAACAGATTGCCCTTTATCTATTGTTTTTCTGTTCTTTTCACTATCTTCTGGAATATGAACATGTTTCTTCCATTTTTGGCACAGCAGTTGAATGCCTCACTTGATTTAGAAAGCGATGACTGGCTTCATAACTTCTCAAAGGATCATCTGTCTCGCACATTCCACTTACTGGGCACCCAGCTCCATTATCTTTGGAATACCTTTCTGACATTTCATCGGTAATTTCCCTTCGACTTCCATAGTCAAATAAAGCCTTGCAGGTTGTTTATATATACTGTATATCTAATCATTGGTCGTATTTGTCCCTTTCAGGGATAATAACACAAAAATCTTGGAACATCTTCGAGATATCTGGACAAAAGATCGAAGAGCTGAATGGTCAATATGGATGGTATACTCCAAGGTTGAAATGCCACATCATTTTATAAGTGGAGTGGATGATACTTCAAACCATAGTTCGCACAAAAGAGCCACAAGTGCGTTGAAGCTGAATGATGTGAGTTATAGTTACAGTGTCAGTTTTCATGCTTTCATCAGAATGCAAGCTTGGCTTTATTCATCCAATGTTTACTCTTATGCAGCCTTCGCAAGTTGCAGCCACTCGCGCTGAACTTCACCGTCGAAGTATTGCACAAATGCGGGTTTGTTTTCTTTCGTGTTTTATAAGTTACCTGTTGGATTTAGAAATGGTAATAATTCATCTGTGAACAACCAATGGTGCAGATTAACAACCGGACGGTACAAGACATGCATATATTTGGTGATCTAATGCGAGTTCCTATTGTTATAATCGAACGTGTCTGGAATGCACCAAGGCGTACTTTTAGTGAAAACTCGTACATGAGACATGTTGATAAAATCGATTCTAGCTTACTTAATGGGCATGATGATGACGAAAGTGGGACAAGAAAACATAATAACTCACAGAATAGTGGACGTGAGCTGAAGATTGTTGTTTTTGTCCATGGTTTCCAGGCAAGTATCATTTAAAACTTTAGTGAATAATCATTGTCTTTATTGTTGTAATGTCCATCATATTGTTCAATTTATTTTTTCCTCTTTTAATTTTTGCAGTTACCACTTTCTTTTGTATATTTTCAGTTTGTTATTCATTTACATGATAGATTTCTGTTAACTACTACAGGGACATCACTTAGACCTAAGGCTTATCCGGAACCAGTGGCTCCTGATTGATCCAAAGATAGAGTTTCTCATGTCCGAGGCAAACGAGGACAAAACACATGGAGATTTCAGGGAAATGGGGCAGAGGCTTGCGCAGGAAGTTGTTTCTTTCTTCAAGAGGAAAATGGATAAACATTCGAAATACGGGCGCTTGAAAAAGGTTAAGCTGAGTTTTGTTGGACATTCAATCGGCAATGTCATCATCCGAACTGCACTAGCAGGTTAAGAATCTCGATAATAATTCTCTTGAAAACATTTCTTTCTGTTTTGTGTTTATCCTTGTCACTTTGTTGCAGATAGTTTGATGGACCCATACAAGAAGTATCTATATACATACATATCGCTTTCGGGTCCACACTTGGGTTATCTATACAGCTCAAATTCATTGTTTAACTCTGGACTTTGGCTCCTGAAGAAGTTAAAGAGTACTCAGGTTATTCATCAGCTCACGCTCACAGATGATCCTGATCTCCAGAATACTTTCTTTTACAAGCTCTGCAAGGTAGAGAAACATCTTAGCATTTTCATCAAGATTTGGTACCATTTATATAGTTACATTCTCTGGTTCTAATCTCAATTTTTACATTCTTTGCAGCAAAAGACTCTGGACGGTTTCAAAAACATAATTCTCCTGTCTTCGCCTCAGGTACTTTTAACATAATAGTAACCAGTGCAATAAGGATGTCTGGATCATAAGATACATCAAATGTCTTGCTAGATTTGATGCTAGTTGCACTTATCTTTTATGTTGTCATAGGATGGGTATGTTCCATATCACTCAGCTAGGATCGAATCATGCCAACCAGCTTCATTCGACAACTCAAAAAGAGGAGTCGCTTTCTTGGAGATGCTTAATAGCTGTATGGACCAAATACGTGGGCCATCCCCGGAAACTCCTCACCACCAGAGAGTGTTCATGCGCTGCGACGTCAACTTCGACACGACCTTATACGGTCGTAACCTCAACTCGTTCATTGGTAGAGCTGCTCACATCGAGTTCTTGGAGTCTGATATCTTTGCAAGATTCATAATGTGGTCATTCCAAGATCTATTCCGCTGACAAAAATCTTGGTTACTGAGAATTCTTCTCTTTTTTTTAGATAGAGAATCTGAGAATGATACAAAACTGTTGTATATTTGTAGTTTAACTCTTTGGTTGCAGCAGAAGCTGTAATATTGTATGTTAACCACAACTCTGGGCTCTGTATGGTGTTTACTTTTTAGCTTCTAGAATCTCTTTGGATCGTTAATGTTAATGATTGTTGTGACGCTTTCGATTGGTTTACAGATATCAAGTTGAACCACTCATAAAGCTAGGCCATGTAGTGGACTTTTGGTCCACCACAAACTCTCTAATGAGTTGAGTATGCTTTTTTAGTGTTTCACTACAGTAGTTGCATCATGTGACTACAATTTTGAGTTTGTTATTAAATATTGGCTTATATGATGATGCATTCTTTGGATTGAATTGCAAAACAAGGGAACAAAAAGATGATGGGGAGACAGCTTTTAAATTTGTTAGTTAGTAAGTTTAATCTTGTGGCAATGTATTAGGTATGTCCAATTAGTTTCTAACTAATGCAGTTATGATGTTTGTCTGTATCAAGGTTGTTCTATTACGGGTAGTATTATGCAAAATTCACATGTGAACACTACTTTTTAGACTACGTTATTTCTTCTCTCTAATGTAAAATATTTCTTAAAATACTAATGCTTATATGTCACACTCACACCCCCTTACAAAAAAGAAAAGAGGTTTATCGCTGGATACAAAACATTATTGTCCATAGTGGAGAAATATGAAACCTCCAATTTTCTTTAAATTCCTTTTTATTTTTGCTAGTCAAAGTTGGCAACTACAAGTTTTGATCACACGTACAATAATACATTTGACTATTATAAACTATAGGGGACGGTGGCGCTATACGATAATAATTTGTCATTTCATCACAAGAATTCAAATTGGATTTGGCTTTGTTTTGAGAAGTCATAACAAACTGATTGCTTGTAGTGTCTGTAGTCATTATTTTATCAGCCTAATATGCATTTCTTTTAGCCTAGTTGCATCTAGCCAAACAAAAAGAAGCCGACTGTTGAGTGTTGACTTTCATCAAGTAAGTCGAAAACCTCATACCAAGATTCTACAATTACAAGAACTAGTTTACATGAGAGACTCTGAGATTTCATAACCACCAGGACTAGAATCACATTCTCTATCTAAACTCTTACGTGTTACCAAATTTAGATGAAGTCTTCTCTACAAGTTTCATAGTTTACCAAAAGCATACCCAATCATCAACTTTTGATCTTCACATCACTCTCTTTACTGATCACAATACCCATCAACCTACACGGTTCAGCGTCCTCTATCATATGAACCACGCTCCTCATCGTCGGCCTTAGTCCAGGCTGTCTTGCGGTACAGAGTATTGCAACTCTCAGAATCTTGATTGCATCTTCTCTATACATCTCTCCTATCTTCTTGTCCACAATCTCCATAACACTCTCTTTACTCTTCAGATTGTTACTAACCCAATTCACAATGTCTTTGCTCTCTCCATACTCTGCTTCTATCGGTTTCTTCCCCGTGACTAGCTCCATTAACACAACTCCAAAGCTATACACATCGCATTTCTCATTCACTTTCGACGAGTAACCATACTCTGCAACCACAACTTCGATGTTAAAAAAAATGTAACATCAAATAACAAAGCTGGTTAATAAGAATTTTAATTTACCTGGAGCTATGTAACCATATGTTCCTGCAACGACATGAGTCGAATCTAGACCGCCATTATTCGCCTGAAGAATCTTGGCAAGACCAAAATCAGCAATCCTAGGCTTGAAAGACTCATCTAGTAATATGTTACTTGATTTAACATCACGGTGAATCACCGGCCTCTCGTATCCATGATGCAAGTACTCAAGCCCTTTAGACGCACCAAGCGCAATATCATACCGTGTTTCCCAACCAAGATTCGACTTCTTGCACGTGTGAAGCATGTCGTACAGGCTCCCATTAGGCATGTACTCGTACACAAGCAAGCTCGAGTCATCGCTCGTGATGCTACAATAGAGTTTCACCACGTTTAAGTGTCGTATCGAGCTTAGTGTCTGCACCTCAGTCTCAAACTCTTTAGACCTTCCTTCCTTCTCACTGAGGATAGGCATCGTGCTGCTGAAGCTCTTCTCAGTGCTACTACTGCTTCGAATGTGTTTCACAGCGAGTTCTTTACCATCACCGAGTACTACTCTGTACACATCTCCACAACCTCCTCTACCGATTAAATTCTCTTCTTTGATCGAGTCTATGATATCGTCTTCGGTGAAACTCATCTTCCTGAACGACTTTATACTCCAAGACTCGTGTCTCAGCGTTCTCATTTCCTTCTTCTCGCTTTTCTTGAGGTACAAGAAACACACAAGAGAAGCTAGCAAGATCAGTGAACCGAGAACTATACACGTCACAAAGATGCGCGTGACACGACCCGATCCTGTAGAGTTAATGCACCGGTTAAGCGACTTGATCGTCGTGCTGCAGAGTCCAGGGTTACCGTTGAAGCTACCGTTATACGAAGACAAGCTCAACGGGACACGGCCTGATAATCTGTTGTTTGACAGATCAAGAAGGCTAAGCCTCAGAGACGACAAGCTATCCGGGATTCTCCCGGAAAGCTTGTTGTCAGAAAGATTCAAAGCGTTGAGCGTCGGAAGAGATCCAAGCGTATGCGGGATCTCTCCCGACAGCGAGTTTTCAGCCATGTTGAGATCGCTGAGCGCCGAACACTTTCCGATAGAGTCCGGTATGGAACCGGAGAAGCCGTTACTCTGCATCATTAAACTACTAAGCCCCTTCAGCTTCCCGATAGAGCTCGGTATCTCCCCTGAGAACCGGTTATCATTAATCTCGACTTTAGTCAGAGCCTCCACGTCACCTATCTCGTCAGGCAGCTCATCAGAGAACTTGTTGAACGCTAGATTCAACGTCCCGAGCGTCTTCGCGTTCTTGATCTCTCCCGTGACCGGACCTTCGAAGTTGTTCATGGCTAAGTCAATAATCTCCACCTTCGGCAACCCCCAGAGTCTAACCGGAACTGTTCCGGTTAACGAGTTATTGCTAACTCTAAACCGTTCCAGAGTCAAACAGTTAGCGTACGTCTCCGGTATAGATCCGGTTAGTTTGTTTTGTAACAGAAGGACAGCTTTCATCTTCCCTCGTTTACACATATCCGGAGGGATCGGTCCGGTTAGCTGATTCTCCGACGCGTCGATGAAATCAAAATCGGCTAGCGAACCGAGTCCTTGAGGGATCGGACCGGTTAGCTTGTTCGTGTACAGAGAGAGGTTGACTAGAAATTTAAACTCGCCGAACTCGGGTGGAATCTCACCGGTTAACCGGTTTTCGAAAAGCTGTAACGAAATTAAATTGGTTAGAGATCTGAGCTCAGATAAATCTCCCTCGAGACTGTTCGTCGACGTGTCCAAGTAAGTGAGATTCGTCAAGGCTCCGAAACCGGGAGGAAACTTCCCGGTTAAGTTGTTGTTGTAAACCTCTAACCGCCAGAGTTTGTTGAGCTTCACGATCTCCGGCGGAATAACGCCGGTGAGAAAGCTGTCGGAGATCTCCAAGCTCCGAAGCTCCGTCAAGTCTCCGATCTTCGGAGGGATTTCCCCCGTGATGCTGCAGTTAGACAAGTAAATCCACGTCAGCTTCGTCATAGAAACGATCTCTTCCGGAAACGGCGTCGCATCGAAGGGATTGTCACCGAGGCTCAAAACGACGAGCTCTTTCGCGTTTTGAAGAGATTTCCACGGAAACGCGCCGGAGAAAGCGCTGTTGTTGAGGTAGAGGTACTGTAACTGACTCAGAGAGGAGAGCTCGGGGAAAGGGCCGGAGAAGAAGTTGTTGCCGAGGTCCAAGTACTTGAGCTTCGTGCAGTTGTTCATATCCCTCGGGACGGGGCCCGAGAGTGAGTTGAATCCGAGAGAGAGCTTCTCGAGCGACATGAGGTCGCAGAGAGAAGCGAACGGGAATTTTCCTGATAGGCCTCGACGAGAGAGGTCGATCTCCGTAACGGAACCGTTGGAGTTGCAGGTTACTCCGGAGAAGGTACAGGGACCGCCGGCGCCGGAGGAGCTCCACGAATCTAAAACGCCGGGGTTTGAGTCGAGGAGAGATGATTTGATGTTGAGTAGGACTTGGAGGTCGGAGGAGGAAACGATGGAGAAGAGAGAGACCACGAGGGAGAAGAAGAAGAAGAATCCAAAGTTACGAGACGACGGAGACATGTCGTTGTGTGTTTTGGCGTCAAGGTGGAAGGAAGCGTTGTTTTTTTTCACATCGGACTGGAGAGAGAGAGAGAGAGGTGGCGCGAGAAAATGCGTTGCCGCTTTGAAGCAAAGTTGTTATCTGCTGCTAACCATTAAATATTCAAATTTGGCTTATCTTGTGAATTTTTTTATATCTTTTATCTCTTCTTCCCTTTTGTATATTTTATTAATAATGACATTCATTATTTTATATGGTGCTGCTGATCTAAATAACTTCGATTAAACTATTGCTATTTCCTACTTGGAATGACAATACGAGTTTACGAAGCGGGACCCTTGATAGCCATCTATTACTATTTTATTTTCTGATTATACAGCAATTGTGTGGAAATATAGGAGCATTTTGATTGATACTTTTAAATTTGTTATGTAGTATATTTTGCTTAGTTTTCTTTGACCCTCCTTAAAAATAATGAAATTGAAAGAGAAATTTAATATATTGAAGAAATGTATATACAAAATTGAATCCATGTCCACAGGAGTAGGACCATATCTACTTAATAGAGTATTGACCAAGAAAGCATTATTAGATTGTAGTTTATTTAAAAAAAAAAATCTTGATCACAAACATGAACATTATGTTGTGTAAATGGATACCAATTTTTATGCAGCAGTTTTTTCACGTTAAAGTAACATCAAGTGAACAAAACCAAATTAAAAATATTATATCCCAAAAAACTGTATATAATATACAAATATATATAAGTACTAATAAAACTTAAATAGAAACAACCCATAAGAAACCAAAATTACATTCATTTTGAAATTCGTTTCGTATACTAACTTGAATTGTCCCCTAGCATTTTCGATAATCTAGAAGCTTGCAAGATATTTTTACTGGTCTTATAGACTAACACAAGTTATAACTGTGTACTCACATAGTCACATATTTTGGAAATCACGTCACTACAAGAAAACACGCAGATTCTGAGGGAAATACCGAGGGAAAATGAATTCCTCGGAAATTTCGGACAGAATATCGAGGAAATACCGAGGAAACCAAAAAATGGGGTTTCCTCGAAATTTTCTCACTATTTTTTGAGGAAATTTCGAGGAACACCAACTTCCTCTGTAATTTTCGAGGGGATACCGAGGAAACCAGGGTCGTCGGAAAAAATCGACGGATATTTCTAATATTTCGACGACATCTTGTAGCCGTTAGAGAGCCGTTGGGAGAGCCGTTGGGGGATTTAAACAATTTCGAGGAAATTTCGAGGAAATGTCTGTTTCCCTCGAAATTTCCTCGATATTTCCTCAGTATGCCGGGAGGATTTCATCTATAAATACAGCCACCCCTCTTCCTGTTCATTCACTCCATTTCTTTTCTTCTTCTCTCCTAGTCTCACGAATTTGATTCCAAAAAAATATGTCTTCTTCAAATTATTTTCGTTCTTGGATGGATCGACCTCATTTGGATCCGGACACGAGATTGCTTACGGAAGAATACAATCAAGGTATAATCGAGTTCATGAGGGTAGCTCGCAAACAACCGGAAGCAGAAACAGGTAAGTTAAGATGTCCTTGCTCTAATTGTAAAAATAGAAAAGTTATTAAAGAGTGGGATGTTTGGACTCATCTATTATTGAGTGGGTTTACACGAAGTTACAAAATTTGGTATCATCATGGGGAAACTGATTATGAACTTGGTAGTACTAGCGAACCTCAGCCGGCGGTTAGATTAGAAGAACCAATTAGGACGGATGTAGATTATGGTGTAGGTACTGAGCAGATGATAAATGATCATTTTAGAAGGGAAGATTTACCCAATGCAGAAGCTAGGAGATTTTATGAAATGTTGGATGCTGGAAAGCAACCATTGTACGAAGGTTGCAGAGATGGTCATTCAGCTTTATCATCTGCTATGAGACTGATGGGCATTAAAACAGATTATAACTTGGCTGAAGACTGTGTGGATGCGATAGCTAATTTTGTTAAAGGTATTCTACCTGAGGATAATGTAGCTCCAGGTTCATACTACGAGGTTCAAAAACTCGTAGCTGGGGTTGGTTTATCTTATCAGGTAATAGATGTATGCAGCGATAACTGCATGATTTATTGGAGGGCGGATGATCAGCGGACTACATGCAAATTTTGTGGGAAGCCTCGTTATAAAGATACTAGTGGAAGAGTTCCAGTGCCATATAAAAGGATGTGGTATTTGCCTTTGACGGAAAGGTTGCAGAGGTTGTATCTTTCAGAACGCACAGCGCAACGAATGAGATGGCATGCGGAGCACTCAACAGATGGTGAGATTAGACATCCTTCAGATGCAAAAGCGTGGAAACATTTCCAATCAAAGTATCCCGACTTTGCGTATGAGAGAAGAAATGTCTACCTTGGATTATGTACTGATGGTTTCAGCCCGTATGGGAAGAGTGGAAGACAATATTCTCTATGGCCAGTCATTGTTACACCATACAACTTACCCCCAAACTTATGCTTGCGACGAGAGTTTTTGTTTCTCTCCATTCTCGTTCCCGGACCAGAGCATCCTAAGAGATCACTTGATGTGTTTCTTCAGCCACTAATATATGAGTTGCAACAACTATGGGCTCAAGGTGCTGAAACATACGATATTTCGTGTAAAGAAAACTTTCAAATGCGGGCAGTACTAATGTGGACAATAAGTGATTTTCCAGCATATGGTATGTTATCTGGATGGACAACGCATGGAAGGCTATCATGTCCATATTGTCAAGATAACACTGATGCTTTCCAACTAAAACACGGAAGGAAAACGTGTTGGTTTGACTGTCACAGGAGATTCCTACCACCTGATCATCCATATCGTAGGAGTAGGAATTTGTTTACTAAGAACAAGAAGGTGTTTGACAGTCCACCTGCGGAAATTAGTGGGCAAAGTTTGAAGACACAACTAAGAGATTTTGGTGCAGAAAGGACGCCAGACATCGGTGGACATGCGCGTTTTCCGGTAGATGCTGTTGGAAACCTACATAACTGGCACAAAAAAAGTATATTCTGGGATCTGCCATACTGGGAGGATCATTTGCTAAGGCATAATTTAGATGTCATGCATATTGAGAAGAACTTTTTTGACAACCTCATGAACACGATCCTTAACGTTCAAGGTAAAACAAAGGATAATTTGAAGTCAAGACTGGATTTAGTTGATATATGTGATCGTTCAGAACTTCATGTTGATGGGAATGGTAGGGCTCCTTTTCCCATATACCGACTTGATGCAGAGGGAAAAAATGCGTTCTTCGATTGGATTTCAAACGATGTGGAGTTTCCAGACGGTTATGCATCTAATTTGCGTAACTGTATCGACAGAAAGGAAGGAAAGTTTATTGGTTTAAAAAGTCACGATTGTCATGTGTTGATGCAGCGCTTACTTCCGTTTGCTTTCAAGGAACTATTACCACGAAATGTTCATGAAGCAATAGCAGGGATAAGTGCTTTCTTCCGCGATTTATGCGCCAGATCAGTGACTCTTGAAGGTATTGAAAATCTGAAGACTAACATAGCCGTGATTCAGTGCAACCTTGAGAAGATATTTCCTCCCTCATTTTTTGATGTTATGGAGCATCTTGTTATTCACCTGGCAAGAGAATTGGAACTTGGTGGTCCTGTGCAGTATAGATGGATGTATCTGTATGAGCGGTATATGTTTCATTTGAAGAAGATGGTGAAAAATCTAAGTAGGGTGGAAGGTTCTATAGTCGCACAGATGATCAATGAAGAAATTTCAAACTTTGCTGAGTACTACTTTCCAGCAGAAGTTCAGACCAAAAACAGAAGACCTGCACGGCATGATGATAGAGGCGAACGGGCAACATACCATGTTACGGTTCCTGACATTTTCACAGATGTTGGACGACTTAGCGGAAAATCAAAGGACCGTCGACTTACTGAGCAGGAGCGCAGTCATTTGCAAACATATTTGCTCACCAACTGCGAAGATGTTCTTCAATATGAGAGGTAAGTTTATTATCTTACAAAATTTTAACAAATTAACATTTATATCTTAATTAATTACATTTTTTGTCTTCACAGGATTTTCATGGCAGAAAAGCGGTTCGAATATAGATACGCTACAGAGGCAGAACTAGAAGAAATGAAGCAAAAAGAATTTGCTGGATGGATGTTTACTTATGTGAGTGCCTTAAACAAATTAAAAAATCATTTATCACATATTTATAGAAATTTAAAAAATATTTATCACATATTTATACTCATATATATGTGCTATTAATAGGTGTCTGCTGGTTTGGCCAGAGGTGAAACATTTGACGATTGGATACGCGAGATGGTGGTTGGACCAAACTATGTTGTGAAGTCATATCCGAGATTTTGTACTCGAGGATATGCATTCACAACTGAAAAGACGAAACGTTCGCGTACGACCTATGATGCTGGCGTTTGTTCTGCATCGGGAGATGATGTATACTACGGACACATACATGAGATTTTGGAAATCAAGTATTTAGGCCTGCTTGGATTGCGCTGTACTGTTTTCTATTGTGATTGGCACGACATCACTCCAGATCGAGGTGTGAGAACAGATGCATTTGGTGTTACATCAGTTAATTCGAGACGAAAGCTGCAATATTATGATCCTTTCATTCTTGCTTCTCAGGCCGATCAGGTAAGTTATTGGTCATCATGTGTAATAATTTAAACTTGTACTAAAAAATTTTAAAATGTTACAGGTTTGTTATATCAAGTACCCCCGGATAAGGAACAGAGATGATCCATGGGTTACTGTTACCAGACTCAACCCGAGAGGCCGAGTTCAGGGGAGTTCTGAGCTGGAAGACCCACTACAACCAATCACATCCAGTAACTTAAGTGCAGAAGAAGATGTAGCAGGAGTTGGCCTTGTAGTAGATTTCACCGACTTCGCAGAGGAAGCCGTCGTTCACGCACAGGATGAACCAGTTATTGGAGAGTTTCACCAAGATCCAGATTCAGATTCATCTGCTGATGATGAGTCGGAATCAGAGTAGTTTTTTTTTTTTTTTTTTTTTTTTACTAATCGAGGAAATTTCGAGGGAAGTTAGGGTTTCCTCGAAATTTCCTCGGAATTACCCTTAACGGTTTAGGGGTTTGATAAAAATTACCTAGATCCTCGAAATTTCCTCGAAATATTCCGAGGAAATTTCGACGACCAAGATAATTTTAGGGGTTTGATTTAAAACACCTTTTTTCGTCGAAATACCTTCGAAATTTTTTGGTGTTCCTCGAAATTCCGTCGAAATATTTCGAGGGAATTTCGAGGACCTAGCCAATTTTTGGTAGTTCCTCGAAATTCCCTCACAATATTTCGACGGAATTTCGAGGAACAGGGGGTTTTAAACCGAAAACAACGTTTTGCGGATTGAATAACACGTATATAACCTTCATTAAGTGTCTTAGCCAGATTATAAAGTCCAACTTTAGGGTTTTAACCCGAAAACAATGTTTTGCGGATTGAGACGAAAACCACACGCAACATAAGATAAACACTTATACGTTTTAATAAACGTTAAAGGAAATACTTACAATAATTTTTGTAATTGTGTTATTTCATTATTTATGATCATCTATACAAAGAAACCTCATTATTATGAATTACATTCGTATAAGAAATGACATAGGGAAAAAAATCGATGTTTTCAAAACCCCAAACCCTATTTCCTCGAAATTTCCTCACAATATTGTGAGGAAATTTCGAGGAATGATTTCCTCGGACTGTTTTTCATTAACCAGGAAACCCTAGCCGCGAACAAGAGAATTTCGAGGAAATTTCGACGACCATGTTAAAAAATTTCGAGGAAATTTCGACGGACCCTGTCCGTCGGACCCCTCATAAATTAGGTTTTCATTCTTTTCTTCCCCATTTCTCTCCTTCTCGATTTTCCTCTCTTCCTCACCGCCTCCTTCTCCTCTCCTCTCTCTTCCTCGCGGCTCCTCTCCTTCTCCTCTCCTCTCTTCTCTCTTCCTCGACGGATCTCCTCTCCTCTCCTCTCCTCTCTTCCTCTCGGCCTCCTTCCTCTCCTCTCTTCCTCTCCTCTCTTCCCATGTAAGTTCATATCTCTTCTCTTCCTCTCTTTATAGATCTCGAAATTTAGATTGTTAGATAGAAAATTCTAGGATTGAATGGAATATTTAGGATTTGCATGTTTGGATTGTTGTTTGGATTGTTGGTATATTTTTTTTTTGATTTATTTTGTGTTTTTGATTTTTTAAAACGTTTTTTTGATTTTTTAAAACGTTTTTTTTTATTTTAAAACTATTTTTTGAATTTTTAAAACGTTTTTTTGATTTTTAAAACGTTTTTTTTATTTTTAAAAACGTTTTTTGGATTTTTAAAACTATTTTTTGAATTTTTAAAACGTTTTTTGATTTTTAAAACGTTTTTTTATTTTTAAAACGTTTTTTGATTTTAAAAACTATTTTTATATATTAAAACTATTTTTATATATTAAAACTATTTTTATATATTAAAACTATTTTTTTATTATTAAACTATTTTTAATATATTAAAACTATTTTTAATATATTAAAACTATTTTTTGTAATTATTAAACTATTTTTAATATTTAAAACTATTTTATATATTAAATCTATTTTTAATATATCAAAACTATTTTTTGTAATTATTAAACAATTTTAATATATTAACAAATTAAATAAATAATTGTATATATTAAATAAAATTTATTTATATAAAGGTCTCAAGAGGAACATACCCCCTCTCGACAGCGTCGTGGTCGTGGTGGTTCGGGGAGCGGCTCCATTTCGGGTTCCGCATCGCCGTACAGCTCCTACTAGACATCTCCTTCTCCATTTCCCTCTCATTCTCCTCCCGCTCCCGGTGTGGCACCCACTCCTGCTCCTGCTCATGCTCCTGCTCCTGCTCATCCGGCACTTCTGAGAGTTGCGGAGTTTGTTCGACAGCCGGGTCGTGACCATCTTCCATATCTCACTCAGTATCCACGTGGACAGGGTCAGACATGGTAATTAAACCTATTTTTTTTTCATTAAAATTTGATTCATTTAAAATATTTAATTCTAAAATAATTAATTCTTTTTATTAGGTTTGACCGATCCGGGAACGGGATCAGCGGATGGATCAACAGTATGATGTACTCGTCCCTCGACAAAGGACATCCGACTTTCACCGACTTCCCTCTCGAGAAGCAGCATATGTGGTTTCAACAGTTTGCGGTAAGTTTTCTATTTTTACTTATTTTTTACTTATTTTTTTCATCTTTAATATTAATTTTCTACTAATTGTGTTTTATTTTCAGCAACAATTCAACTGGAATGTCGATGATACGTTGTTTATCTATTACCACTTCGTCCATAAAGTTATGGACAACTATGGGAAGCAGATGCACTCGTGGAAGAAGAAGTGGGAAATAAACAAGGTTCGTTTTTATTTATGATACAATTTTTTTATTTTTTAAAATATTTTTTTATTTATTTAACAATTTTTTTTTAAAGGTTCCAAAGTTGATGGACCCGACGGTCTGGCGGGAGTTGAGTGAGCATTGGAGTAAGAACGAAGTCAGAGCAACTTCTTCCACCAACTCCACCAACCGCAAGAGCGACCGTAAGGGGAAGGGCATGTACGTCCATAACTTGGGTGCTCAGTCTTTAGCCAGTCTGGGAGATCGCTTGGTAAGCTTGTCGGTTTTTATTATATTATTTAAGATTCTAATATTTTTTTGTGCATTTCTTTTAATTACTAATGTTTGTTTAATTTATGTTTTTTCCAAGGCGCAAGAAAATGAGGGGGAGCCGGTTGATCATCTCCGCCTAATAAAGACGGCGTATACCAACAAGAAGACCGGCGAGATTGATGATGGTGTTGTGAGGGATGTGGTCACCCTCATCGACAGTCAGATTGAACAGGAAGTGTCTCAGCTTCAAACCGAGGATGACGATTCGACGGGATCGACCGGCTTGCCTCGGGTTCGGATCAACCAAATCGTTGAAGCGGTAAGTTCATTTTTTAAAGTTCAATCTTTTTTTATATTATTTAAATTTTTATATTATTTAAATTTACACTTTCTTTTTCAGTCGGTTCCAAAGAAGAAGGGCCGTTTGTTCGGTTTGGCTCGTCGGTCTCCCTCGGTTCCGTCTGCTTCTGCACCACCACCGTCCTATGTTGATCAAGAAGTCCTTCTGAGCCAGATGAGGGACAAGGATGCTCGCATATCTGCGCTGGAGTCCATGGTGGCGAGTCAAGAGGCGGGCTGGGAGGCACAGAGGAAGTTGAACGAGCAAATGATGGCGATGATGAGGAGCATGAACCCGAACGCCAACGTCGACTTCCCGAACATGCCAGACCCGGAATTCCAAACCCCGTAGTTTAATTTATTTCAAAAACTCTAAATGTTTTCTTTTCGTTTGTATGACTTTGAATTTTAAATAATATGTTTTTAATTTAAATTTTAATTTTATATTTACGAATTTAAATTTTAAAAATATTATTTTTTAAAAAAATATTTTTTTAAAAAAATTTAATTTTCGGAATATTCCGAGGAACAGATGTCCTCGGTATATACCGAGGGAAGCGTTCCTCGGTATATTCCGAGGGATGGTTCCTCGAAAATTTTCGAGGAAAGCAGCCCTCGAAAATTTTCGAGGAACCTGTCCCTCGGAAAATTTCGACGAACCGCTTTCCTCGAAAATTTTCGAGGAACACTTTTCGTCGGAATTTTCCGAGGAACAGGTTCCTCGAAAATTTTCGTAGGTCTTTTCCCTCGGTATATACCGAGAGAATTGTTCCTCGATATATTCCGAGGACCTCTTCGACGAAGGACAGTCCTCTAAATTTCCTCGGAAATATGTTTCCTCGAAATTTCGTCACAAAATTTCGAAGAAATTTCGACGGAAAATGAAATTTCGACGAGTTTTTTTCGAGGGACATTTTCCTCGGTATTTCGTCGGAATACGCGTATTCCGACGAAATACCGAGGAAAAAGCCCCTCGATATCGGCGTGTTTTCTTGTAGTGTTAAGTCACTCAGGTTAGAATTATTATTGGATCAAACATAGTTTTTTTTGAATTTCTCCAAAAAGAAACGTTCTAAATATAAAAGTATGTAGCAATGATTTTCAGTCAAATTTCTTTATTTTCATACTACATAAACAGTATTTGGGTTCTGTGTAAATTTTTTTAATGCACGTCCGAAGTATGTATTGATAAGATGTAAAACTACATTGCTATATGTATAATATACACTTCAGTTAAAGGTGTTAAGGCATCACCGTAAACATGCGCTGGTTGCATGCTTCTTGTGGCACACGAGTGGCAACCACATACCTTTAACCTTTTCAAAAGTTAATTAGGAAGTAGTTATATGTCCCAAGACTCTCAACTTAAAGCAAGTTAGTATTTTTATTCTAAAATGCAAATTTTATAGTAACTTTTAGTTTTTAGCTTGGTTTAACCCTTAATAACAAATAAAGTTAAAGGTCGATTAGTTTTTTTACTACCACCCACAAACATAGCTTTTGCGACTGGTATGGTTTATTAGTGTTCTAAAACAATCACAACAAACGTTTTAGATCATCAAATGCAGTTGAGATAAATAAATAAATATTAAAAATTATATTTTTAAAAATAAATTAAAATTTAAAAATTGAAATATTATAAATACATATATATTATATATTTTAATTTAAATTCACTAATACATCATAATTTGTTTATTAAAATTTTAAATAAAAATATTAACTATAATTTTTAAACACTAATATATACATATATAAACGAAACAAAATATCTTTCAAAACTTCATATATAAATTTTCAAGACAAACTTTGTTAAAATCATAACTTTCATCTAAATTAAATAATAAATAAATATTATTATTACTTATCTTTTATTAATAATTATTATATCTTAATCATAATATTATGTTTTAAATATTTTTATAATGTTATAATGTATTAATATTGGTAAGTTTTATTAAATCAATACAATATTTCATAGTCAACCAATCATAAATATTACGCAAATATAGCAATCTTTAATAGATATATCTAAAATACAAACTGCTTACTAACGTTAGAAACCAAATCATGCACATCTACAAACTTTCATAACCGCTGCGTGTGAACCGGTTAGATCCTAAAACAATTTTATAAGTGTGAATAGATTAGATAGTGCAATATATATTTTTTTGGTCTAATAGTGCAATAAATATATCTAGACAATATTTTCTTTGTTTCATTTAAGTGTTAATTTAGCGTTTTTTTCTTGTTGTATAAATTACAATTCTAATGCAATTTACATTTACTTTCAGCTCAATATAATTGCAAAATATATTGATTTTATAAATAAAATTATTTATTTAAAATGGTATTGGAGATTATATTAATGACAATATAAAGCATTTCAACCAATTTCTTAACATGTGTAAAAAGTATTTAAGTGATATTTTTGTGAAACGGAATGAATTCTTTGTCGAATGATTCGAATGAAGGGAGTATAACTAATGAGTTTAAGACATATTCCCTCTGTTTTTTAAAGATGTATGTTTTGGAGTTTTCACACATATTAAAAAATACATTAATCATGCATTGTTTTTAGAAATTACCAAATTTCAATGCATTTTAACCAATAATCTTTCAATAAATTCAATTAAATTCTTCGGTTCCATTATTGCTATATATCGATTGTCTTTGCGGACTCTCTTTTTCGGTGGACTCTTCTTTATCCGACATAGAACAATAAACATGAAAATAATTTATATATTTTTGTTAATATATGTATAGCCGAGTAGGAAAATGAAATTCGTTTTGTCATATTCTGATTAGGTGGAGACAATTAATAATTGATTCCACGCCAGTAGACACCAGCGAGTGCAAACAAAAACACGTATTTCAAATCTTTGAAAATCCGTATGGAAAAACCTTTTATATTGTTGTATTATTTGCCATGATGGAGTTCTTGTGACTATAAGTGATCATGTAACTAGGGAAGCATAATATAAAACGGTCTAATCTATATTATTAAAGAGAAGTATTAAAATAAAATATTCCTTAGTTTTTTAATTTATTTATAAAGTTATGCCATTAAAATTATTAATTAACTTTTTTTTAGGATTATTTGTTTTTTACGTTTAATTAATGTATTTCCAAAATCAAATTCTAACTAAAATCATGGCAACAATAATTAATAAACCTAGATTTAGATTTAGTATTCCTCCTATTTTATTATATGTATGTTTGAAAATAATTAATAAACCTAACTTTAAATAGTTAATGAACAATATTGTTTTAAATTCTATATAATTATATTTTATTATTTATTATTAATAACTAAAGTAAAATTCATATAAAATGAATAATTTATATGATATATAGATTAATATATAAATATATTTTCAAATGTTGAAAGTTATAAAATATATAGCACCATATATTTTAAATAGTATATACAATATTTTTATTATACATTATCATAAAACTTTAATTCATAAAAATATAAAATTTATTTGTGCAGATATATAGATCATATTATAAAATATGGATGATACAATTGATGATTTACAAGATATAATAAAATTACTTAACATAAACTATAAAATTATTATATTTAAAAATGTCATATTAACTAATTATTTAAACGAGTAAATTTTAAAATACATATTATCATTTATACAAACAAATATTTATTTATAAAAAAGTAAAAAGAAATATCCAAACATATGGATTTTTCCGATGTTTGATTTGTTTATATGACTACGATAAAATGTTAGTTACCGCAAAAAAAAATAGCTCAATGTAATGCAACAAACTTCGACAAATGCATCACTAAATACAAAGTAAAAGAAATAAAAATAAAAAATAAATATCTGTGCGGTTAAGGTCTAGTACTCTGATTACGGCCAAAGTATAATTACAATGATAACTAGCTTGCTCTTAAGTAAGATAGGTGCTAAAAGAGCCGATCATCGAATAGATGAGTAGAGAGGAGTCGTTTGCCTAAAGCAATTCAATGTTTTCAAATCTGAAGTTTTCATATAATTTCTATTATACTATTATTCTACTCGTATTCTAGTATTTGTATTCTGCATGTTGACTCGTCCACATTTGTATCAACTGTGGAGACTGTCTCCTCAGCACATACTGAGCATGCTGCTACAAGATAACATTCGGAAAGATATCAAAAATTTCAAATGAAATGATGACTTAACCGAAACCAAGTTCAATAATGTAAATTATAAAGATAATCGAATTCAATAATGTAAGGGCTTTAAACTTTTTTTTTTTTTGACGGCAGGGCTTTAAACCTAAGTTAATGATAATAACTAAAAAAATATGTATGTACATATCATAAGTTCGATCAAAAATTACATGAATACACAAAGATGACGTGGTTGAGGAGTAAACTTGCTGCATGCATGGATCATGTAACACAAACTACTATAGTATAGTATTAACGAATTCTTTCTGACGATTATAGAAAAAAAAGAACCTTGTTTTGGTAATCAGAAAAAAAACTTTATTGCATATTTCTCTCTGGAAGTAATCAAATTTATAGAACTGATACTTTAAAATAGTTTTGACCGTACCATAATTACATCTATGAATTTCTTTTTGGTCAGTGATTTTTCTTCGAATCATCATGAGCTAACATTTTACTCGTCAAAAAGCGATCGAAGCTTCATGGAAAAAGAGGAGATTGGACTAAGAAAGCAAAGTTTTGAAAAATAATTTGTCCAATAATTGAAGCCAAAGAAAAGACAAATCCTTTTTAATTTTTTTTAATTTTTTTACTTTTTGGACAAGCGCATACAACATGACGAGAAGATGTACTGATCATGAACATATACAGGGTGGACTTCACTTACCAATTATTTTCTTCTTTTTTTGTGAATGAAAATTATGAAATATAAAAGCTAATTGCTTTGTTTCATACAAAAAGGTAATTACTTTATTTCTTTTAGGTAAAGCTAGAAAGGTTTACTTAAAGAGAAAAAACACACCACTTATGTAACCCGAAGGCGACAAGAGAAGATGTCGAATGGATAAATAACGAATGCATGCTCACAAGTCACAACAACCCAATTCAATTCTTAGAAATATGCAATGGAGAAATATGCAATGGATATAAAGCGGATTCATCTTATCTTTTTCGTCAAAAGATTTTATCGCATTTAAGCATAACAAAACTATGGGATAATTATTGACACAACTTGTGTGTTTTTGTCGGCAGTTAAAATTATTCTCACTGTCCCAAAGAGTATTATCCCCAAGTCTTTGTCTTACTGTGTTCAACAACACATTAAACTTCTCCAATTTGATACTATAATCGTTAAGAAACCGGAAAATCAATGTTGCCATCTTTCTATTTGCTTTCTCTATAATCAAAACGCTAAATAAATATATGCTGGTTCTAAAAGCCCTGCTCAAAATATACATATATATATATATATATATGCTGGTTTTCAGGTAAAAACGACGGTAATTTAGATATGTAAATCGTTGTAGTGCAAGCCAGATACTCTATCTCCAAGTAATTAATTAAATGAAAAGGAGATGTTTAGTTTTGTCATACGTCTAGAAGGGGGGATGGAGGTGTGAAAGCCGCCTTAGTTGACTTTGAATGAGAGTTCTTTCAATGTGGGTCGGCAAACACCACGTTTTTTTACTTGCTTTATATCAAAATTTAAGAACCTCTTCAAATCCAACAGATTTAGAGGTCCCATATGCCCCCACGTGTAATATTTTTTTATCTTTTATTTTGGTTATGGAAAGATAATATTAGGAAAAATAAATTATGCGTTGGTATTCATATGGGTGCTTAATGATCCATCTTACTAACGTTTTCTTTTTCTTTTTTGACTTAAAGGCTTATCTTGCTAATGTTTCGGTCAAATAATAGTCATATATATCATGGCGATTACATCCTACTCATATCATGCCTATTACTATCCATATTCTGATGCATTAGTACCTGGCTGGGGATAGATCCGGTGAAAGGTTTGCTCACCAAACCCGTTCACGATAATCCGAATGGTTCATTTCTACCATTTCTACACTACACACAGTGACAGAGCACGCGTCTCTTTCTTTTTCAGATCTCATGTTTCTTTACGAAATGAACTTATAATATAACAGTTTCAGAAATTTCAGTCTCCGTTGTACACATGTTCTCACTTATAATTTACAAGCACGTGTTAGTAAATTGGTACAAGCTTTAGCCAAACAACAAACAAACAGAGAAGAGCAAGCCCTATTTGGGTGCTTCCAACAAAGAACAGATGCATAGACCTCACAATCTTAACGATATGTGTTATTATTACGTTGGTAAAACTTTATATGGCTCCTCGGGGAAACGGGGATCGCAGACCCCAGACCAGAAGGGATTAGGTCCTAAAAGCTTCAAATAAGTTAGTTAGTCACACGAGAAGCCATTGCATGAATCCGACAAGGATCACAAAAAACGGTGCATCTCCTTCCACCATATGCTCTCTCTTGATGGGTTCCTCGCTTTGAACTCGTCTGTTTTGCATCAACCAGATATGTTAATTAGTGACGAGTGTTTACTATAATAATTTAATGTAATAGAAAGAACATACTCTGTAGCAAAAAGAGAGAGAGGATATTATGGGAGAGGGATAGGCTTCTGAATCCTTGTTCGCGGAATAGCCAAGATGGCTACAATTCCGCCAATGAACCCTGCAGCTGCTCCAACTGCAAGTGCCGGTGAGTTCCCACCTCCAAATAGTTGGTCCCAAGGACCACTTCCAACAGACACAATTACCTGCAAACACACATACTATTTTTAGCTAACCACAGTAACAGAACTGAGTTAGTTGCTGATTTCGAGTTTGAATACAGGCAAAAATTGAATCAATTGGCAAAGACAGGATGGTTAATAACACTAATGCAGACACGTCCAAACAAAAAATTAAATCATAAAAAAATGATGATTGAACATAGATTACCTGTGGGATGACTATCGCTAAATTCAGTACACCCAAAGATAAGCCTGCCACAACAGAACTTCAATAAGTAACACCACTCGTAGTTAAACCAGTGAGCAATTATAATATTAAAAATGATGCACACCTTGACCTAGGCCCAACGACTCAATACGTATGGAGATCAATGCATAGGGAACGCTGTAAGTTATCTGCAGAAGAAGTAACCGTAGCATTAGTAACAGCCTAAGCGTCAAACAATTGCAGGAGTAAACATGACACCATATTACTTACTGCCAATGGAATGCCCAGAACTGTAAAGATCAATACTGCAGCAATTACGATGCCAGCAGGTGGCTGTTCATGACCAATGTAGCCAATGTGATACGCAACAAACGAGGTGACGATCATCGCAAGAAAGCAAACAGCCATAATGATGTTTGACACCCCCCAAACGAAACCAGCCCCCCACTTTCTGCAAAGCTTCTCCATGAGCACCGAAGTGATCCCAAGGAAAACAGAGTTCAGCATCAAACCCAGCGCACCCATACTCACCCCGGCACTATAAGAAGCACCCTGGTTCGGTTCGCCGCCGTAGATCTCTCGACCCATCCAGTCAGTATCAAACAGAATAAATGGAAACCAACCGATCCACGTCAGAGCTGTAACAAGCAAGATAATCCAGACACTCCCTGGAAAATATCTGAAAGTGCCTAGTATTTCGGTGAGGAAAGCTTCGTCTGTTCCTCCACTTGATTGTTGTCCGTGTGTTTGAGAAGAAGCTAATGAAGCAAGAGGCACCTCGTGAGCCGCTGTGACACTTAGGACGGTAGTTATCGCAATGAAGACTACGTCTATGTAGAATGCGGATTTCAGATTGGCGCATTCCACGTTGCATGCAACGGTCTTTGTAAAAGGGAAGACCTTGTACCAACCGTTATACGATCCAGTAGCGTAGCCGAGAATATTGCCAACGGCCATAAAGAGAGAGAAGTAGCCGTTTGCTACTCTGGTTCTGCGATTATCATTCTCTGGAAAAAAGAAAAGAGATTATAGACAAATCTAAAACAAAATCTCAAACAAAGGAATTGCCATTGTAAACAGTTACTAGTTCTGGCATACTTTCTCATAGAAGCTATATCTATCAGAAAAAAAATCTAAGTCAAGAACAATACTAAGAAAAGTTGTGGGAATATAACAGAAATGCTAAACTGTCACTTGAAAATTAGTTGAAAGCTCGAGCTACATGCATCAATGCTAACTCCAAGAGAAACTAAAAAGAAGATACACAGTTGTCTTGCAGTATCAAACATTTTATTTCAACTACCCCAAAGTCTCAAATATGCAGAAGTCCCAGAAGGATATATCACAGCTACATTCTTCTGGAAAAAAATGAAAGTACCTAGTCTAAAATTAGCTTTATATTTTATCAAAGAAAAAAAGAGATTATCTTTACGGAAATTGAAATAATAAAATCCACCAAAAATGTCCAAATTCAAACATCCTATATGAATCATCTCTCAGTTCCGAAGTCTCTTGATCACTTTATCCAAATTCAAAAGAAAACAGAATCCATTCATTCAAATTCACAAGAAGAAAAGTTTCTGGTGACTCAATGATAAGCCACCGAGACTACAAACAAAAGAAGAGCCTTTTTCAATGTGATTTGCCAAGCTTTTAAACATGAAAAATACAACACAATTGACTTCGTAACACTAATTGTAATATTGCATAATTCGAGCTAAATGTTAGGTGACCAATTCGTAATAATATTACATACCAAATTAACTGTCCGAAAGATCATAAATTTGTGAATTTTCAATGTTTTGCATGTGAGTGTATTCACGAGGAAAAAAAAATCTAAAAAAAATCACGAGATTACATAGAACAAATTCAAATATTAAAAAAAAAAAGAAATAGCAGCAGAGAGATTAATTACCAGTGAGATCAGCGAGGAGAGCTCTACAAGGACCTTGAGTCATATTATTAGCAACATCAAGTATCCAAAACCCCAACACAAACGCCACGATCGCCCTCGGCTTAATCCTCCCTTCTCTGTCCCCAAACGCCCACCCTATATCCGCCGCGTGTCCTATCACCAAAACGGAGATAGCGATCGCCACCGCTCCCGCGACGATAAACGGTCTCCGCCGACCGTACCTGCTCTTACACCTGTCGCTGCTGTGTCCGACGAGCGGCTGCACGAACAGTCCAGAGAGCGGACCGCAGAGCCAGATCACGCTCGCCCAGGCGTGCGGGATCCCCAGCTCCTGCACGTAGGGTGTGAGCAGAGAGAGCTGCAGCGCCCACCCGAACTGGATCCCGCAGGCCACCGAGGCGACGCGGAGGAGCACGCGCTTCGAGACTTTCGATCGAGCAACTTGACGGTTGCGTGACGACGGTCGATGGTGGCGATCTTGGTCGGAAGTAGACATCTCTCTCTCTCTATCTTGTCTTCACCGATTCTCTCTACACGCTTGGTAAGTGGTGGAAGAAAAAGGTGGCAAATGGAGTAATGCTGGTGAGTTTGCGAATCTACTTTTGGAAATTTTTGGTTCAGTTTTTTAATTAGTTTATTTTAATGGGGCGAATTTGTAAATAATAAAAGTGATATTCGGGCAGGGAGAAAGTTGTGTTCTGTAAGGGGATAATAAAAGTCGGTTTTTGAGATTGGAATCATTTTTGGTGGGGGAAAAAGTAACGAGCAATCGTCATATTCCCTTGGATCGCGGGATAAGAACGTTTCGCTATACGTTTGCACAAGAGCGACGTCAGGTATTTCAATAATTGTGAGGATGGAACATTTGTACGCTAAGCCAAAATCAAGAGCTTTATATATCATAAAACTAAACTACTAATTAATCATTAGTTCGCAAATAGTCGCGATAATTTTTTTAAAGTATATAGTTATGATTAGTATGTTATTTTAATCGAGACATATGTAGTTAGAATATCTCATTGTAAATTCAATTTTCTAAGTCATGTGAATCAGTGAATGAGTCACATTCCAATATTTTAGACATTTAAGATGAGATAATATCGACAAAATCTCTTCCCTTCAACCCAAAATTTATAAATCGGACAGGTTGTATAAGGAGTAAACATTAATATCTGAAAATCCTGCCTATAAGCCCTGTCGTAACCTAATATTTTAACAAATGGCTTATGGAATGCGAATCCAAAAGGATTGAGTTGAAGGATTATTGAAATAATGAAAAAAAAGATAATGATGTTATATTGTTTGTAAATCAAGGTGCAAGGACCTAGTGTGAGCCGTAAACGTCCATGACTTATCCCATTACGTTACGGCTTAAACGTATAACACGAGGGTGCCAATATCTAACCAATCCCATTCTAAAGTAAGGACACGAGGGTGCCAAAATCTAACCAATCTCACTCTAATGTAGCATCTTTTTATCTTTACACACATTAGCTTTACGTGACTCATCATACTTTTTATATTTTACTCTATTTTTTTTTAACACACAACTTTTTATATTTACTTACTTTATATAAGCACTAACTAAATAGGGTAGCTCGAGTTGGAGAAAAATTGCTGGAATTTAGTTAAATAGTTTCAGTTTTGGGTAATCAATATTTTCCAGTTAATTATTTAGTGCCCGAGTTTCCTTTTTTTTTAGGACAAACGATGGGTCGCATGCAATGGAGACCCAACAATATGTGAACAAAACTGTGGTGGGCTTTTACCGATAAGTGTAATTAATTATGATCTGGATCACAGTTCAAAAAGATCTTTGCAGTTAAACTTTTCAACTTACCAAATTTAAACAAGCCTGGTTTTAGTACGAAGGCATTTTAGGCCCAAAAACATGTGAACAAAACTCTAGTGGGCTGCACATGTGAGACCGGGAAACCCAAACAAGGAATGCTAAAACACATAAAAGGCCCTTTTCTCTTCTTAAAGAATGACCTAGAACAGCCTTAAGACAGTTTTCATAATTGCAGAAAGAAGCAAAATGATTTAAAATGTGTTGAGATTGCGAGAGCCGCAAAGTACCGCGGGTAACTGACGAAAACGTGGACCCGCGTAAGGAACGCGTCGAAAAGAATCTGCGTCCGTGCGTCCGTGCGCCGCGTAACCAACATGTGCCATCCAAACGTTTTCACCCTTTTTGCATAGTGTGTATACTTACTTCTTTGTCGTCACGTTTTTACAATCTTTTTACTTGTTTTTTCATCAAGTGTCAACGTTCATGTAAATTTTGTATTTTCACCTAAAAGACTGGGCATTTTATCCAATACGATTCGAATTGTTATCTATCTCGATTCGAACCGAAAAATTTAGATATCTGTAAGTTTCCGAAGCAAATAAATATTAAAAATTAATATCCGTTAAAAACGAAACAAATCACAAATACTAGAAAATTTAGAAACGGATAACTGATCCGTTCTAACTTTTATACAAATAGATATATATATATACTTACGATTAAATATAGAGTTTTAAATTTATAATATTTTTTTTATATCGACTAATTTATAATATTATATAATTATTATTTGACATATACTTTATCAAAATTTATTTTAAAGCTTACTTATAAAATATTAAATTACAATAAAGAATATAAAATATTTATACAAAACTACACCTTTTCTAAAAACATTTTCATTCTAAGAAAAAATATTGGTTTTAAAATCTATAAAACATATAGTTTCATTAATTTTTACTTTATATTTTAAATATGTTAAAAGATATTTCTAAAAGGTAAATTAGCATTATTTTTAGATTTACTTGTATTAAAAAAATGGATGAAATATCCGAAATATCGTAAATATTTGCAAATATAAAAAAAATTATGGATATTTGTACTTTTGCGAAGCAAAGCAAATTAGAAAATCAGAATTCAGGAAGTATGAACCAAATCACAAATATACTAGAAAATATGTTACTATTCGATGCGTGCCCCCATACCTACTTTCACTAACACTAGATCATGATCCGCGCACTTGCGCGGATTTATCTTTTGATTCACATATTTTATATACATGTTGTATATTATTTAAGATTTATAATATAAAAAGTTAGAATGATCTGGAAGCAAAAAAATTGACCCGGACAAAAAAATCAAATATATACTTAGATCCAAATGTTGAGAATTCGAAGAACTCGTACCTGAAATGAACAGATTTATACCCGACCCAGTGAGCTAAATTTCAAACATAATATCTTTTGTTATATTTTTAATTCATTTTTTTAGGTTGGTGAAATTTACTATTTATTCGGAAGATTTTTGGCTAACTTAATGGTATATATTCATAGGTTTCTTTTTTTCTGAACAGGAAAAAAAGATTTGAGTTTTGATTAAATTTATCTTATATAACAAATTGCTGCTATAAATAATTTTATATAAACTAATTTGTAATAGTAATATCATTTTTGTTATAAATTAGTATATCATGGTTTATAGGTTCAAAGTATAGAGTTAGTCGTCTTCATAGTATTGCTAATGATAGATACAAGTTAATAAATACATATAATATATTGTATTATTAGTAATTTGTCGTATAATATTATATGTTAGTAGATGTATTATTAATAATCTATCTTATAGTATAATATGCTAGTGGATGTATCTAGCTTATAGTAAAATATATGCAATATAAGAAAACATGCGTATTAGATATAATAATAAGGTAAAAAGTAAAAAACTATGGTAATAGTTGATATTAATTATTTATAAAAAGGCATGTCTAGTAATAAGTAGATTAATATAGCATTAATTACATAAGGTCCAACTTTAAAATCTACCTAAAAGAAGTTGTACTGTTTCCGTTTTAATAAGATAGATCTTTGAAAGCACTAATATCACCGAACAACCATTATCACTGGACCAACTCTGCAAGGTATGCAGAAATGGCCTTTTTGACTTTAATATTTAGTGTCGTGCTTTGTTATAACCATACCAGCATCTCTATAATATTATTTGAGAAGTTACGTGTCGCGCTCACGTTAACTCTCATGATAGTTGATTAAGTTGATATCTTTAATGACTTAAACAATCTATATTTAAATACTATTATTGAAATTTTTATTTAGTTTCTTTTTAAATTTTTCCAAATAACACATATAATAAAAAAAGAAACATTTATAAAGTTTAAAAACAAATTTAAAAACGAAAATATATGTTTATATAATATGATGTCATTAAAAAGGAAATTTCACAAAATATAAATATTTCACTTAAAACAATTTTAAATAACATAATATACTTTTGAAGTAATAAAATATTTATTTATATCTATATTTTCTTAGATGAAAATATATATTTGTATATAATGTGATTTCGTAGTCTATAAATTATATTTTACTTATATAATATGATTTCTAAAATACAATCACAAAAATAAACTGTTTATTTAAATAGATATTAAAAATAAAGTAAAATTAACATTGATCAAATAATTAAAATATTTTAAATTAACATTATAGAGATATTAAAAATATTGTAAAATTAACTTTTGATCAAATAATTAAAATATTTTAAATTAACATAACACTATATAACTTAAAAATGTAGATACATTATATATTATCATTATTAAAAAAAACAAAATTTAAGTTTTATGTTTGTCAAAGTTAATATAACCATAATAAAAATACCAAAGCAAATCTGAATTCTCATTTTTAGGATTATTTAAATAAATTTCAGTTTACCATTTAATAAATATAAAGATAAAATTATTTATAATTTATAAATATTTTAATGATTGTATATATTGATATGTGTTCATGAGCTTCTAAAAATGTATTATTTATTTATGTAAGTAACTTCCTATTGATTATCGTTTTACTTTCTTATATTTTATTTTAAAAATCAACATATAATTATGTTTTTGTAATTTGGAATCAAAACCTTAGTTTATTTTTAATTCATTCTAAGCACAATATATCTTAATTTATACATAATCGTCCTCAAAAATATTTACATATCTAAGATAACAACCAACGTAAATGCAAATAATAAATTTAATCATAATTTTCATATATTTAAAAAAAATATTAGTTGAATTTAGAAAAATTGATGCAATCCAATATACCCAAATACTAACTTATTTAAAATCATATGTCTGATTAAATTAATATAATATTATTAGTTTAAATCATGCATACAAATTATAAATTAATTCAAAATTAAAATTAAATAAAAAACAACTATTGTGACATATTTAATTTATAAATACTTGTATCCGTGAATGAGGACGGAAAAATCACCTGGTAATACAGTATGTGCATTGTTTTTTATGCACATGCAAATATACATAATTTAAAAAAACTGTTCATGGCTTGTTAATTGTATTAGTCATGATTTAATTGCGTGAGAAACATACAAAATGTATACTCTTTAGTTATAAGTTATAACCATTACCTTTTTCTTTGTTATAACCATTACTTCCTCTGTTCCTGAAATTAGGATTTTCTAGATTTTATTTTTGTTTCATAAAGATAGATTTTATATATTTTCAAGGTATTTTGTATATTTTTGAAGATCATTAATTGTGAATATTTGAAATGATTAAATTTTATTGGTAGATAGTTATTGGAAATTGTATAAAAGGATAAATAATAAACTAAAATTATAAGTATTTATTATAGTTTTAATAAACGTGAAAATTCTAGAAAATCTTACTTTCAGAAATGGAGGGAGTATATTTTTCTTCCTTAGCTTCTGGTAATTAGAATATTCTTTGGTTGCACGACACCCAAAACGTTGATGGAGTGAAAGAGAAAGATCTTGTTCGAAAGAAGTGTGAAACGGGACAGCTATAAAACTAAATTAAATGTAGACTTAGTAAAGAAGAAAAAGATGGCGCGAGGCTAAGTCCGCACAATAAACCAAAAGATGAATCATAAACAAAGAAAATTTTAAGATTTTGTAATTGGTATAGTCAGAAAGACTGTGTTTCTATGCTTACATATGTCGTCTTCCCTGTATGACCTCCCTTATTTTAGTAACATGTGTCGGTTTCTCTTTTACAGGCATTTTAAGGCCAATACCATAAAATTATGATGCAACCCACACGTAATTTCAGATAGGAGGATCCAAACTGGAATTAGTAAGTTTTTTTCTAGTGCACATTCGATGGCATATATATATATATATATATATATATATTAAAAAGTGGCAAAGGAGTAGCCAATTACATTGGTGAATCCTTAGTTATAAAATGGAACACTAAGTTGATAAAATGATAATTAGACAATTAACCAACTGGACTAAAAGATTTATATCAATAGTCATTTATTTGAAAGCTATTAACGATAGGTTCTATACTTTTATTGTTGTGGTTTTGTAACTTTATGATTACTGTTAAAAGTGTTGGAACAGGTACTCGAACTTGATTACCAAAAAAATCACAGTAAACGATGATCATAAGACTCTCTGATCACTGACCAACCTTTACTCCCGACATAAAAGAAAAAAAAAAACAATTTCCTTCCAAAGACCGACATCGACATATAAAAATATAAGGGAATAACAATTAATTGCCAAAAGAAAATTTCTTTGGTAAAATCCAAAAGAGAGTATATAAATCTTTGTAGACAAGCACGTTCCAAATTACACACATCGACTCAATACTTAGTGACTACTCAAAAATGCCAATCACCACCAGCTCCCAAAGCTTCACCAGCTTCGCTAATGGCTGGCTGATTCGCCACAGGCATTTCGTCGAACAGCTTACATGCGCTTCTTCCTTCGACGAAACTAACCGCATCACTCTCCAAGACCAACAATTTCTCGTGACCCAGTTCCTAACTCACTGTCTTCAATACTACCAAGAAAAATCCTCCGCCGTCTCCGTCGCCGGAGACAACGTCTTCACCTTCTTCTCCCCGCCGTGGTTCACCTCCTACGCTAAGCTCATTCTCTGGGTCGGAGACTTCAAGCCTTCGCTGGTGTTCAAACTCACGGACTCCTCCGTCGACGACCTCACTCGCCGCCAGAAAGACCGGATCTCGAGTCTCCGGTCGGAGACGAGGAGGAAAGAGAGAGACGTGACGCGAGACTTCGCGCTGGTTCAGCAGAGCGTGGCGGATCCGCCGGTGGTGGTGGCGGCGAGAGGAGTGGGGGCGAGGGGATGGTGGACGGGGAAGAGTCGGATTTGGAAGAGGCGATGGAGGTGCTTAAGAACGGGATGGCGGCGGCGATGAACAGCGCGGATGAGCTGAGGTGTGCGACGGTGGGGAAAGTGGTGGAGATTCTTACGACGTCGCAGGCGGTTAAGGTGTTGAGGACAATCGGAGAGCTTCATCTTCGCTTGAGGGAGTTGGTGGGTTTGGAGAGTGACCAAGAATGACAACGAATGTGCTATGCTCTTTCAACACCACCATGGATGATCTGATCTTTATATATTTTTTTAAAAGCATGCCAATTTGGTTGTAGAGTTGTAGTGATTAAAGTGATGTCATGTTATGTTTTCGCTTATTTTGTTCCAACATCCTATGGAACTTATAATGTTGGCCATGTCATTTATAATAAGTTGCATGTTATTTGTCAATACATTTATATATATAAATATATGGAGTATTAGGAAATAGCAAGAGGAAATGAAAAATTTGCTTACAATCAACTAAACTCGCCAAAAATTACAATCCAAAAGTTTCAAAATCCAAATAGTAAAATCACATAATTATGTAATGTAAGCGGATGGTAGAACCAGCGATACAAAGTCGAAACCAAATCGACATCTAAATGTTTTAATTTTGACTATCAGTTACTAGAAAACAATATTCAAAGAAGTCGTAATGTATATAGGCTTTGCTTGATCCACATTATATTTCAAGGGTGGTTTGTTTTTCTCGGCTTAATTTTGTCTATGTTAGGCCTGCCATTGACTTTATGGCTGCCTAGTTCCCGCAGCAGTTGGCAAATAAGGACTCATGTATTATGTAAAGTCAGCTTAATTGGGGTTTGCGTTAGCTTTTTTCATAAACAGACAATGCTCACTCTTTTTTTTCCTGTAGGTGTAACTCAAATAGTAATGTCTCACCCTCTAAGCACAATGGATTGGGAGGGGGAATACATATGAATGTCAATACTTTGATAATAAATCTGAATATGAGATTTCAGTTATCCTCCAGAAACCCCAAGAAACACATATATAATAGAGCAATTGCACTTGATATACACGATAGAAACATTATTTAGGTGATCGGTTACATACTGTTTGACTTTTCTCATATCCCAAAAGTAACCTTATACAAATCTGACTCGCCTTCTACGTTAATCCTATGCTGCCTAGCTGTCCACTATCTCTCCCTCTCTGTATATTTCCTCCTATCTCCCTCTCTCGTGTCTAATTGTTTTTTTCTTTAAATTGATTTTTGTTATGCCTTGAACTTTCTCTATAGCGGAAGAACATCGATGTTAAACGCCGGAAGGCCACCGTCTCTGTACTAACAACTGCGGCTTCCTCGGCAGCTCCGCCACCATGAATCTATGCTCCAACTGCTACCGCGATCTCTGCCTTAAAAACAGCAAACTCCCATGAAATCCACTCCGTCGCCGGAGATCGTTTCCGTAAAATCCACCGTCGAATCCTCTCTCTTCGCCGTATCTCCTCCATCATCGGAGATCGTTTCCATCTCTTCTCCGATGATCCAGCCTCTAATTCGAAGTCCATTGGCTGAATCGGAGGTAAAGGCGAAGACGGTGACTCCGCCACCGGAGCAGCAGTAGAAACGGCTGAATCGATGCGTTGACTTTTAAGCTATACAGTTGCAATGGTGTTTGCTTTCTATGATGATGATGATGATGATGATGATGGTGACTGGTGAGCTGCTACAGTAAATCCGGCTACAATATATTACAGGAGGCGTCAAACGGTGAGGAAATGGCAACGGGCCACTTACGTAATTTCGTTTATCCTCCTATATCCAACTAGCCAATTAATTTATTTTCTGCATGGTTACCTAAATATCTTTATTTTCTTGTATATTCAGCTAAATAGCTCTATATAATACAAGTTATTACTTATTACCAAACAGAAAATCTAAAAATATGGAGTAGTTGTTACTACTGTGCCAAAATAGTATCAAGCCCTCTTATTCAAATCCTAGTTGTTCTTGAATTTTGTGACCCACTATTTCTTCAAAGTTGACTATAAATATTTAATAGCAAGCGGTAAACTACTTTAATAACGACGACTATGTGCATTATGAATTCGGCGATAACAACGACTTCCACGCATAACTTTTATACATCACACACCAATGATGTGTGTTCTTCATCTAGCATATCAATGTATACTATTCCCACGTTTTATAAACAGTTTTACTTGCTGCCTCATTTCATCTTCGTCCGGATAGGGATAGCTTGTAGAATATCACACACCTTTCCCATTTTATCACGAAAATAACATAAAACCTCGAACCTACTGTCTACTGATCGGAAATACAACAAGCAGACTTTTAGGTGTAAAAAAACAAATTGCGCGTGGAAGAAGAATAGAAGTCTTTGTCAAAAGAAAAAGAAGAAGAAGAATAAAAGTCATAACGAGTGTGTGGATAAATAAAAAACGTGTTGTCCACACCCCCAAATAACAGTATATCTTAAATTAATAGTCTTAAAACTTTTGATTCCATTCACACTTTATTAGTAGATATTTACATCCAATCAAAATCCTCAATTTCTGGTCAACAGTTTTGGCTAGACCCAATCTTAAAACCCGCGTGACCCGACCCGGTAATAACCTGCTTCTTCCTTTTTATATACTTTTTTTGTTCGCTCAGCTAATACACGCGCATGATCCCTTCCTTCCTAACCGGGAGAGCTGAGGTGAGGTGGGGTTTGGTCTCATTTGTCAAACTCAATTATCATTCACAACCAAATCCCTCTTCTTCTTCCTTCGACATCGCTTCATAATCCCTCTTTTGTCTGCTCGATTCCGGAGGCGAAAAGGGATTTATACCTCTGTGTATTCGAGAGAGATTTTAAATACTGCTTGTAAATGGCGGTTTCTAACGCTTTCGTTGTCAACTCGAAGCTGTTATCGAATCCAAATGATCCATCTTCTTCTTCACTAACACCGTCCGATCTAATCGGGACACATGCTCTTCCCATGAACAACAACACGTCAAGACGAGGCCTGATCCAGAGAGCACGTTGCGAGATCTCCGCGTCCAAGGCCGCCAGCATCTCGGCTCTGGAGCAGCTCAAGACCTCTGCTATTGACAGTACGTCTCTCTCTCTCTCTTCCTTTTTGTTTCCAAAGTTTGTTTTTTTTTTCTCTGTCTCTCTGTTTCCAAAGTTTGAATTTTTAATTATCTATTCGACGTTTTGATTCATGTTTGACGTAAACGCAATCTTCTTTGAGCTTGTTCTGTCTCTTTGTTTCCAAAAGTTTGAATTTTTTTAATCAGCTATTCGACATTTTGCTTCATGGTTGACGTAAAAGCAATCTTCTTTGAGATTGTTCTTTCATCTCTGAGCTGTATATTTAATTGGATGTGATGATTACTCTAGTGGATAATCGTATACTAGCTCTGTTTTTTTTTTTAATTGAACTCTCTGATTGATTGGTTGCGGAGCAGGATACACAAAGGAAAAAAGCAGCATTGTGGTGATTGGCCTCAACATCCACACAGCTCCTCTTGAGATGCGTGAGAAGCTCGCCATCCCCGAAGCTGATTGGCCACGAGCTATCACCGAGCTATGCGCTTTGAACCATATCGAAGAAGCTGCTGTCCTCAGCACCTGCAACCGTATGGAGATTTATGTCCTGGCTCTCTCTCAGCACCGTGGTGTCAAAGAAGTCACTGAATGGATGTCTAAGGTTTTGTTTCCTTTTCCCCTGTTTATAATGTACTTCTCTCCCTCATTTGATGATGCTTGCTAACACCAATAATGTTTCTTTCTTTTTGCAGACAAGTGGGATCCCAGTTTCAGATCTCTGTCACCACCGTTTTGTCATGTACGACAAGGACGTCACGCAGCATCTCTTCCAAGTCTCGGCTGGTCTGGACTCTCTTGTCCTAGGAGAAGGTCAGATACTTGCACAGGTTAAACAAGTTGTTAACTTAGGTCAAGGAGTCAACGGGTTTGGGAGGCATATCAGTGGGCTGTTTAAAAAGGCAATCACTGCTGGAAAGCGTGCAAGAACTGAGACTAACATCGCTGCTGGAGCTGTCTCCGTCAGCTCTGCTGCAGTTGAGCTTGCTCTCATGAAGCTTCCAGCATCACATTCATCATCATCTGCTAGGGTGTTGGTGGTCGGTGCAGGGAAGATGGGGAAGCTTGTGATCAAGCACTTGGTTGCTAAGGGATGCAATAAGATGGTGGTTGTGAACAGAAGCGAAGAGAAAGTTGAAGCTATACGCCAAGAGATGCCTCCTGGTGTTGAGATTGTTTATAAACCTTTTGATGAGATGCTAGCTTGTGCTGGAGAAGCTGATGTTGTGTTTACCAGTACAGCCTCGGAGACACCGTTGTTCTTGAAGGAACACTTGGAGAGTCTCCCTCCCGTTGCGGATGGGAGGCTCTTTGTTGACATCTCTGTTCCTAGGAACGTTGGTTCCTGCGTCGATGAGCTAGACGGTGCGCGAGTGTACAACGTGGATGACCTCAAGGAAGTGGTTGCTGCTAATAAAGAAGACAGGGCGAAGAAAGCAATGGAAGCTCAGAGTATCATCACAGAGGAGTCCCAACAGTTTGAGGCGTGGAGAGATTCGTTGGAGACGGTTCCAACGATCAAGAAGCTAAGGGAGTATTGCGAGAGAACAAGAGCTGGTTTGGTTGAAAGATTCATGTCGAAACATGGCGATGGAATGGACAAGAAGACGAGGAAAGCGGTGGAGGATTTGACACGAAGTGTAGTGAACAAGCTGTTGCACGGTCCAATGCAGCATTTGAGATGCGATGGGAGTGATAGCAGAACGTTGAAAGAGACGTTAGAGAACATGCAGGCTCTGAACAGAATGTATGGACTCGATGCAGAGTTGCTCGAGGATAAGATTAGAGCAAAGGTGGAACAAAAATAGAGAGTATTTGCTTACAATTCATTTTTTTTCTTCTTTATATTCGTAGAGGTCACACATGAGTAGAGAGAGTGATGATAGCTTCTGTGGGAGAAGATGTGAGAAGTAAACCATAATTGTTTCATTGAGAATGTGTTTGAAATTAAATAATATTTACATTTTTGAACCAAATAAACAAATTTAAGAATGATACGATTTTGAAAGCAACTTGAAATCTGCATCCATGAGGAGATATCGATGTTCAAGTAATTTCATTTTGAAAATATATTAATACATGTAAATTTAGATTAAGTGATCATACTCAAATGTATGAAAAAAATAGTAATTTTATCATGGATGTAAAAAATGAAAGAAAATAGCTACACTTTTTTTTTTGAATGAAAGATATATATAGCTAGACTTTTATTTTTCAATACATAGTGTTTGTAATTTTAAAAGGTTCTAGATTAGTCATAGATGTTTAGATGCGTGAGAACTTCTAAACCAGCGGATCTTGGACTAGTGATACTAGATCCTGTAATACGGTAAATCAACTCACGTTGATTACTAAAAAATTAATATTTCAGCATTATTAGAAAGAGAAAACCAACTCACGGATGGATAACGTAGGCTGTAAATGTGAGGCTAAGCTGAACTCACCTTACAATAAAAGTCAGTATATCTCTGTGTAAGTCAAAAAAAAACTCATGACTAGAATATTTTGACATGTAACCAAGAAAAAGAAAAACAATTCGACATGTATTTCACGACAACTATTTTTAGCTATCTCTTAAACAACAATTGGGAATGTAAAGTTTTTATTTTTATCAAATAAAGGGTTAAACCCGGTTTTATTAAAGACAAGATCTAATCCTCGGGTGAAGGTATAACCCACATATAGACTTTCTCTTCGACATTCAAATAAATCAAAATAATAGTTCATATCCGTGTGATCAGTAGAGTTAGAACCATGGTTCGCTGTATTGGATTTATCTTTCAAGCACCACTGGATTACCACCACTGGTTTTGGAAAGTAAAGTTCGAAAGATAAACGAGTAAAAAGACTAAACGAGTATGACCTTTCCAGCTAAAGGCAAAATATATATCAACATTTACTCTTGGAATTTTACGATCTCTTTTGTCTCCTTTTTCTACGTAATTTGGTCCCATATTTGGCTCCAAGATCCTTTGAAAAGTTGAAAGAAAAATCAGCAGTCACAAGTCACAACGTACAATCCAACTCAAATTGATACACAATAACCCCCAACTCTTTTATTTTCTGTTGTAAAAAAAATCATTAGTGAAAAGTGAAAACCCTTTTTCAAAAAAAATAATAATAATCAGTTTGCAACATTTAATGATTATATTATACCAAGCAGACATTTAGCTTGTAATGTGATGCTGAAAATATTCATGAATCGTGATCATAAATACAGGACAATACATTGATTATTTACATTCATCGTGATTACAAGGTCTTTAATTCCATTTTCTCTGTTTTTGTATTAACATAAATATTTTTTACTAAGAAATCTAGCTTGTTATGTTGTATACGTTAATTAGCAATACCAAGTGAAGAATGAGTCAAATGTTTGACTTGTAGTTGCATGAAATTTTACGTACAATTCGACTTCCACATGTGTGGTCTTGATTATTTCAAGTATATATAAGAGCCCATCATTTTGTTTATCAATATCATCATTGAACTATAACCTTGAGATCAAAGAAAGCCCCTTGAGATCTTATTTTCCTGCAAAAGTACATTTTTTCAAAGGTCTGACATTTTCAATTCTTTAGTATCTCATTTTAGTTGACAATGTTCTTGTTAATGTATCAATGCGCTATGCGCATATTTGTAGATAAATACATGTACGAATAATATTTACAGTAAAATCAGAAATTGGTTGTTTCTTGTGCAGGAATGGATGCAAGATTCTTGTACCCTTTAGAGAGTTGTAAGATCATCCACTTGGTAAGTCACAAATTCTAAACAAGGTTGATGAACCACACACAAGTCTATTACTTAGTAAATACGTACTGATCATGCTTATAATTATTTATTTTATTCAAGTTGAGACATGGACAAGCGTTGCATAATGTCGAAGCTGAGAAGGATAGGAATGCATTGTTGTCTCCTCATCTTTTCGACGCTCCACTTACTGATCATGGTCACCAACAGGTACAACAAAAATCTACAACTGAAAATGGACATAATTTTCACGTCAATGAATATATAGTACTTATTGGTATATAGTATTTATTTTCTAATCGTGCAATGCTTCTCTAAAGGTTGAGAACCTCCGCGAACGTCTTGTTTTAAGGGGGGTGCTAAAGAGGGTTGAGCTAGTTGTAACTTCACCCTTGTTGAGGTAGTAATATTCAGATAGAAGAAATGAAGACTTTAAAATGATTATATTTTTGTATAGTGACTTGGACTCATTAAGTTTTGGTGTATATATAGAACTATGCAAACAGCGGTGGGCGTTTTTGGAAATGAAGATAGACTACACAATATGACAAGCAGCCCTTCCATCTTGGCTCTTGAGGTTGCTCGAGACCGTAATGTATGATTGATACATGGCCAATATTCAGCATCAATTAAAGCAAATTCATTCGGAAATTTAAACTAACTAATGTATATATGGATATGTATGCATGCAGGGAGTCCGTCCTCCTGATATGAGAAGAAACGTGAGCGAGTATCAAGCTCTTTTCCCCACTATTGATTTCTCTCAGGCATATATCTTCATGAATATATATTACTGATACACATGGTAGTTTCTCTAATATATATCTTGGATCATATATTAATTATAGATTGTAAGTGAAGAAGACAATCTTTGGAGACCTGATGTTCGAGAATCCGAAGAAGAGATTTTTGCGAGAGGGTTAGAGTTCATGAAATGGTAACCCTTTTGAATTTTAACTTCGTGAAGTATAGATTAAAAATGCGTATAGAATGTTGATTAGAGAACTGATGAATTATCTATAATTAGGTTATGGAAGAGACCAGAGAGGGAGGTCGCAGTTGTTAGCCATGGCATAGTGTTGCAGCATATGCTGTATGTGTTCGCAAACGATTGTGACAAGCCAATTAGACATGACCTTTGCAAAAGGTTATACAAAATTATCTTTTGCAAATATGGACTAACTTGTTAATTCCTTGTATAAAATTTATAATTGTTTGGTCAATAATACGGATTCTCTTACAGGTTTGCTAATTGCGAAATTCGTACTGTCGTTATTGTAGACAAAGGGTTAGTATGAACTTAATCAATTTACTTTTAATTATAATATACATTTCTTGACCCTCAATAGTGTTATTATGTTTTTACTTTTCAGAATGAGCTCTTCTACGGAAAATTGATTACACGAAGAAATTTCAAAGAGTTTACAGACTTTTATTAAAAACAACATTGCAGAAGTTACTAATGATATTCATTTTATTGTTTTATTTTGAAGCTCAATATTGTTAAGTTGAGCTTCTTCTATTTGCTTAAACCCCTCGCTTATCTATTTTTCGTATTCTTCATATTTTTGTTTGTGTGGGAGTTGTATTAAATAAAAATGAAATTAAATTAATTACATGATAAAAAAAATTACATGATTATGATAATAAATGCGAAGACCTATTGGTTACAACTTACAAGTCTCCGTGTATTAAAAAAAAAGTCTCCGTGTTTTGTTTTTAGTTTTTTACAGTTTTGTACTTTGTATCGTATGTGAGAGCTATTGTCACTGGAGCGTAGAATACGGTTCTTGTATCTTGTTTGAGAGTGTTTTAAAAACTAAATAAAAGCTTTTGCATGAAACAATCTCATAAAGCGTGAGATGTTTATTTAAAACTTAGCTTATATATAGGCTCATTGTCCTAGTTTCGTGATTGAACACGAAAATAAACACAAATATTTGAGATTTGACAGAAACTTAGTTGATTTAAATTTTTATGAGCGGTCTAAGAAAAACTATAATGATTTTTGGAACAAGATTTTTCAATAACAAAAAAACATAAATCCGACTTTTCTGTCAAAAGTATCTATTTCACTAATAATCATAGCAAAATAAAAGCACCACAAAAAATTTCAAAAATATTTAGCCTATAAATATAGGTGATAATTCTCCAATAAATAAGATCTTATAGTATATGCTTTCACTATAAATAGTTTTTTTTCCGACTCAAAATAATGAAGTAGCACTATGAGGATTATTTCCCGCTTTTAAAGGCGCCAAGTTAGTTAAAGCGTGGTTTAATTCTTTGTAACTAACTCTTCGATTTTCCAGGGAACTGACAAACTCTGATTATTTTCATTTTCTATTTTTATCCAAAAAAAAGAAAAAAAATCATAATCTTTAATCTGCGTATCCTTGACCTGATTACATCACAGATTCATGAATCTTTTTTAAGATTCTCACAATATTCACCGACTCCTTCACCTCTACATAACCCTAGCTCTGGCCACACACCACACGACACAACAACAATGGCTGCGCTTGAGTTACACAAGCCCGATGAGATCGACGAAGAAGAAGACGAATCTTCCGTGGAAGAGGTTCGTCTCACTGTTTCCAACGAAGATGATCCTTCTCTACCCGTGTGGACGTTTCGCATGTGGTTTCTTGGGCTTCTCTCTTGCGTCCTCCTCTCGTTTCTCAACACTTTCTTCGGCTACAGGACGCAGCCTCTGATGATCACCATGATCTCCGTTCAAGTGGTCACGTTGCCTTTAGGGAAGCTCATGGCTCGGATCTTGCCTGAGACCAAGTACCGGATCGGGTCCTGGGAGTTCTCGTTTAACCCGGGTCCGTTTAACGTGAAAGAGCACGTGCTGATCTCCATGTTTGCTAATGCTGGTGCTGGTTTCGGATCTGGTACAGCTTACGCTGTTGGGATCGTTGATATCATCATGGCGTTTTACAAAAGGAAGATCAGTTTCTTGGCTAGTTGGATTCTTGTTATCACCACGCAGATTCTTGGGTATGGTTGGGCTGGTATCATGAGAAAGCTAGTGGTTGATCCTGCTCAGATGTGGTGGCCAACTAGTGTTCTTCAAGTCTCTCTGTTTCGGTACGTTGATCTTAAAGCATACACACTTGTTTATGATGTTTAGTAGTCTATTGGACATAGTCAAGTGAAACATTATGATGTTTAGTTCTCTCTAGTTAGGGCCGGTTTAATATACATTAGTTAAGGCCGGTCAAAAACATAGTCAAGTGAACCATTGTGATGTTTAGTTTTTTTCCTAGTTAGGGTCAGTCTTGCCATAGTTCAGAGTTAATCTACATCAACATTCCAAATGGTTAAAAATATAACTTTACTAAAATTTGTAAAAAAGCTTCCAAATTCTTTAAGACCGGGTCTCTAGTTAATTTGTACAGTTTGTGTTTGAAATCTTCCTTTTTTGTGTTAAAGTCTTTCTCTTTTTTTTATCTTGTTTCTAGTGCACTTCATGAGAAGGACAAGGCGAGAATGTCAAGAGGAAAGTTCTTTGTGATCGCGTTCGTTTGTAGCTTCGCGTGGTACATTTTCCCAGCTTACTTGTTCTTGACGTTATCATCAATCTCATGGGTCTGCTGGGCGTTCCCCAAGTCCATCACAGCTCAGCAAATAGGCTCCGGGATGTCAGGACTTGGAGTTGGTTCTTTCGCGCTTGACTGGTCCGTCATAGCTTCTTACCTTGGAAGCCCACTCGTGACTCCCTTCTTTGCGATCGTCAACGTCATCGTAGGTTACGTCCTGATCATGTATATGGTGATACCAATCTCATACTGGGGCACGAATGTGTATGAAGCGCACAAGTTCCCTATCTTCTCCTCTGATCTGTTTGATTCACAAGGGAAGCTTTATAACATCTCCACTATTGTTAATGACAAGTTTGAGTTGGATGAAGTGATGTATCAACGAGAAGGAAGGGTTTATCTCAGTACGTTCTTTGCTATCACATATGGGATTGGTTTCGCAGCAATCGTTTCTACACTCACTCATGTTGCTCTCTTCAATGGAAAGTAAGTAGAAAGAACTATTAATCATTTTTTTAGTACTGGTCAAATAGTCAATTACATCATCATATAATCTCTATTTCTATTACTTATGTTAATCATTTTTTTAATATCGGCCAAATAATCAATTACATCATCATATAATCTCTATTTCTATTACTTATGTTAATCATTTTAATTTCTGGACTAATTACTTATGGATGTCTGCTTACTAATCTTGTTTTTTTTGGTTAGGGGAATATGGCAACAAGTGAGAGCTTCAGCCAAGGCTAAAGTGGACATACACACAAGGTTGATGAAGAAGTACAAGGACATACCAAGCTGGTGGTTTTATAGTATGCTCTGTGTCTCAATAGCACTATCTCTCGTTCTATGCACTGTCATGAAAGATGAGATTCAAATGCCATGGTGGGGACTTCTTCTAGCATCATTTATGGCCTTGATCTTCACCGTACCAGTCAGCATCATCACAGCTACAACTAACCAGACTCCAGGTCTAAACATAATCACAGAATATCTCATGGGCGTCTTGTTACCAGGGAGACCAATAGCTAACGTGGTCTTCAAGACTTACGGTTACATAAGCATGTCACAAGCCATTTCGTTCCTCAACGACTTTAAGCTAGGCCATTACATGAAGATACCGCCGAGATCGATGTTCTTGGTCCAGTTCATAGGAACGATCATAGCGGGAACGGTGAATATATCAGTGGCGTGGTACTTGCTTACATCGGTGGACAACATCTGCCAGAAAGAGCTGCTCCCACCGAACAGTCCATGGACGTGTCCGAGCGACAGAGTGTTCTTCGACGCGTCGGTGATTTGGGGATTAGTGGGACCGAAGAGGATCTTCGGTCGGCTAGGGAACTACCCTGCGTTGAACTGGTTCTTCTTAGGTGGACTGATAGGACCAGTACTGGTGTGGCTTCTCCAAAAAGCGTTTCCGACGAGAACGTGGATCTCGCAGATCAATCTCCCTGTTCTTTTGGGCGCGACGGCTGCGATGCCGCCAGCGACGAGCGTGAACTTCAACTGCTGGATCATAGTTGGTGTCGTGTTCAATTACTTTGTGTTCAAGAACTACAAGAAGTGGTGGCAGAGGTATAACTACGTGTTGTCTGCGGCTTTGGATGCGGGGTTGGCGTTCATGGGAGTGTTGCTGTACTTTAGTTTGACGATGAATGGTATATCGATAGGTCACTGGTGGGGTGCGGAAGGTGAGAACTGTCCTCTCGCTTCTTGTCCTACTGCTCCTGGTGTTCAAGTTGAAGGTTGTCCTGTTTTTTAAAATGGTTTTTAGATGATTTTTTCTTTAAAAGATATTTGTTTGATTTGGATATTAGATTTTTAATTCTGCAAATTTCAGGGTTTAGCAAGAGCAGAGAGTAATGATATACTCCCTCCGTTTCAATTTATTTGTCGTTCTAGACTTCGGCACACAGATTAATAAAACATTTAATTTTTTATATTTACTAGATAAAAACATCATTACCAATACACCTAATTAGATTTCAACCAATAGAAAAATAGATTAGATTAAAAAGTCAATAAATTTTGCATTGAAATCATAAAACGACACTTATTTTGGAACAAAAATTTTGCTCCAAAACGACATATAATTTGAAACGGAGGGAGTATTATTTTTCAGTTTTTATAGTACTAAAATTCATTAACAAAGACTAATGAAAAACAAAATATAAGTGGAGATTTTTATATATACAAAAATTGCAATGTGGGCGCGTGTAGTACAATTAGAGGAGAAGAGCGTGGCAGGAAGACATTATAGACATTCATTTAAATAGGTTTGATTACAACTATTAATAATAGAGTCCTTGGTTAGTAACTTGAACCTCTTGTCTGCTCTCGTAAAGATCCGTGCTTGAAATCTCCCCGTCCTCTTCATCTGATCTCTTTTTTCTTTTGAAATTGAAGATGGCTGAGAACGGAGAAATCAGCATCGTATGCAGCCACTGGTATCTTCCCGAAACCATGGACTTCTTTTATCTCGTGGCTCTGTTTTTTTTTCTCTCTTTAAACAATTGATCGTATTTGCGATTTCTTCTCGCTGTCCTCTTTGTTGCTTGTCTTCTGTAGATTTGTTTGGAATCGAAAAAGAAACTTCTTTCTGTAAATTTAAAGTCATGATTTTTCTTTTTCTTTTTTGCAATTGGTCGGTGATTGCAAGTTGTGTGGGTATTGAACACACTTTTGAGCTGCGTTCCCTGCAGTCACTTGAATCAGTTTGGTCTACTTAGATTGGATGGCATGAGAGAGAGAGAGAGAGTACTTTATTAAGCTTGTCTTTTTTAATGTTTTTTTTGCAGTGAGAGAGACATTCCATCATCAAACATCGATTTGCATCGTGTACATTGTGCTCGGAATCTAGAAAAATGTAACATCTGTGGTGATATGGTTCCCAAAAAACATGCCGAGGAACACTTGTTGAACACACATGCTCCGGTACGCTCGTTTTTTCTATTTCTTTAATTTGTATTCTTTGCTTTGATGAACGAGATTACCTATGAGATTCCTCTCTTGTACTGTATTGGTCATAAAGGTACCATGCTCGATGTGCAAAGAGACCATAGAACGTGACGTTTACGATAGTCATATAGGAGAAACTTGCCCCAAGAGGACTGTAGCATGCGAGTTCTGTGATTTTCCCTTGCCTGCACTTGATCTCCCTGATCATCAGGTTATTCACTTCTCTCTCTCTCTCTCCACATTGAAATAGGTTTATCTGACTCTCTCTCTGGGGTTGTTCTTATAAAAATCAGGAAGTATGTGGCAACCGCACGGAGCTCTGTTATCAATGCAACAGCTACGTTAGATTGCGAGAAACATTTAACCATGTCACCAAATGCCCTGGTTCTTCTGAATCATCATCCAGGTACGTTTTCTGATGATCTAAATCGTTTTCGAAAGGCTTTAACCCTTTTGGCTAAAACACACGCCGTGGCATGGTTTCTGATGTGTAGAAGGAACACAAGAGCAGGAGCACAAGGAGATGGAAACGGGAGGAGGCGGAGAGATGTGAACGGTGTTGCTAACAAAAGGCTTTTCTTCACTGTAGCAGTAACGGGAATAGCTGTCTTAATGGGATCTCTCTTCTTCCAGAGGAAGCCTTAGGATGAGACATAGCTCCTGTGTTAGTTCTGTAAATTTGCGCAAAAATACTTCAGAGAGATTCTACATTTTAATGCTTACTGAGACAGAGACTTGTCCCCCCGCAGAAGATTTGATGATTACCATGACACTTTCTTTTATATTTGGTTTCAAAATAAAAATGTTTCTCTTAGCAAGAATCAACATAAGAGTTCTGACTAGTGAGTGAACTACTAACTGGTATCAAATGAAGCTTGGTGGGATGCTTCTCGAACAAATTCAGATTAGTGGAACTGAAATAGCTACAAAGAACTGTGGCAAAGAAGACAAACAAAAGATCAGACAACATTGCTCTATGTGATTCCGTACTCAGCTAGAGAATGTAGGGAAAAGTTGTCAAGTAAATAGTAATTTTAGAGCTCGGCTTTTTAGCTCGATCCCAACAACCAACTCCTCCACAAAGAAGGTTGCTTCTGCTTAGGGTCATCTAGATTGGCATTGTCAAAAGGATGTTTGAGATGAGGGTTCACCACTTTGGCCTGTAAGAAAAAGACAAAAGAGAGTCATGCATTCGTGTTATTCTTAACGAGGAAAATGTAAATATTTGTGCAATAATACCTTGAAATCTTCAAGAGGACAAAAATCTTTTCCATCACAACACTGTTGGCAGAAATATATAAACTTGTAAGGAGATGTCAGGAAGAAGCATAAGAAAAGAGTCAGTTCATTTCTCAAGGAAGTTTGAGCTCAAATTCTACGTTGCCACTACAATAGAGCTGAAGTTGGGTTTGCGTAATTGCGTTTATTAATCAGATGAAACTTACTGGAAGTGCGATGGGAAGCTCGTTGTGCAGAACCTGCACAAAGTACTTGGGAGAGGAAGGTGCAGGACAACTGTAGAGGACAAGCCTGTTGTCCTCCTTCTGTATCTTTTCATACTCTAGAACATTTAACATTTCACAACGAATGCAAACGAAGAGAAATACTGATATATACGTGGATGAGGAGACTTGTATATATATACAAAAATTGCAATGTGGCGCGTGTAGTACAATTAAAGGGAGAAGAGCGTAGCATGAAGACATTATAGACATTCTTTTTTCTTTTTTTTTGTCAAGCAGACATTACAGAATATAGACATTCATTTGAATAAGTTTGATTACAAAACTTTCAACTGGTATTAATAAATTGAAATCTTCCCTCTCATAGGGACTTTATTCTTCTTTACACTACGACCTCATCTCTTACCCTAGTCCTCTTCATCTGATCTCTTTTCTCTTTTTTGAAATAGAAGATGGCTAGTGAGAACGGAGAAATCACCATCGTATGCGACCACTGGTATCTTCCCGAAACCATTGACTTCTTTTATCTTTGTTGCTTGTCTTCTGTAAATTCGTTTCGAATCGAAAAAGAAACTTCTTTCTGGAAATTTAAAGTCATGATTTTTTTTTTTTTTTTTTTTTTTGCAATTGGTGGGTGATTGCAAGTTGTGTGGGTATTGAACACACTTGAATGAGATTGGTCTGTGGTCGGTGATTAGTTATATAACTAGGGATTAGATGGATGATGGTTGTGCAAACTATTATGATATGCAAGCCATTCTTTTTTTGGCAAAAGAGTTAAAGAGAATTGCAAGACTATGGATGTTAGCATCTACTCTACTTGGATGGCATGAGAGAGAGAGAGAGAGAGAGAGAGAGAGAGAGAGAGAGAGAGAGAGAGAGGCTTATAAAGCTTGACCTAATTGACCTTTTTTAATGTTTTTTTTTTTGCAGTGAGAGAGACATTCCATCACCAAACATGGATCTGCATCGTGTACATTGTGCCCGGAATCTCGAAAAATGTAACATCTGTGGCGATATGGTTCCCAGAAAACATACCGAGGAACACTTATTGAACACACATGCTCCGGTACGATGGTTTTTCTATTTATCACCAGTCTTTAAATTGCATTCTTTGCTTTGAGGAACCTCTCTTCGTTAGCTCTTATATGAACTCTAGTTTTTGGTGTTGTTTGTTGATTCAAAAGGATCTCCGTGGTTTCATATTGTTGTGTTGTGGTGTCGGTATTTGCGTTATTGGATATTTTTAAAATCTAATCCACGTATATTTTGTTTTCGTTAATGAATTTTAACCATGAAAAACCAAATGCCCTGGTTCTTGAATCATTTTCTGATGATCTAAATCCCCTTTTCAAAGGCTTTTAACCCTTTTGGCTAAACTCAGGCCGTGGAATGGATTCTGAACACAAGAGCAGCACAAGGAGATGGAAACGGGAGGAGGCGAAGAGATGTGAACGGTGTTTCTAACAAAAGGCTTTTCTTCACTGTAGTAGTAACGGGAATAGCTGTCTTAATGGGATCTCTCTTCTTCCAGAGGAAGCGTTGAGGGGAGATGTAGATATTATATAATTCGTGTGTAATTCTGTAAATTTTCCGCAAAATCATTCAGACAGAGATTCTAAGGAAGGCTTTTATACATTTTAATGCTTACTGAGACAGAGACTTTGTCCTTCGTAGAAGCTGATCACCGTGAGACTTTCTTTTTATATTTGGTTTCAATAAAAGAGACTTCAGAACATGTAGAAAGGAACCAACAAAATGTTTTATCTTAGCAAGAATCAACATATGAGTTCTGACTAGTGAGTGAACTACTTACTGGTATCAAATGAAAGCTTGCGAGCTATTTCAGATTACAAAGAACTGTGGCAAAGGGAGGACAAACAAAAGACCGACAACATTGCTCTATGTGATTTAAGGAAAAGTTGTCAAGTAAATAAATAGTTATTTAGAGCTCGGCCTTTTGGCTCGACCCCAACAGCCAACTCCACAAAGATTGATGCTTCTGTTTAGGGTCATCTAGATTAGCATTGCAGAGGTTGTCAAAAGCATGCTTGAGATGAGGGGTCACCACTTTGGCCTGTAAGAAAAAAGACAAAAGTGAGTCATGGATGCGTTGTGCTGTGTTAACGAGGAAAACATTTAGAGGGAATGTTTGCATAATACCTTGAAATCTTCAAGAGGACAGAAGTCTTTTCCATCACAACCCTGTTGTCAGAAATATATAAACTTGTAAGGAGATGTTAGGAAGAAGCATAAGAAAAGAGTTCAAGGAAAAATAAGTCAGTTCATTTCTCAAGGAAGTTTGAACTCAAATTCTATGTTGCCACTACAATAGAGTTGAAGTTGGGTTTGCGTTCATTAATCAGATGGAACTTACTGGAAGTGCTATGGGAAGCTCGTTGTGCAGAACCTGCACAAAGTACTTGGGAGAGGAAGGTGCAGGACAACTGTAGAGTACAAGCATGTTGTTCCCACCAAAGGGGGCCATGGTGCTGCCTTTAAAGTCCCTGGTCTTAGGAGGCTGGGGAGGGAGTTCCAATGGTTTCTCCTTCTGTATCTTCTCATACTCTAGAAACATTTTAACAAGGCATTAAGGGGACTTATCTGTTTTACAACGAATTGCAAACGCAGAGAAATACTGATAGACTAACCAGATCCACCTAGGAAGAGCCCAAGAAGACAAGAGAAGGGAACTATTGTTTCCGCATGTGCAAACCTAAGCCTTGCTTTTTCGTAGCTTCCAGGTGGGAGCTTGTCTGCATGGTAATGAAAAAAGGATCAAGATGACAAGCAAATAGTTCAACTTCTTGTCCTTGTTTCAAGTTGACTTTACCTTCTCTGGCCTTGATAGCTTCTTCCATCGAATGCAAAACATCGTCTAACAACGGAACTCCCATTTTGTAGTTCAAGGAGTTTCCATAACCTTTGAGGATAAACACTTCCAAGTCATCTGCCCATTCCAGCAAAGCAACCTACAGTTTTTGATCATGTGTTTACTCACAACTAACTAACACTAAAATCCATAAGCTAAAGATCATTCAAACACATCATTAAACAAATTACCTCAGATGGCGTGAAAAGTTCACAACTTTGATTCGTTACATTAAGCAATGATGCTTCCTGAAATTTTTCAAAAGAACTTTAAGCATTCCAATCCATTCAATTAAAGAAATGTTTTAACAAAAATGCAAAGAAGGAAAGAAGCACCTGCTTGCAAAGAAACCAGAGAGAAGAAATGTCCTGTTTAGTGAAATTCAAATCATGTCTCTTTGCAACGGAAGCTGTAATCTTATCGAGAACAGGCTCCTTGAGCTTATCCACAGCAGGCCCTTTAGCTTTCCTATAGCTCTGCATTCATATACCATGTTAAAGAATAATACTCACACATACAATACAAATTACAAGACTGAGACAATCACCAACTATATACCTTATAGTTTTGACAACACTCAAAAAACCTCAGCTTGGTATCACTAGCACGGTTCTCACTAGTGACAGCGAACGCTCTATTACGACCAGGTCCAAGATCTCCTTTCTCACTGAACAACCCCATCCCAAACGCCACAGCACTTGCAGACGCCCGAGGAATCTTAACCAATTCAAGAGTGTTAACATTAATAATAAAAATAAAAAAAAACTTTGCTTTGTAGCTCAAAAAGCAACCAAACACACCAACCTGAGTAGCTCTTATGGTGTAAACATCAGGGTGATAATCCTCTTTGAACAAAGTCGGAAACCGTTCCCTGACTCTGATTCCAAGCTGGTACAGCTCCTCCTCTCCTTGTTTGATCAGCTCCCCGCCTTTCACTTTCCCTTGCCATGGAGATACCCATTTCCCTAACCATCCAGGGACTTTGTCTGAAGCTTTTGCATCTCTTACAAGCTCCTTTAACCTACCGGATAAATTCTCCAGTTCACGTAACCTTTTCTTGGTTGGAGAACGAGTTCCATGCCTAGCCTAACACCATTTTTCAGTATTCATCAGTTCCTCGTTTGGATGTTCCATTTATCAAAGATGTAAGTTTATGCCTTACCACAAGGTTAAGGTGGATAGGTGTACACTCACTGGGGATAGTTGACCCTTCAATCAAATTTTGAGAGACTTCTTTTGAAACAGAGTATCTGCATTTCCAAATCCAATTTATAAACTCAGCTAAATAATCTTAATCTACACAACCTTTTCTGACAAATTAGGTTAAAAGTCAGACACAGATGTGAAAGTGTTGTTCCTGATTCAATGTCGTAACAACGATGGAAAATGTAATAAGAGGGAAAGTGAAAAAACCTGGTGACGGTGGATAAGTGATGACGAACATCGAAACCAACATGATCTGCCTCTGCGATAACGAATAAACAGAGCAGTGTGATCCAAACAATCTTCTTCATCGCAATCGAATTTCGCGCTTTGTTGGGGGGGTCAAAGTTTCTGTCTTGTTTATAAAAACACGCTACTGTTCTTCTTCTACTGGCTTTTCCGGTCACATGGGATGATGACGCACACGGGTTATGTCTTCTCGCGACACGTGTCCTTTATTCACGTTTTATGGTTTAGTATTTTGGTTCTAAAATTTAGTGTAATTGATTTGGTTCAATTTCGGTTTAACCCGGTTTATATCGAGTCTTATAATTAACGAAAAGCTTTTAGCTTCGATTTCTAAAATTTAATGTAACTAGGTGCATTTCCGGTTTACGCCCGGGTCAATTATTTAGGAATAATCTATATTATTAAAAGAGAAGTACCCATATAAAATACCTCTTAGTTTTCACTTTTATTTACAATGGTATGCTACTGACATTAAATAATATTTCATATTTTAATGCTGTCTTTTCCACTTCAATTAATGTGTTTTCCAAATTAAATTTAAATTAAATACACTTCATTAATTTCTCCATTAAATCAATGTCAAATTCAAAAAATACATTTTTATTAGACAAAAGATTCTGAAAATTATAATATCAACTCTTCATTTAAAAAATTTGAACGAAAAAGTATTAGCATATTTGAACCGAAACTAGATAATATCCAAACGGATTTACCATTTTGGTATCTAGAGAACCATAACCAAACTTCCTCCGAACGAAATATTTCGGATATTCAAATGTATTTAAATCATATTTATATACTTCAATATGTTAGCTATTTTTCGAATTAATATCCAAGATATAAGCTATTTTAAGTTGGTTAAAATATTTGAAATATAAAAAATAATCAAAAGTAAACATTTTAAAGTAGATAAACAATAATCAAAACTCCAAAAATATTTAAAATATATATTTATTCTTCATCCAAATATTCAAGTTAAACCTATTTTAATTTTTAATTTAGGTACTTTGGCTTACATTACTCAAATTTACATGTTATATTATTTTTATTTTTAGATTTAGGGAAATTTAAAGATATATAAATTTTGAAAATTCAAAAATAGTTTAAACGGGTTATCAAACCCGCAAAGATCTGAATCAAACCGGAACCAAAGTTTATAAATACCCGAATAGAGGTAGAATCTTTAAACTCAAAAAACTCAAATCCGAATAGATTTTAACCGAATTCGAGTGGATACCCAAATACCCACCCCTAACTTAGTCAATATAAAACGATTAAATATTATAAATATATTATTTAGTATAAAAAAACTAAAACTGAAAATTAATACCCGTGCGGTCGTACGGGTCAAGATCTAGTTTTCTATTTAATTTAGAAATAATATGACAATATATTTTTGTTGTTTTCTATAATTATAAATATAGTATCTATTTTTGGGAACATATTTTGAAATGTAACTTTACACATTACATTAAATTTTAAATTTTAAATAGGGTATTGCATTATAGTTTTGTGATTCTTTGTAATTTTATGTTTGATTCAATAATTTTTATACAGTATGTGAAACTGATGAAGTTATTTTGAAGGTAATTAACAGTTTTCTACAATGTTTAAACCTAATAGATAGTTTGATGATAACACTCTATAGGCCGTTTTTACCACTTTCTAACACACTTGTAAATCATAGAAGTAGAGTCATCATCACAAAACCTATGGGTGCACTGACTAAAGGTATGGACCAGACCAGATGTTTGCATTCATAAAATTGTCAATGTGTGATGTTGAATTTATGTCTAGTTGAATTAACTGTTGAGTTCACAATGATTATCCTGGTAACATATCCTTACATTTACATATATGTATCTATGTGCATATATAGATATATGTATGTATGGTAATGTATCCATACATATATGTATATATGTATCTACATTCCAAACAACAGCTTAAGACGGAAGTGGAATAGCGAAAAGCATAGAAATTTGATAAAATATGTAGAGACTTCTCTAAATGCATCGATAGATAATTTTCTAACCTAAATTGGTTTTTGCACATACTTATTTTGTAGGACATCTAATCTATTAATTTAGAGTCCTATTTAAATCTACTGTGGCATCTTTTTCTTTGAACCTATTGGACATGTTGTGACTGACTTAATATGAACCTAGATACATATGTTATTATCCTTTTTTTACTACTTAATATTGTTACATAAGGAACGCGTATTCACGTAACATAGTCTATGGCACTTAAGATTTATAATTATCAATGATATCTAACTTAATAATATATTTCCAAAAATACATTTAAACATAGACGTAAAAGCACATATACTTAAAAAACTCCACTTATATATACTAATATTATAATAAATAAATTATCATATATTATATATATGACTCTACATAAAATACATACTAGACAATCGTATATACCATAATAATTTTATAATAAGTTTTGTAATGGGCAGTTTTTATAGATTTAGTCATTTATAACATAGTCCAACACGTTTAAGTAATTTTCTAATACCATTAGATTTTTAATTTTCAGTAATTTACCATTACATAATAAATTATAATTTTAAAAAGATTTGAACGCAGATACTGTGTTTATTGTTACACAGAATATTATTTGTACCACGATTTTAGTAAATAGTTGAAATACTAATTAAAACTGTGTATATCTTCTTAACTAATTTATTTAAAATCTATACTTTTAAAATGAAATAATTTTACAATTTTATTTTTAAAAGTTGTTAGATCTATCTAAAATAAATAAACAAAAAAAAAATATAAATAAATTTATCAACAAAATTTAATTCCGCGCTTTTTAAAGCGCGCGGGTTATATCCTAGTTATAATTAAATGATGGACAAATCTAACAGTTTTTATTGATATACTGAGGTAACAATTAAAAACAAATCTTTGTAATGTGACGTATTGTCCACTGAACTTTATCAAAAGCTATTAATAACTTATTAAATTACTATTTCTCATATATTAAATTAATAACTTATTAAATTATTGAAAATATGATTTTCAAAGAATTTTAACTATTTTAAGATTTAATATTTTTATTCATGGTAGTTTAATTTTTATATTAATTTACATAATATCATTCTAAATATCAATTTAGTAACTTTAAATAGTTTAAATTTCTGATACTTTAGATATCTATATCCATTTTTAAATGATACGGAAGTTTTATTATTTCTAAAACTTAACTTAAAATATTGGCAATGTTAAATTTGTAAGGAGGTAGCAAATATATCAATCTAACTTTTAGGTCACTTTTATAATGTTATTATTTTATACTACTAATTTATATTTTGACAAATATGAATTCTTAGAAGATTTATGTTTTTCTAAGACATCATCTTCTCTTTTAACTGATTTAAATAATTTTTAGTCTCTTATATTTAATGGCAGTTTATTATATCTTAATATTTAATTAAAATAATATATATTAATTTTTTAAATAATTAGCCTAGATTATAATTTTATTTCTTTTAGGACTACTACTAAGTACTAAGTGAATACTATCAAGTGAGAAGTAATAACTTCAAATGCGTAATTTTATTACAGGGAGAAGTTAATACTACTAAGTGAGAAGTTATAATTGCCACAGGGATATGTGATATTAGTTGAAAAATAAGCAAAGACTAATGCTGAACTGTTGCGCAAGGAGAGTAATGATCTTTTCAAAGTCTGCTAATCATCACGTGCCAAGAGAAAAAGTTTAATCAAAATAGGTAAATTGTTTGAAAGGAAAAAAAACTCTGAAAGATGCAAGCTGAAAGGAAAGCGTGAGTCAATAATCAAACTGAAAAACAAAGTCTTAAACTGCAATGAACCCTTAGAACCTCCAGTTATCGATATGTGTGATGTGACATTTGTCTTCTACAGTTATCGGTGATAGAGAAGCACTTTTCTCGAAAATATCGATTGCTTTGGCTACGATCTGATAGATGTAGCGGTGGTGTATCATTCTATGAGACTTAAAATGATCCACCATGGCCATAACAAAATCAATGTTGACCGCATCTCCATCAATCCTTGGTCCCACGTACTGGTCCTCCACTTCTACAAAAGAAAAAATAAAAAAATGATGATGCGTTTTATATAGATTTTGATGCGTTGTTTTGAAAAGTTGTTAATTTTGCATACAATATATAAACTACTAACATTTTGATGTGTTTTATATAGACTTTAGGCTTTGAATTTGCTGATAGGTTTAAAACTTTATGTTGGTTAAAGTATAACCTTTTGAAATTTCAGTTTTATAGTTTCTGATTTCATGTTTACTTATGTTGAATTTATTATAAATTAAACAATACTACATTCACAATAGTCTACATTTGATACATATACACATATATTTTACATATAAATAATTAATATAGTTATTAAAATGTTTAAATTTAGTACACAAATGAAAGAAACATGATAATGTATCATTTTCATGTCTATTTTTCAAGCCGAATATAATTGTTTCCAACAAATACATGTGAAGTGAATATTTTTTTGTTCTTTTAAATTTCTAATGTTACTTTCTATATATAAGCATCTTGATATATAAATTAGTTACATGTGAAGGTAATTATGGTCTTTGTTGATTGGATGTGCATCAAATTTTCTTACCTTTGTATAGCCACATCAGCAAAAGGCGAACCAACAATGCATGTATTAAGACTACCTTACCATTATCTTAAATGTCTAACTACAAGGTTTGTTGCTAATTTAGCAATTCTTACAATTTTATAGCCGATAGTCTAGTTACTATAACACTCTTGTTCTAGACTTAATAATCGTAATCACAACATAAGAAAGATGAGGATACTTACAGCAGATAGCAAAACACATTGGTTTAGCTCTCTCTGAGTTTTGCTATTTCTTGGAGAAAAACTTCTGCAATTGATTGCTCTTTAGTCTTAAACTGAAGAATTCAAGCATTTAATGCAGCTGAGTTAGGCTTTATATTACTGATGGTAAAGAATCGACATTTGGTGGTTAAGAGAACAACAATTTGATTGATGCATTTGAGACTCATATTACGTGTTTGAGGAAAAAGATAAGAGTAAAATTTGGATCGTAGAAGATAGAGCAGTGACTTTTTTCCGAAGCATATAAGAAGAGCACAAAGAAGAACTCAAAAAAGAAATCAAAACAGAGGTTGATGACTTAATTTCTCTTGGAAAAGAAAGAGTAAATGTGAAAATGCTCATGACCTTTAAATAACTTGTCATCCTTGCTATACATCTATCTTATTAAAACAGAAACATTATAACTTCTTTTAGGTGGATTTTTAAGTTGGACATCACATTATTATTCTTTAAATATTTTCTTAAAGAGTTAGATATCAACCATCTATCAATTAACTCCACAATAAGATTTATGTCTTTTACATTATATACATCTATTAAATAAAATATATATTCTTTTCGTTAGAGTATACTCACATTATCATTTTTATATTATATCATAGTACAAATATAACAATCCCTCTCTTTTATTATAGTCAAATGAATACAATAAACCTCTCTTTTATTATAGTCAAATGAATACGATAAATGTCTCCAATATTTACACGAGTCTGAGTTCTTAAAAATAAAAATATAAATAGATAGAAATAAAAATAAATATTACACATATTATTAAAAATATAAATATTATTACACGAGTAGGTTGACAAAAAATTACAAAAATTACACGAATCTTTAGCCAGTCATTATACAACTAAACCAATTGATTCAATTAACCAAATAACTCTCAACCTACAATATCGGATTTAGAAAACAATTATTTGGCATCGAATACTGATGAATCTTTAAAATTTTAAATAGCTTGATACATAACTTTTAAAACTCAATACTAAAGATATCAGAATATATTTTTTTATTCTCAAATAATCGAGGTTTACTTTGAATATACACTAAATAGAATATACTAACGTATATTCTTATTTCAAAAACATCAATTTATACTTTTTAAAAAAAATCGATTATTGGAAAACCTCTTCACCAAGTTGAGTCTACTATACCTAAAATCTCGGTTACAATCAAATATTCACAATCAAATTGCCAGATTTGAAAAATTATGAATATGAAAAACCCTCTTCTCCAAGTTTATTCTACTATACCTAAAATCTCGGTGTCAATAGATTTTGTATTTATTATATCTAACTTAATAGGTTAGAAAATATTCAATTCCTCCCACTTAAAATGTGTGTACAAGTATTTGCCTTCGTATTTATTATTGGACATTCACAAAACATTCAGAAAAAACTCCCAAAAAGCACAATGTCAAAACCAAATCGTATTGTTTGATATTATGTTAGTGTTTTCACCATACATTTATATCTCTAATACACCAATGAAAAACTATTAATAGAAAAAACAGTTTTAACATTTTTCTTAAACAATGAGAAAACTCGAGATTATATAAAACCATATTATGTGAAAAGGACAAACTTCAAATTGTATTAACTATTATAGAATATATGTTATGTGTTAAAAATAAAAAATAAATCCGCGCGGTCGCGCGGGTCATGATCTAGTACCTTTTAAAAGAAAAACCAAAATATATTCATTTTGGTGTCTGTATCATAGGCTTGGCTCATACCATCAAATATTAAGTCTAATTAATTCTCTTATTTCTATTAAATGTTTGTATAAGCTTTGTGGTAATGAAAAATTGAATCTGAACAGTATAGTTGAGCCAAAGTGCTGAACAAGGGTAAACGCCGTCGTATCCTTAAACCCTTGTATCGAAAAAAAAGTATTTCAGTGAGGGGGGGAAAGTTAGAATGAGTGATAATCTGAAGCATCCTCTTGAGGATTCAGCTTCGCTAGAGAGACTATCAAAGGTTGCGAAGATCGAGGGCGAAGAAGAAGAAGGACCGGTTGACTCTGAGTCGGAGCTATCGATGAACCCTAGAGCGCAGCGTTACTTGGTTGCAATCGAGTATATAGGAACGCGTTTCTCGGGGTCACAACAGCAGCCTAAGGACCGCACCGTCGTCGGCGTATTGCAGGTGCTCCTCAATGTCTTCACATTTCTCTGTTCACATTAGACTGATGATGATATGTTGTTATCTTCACTGATCCACTTCCAGGAGGCTTTTCATAAGTTTATTGGCCAGCCTGTCAAGATCTTCTGCTCAAGTCGAACGGTGAGAGCTTCTCGTTTGTTTATTGGGGCCACAGATCAATAATGATGATCTGATCATACACATTTTTGTTTCATCCAGTTTTGAATTTGAATTGCCTTTGTCACTACAGATTCATAGGGACTGGTGCATTCATAGTCAATTGATATAAAGATTTTGATCAATTAGGTCTAAGCAGATTTAGAGGTTTTAATGATATATGCTCATTGTTATGGCATCTTGTTTCGCTCTAGGATGCAGGAGTGCATGCTCTATCAAATGTTTGCCATGTTGATGTGGAACGCCTCAGTAAAAGAAAGCCTGGTGATGTGGTATTATCCCTTTTTCATCCCCTGCTTACAATTTGGTATTATCCGCTTTACTTTTCATGTGAAGGAAAAATGATAATATTAATAAGAGAAGAGGACACTGAATGTTCCAATTGTTATCTTATATGCTTTAATGTTCGTGGAAGCTATCAAGTATAGAGATTAGTAGATTTCTCATTGAAACCTATTCTCTAAATGCAGTTACCACCTCATGAACCTGGTGTGGTCCAGAGAGCTGTGAACCATTTCTTACAGGTTAATATTCTTCTCATTTCACGATTACTCACTCATGTAATTGGTGACCTTAACAAAGTTTTAACTGAAGTCTACATTATTCCTATATGAGTTTCTTTTTATCTGTATTTTCCTAAAAGTGCTTGCTCTCACCTAGTTTGATCTGTCTTGTACCGAACATCTGATTAAAAATCCTTACGTTTTAACTAATCAGAGAAATGACGGTGATGTTATGGTGACTGATGTTCGGTGTGTCCCAAGTAATTATCATGCCAGATATAAAGCCCGGGAGCGCACGTAGGTATTCTCTCTGCATCACTCATTAAAGAAGCTAATATTCCGTTGTTCTATACATTTCAGTGCTCATATTTATGTGCTGATACTGTGAATTCAAAGAACTCTGACAGTCTGACTTCAGTTAGATGGGTCTGTCCCAGCAGTTGATTACTTGAATGTTTCCCTGACCCTCACATCACTGTAGGTACTTCTACCGCTTGCTTTCGGGGTCGGATCCTTTATCCATCCTTGAAAAAGACCGTGCGTGGCATGTTCCTGAGGAGCTAGATCTTCGCTCTATGCAGGTTTTCACCTACTTCTATTCTGATCGGTTTTTGTCGTTACTGTGATCTACATCAGCAGTGTGATCCAAACCTATTTTATTTTCCCTTAAAAGATAACTTACAACTCTAAAAGCAAGAGATATCTAATGACCATCGTCAATCATTGATTGTTACACAGGAAGCATGCAGAGTTCTCGTTGGATCTCATGACTTTACCTCCTTCAGGGCAGCTGGTTGCCAGGTCAAATTTCTTTCTAGTTTCTAGTTGAACACTCTCGTTATTTAATACCCGACCAGTTGAAATGTATTGAATGATTGGGTGTTTTTTTTCATAATTTGCTGATCCATGCATCTAATTGGTTGTTTGGTAAAACGTAAATTTCAATTTTAGATTATTGTTTCTACTAAAACTTGATAAAACTTTGCAGGCAAAGTCACCTGTGAGATGTTTAGATGAATTCAATGTCATGGAAGTACCATCAACACCATATTTTCCATCTATCATGGAAAGGGCGGAGAGTAACCTAAACAATGGAGATGATCCTCTCGCATGTTCCAGCCAAACCAAGACTGAGACTGCTGGTGTTACTACAAATTTCGGCGAGACTTTTGGTGTAAGAAGACGACACCGCTGCTACGTAGTAACAGCGCGTGCCCGCGGTTTTCTGTACCACCAGGTTTGATTATATCCACTGATTCTCTTGGTAGATCATATATTATCAGTTGTAGTCTCTTGATTGTTATGAGAAACCAAATCAAATTGATTTGTCTACATTAAGTCTGACAGATTTGAGATACTGTTTAAGTCACCTTGATTTATAGTCTCTTTATGTCGTGCAGGTTCGACTGCTTGTAGGAGCACTTAAATGTGTTGGCACTGGAGAGTTGACCGTTTCAGATGGTAAGTCTCTGTCTCTCCTTGTTGAGTTCACGTTTGTGGGTTAAGTTGAAGAGAGGGTTTGTCTATGAATTTGCTTCAGTTGAACGAATCCTGGAGGCGAAGACTGTGTCTGCAGCCAAACCCATGGCTCCTGCATCTGGTCTGTATCTGGCGACTGTCAAATATGAACTTCCATGAAGGTTCCATTTCCGCAACAATGGTGAGGAGTCACAGAATTGGTCTTTGTTCAGAAGCTGAATAGATAGAGGAATATATGTTTCTTCTAATGTGCTCCACCATAGACCATGGATCCTGAGTTATGAATTTAATAGTGCGATGATATTTCGTATCAGGCGTGAATATTTTTTAGTTTGAAAGTTCAATTTTCACGGCATTACATTATGAAAGTTTTGATCTCCTACTAATTGGTCTGACCAATTTGCTCGTTCTGTTTGAGTTGAGCAGATGAATGTTTAAAAACAATGATTTCAAAAGTCTAGATATGAATATTACTTTAATAAAAGAGAAATTGCACCCTATAATCATCAAACAATCTTTAGTTCACCCTAAATCTAGAACTCCTAACTCACCTGTACATTGCTTCTATTTTATAAATACTAGGGTTTTTCTTTTAAAAATTAGGATTTATGGTTTATTTTTAGATTTTCTGGTTAAGTTTAGTAAAAAAAATATTATTATATATTTTTTAATTTTTAAATAAAATAATAGTTAAACGGGAAAATAAAATATTCTTAAAATTTTAGCCGAATGTACGGTTTGGAAGACTTTCCTGTATGTCATCTAATTTAAATTATTCACCGTCTGTAAGTCATCTAGTTTAAATTATTCACCAGACAATTTTCCTGTAAGTCGTCTAGACCCTAACATAATTTCTTAACTAAATTAACTAACTAAACACTTCATAATATCAAATTAAACTTAATTTTTTTTACTATACACATAAATAAACATATATATAGTTAAAGATTCAATTTTTCAAAAATAATCTTAAGCTTTCCAAAATCTAACCCTAGAAATACATACAATACTACAACATATATTGTCAAATCTTAAACTAAAGAATATCATGATTCACTACTTTCACTCATCTATGTTGAAAACAATTCAATTTTATTATATATTAATTTATATCACTTAAAACTGTTTATAATTACATGATTTTAATTTTTCACTCATCAAAATATTTTTTGCAAAATTTATAAATTATTTTTAAGATCAACTATAACAGAAGACTTCCATGGACATCGTCTAGACGACTTACATTATCTCAGAAGATTCAGAAGATTTTTCGGGGTTATATTTGTAAAAACGAATTCTAGTTATTTTTTTTGTCACAAGGGGTTGACTGTAATTTTACAAGGTTTTTAGGTTAGTTTTGCATTTAATTCAAGTTTGGATATACTTTTGCATTTAAAATCAAAATTTGAGTCATATCTGGAAAATCCTCTTTAAATTTTAATTGTATTTTGTTTTGCTAATTAACTTTATTTTTTTTATTTAAAAACATGTTTTGGAAATATTGACATTGTTATAAATAGTAAATTAAATTTTTGATTAATTGTATATTAAATTTAACATAGTGAATATATATACACATATACAGTTTATATCAATTTTAATTCTCACTTAACATTTATTTTAATATTCCAAATATAAAGATATACATTATACATATCAACTCAATTTTAATGATTTTTATTTGTCAATTACCTTTTTATGTTCATTTCTATTTTATTTTCAAAGAGATATTCAATAGGAATCTTCACATTTTTACAAATGGTCTACATATCAATTTAATTAATTTTTATTATATTTTATTTTGTTAGTTTACTTAATTCCGTGTTCTTTCATTTTCAAAAACAAAAGTGGCAATATTGACACTTTGATAAATAGTAAATTAAAATGTTGATGTGTCATATTTTTATTAGTTGTTTAAATATTAGGTTGACACCCCTTAAAATTCTTATATTTTAAGATATAATGATATATTTTAAGTATATATTATTAAATATGATATATTGTAAATCTTGTTAGTTAATTGTAGGTTTAATTCCAGATAGTAAGTATATAAAATTAAATATTATTTTCCATTTTCACTAAATGGTTATGTTAATTTTCCAATTATACATCATAGATATTAACTAAAATTTTAAGGATTTTTTAAAAAAATTTTAATTTACCTTTGATGTAGATTTCTACTTTATTTTAAAATAATTTTTGTAGGAATATTGTCATTTTTTATAAATAGTATACATATCAATTTAATTAATTTATAACAGTTTTTTGTTAGTTTATTTATTTAGAAATTTATTATTTTATTTTAAAAGATAAATTTGGTTAATATTGACAAATTTGGTTATTAAAATTGTAACTAATCTTATATTAAATTTATAATAGTTAAGATATATATTATTAAATATTTATTTTACATTTTACATTTCATGTTTATGTTAAATTTTCAAATATATATATCAGAGATATCAACTCAATTTTTAATGATTTTATATTTGTTAATTTACTGTTTGATGTTGATTTTTTTTTTTGAACGTCTGGAATGATATTAATCAAAAGGGTGGGAACACCAATACAAAGGCAATACCTTCTACCATAAGGTAGATAAAATCAAAAACAACAACACTCTAAATAAGAGTCAAACGTTGCTTCTATCTTGTTCTCTTGCAATCCTATCATGAAGCCAAGAGGGACCACCCATTGCTAGGTAAGACTGGAATCTTCCATCACGCAGTACGCTTCTAGCAATCTCCCTTGCAACCCCGTTATCGGTTACTTTCTCTCCTCAAAAAGTAACAGACACAAAGTTACTTTTGAGATGCAATATTTGCTGTAACAGAGCTCTATAACGAGGCAATTGCCGAGGTGATTTTATAGCTTCAATGATCTCATTGTAGTCGGTGGAGATGATTATATTTGTAGCTCCTAGATCTCTCAAGCTAGACATAGCATAGATAACACACCGAAGCTCTGCAATGAAACGGTTAGGCGCATTTACAATCGCATCTCGCGCATGGTGCGTCACATTACCGGTGTGATCTCTTGCAATCCGCCAATTAGGTGAGCATTGCGCCAATTAGCATGAATGTTGCACTTGATGGTGCCATTGTCAGGAGGAGACCAACCTTCACCATTCTGCATATGAGTACTCTCTGAAACCATATTCTTGGTGAGTTGAAACCAGAGCTCCACCTCTTCTTTCATATCGCCAATGAGCTTCTGACTTGATAGTTGAGTTTCCGCATACAGGATCGAGTTCCTGTTCTTCCATATAAGCCAGAGAACCCACGGAACCGAGCACACTAGAGGCTGAGGTCTGTTATTGTCTTCCATCAAGTTGAGAACATAGCTGATATTTTCTTCAAGAGATTGGTGTAGAGATATACTAGCTAGTGATAAACCTACTTCCGACCATAAACTTCTGGCATCTTGACATTGGAACAGAACATGATTGATGGTTTCTGGTCCACCATTGCAGAGCTTACACACATTGTCTACCCCGAGGCCTCTCGAGTTCAGCCTATCCGCCACTGCTAAAGCGCCTGACACAGCTCTCCAGAGGAACATCCTTATCTTTGGAAGGATGTTTATTATAGGAATCTTTACATTTATACAAATTGTATACATATCAAGTTAATTAATTTTTCATAATTTAATTTGGTTAGTTTACTTAATTTGGCAATTTTATTTTATTTTCAGAAGACCAGACTTTAGAAATATTAATACTTTTATAAATAGTATATTAAAAATGTGATGTGGCATATTAAGAGTAGTTGTTTTAAATCATATGTAGACACTCTCAATGACTTATAGCCTCAACTTTTATATTGTATATATTTTATTTGTGAATATTTTCAATAGCATGTAGCCTAAAATTTGAAAATCATGTGTTTCAAATTTTATAATTGTAATTGTTTGAAAGACTAACATTTTTAAAGTAATTACGATTTTGTTAGTTTTAGAAACCTTATAGATATTAATTTAACTCATATATAGTATATTTTCTATTGTAAATTTAACCTATTTGATATTGACTTACATTTAATTTTGAAATGAAATGTTTTGGTAATATTGACCTAAAAAATTGAGTGAAAAATCAAATTAAAAATAATTTATTATATATTGATTAGTGGTTTAAATCATATGACGACACTGTCAATAGTTTATAACTTCAACTTTTATATAGTAAAGATTTGTGAATATTTCATTTCATGTTTGTAAGTCCATCAAATCCTTGAATATATCCAATGGATTGCTTGATATTAATTCTTTTATGTCTGAAATTTGAAAGGTTGTTAAGTAAACCGTTTGAAGCAAAACATCATAATGAGAAGCACAAACTCACTTAGGCTAGTTACTTTGTTTTTCATTTTGAACTTGGCTAACTGGTTAATTGTCATATTAGTTGTTGAGTAAACCTTCAAAACATACATCATCATGAAAAGCACAACCTCACGTTTTCAAACTACAGCTTAATAATGTACATAAACTGTTAATATCTCATTTCAAACGACAGTTCATCTTTTAAAATGCAGTTTCTGTACATTTTAGGAATCTTTCGTTTCGATCATGTTTGTAAGTTGCACTAAAATCACTGAATATATGCATGCAATGGGTTACTTGCTACCAATTAGCTTGTGTTTAAATTTGAAAGGTAGGATGACAGCACTGGAGTTTGATGTTGAAAAAGTGAAGATTGAGTTGTCTAAGAAGAAGTGTTAAGGGAGGTACATGTGGTCTGACTTTCTATTTAAGTAAATAAAAACGTTCATAGTGATGATGAACTGTTTAGGTTGTTTCTCAGGCTGGTCACTGATATGAGTTACTCATTATCAGTCTTCCCATTACGCTCTATAGTTTTCAGTATATGTTGGCACTCTTTCATTTCATGTTTGTAAGTCCATCAAATCCTTGAATATATTTAATGGATTGCTTGATATTAATTATTTTATGTCTGAAATTTGAAAAGTTGTGAAGTAAACCGTCTGAAGCAAAACATCATTATGAGAAGCACAAACTCACTTAGGCTAGTTACTTTGTTTTTCATCTTGAACTTGGATAACTGGTCAATTGTCATCTTAGTTGTTGAATAAACCTTCAAAACATACATCATCATGAGAAGCACAACCTGACGTTTTCAAACTGCAGCTTAATAATGTATAGAAACTGTTAATATCTCATTTCAAACCGCGGTTCATCTTTTAAGCCGCAGTTTCTATACATTTCAGGAATCTCTCGTTTTGATCATGTTTGTAAGTTGCACTAAAATCACCGAATATATGCATGCAATGAGACCAATTACCTTGTGTTTAAATTTGAGTGGTTGTGAACTAAACTTTGGAAACACACATCATAAACTTTGGAAACATACATCATCACAATGTTTCAAAAAAAAACCATACATCATCACAATATTTATTTGGATCAACTTCTGCTTGGAATCGTTTTATCTATTATTATAATATTTTGAAGTCCATACGGTCCAATAGAGTGAGAGAAAAATGACTCCTTGCTGGAGTCGAAAATATTCCAAAATGTCCAATAGAAACCAAAAAAGTTTTTTTATTGAAGATTTTCAGATATGAAAAAGGGAGAGAGAACCGAACCCTAACTAAATCGACGAGGAAAATGACGCGGTGGTTCCGAGAAGACCCGTGCTTCATATAAGGCAGCTAAAGCTAATGCTTTATGCCACATTTTTTTTCAAAAAAAAAAAACTGGGCCACATCTTAAATTATGTGTATACCCTTTTTTATTTTTTTCTATTTTTATGTAATAGTTATCAAAACAATAAAGGCAAATTAACCTTTTGTTAGTTTCCATTTTTATGTTATAGTTATCAAAATAAAATTAAAAGGAAACTTTCCAGCCATCATTATAAATAAACTTGACCCTCTTCATAAAAATACACACGGATATTTAACTCTGATCACTGACTTGTTTTATATCTATCCATAACAATTGAATTTTTATTTTTATTTTATTAATCAGGAGATCCGGCTGCCGTGGCCAGCCGACTAATCCCCTGAACCCGGAACCAGCATGCGTTTGTACCTTCTAGAAGGCTTAAGTCATTTCGTAATCAGCGCAAATCTAATCCGGATCCGTATTGGGATCGAAACTCCCTCAAAACCACTTGACCAATTTGGGATGGTTATTGAATTTTGATTTGACAATTTGGTATTTCTCACTAAATAGGTTATCAGTGATATCTATTAAAAACGATATGATTAATAAACTTGCTTAGGAAAAGAGACGAATTTGCTGGAAAAAGTTAGAAGATCTGTTTTTCAGAAATAAAATTGTATTGATATATTATAGTTTTTGTCATTTCAGAATTTTAATAATCTAATCTATTAATTTAGGAATCTACTATATTAATTTAGAGTCCTGTTTTTTATCTACCATTTAGAAGTTGTCATTTATTTTTGGACTTCCTCTAGAATAGTAACTGTTTGGTTACTTAAATATGTTTGGCTATTAAGATATATCAGTAGAACTTATAACTTAATATAAACCAGCATAAAAATACAAAGTCCATCGGTTATGTTTAAGTCAAACCAATTCTCATACCAAGCCATATTTTTTTTTCTATACGTGTAACATAATCCTTTTTATACAAAACATCAAACAGAACAAATTTTAAAATATTTTTTTCTTTCTTTTCTTTTTCTGGGTTTTTTTTTTGAAGATCAATCAAACCGTGAGGATTGGGGAGAGAGACTCGATGGTGATTCGATCTGGACGAAAAGTGTTTTGAGATTAGTTTGGATTTTGTCTATAGGTTTAGGCAACATGGTTACCAAAATCATATTTGGTGATAATGATCTCGGCGGCGATGGGGATTGACGGGACGAATTAGAAGGTTTTGATTTTGTTGCATGTTTAATTTGTCTCAAAATTGTGGTTAAAGAGGTGGAAATATGTTAAGGGATTTGTTTCCTTGACACGGAAGTGTTGCGACTTGCGCATGGATGTGGATGAAGAAACTGTATAATTCAAGGAACTGCATAAACTATTGACGATGACATATAGTTTCTTGAATCAATGAACAACCGGTCTTATAATCAGCTAAGTTTTTGACAATGATGTTTTATGGAATCATAAACCATAAAACGATTCATATATTTGATTTCCTATTGATTTTCTCACTATTTGTATATAATATTCATAAAAATTAAATAAGATCCTTCAGATATGGTAACAAAAAAAGATCCTCTTGATAAATGGTATAAGAGCTTTGATAATAGGTTTCCATAGCGATATCTGATAAAAGTCAATTCTAAACAAGAAATATATGGCATTAGATAAGATCTTTAAGATCTTTGATAATTTTTTTAGAAAAAAAACCTTTAACCATTTTATTCCACAATATTCATATCTAATAATAAAAATTCAAACAAAAAAAATCGGAAACTCACCTTACAATATAATCTAAATTTTAAACTTTAATTTTTTTTGTAATTTTTATGTATTAATTCGTATTTCTTTTAATATTATTGAAAATTCATTTATTATCAGTTTATTCCTTAGTTTAGTTTTTAAGATAGATTTTCTATATTTTGGTTAGATATCTAATCACATATATATATATATATATATATATATATATATATATATATATTGGCATCTAAGGATAGTTATTAAGTATTTATGGAAATATTTAAAATCGAAAATGAAAGAAAATTGTGGAACCATTTACATAAATCAACATACTTGGACATACTACGAGTTTCCATTAAAAATATATACTATGCAAATAAAAAAATAAAAAATTTCATTTGAACTACATATTTATATAAAATATCAACATTTTGACGTGTGGGTCCGAATCTATTCACTTATTAACTAGAATTCTATCTTTGAACCTAAGTTTTTAAATTAAATATACATTTCTATTTTATATATTAAACATACCTTAATTCACTAATACTCATTCTTTATAGTATTATCCATGTTTTAAAACAATGCAATAATTAATCTTATGTTCAAACAATATAAAAACTAGATTTCATATTTTTAATATATATTAAACATTTTTTTCCAGTTGTTGATATATTAAATAATTGAGAAAATTCAAATAATGTATGAAACAACAAAAATAAATAGAATTATTTTTTCCAGGTTTAGATACTACAAAAGAGTTTCAATCAATAACAAATCAATTAATATGGATTATTTTATTTATGTTTCCTAAACAATGGTTATATCATTTACTTAAGTAAAATAATAATTCAATAATAGCCATTACATAATATATATATATATAAACTATACATTGAAAATAACTATTGTACAATAAATATAATTATGAAAAATATTCAAAATATATATTATCTGGAAAAATGCTTTAACACTGATTGTAAACAAATTTTTTTAACCGATTATAATTTAAACCAGATCATTAACAAAATAAGTTACACAAAAAATATAATCAATCTAATTAAACTATATAAAAAGAGTATTATGATCAAGACATATTTATACTTCTTAGTTATTTTATATTTACCATTTTTCTCTATCAAAATTTTATAGAAACGCTATTATTTCATATAATTGCAAAACAATGAACTTTAAAATATAGATTAAAAGGTGACAAATTATGAAACAATAAGAATCTAGATCAAATTTGATTACATATAGGTTATCTATCAGTTAAGTCGGTTATACTCTGATTTTAGTGATTTTTACAGGTTTTAAATATATTCTTATAAACTTCAACCAAACTATCTGATCATCATTATTCGGTTTAACCGTGAGTCCGGATCGATTTTAATAGCACTCATATAAATGCAAAAATATATTTTAGATGTACAAAATTATTATAAATTAACAAAATTTTTGTTATTAGTGAATTTTTTCATCATAAAACATTCCGCGCTTGAAAAGCGCGGGTCAATATCTAGTTATCTATTATTTGAAGTTCTCATTTAAATTTTGGACTCTTTCATAGTTGTTACTAGAATATATCATGCCTCCTATACAATGTAACCTACCAACTTAAATTAAACCAAATCTTAACCAACATAGATTAGTTAAACCTAACAAGTAACACTTTTATAATATTTTTGGTTAATCTCTTAATATAATTAGATCATATAAAACTGAACCACTCTTAAATCAACGAGTTCCATATCATTCCAGACATAAGGAAAAAAATATCCGACTCATTTACAACGTAAGCATACAAAGACCGTGTATGCTTATGCTCATTGATCTTCCAAAACCAAATAATTGTGGCATAGACTAACGTAGGCTCATGTTCGTATCACTAACTTTACTTCCATATATTTACTCTTCACCTACATCATATCACAACATACACAGTTATGCAAGAACATGATTTTTTTTTGTTCAAACAACCAAATAATGGTGGCATATGGTCAGTAGATTTTTTAAATATGTTTTTTTATATATTACATTTTACGAGACTATGTGTATAAGTTTTTTTTTGAAAACGGGCATAACTATGTGTATAAGTTAAAAGGTAAAAGGTGTGATAAGGCAAATTATTATACTAAAAATGAAAGAAGATTAAATACAAACTAATAACAAATAACATGTACAACACAAATTATAACACTATTAAATTCTATATATATTTAATAAAATATTATATATATATATGTCTAATATGTATATATATATAAATGTTACACAAAATATATATAATATTATATACACATATTATATATACCATATATTATTAATTGAAATTTGACAAATCAATTTCCGCCCTTTAGGGCGGGTCCTAAACTAGTTTATTTTACAATACGAAGGCCACATTTTTCTAATGCTTTAGGCCACCAAAATATTCGTCTTGTTCCGAGGAAGCACTGTTTCTAAGGTACACATTCAAATGTTTTTTTTTTAATTCAAAACATGTCCACTGCGTCTTTTAATATTTTGAATTAAAAAAAAAACATTAAAAGCACATGTTCAGGACATTTTTTGCTAAATTAAAACTATGAATTTTTATTATGGGCCTACGGAAATAGCTAAACAGTGCACTTATATGGGCCTTCTATAAAGCCCAATCCATAAATCGGTTGACCGAGTGAGATAACAGCGGCGTTCTTCGACACTGTTCCTCTCTTTCCCTCTGATTGCGAAGAGCAGAGAGGTAGAAGCGGTGAAACCCTAGAAGTTTTTGAACAATGGTGAAGCTCACGGCTGATTTGATCTGGAATAGCCCTCACTTCTTCAATGCCGTTAAGGAGCGAGAATTGGAGCTACGAGGTTAAGACTTATTTTATTTCCCGTTACCGTTCTAGGATTTTTTTTTTCGTAAACCTAAACTCATCTTCTCTCGATATTATTTTGTTTGCAGGTAACAAGATTCCTGTAATCGAGAACTTGGGTGCTACTGAGGTACTTTTCTCTCTCTATCGAGTTTCTTTTCTTCATTGTCTGGTTGTTATAGACGAGTTTTTGTGGATGCGGTTTGAACGTTTTTTGAGTCTGTCTGTTAGGTCTCTGCTCCTTTGTTTTAATTAGCATCTGTTTTGGAACTCTGTGTCTTCGTGTATTAGTACTCTTGTTCTGATTGTGTGATTCGTTACTTTCTAGAGGCTCTTATGATATGCTGTTGTTTGGCTTACAGGACCAGTTCGATACAGTTGATCTGTCTGATAATGAGATAGTTAAGCTCGAAAACTTCCCACTCCTCAATCGCTTAGGGACTTTGATCATAAACAACAATCGGATCACCAGGATTAATCCTAATATTGGAGGTAACATCCTCCTCTTTGTTCGTGTTGTAACGAAAGGTTTAAGTTTTTGACACATTGTTTGCTTTGTTGATTAAAGTATGGTTGTATGTCTGCAGAGTTCCTACCGAAGCTGCACACTCTGGTTCTTACAAACAACAGGCTTGTGAATTTGGTTGAAATTGATCCCCTTGCCTCCATTCCAAAGCTGCAGTACCTTAGTTTGTTGGATAATAATATCACCAAAAAGCCAAATTATCGCCTTTATGTGATTCACAAGCTGAAATCACTTCGAGTATTGGACTTTATAAAAGTCAAAGCCAAGGTGAGAGAGGACCCTTATTCTTTGATTTATCCACTGCTCATATTTGCTTTACTCTAGATGACAAGTAGATCATTTACCTGAGAATCCTTTGTTTCCTAACAGGAGAGAGCTGAAGCTGCGGCTTTGTTTTCATCCAAGGAAGCGGAAGAGGAGGTTAAGAAGGTATCTCAGCAGGAGGTTCAAAAAGTGGTGGATACTACAGAAGAACCAGAGACTCCAAAAGTGGTGGCCCCAACCCAGGAGCAAATTTTAGCAATCAAGGTGCGATTATTTCTAAATCGAGTCAAATTGAATTTTAAGCTGAGTAGCATAGGGTGGTACGATGTTAAAAAAGAAGAAGATATTTCCAAGATAGAAACCACAAAAGCTCCTTGAATTGTTTGTGTTGAAAACTGGAAACTGGGTAGGACAAAGCATTAGTAGATGATAGTAATATTCGTTTTTTTTTTCATTGCCATCATGTTCTAGGCTGCAATTATCAACTCCCAGACGATAGAAGAAATTGCAAGACTCGAACAGGCTTTGAAGTTTGGCCAGGTTCCTGCAGGCCTGATAGTTCCTGATCCTGCATCTGGTGTTAATGACAGTTCTGGTCCTATGGAGGTAGGGATCTTATCCTAAAATTTAACTCATTTTTTTATGAGTCTTTTGACTTTAACGTAGGTAATATATGGGGGGTCTCCTGATTACTTCAAACGTTTATAGGATTAGGATGATAGGATCTAAGTAGAACGTTATTGGAGTTTGGTTATATTTGTTGTTTAGGTCTTTTAGTTATCCGCATTAGTGCGACTGGCCGTTTTGATTTATTGCTTCTCTCTTTTGTTTTTATGGACCATGTACCTCTAATACTTTGCTGGAACTGTGAAAAGGTCAAGTGAGAAATAGTATAGGACAAATTATTAAAATTCCTTTTTATTGTGCGGTAAAACCCATTTGAAGAAATTAGGATGACTATGCGATTGGTTTGCTTGACTGGTTGATGCTGCTGCTTTGAATTCATAAAAAAAAACATTTTTATAGGTTGGATCGTGTACTAAATACTGTCTGCATTTAATGTCCTCCAGGAATAGAAAATGTGGCAGTTGCTCCTTCAGACCGTAGTAGCTGCTGCTCGAATTGCTCACAGCAGTTATGTCTGACAAGCTTTATTGCTTCATGGTCATGTAAGACATCCTTAGGAAAATTGTAAACTACTTGTGCTCAAGAGCATCTGTTATTGAACCCTTGAAAAGAGTGGCAAAGAGGATTTTGTAATGTTTAGTCTGCAATCACAGAAAGAGATGGTGCACAGTGCACACAGAATTTGCCAAAGCTCTTTTTTCGCATTATACTCTCTTCTCACTTCATCTTGAATCTCGTCCATCTATGTATACTTCTACAGTTCTACTGAGTGACAAGTTCAGAAATCATAAAAAATATCCATACTCCATCGGTTCTTAAGCAAGACACTCGTTAATGATTTGTTGAAAGGATGCACTGTTCCTCTCTCAACATCAACCATCAAACATGCTGTAAAAGATGTAGATATCTTAAGATTTACATGGAAACTACTTAAAGAAAAGCCTTTGATAATACTAAGGTAACATCTTGAATTCAATGGATCCATCAGACTCGAATGTTAATTCTCTCCACCATCTCGTTAACATATGAACAAGTTTTGAAGGGACATTGGTGGAGAACAATAATGCAATTTAACAGTAACTACTTGATCACCAGGTCTTATATAGTCGTGACAATTTTAAACAACAAAAGAAAACAGTATATCATCTTCTAAAGTCGTAAGAATCTTACAAAGGAAAATGAATGCAAGTACTGAGAGGATGCAGAATTGCAGATATAAACAAATTCCGATTACTCCATACGTACAAGCCTTCCTCCTCTTCTGATTCATCATTAAACTAAAAAAAAAGATGTTGCAGGGTGCAGCAAGCAATGCATATTCATGGTAGTGGGCCAGCCATATCCGTACAAAACATTCAAATAGGTCGAACACACAATCTTCAAGGTAATATATAGATATGTTCCTTCATGGTTTCACGTGACATTGTTCTTGGTTATATTACATTTTCCTGAATTCTCAACTTTACTAGACATGGAGGAGAAGGTATATCGTACATTACACACTAAAGATCATAAAACGAAGATGGAGACACTTTTGCTAGAGGTATTAACTCTTTGTTTTTGTATTAAGATTACATGAGGTTGCTTTGGTCAAGAACAGAAAGGTTCTTCTCACTCTACAACACTATTTTCAGAGCTAATTTGAGTAATATGTTAGTTTGGAGACTAAAATATAAAAGAGGCAAATAAGCCCCACTTTTCTGGCCCAGGCCCGTTTACAGAAAACCCTATTTTTCCAGAAGATATAAATAATCATTGCCTTCGGCATTTTGTTTCTTCGGCTGTTTTAAGGTTTAGACTTGTCGCGTCCACCAAAGAGAAGACAAAAATGCCGGCAGGACATGGAGTTCGTGCTCGAACGAGGGATCTGTTCGCGAGGGGGTTCAGGAAGAAGGGTACAATCCCATTGTCCACTTACCTCAGAACCTTCAAGGTCGGCGATTACGTCGATGTTAAAGTGAACGGTGCGATCCACAAGGGCATGCCTCACAAGTTCTACCATGGTCGTACTGGTCGCGTCTGGAACGTCACCAAACGCGCCGTTGGTGTCGAAGTCAACAAACAGGTCTGATGATGTCTCATCTCTTGTGTCTTATTATATGTAAATGTTACTCCACTGCGTCAATCTAATTGTTGTATTGAGATTTGAGCTTAGTTAGATAAGTGAAATTAGATTAGTGGCGGTTAAGCATAATTAGATTGGTGGATAACGTGATTGACTAAATTAAATGTTTCAGATCGGAAACAGGATCATAAAGAAGAGACTTCATGTGCGTGTGGAGCACGTGCAGCAGTCTAGGTGTGCTGAGGAGTTCAAACTGAGAAAGAAGAAGAACGATGAGCTCAAAGCTGCAGCCAAAGCCAGAGGAGAGACGGTAAGCACCAAGAGGCAGCCTAAAGGACCCAAACCAGGATTCATGGTTGAAGGTATGACCTTGGAGACAGTCACCCCAATCCCCTACGACGTCGTCAACGATCTCAAAGGAGGCTATTAGTTCTTACTCTTCTTCCTTGTTCTTGCTGTGTGTTTTGGAACTCTGCAAATGTATTTTTTGTAGCGACTTGAACTAAGAATGTGATTTTATATGAGAATTTTGCAATCCAGTTTTTCATTTTATGTGTAATGTGCTTAATCATTATTCATTTTGTTTATCAGAATCATGATTCAACCAATTAGATTGAGCCTATATTTTATTTTTCATTATGAGAACAGTTGTCGACCAGTATGAATAAGTATGAGTTATGTAAAGATATCTGCTGAAGAGAGTCAGAGACCAGCTGCTTATTTGTATTGGAGCTTTTGGTTATTCTGTTTGCTCATAGAGTTTCCTAAAATAGATACAGAGAGAAACCTCATTTCATCCGTTACTTACCTAATTTTTCTTATAGGCTGTTTCATGAATCACTCATATTCCAACCTCTCTCTCGATTATTGTTTCTACGTTTTAGTTTTAAAAGTTTAATCACGAAAGATTGAGAAGATTTCACTTAGTCGGTTCTTGTTCTCTCTCAAGTGAGTGTAATCTCTTACACTTCCATAAGGATTGACTATGGAGGAGTATAGGTTCTCCTTGGGTGAAGGTCCGAGTTGTTGATGTTGCTTGGAGCAGGGTATTATGATTGAGACCTTGGAGCAGGGCAATGGAGATCAACGAAGGATGAAATCCCTGGTGCATGCAAAACTTATGTCTTTTCAATTTCTTTCATTCATCATTAACAATGAGTTTATGTCGGTACAACTTTGGACAAAGGAAAAGCTTGGAGTTCTCAAGGCAATAATAGCATTAAAGAGGTTGCAAGCTCCGTCGAAGAAGAAGGATTTCACGGTGGAGACCCGATCGGAGCGGACAAAGGCAATGGCGGTGGAGACTTTGTATATGTCTCTCTAGGCTGACCACATCTTTGCTACATATGGCTTCCATTACCTTTTTTTAATCTTTATTTTCATGTATAAGTATTCGGTTTGTCTAAACTAAGTTTGTAGGGTTGTTTGTACTAACTTTAAGTCCTTTGAGAAGTTTTAATTAAAATTATGTTAACAGAAAAAAATAAGTTTCACAAGTAAATAACAAATGAAAAATAAATTCGATAACTAAGATAAATTTATTTTAATAATAAACTAGTAATAAATTAAAGTCAAACAAACTTTTTTCCTTATTAATTACCTTTAATTAGTTTTCCAGGGCCACCAAACATTACAGTATGCCCCCAATATTTTTCAATGATTGGCTTTCTTCTCCCATACCACCCATCAAAATCACTTACTTCCTCACTATTCTCTTGTGTCACATCAATGACTTTCTGGTTTTCAGCATCTACTACCGAGCATAAACGAGCGTATGCATAAAGTCGCGGATCTTCTACGTACTTAATTAGTAGTCCATTTCCCATCGGACTAGTCTTTGTGTTTGGAACTGTGAACAATTCGCCACCCCAATAAATTTCGTCTGCATTGTATGCTAAATCAGTGAATATTTTAGCCGGCCAAAAACCAAGAGCCTTGTACTTCTTTCCTTTTCCAGTGAGTAACCACCAGTTTCCATTTTGTGGATCCTTATAAGAAAACACAAGTTTAAAGATAAGTTTTGATATATTATAAGGTTCATGACATAGTTTAAATATGAAAATATAAAAGTAACTTTTTGGATAAGTTAGCAATTAAAAAAGTAATTAATTAATACAAACTTTGCTAAATTAACTTACTCGGTGAATGAAAAATCTACATTCCATTATTCGCACAGGGATCTCTGAGACTTTGGGAAATGCATAATCAAGAGGACTATTGTTGTTCACTATCACAAAACCGGGACAGTTCGTATTGAAACAGTGTTGCTCACGTGTCTATCCATTGAGAAAATATTAATCTGATATTAGTAAAATAAAGAAGAAAATCCTAATAATGCTGATTTATTAGAAATCATAACCTTTTTTTTTTTTGAAAAAACTGAAAGTATAACCATTTATGTGATGTATGTAGAGCTTACATGGAAATATGAAAATTTTCGGCAACGATTGTCTCCATAGAGCGTCGGGTTAACCTGTCAAAAAGACAATTTAAGCAAAATAATAAATATTTATATATTTACTTATATTAATTTTCGTTTACTAAGTTATGTGAAAACTATGAATGTTATGTTGTACCGTCCAACCAGCCTTGATGAAATCTGTACCGTTGGAAACTTTTATTAAACCAGAAGAGTATTGAAGTTGATGAACCATTGGAGTTTGGTATAAACTGAAATGAGCAAATCCTCCTCCAAAATCCATATGTGAGAAAGAGTGCTTTTTTGTTATTTTGTTTCCTGCATACTATTAAATTTCACTATTTTTAATCTAACTTATTAAAAAAATACTAATACATTTTGTTTATGCATAAAAACTAAATTGAGAAAGAGAGGAGAATTTATGCAACATGTAAACCCGGTTCGGAATCGGTTAGAGGATGAATACTTGAGTCAAACATTTGGTTGAATGTCTTTTGTCTGATAAGGTCTTCTTTGGTAGTTCTTCTTATTGGGACTGTGCCATGTGGGCATCCAACTTCTATTTCAATATCACCTTCTTCTTTCTCTTCTTCTTTTTCAACTTCCTCTAGTCCATTCACGTTGCTTGGTCTCATCTAATGGGGGAAAGTATATAATTTTAAAATAATGATAATTTAAAATGATGCCTGACATAATATTTATTCATAAATTAAAAGATTATTACTTCAGGATGAAAATCATGGGTTTTCAAGAGAGCATGATCAAACGCAGGTTGTTTGTAAAAATCTATACAATCATAGATATCACCATATTCAGTCTGCAAAAGATAAATACAATAATCTATCAAAACAAAACAGTGAGGTTTTGTTAGGAGAAAAATTATAACTGAAAAGTTATATATGTACAAAAATATATGTATATAAATAAAGTAAAGCACGAACCTTGACTGTCTTAACAGATGGTTTATTTATAAGCTTAAGTTGTCTCTCTAATTTCAAATCCTCTTCATATAATTCTCTAGTTGCAGGCTTTGCAACACAACTTGTCAACAAAAAAACGGCTAAAATGAAAAATTTCATCCAAAACATACTAAGATCAGTATTAGTTCTTTTTGAATGGTTGTTTTCTCCTAACCCCATACACACATACTTATATGATTTTGTTATGAGCGCTTATACACATTAATTGAGTTCACAAAGAATTTGAAATTTTAGTAATTTGAGAATAATAGGAAGTTTGCGATTTCTTTATGAATAAATCTATTAATTATAACTAGGAAAGAATATGAAATGTATTGCACCAAATCTTGAGTTGAAGATAGTAAATACAGAGGAATATGCAGTGGCATATTCTATTTTTCTTCTATTATCTAGAAGGAATTTGGATTTTGGCTCTAATATATCACCTACCCTGGAATCAATCTTACTAATACCATTTATCACATAAAACATTTTTTCACCATGTTTCAAACTAGGAACACAACACCATCAACAAATGTGATTAGACAACCTGTGCTCAGACCAACTGACAGTGGAAGAACTAGATTTAAAATTTATAAGGGTCATATTTTTTTATCATATAAAAGATATGTATATCAGATTTAAATCCATAACATGTGGGTCAAAAAGAAAAATTTTGACCAATTCACCATAGCAACAACTAGGGTAAATACATAACGATAGTACTACAATTTTCAATATATTTATGATTTGTTTTGTATTTAACGAATATTTGAATTTTTTGATTTTTTCTGTTTTGGAAAAATACGGATATCCGAAAAATTTATGAATTTTAGATTATTTGTTTGGTTTAGTTCAAATATTACAGATGTAAAAGTATAGAAATCATTTAGATATTTGAGAGATTTCCAATTTTGATTTCGGTTCATTCAGTTTTTGAAAAGATATGAGATAAAACGTCATACCTAGAGGATATGTTATAGGAATTATCAAAGTAATACCAGTAACAACGTGATGGTCTATACTCCAAAAACATGCATATGCATACAACCATTACAAACCCCAAAGATAGCTGTTCTTATGATCTGTTTATATTGGTATCTTTTGATTTTATGCAAGAGAGTATGTGTCAATAGTTTAATTAATTTTTAAAATTAATTATATATATATATCAATTGTATAAATTAGGAATTAGATATATGATAAAAATATAATATAATTAAATTAATAAATATATAAATGCTTAGTATGGATAATAAAATTAACTTTAAATTTAAAACAAACCAGAAACAAAAATCAAAAAAATTATAAAAAGTGTGAACAATAAAAGTAAACTAAATATATAAATAGGCAATAATATTTATTCAAACATAAATCACTGAACTTTTTGGTTCAATTTCGGTTTGAGTTTTTCGAGTCCGATATGATCCAGATAAAATGTATATGCCTAAAATATATAATGTGTATAATGAGAATATTAAAAAATGAAAAAAAAAACAAAAAAAAAACGGTCACGTGGGTAAAGGCATCATATCTTCTTCTACCTCTCTCTCTTGAGTGATACAATTACAGAGAAAACTAAAACCATCAGAAAAAAGCTTGAACGTAACAAAATGGCTGGAAATCTATTCAAACACACAGTTCGAGAGTGTATCTAACAAGGTGATCACGCTTGTCAGAGACGACCAACAAAGTGCTAACGCCTCCACTGGATGTTATTCGAGGAGGTAAAGGCAAATGCACCATGTCAGGCGGTGGAGGTGGAAGCACCGGTAGAGACAAATCGCAACCAAAAACGGACCCAAAGTAGGATCTTGATTTTTTTTTGTTAAATTAGTAATTTTTCTATTGATTCATTGTTGAAAGGTTGGTTAGTTATCCACATTAGTGTGGCTGATTTCATTATCTATTGTTTACCTCAAATGTTTACCTAAGTGAGAGAACCAATGTCTTTCATTTCTGAGAATGAAAATAGTATAAGGACAAGTTATTAAAGTTACTGTTATATTGTGCGGTAGAGTCTTTTGAATACATAGAAACATATTGATGGGTTGGATTATGTACTAAACAAGCACCAAGAGGTAGAGGCGAGACAATAAGCACCAAGAGTTAGTCTAATAGGATAATAGCAAACCTTTTAATAGGATAAAAGGACCCAAACCAGGATTCATGGTCCATGGAGACCCTCACCCCTATCCCCTAATACGTTGTCAACCATCTGAAGGGAAACTATTAGATTTTTACTTGTTCCATCATTTCTTCTTTCTGGTCACAAACTTATCCTATTACTTTATCATTTTCGGTTCACTCTTTCTTTTTTTATCAATGTTTCAAAATATTTACATTTTGACTTATTAAATTCATACTAAAATAGCAAATATCAGATAAGCTACTAAGTAAACAAAAAGAAGAAGAAAACTACTAAGGAAATCGATCAGTATATAGTTATTATACATTGTTTAATCTATCGTGTTAACTAATTTTTTTTAAATAACAAGAGGTAAAATATACTAAATGGAAACTAGTTGAAAATTTCGGAATCTACTAAGTTAGTGGGGTAGGTTGATTATGTCAAAACCCAGGCAGGCCACACACCACACCACAAGTCGGATTAGAACAAGTTAATCCGTTTCGTAAACATTAATTTGTTGTTTAGCGATTAAACATAAATGCAACGACCTTACCTCAATTCTCAAACCCATGGGACAATGTCACAAAAGCCCAATTGATGATTAATGCTTCCCAGATCATAATAAAGAAAAAGAAGAATTAATGAGCAAACAAAAAAAAATTACTTTAAACACAGCAATATTTATGTCTAGAGCTCTAAAGCTATGCCAATCACTAAAGGCTTTCATAAATCATTTTTTGGTTATACAATAAAGACAAAATTAAAACATAATCCAAAAGACAACAAGGAAACAAAAGGGCCAAAAAAAATCCCCTAATATTCCACTCCACTAGCCTACACTCCACAACCCTTTTTATATTTCGTCTTTGTATACTAGTAAATTGCTGAATGGGCATGATCCAAGCATTGTGAAGTATTTACACTGTTCCGAACTATACATATGGGGACAGATGAAGAATGCTGACATGCTTAATATAGGGCCCATTAATAGTGGCCGAAGTTCCAAATATGTCAAAATGCAAAGAAAATTAATAACAGATTAAGAAAAAAGAGAATAGAAAGCGGTGAGACCCTCTGTCTCTCATGGTGCGTGGGCTTTTGAGTCCGAGCTTGAGCCCTTGTCCGAGTCCAAGCATGTCCCCATATTCTTCTTGATTTTTGTGAATTTTTGTTTTTTTGTTTTGTGAATTTTTATGATTTCTTTTGAATTTTTTATGATTTTTTATTTTCTGTATTTTATGTTTATTTTATTAATAAAATAATATAAATATTTTTATGATTTTTTTGATTTTTTTATAAATATTCATATTTACTGTATTTTTATATTTATTTTAGTAATAAAATATATATTTTAACAAAAAAACAAAACGACACGTCATTGATTTTGAAGAGTATCGGTTATAGTTTTTACTTGATGTACAAGTAAGTCCAACTGAAAGTTTTTTATAATATTAGCGTCACTTTGAAAGTTTAAAGTGCTTATTAAATAGTTTTATAGTTTAAAATGTAAGTGGATATCCCTTTAAAGGTTTTTATGCGATTTTTCTATTTTATTTTTGAGATTTATTTGTTGGTTAGCAGTTAGATTGCATGGAAACTCGGATAAAGGTTTGTTTCACGTTTCAGAAAAGTTTTGGAATCAGAATCTCTTGGAAATTCGTGGAAACTCGTTGAAACTCATTAAAAACTTGTTTCCAAAAATTTCATTTTGGAAACTTGCGTTTTAACTTTAGAAACTCATAAAAAACTTATTTCTGTTATTTAAAATTTTAATATGATTTACATGTTTAACTATTACTTATTTTATTTTTGTATACTTAACATAAAACTGCTATTTGTTGATTTATATTTTTAGATAAACTAGACAGACAATTGTTAATCATCTATATTATTAAAACAGAAATACACATATAGAATGTCCTTTAATTTTCAGTGTTATTTACACTTCCATGCCACTGACATTAAATAATATTTCCTATTTTATTGTTGTCTTTTCCACTTTGATTAATGTGTTTTCCAAAATTAAATTTGAATTAAATAATACTTCCTATTTTAATGCTTTATCTTTTCCACTTACATTAATGTGTTTTCTAAAATTAAATTTGAATTAAATACACTCCATTAACTTCTCAATTAAATCAATGTCAAATTCAAAAAAATACATTTTTATTGGACAAACAATTCATGGAAATTATAATATCAACTCTTCATTGAACAAATCTGAACGAAAAAAGTATTACCAAATTTAAACCTAAACTAGATAATATCCAAACGGATTTACCATTTTGGTATCTAGAGAACCATAACTAAACCTTATCCGAACGAAATATTTCGGATATTCGAATATATTTAAATCATATTTATATACTTCAATATGTTAGCTATTTTTCGAGTTAATATCCAAGATATAAGCTATTTTAAGTTGATTTGAATATAAAAAATAGTCAAAAGTAAACATTTAAAGTAGATAAATAATAATCAAAACACCAAAAATACTTAAAATATATATATATATATATATATATATATTTTTTTTTCATCCAAATATTCAAGTTAAATTTATTTTAATTTTTAATTTAAGTAATTTAGCTTATACTACTCAAATTTACATGTTATATTTTTTAGATTGAAGGATATTTAAAGATATATAAATTTTGAAAATTTAAAAATAATTTAAACGGGTTATCAAACCCGCAAAGATCTAAATCAAACCGGAACCAAAGTTTATAAATGTCTGAATAGAGTTAGAATCTTTAAACTCGAAAATCTCAAACCCGAATAAATTTTAACCGAATTTGAATGGATACCCAAATACCTATCTCTAGCTTAGTCATTATAAAACGATCAAATATTATAAATATACTATTTAGTATAAATAAATAAAAACTAAAACTGAAAATTAATACCTGTGCGGTCGCACGGGTCAAGATATATTTCAGATTATATATATAAACATTTCCAAAACGTTATCATTCCTAAAAAAAAATAACAATCACGTTCCACGTTTCGTTTCCATGTTCCGATCCATGCAACCTAGGTTAGCAGAGATGATCACTAACCAGTGGGTAATAAACTAGTAATTGTGTTTATGAATGGTAATCTCGTTCTGAATCATGCTAACTTTTTATTTGAGTTTGAACCTGTATCATTAATTTCATTTCTAGTCTTTGGAGTAATATTCATAGTTGCTTCGCAGTCAGTAAAGTTCTCTTGTTACCCAAGTCTTGTAGACTTGAGATTATTGTCCCTCTTTCAGCATTTACTTATTTATTTATCTGCTAATCCTTTCCCAACTGTTTGTTACATTTCTTTCGTTGCTTTGCAACCTTTATCTTCAAATAAGCAAAGATCGCAGGACTCATACTCATTTGCACAAACAAAGTACCTATCATCTCACAGCAACATCAGTTAACTATCAAATGGATATATAAAATATAAACACCTGCCAATAGCAAACATAAGATCTCACTGGGAAAAGTAACGTTTTAACCATAGACATGCTCTGATTCTTCTATATATCTTACATAACAATAAAACAAGCCAACACAAACAAACACGGCCCAGGGCAATTTGATAACAAATTTCTAAATTTGATTTTAATCTCGAAGGCCTAATTCAACCTCGAGTTCATCATCTTCCTCAAAGAGCTTCAACAGCCGGGCATACTGCTCGTCTCTTTTCTTCTTCTGCCATAGCTTGTATAGAAAGAAGGAGAACATTGCTACAGCCACAAATCCGACTAGTATGAGTATTACTTTTGCGCCTCTTCTGCTAGAAGTATTGTGAGACTCTGTCTTAACTTCTTTATTTGTGGTATTGGTATCACCTGAAAGACCTGGAAATATCACATCAAAAGACTTTAATATATGCCTGATCTTAGCATGTCAAGAAAACGTTTAGGCCTTGAAAAGGCCTGTCCTCAAAATGACTTGCATGTTGCTTATCTTAAAAAAAAAGAAACTCTAAACATAGACAACAGAGAACAGCAGCAACAACAAAAACAACACTACACAAAAAATAGCAGGATGACCTTTTGCCTATTTCTTTTAATGTCTGAAACCGGGGACAAGAAAAAAGATTCAGCCACTTTAGTGCAGCATGACCATAAAACTGCTGATGAATTATACCGAAACCATGATGGTATCTACATGAAAAAACAAGTGAATCTCGTTCCCACAAAAGTAATATATAGCCACACACCATACCCATGAATTGAACCGTAACATGTTGTTTTAACTAACATGTGTTAAGAACAAATATATGTGTGCTCAAGATCTATTAACAGAGGAATACTAAAGTCTCCTTAACTAAAATGTTTCAATCCTTAAAGCGAAAGACCAATACGTAACCACATTAATACAGATTAAACATACGGAATCTAGATATAGCCTAGTTCAGCTAATCTCGCGAATTCAAAATCTAACATCTCCAAACGAAAAAAAAAACGATGGATTCTCTACCAAACTGACAAAGAAAATTGGGAAATAAGATTAGGCAGATTTTGGAGAAGACGAACCTAGGACAAAGTGCAGAACAGACGAAGTGAAGAATACCAGATGCCGCCACGAAAGACCACTCGTCGAGGTCTCTCTCATTTCTCTCTACACACGGCAACTCGGCAAGGAGGGATCGACTTGTGAAAATAGAAACAAATGAGACTTATTTATTTCATGTCTTGTAGGAAAGGATCAATTCATTCGGTCTGTGACCAAACAATTTAAATTATGTCTTATGTCATGAAATAAAATAATGTCAACATACCAAGTGGACTAGTGGAGACAGAGACCTGTACACTCAATCTTACCAAATGTCATGAAAAAAAAGGCCAAGACCCATTGCCTACAGACGCCGACGGAGACTCATTCTCCAACGTCATTATACTTCTGTTTTTGGTGAACATCTTTATACTTTAGAAACATGAAGTACCCGTAATGATAAAATAGAAGACTTGTATCTGACAGTCTTGAGATTTTCACAATATGAAAATAAACCTCCGAAACAACGCGCAATTCCAGAACTATTAAGTATTACTTAAGACCACAACCTCTTGTCCTTAAACCACTGTATTAGACATAAGCGACTCATAGTATATCAAAACCAAAAACTAATTGTCAAACCAAACCAATTATCTTTTCACTTGAAGCACTTGGCGTCCAAGAGAGCTTCACCTTCAAATGGCTCTGCGTCTTCGATCATCTGGCTAACACGCTCCTTCTGTGCTTCATCCGAGATGTCAACCTTTGTCCATTCGTACAGCTCCATGTCGTACACCTCGTCCATTATGAACTTTGGGATCTCTGGCCCTCTGAACAACCACAAACCCTTCACCTTGAACGGAGCCTCTGACCCGCAGATCAGCATCTTTCCAAAGGCGTACTTACGAGCCAAGTCCATTCTCTGAAGGAACCCGCCTACCTTGTTGAGCGTCACAAAGGACACCATGTTCTCGTCGTTGTACTTGTAGTCACAGAACCATAGTGAGTATCCCTCTGGGTCATACATGTCCCAGAATCCTGCATTGAGCAATTTAAACATGGTGATGAACATAATCATGATACTTAACTCCATAAGCTAAACGATTCATGCATCTCCATAAGAAGCGAGGAATAGGTAAAAGAGAAGATATCACCACATACCTTTAATAGCAACCTCACGGAAGTTAGATTTGGTGTTCGAGTAAAGCCTCTTCCACTCATCCAGAACCATTGGGCTTGGTGGTAGCAAATCAAGAGGGTTCTTTGCTTTGGGCTTTGGTGCCTCTTCTTCCTCTTCAACAACCTTAGGTGCCTCTGGTGCAGGGGCAGCCTTTTTCTTAGGCTCCTCCTTGGGCTTTGCAGGCTGGGCAGCTTTCTTGGAAGCGACAGGAGGGACAGCTTCAGTCTGTTTGACATCACCCACAACCTTCTTGAAGTTCGGTTGGTTGATAATGGTCCAGAAGTATCTCTCAACATGAGGGAATGCAGAGGTAAAGCTCTTGGTCATGACAGTGGCAAATCCAAGGTTCAAGTTGCAGACAGTGATGATATCAGCGAGGGTAACGGAGTGTCCAACTAGGTAGGTGTTGGAAGCGAGATGAGTGTTCAGGGCTTCAAGTGCTCTTTTCAACGCAGAGATAGCGGCTTCCTCACCCTTTCACACATAAACAATCAGGGATAAGAATGAAAACAGGTGTCCTAATTGCTATAGTGAATGAAACAACAAATAAAGGATAGTAAGCTTACAGGTGCACTGTATGCCATAAAGCCCATTCTTGGGCCGAACCACTTCAAGATGTTACCATATATCTCCAACGTGGAGAAATCGCTCCATTGCTCAACGTGTGCCTGCAAAGTAAAAAACATGCAGATAAACATCGAGAACACGAACAAATAGATAAACAAACAGAAAGTGCAAACAGATTAGAAAAGAGTAGCAGTGGTGAAACAGAAACTTACGTATTCGATCAGAGAGGAACCGTTCAAGGAGTTCTCACCGTTCAACCGGCTTACTGTAACGAGATATTAAAACATCCATTAGACCAAAATGGCAACAACAAATTAAAACAGACATGGGGATAAATAAATGATTCTTATACCATAACGGGCAATGGCGTTGCTCTCAAATATGGGACCCTCGGGAGTCTCAAGTACAGGAACCTATTAAGACCAGTAGCTTTTTCTTAGCCAAAAAAAAAAGAACTCAAGTTTAAAACGAATGACATTGAGATATCAGCAGAGCTCTCATACCTTTCCCAAAGGATTCATCTTGAGGAACTCTGGGGTCTTGTTGGTGACACCCATCTGAAAGTCAGAGGGCACATCGATCTTCACACCAACGTACTCCGCAGCAATGAGTGCCTTGTCAGCATTTTTGTTTCCCTTGTATGTGTGCAACACCTGCAACCATTAAAAGATTCCAATGTCACAAAGTGATCAGCGCTACTAATCAAACAATTTCTCAGCCAAATACATTCTCGAGCTTGATAAGTAATCTCAAGCTCAAAACTTAAAACTAGTGAATAGTAGCTAGATGTCGAGACTAACATAATTTCAAATCAATTTGGAGTGCCAACAACCATTCAAGATCATAGATTTTTTTTTTTTTGCTAAATGAGATAATAGATTCTTCAACAAAGTTAATACGAATCCGAAAGTTTCTAAAGAATCGAACGGTTACTACAGTTCACGGATTTATACAAAAACATGCAAGAACCTAAGAGCCGTCAACAAAGATAATCTGAATCAAGAGAACTACTAAAATCGAGCAATTACTACAGTTTGTGCTTGCTTCTTCACGATCATATATCAAATACAGGATGTGATCGTACAAAGTAAGCTGGAAAATCAAAAATTTAAAACTCACCAAAGCCATTGCTCAGACGGACTCCAACTTCGGATACTGGATCTGGTTTCAAGGTAAAACATTAAGGAGTGAGTTCTCAATTGATACCCGATGAAAAGAAGCTAATATGATAATTCGATACTTCGATCGATGAATCTTACCAGAGAGAGGTTAGAGGCGAGCAAATCGAGAGAAGAGTCTAGTGAGGCGGAGAGAGCTGTAGACGAAGTAGGGTTTTTATATTCGTAGTGTATTCCTCTCTCCTGGGTTGGTTTGGTTTGGTTTGGCCGGTTCTATTTGGTTTAAATTCTGCTTTTCTTTATATATATCCGATTGGGCCATCTGTTAGCTTGGGCCCAAAGAAAGCTAATTGGGTTAGGCTCCGAACCGGGTTACATTCCGTTAAGAAAATTGGAACGTAACCGGCCGTTAAGTCAAAGGATCGAAGATTAGGTTTGCTTAAAAACCCTAGACGCCATCACCTTCATTATCTTCTCCCACTGTGGCTCCGTCTCTACCAAATCTCGGATTGCTTTCGCGGTGGACTCGATTCACTACTGCTACAAGCTCATCCTTAAGGTCCTCCTCTCCCCTCTTTTGCTCCTTAACCAGCTCTCCCTAGTTCTTTTAAATCTATTTACCGTTGTTTCGATTCGATTTTGAATGTTTCTGTTTGGTCAGGCACTGTCACGGAATGGCATCTGAGAAGAAAAGCTCCGTGAGGAGAGATCGTCTTCTGGAGATCGAGGTCGCCGTGCGTAAGTGGTGGGAAGACGAGGAAGTATACAAATCCGAGTCTCGTAAGGATCCTCCGAAAGACGGGGAGAAGTTCTTCGCGACGTTCCCTTTCCCGTATATGAATGGCTATCTACACATTGGCCACGCCTTCTCGCTCTCCAAGGTTGACTTCGCTTCTGCTTACCATAGACTTAGAGGAGCTAACGTGCTGCTCCCGTTTGGGTTTCACTGCACTGGTATGCCGATCAAGGCTTCTGCTGATAAGCTTTCTCGCGAGATCCAGCAGTTTGGGAACCCTCCTGTGTTTACTGCTGAGGAAAGCGTCAAAGAAGTTAAGGAGGTTGAGGAGGAGAGTGATACACCGGCTTTACCGGGTCAGTTCAAGGGGAAGAAGTCGAAGGTGGCTGCGAAGTCTGGTGGACAGGTTTATCAGTGGGAGATTATGCGTAGCTTTGGTCTTACTGACAGTGAGATTGCGAGGTTTCAGGATCCGTATGAGTGGTTGTACTACTTCCCTCCGTTGGCTGTTGAAGATCTCAGAGCGTATGGGTTGGGTTGTGACTGGAGAAGGTCGTTCGTGACGACTGATGTGAATCCGTTTTTTGATGCGTTTGTGAGGTGGCAGATGAGGAAGCTGAAAGCTATGGGGAAGATTGTGAAGGACCGTAGGTACACCATCTTCTCACCTTTTGATGGCCAGCCTTGTGCTGATCACGACCGTGCTAGTGGTGAAGGTGTTCAGCCGCAGGAGTACACGCTTGTTAAGATGGAAGTGGTGAAGCCGTTTCCTCTGAAGCTGGGTCCTTTGGAAGGAAAGAGAGTGTTTTTGGCTGCAGCTACTTTGAGGCCTGAGACCTTGTATGGACAGACAAACGCATGGGTGTTGCCTGATGGGAAGTATGGGGCTTATGAGATCAGTGAAACTGATGTCTTCATCCTTACGGAGAGAGCTGCACGCAACCTTGCGTACCAGAACTTCTCGAAGATCCCTCAGAAGCCTTCTTGCTTGGTTGAGTTGACAGGGCAAGATCTGATTGGACTCCCTTTGAGGTCTCCCCTTGGGGTGATCGATATCATCTATACTCTGCCCATGTTGTCCATTCTGACCAACAAAGGTACTGGCATTGTCACCTGCGTCCCTAGTGATTCCCCGGATGATTACATGGCTTTACATGACTTGAAAGCAAAGCCTGCTCTTCGAGAAAAGTTTGGTGTGAAAGATGAGTGGATGCCCTCTGATATTATACCGATTATCAACATTCCGGAGTATGGGGATAGGACTGCCGAAAAAGTCTGCTTGGATCTGAAAATTAAAAGTCAAAATGAGAAGGATAAGCTTGCTGAGGGTAAAAAGTTGGTGTACCTGAAAGGATTCACCGAAGGAACCATGATTATTGGAGAGTTCGCTGGTAGGAAAGTTCAAGAAGTCAAGCCCATTATCAAGGCACAGCTCATAGAGTCCGGCGAGGCAATTCTATACAGTGAGCCCGAGAAGCCTGTGATGTCAAGATCGGGTGATGAATGTGTTGTGGCTCTTACCGATCAGTGGTACATAACGTACGGAGAATCAGAATGGCGTAAGATGGCTGAGGAATGCTTGTCAAAGATGAATCTTTACTCTGAAGAAACAAGACATGGCTTTGAGCACACTTTGAGCTGGCTTAATCAGTGGGCTTGCTCTCGGTCTTTTGGTCTTGGAACTCGTATTCCCTGGGATGAACAGTTTCTTGTCGAATCCTTATCTGATTCCACTCTGTACATGGCTTATTATACTGTTGCCCATATGTTTCACGATGGAGACATGTATAAAGGCAGCAAGTCTTTGATTACCCCTCAGCAGATGAATGATGAGGTGTGGGAGTATCTCTTCTGCGATGGCCAGTACCCAAAATCATCTGACATTTCATCGGATCTTTTAAGTAAGATGAAGCAGGAATTTGACTACTGGTACCCGCTTGATCTTCGCGTCTCAGGAAAGGATTTAATTCAGAATCATTTGACGTTTTTCATCTACAACCACACTGCATTGATGGCGACTCGTAACTGGCCTCGTGGTATCAGATGTAATGGTCACATTATGCTGAACTCTGAGAAAATGTCGAAGTCAACTGGGAATTTCAGAACATTGAAGCAGGCTATTGAAGAATTCTCTGCCACTGCTACAAGGTTTTCTTTGGCTGATGCGGGTGATGGCGTTGACGATGCAAATTTTGTATTTGAAACTGCAAATGCTGCAATTCTGCGCCTGACAAAGGAGCTAACATGGATGGAAGAGATTCTGGCTGATGAGTCCTCTTTGAGATCGGGCCCTGCGTCTACATATGCTGATAAAGTGTTTGAGAATGACATGAACATTGCTATCAGGTTGACTGAAAAAGCCTACAAAGATTGTTTGTTCAGGGAGGCACTTAAGAATGGGTTTTACGACTTGCAAGCTGCTCGAGATGAGTATAGACTCTCTTGTGGATCTGGCGGCATGAACCATGACTTGGTACTGACCTTTATGGATGTGCAGACACGCCTCATTGAGCCAATCTGTCCTCATTATGCAGAATATGTTTGGAGGAAATTTCTGAAGAAGGAAGGCTGTGTGATAACAGCAGGCTGGCCAGCATCAAATGAGCCAGATTTGGTTCTCAAGGGTGCTAACAAATATCTGCAGGATTCCATCGTCTTAATGAGAAAGCTTCTGCAAAAACAGCTTTTAGGATCCAAGAAGGCTGCTAAGAAAGGCGCTCAAGTAACAGCAGTGGCAGAAGAGAAGTTGAAGGGCCTTGTGTATGTGAATGAGGAATTTGATGGATGGAGAGCCCACTGCCTCCAGATTCTGCAAAGCAAATTTGACCAGCAAACCCGTTGCTTTGCCCCTGATGCTGAGATACTTGCAGAACTGAGGGAGACATTGCAGAAAGAGGGCCAAGCGGAAAACTTCAAACAAATTCAGAAGATTTGCATGCCTTTCCTTAAATTCAAAAAGGACGAGGCTATAGCTATTGGTGGCCAGGCTCTGAATTTGAAGCTACCTTTTGGAGAGATGGAAGTTCTTCAGAGTAACATGGACTTGATCAAGCGGCAGCTTGGTCTTGAAGAGGTTGAGATCTATTCTGCGAGTGACCCTAATGTCGTTGCTAGAGCTGGTCCACATGCTTCACTCCTGAAGCAGAATCCTCCATCTCCTGGCAGTCCAACCGCAATCTTTGTCAACAGGTAAAACCTTGTTGTATATGACAAATCTCCATTATAATAGAAGTAGCATGGATACTCGTTTTACTTCTCGTCAATTAACTGAACTTCTTACTGTTCTTGCACGATTGCCTTTGCCTTCATGTCTAAGAATTTCCTCATGAATCACAGGGTTTGAAAAAGCGTGGGATATACAACGACAAGTCAAGAGGTCGAAAGGCTTGGCGTATGCAAGGTGTTTTGGTGTTTTTTACGAGTCGGATTTTATATGCAACTGTTTTGACTTCTTTGCTGTGTTTTTACCCTTTTTTGGTATTGTTCAGTAAGACTTTCTATTATTTCTTATCAATGACCCTTGTTTCATTTCGCATATTCATCCTGCTACTTTTCCTGATCGGCTACAGGTTTAGCTTCTTACTATAGCTGTATTGTCTAAGCGCTTTGATACTGCATTTGAACAAGTAGGAACATAGGGACTTCAGATTTGGAGAAACAGAGTAAAGTTTGTCAACTATGGACAAAAGGGTCTCTACTTGATTCTTATCCATCTCTATAGCTAGGGATAACAAAATGCCTTCTTGTTTCTTCATATACCCTCCACACTAGAAAGCTTTGGAGAACTTGTCTTCTACCATGATTAGATACGAACTAGTCTCATAGATGTCTGACACATTAGAGTACCTTGGATATATTGCTGTGCATTCAGGTCCTTTTCCAACTTCTAAGAGATTCTATGCCTGGTTGACTTTACTGTGTATGTTACAAATTATATCTAATGCTCTTATAATTGCACAAAACACAATAAAATATTGGGACGGGCATGATGATCATAGTGATGGGATTGAGTACAAGTCGGTAATACCGTTAGAATAGGTTAAATAAACAAAATAAATTACACGAGTGACTTTACACAAGACCTGAATAAACTTCTCTACACTGCAAGACATGCTGGAGTCTGTCCGTTATCGTCCCTGTTCGTCTTCTTATCTCGAGCTTTTCGAACAGCTAACTGAATACGTCTTTCATGTTCTTTCAACATTTCATCTAAGTTTCCTCCATTAGAAACCAATGGCCCTGAGTAGTTCATTCTCTCTATCTTCTCACCGTGTCCCTAAACATAACAAACAACTATGATTAGCTCCACAAAGGAAGCAAAACAAAAGCAAAAAGCACAAGATGTTCTTCTTACCCGTATGGATTCTTTGTCTTTTGTAGAATATTTGGGTTTCACCAGCAGACGTTGTGGCCAATCACCATCTCTCATGTTATTGTTATCACTATCTTCAAGCCACCGTGGATTTGCTACAGAGAAATGTGATGCATCTCTAGCAGCTACCGAGTTTGAGAACTTAGTCAACTGTGGTGCTCCACGTTGAACAAAAGAACGTTGCGACCTCAGCTCTTTTCTTGGTGACCGACTCGAACCCATCATAACATTCTCTCCGTTTCTATTAACCGAGGACAGGCCATACCGCGTGTAACCGTTCTGCGCGGTTCCACTCTTCATTGCTGCATCTTCATTAGGATTATTCTGCACTTGTCGTTTCTTTTAAAAAAAAACAAAATATAAACAAGATTTACATGACTATAACACAACAGTATGTCTATATTATGATTGAATCATACATACTTGTGTTGATGGTAGTAACTCTGCATTGGAATCTTGAGCTGACACAGGTTTAAAGTCTCTAGATACTTGTTTTGACTCATTCTGTTTACTGCCCGTGCCTTTCTTCACATCAATTTCCTTTCTCGGTTGGTACTTTGGTAAACTTGATGCCATGACTATAACACAACAGTATGTCTATATTATGATTGAATCATACATACTTGTGTTGATGGTAGTAACTCTGCATTGGAATCTTGAGCTGACACAGGTTTAAAGTCTCTAGATACTTGTTTTGACTCATTCTGTTTACTGCCCGTGCCTTTCTTCACATCAATTTCCTTTCTCGGTTGGTACTTTGGTAAACTTGATGCCTCGCTTGCAAAAGGCTCTGTCGTGAAGAACTGATTAAAAAGGAACAAAAGTGTGAAGACAAAGAAGGATATAAACAGACATGCAGTAATATAATCCCAATCACCTCGCTTTCAAGGGCATTAGCCGTGGTTCCACGAGCATCTGGCTCAACAGCTAGAAGAACCTCAACTAGTGCCAAAGCTGTAGATGGGAGACTCTTAAACGTCTCGGCTACACACCTCTTGTATGGATGCTGAGGTTTAAAGATGGTCGCGTCTGGAAGTTTAGATCTTTTCCAATACTCTTCAGAAGGTGAGCCACAGAGTTTGAAGATCTTGTGTAGCTGTTCCACCTCAGTTCTTCCAGGCATGATAGGCTTCCCACTAAAGAGTTCTGCTAGAATGCATCCTGTGCTCCACATATCCACAGTAATGCCGTAGTCCGTTGACCCTAGCAAGAGTTCAGGTGGACGGTACCACAAAGTTACAACACGGCTCGTGAGAGGCTGCTTCTGGTGGGGGCCGTAAAAGTTGGCAAGGCCGAAGTCTCCGATTTTTAGATTGTTGTTTTGGTCCAGCAGCAGATTCGAGCCTTTGATGTCACGATGCAATACACCTCGGCTGTGACAGTGTTCTAGACCATGTAGCAACTGTTTCATATAGCATTTAATCTGCCAAACTCACAAAGGTTTTAGATGAGAACCAACCACATAATAGTAACCATAGTTGCAAACAGAACAATAGTATTAACAATAACAATGTTCTAAAGTCGGTATAAACGGCACTTAGACTAGGCTAGACTGTAGATCAACCATAACCAAAACAATTTTTTTTTTTTAAATCCGGTTTATGCAATTTAAATAGGTTTTAACAGTTTAATGTTGATTAAAATTGATCTAAATTAGTGATCTAAATATGTAAACTAAGCAGTGCAAATCTATATATTTGTCTAGTTTTATTGTATATGTAATTTTTCTAATTAATCAAAATAATTTCGTAACTAAACACAAAAGTTAAAATATCTAATGTAAATGTGAAATGTATATAAAAAATAAAATAATAATTTCTGAACGTTTAAGGGCATGTAGTAATGGTCTATGTAATATTTCTCTTAAATTAAATTGTTAGAGTATACTTAAAAGAAAATAGTCTGCCTAAGCCTAGTCGATAGTCTTCTACGAAGCATCTAGTTACCATCTATCGAGTTTTGAAACATTGGCAATACCTGTGCCTCAGAGAACTTAACACCAGGTGTTGAAGCAAGTCCTGAGAGATCGTGTTCCATATATTCAAATATAAGATACATACTCCCTGACACCCTCGAAGTGATCAAACCCTCAAGCTTCATAACGTTGGGATGGTCAAGCCTTCTAAGGATGATGATTTCTCTTGCCATGAACCGAACACTGTCAGGATCCATATTAGCAAACCGCACTTTCTTCAGTGCAACTATTTGGTTTGTCTCTAGGTCCCTGGCTTTGTACACACTGCTATACGTCCCTTGTCCAATCTAGCAGCAAAAACCAACAATGTCAATCAAATAATCTCAAAATATATATAGATAGATAAAAAAAAAAAAGCTCACCTTCTCCAACTTTTCGAAGGAGTCTGGCTTGCGTGGAATCCATCCATTGATAGCTTCTCCAGCAACAGAAGCTAACCAAGAAGGCCAACCAGCCATAACCTGAGCACCTCGTTCTCCATTACTAACACTGCTTATTCTAGTCATCTTAGGTTGTTGCAATGCCTCACGTCTCTGGAAGATAGACCTGGAAGATTTTCTCTCAATATTCACCTTCTTGTTGTCACCCTCCTCGTTAGAGGTTGCATTCTTGGCATCGCTGGGTAATAGAAGCTTCAAGGTGGCTTCTTCTTCTTCGTTGTTCTTGGCATCGGGTCTTTCCTCGGATCCAACATTGGCTATGCTGGATGAAGCAGGCTTTTTCTTCTTCTTGCAGGTTCTTGTATTAGGCTTGTTTCTTCTCTCCTTGACAATGTTGTTGTTGTTGTCGTCAATGTTCTGGTTGATGATGCTATCATTTGCTCGTATTCCCTTGGAGAATTTGCAGCCCATAATTCTCCACAGTTTCCTGATCGGAACCAGGAAACTGTATGGTTTGATTAGCCTCCCTATGCTTCTTATTCTGTTATTGATTATCGATTCCTTCCATTAACCCACAAAAGGGATCAAGGATTCAAGCTTTATGGGATCAAATGTGTGTTTGATCTCTATACCAAATGATTATGTGGGTTCTTGATTCTACCTACAATACAATCACACATTCTAAGATCAATTGAAAGGAAACCCTAGAAGAATGAGGAAGAGAAGGTTTTGAAGATCCAACATAACTGCAAAAACTAGAAACAATAATGGACAGAGAGAGAGAGAGAGAGGTTGGAATATGAGTGATTCCTGAAATAGCTTATAAGAAAATTTAGGTAAGTAACGGATGAAATGAGGTTATCTATTTTAGGAAACTCAAAGAGCAAACAGAATAACCAAAAGCTACAATACAAACAAGCAGCTGTTATGTCTCTCTATAGTTTAGGCTAACTGGTTGAATCAATGGTTCTGATAAACAAAAATATGAACAATGATAATGAACATAACATAAAATAAAAATTTGGATTGCTAAAATTTCTCATATAAATCATATAAGAATTTTAATCCGTTACAAATGCAGAGTTCCAAAAACAGACAGCAAGAATAGGGAAGAAAAGTAAGAACTAATAGCCTCCTTTGAGATCGTTGACGACGTCGTATGGAATTGGGGTGACGGTCTCCAAGGTCATACCTTCAACCATGAATCCAGGTTTGGGTCCTTTAGGCTGCCTCTTGGTGCTTATCGTCTCTCCCCTGGCTTTGGCTGCAGCTTTGAGCTCATCGTTCTTCTTCTTTCTCAGTTTGAACTCCTCAAAACATCGGGACTGCTGCACATGTTCCACACGCACGTGAAGTCTCTTCTTTATGATCCTGTTTCCGATCTGAAACACATTACCAAATATTTAATTTAGTCAATCACGTTATCCACCAAGATATGCACTACATAAGATCAAAAGAAAAAAGACGAGTTTTAAGGTTAACTGCCACTAATCTAATATCACTAATCTAATTAAGCTCAAATCTTAATCTAACAATAAGATTGACGCAGTGGAGTAACATTTACTTATAGTAAAGACACAAGAGATGAGACATCATCAGACCTGTTTGTTGACTTCGACACCAACGGCACGTTTGGTGACGTTCCAGACACGGCCAGTACGACCATGGTAGAACTTGTGAGGCATACCCTTGTGGATCGCACCGTTCACTTTAACATCGACGTAATCGCCGACCTTGAAGGTTCTGAGGTAAGTGGACAATGGGATTGTACCCTTCTTCCTGAACCCCCTCGCGAACAGATCCCTCGTTCGGGCACGAACTCCATGTCCTGCCGGCATTTTTCCCGTGCGAACAAGTGAAACTGCTAGAAGCCGCCGAACTTACGAAATGAGAAAGACAGCTTATTTATATGTCCCCTTTTTGAGTTTAGGGTTTCTTTAACGGGCCTTTGTTTGAAAACTTGGGCTTATTTGTTTGTTTGTTCTCCTAGTCAGAGATATGGGCTTAACTGTTTAAACCGTTAGTTAACTTACGTGTATCCGATGAATTAACATAAGAGTCCCTAACATATGGTCAAATTAAACCCAATACCATACAAAACTTATATAAAAAAATAAGCAAGAGAAGCTACAAGGAAAATTTGTTGACACAATTTCACTGAAAGAATTTTCTTTTTCTTTATTTATTGGGAAGGCATAGAAGGGACCAATGGGCTTGAGACTTGAGATAAGGTTTCGAAATTATTCTGTATATAGTTGCCTTTTTTGTTGTAGAAGTTAAAAACCTTTTAATATGATTGAATCCAATGGAGTCACAATCTCACAGATAAAGTATTAAAATATTTTGTGTTAGATAAATTAAATGAAATGACTTAGTTTCGTGTAATAGAAGGATCAAACTGAAACGTATTAGCATCAGGCTCATCCATTACTACTCGACCATAAAATCGATTCTATATATAGTTGTCCTTTACATATTATTTGGCATTCTTTTGATATATTTATAGATTTCTTAATGCCTAATGCTTTTGAAAATAGACAAGTTGGCAGACCGAAACTGTTATATGGCACTAAATCATGTTTACTGATTATTTATATTGCTAAAGCTAAGCTAAATCTTGCTTTAATCATGTTTAGTAATAAGCATTTCTGCTCAGGTACAGCTCATCATGTCAGTATTGAGTATTGTTTTAATAACTTCTATCATATTTACGGAAGTGGTATCCTAATTGCAAAAGTCGACTAAAAAACTAACATTCAAATTATATCAATCCGAAAGTATTTTATCATTCTATTAAACGAAAACAAAATAAAATTTTGAGGTGAGTGTGTAAAACACTAAGTCACTAACCATCATGTATCACTGTGAAAGTCCAAAACAAAACAAGGAATACAAATTTGGAAAGGTCCCTTATTTAAATGTGGATCATCCCAGAGTGGCAACTACAAAGTGCAAAAAGCCGAGAAAAAACGCGAAGACCATAACACTAGCGCTGTCTTCTAACGTCATCCAACCTAACTCCACTTTCCATTTCTGGTTATTGCCTTCACTAAACTACTTCTGTCTTCTTATTGATTTTTTTTTTTTTACAACTCATCTTATCCTTTGGATGATTCTCTTTGACCAGATTGAGAACATGTTCAATTGTTCTTCCACTTCCGCAGTGGTAGTTACATCTGTATATAAACAGTGCGGAACTAGCCTTATAGGAGGGTGGTCAATTGGCCACATGAATTTTTGTTTTAGAAAAAAAATAAATTTGAAGAAAATCTGATGAAATTAGTTATTGACCCTTTAGAATTTGCATATTATGAAATTGACCCTAGTCAAAGAAAAATGATGCCTATAAATAAATCATTTTAGTGGATTAAACTCCAAAAAAAATAGAGAGAAACAGAGCCTTTTTCTTTTCTATTTTCATATTTCTTATGCCACCGTTCTGTTTTGGCGAGAAAAATGTTACCGGCGAAGCCGACCTTGTTCTTGATTTATGTGTGAGAGTCGTCCTTTATCCAAAGTGAGCTTTTTTTCTCAAACTATTCCCATTTAAAATATAAAACAGAGTGTCCATACTCTGATACATGTGATGTGCATACGTATATGGGTGGTCCCATTCATCGTCGTCGTCTGTGCTAGGGAGCACAAATAATTGAGAAGAGAGTCGCAGCACAAGTTGAGGCGGTGTTCGAGGTCAAATTTTAGAAAGAAAAGCCTCTGAAGAGTGTAAGTAGACAAGATCTCATCATGGTTTCATGAATCGTTAAAGGTAGTTACTTACTTTGCTTGATTTTTTTTTTTTTGCTTGATTTTTATATATATATATATATATTGAAGCTTTCTTTCTTTCTATTGTTTTTTGCTTAGTCAGCAACTGGACTCACACTCCTGTCTGAGTTGCTATAAACTTGTCAGTAATTTTAAAGTTAATAATTAGCTAAAAATATATATATTTCTCTGTTTTCTGCAGACAGAGAGGTCTCTTTTGATGTGTGTGTTTGTTTCTTTTCCCAGATTTTGTAGTCTGTGAGACCATTTATAAGAAGAAGCATCCCCAACAGTCACTATCTATTAACATTCTTCACTCTTGAAGTTGCTTTCGCTGGTGAGACTTTATTGCTCTTTTCCTAAAGGTATTTAGCTATAAAAGACTCTTAAGTGTTACCTATTTAGTCTATTATAGATGTAGCTGTATTTGAATATTACTAGGCAAATCGGTTCAGATCCTAGTATTATATACTTAGCTATGTTTTTATATACCTCATAATCAAGGTGGCTCAGTTACTTTGTAAATGATGAATCATTGAATGAATAGTTGAACATGGTAGGATGGTTCCTGCATCTACTGCATCATGTTTCATGGTAGGATAGACTTTCTTGATGAAGTTGCACTTAATTTTTGTTGTCTTGTCTCATGTGTCAGGCAAAAAAACATGTCAGGCTCTAGGCCAAGTCAGTCCTCAGAGGGCTCGAGGCAATCAAGACACAGCGCTAGGATCATTGCACAGACAACCGTCGATGCAAAACTCAATGCTGATTTCGAGGAGTCAGGCAGTTCCTTTGATTACTCAACCTCAGTGCGCGTAACTGGCCCAGCTGTGGAGAACAACAACCAGCCACCGAGATCCGACAAGGTGACCACCACTTATCTTCATCACATACAGAAGGGAAAGCTGATTCAGCCTTTCGGTTGTTTGCTCGCCTTGGATGAAAAAACCTTCAAAGTCATCGCGTACAGCGAGAACGCCCCCGAGCTCTTGACTATGGCTAGTCACGCAGTTCCTAGCGTCGGAGAGAACCCTGTTCTAGGCGTTGGCACGGATATAAGGAGCCTCTTCACCGCTCCTAGCGCCTCTGCCTTGCAGAAGGCTCTTGGATTCGGAGACGTCTCTCTGTTAAACCCTATTCTTGTCCACTGCAGGACTTCCGCAAAGCCGTTTTACGCGATCGTGCACAAGGTCACAGGGAGCGTTATCGTAGACTTCGAACCGGTGAAGCCTTACGAAGTTCCCATGACAGCTGCCGGCGCTTTGCAATCGTACAAGCTCGCCGCGAAAGCGCTCACGAGGCTGCAGTCTTTGTCTAGCGGCAGCATGGAGAGGCTCTGCGATACGATGGTTCAGGAGGTTTTCGAACTCACGGGCTACGACAGGGTGATGGCTTATAAGTTTCACGACGATGACCACGGAGAAGTTGTCTCCGAGGTCACGAAACCTGGTCTGGAGCCTTACCTCGGTCTGCATTATCCAGCCACCGACATCCCTCAGGCAGCTCGGTTCTTGTTCATGAAGAACAAGGTGAGGATGATCGTTGACTGCAACGCGAAACATGTGAAGGTAGTTCAAGATGACAAGCTCTCCTTTGACCTCACCTTGTGCGGCTCCACGCTTAGAGCACCACACACCTGCCATTTGCAGTACATGGCCAACATGGACTCGATCGCGTCTCTTGTTATGGCTGTGGTAGTCAACGAGGAAGATGGAGAGCGCGATGATGCAAAGAGAAAGAGACTATGGGGTTTGGTGGTTTGTCACAACACGACTCCTAGGTTCGTCCCGTTTCCTCTCAGGTATGCATGCGAGTTTCTAGCTCAGGTGTTTGCGATACACGTCAACAAAGAGGTGGAGCTGGAGAATCAGATCGTGGAGAAGAACATTCTGCGCACGCAGACGCTCTTGTGCGATATGCTGATGCGTGACGCTCCTCTAGGTATTATTGTCTCGCAGAGCCCCAACGTAATGGACCTTGTGAAATGCGACGGAGCAGCTCTTTTGTTTAAAGACAAGGTGTGGAAGCTTGGAACAACTCCAAGCGAGTTCCATCTGCAGGAGATAGCTTCTTGGTTGTTTGAACACCACGCCGATTCGACCGGTCTGAGCACTGATAGCTTGCACGACGCTGGGTTCCCAAGGGCTTCAGCTCTTGGGGATTCGGTGTGCGGAATGGCGGCTGTGAGGATATCGTCTAGAGACGTGATTTTCTGGTTCCGTTCTCATACAGCTGGTGAAGTGAGATGGGGAGGTGCAAAGCATGATCCGGATGATAGAGATGATGCGAGGAGAATGCACCCGAGGTCATCGTTCAAGGCGTTTCTTGAAGTGGTCAAGACTAGGAGCTTACCTTGGAAAGACTATGAGATGGATGCTATACATTCCTTGCAGCTTATTCTGAGGAATGCTTTTTTCAAGGATGGAGGAGAAGCTACTGATGTTAATACAAATGTCATTCACTCGAAGCTTAATGATCTGAAGATTGATGGTATGCAAGAACTAGAAGCTGTGACCAGTGAGATGGTTAGGTTGATTGAGACTGCTACCGTGCCAATACTGGCGGTTGATTCTGGTGGATTGGTTAATGGTTGGAACACCAAGATTGCTGAGCTGACTGGTCTTACGATTGATGAAGCGATTGGGAAGCATCTACTCACACTTGTTGAAGATTGTTCAGTGGAGATCGTTAAGAGGATGTTAGAGAATGCATTAGAAGGTAATTTCTCTTTCTTTACTACTTACACTGACTTTTGCTATAAAATATTGGATTTTTAACGTAAAAACCCTCAACTAAATTTGTTTTGGATAAAAAACCCCCAAACTAAATATTTAACGAAATAATCCTTAAACTTATTTTATTTAATGAATTAAACTCTCTCAGTTCAAAATTAGCATTTTTAAAAATTTCTATAAATATATGAGTCTGATTTTTTTAAATCAACATTATATATGTATAAATAAAAAAATGTATAATTAAAGTTATACATATATAATGTTGATTCTAAAAAAAACAGACTCATATATTTATTAAAAAAATTTAAAATGCTAATTTTGAAAATTAAAGTAACTAGATAATATATAATTTTTGGTATATTTTCTTGTCTTTTACATTTTTAATTTTTAGGTAATTTTTATTACATGTAAAGCTTTAGATAATTTTTTCTATTTTTGGGTTTTCTCATTTTTAATTTATACATATATAGTGTTGATTTAAAAAAAATCAGACTCACATATCTATATAAATTAAAAAATGCTCATTTTGAAAATTAAAGTTATTAATTTTTAGATAATTTTATTATATTTTGGATTTTTTATTTTTTATTTTAATGATAAAACCCTCCAACTATGTTTATTTAATGTAAAAACCCCTAAACTAAAGATTTACGAGTACTGCTAATTATGACCTGAGAGAGTTTAATTCATTAAATAAAGTTAGTTTGAAGGTTTAGTTTCGGGTTTAGTTTCGGGTTTAGTTAGGGGTGGGCATTTCGGTTTAGTTTCGGGTTCGATTTGGTTTAGATAATTTGGGTTTTACAAAACTCAAACCAATTAAAACCAAAGTAGCTTTGGTTTGGGTTCAGTTTGGATTTAATTCGGTTCGGTTTAGTTCGGTTTGGTTTACATTTAGTTCGGTTTACATTATTATGGTCTAATTTGGTTCGGTGTAGTTCGGGTTGGTTATAAAATATGAAAACATCAGTTTTATACTTTTATTTAAAAAAATAATCAACTCATAAACGATAGACTGAGAATATAAAAACTTATGCTACATGATTTTATATATAATAGTATTATTTGAATCGTATTAATATTTTTTTTTAAAGACATGGAAGTTATGAAAAAATGAAAAACGAAACTTTAACTAAAATTTACAATATGTTAATACATATATATATATAATATATTTTTACTATATATATATATTGGATTATCGGTTTGGTTCGGTTTAAACCCAAACCAAACCAAACCGTTCAGGTTGAGTAAAACATGAACCAATTGGGTTACAAAAAGAGCACGGTTTGGTTTGGTTCGGTTTCACTTCGGTTTGGTTGGTTCTGTTCGGTTCGGTTTGGGTTTTTTGCCCACCCCTAGTTATTTCGTTAAATACTTAGTTTAAGGGTTTTTACCCAAAAAAATTTAGTTGAGGGGTGTAAGTGTTAAAAATCCTAAAATATTTCTACTAGGCCAAGGATTTTGAACGAACTTGCAGAACAGAACCAAAATTTCGGTTAGTTTGGTTAGAAGTACAGTATGATTCAGTAGGCTTAAATCGATTTTTGGTTCGGTTTGGCAATTGGTTACGTTGGTTTTCTTCTTTAACCAAATTATAAAATGAACTAAACCAACCTAACGAAATAACTGAACTAACCGAATTTATCCAATATTTAAAAAAAAAAAAGACTTATCAAAATAAAAAATAAGTAGGAACTAGGTGTTTTATCCGTATTTGTGGGGTTAATAGTTTAAAAAATTATAAAAAGATATACTATAAATTCAAATTTTTTTAGAATAAAATTATTCTCATGTTTTTGAAATCTTTAATAATTAACTAAATATTAACTTTTATACTCAATATTTTTTATTTTAATAAAATATATTTTGTTACGCAAATAAACCTAAATCATTCATATGTACATAAATTGTATTTATTTTTAAAATATATGATGTAAAATATTTTTACATAATATAATATAGAATCTTTTAGATAATAATGAATACCAAACTAATAAATTTATTTTAATTTATGGGTATTATATATTAAAAAATATAACCTAATTATTTATTAAAATAATAAAGATTTTCAACGCTCTAAATTTAAACGTGAGAACGAAAAATCACTTCGCAAATAATAGTATAAATAATTTTGAATCTGCTACCAATTTTTTTAAAAAATTATCACAATAAGTTATTTTGATTGTTTTAAAAGAATTATCTTAAAATATAAATTATTATTCTATCTTATGTGATAAATTACTAATTAATAGATTATAGTGATAAAAATTTACGCTTTATAAAAATTAATATATTATTTTTTCTTTTAAATAATTTTACATATAATTTTTAAAAAATATATTATATGTATACTTTAATATTACTAAATTATAGTGTATAAGTTTGGTAATGATATTGTCTTTAGCAAATTTTGATTATTTTCAAAATAATGATAAACTACCAGTTAAATCACTCAAAATATTAATTAATTAATATTAATAGTTAAGCAAAAATATGACTAAATCTATAATTATGGAGAGCATGACAAATAAGCAAATTCACTTCTCAAATAATAGTATAGATTTCAAAAAACAAACTAATGGAATGCCAAACTGAACTTTATTTCTGTAAAATTTATTTTGAACCGAACTAACCGAAAACCGAAGTAAATGAACCTGCAGACCTCATTTCAACTATTTTACTCTGTTTGGTGTGTTTTTTTTCCTTTTCTCTCCCTCAAAGTGCTGAAAAGACTATACACTTCGGTTGTAACTTGTATATATATATATGCAGGAACCGAGGAGCAGAATGTTCAGTTTGAGATCAAGACACATATGTCAAGAACCGATGCTGGGCCAATAAGTTTAGTTGTAAATGCATGTGCAAGCAAAGATCTCCACGAAAACGTGGTTGGTGTATGTTTCGTAGCCCATGATCTCACTGGACAGAAGACTGTGATGGACAAGTTCACACGGATCGAAGGTGACTACAAGGCCATCATCCAAAACCCAAACCCGCTCATCCCGCCCATCTTTGGAACCGATGAGTCCGGGTGGTGCACAGAGTGGAATCCAGCAATGTCAAAGCTAACCGGTTTGAAGCGCGAGGAAGTGGTGGATAAGGTGCTGTTAGGAGAAGTCTTTGGGACGCAGAAGAAGTCATGTTGTCGTCTCAAGAATCAAGAAGCGTTTGTAAACCTTGGGATAGTGCTGAACAATGCCGTGACCAGTCAGGAGGCAGAGAAAGTGCCTTTTGGTTTTTTCACAGGAGGTGGGAAGTATGTGGAGTGTTTGTTGTGTGTTAGTAAGAAACTTGACAGGGAAGGTGTGGTGACTGGTGTCTTCTGTTTCCTGCAACTTGCTAGCCATGAGCTGCAGCGAGCTCTCCATGTGCAGCGTCTAGCTGAGCGTACTGCGCTGAAGAGACTAAAGGCTTTAGCTTACATTAAAAGAGAGATTCGGAATCCTTTATCCGGGATCATGTTTACAAGGAAGATGATGGAAGTCACTGAGTTAGGACCAGAGCAGAGACGGTTCTTGCAAACTAGCGCTTTGTGTCAGAAGCAACTCAGCAAGATTCTTGATGATTCTGATCTTGAAAGCATCATTGAAGGGTATGTATGCAAACAATGAAAGTCTTTATTCGTTTAGATTCTCTCATATGTTTTTTACTTCTGTGTAGGTGCTTGGATCTTGAGATGAAAGAGTTCAGCTTATACGAAGTGTTGACTGCTTCCACAAGTCAAGTAATGATGAAGAGTAACGGAAAGAGCGTTCGTGTAAGTAATGAAACCAGGGAAGAAGTAATGTCTGATACTCTGTATGGAGACAGTGTTAGGCTTCAGCAAGTCCTTGCAGATATCATGCTGATATCTGTTAACTTTACACCATCTGGAGGTCAGTTAACTGTCACAGCTTCGCTGAGGAAAGATCAGCTTGGAAGATCTGTGCATCTTGCTTATTTAGAGATCAGGTAAAATATTTTAATGAATACACGGTGTTGAAAGAATGTGTGCATTGAGGAGATTGTGTTTGATGAAAACAGGATAACACATACCGGAGCTGGGTTACCAGAGTTTTTGCTAAACCAAATGTTTGGGAGTGAGGAAGATGTGTCGGAGGAAGGGTTAAGCTTGATGGTTAGCAGGAAACTGGTGAAGCTGATGAATGGAGATGTTCAGTACTTGAGACAAGCTGGGAAGGCTAGTTTCATTATCACTGCAGAACTCGCTGCAGCAAGCAACTAGTCCTCTCTGTTCTGTAACTTTCCTTTTTTTTTTTGCTTTTGTTTTCATTTTCAACTTTCAATAACGATGAAATAAATGTCCATCCATTTACATATCCTCTGTTATCTCTGTTCTGAAGCTGTGAATATGGATGCATATCTAATCTTATGTCAAGTGTTTTGGTTTCATGATGTATTATTCAAAAACTGATGTTATGATACATGAACTAATTTATAGTTGATGTTTAGATTATACTAACTGCTTGTCTCTCTGAGTATAGCTCAATTTTAGAAAGGATCTGCTTAATAGGCTGAATTACCGCAGCTGGAGTCTATGCCTAATGCAACATGCCAGAGTTTAGGGGTAAATGTATGATACTTACCTTCAGTATGATGCAAGAATCCTTTGTTTAAACAATTTCCTTTAGCTTAAGTACATGAAGATGCAGACAAATTTGTACATTCTAATTAGCTGGCCACATGGAATGTACTTTAGATTTGGAAGAAGAAGCACATGGCAGGAAGTATAAAATTTGGTCTTGTCAATTAATCAAATCAGTTTTATTAGGCCCATAAGGTTGATGATATAAAGGGCCAGATAAGTAGCTTACCTGCTTCCTTTTTATAGTTGGAAGTTTTTAAATAAGATCAACAACACCAGGTTACCTGTTTGGCTGTTTCTAGTCAACTAGAAACCAAGAAAAAAATTTGGACCATACATGCAACAATAGAGCTCAAAAATGCGCATTCAAAGATCAGTTTATTGGTTTTCATTACACAAAGATAAATAAATAAAAACAGAACCGGTACAAGAAAAAACACACATGTAATGAATTTGGAGTATAAGATCATTTCTTGGGTTGGAACCTAGTTTTAATGTGTTTAACCGTTCCCGGAGATGTCTGAAAGGCTTGAGCCAAGATGTTATCAGGAACGGGAGGAGTAGAGCCGAACAGAGTAGCACCAAGAGACTGAGTTCCAGGAAGCTGACTATTGAAAGCAGCGATGACAGAAGCAGGAACATCACCGTTGTTCTTCTGGAAATGAACAAGTCCTTTAGGGAAAGCAAAGACGTCACCTCTCTTGAGAGACCGAGAGATGAGCTTGTTGGCGGTGGTGAGAAACCCAACGTCGAGTGTTCCTTCGAGGACGTAGACGACTTCGGTGGCACGTGGGTGAGTGTGAGGTGGGTTTAAGCCACCTGGCGCGTAGTCGATGCGTGAGAGGGAGACACCGAGCGTGTTGAGACCTGGGAGGTTCATCACGTTGGCTCCTGTGACTAAGGACCCGAACGTGTTGTTGGTGAGACCTGGATTCGCTAGTCCTTGTGAGAAGAAGTCTAGTGACGTGATGTTAGCTGCGTCTTTGCAAGGGAAGCCGTTGACTTTGATACCTGAAAGTTTTAAAGAAAGTTGAATAAAAGTGGAAAGATGAGAGTAAATCAAGTTTTTTATTACCGGAGGAGAGATCAGCGACGCAGAGGTCTTGGAGCATGTCGGGATCTGCGGAGATTGTAATGAGGAAGAAGAGAAAGATGGAGAGGAATGGAGTTGTTGGTGAAGCCATGGATTCTTGATTGTTAATGGTGAGACTGTAACAGAAGAGAGAGATTGAAGAAGGAGATGATGCTTTAAAAGCAAGGAACATGAATGACCTTGTCAAAATAATTAAAATAAAAAGAAGTCAAAGGTCAACGTATACTAGACGCATAGATCAGGTCTGTGCTGTTGAAAATAATGACTGCTCACTTGTTTTTTAACACCGTACTAGATTTTGACCCGCCCTTTAAAGGGCGGGTATATTTTTGTTTTAAATTTAATTTTTATATTTGTGTTTTCTTTATAATTATATTTTTATTTTCTCTTTTAATGGTATATATATATAAATCTTAATCAAAATATATTTTATTAAATAATAGTAATTTAAAAATTGATCTGGTTGTATACATTCGGTTAGGGCTGGGTTGCGGATCGAACCGGTCCCGCTGACCTTCCAACCTGCGGATTTTAATTTTATTTTGGTCAAAAGATCTGATCCGCACAATGCGCAAACAAATAATTTTGTACCGGCATCCGTCCCGTTAACTTTGCGGTTATCCGCAAGTTATATTTTTAAAATAAAAACTATTTAATTTAATTATTATAAATAAATATAAAAGAAATATTTATAATAAAATTATATATTTTTAATTTTTATTTTTTTTTTAAATCCCCATATTTATATAAAAGTGTTTACTTTTCTTTTTATTTTTTATTTTTAAATACTTTGCGGGTCAGAAGGTACGTGCGATCCAAAATTCACCAACCCGCACCCATCCCAAATAAAATACTCATAACCCGCATCCGTAATTTTTTTTTCAAATAGTTGAACTAAACTTATGATCCACATTTAAAAGGACGGATATATTTAATGGACTCTTTCACATAATTTATATTTTTATTGGAAATAATTAGTTAGACAAAACTTTTTATCAATTGATCATGCTGGTGAATTAATAGAATAAATCCGTTTTCATATACTTTCGCTTTATTTGTGTTTGTTTTCATATATAGATGCATAGTTAATTTTTTTCAAAAAAAAAAGTTGTTATATATATTGTTGTCGAAAAGCCTATCACTTATTTTAGTTGTTTTTATTCATATTCTTTAGTTCATAGCTTCATAGGTGATGAGTAACAAAAAAAATAAAAAAATGTGATGATCTATCATATTCGTACATAGATTTCTTTAAAAAAAAAAAAGTAATGGGCCCCGATATAATAGGAATCAAAAGAGAGGTTATAGAAAACCAAACACGTTAATAGATAGTTATATATTAAGCAGTTGGCATATTAACAGTTATATTATATATAGCTTCCTTGATTTTTTTTAAGTTGGACTCAACTATTATCAATAGGTCATACAGCAAAATTAATAGAATAGATATCCAAAATTAATAGTATTGATTTTTCCAATATTTCCAAAGTAATTAAATAAATAAAATTATATGGTTGTCATTAAGTTTTCATTATTTGATTCCACATATAATTATAATAATATTATAATTACACATAATAATTTGTCATGAAACTAAATATGGATTTTGTAAATTTTGATTCAGTATAAATGAAAGGGACCACCTGAGTTGTCAACCAATTGCATTTATCTAAAAGAATCTCGACATATGTATAAAGCCCAAATTTTGTTAAACCAATTGTATTTGTTAAGCCCATCTTCATTTAAGCGGTTATATGCTTTGTTAATAGCTGTCACGAGATTTCTTCATTTAATCAGTTATATTTAGATATTGTATTATTTTAAATTGGACATAACTAATATCAATAGGGCATACTTCAATTTAATAGTATTGATATATTAAGCCTGGGCGTTCGGATATCCGTTGGCGTTCGTATCAGGTTTTTCGGATTTTCGGGTTTTCGGGTTTACGTTCATAGGTTTCATAGTAAAATTTTATTAGTACGGGTCGGGTTCGGATAATAACACTTCGAGTTCGATTAAAAATTATATTGCGTCCTAAAACCCATAAAATAACCACATATCATTTGGATTCGGGTTATATCGGTTCGGTTCGGATATAACCAAAGTAAAAAAACGAAAACTTAAAGAAAAACATAAAGAAAAACAACTAAATTAATAAAAAATAATCTATCACTCATAATTGCTAAAATAACAAAAAAAAAATTAAATCAAGCATGAAAACAAACATTATTTGTAAACAATATACATTATATTATAGAGAGTAGACTTGTTATTTCAATGAACAAATTATAAATTACTTATTTATAACTAATTGTGTACTTAAAACATTTTTAATATTGTTAATATTTATTATTATATATCATATTACCACGAATATTAAATTTAATGACTAAAATACTTATATATATATATATATTTCAAAATATTTATATTAACTATTAGTTTCGGATTTTTTGGGTTACTCGTTCGGTTTCGGTTAATAACACTTCGGGTTCGGATATTTTTATACCACCCTACAAGATCCGTTCGGGTATTTTTATATTTCGGATCGAATAACGGGTCGGTTTTTTTGGTTCGGGTTCGGTTCGGATTTCGGGTTCCGGATTTTATGCCTATGCCTATATATCGATATTTAATGACGTTACCTAATCATGTTAAATGTTAGCATCTGTTTTTGTTATTAGTGAAACCTTGATCTGCACAAATATTAGGAATATTTTTATATTGTCTTAATGCAACACGTCATCTTTATTGGGTTGACACGTCTTCATTTTTATATTTTTAGGGAATTTATTGGAACTAGAATTTGGAAAGAATTTAGTTATTTTAGAAGTTGACAGATTTTTAAAAATTTAGGAGATTTCACAAATGTTTTCTAAATTTCTATCAAATAGTTTGTATTGATTTCTATAGATTGTTATTGATTATTTAGAATTTGCACAATGTAGTTTTTCAAAAAAAAATCCTTCTAAGGTAATATACAGAAATATTGTAGAAAATTTCAACAATGAATCTCGATGAAGCACTATTAGATTATCGTTTGGTGTGTTCACATAGACAAGTGCATTTTATGGTATTGATTCTTTGTATTATGGTTTGTTCTTTGATTTGTTATGAAAATAGTCATTTTTTATCTTTGTACTACATGGCAGATTTTTAACAGTCTAGTTTTCATTGACTTTTTGTTTTTTTGAGACATCACTCTTACAAACGATAGATTATGTTAGAACACACCAAATATGAAACTAATCGACAAAGAAATCTTCTGGAAATCACATGTCAAACAAGAAAAATATATCATACTGTAAGGAAATATTTTTATTAGTATACAGATTTCAGAAATCTTATGAGTAGATATGGTATTTTCAAAGTCTAGCTTATGGATAAATATATAAAGAATTCAACTCCCAATAACCATAGAATTTAATAGAATAGCAAAATCAATAAAAACTAAACTTTCTGAATAACAAAAGATTTGAATGGAATTTAAAAGTCTTTAAACCAATAACAGTGGATTTTGGAAAGATTTTTAAAATCCATAAACCAATAACCATGGATTTTTAAATTTTTATAATTCCTTAAAAATTCTTAAACCAATAATCCCCTTAGTCTATATGCATGATTCGAGTTCGGGCTTTTAAGACAACGTTGGTGGACATCAAATTGTTTAGAACGTAACAACCCGTTTACAGTCTCGAGAACAAAGCGTCATTTTAAGCCTATTTCCGGCCCGTTCGTTAAGATAACAAAAATTTCTAGGTGTAAATACAAAAAATTCTCATCTGACAGGTTTATAATTATAGGTGGTCGGTAGTTTTCGATCATGTAACTAACCGACCCTATTGCGGTAAGAACTAAGAACCAATAGCATAATATAAGATAGTTTCCATTTAAATTATAGATTTTCTTTCTTTTAGGATTAAAGTTGTGTATAATATAATGGTGAACATATATGTTTCAATAATAGAAAATCTATTCAGAATAATAATACTACAGTAATTCGCAAGCAATGGATCAGGATTGAGGAGCAACAGAAGAATCGTGTGAATCGTAAATATTTGTATGGTGGGATATACAGAGTTGTGTCGTTTCCAAGCGGCTACGATGCTCTCTCGGGCCATAAAAGCGGCTGTGAATAATTTAGGGTACTGCGGTTCAGCTCTAGACGTTGAAGCAGTTGGAGAAAGACGATGTGTTAATCAGGAGCTGAGCGATAGGTATCTCGCTAGTCGCTACTGGGATACGATTTGTACCTGTGGATTTGGAGGTAGATATCTGCAACCAGCACAGGATCTATAGCAGCATTATTAAACGGAAAAATTCACACCAGCCCCCTCGGGGTAGTGTAGTTGTTGTAATCAGCTGTGACAGAGGTTACCGTCTGATTCTTCGCTCATTTAAAGAAACTGGTTATCAGACTGTTATTTGTAGTCATATGAAAGAAGCCGGTTACCGGTTACCGTCCGTTCGAAAGTTTTTTGTAGTCATACTCATATGACTACTACCTACATTCTTTATCCTCATGCTGTTCCAAGACTTATATTTGTGCAGTAACTCAACATCCCAAACTTACATCCTTTTCTCAACCGATGCAGTTTCATGAATGGATCAAATTTTCAACGTTCTGCATGCAGCTTTCAGTTGTAACCTTAGCATATTTAAAATATAAAAAAAAATTGACAAAAAAAAACAGAAAATGAAACCTGTGATAGCAACAATTTAAGGTGTTATTTATTTTAATATGTTAGAAAACTAAAATCTTGTATAAATTATAGGTAAATATATCATAGGATATAAGAAAAGAATGCAAACATTTCACGAGATTCTTAGTTTTTTTCCATCTCTTTTGGGCACAATAGACATGTTTATTAATTGTTAGTAAACCGCCACAAATGTTTGTGCTAGCTAGCTAATCACATCCTCAAACAATGATTGGTTCAATGTAGAACCAATTATTCGGTTCACATGCACCCTCGTCCTTTGCGTTCCACTAAACTTTATTATAATGCAAAGGGTTGACTGCCTAATGCATGATATAATATCTAACTCCTCAAACCCATTAATCTGTTGGACGGTAAATAAGATTGACTTTTAACTGAGAACTAGATCTTGACCCACGCTTTAGAAACGCGGAATATTTTACGATGAAAAAATTCACTAATAACTTAATAAATATTTTGGTAATTTTTAAAGAGTGTATTTAAAATAGTTTTGCATTTAAATCAGTATTTTTAAATTCAACCCGATTGTGATTATACCGGTTAACCCGGGGATCTGACAATTCAATTTAGGTTTTTAAAATATTCATATTAAAAAAATTACTAAAACCCGAGACTAACCGATTGAACTGATGAATGACCGATATGTAATTTAATTTGATTTAAATTGTAATAGTTTCATAATTTGTAACTTATAATCCAAATTTAAAGTTTATTATTTTGCAATTTATGAAATTATGACGTTTCTACAAAATTTTAAAGAAAAAATGATAGATATAAAATAAGTAATATTAATTATTGTATTGTTTGGAAACATTGATAGTAGTATAAAAATATATTGTTTGAAAACATTGATAGTAGTATAAATAAATAAGTATATTGTTTGGAAACATGGATATTAGTATAAAGAAAGAAACATTAGTGATTTAGTTTAAGTTTAACTATAAAGTATAAAAGTGTATTTAATTTAAAAACTTACAAAATAAATGTTAAGTCCAATAGAATGTTTCTATTTTAATAAGATAGATATTGATTTTCCTCTCATTTGTATAATGTTGAAATTAGACTAATGTGTTTGACAAACCTATTTCTTTTTATTTTAAAAATATACTAATATCGTCTTTAAATTTAATGTCAAACAAACATTCAACATTGTTTACTTACCGGTCAAGTTATTGCATTAGGTTATTTAAAAAAAAAAAAGTAAACCCTGATTGGGATTTCAAACAATAGATTTTGGTATAAAGTAATTCAATTGACTTTAGGATAATAATAATATATTGAATTCAGAAAACGGAGAGCAACTTAAAAAAAACTTTCGAAAAAGTGTTACTTCTTCTTAAGGCTTTAGATTATTTATCATGTTTGCTTTAATTTTATGTTATTCTTGTCTTGTAATCACTCACAGGTCTGAAAATGGTGAAGGTTGTGACATGCATGTGAGTATACGACTCTGGTTCACGGAAACAGACAGAAACTGATTTATTACGTTCATCATTGTTCTTCAATCCATATATCATAATCTTTATAACCAAATGAAAAGTATATACAGTAGTATGAGAGTGAAAAAATTGCAAAAGAAAGAAGAATATTTGACGTATGAAACACACTTAAACTAGAAATAAAGACACCCATGAGAACACTTAAAAATCCACTGTACGTACGTATGTATTGTATATTTTTTGCTCTATACATCCGTTAAAGAGTTAAGAAAAAAATAAAACCTAAAGGGACTGACCAAAAGAGACAGCCATTCTCTGAAGATCCTTGCAGAACACGTCACTAGCTTCGGGTGTGTTCAAATTCTCGTTCTGGCTTTGGCTCCAAGGATCTGCCAAGCTTGAAACATTGGCTAAGTAATCTGCCTCTGATTTGATGAAGATCGGTAGAGAGATTTGACTATGTACAGTGCTCCCATTGAAGCACGGTGTGTTCAAATACTCTGACCATTTCAATTCCTCGAAGTTATGATTAGGTTTAACAAGAGAAGGAGAAGAATCTGGGACCGACCATGTGAAACCGCCATTGTCGGTCAAACTTGAAGTGTTGTTTGTCTGAAACTCCCAGTTAGGTGCTGCATGATCAGTACTCGAACTGTTGTCCGGAGGAAGACTAATTGAAGGCTTAACACAAGAGGGTGTCTGAAAAACAGAACCAACCTTGTTTCCGGGGATAAACTGCACCGGAATCATGGAGCAGAGGGAAGAATCAACGGAGAGTCCGAGGTTGGAGTTGAAGACAAGCTTCTGAGGACCAAAGTAGTCGGAGAAATCAGATGGCCTTTGGAGGTAGAAGTCTTGGTTAGCTGCAGAGGAGGAACTAAGAGACATGTGGTCGGTGCTGCTTGTTGTTGGTTTGTCTTTGTCAACTTCAGAGATGGGTTTGTGTGTGTTTGGATCAATGCCTCTTTGTTTCAGTTTCTTTTTTATGTTTGAGTTCCATAGATTCTTGATCTCGTTGTCGGTTCTTCCCGGAAGTTTAGCTGCAATCTGTGACCATCTGATAAAAAAAAGACAGAACAGAGTAAAAACAGAGGAGGCTTAATTCATTGCAAAGATATGATCCTCTGTTGAAACAGAGGAAACCTAAAGACATAAACTTTATCCTCTGTTTTTATGATCTTTCTTTAACAGCGTTATTACCTGTTTCCAAGGACTGCATGAAGCTCGACGATGAGATTCTCTTCTTCTGGAGAGAAAGCTCCTCTCTTTAAATCAGGTCTCAAGTAATTGATCCATCTCAGTCTGCAACTTTTACCACATCTCTGCAAACCTGTATAGTAGACTCAAAAAAGGTTGCTTTTTGTGAGGATGTTATGTTTTTTTTTCACTTGAATTAAGGAGAAAACTTTACCGGCAAGTTTAGGAACAGAGCTCCAGCAGCCATGACCGTGATTGGTGATGTGGTTGAGAAGCTTCTCGTCTTCATCAGGAGACCAAAGCCCTTTTCTCAGCTTTTGTTTGTAACAGCAAGAATGTCTCCCCATTTAGTTTATTAAAGCTGCACTGCTGAGCCAAAAAGTAACAATAAAAGAGAAGAAAGCCCTATTTTTTCTTTAAGCACTGAAAGAAAAGAGTTTTGAGCAGAGAGAATGTATGTGAAACTTTTGATGGCTAATGGAATCTGAGGGAAAAAAAAGAGAAAGGTGGAGAAAATGAAGTAACAGATCTCTATAGAGTGAGTATTAATAGGACTAAGAAATGTCACTTTAGAGTTTGTTGAATTTTTTATATTCTTTTTTATTTGCTCTCTCTCTCTCTCTCTTTCTCTCTCTCTCTCTCTCTCTCTCTCTCTAGAGGTTTTGGTAAAGTATGTGCATTGTAAACACAATTTGATGTGTCCACGTCAGATTGACTTAATGGAAAGAGAGTCATATAGTTAAGAAATGGAGTTCAAGTAGTTTTTTAACATTTACATCACCCTAATCATCATCATCATACACTTGTCATATCAAATGCAGTAATTAAAGTATGATCGACATGAATTTCCCAAAAAAAAACTATTTTCTTTTAGCGTAAAAATTGATTGTGAAGTGTGAGTTTAAGTAGTGGAGACATGATCATTCATATTCAACCTGTCCTCGAAGATTTTAGGAACTACTACTCAACGCAGCCAAAAACGGCGTGGCCTAAGCAACTCTTCTAGAGTTTTAAGTTCAAAGATTCATGAAAGTACAGTGGAGATTTTTTTTTTCTCTAAAATACAGTGGAGAATTTTCCATGATATTATAACAGTTTTTTTGTTTGAATATTCATAAAAAAATTGGTTCAAAAAACCTCTTCAGGTAGAAATCTATATCTACAGTAATGTAAATGACCCGATGCTTATTGAAATTTGCCATCAACTAGTTGACGAGAGTAATTTTCAAGATCCATGACTGATTTCTTATAAAATAATAGTATTTGTCATAGTGTGAACGAAACATCTAAAAACAATTCGTGGTAATATTCATGGCAAGTCAACCATTTTTTTTAATTAATGGATTATATAATTGATGCGAATGTGAATTCCTTATGAAGATGCCATGAATATTACAAACTTTTATCAAGGTCGCAGTGACTTTGGAAGGTTGTGTGCTCCAAAAACGTTTTCAGTATAAGAGAAGGATCGATATCGCACTCGATGGTGTGATTATATATGCCTAAGAAAATTATGTAAGCTACACTAATAGACTGTGTTTAAGCTATGTGAATTATTGAAAGTGATTCTCGATATTTTTATGCAAGAAATCACTTTATTAACCTTTTTTGTGAACACAAAGTAACCAGCTGCTCTCTCAACAAAGGTAGAACACATGCATACCAAAACTTTACTAGAGCGGAGAAGCGTTACAGAAAAATTATTTACAATGACAATGTAATAATTAAAGTAGCCCATTAGATAGTGTATAGATAAGAATGAAGACAAAGAAGAGTTGTTTGTTGTCTTCATGAAAGACTTATGCAATGAATTAAAAGCAAATGCTAAATGAGGACTAAATCTTTGTGAAGACTTACGCATCAATTAAAGGAAATAATGGGAAAGGTTTTTAACCAGCAAGAGATTGACATAATTGGTTAACGTTTCCAGAAAAGATTAAATGAAATTAAATGGCTATATAACGAAATTTAGAAATTTCGGTTTAAAAACACGGTTTCTTTTGCAGATGAATGAGAATAATTAAGTGTCTCTTTTGTTTGCTTTATGCATTTAAATTTAACATTTAAATCAACTCGCCTCTCTTTGGCAGTTTACTCCCTCTTTTGCCTTAGAATCAGTCATAACAGAGAGGGTATATTCTTTGCCCATTTACCCAAACTTTCCCTCAGATACTCACATGTTGAATTTTTGTAGCTTTCTTACGTTATCTAGAGACGGCCACTCGTTAGACTCTTGCCGTTTATCCATTTGTTAATCGGGACCTGATCCTAAAAACATCCAGTACAACAATAAAAGACTATGCGTAAACATAATTTCTTATTTTTAGTTTAACGTCATGATGTTAAAGTTACTTATCTTTTGGGTTCATGTGTAGATTTTGATAAATAACAGAAAAGATTGAAATTAAGTGTAAATACTCTATATTGAAAGTCAGCTCTTTTTTTTGGTAAAATATTAAATTACTATTACCAAATTTTTATTTTCTTACGGAAGCACAAAAAAAAAGTAGCAGAATGCGAAATATGTAAACTAAATAAAATAAGTGACAAGTATACTCTACTACGACAAATTAAAGTCCTAGAGGCGAACTAGAGTTAGCGTAGCCTCGATGGCTCAAGGAAAAATGTATGAGCGGACTAAAACTCTTGTTGCTGCGAGCCCCCGAAGAAAAAACCCGCTCAAAACTTGAAGCAACAGGTAAAATTCACGGCTTCCGAGAAATTCAATCATCAACACCTTCACCAGAAAACACATCACAGAACAGCCAACCCATTCAAATCGCTTCACCGACAGCATGAAGAAGATTCCACTAACAGGCGGTGCCGTCGTTCGAGTTAGAGAGCTGGAGATTTCTGTCACCAACCCTCCAACCCCGGAACCGTGTACACCCATTTAGCCCACCGCACATGCAGAGTAGTGGGACATGTCAGGAAAACCTCTTTCTGAAGAAGAGACCTTCAAACTATCAAGAAATCTGAGTGCCAAACTAATTTCTACCCACCTCATAAGGACTGGTCTTCTTACACAGAAGCTACACGAACACGAGATGACGATTTATTATGGGAGAGAAGAAAGACCAACACGTTTTCACAGTCAAGAACCCAACTCTAGGAGACAGAGACAACCAAAGAGACACATATGCTGTCCCGTAACTCGTCACGCGCTGCCACAAAATCTTCAAAACTCAGGCGACAACACTGAAAGGAAAAGCTCCTCACACGCACCCATGACTGAGAACCAGCCACAGGATCTCACAAGAGTTAGATGGATCCGAAAGGACCAAGAAACCGAGACTTAACCCAAACCAAGAAGCACAAACAACACCTAAGGGATGTGAAACGCTGAAGAACCGCCGGATAATAGCGTCATCTTGATTCCACGTGCCATCAATTTCCTGGTAGGAATCCTATCTCCGGGAAAAACTAGAAAAGAACTACATCAATCTGAACAGAAGTGTGAAATGATCGAAGCCTGTTCAAGCTCTCTCCTCTCCACCGCCTTGGTACCAATAGATCTACTGAAGTATCTCCAGCGAAGAGAAAAAGTACAACCACCCACGAAGCCGACTATGTCGACAGGTCTTTGCTCAGAACGTCGCCGTCATACCAGATCTGCCACCATGTAAATCAAACCACCGGATTCTATCGTGAATAGAAGAGGGATCTGAAATGGCGAATCAAACCCATGACTAAGACTAAACCGTAGAGAGGAAGAAGAAATCGACAAAGTAAAAAGAAAAGAGAACGAGTGAGCTCCCGACGATGGCCAATGGGACCACCACCGCCGGAGCTGGATAAAAGTGATGGATTAGGGTTTTTCTATTTAGAGAATTTAGAGAGAATAGTTCCTTGAAAATTAAAAAGTAAGCCAATTCTGAACTAGTTTATTTAACTTAATTTAAATTTTGTTTGATAAACTATAAAGGTTTGCTAATCAGTCGTATGAATCATAACCTTACTTTAATATTTCCAATTTCGACTAATGTAATTTTTTCTTCCATCGACTATATTACGAAGCCTTTAACGAGGGAATATATTGTTTGATGCCATTGTTCATGCAGGAGTCCGAAACTTGCATTATAAATAAGCAAAACCGACACGAACGTCTCATAATCAAACACGATTGAATAAATGGACTTATTGTAGAATATCTGGAACCAAAGCTGTCAAAAGATACTTCAAATTAAATAATTCACCAAATAAGTGATTACAAGAAACGCCAATAATATATGGAAAAGACTTTGCAATTGCAGCGAGTTTCTTTTCAATCATACTCAATAAATTAATAGTCTAGTAGACTAATACCAATCAACACGTTCTTGAAGTTCATCGACAATAAAACATTATGTTAACTTCACTATATATTATATTAGTATCCCTTTAAAAAGGAACATATTCGAATCATGCATGATTAATAACCATCATTTGATCATCATCATGATTATAAGAGAAATCATGCATATATCCGCCGCAGCCCTTGCATTATGCGCAAGCATATCTGATTAGTGATTTCAGATTTTTTTAGGCGTTGATTTTTCATTTGATTAGGAGCATGCATCTTATTTCGTTTTTTCAAGTTTTCAGACTAATCCATTCCTATTGAAAATAATAACATTGACGATGCCTATATCTTATACTCAATAGGAAGCTGTCTTAAACCAATAATTGTTGATTTATTTTCAATACATTAAATGTTTGATTCTTTTCAGTATTTGAGTGATTTTTAAAAGTTTATACGTGTTTCAATTATGATCACTTATATGAAAATATTCTTAGAACAAAAACATTTCAATAATTTTGATCTCAACATTTAGACAATATAAATATAATATATCCCATTATAATTAGATTTTATCATAGAAGTGATTTTTAATAAATATAATGAATATTTGTTCTGGTGCATATTAATATTAACTAGGTAAAGAACCCACGCAATAATATCATGTAGGAACTTATTTTTTTATATATAAAACATCCTCAATTTTCTAAATTTTATTTTCAAAAATTTCTCATGTCAAAGCGAAGAGTATATGTGTTTATATTCATTTATAGATAATATAAGAAATGTATATTTATAGTTTTAGATTACAACTAAAATACAAATACATCAATACCAATTAAAATATACATCTTCTATTAATTTAGGTAATTTATTATAAAAAAATGATATTTAATATTTTTGAATTAATTAAAATAAGTAACACACATTTAAATTTAATCATGTACTAATTTATTAAGGTAATTTATAATGACAAGTATTACATTCATGATTTCGATGTTATGTAAAAATATGTATTGTAAAAACATGTAAATTTTAGGAGATCATATGGAAATTTTAAGAGATCTTGTACAATACATATTTTAATTGGTAAATGACACACCTTTTAATTATTGAAAAATTGATCTTTGACGAATTTGATATGAAACTCTACGTTTTTAATCTATTTGCGAGTTTTTTAATATGTTATTTTGGTTTTAATTTTTCATTATCCATAATTTTGTATATAGAAGACTAATGGTTGCAATAACTGACAACCAAATATTGCAATGTTTACTTAATGTTTGCAATATTAACACCAAGTTACAAGGACTCATTACTAAATACTACAATTATCAACAATTTTAATGGTTCATATATATCATTATACATTTTTATGATGCAAACATATATCATTATGAAAAAGCATCTTTAGATATTTTCTCCTAAAACTAATAAAACTTTAAGATGAAAAGACACATCATTTGTTGGGAAAAACATATCAACTAATGCGAACTCAGAGTCTTTTAATTTTACTTTGCTTATATTTATTTATTAATACTTCACATAAATATTCATAATATTTTTATATCTAAAACTCAGTTTATTAAAATAATAATTTGAATCTCATAAGTTTTTACACAAAAATTATATTTATTAGTTTTGAAATAAAAATTGTGTCTTTTTGTTACTTACTTTGCTCATATCAATTTATTTATACTTCACATAAATATTTTCAATTGTTTAATATCTAAAAATATATGTATTAATATGAAAACTAAAATCTCTTAAGTTTCTTAAATGAAAAGTTGCATCTATTAAAGTTTTTGATTAACGTTTCATAATATAAGTCATTACATATTTACAATATATGTAATCAGATAAAGTGAATATCTAACATAGACAACCAATTTGATTCAAGGATTGACATACAACTAACAACATTCAAAAATTCATAAAATCTGGACAGCAAACTCTTTATTATTAACTAGATAATTACCCGCGCTACGCTGCGGGATTGTCTCTTCAATATTCGGCCATAGCATCAAATTATGTATTTTAGTATGTTTAGTCTATAGTCTCTTAGGTTAGTTTTTTTCTTCTCCAACCTCAAAGGTTTTGTGATGTAATTACCCATTGCAGAAGATAACTCATTGATGTGCACTGCATCTTTCTGTGCAAATTCTAAAGAATAACACAGATTTTCTTTCTTTTAGACACAGATTCCACTTACTCTTTTGTTTTTAGATTCCACTTACTTGTTGGAACCATCTAACATAAAACCTAAGTTTCTTGTTTATATCAGGCATCTGCTCAATCTCAGCCTATGATATCCCAAGGAACCAAAAAATAAACAGATTTTCAGTGAAACTGCAATAGGCTTTTTCAAAAATTTCTGAGTGAAACCTAATTGGATCTTGGTTAACAAATCTTGGAATCAAAAACTATCCAGCATTTTTTCAGTATCGTCGTTATTATTTCAACACTTGTTGAAATGATGAAATATAATAATTCACTGGTGTCATTGTTATTTGCCACCAAGCTTGATATTTCGGATGTACATGGAAAAAAATGAAGAGTTCATCAAACATATTTCCGATCCACAATGATGAAATCTAATAATACTATAATCTGTTTCCAAATTAAATTTTTTTTTGTTATCCAAAATCAAATCTATACTATTATTTAAAAAGTGATTTGGCTTATGTGTCAGCTTCTCCATATTTTTAGGTTTTTTATTTATTGGTCATGTTTTCTATAATTTTAGGTTTATTCATATTTTATTCTTAATTATTAATTTTAGTAAATATTTTAATGATTTACTTATAATTTATCATTATCTTTATCTTGAGAATAACTTAAAAATTCTAATCATAATGTCATATTTAAATTTATATTATATATATTTAAGTAAAATTAAAAAATTATATAATTTTATATTATATTTGTCATGTTTCCTGTAATTTTAGGTTTAGTCATACTTATTTTTAATTATTAATCTTAATATATATATTTTAGTGATTTTGCTTATAATTTGTCATTATCTTGAGAATAACAAAAAAATTCTAACCACAATGTCATATTTATATTATATTTACTTAAGTATAACTAAAATATATATATATATATATATATATATATATATATATATATATATATATATATATATGTCTTTATTATCTTTGGGTTAGTAATATCAAACCGATTACTTTTCATACTCTCCATAATTTTAGTTTTTTTCTTATTTGTCATGGTTCCCGTAATTTTATGTTTAGTTATATTTTATTTTCAATAATTAATCTTAATAAATATTTTAATTATTTTTCTTATAATTTATCTTTATATTTATCTTGAGAATAACTAAAAACTATAACCACAATGTCATAATTAAATTTATATTATATTTATTTAAGTATAACTAAAATATCTATTTATATGTTTATATTATATTTGGTTTAGTAATATCAAACCGACTTTATTTCAATATATATATATATAGCAAAGAATTAAAAGTATTTATATTTATTATGTGAAGTTAGTTTTTTGTTCTCACTTTAATCCATAAAGCGTTAAAGTCTTTATTATTTTTAATAGATAATTCGATAAGTTTTGTTAATATATAATTATTCAGAAGTTTTTAAAAATTTCATTAACTTGATAATCATCATTATCTAAAAGATTCTATATTATGTTATCCATAAATATTGTACATCATAAGATTTTAAAAATAAATATAAATCCACATATATAATTTTATGTATATATGAATGTTTTAAGTTTATTCTGCATAACGAAAGATGTTTTCTTAAAATAGAAAAAAATCGTATGATAAATTTTAATTCTTAACTAAATATTAAATATTTCAAAAGCATAAGAATACTTTATTTTAGTGAATTTTGAATTGATAATATATTCATATACAATTTTTTGTAAAATTGTTAAGCCCGCAAGTGCGGTTAAAACTCCTAGTTATATAAATATAATAGGTTCCTTCCAGTTATAAAAACAGGTTCTCGTCTTCTGTTTTTTTCTTTAAAAATCAACATTCATATCAGATTCAACATCATCTAATCGCTTTGGTTTACTAAAACCGGTTTGGTTTGTCTAATTAATTTCTTTTATCAAACCAAAGCTCAATTTTTCTTATTCACGTTAACCTAACACGTGTATAAATTATATAAGTATATCTATCTCCTTCTACCTAAAGCCAAACCGTCTTCTTCTTTGTGTGGTAATCACCAATGCTTTTAACCACTTCTTCGTATTATGTTCTCTTCTTCCCCTCTTCAGCCTTCGTATTGTTCTTGGTTCTTCCTTCAAATCTTCTTCTCTTTCTTGTGTGAGGAAAAGATGTGGTGTTTGTCTCCACCTTCCTCTTGCGAACTAATCACCTTTGGATCCACCGCATCTGCTGTCCATAGACTCATCTTTGCTCTTGTTGGTGTTATGCGGCAGAACCAAGACGTGGAGGAGAAAGGAGCGACGTCAGAGCTGCTGGTCTTCACCATCACTCGACGCCCCGAATCTTCACAATCCACCGATGATACCATCCGAGCGGTACCAACCACCAAAGTCGAGATCCGAGCAAGTCAGATTACCATCCACTCTTGCTTGTGCCGCCCCAAGCGTTTTCCTTCCCCACTTTCAATCAATCTGATCGATGGCGACGTATACGGTGGTTAAGGCATGAGGAGGGGGCTTACGGCGTGAAAAGGAGGCCGCACAGTAGCAGTAGAAGCTCATCTGATTTTCAATATTTCTGATCGTAAATCTTGGACAAGTGAAAGTGGTGATACAAACAAAGAAGAAAAGGCAAAGCACGAGACAAAACTGATGTGTACAAACGAAATGATTTGATTGGTTTTCATAGTTTTTTCATTTATTGACATGGCAATCTCACAAGCTTCTAAAAATCTGATGTGTCATGTTCTGGAGAGTTGCTTGTGTTATTACTGTGTGGATTTTCTGGATAAAATGATTGTAGGAATTATAAACATTTTTTCTCAATTAGCGACACAAATATGTACCATTTAATTACGCCAAAAAAGAGGAGCAGTTGATTAGTTTTGAATTAGGAATCCTGAAAACAAAAACAAAAAAATATGCATGTGTAAAAGCAGACAAAGTAAAAAAAAATTATTGAAAAAATGATATTTCTAATTTAAAGAGATCTTTTATATTGATCAAAAAGTCAGTTCTTATATCACCAACACCATCGTTGACTTTTACCACTCTTTCAATGATATTTCGTTCACACCCTTTCATATCCATTCTTGCCTCTTCTGGTGATTACCCATTTACATTCCATTGGTTACGACTCGTTTAAATCCTGTCAGTCACAATTCATTCACACCATTTTGGTTACGATTCGTTCACACCCTTTTGGTCACGACCCGTTTACACTTTTTCTGACACAACACATTCTCAACCTTTCGGTTACTACAATTTGCACCATTTGTTCATGTCCCGTTTACACTTTTTGGTCGCGATCTATTCCCAACCTTTCGGTCATGACCATTTGCACTCTCTTGGTCACGACCCATTTTGTACTCTTTTGGTTACATTCATGATACTTTCACACCCTTTAAGTCAAGATCCATTCACATCTTTTTGATCATGACCCGTTCATAGCTTTCCGACCACAACCCGTTTGCAAATTTTTGGTAATAACAGATTCGCATCATTTAAGTCACGACACGTTTGCACGCTTTGGATCAATGACATGTTCGTATCTCTTGGAACACATCACATTCGTATCTCTTAGATTACGATGCATTCATACCTCTTAGATCAAAACACAATTGTGCCTCTTCGTTAATGACACCACATAAATATTTATAATTGTTTAATCTGTGTTAATATGAAAATTACATTTTTAAGTTCATTTAAATGAAATATTGTATTTATTAGCATTGAGATGAAAACTTAAGTCTTTCGGTTTTATTTTACTCATATCTATTCATTAATAATTCATAAATATTTGTACTAACTAAAAGTCAGTGTATTAATATGAAAATTTGAATCTTAAGTTTTATACATGAAAGTTGCATCTTTTAATTTTTTTTTTTACTTAAAATTGTATTATTAGTTTTTGGGTTGAAAATTGCATCGTTCACTTTGATTTTGCTCATATCTATTTATTATTATTTTACTAAATATTTACAATTATTTTATATCTAAAAATCAGTTTATTAATATAAAATTGAATCTCTTAAGTTTTTTATATATGAAAAGTTGCATTTATTCATTTTAAGATGAAGATTGCATATATTGTTTATATTAAGACCGTCTTTTATTGTCCACATGGATGGAGAGTTACCGATGTGGTTCACAGAGTCACTATGAGTCTGTTTTTCAGTTGCTGACAAAAAACACAACTTTTAAAACTAGTACGTTAGAAAAATGAAAACATACAACATTTGACATTATAAGAAAAGACACAAAATTATAAATAAATCCATCATTTCATAATTTGACAACTTTTCAAAATTCATTTCAGTTTTTTTTATGAAAAGGCACAATTTTTCAACATTAACTAGGTTGCTAAGTTTTTGAGATGAAAAGTTGTGTCTTTGAGTTTTATTATGCTCATAAATATTTATTATTATCTTACATAAATATTTACAATTGTTTTCTATCAAAAAACATGTGTATTAATATAACAATGGACTCTCTTAAATTTCTCGTATGAAAAAGTTGTGTTTCTTAGTTTATAAGATGATAAATTGCATATATTTCTTATGAAAGACGCAACTTTTAAAACTAATACATTTTAAAAATAAAAAGAATGAAAACATTTCAGTAAATGTGAAAAAAAATTTTCATCTTAAACATTGCATTATTTCTTTAGATTATGAAAATATATAATGAGGTGTCTTTTCATAAAGATGTGTCATTTCACAAAAATTCATATGAGTCACAACTTTCTTATTTTAGATAGTTACTTAAAATAGCACATTTACAATGGACATATATAACTTTTTAAACAAAAAATCAATTATTATACATTTTATGATGTAAAGACATATTATAACATTTATTCACAGACTTTTGCAATAGTTTTATATTAAAGAGATATAATCTTTAATAAAAAGACACCTTAATAAATAAGAAAAACACAAGTTTTAACAAGAATTAAAATTCCTATAAAACGCACATAATTTCTCAATATTAGTTAGATAGAAATATAATATTTATATAGAAAATCATTTTTTCTTTCTTATTATTTAACGAATCCTTGTTTTCCTCGGGAAGGATCGAATAGTTTGCATGGTTGATTTTCATGCACTAAATAGAAGTTATACGTTATAGCTATGTATTATAAGTATTACTAGGTGATAACATGCGTCCTATTCAGGGTGAGAAAATTAAAAAATCTATAATTTTTAATATATAGATATTAGAAAGGTAAATATTATAGACACAAATATTACATATTATTCATGTTAAGGGATTTAACGAAATTGTGGATATGTAAAGAAAATAAGTTTAAAATTTTCTTAAAACTTGTGTTATTTGTTTTGTGTGATTGAAGTATAGTTTGTGAAAGTGAATCTATAAGAGTAGGCAAAAAATTATATAAAATTAATGAGGTTCGCCATTGGTGTTTTCGTAGTGTATTTCTGGTTTTGTTAATGATGATTCGGAAAGAGTGATGTGGTGAGGAGATGTGTTGAAGACACTGTGTATTTATATACGTAATGCTATATGTTTAGGGTTTTAATGAGGAAAACAAATTACCAAAATTATAGTAGATATTTACTAACTAATATTCTAAACTTACGGTACAATTTACTTTAAAATTTGCCTTAACACATGTTGTAATAAAAACTAGGTGGCCGGCTCGCACCCTGTGCGGGCATTGTACAGATTCAAATTATACGGGTAGAACTGGGTCTACGGATCGACCCACCCCGTCCGTCCCGCCAACCCGCGGGTCACCTAGTTTTTTGACTCATAATTTCGATCCGCATGACCCGCAACGAAAGATTCAAAATACCTGCACCCGCCCCGTCCAAATTTGCAGGTAATTCGCGGGACCTGCGGGTTAAATATTACGGAATATTTTGTATCTATTTAAGAGAGAGAAAGAGAGAGAGATAGAGAGATTTAGTGTTTAACCCGCGGGACCCGCGGGTTAAACACTGAATCTCTCTCTCTCTCTCTCTCTCTCTCTCTCTCTCATCGTAAACCTTTTTTTTTTGAAAAATATAAAAATGTAAACATTCTTTTAATTCACCGATTATTTTTTTAACTACCACAATTTTGATTTATATAGGAATGTTTCCTAGTTTAATATTTTATCATGAATTTTTCTTGGGTGAATTACCAACTAATCATAGTTTGCCAAATAATGTACAACATTTTTTAAAGATAATAGATAAAATAATAATAATTTGTGTTAAGTTTTTAAAATAAATGAAAATATTATTAGCTGCCAAAAGATTAATTTTTTTAACAATTTTAAAACCGTCACAAAAGAGTAAATCATAAACACTAAACATTATACCCTAAACCCTTGGACAAATCTTAAACCCTTGGGTAAAAATCCAAACACTAAATTCTAAAATCTTGGATATACCCTAAACCCTTGGATAAATCATAAACACTAAACTGTAAACCCTTGGGTATACCCAAAACACTAAATCTCTCTCTCTCTCTCTCTCTCTCTCTCTCTCTCTCTCTCTCTCTCTCTCTCTCTCTCTCAAATTTGTGTTACTTTCCTATTTGTAATTTGTTACTTTTTTTATTAATAACTTACCTTATTTTCATTGTGTATTATTTACGCAACTTGGTATCATATTTATTGCTTTGTTTAAATAATTTACCTATAGTTAATTTGGTTTTAATCAATGTTTTGAGAACCGGACCGGACACTGACTCGGTGAAGCTACTGGTTGACTGGTTAGACCGGTTCAACCGGTCGAACCGAGTTTTTTATTTATACAAAAATGTATATAATTATATATTTATGCTATATAAACTTTACTTCTACATATAATACTTTCTCTATTCTTTTTTTATTAACTCAAATAAACAACAAACATAAATCTGATTACTATGTAAACTAAAAATTAAAAAAAGAACAAATGATTTACAGCTAAAACAATCATATTTATTTATTATTACAACTAATATTTCAAATTTTAAGAATATGGTAAAATAAAAATAGTATATGAGAGTCAAAAATATATTTTTCACATTTTTTCTTAGAAAAATAAAAAATCAATTAAATAGTAATAGTTGAACACTAACTATAAAATATTAAATTTTAGCTAGTAATAATTAAAAACACTTAATTATATGTTAATTTTTAAGAACCGGGTTTTAAAATTAAACCGGGTCACCGGTTTTACCAGTTTTCAGCCGGTTTTACTGGTTTTTATCAAATCCGGGTTTTAAACCGAACCGGACTCGGCTTCTTCAGCGAGTCACGGTCGGACCGGTTTTCGAAACACTGGTTTTAATAACTTACCTTATATTAAATACGGATTGCTTTGGCAAGTTGATATCATATTTACTGCAGATCAATTTATGATAATATAATAGGTATCTTAATGTTCTAAGATCACCTTTTCTAGAAATCAAACAGATAAATGTTGTAATAACATGTCAAACAGATGAATGTTGTAATTCTTGGGTGAATTATCAACTAATCATAGTTTGTCAATTAATGTACATCTTCTTTTAAAGATAATAAATAAAATAATAATAATTTGTGTTAAGTTTTTAAAATAAATGAAAAATATTAGTAGCTGCGAAAAGAAGAATTTTTTTAACAATTTTAAAATCGTCACAGAAAAAGTAAATCATAAACAATAAACACTATACCCTAAACCCTTGGACAAAGCTTAAACCCTTGGGAAAAAAACCAAAAACACTAAACCCTAAATTCTTGGATATACCCTAAACCCTTGGATAAATCCTAAACACTAAACTGTAAATTCTTGGGTATACCTAAAACACTAAATCTCCCTCTCTCTCTCTCCCCCTCATCGTACACCTTTTTTTTTGAAAAATACAAAAATGTAAACATTCTTTTAACTGTAATTTGAATCCCAAGAGTATTTACTTCACTATTTTAAATGTAATTTACCATGTTTCTAAATTGTTAATTTTTTATTAATAACTTATCGTATTTTCAATGTGGATTACTTGCGCAACTTAGTATCATATTTATTACTGTGTTTAAATATGATTGCACGACAAGTTAGTATCAAATAATATATTCATACAATTTATTACATTTTTTTATTGCTATATAGATGTTTTGAATTTAATGCGTTAACATAGATCATTCTTATTTATTACCAATCAATCTTGTGAATTAAATATGATGAATATATGTTACGTGATGTTGTAATCATCATTAATTGGTAATCATTAATGTTATAAATATAGACATATTTTTCATTCAAGGCAAATTGTGACAACTAAATAATAAACAAGTAATAATATAATTGTTAAATGATGATAATAATAATTATAAAAATGATCTTATTATATATTGAGATCTGAAAACAAAAAATAATCCAATAAAAAAATATAACTAAAAACAATAACGAATACATTGACTAAATAATAACATGTCATTAGAACGAAAATTAGATAATTTCATCTCTTCTAACAGATTATTACTAAAATATGGGCGTTATTACAATGCAATTATTTTAAAAATTATCATGATCACAAGAAAAGAAAAGACTAAATGTGTTTTTCTTTGAAATAAATAATAATGAATAACGCGGATAGTGACAAAAACCATTGCAACATAAGTAAGTTTTCAATAATCAAAAAAAAATCCCAAGCTAGATATGATAAGTCAAATCCATTTTTATCATAGTAAGAATGTGGAAGTAAGACAAAGCCATAACGATAGGAAATAAATGTTTTTAAAAATCTTCGAGATCACTCCCCCTTGATTTTCTTGTGGGAATGTCTCTTGTTGAGAGAGTGTTGATCCTCAAAGTTACTGTCATGATCTTTTTGGCTTTTTCTTTTAGACAAGGGAGTTCCTGAAAAATCCATAACCAGAGAAAATATCACCTGAGGACTGTAACATCATGACCTGCAAAAAAAAAGAGTTCATCTCATTAGTATGCTATTGTAACTCTAAAATGTAAGCAAACACTAAAATGTAATACCTGTTTAGGAGGCAAAGCATGAAATATTGATTTTTCATAATAAACATTTAAATTGAATAAATAAAGTAAATAAATCTACAGTATCATAAGCTGATTTGAATTAAATATTAGTCTTTTTGCGCAAGTTAGATTTATTTAAAATAAAGCAACAAGATTAAAAACGACTTTGAAAATTTATAAAGATTTAAAAGTCCAATTAATGTGATACCACATTGCGCAAGAATAAATAAAGTTATTAAATATACAATATCATAAACTGATTTGAATTAAATATTAGTCTTCTTGCGCAAGTTAGATTTAAAATAAGGCAACAAAATTAAAAACGACTTTGAAAATTTAGAAAGATTTAAAAGTCGAATTAATGTGATACCATATTGTGCAAGAATAACATATTCTCAATAAATATCAATAAATGTGATTAAAACTTTCGCAAGAATTATTCAAATAAATAAGGTAAATTACATTTATAATAGATTTATAAGAGATCATATTAATTGCGCAAATTAATAATCAATGCATGTTCTATCAAAAATGTGCAGATATTTGTTCCCAACTTTCCCTTACTCCGTTTAGTTTTGTTTTAGTATAAACTGAAATCGAGAAGAAGAAATAGAAGGAGATGAGAGAAAGAGATGGCGTAGGATAGATTTTTAGAAAAAGAAAAAATTTTAAAAATAAATCAGCCAATCAATTTATAATATAGTTTATGATGACATAGAACTATATAGTTTATGATGACAAAAAAAAGAACTATATAGTTTATATATATGAATTTATAAGATATACATTTTATAATATGATAAATTGTATAAAATCGTATTTTAGTACAAAGTTGATAATATGAATAAAAAGTTATACTAACTTTTATAATAAAATATTGATTAAAGATTTTGTTCTTTAATGTATAAGCAAATAATTATTTGAAAAACATAAAGAATGTAACAAAGCATGAAACTTATATTGTAGTTTACGTGTTTTGGATGATATGATCATTTAAGTACATATGGATCCACATGAAGAAACATCATAATCGTTGGTCTGCGCATATATAAACTAAAATTGTAAATTAAAAAACCAATAGGAAAATACATATGAAAGCATTATTCTCCTTCTAAGCTCTAACAAACAATCATTTCTAACATATTAAAAAAGTAAGAATTAGAATTCAAATAAATCTACGATTAATCAAATCATATAGAGAGATAAAAAAATTTACCTGCATCGGGGTGAAATCGTTATAATAGGGCATCTGCATATAAACCAAAATAAAAGTCAGCTCTGATGAAATATGTATATATAAAAGCTTAATGATGTAAAACAACAAATACAATATGAACATAAAAAATTGAGAATAAAAAGTCAGTGGGTTCATTTCTTCTACTGTAAATATCTTATATATAGTAAATTGGTGTACGTTTCTCAATGATTTAGCTTGCATGATAAGCCAAAATATCATAATATTTTAATTCTGAATTTGTAAAAAGGAAACTTATTAATACACGTATTTATTGTAATTCTTGCGCAAGTTATGATTAATGAGAGCAATTAATGTAATATTCCGATTAGCAGGTTATGATTAATGAGAGCAATTGGTTAAAGAAAATATATTAAATTTGTAAGGTATAAGTAAGGTATGTTCATAATCATAACTTGCGCAAGACATTTAATGCCATTAAGACATTTAATGATTAGTCGACATTTATTAAAATTGTTCTGCAAGTTATGATTAATGGCGGACATTTATTAAGATTCTAGCGCAAGAAATGATTAGTGCGATTAACAATTAATGTAACTTTCCAATTAGAAGCTCGAGTAGAAAAATAAATCAAAAAGAAAAATACAAAAATTCGACCAATAGAATCGCTAGATTTTTCATGAGAAGCTCTGTGTGAGAGCCACGTGTCCAATGTACTTCTCTTTTAATATATATGAGGATTCTGCTCTCAAATTACGCAAAATTTGGATCTCGAATTGTATATGAAAATGTGTTTCTCAGCGACTATAATCGAGGAAAATTACTTGATGATTTTAATAAATCAAAAGTGAAGATTATGAATTGATTCCTAACTTGACTCCAAAATTTTAGATCTGATTGATATACATTTGTAAAATAAATCAATGAATTAAATACATATTTTGCGTGGAAAGAAAGACATAATCAAAGATTGCTTACGGAATTTAATGTATTTTCCTAAATTTTTGTCAATTTTAATTGCTATTCTAACTGAGACTAATAATTTTGAACATATATGTAGTTTCAAATATTGCATAGTTTTATGATTTGTCGAAATATTCAAAAAACTAAATCTTTCCAATGTAGTATTTTATAGTAGGTACATACTTTTTCATTAGTTTTCGTCTCCCATCGTGAAAGATGATTTATGCAGAATTTGATCATGATCTTCGAAGTATTAAAGTATTAACAAAAACAAATTGCCTTTAAAAAGTTCTTAGTTTAATATTGTTCACTTCATAGCTTTGTTATATGTATTTTTAAAAGCAATATATTACATGTTCGAGATTTATTCTTCTTCGAATCTGATCTAAAAATGTTGCACTTAGTCTGTCACAAAATCAAATGATCTGTTCAACAAATATTTGTCACAATATTTTGAAAAGTATTGAATTGAATATTGTTCACTTCATATATTATATACATTTTTTTAAAGCAATATATGATACGTTCGAAAATTCATCTTCGTACTCATAACTAAATGATATGTTCATCTGCTGCATGGTGCATTGTTCCTCTTCTTACTCAAACCGGTTAAGTTTGACCCGCCTTAACTACAGAAGTCATATATAGACGAGTTCTATTACATGTTCAAACAATAGTATAAGCTAAATTTCAATGAATAATGACAGTGTATGTAACTAGTCTAGTGAGAAGAAGATTTTTAATTACATAGTGTGAGAATGATTCTACAGCTGCCACGTAAGAAATGACAATTTTGATAATAACGCATGAACTCAAGGTTAGTTTCTAATAATGCTCCTAAAATAATATAAAGGGATTTATTTTATACAATAGTAACAAAAATGTAACATCCCAAGTTGTGATATATGAAAATACTTAAAATGATTGATTTGGCTACCTATGTCATCAACATGCATTTACTTTTTTTGAGTACATTCGTTTATAACTCCAGAGTTAAGCGTACTTAAGTTGGAGTAGTGGAAGGATGGGTGATCTATCGGGAAGTGATTTGCTATATCATGTAAGTGTGGCCAAAGTACGGAAAAATGTCATGTGGTGATTGCAGGGGTCAGTAAACAAGACTTTCGAGCCTTGGAAAAATTAACGCATTGCCCGTCAAATGGTATGGGACCCACATGTTGAGTGAGCTGGCGTGGATGGCCTATTAGCCATGGACAGTCGGGGCATCACAAGTGGTACTAAAGCTGGTTAGCCACCTCTGTTCTGATCTGAGAGGCATTTTGAGACCTGTTGTGGAGCGCAACGAGGGCGTTCCATTCTTTGAGAGGGGTTAATTGTAACATCCTGAGTTGTTATATATGGAAAGGCTTAAAATAACCGATTTGGGTGCCTATGTCATTAAAGTGCATATACCTTTTTCGGGGTACATCCATTTAGACTCTACATGCCGAGTGAGCGGCGGGAATGGCCTATTAGCCATGGACAGTCAGGGTATTACAAGTGGTACTAGAGCTGGTTAGCCACCTCGGTTCTGATCTGAGAGACGTTTTGAGACCTGTTGTGGAGCGCAATGAGACCATTGCGTTATTTGAGAGGGGTTAATTGTAACATCCCAAATTGTTATATATGGAAAGACTTAAAAGAATCGATTTGGGTGCCTATGTCATTAAAGTGCATATACTTTTTTCGGAGTACATCCATTTAGACTCTACAATTAAGCGTATTTAAATTGGAATAGTGAAAAGATGAGTGACTTATCGAGAAGTGATTCGCGATATCGTGTAAGTGAGAACAAAGTACGAAAAAGTCATATGATGATTATAGGATCAGTAAACAAGACTTTCGAGCCTTAGAAAAATTAATGCACCATCCGTCGAATGGAATAAGGCCCACAGACCGAATGAGCATGCATGGATGACCTATTAATTATGGACGATCAGAGCGTTACATACCAGAGAACATATAAGCTGTTCTCACAACTCAACATTCCTCACACATATATTTTTATTGTATAAAAGTTAACTAATCCTCTCTGTTATTTCTGTTGGTTTTTGCCCTAAGGTCAAGTCTAAGTAGAGAAAAAGTGTAGGAGTTAAGTCATACGGTCGTTGTCGATCGTTTATCATTCTCACAACTCACGCTGTTTATAAAAACATCGCCGACAAATAAAAAATGAGAAGAGGCTCTACATGACTTAACACGTCTATTGTAATATAACCAGAACTCATTCTTAAATCCAGCTAGACCCTATTTTTTCTTAAGATTCCCCATATAACAAAAGAATATAAAAGGATTTGACGGCGCTTTAGTTTCGATGTACATGGGCAGTCAAAATGAAACTAATCATTCTTAAGAACCAGAAAGCTAGGTACCATAACAAGTTTTGTTCAGTTAGAATTCTTGGTAAAGGCACAGTAGAAGTTGTAATCTAGTTGAATTACTTTGTGAGATTCTCTTGATGTTATTGATCAAGCATATTCAATTTATATAACAAACCGTCGTTATTGCTTTATCGAAACCTAAAAAGTGATTACACCGAAAAAGGAACTCAAAAGTGATTTTGTCGTCATTAACGATAATTTTTCTTCCGCAGTTTTGATGATATTTTGAAGTTTAAATAGATATGATATATCTGAGCCATTCTTAAGTGTGTTAATCCAATTATATATGAAAGTAGGATTACTTTACTTTTAAAATAGTTGTACATAGTCTGTAAAAACTCAGATGGCCTGCATGACGATATATACAGCTAGCAAAATCTAATTATTCTTGCTGTTATTCTTATTCTTAGTTCTTACTGTAATTTACATACATGATATTGATATATCAATGTATCTCAAAAACTATGTTTCGTAATAACGAAAATATGCAAACAAAAAGTCTTTTGTGAAAGTACCCTAACTTTTTTTGCGAAGAGAAATTGCACAATTTTAATCGGTCAACAACGAATCAACGATGTTGATGTGCAACTTATCGGCTTTTGTGGTAATAAGAAACTTATTAATTAGACAAGGAGAAAGTAGGCCTGGGATTTCGGGTATTCGGGTCGGTTCCGGGTAGGATCCGTTCGGGTCCGGATAATTCGGTTATTTACAGATTGTATCCAATGAGTACTTAGACCACTTACGGTTCGGTTTCGGATCGGTTCTGACCGGTTCCGGGTCGGTTCCCGGATATTAAATTATTAACCCGAAACTAATATTTTTATTTACTTTTATAAAAAAAATTTAATTTTTTTGATTTTTTAAAAAAAGTTTAATATAAATCGGCTATATATTTATAGTTTGAAAATACTTACAACGAAACAGAAGTGGTGTAGTGGTAAAAAGGGCTGCACTTTCACCTCTCCCACCCGGGTTCGAACCCCATAAGGTGCAAATTAATGTTTTTTAAACATGAATTCGGTTTAAACGGGTACCCGATTGGATCCGGGTAAAAACCCGAACCGACCCGATATCCGTGGATATTCATAGACATTACCCATCGGTTAAATATGCCTTATCCGAAACCGATCCGAACCGGTCCATTTCGGGTCGGTTCCGGTTCGGTATTCGGTTCCGGTTAAAAAGTCCCAGCCCTAGGAGAAAGTGACTAATTAGAAAGTTCAGTACATTTAGATTAAGAGGATGAAGTCATGTAGAGAGGGAGAAAGGGGGCCTAATGAGAAATGACCTTAATTGATATCTTAGTTGGCTCGTTTAGCATTAATTCTAATCATATCATCATGGACACATTAGCACATGCATGCATTTGTACTAAGTAGCCTTTTAATTATTTTAAGTTTAATCCTCATTTCACTTATTAACAAGCAATGCTTCCTAGTAAATCTGTTGTGTCCATACTAAAAGAAGAGAAGGCTATTTATATCAGCCAACTTCTTTACAATATCATAAGATATTTAAAAGTCAATTAAATTGTTAGTCATTCGAGACTCAGTTTCAGGTCGGCGTTGTTAATTACTCATGATTTAGCCTCTACCAGTTTTTTAATTAGTATCGTTGATGATTTAATGAATTTATAATAGTAAATATCTCATATGGACGTGACATACATAGGGTATATTTGTTTTGATGATACATTCATACTATACTTTTATAAAATTCATTTATATAAAATTGTACTTAGTACTGAAGATTTTGTGCTTGTGTATTAATGTATACTAATTTAATTAATTGCTTGCCTCATTTTACTTTCCTGACATTATCATTTGGTCTGTGCTTGTGTCTTTGTGATTTGTGGTGTGGATAGAAGGATTTAACTTAGAAAAGAAGGCAAACAACATTTCACGTTGATTAAAAGTGAGAAAAAGGGTTTGTAATGTTGATTTTCTCTCTAATATGGCCCAGTCTAATTGGTTAGACAAGAGAGAAGAAAAGACATAATCATAGATAATCTTGATATATTAGTGTAGCCAAAAAAGCAAATGATGTCTAACTTTTCTTTTGCTGTGCCATATTAACACCATTTTCTTCTCTTTCAAGTTTTAATTAAGGGTCCTTTGATTAAGAACTCCTTTACTTCATTTTTCTCCCTATGTGCTCCACTTGTCTGTTTTATACTGCTTGCTACAAGCCTACAACTCATTGGTTTTCTAACTAGCTAGAGTTGTCTAGTCCATATTCATTAAAAATATCAATCGATACTAAGACTAAACCCTTTTTTCTCCTCTTTTCACCACAGCTAGCTACTCGATTTATCGCACTGTACTCTACTTTCGCGAAGCTTTCAAAAGATAAATATAGGTCACACTCATAGGTGAGAAAATTATTTATATTCATTTTAATACTGTAAAGAGTCTGCTACGCTGACTATACTAGACATCTCTCTATATTTGCTGTGTATAGAAGTATCCTAACTAGATAAACATTCACAAGAGAAGAAGTTAGACAACTTCTTTGTTAACACATAACAAAATGACCATTGGTCTTCAAAGAAATGGGCTGAAAACCCATAACATTTGTTAAACCATGAGCTATAGTGAAACTCATGCTATATATTTTCTTTTCTTTTTCCTATTCGAAATCAATATTTTGGTGAAAGCATGTTACAACTTTGCATTGGTAGATAGCATGATTTAGTCATTGGAGATTCACAAATGTCACAACATAATGTTACCAACAACAGATTCTACGTGTAAAGAAAATATTAAATTCAAGTCTTTCTAATTACAAAAGAAAATTATAGAGAACAGAAGCAACAAAAAGCTCTTTAATTATTGAAGAACACAAACTAACCTTATTTATTTATGGGTTTCAGAGCCGATTTATTTGAATGCTATCGATAATACATAAACGTATCAGTCTTTTAAGCTTGTGTTTATGTCACGATGATCCACAAAACTGATCAGAAGAAGCTTGTTTTCTCTTAATAGGTCTCAAGCTATTGTTGTCCTTTGTCGTCGTTTGATCTTTAGCAGCACCCGATAAATCTCTAGTCGAACCATCCTCACTCTTATTCATCTCCATCGTTGAAGAAGAACCCGTGAAGAAACCACCACCAGAGACACGTGGAATTCCCATCCCCACTGGTTGTTGCATCCCCGGGACATGGAACTGTGGTCCATTGTTAACCAAGGGACCGCCACGGCTCATATCAGGTAAGCCCATTGCATATGGCATTCCCATACCCATCGCCATTGCTGCAGCCGGGTAATGGCCCATACCCGGTGGGAACATAACCGGTGGCATGTAGTAACCAGAAGCCATAGACATGATCTGGAAATTGAGATTATTAGCGTAAGTGTTACTTTTTCTTTATCGGTTTTAAGGGTGTAGCGAGAGTGTTACCTGTACTTGAAGTTGAAGTGACTTGAGATACTCGATTGCTTCATCTAGCATTGAAGCTTTGTCCACCTTTTATAACAACCAAACAAAGCTTTCTAGTTAGTGAATATCTTGAAGAGCATTGCTTATCGTTTCATATTACATAATCGGGTGACAAAGTATATATAAAGGAGACCTTGTTGCAGTTTGGTATGAGTTCTTGAAGAGCACGCATCTTCTCGTTAATCCTATCACGCCGTCTCTGAAATTCAAGAACAGTGTGAGTTGAGAAATGGAACCATAAACCCTTTCGAGTAGGCCTGCGGGTTTTGTTTGAACCGAACCCAATTTTTTTGGTTTTCGGTTACAGTTTTGAATTTGGTTTAGTTCAGTAAGGTTTTGAAAAATGTTTCGGTTTTGAGTTTGGTTTGGTTTTAGATTTTCAGAAAATAAAAAAATATCCAAAATTAACCAAAGAACCGAATTTAACCAAAATATCCGAATTTTAAAGAAAAATTATACCGAGTTCTTACCGAAAACCAAAAAATGTTTTTGGGAAATAAAATTTAAAACCGAACCGATCTTTTTCAGGTGAATTGCGGCCGAACCGAATAAACCGAATGCCTAATTCGGAGGATTGACTCACTCACCCTTTCAGATAGATTATGTACTTCAGCCGAGCGGCTTCTCTTTGAACCAGTGCCGGTCCGAGATGGAGCTGTTTCTTTTCTTCCATCTCCTGATTCTCCATCAACATCCTGCTCAACAACATTGAAGAAAGAACACTGAAGCAAAAAGAGAATAATAAGCATAAGATTTCAAATGACAATTGAGTTTTTTTTTTAACTTACTTCACTATGACAGTCAACATCCGAATGCTTTCTTTTTACAGAAAGTGAAGGACTTTCAGATGTTGGCCCATCAAGACTATTACCAGACCCAACAGAAGAACACACAACGGCCTTCTCACTCTCTTGCTCTTTTCTACCAGAGTCCTCTGAAGCCTTTTGGTTATCCTTAGGCATATCAGAAGCAACAGACTCGTTTACAACCTTATCTTCCGAGTCTTTAGCTCCTCCAAGAACTCTGGTCTGAAAAACATTAGGCGGGGTTGTTTGAGGACTCTTCTCTTTAGAGCCCTGAGGGTTGTTATTATTAGTACTCTTCCCCAGAGTAGCAGGGCGTAAGAAGTGCGAAAAGTTGACCAAACCAGGCTTGTTACTTGTTGTTACTAACGGTTCCTGCGTAGTCTCTGGTTGGCTAACAGGATCTCTAGCTCTACCGGTTCCATACAGAGGATGTGATTGAGAATTGTTATACCCTCGCGATGAAGAAGCTGATCCATTGCCATTGTTTCTTCTCTCCGTATCCTCCTCTTGCTCGTTGACAGTAACGGGAGACACGTCACGCAAGAACTCGGAGCAATATCCATCTAAGGATTGATGATGGTGATGGTGATGATGGTTCAGCCATGGGACAAAGTCATCGTCTTGACTCAAACCCGTCATTAGAGAGGGAACTGACATAGGGATCTCGTCGACCAACGTCGTCTTTGAGGTGTTTCCGGTCTCTCTAGGTGTAGAAGAGTTTCCTTGATGATGAACAGAGTGTTGTGGAGGAATGTTCATTGATCTGCTTTGAGTTGAAATCTGACCGTTTTCCCAAACCAGCTCGACAACTTCATCTACAGGTCTGTTATCAAGATAAGAAAACATTAAAGACATTGAAACGAGAGAGAGAGAGAGAGAGAGAGAGAGAGAGAGAGAGAGAGAGAGAGAGAGAGAGAGAGAGAGAGAGAGAGAGAGAGAGAGAGAGAGAGAGAGAGAGAGAGAGAGAGAGAGGTGAATGAACTCACGGAGAAGTGTTATTGTCTTGAGCAGCTTTGGAGAGCCTAAAAAGCTCAAACAGAGGCATGGTGTTGCTGCTTGCAGACAGAAACAGAGTAGGGAGACTCTTTTCACTTTGTGCAATGCTCTAAAAGAAAAAAAAAAAGAAATCGATGTCTCTGTCAATTAAGCAAATATAGAAATAAAAAAAATAACGGAGAGATAGATTCATATTAAAATTTAATGCCAATGATTAGTCAAACCCAATTGTTTAATAATCACACTAAAGAAAGATACTTGGTAGGAGCTAATTAATAAGCTGTATAAAAAAAAATCAAATATTTCGTCGTGTTCCCTGAATCGTAACAGAGACCCATAAATAAAAACCCAGAAATAATTTGAAATCTATATCATCATCGACGCTGACCTGAGAAAAAGGGCTGTAGCAATTGAAGGAAACGAAAGAGAAAGTGAGATCCTTGAAGCACTAAATGAAAAGTGAGAACAGAGGAGGCGAAGAAAGCGGCAGAGATGGGAATAGTAGTAGTAATCTGGAGAAAAGTAGACGCGGAGAGAGAGAGAGAAGGAGACAAATTGACGCACAAGACGGAGAGAGAGAGAGAGATGGAGGAGGGGTGGTGGCGGGGACCAAATCGTCGCACGCACTGTAACAGAGGATTTTGATTTGATTTTCACAGTCTCTGAGACGCTTCTCTCTCGAACCTTCAACTTTTTATTAGACTCGCTCGAATCATTTTTTTTACCACTACTATATTCTTTTCTCCTTTTTATAAACGACTATATATATATTTATTTATTTTACATTGTATTTTTTTTTGTTCTACTTTGAAAATATGATATTTGATTATTAGTTTGTTTTGTATATTCGCAATCAACACATGACATATTAAACATGTTTTCGTTGTTTTAACCGTGCTTTCAACTTTCAGTTTTACAAATCTTTATCTTACATTTTCTCAAAAAATATTATCTTATTTATTTTCTATTTTGCTAAAATTATAAGAATGCGAGGTTGTAATTTTACAGTTGGTCCTGCAATTTTGGACAAATGTTTTACATTTTTTAATAATTTCAGAAGTATATGTAAATATTTTTTTTTATCTAAAAGTTGGGTTTAAAACCAATCTTTCTGTCTAGTCTTTGTGTGTATGTCACACACAAAAGTAAAATCCAAGTATATAATTCCTTTGGTGCCGGAGTATATATAATAAGAAAACTAAAGAGAGATAGACCTAGAGAAGAGAGTTGGAGGCATGGTTATTACTGTACCAAATTGCTTCTCACCGACCTCTCTGCACACACCTGTTGTCTCTGTTACATGGCACCGTCTTTTGCATTATTACAATTAATTTCATGGGGGTGTCTATAACTATAAGTATGAGAATAATACTATTAGTAGAATATGCTATCTTATCTTAAAAGTGACATGGGCCTGTGATTCACTAAAGTCTTGTGATGTGTTATGAGGTATGTCAACTGGACACTCTGTCCATGGACGTCCATGTCCAAATTAATATGGACTAATATAGACATGCCCAAATCCGTCCAAAATATTTTGTTGTCCAACTGGACAACGCCCAAAGACCAATGGACAAAACCAGATGGATATGGGCCGTCCAAATCATTAAAATGTTTAGGGTTTTTAATTGGGGAAAAATCATTTTTTTCATTTGGCCGTCATCTTAACTCTCGATCTCATATCTCTCGATCTCAAGCTCTCCATGACTCAATCTCTCTCGATCTCGAGCTCAAACATGGAGTTTTAATCTAAGTATCTGTTGTTATATATAAAATTTAGAATCTGTATATTTTTTTACATCAAGTGGACGAACTGCACTCCATGGACAGTCCAACTGGACATGGTCCTATTTGGACATGGACTATTTGGACATGGTCCTATTTGGACATGGACTATTTGGACATGGACTATTTGGACATGGACTTATTTGGACATCAGGACCAAAAACGCCCAAAAAAAAAGCCCATCTGGACATGTCCACTTCCGTCCGGACAGCCCAATTGACATCCCTATGTGTTATCATAAAAGAAGACTCCCAAAAAAAGCATCACACACCAAGTGGGGTTGAGCAATCTTGTCTCTCTTTATCTATCTTTATAATAATAAAAGATTTGACTCTCTTATCATTATTATTTTTCTTCAGTCTTCTTACTATACTAAATTAATCATCCTTAAGTCTGGGACTCACTTAGCTAGTTATATTTATATACAATAACATGTACTTCTTTTGTCAAGTAGGTTTGGTATTTAAACTAATGAAACCAATCATTTGCTTATTAATAACTCAGATATTGCCCTTGTCTTTCCTTTTAGTGTCTATGTGTTTGTATAACTTAATCTTTGACCTTGTAAGTTAGGAAGAGCTGTTTTTTCGGTTAACCGGATTGAATCTGTACTGTTCCAAGGCTCCTTTAAAGGAGATGATTTTATTGATTTTTTTTAAACTCAGATTTTGTTTAATCATGGAATGTTTCATACACTTGTTTATTCCAAACTCTCCTTGTAGACCTTTTTAGTCTTAGAATCTATTTCCTTCTTTCTTATATCCATTTTTCTTTTTTTGAGAATTACTTTCCAGTATTATAACTGAATCAATAACCATTTATCTCCAGTGAAAAAAGAATTTAACTATCCAAAAGTTACACAATGAAAAAAATATCTATCCACAAATATGGCGATCTACAATATATAACTACGAAGCTTAACACTTATTGGCTCTGTAGCTGAAGTGCATATTTTGAAAATTTAATATTTCATTATATAATCATAGGTGTAGAAAGAGTGCATCTCTGTAAGCAACTAAACAATAAGAATAAGAAAAAACACAATCATCCAATTTCGTTAAATCCATTTTCTTAAGGTTTTTGTATAAATATATGGTCATACTCACGATGCTTAACGAATTTGAGAAACTGCCAATATGAATAATTTTAGCACCTTATTTGTATATTTTTTTTTTTGAAACTGGCCTTATTTGTATTTGCATGGACCATTAGTGCCACCACTGTAGTTTATCCCCATCTAGCGTAAAGACAAAGAATTCAACGAAATAATCGTAAAGACAATGAATTCAACAAAATAACTCGAATAAATAAATTAAAACCATATAAAACCAAATAAAACCCATCCAAGGAGATTTATATGTTAGGCCACTACTCAAAATAATGGCAACACCCCTGTCCCCACAAAAGTCTCAGTCCACCATGACCATGGAATATGCCTACAAGTTTTGATATCGCTTACGACGATCGATAAGCAAAATAAAGATACGCAAAAATCTTTTTACCTCAGTATCATAACAACTTAGAAAATATAATCTCTCGACTCCGGAGTTGGCCCTTCTACAATCTATATGGCCAGCAGTCAGCTAAGTATTATATTACGTCAAAACATCACCTTACGTCAACATAGAACTTAGAAGCAAATTTGTTGGATGAGCTTTAGGTGATGATCATAATAACGACAACGGTGAATATGGTTGATAGATCACTCAAGACACGTGGTCACTGCTGGGCGACTGAAGATATGACACGTGTGATTATGACATATAACACAGTAATGCAATTCCTTTGATGCAAAATGCTGACCAGAAACAATGTTTGACAAATGTATATTTATGTTCAAATATTTTTTTAACAACATTTATGTTTAAATATTTTTTGCAAAATGCAATGAACTTCCACACTTTGACGCGCACTTCCTTGGACTGTGAACAAACCCTAACCTAAATTAATATTGCACTGCGGCACTGCCTTACTGCCTACCTACCGTGTAAAACTGATATTGTAGTATCTCAATTTTACTGTTGTTGGTACTACAAAAGTGCGAAACTAAGGTGCCGACTGGTTTTCCCGCTACCACCCGCAAACGCAGCTTTTGCGGTTTATAGCGGTTGTTGGCGTTTCGAAACAATCACAGAAAACGCTACAAATCGCTTCAAACCGCTCCGAACCTCTTAAAATCAAAAGCTGGTTCCAGCTAGCGTTTGCGGTTGCGGGCGGTTGCGGGAGGGTAAATTTTTTTCTTTAAAAACAGAATAAATAAAAATAATACTAAAAATATCCAATAAAAATTTTCAATTGAAATAATAGAAATTGTAAAATGTATTCATATTATATTTCAATTTATATTATAAAAATTCAAAACTAAAATATTTTCTATAAATTTTTAAAATTGAATAATATGATTTTATAAATATAAATTTTATATTTATCATATTATTATGATTTTTAATATTTTTATAATTACATAAAATGTAAATATTGTTAAATTATTATTTAACAGATGTTGCGTTTTGTAGTTTACCAGTCATAAGAGTCCCGCAAACGCAACAATTTCTAACAGCTATACCAGTTGTACAAATCTCTAAAAAACGCTTAAAACCGCAACCATCTGCACCCGCAAACTCCCGCAACCGCAACCGCAACCGCTGCGGTTACACCAGTCAGGCCCTAAATGTTATATCTTGGTTGCGAGGAAACGTGTGGCGTGTGCAAAGGGAAATTCACAATAATCTACAATAGACCAAAAACGCGTGGCAGGTAATTTGCATACCTGAATTATAGAGATCTTTTTTTTGTGTGAATTTTGACAATTGTTATATTCAAGAATCAGCTCTTACGTAACATTTTCACAAAAAAAAAAAAAAAAAAAACTCTTGCGTAACAGAAGAGCACAGTCTAAAAGAAATGTTTCAAATGAAGTAAGATAGTGCGACTCACTTCTAGTGGCCAATATCCAACAACCCATAAAATAATTGGTAACATTTGCCCAAGTAAATAACTGTAAAACCCAATTACTTGAGCCCATTGACGACGCCTTTGGTAAACTAAGAGGTTTTTAGTTTTTCATAGAATTCTCGGATATTACGAAAAAAAAAAATTAAAACCAAATAAAACCCAGTAAAAATTACTAAAACTCGGAATCACTAGTTGAATCAATAGACAATTTTTTTTTAAAAGTTTTTAGTTATGTTTTTAAAGTCTATTTTATATAATTTTTAATTGAAAATTAGGGGTTTCAATTTATAAAGATGTTTTACTTTTGGTATATTTTGGATTTGAAGTTTAATTTTATTATTCACATCACACATATAAATATTTATGAATTTTTAAATTTTGATATTTTTTAATTTATTTTTGTCATCGATATTATTTTGTTAAATATCATAAATTTTGATTTTAATTTATTACAATTTTTTAAATAAACTGAACTATTTTTAGTATTTTGTATGTTAAATAAAAATAAAAAATTAAAATTAAAATTATTTGTTTTTTATTTACACAGAAAAAATATATATATATATATATATATATATATATATATATATATATATATATATATATATATATATATATATATCCAAATATTATTTTATGTTTAATAAAAATACTAAAAATAGCTAATATCAAAATACTAAAAATAATTAACTATTCATGTACAACGAACGGCAAATTCAAGGACGGATCGTTTAACACGCAGTGCCAGACATCCATCGTCTTTTGTCGTTCACATGGATACAGAGTTACCAGTTTGGTGTGCAGAGTCTATATGAGTCTGTATGTTTGATGACAAAAAAAAATTAACTATTAGATATGTTACCCGCATATGTAGACATAATTCTTTTGTGAAAATTTATTAGTTTATATTTTATTAATTCAAACCATCTCGATAATTTATTATTTATATTATTAATTAATATTATTAATAAATTTGTTTTAAGTATATAATAAATTTGCAAATAATAATATAGATATAGATAAACTGTTTTATATCTTATTTTTAAAATTTATAGTATAAATAATTATTTTAAGATAACAACACAAATTTATTATTTATAGTTTCAAAAAGTAAATAAATTAAATTATTTATATATGAAAAACTATCATTAAAATAATATATGCTTATTATTGTATTAAAATTTTTAAAACACTAACAAATTAGAAATATTTTGGAAAACAATTTTATACAAATATTTTTGTTTGATTAATATTTAATTATAAACTGTTTTATATCTTAATTTTTTTTTACTTTTATAATAGAAACAATTATTTTAAGATAACAACACAGTAAAAAATTTGAAAACACTAACATATTAGAAATATTTTAGAAAACATTTTTATACAAATGTTTTTGTTTGATTAATATTGAACTATAAACTTTTTTACATCTTAATTTTTTTTTACTTTTAGAATAGAAAAAATATTTTAAGATAACAACACAATATATAAAAATTATATTATTTAAAAAGAATTAATATTATTAATATTAATTTGTTTTTAATTATATAATAAATTCGTAAATAATAGTATAGATATATATATAAACTGTTTTATAACTTTTTAATTTTTATAATAGAAATAACTATTTTAAGATAACAACATAATATATAAGACTTATTTTATTTTTTTAAATAAGATTATTAATAAAAATTCATTTTTATTATATATAAAAATTTATTAAAGGTATCATTGACTTTAACCGTTTTAACTTTTAGCTTTTATAAAGAAACAATTATTTTAAGATAACAGCACAATATATAAGAATTATATTATTTAAAAAGAATTAATATTATTAATATTAATTCGTTTTTAATTATATAATAATTTCGTAAATAATAGTATAGATATATATATAAACTCTTTTATTACTTTTAATTTTATAATAGAAATAATTATTTTAAGATAACAACATAATATATAAGACTTATCTTATTTTTTTAAAATAAGATTATTAATAAAATTCATTTTTATTTTATATAAAATTTAATTAAGGGTATCATTGACTTTAACCGTTTTAACTTTTAACCGTTCTAACATTTAAAAAATTACTTCAGAAATAATAGTATAGATTGTTTTTATATATTTATTATTATATTATTATATCATAAAATTAATTATTTATTAACCTGGCCGATGTGTCTAGGATCTATTACTATAAAATACAGTTTGCTCTCTCCTGAGCCCTCTACGTCTTCTGCCACGTCATAAAGTCGCAGCATGTGAGCGTGACACGTATACATTAAACTAATCATTTCATTTAAATTGAAGTTTGTTGGGCTTTAATCGCTGGGCGTATATCTTTTATATTTTGGGCTGATATTTTCTTATGATATTCGTCTCTTCCCTTCCTTCTACGATGGCTCAGCGACGTCTGCGCGCTTCTTCCAAATCTCAAATTTCTGAAACTGTGTGAGACTGAGTTGAATCGTCGTCATCAAAGCACAGTTTCCAATCGAAAAAATCTTCTCCACGAAACCTTCACCAACCTTAGGTTCCAATCGAAAAAATCTGAAACGTTACAGAGTAAGACTGAGTTGAATCGTCGTCATCAAAGCACTCATTAACCATTGATCTCCTCTCCTCCCACGATCAATCTTTGAATGCATTCCCCTTGATTTCCTTTCTCAGGATCTTCTACTATAAAAAGGTACTTTCTACCTTGACAAATTCATCAGTTCAATCTTCTCAATCATAATCTTTTTCTAAATTCCAGTACCAAAACAGCCTAACCTCCTAGCTGATTTGAAGGTTGGTCGTAGTTATCTTCTTCTGAGATTTAGGGTTTTGTTCTACATTGTATAGGTATGACTGCAATGATATTTAATCTCTATTCTAAATTTATGGAAAGGTCGTGTATGTCTTTATTCCCTAAGGTCGAAGGTTAGTGAGAATCTATTGTTTCATGTCTTTGTAATTGAACCAGTTATTATTTCTCTTCTTTGTTGTGTGTTGTTTTCCGTTTAGTACTGGTGATTCGCGTGGTTCTGCATTTGTTCACTTTAAAAGTATAAAAAAAGCTCACAAAGCAGTGAAAAGGCTTTGATCATAAGGTCGTATATCAGTTTATCAACTTGGTTTGGATTTGACATCAAAACTTTGGTCATTGTTCCAGAAAGAATTGTTTTAAGCTTTTAGTTTTAAGTTTCAATTTTCGATTCTTACACTGAAACCAATTTTTGTTGTAAGAGATTTTGTTACCGCCCCATTTGTTTCTGCATTGATATTCATTGATTCATAACGGGACTAATGGATACTTCATGTGATCAAAACTTATTACATAGGTCTTTGCAAGTCCCGGCGGGAGAGATTCGGCAATAACCCGGCCGGGAAGTACGAGTATGTTGACGTTAACGGATGAGATAAGAACCGTTTTATCTTCGAGACAAATCTTGCCGGAGACTAAGGTTGAGAGCTCTGGCTGCGGACCACCTGTTGGGTTCGAGGAATCGGTTAAAACGGCGAGGTTTAACGATTCTAAGGAGGTGGACTGGAAGAAGAATGGTTTAAAGGTTGGCCAGCTCACGATGGCTTTCAAACAGCAATGATGTGAGGCTGTCCAAAGAATAAAGCATATGCCTCTGCGAGTTTATAGACTTTTTTTTGACATCTGCGAGTTTATAATTAAAATGTTTGGATATGATGTAAATATATATATATGGTTTTTTGGGGGATTAAGAGAGAAGAAACTATCTGTAAAGTTGTTAATTACAAGTGTTGGACGATGATGCTATCAAGCACCTTTACCGTCAATCAGTTGTTAAGCATTTTAGTAGTTTTGAGTTAAACAAGTTTCATTAAACTATAATAAAAACTCCGAAAACAAAACAATAGTATACATGCAAATACGAAGGTGTTTTTATATTTAAAGAATGAAATGAGATCTTTCATATACACAATATTATCTAAAATATATATAGCAAGGAGTATTATTTTATAAAAACAGATTAAATTTTAAATATTAAACAATATTAACCGTTATGTCATCAAAATAAGTATATAGCTAAATAATACAATAAAAATTTCGTAATAGTACGATAAAAGTTTCGTAGTGGTTTATATTTTTATACATAGTATTGTATATGCAGGAAATTCATAATATAAATTCTACCATGAAAATCTTATTTAAATAATTTTATATTTATTAACCATCTTCCAAACATACATAAAAACCATAAAAGTTATCATACATATCTCTTGCAAATCATAACACCATCATTTAGAAATAAAATAAATAAATAATGAACAAGTCAGTAAATATATATTATTTGAAATGTCTATATTTAAATAACTGTAAAATACATTTTATCACATATGATCTCTTTTCACCTAAAACATTTTAAAAGATAAAAATATTATTATATACATTTTTTGCAAATACAAACCAAAAATAGAACCACAAAATCATACAAAAATAATAAATTAGATTACAATTAAACTATATCCCGCCCGTAGGGCGGGCCGACCCTAGTCTAGTTTAAAAACATTGCTAAAACCTAATTTTTTCAAACCGCAGACAGCGACAATGAACCTTCCGTCGTCGACTTCGGTGACGTCAACTTCGGATTCGGCCGATGCGGCGGCTTATTACCCGGAGATATGCGACCGTTGCGGCAGCCGAGATTCCTGGGTCATACACCCGGCACGTTTACGTTGCGTCCTCAGCTTCTACTGCACGCACTGCCTCCTACGCGAACACCCGACGTCGTTTTGCCCCTCCTGCTTCGCCTTCTACGATTCTTCTCCGCCGCACCATTCTCGCCGCGTCTCCTGCTTCGACTGCGGCTCCTACACTCACATCCACTGCGCCGGCGACGACGCGGTATCCCCTCCTTACCGCTGCCCTCCTTGCCGTGACCCTGACTCATTCTCCTTCTTCCGCCCTATTATCGACGCCAACGGCGTTCGATGCATCGATAAATCTCTCTCGGCTGCATTTTTATGCGCCGCCAAGATCTCCGCGTCTTCCATGAACAAAGCCGTTAACTTCGCTAGATGCGAAGCTGAGCGGAAAGGAAAAGACGCTGCCGTGGCTAAAAAGAGAGCACGCGAGGCTCTAGATGACGTCATCAAGCTCGACAAGAAGGCGAAGTCGGACGTTCGCGCGAATCGAGATCAGAAACCAAACATGAGCCCTGCTGCATCCGCCAATTCGGATCAGCTCAAGAAACAGAACCCTTCGGTTCAGTTAGCTAAAGTTAAGAACGAACGTTGATGTTTCGTCTGAACGAGAGAGACGAGTATGATAACTAAGAAGCATTTTGTCTTCTTGATGAAATAAGCTTCAAGCTTAGATTGATTATGCCGGTCATCTCCTTTATTTTTGGGGTCTTTTACTGACTATGGACACCCACATGCGTCAGTTGAATATCTTAAGCTCTATTTCCTCTGTTTTATAATATAAAGTTGTTTTAGAAGAATTTTACATTTCAATGGATTGTGTAACTTTTTTTTTATTAGTTAAATTACATCTATTATATATTAAATGATATTTTTTGAAGTATAACAATTTTCTTAATTAAGCATATGCTTTTAGTTAAAACTATTTACATTATCAGAGGGACTATTAAACATTTAGAGTCTATATGATTATTATAAATAAAAAAACAAACACAAAAGCATATATTCATAGGGGATGATCACACAAGATGTTTCTCTTTGAGGCTAAGAACAGTGT